>NC_071507.1:161131306-162381306 GCF_027887155.1 Malaclemys terrapin pileata | reverse complement strand
ACTCCCAGACTTGTGCTCACAGGGCTCATGCTAGTGCACTGCAAATAGCTGTGTAGACACAGGGGTTTTGGCTGGAACTCAGGCTCTCAAGCTTTCTAGACCTGCAACAACAAAGCAACATCCACCCTGCTATTTTTAGTGCGCTAGCGTGAGCCCTGCTAACACAAATCCGGACCCGGGCTGGGAGGCTCGCTCCCAGATGCACTGTGGACATACCCTGAGAGCCTGAAAAGCCCAGGCTCATCATTGGGCCAGCATACTGCTTGTCCATATCAACCCATGCAGAAGCCTCCCTATTGGCCACAGCAGTAGTTTCTAGTCCATTCTGTTGCCACCTGTTACACCAAGTGTGCTGGGAAATGATGTCAGAGGACTCTGGTAGCCATTATTATCATAATTCATAGGGTAGGCCCCCTAGTGGCTCAGTCCAGAATTCCAGAGAGTGGCAAACTCCAGATGGGGTTACATTTGAAGGCCAACAAGTTTGTATTTCAAATAATTTAATAACAACTGTTTCCCATATTTTTCTTCTAAGGAGTAAGGCCTTACATTCTTCCTTCATTGACCAATACTATGATGATTATTTTCTATCTTCCGCTACTGTAGTTCAGATCAGAGACTTAATTAAATTCATGTTTCACCATCACTACCAATTTGATTATTTCTCAGGGATTGTAATAATTTATACACACTCTCTAGGGCATCTGTGTCTTGATTAATTTCTTCAGTAGTTTAGACTCCTTCTCCATTTTACTTTTACAGTTAGATCAACTGATAATAAATTAGTCTTAATAAATTATATATTTATAAATGAGCACAATTGCAACATGAATGCCAGAGACCCAATTAGGCTCTGAGGATCAATTCACTTTGAGGCATGTCTATCTGGATTTTCATTTACTCAACAGCAGCAGTATTGGGGAACAGTGGAGAAGTAGTTTATCTTTTTGACTCTTCTTACATTTTGCATGTGGCTTCTTTTTTCAGCTCTGTCTTTGCAGGGATTTGTGTGTCACCATTGTTTGTTATCATTGTGATATACCATCCTATGTAGATTTATCTAGCTTGGGCTGCAATCAAAAGGCAGAATTTGGCTCTGAATTTTTTAATTGACTGGTATGGCTTTTAATTGGTTTCTAATACCATATGTTTATCATGTGCTAATTATTGATGAAGATTCAACAGTCATATTGATGCAAACAATGAACAATGATTCTTTAGCCAAAAAGTTTGCATTATAATTACTTAGCAGTATCTGAATCTGGTTATCTCATCTATTGCTCATTGTTAAGTTGGCAGATAGAGCAAAAATTATATATAATCTTCTCAAAGAGGATTAAATAAATTAAACCAAAAAGAAAAGTATCATTTACTCTGATCCTGAGCAATAAGAGACTAGTAGTGTTGTGTGTGATACATGGTTCTTATTCACTTTCACATGCTCTGTAGAAAAGGTGGCGATAGCCTTCTTAAAGGGAGAGCTGATCATGGTGGAATCCTATGTATTGTATTGCAGGATGTTTTTCTCTGAAAGCTGTTTCAAAAATAGTGTTGCCCCTTTCTGCATTAAGAATGCAGCTTATGTTGGTGCCAGTGTGGGGTTGTTGCTCCTTGTTATTTTACAGGGCATGCAAGGGATGCATGATGGGATTCCCACTGTCCAGCCATCTTCTACCCTTGAACAATGAGTGTCTGCTCCTGCTGATGTGGTTTGCTGCTTTATGCTTCCTCTGTGTTTAGCATAACAGGAACCTCACACACCAGAAATGATTACTGTTTACAGGCAATAAGCTTTTGGCTGGATCTCCAGGTGCAGATGCTTTAACAGTAATTAAATAATCATTGCCTCAGCTTTATATGACACATCCATATACAAGATGCATCTTTACAGATTACAGACTTGCATGGTTTTAAAATTGATTTTGCTGAAACCTCAAGATGGGCAGAAACACTCAGCTCTAGGGGAGCTCCAAAATCCCCCAGTGCTTTAGGGTGCCATCTTAAAGGAATCATCTATTAGGAAGTTGTAGTGTGCCCTCTTCCTCTCCCCCATGCCTAGATGTTTTTGCTGGGCTAGTGTGGAGCAGGAAGATCAAAGCTTTGGTCCCGCCTCCCTCCACCCATTCAGGGTTGCATGTATCCCCTAGGGTACCATGAGAGAGCCATCCCCGCTACCCCTGGAGTGCAGGGATTAAAGTCATGCCTTACTTTCTATACTTTCTCAAGAGTGCAAAGAGGTTCATTGTACCTACCCTCAACACTTGCACAAGTAGAAGGCACAATGTATCCCTCAGAGACTAGCACTAGACTGGATTGAATAATCCTCATGGTTCATTACCAATCAAGTGTAAAGTCAGAGACTTGAACTGTGATTGACTTCTACTGGGTTCCTTGCTGACCTGTGCCACAGTTCTTGGACTTCTCATCTTTAACATTAGAACAGGACATAGTCTGCATTGCCATCCATCACTAATTCTAATAAGGAGGGATGATAAAGACATTCCACAGTACTGAAAATACTAAATCATTTGAAATTGCCATCAAGTCATTGTGTTGGAATGCAAATCTGGTTATGAAATTTAAATGATTGAATCTACTAAAGCACAGAACTCCTAGTATGTGAATCTGTGATCACCATGAGATCATTAACATGTTGTGTGTTAACTTCTTATTTTCACCTCCAGGCAGTTACTGTTTATCACCTGCTACCCTTTAGAGGCAAGAGAACAATTTTGATACACTCAGTTAGAACCCCTGAATTCTATAAGTTGCCAATGAAAGCATAGCAGAACCAGTAGGGCAATTCTACCCTATCAAATGCCTATTCTGCATTGTTATAGGGCATGTAGGCTTGTTTCTATGATGATTCTATCTGGTGAGTTAGGTGGTTATCTGCAGAAGAATGAACCTTGGGCCTCCATTTAAAACATGATCTTCTAGTATTTGAGCTAAAGGAGCAGACTCATAAACCCTCAATATGTGGTGTAGGCACTACAAAGGGACACAAAGCCAAACAGGGTTAGTATGGTCAGATAAGATTTCCAGTAGAGGAGAAGATTCAGGGCACTTTGTAATAATTGTTGCATCTTACAGTGGTGGAGAACAAAATCGGGTCAAGGTATTAAATGTTGACAATACTTGGGGATACTTTAGCAGAAGTTGTCATTGTTATTCCCCACTGGCCCTGGCTGTCAGAGGCAGAGAAGGGCTCAGTCTCCTGAATGGGGAATCAAATATTTATGCCCCCACGTCAACTTTCCCCCAAGCCATTTCACCCTAAACCCTTCTTCCTGCAGCAAATTGATGAGTCTCATTAGGCTTACCAGGTGTTAGTGATACAGGAGGAATGGTGTGAGAGAGTGAGTTAGGACTTTCACCCAAAACCTCAACAGTGACTTCAACAATGTCAAAGCTGAATCAGTTTCCAAATGAATCCACTATGTTACATTCAGGTGTGTCAAATTGTTGATGCAAAAGAATGTGATGTCACCATCAGGGTTTTGCATTTGGGATTAATTGTTTTTTGGTATGTGTGGGAGATGGAAGTAAATGTTCTTTTATTCAATGGCAGATGCAGTACCCATCCACATCAAATACCCAAATTGAAAGGTAAGGGTTGTGTGACCAGGTGCTTGGAATGGACCACACTGAGAACACCACCTCAGGGCAAACAATCCCCCCAAACAAGTGGTTAATTCTACAATTAGGTTCACCAAGCCAGTAACAAAAGAGTTTCTATAGCATCACACTGGTTAACAAGAAGACAAACACAGTTTCCTTTAGGCACTCCAGCCCTTGGGTCCCATCCAGAAAAATTGATCTAATATAGTGAGAGGTTACTGAAAACCCAATTCATTGTATGTGAGGTTCTAGTGATCCCAAAGGATAAGACACTTACCCCCCGGTCAATATGTACTTCGGATCTTACCCAAATATTATGCTGTCAGCCAGTCCTGACAGTAAACTAACTAAAGATTTATTAATAAAAGAAAAGAAGAGTGTTATTGAATGATTAAAAGATTATATACGTTACAAATGCTTGCGAGGTCCTTGTAGCATTTACATTGGTAAATTTCTTAAAGGATACAGATACACAAACACATTTAGCATCTACCCTTGATTTCTATTATTAAAATGAATGGGTTAGTGATTGCTGGTCTAGTACAGCTCTTTGATATTCACATAGAAGTGAATTGTCCTGATACAATTATAATGCCCCTTGTTGTCATGGGTCATACACAGGTTAGCTGGCTTGCCAGTGTCTCAGGTTGTACATTAGTTAACTTTTTGGGCCATTACTTCTGCAACAGATGTGTCCTATTTGAAAGTAAGGTTCAGGAAAATAAAATTTTAAACAAACCTACTGTATTTTCATATGTTTACACCTGAAGCCTATTAAAACGTATGAATTTCAGCACATCTTTCAGTACTGCAGAAGGCATAATAATAGGTGAGGTATAATCTGCCTGCTGGCGTACCTGGAAAATAAAATATTTGTGTATGGAAAGCCAGTTCTTCCACTTCAGCAATTAGACACTGCCTATAGTTGTATTTTTTTCTGGGACACTACTTCAAGCTGTGGTCTAGGAGGTTAATTAATGTACAGTCCTGCCTTTTTACTGGGTATTTGGTGTGAGATCATATCACAAAAAAAGTCAACTTATGAAAATCTCTGTAAATCAAGAACATGTCACTTCCCACATTTGTAAATAACACCATTTGAAGATGGTATCTGTCCACCCAAATAAGCAAGTGGCTTTTGTAACTTTGACAGTGGTTGCTGGTATTATTAAACTGAAAGTGAAATGTCAGAAAAGACAAGCATGCATTCAACTACTGCAGTGAACATGTCATACAAAAGAAAATGACTATATCATAACAGGATTCTTTTTTATAGGAGTAGGATGGTAAACAATTTGGCTAGTCATCCTCTAATGTCGTTCTGAAAGTCGTTCGTTCTGCTGGAAATATGGTCAATGTCAAACGAAGAAAACTGAATCCTGAACAAGTTGAAAAGATCACATTCCTAAAGGTTACAAGTCCATGGGCTACAATTACATTTTGACTCTTCTCATAGTTTGGGTTACATATATGTTGCCAATGTTTAGCAATGTGGGACTTCTCTGACAGTACTTATGAAAAGTGTTGGAGTGACAGTTCTAGTGACCAAATCCTCCATTTACCCCTTGAACAGATAAAGCATTGACAAGGGCAGTGTAAGCTCCCTTATAGCAGCTTTATGATGTACCTGAACCTCGTACCTTGTTCTGGAGGAACCAGTTCGGCCGGTAACAAGGTAGCTAATTCTCCATGCCTGTTCAGTCATTGGGCCTCTCTGTTGAGATTGCTAAAACCATTATATGCTGGTGGCTTTGTGGTGTGGATCCCTGTCCAACAGGAACTGAACAGAAACACCCCTCTCTATCCAGACTCATCAGCTTTTCAAAATATACCTCAGTTCTAGATCCTTGTACAGTTCTTACTATCTATACAACTTTTTGAAATCAAGTGAAACAAGACTTTTGTTGGGTAGTAATCTGTTCATTTACACCTCTTCATTTTCTATGTTTCTCAGATCTGGAATAGCCTCCTGGGTGCTGCTTCCCAAGGAGGGTTTTCAATCTAATTCTGGGAGCATGTTTTTTGGCTTGTTTAATCTTCATTGTCAGAGGAGTAGTCATGATGTTGAACAGTGATGTGGTTTGTGATTCATAGCTTGAAATGCTTTATGCAAAGCTTTGTGCATGGATATATCTGCAGTAGCACTCAGCTTGTGTGGAGAAGTGTACCTTCCTTTGTATGGTCCATCTGGCTACACTTAAATACACATTTGAGTATTGCCCCATTATCCACCTCCTATGCCTCTACATCGACGTATTTTGAAGGATACAGTTTCAAAGGTGAATCTTTGTTTACTGCCCATGTCCTGTCCATGACTTTTACTAAAAATACCTGTGACTAAAACATAGCCTTAGCCAAAAGGCTATGAGTAGATTTAACTTAGCCAGTATTCATTCTACAACAGGTCCCACGTGCCATTACTAATCTGCCATTAACCTTCCTACCTTTACTAAATCCAAGGATAATCTCTGTTGTATTAATATAAGATTTTTTCCATACCTTTTCTTTATCCTAAAAGACTGCGTTCATCATATTTGAAAGCTTGTTTGAAAGCTGAAATTCAATCTCTGAGTGCACCAATTCATTACACAGAAGTCACTGAACAACAGTGAAATGGTAACAACTTTCAGTTTCTACAAACCTGACCATCATATGAATCTTTGGGAGGCTCCATATTACATAACCAATCCCCTGATACATTCAGCCTTGCTCATAGCCAAAGATTATCCAGTTGACCGATTAACAAACTAGTTTTATGCAGAAAGATCATTATCCCATTACTCTAATTTCTAATTAACAGAGGAGGACTTCCACCATGTAGAATTTGGTTTTTGTCTCTAAGCTCTCACGTAGCATACTTCTGAGGCACTATATAAGAACCTAGTATAGATAGATAAGAGAACATTGGAGCAGCTAGCAACATCTCAAATCAGATTTTTCTTTAAAAGTTATAGATTTATACACATTAGTTGATGGAAAACACTGAAGGAGTTATCTTGCCAAGGACCACCAATGCAGGATTGTTCCTGCATCTATATTTTTGAATGTAAGTGGGAATTCCACTGTGTCACATCAGGGACTATTCCACACTAATAAATTTCAGTTAGCTTGGCAATCAAAAATAGATCCCTAAATTTCCCTTCATTCATTTTAATTCAGTCTTACCATTCCATTAATCCTATAAGTAGCTATCAAGTACCAGAAGCAGGCAGTGGTTCCTTCACATCTGGACTTGGCTGAGAACTCTTGGGAATACTTATATTAAAATGTTTTAATGTTCTCTCTGGCACAAAGGGAGCATAATCTAGCTACTTACTCCTTTGTCACCCTTCTATGAATTTTCTCCAATTTGCTGACATTTTTCTAGCATTGAGAACCCCAGAGCAGGGTGTGCCCATATAAAAAAAAAAGTGATCACCTCCATGGTTGATGATGTGATGCTTTTGTATATGTAGCCCAAAATTGCATCAACCTTTTTTGCCAGCATGTCATATTACAAGGTTATCATATCCTGTCTATTGTGGATTTCAGCATTATTGTTTTTCAACTATCTTATTCCTTTTGCATATCTGTGTTTTTATTACTTTTCTGAGTTGTCTCTCATTTTATTTTGCACTCCTATTTTAGATAAGTTTAGTTATTTAAAAAGTTGAGTGCTCATTACTCATAAAAGGTGACAGATTGACAGCCCCAGAAGTCGATATCCTTTTTCTCCTTAGTAGAGGTCTCTCTGTTATCTCTTTTGTCCTCAGTGCTGTTTGCAAAACCTCCCAATTTACTGTCCTCTACAAATTTAATTAACGTGCTCTTCATCCTTTTTTCCATATCATTAGTAAAAATATTGAAAAAATCACGGATGGCTTTCCTGAAATAAATATAGAGTAAAACTGCTCTTTACTGACCTTATCATGCTACTGATACTTTGTAACCCATTTTCAACTTATCTTATTCCATTATTTCAGGGAGGAAAATTGTTCACTGATACCATCAACAAAATGAGAGAAGTTGAAATGGGTTATGAAGTACTAACAGCATTACAAGCTCAAGAAAGAGCAGACCCTGCTTTTGGTTTTTTTGGCTTTTTGTTTTTTTGGGAAAAAAATCTTGAAATGATTCATAAGCTGCTGGACCTCAATTCTACCTACACCCTCCTCTTCCCTTCCCCGCAGTTCCCTCTTTACTTCCTCTGCCTATTCATGTATTTCTTCTCCTATTTTACTATTGTTGCCCCCCCCACTCTAATATGTTAGGTCTATAAAGCATTGTCTGTTTTTTTAGTATCTGGTTTTTCAGCTTTGACAAGTTGTGAAATTGTGTAATTGCATAATTCTGTTAGAGAGCCTGTGAAACATGCAATATTTGGAGACATACAGGCTGTAAGATACTTACCTTTTTGTACTTTTCATTGTCTGTTTCTTTTTGAAAATCAGTAAAAACACAGTGTGACGGGTTCAGTCACAGAGACCCTTGGGATTGTTACCTGATGTGCTGAAATTACCTCTGAGCCCATTTACTCTGCCAGCTTGGGACTTCCAGAACCCTGTCTTATTGAGCCAGACACACTAGTCTGCTGCAACACAGACCCAGCTGTCCACGCCCCCAAAGCTGCAGACTAAACTGAAAACAGCTCAGCAGGTTACCTGTCTCCAGTACCCAGACACCCAGTTCCCAATGGGATCCAAACCCCAAATAAAACTCTTTTACTCTGTATAAAGTTTATACAGGGTAAATTCATAAATTGTCCACCCTCTATTACACTGATAGAGAGAGATGCACAACTGTTTGCTCCCCCAGGTTTAATCACTTATTCTGTGCTTATTAATAAACAAAAGTATAAAAAATAGGATGTAAGTGGTTTCAAGTAATAACAGACAGAACAAAGTAAGGCACCAAGGAAAATAAAACAAAAAACATACAAGTTTAAGCCTAATACATTAAGAAACTGATTACAGGTAATATCTCACCCTCAGAGATGTTCCAATAAGCTTTTTTTACAGACTAGACTCCTTCCTAGTCTAGGCCCAATCCTTTCCCCTGGTACAGTCCTTGTTAGTTCCAGCAGACATCTCAGGTGGTAATCAGGGGTTTTCTCATGACTGGCAGCCCTTTGTCCTGCTTCACTCCCTTTTTATAGCTTTTGCACAAATCCTTTGTCTGTGCTTGGCACCCACCACTCCCTCTGACTGGAAAAGTACAAGGATTAAGATGGATGCCAGTATCAGGTGACATGGTCACATGTCCTGTGAGAACCCAGCCTCCATTCTTTCTGTGCTGGCCCATACGTACACAGGAAGGTCTGTAAACAGAGCCATTTATAGTTCATTGATTCTGAAGCACCCTTAATGGCTTCCACATAATATGTTTACATCAGTAATACAAGTTTATATCTTATTCTCCTAACTCCAGACATAGAATAATACATTCAAACAAGTAGGATGAACACACTCAGTAGGTTATAAACTTTGTAATGATACCTTACACGAGACCTTTTGCATAAAGCATATTCCAGTTACATCATATTCATAAGCAAACTGGACAGTTTTTACGTAAAAGGATAAATGGACACAAATCAGACATCAGGTATGGTAACATACAAAAGCCAGTAGGAGAACACTTCAATCTCCCTGGACATTCAATAACAGATTTAAAAGTAGCCATTCTTCAACAAAAAAACCCCTCAAAAACAGACTTCAAAGAGAAACTGCAGAGCTACAATTCATTTGAAAACTTAACACCATCAATTTGGGCTTGACTAGAGATTGGGAGTGGCTGGCTCACTACAAAAGCATTTTTTCCTCTCTTGGTATTGACACCTCCTCATCAATTATTGGGAATGGACCACATCCACCCTGACTGAATTGGCCTTCAACACTAGTTCTCCGCTTGTAAGGTAACTCCCTTCTCTTCATGTGCCAATATAGATTTATGCTTATATCTGTCATTTTTACTCCATGCATCTGAAGAAGTGGGTTTTTTACCCATGAAGCTTATGCCCAAATAAATCTGTTAGTCTTTAAGGTGCCACTGGACTCCAAAGAATATAAGCCATAAACAGGTTGGGGGGCTATACCTGGGAAGCAGGGATTCTGAAAAAAATTTAGGGGTTGTGTTGGATAATGAGCTCTCGGTGTGATGCTGTGGCCAAAAGAGCAAATGTGATCTTGGAATGCAAAAACTGGGGAATTTTGAGGCGGACTAGAGACATCTATTTATGTCTGTATTTGGCAATGGTGTGGTAGCTACTGGGATACTTTGTCCAGTTCTAGTGTTCCACAGTTCAAACTGGATAGGGTTTAAAGAAGAGTCATGGGAATGATTAAAAGATTAGAAAACGTGTTTTACTGTGATAGACTCAAGGAGCTCAATCTATTTTGCATAACAAAGAGAAGATTAAGAAGTAACTTGATTAGTCTATAAGTACCCACAGAGGGAACAAATATTTAATAATGGGCTTGTCAGGCTAATAGAGAAAGGTATAACCTGATCCAATGACTGAAGTAGAAGCTACACAAATTCAGGCTGAAAATAAGGTATACATTTTTAACAGAGACAGTAATTAACCATTGAAACAATTTACCATGGGTTGTGGTGGATTCTCCATCACTGACTGTTTTTAAATCTAGGTTGGATATTTTTGTAAAAGATCTGCTCTAGGAACTATTTGGGGGAAGTTCTCTGGTGTGTGTTATACAGTAGGTCACACTAGATCAGGGGTCGGCAACCTTTCAGACGTGGTGTGCCGAGTCTTCATTTATTCACTCTGATTTAAGGTTTCACGTGTCAGTAATACATTTTAATGTTTTTAGAAGGTCTCTTTCTATAAGTCTATAATATATAACTAAACTATTGTTGTATGTAAAGTAAATAAGTTTTTTTAAATGTTTAAGAAGCTTCATTTAAAAGTAAATTAAAATGCAGAGCCCCCTGGACCGGTGGCCAGGACCCGGGCAGTGAGAGTGCCACGAAAATCAGCTCGCGTTCTGCCTTCGGCACACATGCCATAGGTTGTCTACTTCTGCATTAGATGATTACAATGGTACCTTCTGGCCTTGGAATAAATTTCAAGTGAATTTGCAAATATCTGTGTGCCATTTGGCTGTGAGGATGCCCTGTTTAATTAGCACACAGTATTTCTTTTACATTGCTTTGAATGAGATGGTCAAATTTTGTAAAATGAGCTTTTGTAATATCTGTCGCTGGCACCAGCTCCAGATATAACAATCTTGTTATTACTGCCCCGAGGTATTTTGGGTACCTTTACTTAAACATGCCTTTATTTTTAATTATTTGTACTTCTTGACATACATAAATTGGACTACATGTTTCATCAATTTTAAGTTCATGGATAAGTCATGGAGTGGCGTAACTAGCTGTATGTTTACACAGCAATGTAAGCCTCAGCTTAGTGGGACTCGAGTCAGCTGACCTGTGTCAGGGAACCCTGGGCTTGAGTATCTACATTGCATATTAATCCTAGGTAAAGGATTTTCTGACCCATGCTCAAACCTAGGGCTCTGGCATCCACACTGCAGTGCACAGACCTAAGTCAAAGTAAACATATTGGAAAAAAAAAAGCTGCGATCGGCAGCGGTAGTTCAGCGGCAGGTCCTTCGCTCCTAGAGGGAGTGAGGGACCTGCCGCCCCCGAATTGCCGCAGGTGCCGCCCCTCTCCCTTGGCCGCCCCAAGCACCTGCTTGTTAAGCTGGTGCCTGGAGCCGGCCCTGCCTCCCACCAATGTTTACACTCTACCCCTAGGAGCATGGTGCACTGTGGGAAAACTCTGCTGTCCACCTGCTTCCTAACTATGACAGTGCTATTGATGGGACTCATGTGTCCATAAGGAGAACATGAGAACATAAACTGCATAATTAGCTCCATTGCTGGCTGTCTCAGTAGAACGACTGCGGTTTGAGAAGGCTTTACACCGAATTACCATCTAATCCAGTGGTAGGCAACCTGCGACCCGTGGGCCGCACATGGCCCATCAGGGTAATCCGCTGGCAGGCCACGAGACAGTGTTTACAGTGACCGTCCACAGGCATGGTTGCCCACAGCTCCCAGTGGCCATGGTTCACTGTTCCCTCTGAACGCCACTGATCTAATCTGAGAATTGGGATCTCCACCTCTAGGTTGAGTCACATTGGCAGAAAGATGCCCGTGTGCACCTGTTCTGAGGACAATCAGGACATTAGTCTCCAGGGCTGTTAAACTATTAAAAATGAACCTTTTCAATTCTTCATTTTTAAAATGGGACGTTCAATGAAGGAGTTTTTGTTTGGCTGTTTTTTTATGTGTTGTTGTCTGTCCGTTTTGAAGCGTGACATAAGATGTAAGTTTCAGAGGAAAAACGCACACTCCCCAGGGTGGCTGTTACTGGCTGCAGAGCAGTGATGTGCATCCCCAGGGCTTGGGGTGCAGTGTACGCCAGTGCCCCCCAAAGAGCCATTATCCCTGCACTGTGGCAGGCAGGGATAAGGAATCCCCAGGAGGTTATAGGGAAGTTTTGCCCAGACACCTCTGCGCACACAGTCCCGGGCAGCCCAGGAGCAAGGGACACAGATTGGAGTGGGGATCAAGTGGCTGCCCCGCAGGGAGAGGAAGTGGCAGAACTCCTGGCTCAGCATGGCCGGGGGAGGGATGATCACCAACATCCTGGAAGCTGGGAACCACCTCCTGCCTGTCAGCTTTATTCCATGGTCTGGGCAAGCTCTGTATAGCAGTAAGGAGGACCTGGAGCCGCCACCACAGGAGGTTTTGGGGATGGTTCCCACTTGTCACTATGACATTGCATGCTGCGCTGGAACCCCTGCACATGCAGCCCCAGGGAAGACAGGGGGGCCAGAGAGCAGAGAGGGGGGGCAGTTGGCGTGCTGGGGGGCCACCCTTGCCTGGCCATGCTGAGCTAGGAGCTCCGCTGCTCCCCCTCCCTGCAGGGCAGCTGCTTAGTTCTGGCTCTGCTCTCTGGCACCTGAGCAGCATGCACCAAAATCAGGCTGTGCTCTTTTGACCAGGAAGCAGCTCTCGTTGCAAAAAGTTTCTTCTGATCGGTCTCAGTTGAAAACCCTGCAGGCTCTCTGAGTGTGTGCTTGCAGACCTGTGTTCAGCAGACAATGGGCTAACACTGATCTGAGCTGCTGCTGTTTGCAATAGCATGCAACAGTCTGTACCACAGATTGTTAGCACAGTGAGGACTAAGGAAGTTGCCCCAAGGAATTCTGGGATACAAGACTTCCAGGACCGGAGTCAAGCTGGGGTCGTGTGGCACACAGGAAAGCAATAGGGCTCAGACCTTAGGTCCCAGCTTATCATGGTCTTGGACCCTTCAGGCCTGCTGGTCCTGGAACCCTAGGTTCAAGCCTTAGGTTAACACAATTAGTGTGTAGACTCAAGGGGGGTTAGGGTTGAGTCCAGGCTCAAGCCTGCACTTACATTGTTGTGTAGACATATCCTAGGTGGTGTCTGTCTCAACTGGATTTCCTGGTGCCAGAGGGTGAGGCTCCTGCTGTAGTACATTCATTTGGCTAGTATGGTGAGTACTATATCGAACACTTGTGCACACTGTCTACTATTGCCCTTTGCATATGCACATGTGTATGTAGGAGGGACAAGGGAAATTGAGCAAAGCGGTGGTTGCTTATTTTTGGTGCAAAAGATTTGGTCCTATGGTGAAGCTACCTAGTATATTCTCACTCCACCCTCCCTTTTAATGTGAGCAGTGGGTTGTCTGACAAGTGAAGGCGGGGAGCTCTCAAGGGGTCTACTACTCACTGCTCCACAGAGCCTCCTTATGGCTCACCTGGGGAATTAGCTTGCCACTCTTTGTGCCTCTCTGGTGGTTGTCAACCTGTTGCCCCAGGCACTTGTTCTGCAGCTGCTCTCCCGCTAGTCCAGAGCTGCAGCACCTCTCCTTCATGGCTTAAACCTCCAACCAAATCACAATTGTCTTTCCCTTCCCGGGTCTCATCAGAGTCTCCTTCCTCAAAGTCCAGGAAGTCTCCATCTCTACTGTGCTGACTGTGGCACTCCCGCAGCAGCTGCTAGGGGAACCCGATCCTACCCTCTACACTGGGTTCCAATCCAAACCCGCAATTCAGGTCTGTCCCTCTCAGACCTGACTGCTTCCTACCCTGCCTTTTTCAGGATCCAACTCTCCCCCCTTGTATCAGGGAGTGTGACCGCAGGATCACTTCACTGCAGCCCCCTCTACTGCCAACCTTCACTCTTTATAAACCCTGTCCAGCTCCTCTCCCAGCTGGATTTCATCAACAATTAGGCCTTAGCACTCCCTGGCTTTCCTCCAAGCGCAGGGCTTGCGTGGGGCATCACAGGTACCTAATACAACTCACTTCAACAGAATTTTCTAATGTTAAGGACCAGAATTGGACCAAATATCTTTAACCATGACCAACGGCCCTCTGTATATTGCAATTCTGTGGCCATAAACTTTGCCATATAGACTGTCCCTTGCCATAGAATTGTCTAGTATCTAAACTTTCATTTTTTAAAGTTTCTAGCCTTTAAAACATGAGCCAAATGTTACCACAGCAGTATTATCTCTATGCAGACAGCCAGGATGCACTGGGAAAGAAGGGACAGGTTACAGTTTCATTGGCTCCCTGTGACTTGTGATCCTTTTACTTCCTTTCCTGACTTGCATGAAAGCATGCATCACCGGGAGTTTGGCCCTGACCACACCGCTCTTATTTCCAGCATCAAGTCCACTTTTGTTGTGTTATAGTCCATATACAACTGCTTCTGCACATCGTCACGGTCCATTGCAGCATAACATCTGTCAAAGCTGTATCCCCACTTTGAACTTTAGGGTACAAATGTAGGGGCCTGCATGAAAACTTCTAAGCTTAACTACCAGCTTAGCTCTGGTCCCGCTGCCTCCATTCCCAATGGATTCCCTCCCTGGGAAGCCTTGAGAAACTTTCACCAATTCCCTGGTGAATACAGATCCAAACCCCTTGGATCTTAAAACAAGGAGAAATCAATCAGGTTCTTTAAAAAGAAGGCTTTTAATTAAAGAAAAAGGTAAAAATCATCTCTGTAAAATCAGTATGGAAATTAACCTTACAGGGTAATCAAACTTAAAGAGCTCAGAGGACTTCCCTCTAGTCTTGGGTTCAAAGTACAGCAAACAAAGATAAACACTCTAGTAAAAGGTACATTTACAAGTTGAGAAAACAAAGGAAAACTAACACGCCTTGCCTGGCTATTTACGTACAAGTTTGAAATAGGAGAGACTTGTTTAGAAAGATGTGGAGAACCTGGATTGATGTCTGGTCCCTCTCAGTCCCGAGAGCGAACGCCCTCCCAAAACAAAAAGCACAAACAAAAGCCTTCCCCCCCCCCCCAAGATTTGAAAGTATCTTGTCCCCTTATTGGTCCTTTAGGTCAGATGCCAGCCAGGTTACCTGAGCTTCTTAACCCTTTACAGGGAAAAGGATTTTGGAGTCTCTGGCCAGGAGGGATTTTATAGTACTGTACACAGGACAGCTGTTACCCTTCCCTTTATAGTTATGACAACATCACATAATTTTTGTTGTACTTTATAACACTTTGCATCTTAAGACATAGAATCATAGGACTGGAAGGGACCTCAAGAGATTATTTAGTCCTGTCCCCTGCACTCATGGCAGGGTTGAGTATTATCTAGACCAGGGGTTTGTCTAACTTGCTCTTAAAAATCTCCAATGATGGAGATTCCACAACCTCCCTAGGCAATTTATTCCAGTGCTTAACCACCCTGACAATTAGGAAGTTTTTCCTAATGTCCAACCTTAACCTCCCTTGCTGCAATTAAAGCCAATTGCTTCGTTTCCTATCCTCAAAGGTTGATAAGAACAATTTTTCTCTCTCCTCCTGTAACTTTTGCTCCCTCCACATGTAACTTTTGGTTTTTTTTCCTGTTGTGTCATTGTATGGGATGAAAAGGCCATAGAAATTATTTTTAGAAGAGAATATAAGAGCATTTTAAAGCTTGGTAATGTGTGGGTGTGGGTGTGTCTCATGCGCTCTTTCTCTCTCTCTCTCACTCTCTCTCTCTCTCTCTTTCTCCCTGTCTTCATACATTCTACTACAGGAACATGAATGTTTTTTACATTGTAGCACTTTCTGTATATCTGATGATTTCATTGGGGGGAAAAAAATACATTTTGCAAAGTTAACCTAAAGATGATGATGAGCATACCTCAAAATTTGGATGTTCACTTTGGCTAAGCATAGAAAATTTGGTAGTAAAACTACCAAAATGTTCATATGGAAATCTCATTGGAGAAGACTTTCTTGTAGTGTTTCTTGATTCAACTTGTTTTGATAAATGGTGAGAGTGACATTCTACTATCACCCCAACCCACATCAGGAAATGCAAAAACTTATAATTTTTATGGTTCAGCAAATGTTTGTGAATAAACACAGCTTTGGTCTGTTTTGAGGTTTGAGCTATGGTTCTCGATTTAATGCTATTTTTTCCTTTATAATTTTGTACCAGCAAGAAGCATTTCATAGTCACTGATTCTTATTACAATGAATGGAAAGGGTTCTTTCCTTAAAACAACCCACTAATTAACTGCCTTTTGAATACTCTTTTTTAGATAAATAGACATAGGTGAAACTATGGAAGGGGCCTCAATCCAAAATCTCATTTTGTTTTTGTAATCAATTTCAGAAACACTTTGTTTCATTTAGACAGCTAGCTAACTTGTGCTGTCTAAAAACAATCATTTGCACCTATAATTATGCCCACAGTGTATAATGGGCACAATATTATAGACTTTTTAAAAAATGTATCCCGATTTATGCTGAGCTGTTGTTATATAAATATTTGCACACAATATATAGAGTTGTGTAAGAATCTGAAAAATCATACTATAGCTTTCAAAAAAGGTGGTAAAATATTATATGTATGAGATATATGCACTAACAACACTTAAAATGATTTTAGGTAATGATACAATCTTTCCAAATAATCTTTCATAGGTAATATTACTTGGGTATTAGCAGTGTTCTCTATATCCTGCAAATATTGACATAGTGTTATTTAGTTACTACAGCAGATGACCAGTTAAGTGTGACCATTATTAAAGCTTGTGGGTTGTTTTTTAATTAAGCATTGCCTAGACTGCAGCCATGCCACCTTGTGATGTGATTTGTTAGATCTCACAAGCAGAACAAGCTTGAGCTAGAAAATTACTAAGCCATGAAACTTACAAGGGGTCCCTAGAGTAGAGCACCAGGAAGTGGTGTGGTGGTAATGTATCACTAAAGGCATTCTTCCTCTAACAGAATGCATTTATCCCATTGTTGCTGATTATCAAAATGTACGTGTGTAAAATTGAAGCTTTTCCTCTTTTCTTCCTAACGGATACATTTGGAGATGCCACATCAGAATCACTTCCATGGGAGTTTATTGTAAAATCTCAACCAGTGAATGTGATGTCACTGAATAAATTGGATAGGAGGAAGTAAAGGAAGCATGTGATAAAGAAAGAAGAAAATAATAATTCTTTGTATGTATCCAGATTTGTACATCGCATCGGTCAACAAAATAACTCAGCACTGCACCTTTCATTATATAAACTGTGGCAATTCTGGTAAAAATATGCCAAAGCGGTTATGGTTTTATTTGGGTTTAGAGGTCAAATTGGAAGGAAACACATTGAATGAGAGGTTAGCTGGACCCTTCTGAAGTGTTACTGAACTGGTTTAGGATTAGTGTCTAGATCACACACTAACAGCAGAAGCATAGTAGAAGTCAATGGAGGGACTATAGCCCGTACTCTGTGTAATGATAGCAGTCTAAACCTTGGCGGAGCAGGCAGCTGCATTTTACGTTAGCCTGGAGTCTTCATTTTGTTTTCAAATTCAACTTCATATACAATGTACTACAGTAATCAAGTATGTAGCATTGCACAACTATCATTAAAATATCCCAGGACATTTAAAACTTCTGGGAGCACATCTCTTGTGGTAGAACACAGGATCTAAAAGCCCCACTTTACTGTCACATCTGAGATTTTGTAATAGAATGTAATGAAGTATCTGAAGCCTTTTTTACTCACACAATATGGACTTCAGACTATCTTTCTCAAATTTAATCTTTGAGATGGATTTGTTGTGCACTTGTAAATTCTAGTCAAATTCCTCATGAGATTTCCCTGTAAGCCATTTTCTCTGTACTCATAAATATTTTCTGGCAAAATTTGCATTCATCCCGAGTAATCTATTTCCCTTCATTGTGCTCCCCTTGAAGACAGTGAAGTTTTTTGCATTCTGTGTGAATTATGGCTGGAATCCATAATGTATCTCCTCACCAAACTTCAAACTCAGTGCAATCAACCCTCTTCAAAACAGTCTTATGATGGATTCATTTGATAGAGCTACAGCGCATCTTCTAAACAGGGCACAGCATGGTAACTCATTATAGTTTCCAAGCTTTTACTGACACGATGTGGCAAAGATAAGAACAGCAGTCACTTTGAATTGAGTTCCTTTTAGATCTTGTTTCTTTTTGTAAAATCAAAACTAAAACAGAGCAAAAAAAAATTGCAAGGGAGATTCGAGTGGAGTAGCACTGAGATGTTTACAGATTGGGTAGGATTGTGGTTTCAAAGGGAACTTCTCTCATTTACTTATTCCTTTTCCTACCTTTTTTCTCTCCTTTTTGAATCTCTTCTCCTCTTGTCTTTTTTCCCCATCTGAAACTCTCTTCCCTCTCCACTTTCTCTGTCTCTCCCAACTTTTTCTTTTACACTGCAATATGTCTAGGGCTGTTTGAAAGGCTTGTATATAACATTAAATCATGGTTTGTTCAGGGATCCTTTTATTGTTTCAATCATCATCAGGGATCCTAGTTTTGCATGATAAAAAACTCTAATTTCTCTGATTAAAAAAACCCCATAAAAATCCATGTTTTTCTGCAATTAAAATGAAATGCTTAACTTTAGTTTCCCTGGCCAGAGTATCTATAGTGTGACAAAGTTCCTCCTCTATCTTGGCGGGTCCTGCGCTTATTGGCAGATTTTCTTGCCTCAGAGATTCACCATATGGGTTGGGGAACAGCCCAGAGACCTTCCCCTCTGGAAGAACCCACAGTCCAGGTTAACTGGGAGGTTTGGGGGGGAACCCGGGCCCACCCTCTAATCCGGGTTCCAGCCCAGGGCCCTGTGGACTGCAGCTGTCTATAGTACCTCCTGTAACAGCTGCATGACAGCTACAACTCCCTGGGCTACTTCCCCATGGCCTCCTCCAAACACCTTCCTTAGTCTCACCACCAGACCTTCCTCCGGTGTCTACTAACACTTGTGCTCCTCAGTCCTCCAGCAGTACACCCTCTCAGCTCCTTGCACCTCTTGCTCCCAGTTCCTCACACACACAAACTGAAGTGGCTCCATTTTAAAGCTCCGGTGCCCTGATTAGCCTGCCTTAATTGTTTCTAGCAGCTTCTTCTTAATTGACTCCAGGTGTCCTAATTAGCCTGCCTGCCGTAACTGGTTCTAGCAGGTTCCTGATTACTCTAGTGCAGCCCCTGCTCTGGTCACTCAGGGAACAGAAAACTACTCATCCAGTGACCAGTATATTTGCCCTCTACCAGACTCCTTTACCCCAGTGGTCTGGGTCTGTCACAATAGGTATAAGTTGAAGAGAATGTTTTATTGATATACAGTAGAACCCCATTTATCTGAGCTTCCATTATCCTGCTTTCCGTATTAACCAAACCACCTGCTGCCTGCGTACTAACCCCACCCCCACCCCCGCCTTCCTCCACATCTTAAAATAAGGGATAGATTATCCCAATTTTGATTAGCAGATCTGATCCTGGTCCTAATTCAATTGAATAAATGAGGCTCCACTGTAAATTTAAAGCACATTCAAAAATCAACCTCAAGAGGAGGTTGCACGCATTGAATAAATGTAAATTCCAGTAAAATTTAGTGAATAGTCAATATATGTTTTTATTGTTTCACAAAATGTAAAAACAAAAGATTCTCTGTAAAAATGCAAATTCCATGTTTTCCTATGGCAAATAGATTTCTAGGATCCTTGATCATCATCAGCCAAAGTCCAAACAAGTTTGGTAGAGTTGGATGGATTCTTATTGTATAGCTGGTGCCCCCGTCTCCCCAAACAGGACTCTTCCAAATCTTCACTCATTTACAGGCCTCATATTCCTTTCATCTTCGTACTATGTGGCTTGGTGCTCTGTGCCCCTACCTAGAGATTGCTCTCCCAGAGGCTTCAGGGAGGCCGGATGGTCACTTTGTCTGTCTTGTACTTTGGGGTTGCTACAGAGTAAGATCCATTCTCTTCCAACTCCAGAATCCTCGGGGACAGAAGCCACTGCTTTCCCCACCCCACTCCCCAATTGGGAAGGGTGACAAAGATATACCCTCTCAGCTGTACAGCCAGCTGTACACTGCAGTAAGGTCAGATAGCATTACCTAATTCATACCATTCTAGCTTTGAAGTTTCCAAGGGCTTCACTTCCCTAGCATACTACTTTGAGGATTATATGGGTGCTAAGTGCCCCAGTCTCCTTGTAGATCTGGCTGCAGTGGAAGTGGGAAGAAGTTCCCCTATCTATTGGTTAGAGCCTGTTCAGTGGCATACTGATGTTCCTTTTCGCCTCCCCAGACAAATATTTGTTGGACTGTAAGGCAGAGGCTCTTTCCTGGTAGCCGCACTGAAGCTGTAAGATGGCTGGAGACTCTACCCAGCACTCCTTGAAGACCTTGGGCATGGCAGATACCAAGAATGGGGGGGGGAGGCAGTGTACCTGATACACTTATTAAAGCAGTCAAATTCAGTAAGAAGTAATCTAGAATCCCAGTGCTCAGATTAATGTGCTGGGATTAGTCTTCTCCTCCAAATAGCAGGGTCCAGTTAATGTAACTCTCACAAGCAAAATTCTGGAGGGTATATGTGTCCAGACTTACTCTTCTCTAGGGCACATCTAACAGAGAACATCATCATACACTTGAGCAGGTGGGCAATGGCAGCATTTAGAACAGACACCAGTTTAGTGTATTGCTATGTAGATGTAATATATATATTTTTCCAGAAGCTTTTCATTACAACCTCCTGTCAGACATACTAGTTTCCTTTGCACATTTACAAGGGTAGGTTGTTGGGGATCTTGTTAATTATTATGGTAATGCCTGAAGGCTCCAGTCAGGGTCCCATCAGGCTAGACACCACACAAACATAGAAAGGAAGAGGATCTTTGCCCAAAGAACTTACAGGTTAAAAAGACAAGACAGACAAATAGACAAACAACTACTAATCAATTTGTCAGAAGTTTGGTCCTTGTAGAGTGCAATTTCTCCCCACTTTGCTGGGTTACTTCTATTTTTGTTTAAGGGAAATAACAAAACGAAAGTAAAATTCATATAGCCTGGAGCAGAGGTTCACAATCTTTTTCTTTCTGAGCTCCCCCTCCCCCCAACATGCTATAAAAACTCCATGGCCCACCTGTGCCACAACAACTGGTTTTCTGCATATAAAAGCCAGGGCCAGCGTTAGGGGATAAGCAGGGCAATTGCCTGGTACCCCATACCACAGGGCCCCCGTGAAGCTATGTTGCTCAGGGTTTGGCTTCAGTCCCGGGTGGCAGGGCTCAGAGCCCCAGGCTTCAGCCCCATCTGGTGGGACTTTGGCTTTCTGCCCTGGGCCCCAGCGTGTCTAACACTGGCCATGCTTGGAGGACCCTCTGAAACCTGCTTGCAGCCCTCCAGGGGGCCCCAGATTCCTGATTGAGAACCACTGACCTACAATACCTTGAGCCTCGGTGTTAACATCAGTTAATCTAAAGTGGTGTCAGCAACAATCTTATAAATTTGCATAATTTCTTTAGTGTGAATAAGGCTCATGAGAGAGCATAGTGTGCATTTGCCCTGTAACCTGTTGCATCTCCTCTGCCATAATCTTCATGGTTACCAGCTACAGATACCACAAATACATTGGTAGTATGTATCAACTGTTTTTAACCCTACTATTTTTACTTATTTTTGTAATTTAAATTACAAAATACTCTCACTCAAGACTGTGTTCTCCTTAAACCTGAGGTCTGAATGTGTGTTTTAGTGAGCTCAGGACCAGAGCTGTCTCCAGACTAAAACTTTGAAATCCTGCTTTGATTATTGGGAGAGTTCAGATTCAGATCTGCACTTCTCATCTAGCTAATATATCTAAATTGGGCCAAACACTGAATCCCTGAAATTAAGGAAAGTTTGGATCCAGCTTGACATTTGAAGACATGACCCATCTCTGCTCAAGACAGAAGGACATTCTGTGACCAAAGGATTAATACATTTGCGGTGGTGGTAAAATTGTTGAGGTGGTGGATTGGGGACTGTAGGAGTCAGTTTTAAAAGAGGGAATGGAAATCTTTTTAACACTTGAGAAATCAAAAATATTCAGAAACCCAGTCTCTTAGGGTTTTATGTCCTAGGTTATTACACAAAGCTATTTTTTCTCAAGCTGGTTTCCACAACCTCAATTTTTATTTTGCTAGCTTACTGATTTATTGATTTACTGCACTCAGATGTAGTCAGAGTGATTTACCTGGTTTATAAAGCTTTACAGTTTGGATCAATAGGAAAAACAAACTAATTTCTGGGAGCCTTATACTGTATAAAATTTACTGCATGCTGTTGTACCTGTAATAACATAAATAAAATAAACTGATCTACAGATCAAACCAACAATTCCTAAATTCTAGTCTGTGGACAATTGATTGGTCACATGACTTTGGCTCCTCCTTGTTTCTAGCTATTTCTCCATGCTTCCAGGCTGTTCACTATAAATGAAAATTAACTGTCCCTACATATTTATATTATTTGACATATTTAAAACCTTCTTCAGAAAATGTTTCTGCATCCTCCGATTACTTGTTGCTCCTGTAAAGTGTTGTCCCATTGAAGTGTTCCTTCCACATGTTGTTTCAAATGTACTAACCCTTCTTTGCAAATTCAGTTTGTATTGCAGTGTGGAAGAACCATCACATGCGGACAGTTACCAACTACTTCATAGTAAACCTCTCCCTGGCTGATGTTCTTGTCACAATCACTTGTCTTCCAGCCACGTTAGTAGTGGATATCACAGAAACTTGGTTCTTTGGGCAGACCCTCTGCAAGGTGATCCCCTATTTACAGGTATTGTTCTCCATACCACTGTTGTTGTCAAAAAGGAACAGTACAGTAGAATCTGCTTAATTGGGACTTGTGACATTGTGATTTAAGAGCTACTCCACTTTCAATGTCCAACTACATAACATTAAATAAAATACTTTGCTGAATAAATATTATTCTCAGTATTTTTTCTCTTTTTTTTTTAGGCAATAAACACACAGGGACAGATTCTGTGATTCTCTTCACCTTGTATAGTCATTTACATCAATGCAAAGTGGACATAAAATATTAAAATATCAGAACAGTGATATTTTGTGCCCACTTTGCATGAACATAATGACTACCCAAGGTGCCGGGTGACAGAGCATCTGGACCTCTGTAGTTAGAAAGTGGAGTTCAGAATTCCATACGCCTTACTATGTGCTATGTAGAAATAACCAAATGTCCCTATGGGCAGCGGAATTTGCTCATACTCTCCCAGTTAAGCATCAGTTATTGCCATTCACAATTATTAAGTTAAATCAATTCTGAGGCCCTTTCCAGTGAAGTGATTAACAACTGTGCCTTCCTTTTCTCATCAGACTAAATGGCCAATGGGACGTTCCAGTATGGTAAATCTTTGGACCTTTTCACTGGTGTAAATCCAAAGTAACTCAATGGAAATTTAGGTTTACAGTGGTGTAACTGAGGTCAGAATCAAGCCCTCTAGTGCACACAACATTCCAAAGGGTGCAGCACGGGCCATAGTATTGGTCGTGTATAATAGTACCATGAATTGATCCATGGATATGTGTTACCCTCTGCTCCACTGCATAGAATCAAAATTGCCCAACTTATTTCAGAGCCCACAACACTACTACATGAGATTGTTGTTGGTACTTTAACTGTTGGCCTGCACCTGGTTTGGAAGACCCCACTGAATGCAGAAAGGACGTGAAACTGTCACCCAGTGTATTGAGCGGAAGAAAATGAGCAATTGTTTATTGTTTGTAGCCAGTGGAAAAATCCAATGATCCTATTTTTATCAACTACAAATGGATTATTTTTTATGTGACTGTGATTGCCCATTGCCTTTGTGAAAATTGGGAAGACACAATGAAGATACAGGTTCATAGCACATCAAACGAGATAATGTCTCCTACAAAGCAAGATGTAGCTAGTGGGTTTAAAGCTTTACTTTCATATTGCAAAAATATACGCTTTTACAAATAATGCTTTCAAAGTATAAGACAGATGAGTTTATTCTTATGAGGCCTGATTCTGCCACACTTATTCAAACTGAGTGGTCTGTGAGTTGTCCTGTTGATTCCAATGGGATTACACACAGATTAATGTACTTCTGAAAATGAGTTAAGCTGGCAGACTCAGGCCTATATTAATTTTGTATCAAGTGATATAAAAAGGGATTTGTTTTTCTTGGAAGAATCACTGTCCAACAGCCCCTGATCATGGGATATCAACTCTAAATAGATTTCTGATGGTGTTGAAAATATAAATTGTATTCAAGGTTAAAAATCAGAAAAGTTTACACAATGTTTCCTTGTTTCCTTAGACTGTGTCAGTCTCTGTGTCTGTACTAACACTTAGCTGCATCGCTTTGGATCGCTGGTATGCAATTTGTCACCCTTTGATGTTTAAAAGCACAGCCAAGAGGGCAAGGAATAGCATTATCGTTATCTGGATTGTGTCCTGCATTATAATGATTCCTCAGGCTATTGTTATGGAGTGCAGCAGTATGTTCCCAGGATTAGCTAACAAAACTATCTTATTCACAGTTTGTGATGAGCAGTGGGGAGGTAAGTGTGTTATTGATCATAAGAATGGAACTTATACTGCCAGGAGATAATGAAAATAGCTTGGCATGTTAATATACAGTAGGGCTGTATCCGCATATCGCAATGCTTTAAGCTCTTTCTTAATTATATGGTGGTTCTTGAAACTACTGGTTTTTAGAGACAGTTACATTCCATCTTCCTCTGCCTTGCTAATGTTCAAAGTAAATTGGAAGCCAAGTTCAAATGGATGTGCAATAAGAGGCTCTCTGTGTCTTGGCCATGTTAATGTTCCCCATTGGAACAAATGTTCCCATCCTGTAATGCTTATCTTTATATAACTCTTATTGATCAAAGGAAGGTAGAAGTGTACAAGGACTGCAGAAATCAGGCCTGCAGAATTTATCTCCAGAGAATAGACCGTTGGTCCATTTTCCTGGGATCCTGACTTTTGCAGTTGTCTGCATTATATAAATTCCTCAGAAATCTCCCAGAATTACAATTCAAATTGCATACAACTACAGAATTTATAAACCTGCCAGCAATATAGAAAGCAGTTCATTCCACAGTTTGGAATTTGGCCTGGACAGCATTACTAACATTATTTGGAAAATATGATCTATTACAAATGATTGCATCCAAAAAGTATAAATCAGTCCTTCCAGATTACTCTTACATTGAGCAGTGTTGGAATTTGGGCTACTTTCATGTAGTCCAACTTCCTGTTGCAGTTAGTCCTGGCCACTTCCTGGAACTATTGGGGTTCAACTCAGGTGGGCCCTGAAATAATTCCAGCACTAATAGTGCATGTGAGTTGCGCACTGAGACTCTGACACTGCATACAGTCACTACCATAATAATACAATTATTCACACTTGGGAAAGTAATGGCAGGATTGCCAAGACATAGCTAAAATAAACTTGGTTAACATCTTCAAGTCAGACTAAAATACAATCAGATTGTCTCTCAAGGTTGTAATTTTTTTTTAAAAAGTCGTCCATCACTGTGATCAGTTTTGTTACATTGTAATCAGATTGTGTTTTCATGTATTATTGTAATTGGTTACTTTAAGCAACTTTGGACATTAACTGATGAGGGCTCTCTGATGTGATGTTTTGAAGGTTCCATCTTGGTCCTGGTGTAATAATTGAGCCTAATTGTAAACTCAAATTGTAAAAAGTGTGTAACAATTCATAAGATATCACAGTAACCTATAACAATAAATGTTAATGGAAAAGGTACAAAAAGATGTCTCAAAGACTGGATTAGACTAGACCACCGGTGGGCAACCTGCAGCCCACGGACTGCATGCAGCCCATCAGGATAAGCTGATTGTGGGGCACAAGACATTTTGCTGACATTGACCATCCGCAGGCATGGCTCCCCACAGCTCCCAGAGGCCACGGTTCGCCATTCCTGGCCAATGGGAGCTGTGGGAAGTGGTGAGCTGGAGGGATGTGCTGGCCGCTGCTTCCCGCAGCTCCCATTGTGGGGGGCCGTGCCTGCAGATGGTCAATGTCAGCAAAATGTTTTGTGGCCCACAATCAATCAGCTTATTCTGATGGGCCGCAGGTTGCCCACCACTGGTCTAGACAGAAAAGTCTTTTAATATAACCCAGGGAGTGTATTAAAATCATGCCAGTGTAAGCCAAATGTGGAACTGATAATTAATAAACCAAAGTTGGAATGTAGGAAATTAGGCCTAACTGGTGGACAAAATAATATGGGGATGGGCTATTCTACCCATCACTCCCTTTGGAGTCCTAAAAAAAAAGACTTTGGTGGATGAATAACAAGCTGTTTAATAGCAACTATTGGCTGAAGGACAAGTAAACTAGAAGAGCAAGCTTTACCATTATGGCTGCCACCCCCACCATCTCCTGGGACCCATGTAACATAGTTGAACCTTTATTGTCCTAATTCTGAAAAATGTCCTAACTAGACCAGGCCAAAGAGAGAGACCCAGATGACATCATGACCTCCACTGGCTCCAGCTAAATCCCAACCGCCACCTGGAATGCAGGATTTTGTCATCCTTCCCCCTTATGCATCCGAAGAAGTGGGCTGTAGCCCACGAAAGCTTATGCTCTAATAAATTTGTTAGTCTCTAAGTACTCCTGTTCTTTTTGCGGATACAGACTAACACGGCTGCTACTCTGAAACCTTCCACCTTGTGTGTCCATTTCCTTCCCCACCTTATTTCTTCTCTTTCCTTCCCCTCTCTGCATTCTGGCTGGGAAGTGTGTAGTTTAGTTGGCCAAGACTGCATATTGTGCAACACTGCTGTAATCCTGTGACCAAAAAGATGCCTAGAAGCAATGCCCTAAATAACACAATAACACAATAAGTTGGCCAAGTCAGGATGGGATTTTAGCAACAGCAGCAATGACAGCTCCAGCGCATCTCAACTAACTTCTTCCCTTTCCCCCACAAGGACAGTTGTTACCATCTTTAACACCAAAGACTCTCAGATAGAGGTGGAGGTGTTTCATGTTCCTTATGAACATTCTCTACAGCTAAAGGGAAGAGGGAACAAGGGGCACTGCTAAAATAAAAGCCTTATTCAACACTTTACATTTAATGTTTGCCATGGTACTAAGCAGACTGAGGTCTCTGTATACCAAATCCTGCACCTTGTTTGAAACTGTTTAATGTTGGACAGTGGCAGGGTCAAGTTAACACCTCTGACTCTTTGGGCCCATTCATTCCATCAAAATTAATTCAATGGTCCCCCTCTCTCGTGTATGCAGGGCCATTGGAGGGCCATGGTGTTTTCAGTATGTTGATGATACCAACTCCAGTTCTCTATCTCTTCCAACCCAGCCACTTCTCTTCAACTCGTTAGCCAGAGGGGCAGAGATGAGAGATGGCTGACTCAATCCAGATAAAACTGCAGTGAGTTTCATAGGAGGAGAGAAACGTCAGCAGATGTGGCATGAATGATACCAGCACTTTTAACTGAGGGAGCACGCTTGTCATTTGTTACTAGCTTTCTCCATCTGAGGACATTTTTGGAAATATTCATCTCCCCTGGAGATCCTAATTGTTGCTTATAATTGCAGACCTGACTATCATAATCCATGACTTTGGCTCTTCAAGTTTAGATCTACACATTAAATCAACCCAGAAATAGAAAATGATAAAAAAAAAATGCAGCAGCTCAATAATTATCTAGGGTATCTTGCCAGCAGCACGTAATTCTGTGTTCCAGGATCTGCACTGGCAGCCTGTTGGTTTCTAAGAGAAATGTGAAGTGTTGATATTAATCTGTAGGGCCCTAAATGGCTCAGGAGCAGCCTACTCTAGAGACTGCTTCTCACCCCATGCCTGGCTGCTGCGCTGCAGATGTAATCCACAGAGACCCGTGAGCTGCAGCCCCCTCAGTAGAAATGATAGGGAGCTGCCTGGAGAGCATTCGCCAAAAAGGGCCTCATAGTATGTAATTAACTCCCTCCTTTGATCCAAAATATCCAGAATCTGCTGACCTTCGTGGTATGTTCCAAAGCCTGCCACATTTCGCAGGCTTGGAGAAAGGTAGGAAGGGGCTTGACAATGGCTGGTACTTGTGCATAGATCAAGGTTTGGTTTGTGTCTGAATAATTTCTGATAGTTGTTTTCAGGTTTGGGGTGAGGAGAAGTTGCTATCTTTATTTCTTATGCAATTGTACTGTTCATGATGTCAAAGGTGCCTCATCTCCAAAACAGGTATTTTCTTCTGGGTATAAAATATAAAACATGCCTGGAAGTTTTTTGAAACCAGAAGCTTTTTTCATTCCACCTGAAGATCACACAATCCTAGTTTGTACTGCTGTCTTTTCCATGAAATTATACATCTAACCATAGGACATTCACTTCCATCAAACAAAAGTCATACACCACTGAAATTTGATGATGTCATCTCAGTGCTAATTAGTCTACTGGCAAACAGTAGATACCATAAAATAATAATCCTCTCACTACTCTATTTTGGTCAGCACCTTCCCACAATGGCTTGAACTCCTTCACAATGGACAATGAGTGGCAACTTCTATTAATAGATCTCTGTGTGTGCCTATTGGAGTATTGCTAGTAACTGCAAGGGCCGCAGTAGCTCAGCCTCTGTCAACATCCAAGTTTTTTCTAATTGCTTCGGGCTTTCACTCCAGAAAAAGAGGAACATTCACGGCCAACTCTAGGCTGAGGATTTTTCAGGCCTAGCCCAGACTAATAATAATAATTTATTTGGGAATGCAAAAGAGTCCCACCTATGAACTGTGTGGAGTCACTTAAGGAACCTGTTTTGACCATGGATTTTATAACAGTCCATAGTTACATATGGGTTTACACACACACACACATGCACGCAACTTGGCCATGTCAGCTGAGGGCACACCTCTGTCACTGATCTGCTGCAATTATGAATACACAACAAGGGCGCATTGCTTTAGATTTGAATATGCATGCTGTAAATTCTGCAGTGGAGTACCAGGTACCCCTAGAATTATGTGTCACAGAGTTAAAGTTGTTGACTAAAGACTATATGTTTGATAATTCCAGAAATGATAATGTGTGGGGCAAACTTACCAAAAGTTCATGAAAAGCTGATAAATCAGAGAGCTGAGCCACGTCCTCTGTAATATCACTGCTAGATCATCACCATTTCTATCCCACTACTTTTGTTCTAACCTTTCCTTTCAGACCCTTCCTCCATTCCCATCCAACAGGCTGTCCATCTCTCATTCCTCAAATCCAAAGATCTTTCATTCCATTTCTCTCTCTCTCTCTCTCTCTCTCTCTCTCTCTCACACACACACACACACACACGCCAGTTGAGTGATAGGTGGAGTGGGGTGAGACTCTGCATCTGTCATCAAGGATCTCAGGTGTGGGATAAGCACATTGGCAAGTACCATCTCCTCATTCTACCCCCATGAATGCTTTTGAGTTTTCCCCTCTCTTTTCAGCAAAGGGGGTTAGATATGGTGATCTTCCCGTTCTCCTTGGAGAGAGGACCACCACACCTGTGTATCCCGCCTTCCTGTATGAAAGCCCATGTAGTGGGCCATCTAAGATTAGGACTTTTCTCTCCCCCTGGCCATTCCCTACCCCTGGCTTGTGTGGGAAGGATCGGTGTTTTCAGTTAGGCAGCTGAAATGTCACCACTGATCTTTATTCAGAACACTGATGGATGTTCCCATTCAGCACCAGTCTGAGTATGGTGGCAGGGACTAAACCATCTGATAAATGACCAGCATCCCAGACCAGTCCCTCCTCCTGCCTGCTGCAATAATTACTAGGCAGCTTGAAAGCTTTATTTTAGCTTGAGAAGCTAAACAGATTCAAGCTTCTTAAGTAAAAGTTCTGCAAAGCACATTGCCCTGGGTGGAGGAGTAACACAGGTTTCCTTTGATGTTCAGCCGCTAGCACTTTGCAGGTGGCTGAACTTCAAAGGAGAACGCTGGCTTCTTCCTCCAACCTCACCCATCAGTGCTTTGTATTTAGCTAGCCTGCTTTAATGTTTCCATTTTACTCAGACTGCTAAATTGGAAGCCATAAACTCCTGATGATACCTTGCTGCCTGCAGAGCTCTGATGAGGCAGGTGACAATGCCTTGGGAGTAGGAAGAATCTATTCTCAGCTTTCTCATTCACCTCCTGTGGTCTCAATAAATCACATAAACTTAATTTCTCCGGCTGTGAAAGGCGAATGAGGGTATTTCCCTGTCTCACAGGAGTATTGTGAGGCTTAATTCATTTAAATTCATCATGTGTAAAGCATTTTTGAGATCATGGCAGCTAAACAAGTGCAAATTATCATTAACAATAAAATAAATGTTCAAACTACTAGAGAAAAGGTGTTGATGGTATCATTGATGTGAGCGCCACAAACCAAAACATGCAGGGTACACTTACAAGACTTGACAGCTGGTAATAAAGGATACTCAAGAAAGGGTGTGCAGCACTAAAGTGGCACCATTATATACTTAACACCTAAGTGCCACAATTCAGAGTATATCTTATAAATTTATCTCGGGAGCAGAAAGACATCCTTATCTGTCAACCTTAAGTACTTATATGCCCTCATCGCCATCTCAGTACCTGAACACCTTACAGTCTTGAATGTATTTATCCTCACAATATGCCTGTGTGGTAGGAAAATTCTGTTATCCCCATTTTACAGATGGAGAACTGTGGCAGAGAGTTCTATAGAATACTATGTGGTGTAGTATTGCACTCAAGGGGGATGTGATTTCTAAAGCATGCTAACATGTTAGTGCATTAACAGGGTCTGTGGAGACCCTGCTGGTGCTGTTTGAAAAAAATGCTACGTTAAAGAGCCTTTGGTGTGTACCATCAAGGGCTACACAGACCAGTTAATACACAACATGTTAGTGCACTTTAGAAACCACACGCCCATAGGGTGTGTAGATAAGCCCTAAGTGACATCCCACAGTCGCACATGATGTCTGTGGCAGCGCAGGGACTTGAGCATGGGTCTCCCGTGGCCCAAGCTAGCACCCGAGCATTAGACCATGCTTCCTCTCAATGATGTATTAAATTACAATATTCAGTGCAGACAGAGCATTGTAACAAACTGACAGAGTTTGAATACCTGGATAACAGCTTTTAGATAATAGCGTCCTGTATTGATTAAAAATTAACACACATGTAACAAAGGAATGTGACATAGCACTTCACACACCAATGTGACATATTACTATGCAGCAAAAGCCTGTTTAAAATATATGAATAGAATGAATCTAAAGGCAATGGACTAATTTCTGCCATCAGATGCATGTATATATCTCCCATTATAATCAATGCGGCCTGCACTTGAGTATCTGCAGGCATAATGTGACTTAAAGTAATTTTTAAACTATATTTGTATGTACATTCTTTTTCTATTTTGATTCTCTTTCCAGGTGAGGTCTACCCCAAAATGTATCACACCTGTTTTTTTCTGGTGACATACGTGGCACCGCTGTGTCTTATGGTGTTGGCCTATTTACAAATATTTCGAAAACTATGGTGTCGCCAGGTAAGTCATTGATTTATATGGCTTATTATGTTTGTCTATTTGAATAGACAACCTTTTTCTCCATAAATTCAATAATGCCACTCAGGGCCTGATCAATACACCCTTTTGTACCCAACAAACTTCAATAGCAGTTTTGGGTGTGCAATTATGGAAGACTAGGATGTGGACTATTTCATTTATTAATGATGGCAGCCAAGCAGAATGAAAAACTATTTGTGCTCGACTCTAGGGGAGCCATCTAGGACATGGAGGATTTAGGGGACAGAGGAAGCAAAAAGATCAATTAAGGGAAGAAGATGGATCCCCAGTTGTCCTGATTGAAGGTTCCTATTGCGAGAGAATAGCTATTGAGCTCTGAGGTTGATTTTACAGATGTTTTATATCTCCTTGAGCTGCAGAGGTGTATGAAAATTGCCATTTTTTCTCATTTTGTTACAAACTCAAAACTGAGCTGAAATTTTTGTAACAGCTCATGTATTTGTTGCTGAAAAATGTGCCACCATTTTCCAGCAATAATGGGCCCAGTCTGAGAAAAGGTTGCCTTAAAAATCTAAAGTTTGCAAATGTGGCCATTTTCTCAAATTTTGCATTGGAGTGATTGGAAAACGGAATAACAGCAACAAAATCACCTGAATAATGGTGTGAAAATTTTCAGAAACATTTTCACACTTTCATCTAACACATGTTGGAGCATCATTTTCAGCACATGAGTACACTGTGCAGATTAGCAGAGGCTTCTTCGCCTGCTGCTGCAATGCTTTACATAGGACCTGCTAGATCCCTATCCAGCCCCTGCTGCTACCCCATAAAAGACCAATAAAAGAGAGCATTTTGAAGACGTAGGGTGTGAGGTGACCCATATTTGGGGTCGGGAAGGAATTTTCCTCCAGGGTAGATTGGCTGAGGCCCTGGAGGTTTTTCTCCTTCCTCCGCAGCATGGGGCAGGGATCTCTAGCAGGAGGGTTCTCTGCCAATTGAAGTCACTAAAACACAGGATTTGGGGACTTCATCAGCAGAGTCAAGGAAAGGGTAGGGACGGTTTTGTGGCCTGCAGCATGCAGGGGGTCAGACCAGATGATCATAATGGTCCCTTCTGACCTTAAAGTCTATGAGTCTATGAGAGACTCCATATTCCAGACTTTTATGTGGGAATCTACCATTTACATCACCACTTAACCATGAATCATTTCCCTCCTGTGATTACTTCTGATGAGCTCTGGAGATGGGATGTCCTGTTACAGATATAATATCAGATCAGGGACATAGTACATGCAGCTCCATCTGGATCTATCACGTGTAGACTTAAAATTTTCGAGTGTATCCATGTCAAAACAAAAAATGCATAAAAATCAATTTTTTCACATATCCCATGACATATATTACCTGCAAGGGTTGATGAAATCACAAAAGCACAGCACAGAGGTTTGTGATGTCATTGGTACCTGGATTATCCTGGACTCAGATGTTGTTAGGTTTTGGTTTTTTTAACCTTTCGGTTTACAAATGTGTTATCTGTAGTTTTAAGTCTAGCCATGTTCAATGTTCATAATTTAAGATCCTAAAACTTTTTAAATATTTTTTTCAAGTATTTGGGTATTTAATCTTTAGAATAAGAGTGAATCATGTGGACTCCATCAACAAAGAAATGTTTTTTTACGAGTTGGCCCTGTTGTTTAAATCAGGTTAACACATTTTTCAGATGCTTTACCTTGTCCACACTGAAAACACATGTGAGGATGATCCTGATTTGAAAATTGATTATGTAGCAAAAAGAAAGCATCTTTTTTTTTTGTTGCTACTACTGATGGAGAATTACAGATGTAAGTTTTCCAAGTGTAGATGTAGTCAAAGTGTACAAGGGGTCATATTAAGGGAAATTAACACCACTCACATCTATTAATGACTGAATTGGCTTGCAAACATCAGGCATCCTTCTAAGTGAGGTAGGTATGCCACAATCTATTTTTAGTGTAATTGAAATGCATTGTTCTGAATTAGGGCTGTCAAGCGATTAAAAAAAATTATCACGATTAATTGCGCAATTAAACAATAAGAGAATACCATTTATTTAAATAGTTTGGGGTGTTTTGTACATTTTCAAATATATTGATTTCAGTTAAAACACTGAATACAAAGTATGCAGTGCTCACTTTATATTTATTTTTATTACAAATATTTGCACTGTAAAAAAACAAAAGAAATAGTATTTTTCAATTCACCTAATACAAGTACTGTAGTGCAATCTCTTTATCATGAAAGTTGAACCTAGAAATGTAGAATTATGTACAAAATAATAACTGGATTCAAAAATAAAACAATGTAAAACTTTAGAGTCTACAAGTCCAGTCAGTCCTACTTCTTGTGCAGCCAATCACTCAGACAAAAAAGTTTGTTTACATTTGCAGGAGATAGTGTTTTCTGCTTCTTGTTTACAATGTCACTTGAAAGTGAGAACAAGCGTTCACATGGCAGTGTTGTAGCTGGTGTCACAAGATATTTATGTGCCAGATGAGCTAAAGATTGATATGTCCCTTCATGCTTCGATCACCATTCCAGAGAACATGCGTCCATACTGATAACGGGTTCTACTTGATAACGATCCAAAGCAGTGCAGACTGACGGATGTTCCTTTTTCATCATCTGAGTCAGGTGCCACCAGCAGAAGATTGATTTTCTTTTTGTTGTTGTTCGGGTTGTGTAGTTTCTGCATCGGCGTGTTGCTCTCTTAAGACTTCTGAAAGCATGCTCCACACCTCATCCCTCTCAGATTTTTAAACCTTGGGTCAAGTGTTGTTACTATCTTTAGAAATTTCACATTGGTACCTTCTTTGCATTTTGTCAAATCTGCAATGAAAGTGTTCTTAAAATGAAAAACGTGCTGGGTCATCATCCAAGACTGCTATAACATTAAGTATATGGCAGAATGTGGGTGAAACAGATAAGGAAACATACAATTCTTCCCCCGAGGAGTTCAATCACAAATTTAATTAATGCATTATTTTTTTAACGAGCATCATCAGCATAGAAGCATGTCCTCTGGAATGGTATTCGAAGCATGAAGGGTCATATGAACGTTTAGCATATCCGGCATGTAAATACCTTGCAATGCTGGTTACAAAAGTGCCATGCGAACACCTGTTCTCACTGTCAGGTGACATTATAAATAAGAAGCGGCCAGTAATATATCCCGTAAATGTAAACAAACTTCTTTGTCATAGCAATTGGCTGAACAAGAGTGGACTTATAGGCTCGAAAGTTTAACATTGTTTTGTTTTTGAGTGTAGTTACGTAACAAAAAAAATCTACATTTGTAAGTTGCACTTTCATGATAAAGAGATTGCACTACAGTACTTGTATGAGGTGAATTAAAAATACTATTTCTTTTATTTATCATTTACAGTGCAAATATTTGTAATAAAAATGATAATATAAAGTGAGCACTTTACACTTTGAATTCTGTGTTGTAATTAAAATCAATATATTTGAAAATGTAGCAAAACATCCAAAAATATTTAATAAATTTCAATTGGTTTAATAGTGCAATTAAAGCTGCGATTAATTGTGATTAATTTTTTTAGTTAATCACGTGATTTAACTGCGATTAATCGACAGCCCTATTCTAAATCTTTGGTAACAGCCCCAAGTAAGGAATCATGCTGTTTATCAGAATGCCATCTAAATATTCTGAGTACTGCAACGTACCAATGATCTTGCTAGACATACATGATGAAATTCAAAGTACTAACAGCCATGCCATTCCCAGGCCTTGACAGAAAACTTCTTGAAGCAGTTTGTTTTAAAATGAGGGCTGTTTCTAAAGTGAATCTTCGGGTGGTTAAAAGTTAGCCTCCATGACTCCCATGACATTCCTATTGTGTTTTGCCCTCTGTCTGCTCTCCAAGCTATCGATCATGGCTTTGCTCCCAGTCTTTGCAAACATGGTTTTATCATCTCAGAATTAGGAGCTTTATGGAAGACAAAGAGCAACAGCATCAGAGGCCTGGCTTTCAGATTAACCTACATTGATTACTAATAGGCAGGCATCCCTCCTGTTCAAAAGGATTTTGTTCCTTTTTGAATCATGGAGAAGAGATAAAGCAAGAGCTGAACAATCTCCATAGGACTGAATGGCTTTATGCTGGACATGCTGACACACATTCAATAATTAGAGAGTCACATACATGTGCTTAGATTTATTGGGCCTATTGTGGTTTTGTTTTCAAAAATTTTCCGAGTTTTAAAAGCAAGATTATGATGCTTGGCTTTCCAGCTTGATACACATGGGATGAAAACAGCAGTTTTACAACTTCTAGCGCCAGTTCTGACCATTCTAAATGCTGATGTAAAGCTTATTTGTGTTCTGCAAATTGTCTCAGCTAAATGTGTCTCTATAATTCATTGGATAGTAATAATTGGGAAAAGTGTGTGTTGTGCTGGTATGTATGTGATTAAAATGTGCATCAGTAGTACATATGTAAGCCTAGCTTTATTCTCTTCAGGCCATAGTACTTTAGCAACCCGACTGTGAGTATGTATTTTATTTTATTTTATTTTATTTTATTTTTTGCCTGCAACATCTTATGAATTATTTGCTTATCTCCAAAGTGGACATAGAACAGGAACAGGTTTCTTTAGGTAAGTTCTCAGTAGTAACTCCTAGAACACCGGGCAGCTTTATAGGATGTACAAGGAGATCAACTTTGTACCACAATCTGTATCTATGATCCCCTCTTGCTATTAGAAGCATTTGAAAAGCAGATTGGTCATCTCTAACCACAGACTCATCAGTCATGTCTCATGTTTCATTAGAAACAAGCGATACAAAGTCTTGAGGCAAGATTCCATTTCTTTGTATCCAAATTGGATGCAAATATCAATAAAGCTTGTCAGAAAAATTTTGTTGAAATGAAATTTTAATAAAATCAAGAGGAGAGGAAATTGCCAACATATTTGGGGTTTTTTTTGTTTGTTTTCTGATCAGTTCTTGCTATTAATATGATAACTCAGAAAACAAGATAAGATTGAAGTAGAAGGAAAAGCTTCCGTTTTGGAATTAGAAGAACATAACATCAAAATACTTCCCAAAGCCCAAATTCAGGTTTTTGTGTAGCACCTCTCTGTGTAGTTTCTCTGCAGTGAGATGGAAAAGACCCAGTACAATAAATCAGAGTCAATTCTGCCATTAGAGTAGGATAAGTCTCCGGAAATAGGACATACTGATTTCGGATACTAAATTGACAAGACTGTGGATCTTGGCCAAAAGGCTCCGAATCCTCAGTGGTGTGATGTCAGAGTTCAGATTTTATTTCTTGTGTTTATAAAAGCACCTGTAATATATTATCATGTGTCCCATAGTTCCTACAACCAGCTTCACTGCTTTCCTGTTTGTCATTATGGATCTTCACTGGAAGATTAGAGCGAACTTGAATCAAGTTTAAAAAAATAAATAAATCCTAAATTAAGAGCTTGTCTACACAGGGAAATTTTCCAGCGTAAGGTCGGGTTGAAGCATGATAACTATTCCTCAATAACTCCCCCCATGGAGTTATTAGAAGTGGATTAAATTAACCTGGAAAAAAGGCACTCTGATTCCAGAATAGGTATGTGTATACAGGGAGCTATTCTTAAATAATTATTGCAGAATAATGATGCTGGGCACTTTCCCTGTGTAGAAAAAACTTAACTTTTGAAATGTGTATAACAAAGGACTGGATCTTGCAAGCTCTTAAACATGTGCATAACTTTATTCATGTCACTAGTCCCGTTGAAGCTGATGGCACTGCTCACAAGTAAAGCCATGCACGTGCATAACACGAACCAGGGTGTAATATTGCCCTCATATTATAAACCCTCACAGTTCTCAGAAAAAGTCGACCTTTTCATGTGTAGCCTTTCATACTTGGTCTCACCCCTGGAGTATTTTGGGGAAGTTGAAGCAAAATCCTTTTACATGTTTGAATTATGTGAGGGTGAAAAAAAAGAAAAAAAAAGCCTTTTGGTACACGACAAATTAACTAGTTGGGGGAAATAAACCCAGAAACTCTCTTGCTGAACTTAACAGAATTAGTTGAAACTTTCCAAGTGACCAAGTGACAGGGCAGTCAAAGTTTTTAGTTGTGGGGGGATCAGAGAGGGAGAATGTGAGGGGCGGGACGCTATAAAGGAAAGAGTGAGAAGTAAGGAAGCAGGTGTTGGAAAGGACACTGTGGGGAAGCAGAGAGGAAGAATGGGAGAAGGCTGAGCAGCTGGAAGCTGGAGAGTAGCCATGCTTTGTGTGTGTTTTCAACCCAGAAGGATGACACACAAATTGGGGGGGGGGACTAGCTTTGCCCTAAGTCTCAGAAAGGAGAAGGCCGACACAAACAAGGATTTTTTTAATCTCATGATCAGCCCAGTTTTATGATTTTTGGAGTCCGCCTCATGGATTTTTAATACTTTCGGAGCAATTCTTCTTCTAGGCAGGGACCAACACCTCCTTCACAGGAGACATTAACAAATGCTGAGGAGTTTCTGATGCCCTGCTGCAGGAAATTAAAGCAATGAGACATGTGGGCTGCCTGGTCTGAAGGAGAACTGGGGAAATAGCGAACTGGGCCCACATGAGTGCTAGGCAGCAGTGGGGAGTTGACCCAGTGTACTGTGACAGCGGCCCTGACCAGTGTAGCTGTGTCTCTGCAAGAGCTCTTTGCAGTTAGTCAGCTGCTTACTCAGAAGTTAGATGTCCAAGCTTCACCTGGCACAGCACCCACTCCTGAGGGATTCAGTGAGTCCATGTCTGCATTGGTGTTGGGACCACGGACCCCCGGCTAGCTGCTCTGACTAAGGAAATGCAATCTGTTCCAACCCCACCCACCACAGGAAGTGAGAGAGCCAAGCTCCCATTCAGTCTCCATGGGGTGTCTGTACATGACGAGGTGCCCAACAGATGTACTTTCAGTAAGTCCCATCAAGGCATCAGTCAGAAACCTGAGGAGGCCAAAATGAGCATCTCTTGCCCCACAGATCACCTTTATACTCACTGAGAAGCCTTTAACCTGGTGCCCCTTTCCTTTATTCTGTAACCCGTTCTTAGCTAAAATGTCCTTTTTTCACCACACTGACTGGGTTTTCTACCACTGGCCCTCCTTCCTCCATGAGCAGCTTCTCCACCAGCAGGCTCTCTGTGCTTGCCAATCTCCAGAGAGCAATGGTGGGCCAGCACCTACCCATTTAGACATGTCGTGGGATAGCCTAACATGTCATACATCCTGTTATGATTCCCCCACTCCCCCCAACACACACACACCATTTGCAAATCTCTGTAAGGAATACTCTGGGCAATGACCACAGTGCAGAAAAAATAAGTTCATGCCCCCCAATAAATAGAGAGAGCACAGCTGCCTTATGGACACTTAGGACACATCTTTGAAAATGCTATGAGCATATAAAGCCCTGTATGCACACAGTTATGTGCATAGTTCTATACTTATACAGACAATCCCAGCCATGACTTAGTAATACCTTTTAAAACCTGTTTCTCTTAAATGAACAGCAGTGTTTGTTTGACAAGTTACTAAACTGTACTGTGTTATTATGGAGCTTTATTTCAGCCTGTCTTCTTTTTTTGTATTAACTCCCTACAATGCTTCTTTTTACATGGTGATGAATTTCCCTTAAACAGCATTAACAAAGATTCCATTGACTATTTACTCTTTTAGATCCCAGGAACTTCCTCAGTAGTTCAAAGAAAATGGAAGCCTCTGCCCTCTTTAGCACAGCCCCGGGGGCTGGGACAATCAACCAAGTCAAGGATTGGTGGGGTAGCAGCTGAAATAAAACAGATTCGAGCCAGGAGGAAAACAGCGCGTATGCTAATGGTGGTTCTCTTGGTTTTTGCACTTTGCTATCTACCAATCAGTATCCTCAATGTCTTAAAAAGGTAAAGTTGTCCACAAGCAGTAAAGAGTTTGGGGAAAGTTTTCTGTCTAAAAGCATTTCTCTATGACATGGTTTGCTATATTCTTTTTTTGTTGTTTTTAGTTTTGAAATAGATACCGACATATTTTACAATAGAGAAACTGAAGCTCAGTGTGCAGCTGTAAGCAAATTGTTAGCTAAACAATTATCAGGGCAGAAATTTGGGGCCAGATTGTAAAACCCATGTTCATGTTGGCGGTTACTTACTCATGCAAGAAATCTCATTGACCTACACATTCAAACATATTTTTGCGTGAATAGACTCCAGGAGTGCAGTATCTGATGGAGAACACTAGGTGGGTTAGTATTCAGTGGGACTGCCCTGGTGTATGGCATGACTCAGTGTGAGCATGTGTAGCAGAATTAAGCCCAAAGGATTGTGTTCTGGTGTTTTACATATTAATAACTGCTCTGTATATAACTATGCAGAAATTTACCAAAATCGGGGAAGCAAGCAAGCTTTTATTGTTTAACAAACGCAAAAATATAAAGTGTTTCAATTCTTCCAAGCTTGGACGATGCTCCTAGAATATAATAAAAGTCAAAGGAGAATTTTTATGAAGACTTATTATATTGATATCAGAGTAAACAATGAATCAGTAAATAACAGGCAAATCAATGAATTATATGTGTGATTATGTCTGTCAAACAGTATATTCAGTAAACACTCTGTGTTCTATCAGCTCTCTCTCTCTCACTCACACTCATGTACACACACAGAGTGACAAACTGGGGAGAAATTATACTGTCTGACCTCCAATAACATTTATAGTTGCGAAGGTGATGAACATAGTGTCACTGTCTTGGCAGGATTACATTAAGTAAAATGTAACCAAAGAGAACTGATTGTATTGCCCTGATGAAAGATAGACATACAAGGTGGATTAGTAATATCTTTTATGGGACCAACCTCTGTTGGTGAAAGGGACAAGTTTTCGATCTTACACAGAGCTCTTCTTCAGCTCTGTGGAAGCTCAAAAGCTTGTTTCTCTCACCAAAAGAAGTTGATCCAATAAAAGATATTACCTCACCCACCTTGTCTCTATAATATACTAGGATCAACACAGCTACAACAACACTGTCTACCTGAAAGTCCTTTGGCAAATGCCATGTGGATGGTGCCACTTCTCTATTTTCAGTGTATTCCTATAGTCATACTGCAATATATTGGAGGGAAGCTTGTAATCAGAGAGTTAACATGGACATTTCTTATATAATCCATAGTGGTTAAATGCAGCAGCCTCCTGCACAAGGACATGAGAGGATGCTGCTGGAGCCACTGCAGTCCAGCTATTTTGGGCCAGCAGAGAATCCATAGGCAGCCAGTCAATGCCACCCTAACTCTACAGCAGCCCCGTTGCACTAGGAGCTGGGCCCAGAATTGAGAGGCTGGATCCAGAATTGGGAGATTGTCATATTGGCTTAAAGACACCTTTTCCCACCCTTGCCTTGGATGATATAAATTGCCCTTTTGTTATCTAGCTGGATGACATGTGTGCATTAAAGACAAAACTGCTTGTGGCTTCTGCGCTGTGCAAAACCCTCATGGAAGCTGGTTGTTAGGTGGGAAGAGGTTTGTATTTTCTTGGGAAAGCTGGATGTGTTGAATCAGGGCTTTATGTGATATCACAGATAGAATAATAGTACAGCATTTATATTCAGTCTTATGCGCTGTCTTTCAGACTGGCTTTTTCCTCTTTATTTTGCAGGGTTTTGGGGATGTTTAACTATGCTGATGACAGAGAGACTGTGTATGCCTGGTTTACATTCTCGCACTGGCTTGTGTATGCCAACAGTGCAGTGAACCCTATCATTTATAACTTTCTCAGTGGTGAGTTTCCAGATGATCACTGTGTTACATATTAAAAATATGTAGTTAAAGTGTAATGCATAGTAACCAATTAGGTTAAAGCCTGACCTGAAAATTGAGCAGCAGCACAACTGAATCACTGGGCTCTAGGTGCAGGTCCTGATCACAGTCCCTCTATCCTCCCGATCTCCTACACTTCTTGAGTAGCACTTTGCCTTCTCAAGTATCCACATTAATTTTATCGGGAGTGCTCATTTATATATATATGGAGATATACCTATCTCATAGAACTGGAAGGGACCTTGAAAGGTCATCGAGTCCAGTCCCCTGCCTTTACTAGCAGGACCAAGTACTATCCCTGACAGGTTTTTTTGCCCCAGATCCCTAAATAGCCCCCTCAAGGATTGAACTCACAACCCTGGGTTTAGTAGGCCAATGCTCAAAACACAGGGTAGGTCTAAATTTCAAGCTGAAGGTGTCATCCCAGCTCGAGGAGACATACCTGCACTAGCTCTAATCGAACTAGCAAGCTAAAAATGGAGCATAGCCACAGTAGTGGGAGCAATGGGAAGGAATTGCCGGCCTGAGAATGTACCCATCCAAGACTCTAGGCACATACATAGGGTGGCTGTCCCGTCCTGCTGCTCATGCTATTTTTAACATGCTCGTGCTATTTTTAGCAGGCTAGCTTGATCAGGGCTAAGGTGAGTATGTCTCCTCAAGCTGGAATTTAACCCACTATTTTGAAGTGTAGATTTTGGGGTGCAATGATGAGGGATGGAGTCAGGGGCCTAGCCCTCCTTTGGTGCCTGTTTGGAGCTGGAAATTTGACCCAGCTTCCCCCATATGATGGGAGGCAAACACGCCAAATTTGAGTGGTGTTGCAACCCCATGCACTGCATCGCAATGCCACTCCCTCTCAGGGCAGTGGGGCCAAATTTGAGCAGAGCTGTGACCCCATGCAGAGAGGAGAGCTGGAAGGTGGGTGTGGGGCAATGTGTGGGGAGTACCATAGGACTAGGGGCATCAGGAGGGCAAGGAGGAGAGCGCGAGTCCGGGTGCAGAGCAGTGGGTAATGTGTGGGGCTGGAAGCAGCAGGAGAGTGGTGGGGGAGAGCTTGGGGCTGGGTTCAGGGCAGAGGAGGGTGCCTAAGGGTGGCAGAATCTGGCTCTGAGTAAGGACTACAAGTATTGTGAGGACCGCACAATTAAGGGGGAAATTATCTGTTACTTTCAGTTAATCCTTTCCAGGCCTCAAATGGCAGGAATCCCCCTGCAAGTCATGGCCTTGGGTGAGGGAGATAAAGGAGGGGAAGTTGCTGAATCTCAGAAAATTCTCTACCTAGATGAAAAAAAAAAAACCAATGTGTTTTTATTGTTTTACTGCTGGGGATTTTTGAGTCTGTGGTGAAAGAGCTATTTTCTAAAGATAAATGAAGCAGTAGAAAAATATTACAAATTACAATTTTATATTTTTAATATCTACCTGCTTGTTTGTGTAATGATACTGTGCCTTTGTAAAAATATAATAATGTATAAATAGTCTGAAAATATTCCTAAATGATATTTATTTACCAGTCTCTCTTCTATTACCTTTGATCCTTCCGTATTATTTGTATCAGACTGTTTTCAGTAGAAATAGAGCACGTAAAAAAAAAAATCACCAAACATTTCTTCAGCCCTCTTACCATTTAGTTTGGTTTGTTGCAGGTTTGGTCACAGCTAGTGATGAATGAAGTTTAAAGGTGTGGTTCAGATAAGCTTTGGATAAACATTTGGATGCTCATCTGGGTATCCAAGGTCTGCAAAACTGTTCAGGAAATCTAATGAAAATAGGATTTGCTGTTCTTATTATTTCCAGTCAATTCAATGATATCTAGCAAACAATGGCCTGTTAACCAAGATTTCTGGCTAGTGTTGTGACAATTGGGCCTACAAATTTACCCTAATTGTGAGCTCAACTGTGAAAAGGGAATGGAAGTTCATAAAATGTCACAATAACCTATAACAACAACTGTTAATGGGAAAAGGTGCAAATGGAAGACAGACTGAATTAGTACAAACGAAAAAGACCGACTGATATAATTCAAGAACGGTGTTAAGATCATGTCTGGTAAACTAGAGAAGTGTGGGACTGGAAATCAGTGAACCAAAATTGTTAGAGTTTAGGCCTAATTGGTGGACAGAATAATGAAGGGATGGGCTATTCCATCCATTACTCACTTGGGGCAGGGCCGGCTCCAGGCACCAGCTCAGCAAGCAGGTGCTTGGCGCGGCCCAGGGGAAGGGAAAGGGGCGGCACATCGGGCTCTTCAGTGGCAATTTGGCGGCCGGTCCCTCGGTCCCTCTGAGAGGGAAGAACCTGCTGCCGAATTGCTGCCAAAGAAGAAAATGAGAGAAAATCAATGCTGGCTGACCAAAAGCAGGGAATGTGAATGCTTGCTGACAGAAAAACGAGAGAAGGGGAGGGAATGAGCTTCACCACCATGCTGCCACCCCCCACCATCTCTTGGGACCTAATCCTGAGGTGGATCAGGCCAGAGAGAGGGACCCAAATGACATCTTCCCCCACACCACACCCCAACTTGTCCTTTTCCTTCCCTACCTTATTTTTCTTTCCTATCCATTTCCTTATTCTTTCTGTCTAATAAGAGTCTGGCTTACCAGCCAGAACTGTCTTTTCTGCAACAATGCTGTAACTGTGACTAGAAAAGCACCTAAAAGCAATGCCCTAAACAGCTCAATGCTGGTAAACATTTGCCAGGTCTTGGAGTGGCTAATAAGACTATGCTGTGCCTGCAGTGAGGTTGCAAGCAGTTTCCCAGCAATGAAGTGTGTGTGTGTGTGTGTGTTGTTTTGTCTTTTAGGAAACAGAATCAGACTTTAACAACAGCAGCAATATCTCTAGCCCATCTCTACTAAGGTCTTCTCTTTTTCCTGAAAGGACAATTATTACCATCTCTATTACCGTCTCAAAAACAGTCAATCAAGCAGTTTTCCTTCTAAAACTCATTACAGCCAAAAGGAAAGGGAATAAGAGATGCTGTTAAAATGAAACCCTTACTTAAGACTTCACATTTCAAATGATTGAATTTGTTTTCCTCTGCATCTTTTATATAAAAGATTTAAAAATTTTAAAGGCATCTTTGTCCTGGCACTGAGGAGGCTGTGGTCTCTATATACTAAATCCCAAGCTTTGTTTTAAACCTGTTAATGTTGGACAGTTTCAGGATCATGATAACACCTTATCTCTTAGGGCCATTTATTCAATCTAAATTAACACAACATCAGTTATGGGTTCAAGCCTCAAAATTTGGATCTAGAGGCTTAGAACACTAACATTCAGGGTATTTGGATGTGGGACACTCTTATTCCAAAACATCTGTTTCTTCTCCTAGCTTAAACTTATTAACACAGAGACCACATCAAAAAAAAAATGTGTACAAGAGTTAGCCAAACTTTTCCGAATGTGTTTGGGGTTTAAATTAAAGTTTTTACATGGAAGTCTGGGAGCTCTTATGCTATCCAAATGGCTTCATACCAAGCATCTCAATTCTGTTTCACCAGGTGTTTACTTATACTGTGCCATCTCTTTGGTATCTGAGCACAAGCATTCATTTATTTAGCCTGTTAGGAAAGTAAGTTTTAATATCCCCTTTTTACAGATGAGAAAACTGAGACACAGAGAGATTAAGAGTGTGATTCTGATCTCATTTTACATGGGTGTAAATCGAGTCCCCATTGAAGCAACTGTGAAACTGGTGGGAGATGTGAATCTGAGGTGTGAATAATTTGTCCAAGGAAATCTGGCAGAATGGGGAATAGAACCTAGGACTCCTGACTTCCAGCCCTGTTCTTTAAATATAGACCATCTTTCTTGTAGTGAAATTCATTGTAGTAACAATTTCAATGTGCCCCCAATTATTTCAAAGGTCCTGAAAATGGAGAGAAAAGGAGCTTCTTTAAATGATCACTGTAATATACAGAAGATCAGATATTTCTTTATCTTTTTACATCTGGTTTTCTTTGTAAAATGTGCAAGGTAAAACAAAAATTAGTTGTGTCCTCGTATTTCACACATCAAGTAATAGCCCAATCAACCTACTCAATTATTTGTTTTCATGTGTTTTATTTACTCAGCAAACAAACTGGAACATTGCCTTAAGAGCCATTCTAGTCTGCCTTGTAAAAATTAGTTTAGTATAACTGCTGCACCTACTATAAATCCTTATTAAAAGGTGGAATTTTGTTGCCTTTTCCTGAATCACTAAAACTATTCTTTCCTGCTTTTGTCATGTTAGAAGAGTACTTGATTATTTTGGATTCACTTTGGCACTAGCTAACCATGTCTCTTCCATATGCTAGCTTTATTGTAACATGGCTTGTATAATAATGTTTTCATGCATTCTTTTTCTATTGACAGGAAAATTTAGAGAAGAATTTAAAGCAGCATTTTCTTGCTGCTGGCTTGACATTCACCATCACCAGGATGAACGACTCACCAGGGGCCGTGCAAGCACTGAAAGTCGGAAATCCTTGACCACCCAGATCAGCAATTTTGATAATGTTTCAAAACTTTCAGAACATGTTGTGCTGACCAACATGAGCACACTCCCCGCAAATGGTACTGGACCTATTCAGAACTGGTAGTATACTTGTCCCTGTCTTTTGATGCCTTTGTAAATTAAAATTTGATTTTACATCGAACAGTCTTTTAACCAGTGACCACAAGATTGCAGGCAAAGAATATAGGACAAATTGACCCACAACTTTGTTTATAAACTTAAAGAGTTATAATTTCATATCATTTGCTTTGAAACTGTATAAATTGTAATTTCAGGGGAGGGTAATATGTTATTTAAATATTTTCATTGGATTTCTACTTGTTTTGATCTTGCAGTAAAGAGCAAGTATCTGTAGATATATACAGTATTTGCCTTAGAGTTGGGATGTGTGCATGAAATCAGCCTGGATTCAGCTTCGTGTTGATTCTCCGACTATGCCAGGGTATAACAGAAAATGTTTAGAACAGATATTCTCACCAAACTTGGATGGAAATCTTTTGCATTCCCTGAATGTCAATGAAAATTTCAAAGTATCTTTTCATAAACGGCTTTGAATCTGAGCTGGCTGAGTCATGTGGAGAAGTCATATGGTATTTTCTTCTCTTTCTCAGATTGTCTGAGACTACCCTAGGTGCTGAGGAGGACTGGCAAAGACATTATCATTCAGTTTCTCAGAGAGAGGGTGCTTTTAAGTACCCCCTAATTCCCTCATACAATGGACTCTGCTATATATTTTGTTATCTGTCTTATATCCCATTGTAGCTTTGAAAGGGAAATCAAGTGTCTAGGTCTGTGGGATGAGGTTTAAGGAAGGACTTTTGTCCACTAGTCTAATAGTCCTACTGGCAGGTATCACTATTGTTCGTACTTGGACACTGCATTATAGATTTTATTTTACTGGAACTATCTATGCCTCACATGATTAAGTTTTGTTCAGTGAAGGGATATTTCACTGCAAAAAAATCAGAATTTTTCTCTGGAGTCACACTCAGATTCCTGTCTGCTCCTACAGAAACTCCTCAAACTATTAGACCTACTGTCTGAAATTCTTTTAGTGCCTGATACTGCAGCCGTTGAAGACAGCAGATATAGGATGAAGCCTCTAGTTGTTACTGCCTGGGATATCTTTTGTTATTTGATATTATCTTAAACTGCGCTATATAGGTTTTTATACTGAGCTCCTCCTCGTGGTATCTGAGCACCCTCCAGTAATGCATTAAGCAATGTGACTAACATCTGCCATGTGTCATTTGTTCCCCGTGTCATGTTGTTTTTGATACGAGACCTCCTCAAAAATGGAAGAGCAGAGTTGATTTCTTATTTCAGAACAAAGCTCCAAACACAATGAGGCAGTAGCATCAAAAAGAGGGATATAGTTCCGTGATCCCAAACATAGGCATAGGCTGAGCTATGTATGTCAATACCACCTGCAAGCATTACAAACCTATTGTGCACATGTATATCATAAATTTCCCAGATCTACCTAGTATCAAACAACATGTAGGGTGGTGACTCAAACACTGGTCCTCTGGAAAAAAATTGCTGGATTCTTGAGGAAAAGCAGATATGGAAAAGGCTAATTTATTTGTTGCTCCTACCAGAGTTTATTATTTTATTAAGCTTTAATTTTCCCATCTTCAGTCCTGTGGCTGTTTCTACATATGTGGCACGGGTGGGGTTCATCGATGCTACACATTTACACCAGTGAGATCTGGTTGGGGAAGCCTGTCTAACTGTGTCGCTGCAGATGCGGCTCCTGCCTGTGTTCATTATTTTTCATCATTCTCAACTCTGTGCCTGTGTCTGAATGCCACACACTTAATAAAAGTCAGAAGTGCTTTGGGTACACTATGGAATCCTGATAAGGACCAGGCCAGTGTATCTACTGATGAATCCACTTATTGGCTGAATGTTAAATAAGTAGCAACTAACATGTAACAATTGGGAGAGTGGCCGGCTTGAGCAAAGGTAATATTTCATCCCACCTTTTTGAAGTTCTTACAATGCACCCATCGTCTAGGGATCTGAATATTGGATATTTTCAAGTAAAATATAACACTGTAAGAGCAAATCAGGGTTCTAAATCAACAGCCATTACTTGTCAATATCATCATTCAAATGTTTTAAATGTTTGAAAATTCAGAGAGAAATATTGTGACATGAGTTTTTAAGCAGAATTCCCCATAGACTTCAATGGAGGAGGATGCTTAAAAAATGATGGTAGTGTTTACAAACTTTTCTCCAAAGTGATGTTTGGGGGAAGGGATAGCTCAGTGGTTTGAGCATTGGCTTGCTAAACCCAGGGTTGTGAGTTCAATCCTTGAGGGGGCCACTTAGGGATTTGGGGCAAAATCAGTACTTGGTCCTGCTAGTGAAGGCAGGGGGCTGGACTCAATGACCCTTTGGGGTCCCTTCCAGTTCTAGGAGATAGGATATCTCCATATATTATTATTATATGTCAATAGACCTTTGATTGCCTTTATACTATCGACTGAAGACTCCAGTATATAAGCAATAAAATCCATATTATATGTTACAGGTGTCACAGCCAAACTCAGCCCATTGAAGTCAGTGGAATTGCACCTGCGTACACCAGGGATGAACACGACCTCAAGTTTAGATGAAGCAGAAGGAGTTTCTGTGGAAGGCAGTGGCACAACAGAGAATACAGAGTGGGCCAAATTCATTCCTGCTGTAACCAAACTGACCTTACTGGAGTTACATCAGGGATGAGTTTTGCCCTGTACATTTAAAACAACCCGTGAATGGCACTCCAGTGATAACACAACAGTTGGACAAAGGGATTCCTCCAAAATGACTGCTGCTTCAATTCCCAGTCTTATGGAAACTTACTTACCTCATGATGAGCTAAAGATACAGAATTCACATCTTTGCAAGACTTTTTAAAGAATATATTGCATCACACTTTGTAAATACTGTATATATTTATTTTTAATATATTCCAGATGCCATGTAACATTCTCAAATGCATCATGTAAAGAACTGAGTATTTCAAAGCAAGGAGTCATTAACATTTCTTTTATGTACTAATACCATTAATGACTTTAATTTAATTGCAAAGAACACTTGCTCCTCCTATGCATTAGTGGAATTTTGGAATTACCTTTACACATGATACACAAATGCACAGAGTCTGAGCAATAAAATGGAGGATCTGGAATACTAGTGCAGGAGATTAAACCAGACGTAGGGATTACAGAAACATGGTGAAACAGCACCCATGACTGGTATTGAAAGGTATGTCTGTTTAGGAGAGCTAGAAATAAAGACATTGTACACCAATGTAAACTGTAAAGAAAAAAAAAGTGGCAGTATAGACAAAACAGAAGCTATTTGGGTCAAAATCACTTTGGGGAAGGTTTGAAAAAGAGCTTCTGTTGGGACAGCAATAAGGGTCTGCTATAGATCCCCAGGGTCAGACTCAGATCTGGATAGTAGTATGTCTCTTTCTAATAATATTACCATTTTTGAGGATGACAATAAATATTAGAGAGGAAAACACGACTGGGAATTGTGTCATAATAGGAGACTTTATCTTTCCAGATATAGATTAGAGAATAAATGCTTCTTAATACTGGTAGGGCCCAGTTGTTCCTGGCTATGATAGATGACAGTTTTCTTCATCAAATTGTTGCTTAACCAGCAAGGGGTGATGCAGTTTTAAACTTGGTTTTTGTAAGTAGTGAGGAAATCATAGATGAGATGGTCGTAGGAAATTACCGTGGACTGAGTGATCACAAGTTTAAATTAAATGCAAGGATAAATAAAACAAAGTTGTCAGCTATGTCTTTTTATTTCAAAAGGGTGACCTTTGGGAAATCCAGGGAATTAGTTAAAGAAGTCAACTGGCTTGGAATTTCTTTAAATCAGCTATACAAAAGCTATCTGTAACTTGCATCCCATGTAAGGGGGAAAAAAATCAAAGGGAAATACTCCAGCCCCAGCTGAACGACTAACCACCTCAAGAAGGTTAATAGGAGTAAACAGAGAGCCTATAAGGAATGGTAAAGGGAACTAATGAGCAAAGAAAGGTACATCTTGGAGGTTAGACTATGCAGAAATTGCTAAAAGTCAAAATGTATTAGCTCTTACCAAGGAAATTAAAAATAAATCATATGAGTTTTTTAGTTACATAAATAAAAGGGGAATAAGGAAGGATGAGGTTGGGCTGCTATGAGTGAGGCTGGGGAGGTGATTCAAACTAATTTTGGTATGGCCCAAAAACTAAATAAATACTTTGCCTTGTATCAGGGGGTAGCCGTGTTAGTCTGTATCTACAAAAACAACAAGGAGTCTGGTGGCACCTTAAAGACTAAGGGTACATCTACACTACAGGGGGGGTCGATTTAAGATACGCAAATTCAGCTATGTGAATAGCGTAGCTGAATTTGACGTATCACAGCCGACTTACCCCGCTGTGAGGACGGCGGCAAAATCGACTTCTGCGGCTTTCTGTCGACGGCGCTTACTCCCACCTCCGCTGGTGGAGTAAGAGCGCCGATTCGGGGATCGATTGTCGCGTCCCAACGGGACGCGATAAATCGATCCCCGCGAAGTCGATTTCTACCCGCCGATTCAGGCGGGTAGTGTAGACCTAGCCTATCAGATTTATTTGGGCATAAGCTTTCATGGGTAAAAACCTCACTTCTTCAGATGCATAGAGACATCAGGGAGGGAGAAGAACTATTTAAGATAAAGGACAATGTTGGCACAAGAACCAATTGGTATGAACTGGCCATGAACAATTCAGGCTGGAAATTAGAAGATTTCTGACCATCAAAGGAGTGAGGTTCTGGAACACCCTCTCAATAGGAGTTGTGGGGGCAACCAACTTAATTAGTTTTAAGAGACAATTCAATAAATTTGAATGGGATTGTATGATCGAGTTGGTTGTGATGGTAGGGGGCAGGGTTCGGCAGCACTGGGTCATCCCTTCTGGTTTATGTCTTGTGTTCCGAAAGCTCATGCTTCAGGACTTCAGTCAGGCACCTGCAGGAGTCAGGAAGAGATTAGTTTACTCCCAATGTGTTCTGCCATCTTTTTGGTTTCCTTCCTTTGACGTATCGGGGATGGTTACAGCTAGGAAACTGGACAGGTGGGCCAGCGCTCTCAGGTGGCACCAAGCATTCTACCTCTCATGTGTTTAGCTGGCTGGTTCTTGCTTAGGGTCTAGCTGATTTTCTAGACAGAAGACATGCAGTAAATCTAATCTAGCTGGATTTAAGTAAAGTATTTGATACAGTTCCACATTTAGAAATTATTAGTTAAATTGGAGAAGGTGGGGATTAATTTGAGAATTAAAAGGCAGAAAAGGAACTGGTTAAAGGGGAGACTACAGTAGGTCATGCTGAAAGGTGAACTGTCAGGCTGGAAAGAGGTTACTAGTGGAGTTCCTCTGGAGTTGGTCTTGGGACCAGTTTTATGTAACATTTTCATTGATGACCTTGGCACAAAAAGTGGGATTGTACTAACAAAATTTCCAGATTTCACAAAGTTGGGAGGTATTGCCAATATGCAGGAGCCTTCAATATCATATTGGAAGATTTGGACATCTTGAAAACTCGAGTAATAGAAATGGGATGAAATTTAATAGTATTTTTAGGGGCTAACAAGAATATTTGCTATAAGGAAGGGACTTAGCAGTTGGAAGTGATAGAGGAGGAGAAAGATGTTGGCGTACCTATTATAGGACTGAGTTAATTGGTTAAGTGGTGTGCAATTTGCAGGACGTCAGACTAGATGATTATGATGGTCCCTTCTGGCCTTAAAGTCTATGAAGTCTGTGATCACCATATGCAGGGTCAGAAAGGAATTCCCCCCAGCCTCCTCCCTGGTCAAATTAGCAGTGACTTTGGGGGTTTGGCCTTCCTCTGGAGCAGGGAGCATGCATCACTTGCTGGGATTATTTGAGGTGTATCTCACTTAATCAGTTCCCTGCCATTGCAGGAGCTTCAGGCATCTGTGCACCTCAGTCCCGCTTATTCTCTGCCTGTGGCACATAATAGTTTAATCTCCTGTGGCCTGTAAAACTTTGGTCTGGTTTTGGTTGTTGGCTTTAGTGCTGGTACTGAGTGGTATTGGGAGCCTGTGATACAGAAGAAGTCAGACTAGATGATCTGGTGGTCCCTTCTGGCTTTAAACTCAGATGTAATTTTCTGCTGTTAAAACCAGAATAAATTCTGTTTCACATTTTTGCAATTTCTGTTCGGATTGTGATATGTACAGTTATGTTTCTAAGCATGGCTAAGTTCCTCAAACATGAACGCAAAGCACAGTATGTGATGCTTGCTTTTTGCAATGTAATTCTAAATTGAGAATTTGGGGCCAGATTTTTCAAACTCGGGTGCCTAATGTTGGCTACCCCAATAAAAGTGACCTGATTTTCAGAAGTGCTGACAACTCCCATGCAAGTCCAGGGAAGCTGCAAGGGCTCAGTGCTCTGAAAATCAGGCTGCTTTAATTTCAGTGGCAAACTTTAGTCCACAATGTTTGAAAATACTGGCCTTCATCAGGTCTTCTGTGATCTTATGATTAAGTTTAAAATGTTGGTTGGCTTGTTTGTTTGTTTTTACAATTTGCTGTCTTTTACCACTGTACAGGACTTAGATCTTAGTAGTATTAGAGCTGGACAGAAAAAAAAATCATGGAAAATTTTGTTTTCAGCAAAAATCAAAAACCAAAACCTAAATATTTCAGTTTGGAAATGCTGATGAGGTATTTCATGTGCATTGTAGCTCAGGTGCCTTAAACTCTCATTCTCATCTCTGGGAGGGGCTCGTTGGTCTGATGTCTCCCTGCTTGGTCCTAGAAAGTAGTATATCATGACAATTGTATGCCTGCAGTGCATCATGGGAGATTTTGTCTAGCTGGGGAGCCTGGCCCATAGAGGAGAATGGGAGTATAAGACATCCAAACTACAATATCCATAAGACACCATGGCAGCATTTCAGAATCAAAATATTTCAGTTGTCAGATGAAAACTGATTTTGTTTTGTTTTGTTTTATTTGGGGGCATTCAGGTTTTCAGTGAAAAATCAAAAGTGAACACAGAAAGCAGACACTTTTCACAAAAACATTCATTTTGTCAAAAACCCACTTTTCCATTGAAAAACAGGGGAAATTTTAAACCAGCCCTACTCCTGATAATCAATATTTCTAGCCAGGGTTCTGAACAGAGGCACTGATAATGTGGTGCACTCGCTCTCTCTCTCTCGCTGTGTGTGTGTGTGTGTGTATATATCATATGTGTGTGAGTATTTATAAAGTGCCTATCACATTGGGCTTGGCCAGCCTCTTATTTACATCAGTGCTACAATTGTGTAAATTAGTTGTCTTCAGTGCAGTTCCTCCTGATTTACACTGCAACTCCACCATAACTTAAAGCCAATACACTCTCTAGCTCTTTTCTCTCCCCTCAGAGATTACAGCCTGATCGTGGGAAGTGCTGCACACTCCCAGTAGATGTGAAGTGTGCTGAGCTCGTTGTGCTGCTCAGCACCTGGCAGTCCCGGAGCCCAGTAATTAACAAGTTGTTAATATTTTGATATTGCTTTATTGGATCACATTTTGCTCCAGGCAGATATGCCATTGTGTATATAGGTCTGTAATCACCAATGCCTGCAGTGGTAACATGAAACTGTAATATACAGGATACTCTTCTAAGAGTTGTTTAGGTATAGAAAACATGAGTGGCAACGTAATAAAGCCAAAAAAAGATGGAAAGCTGAGAATATTTCCTCACAAACATATGCTGAACTTGGAGTTTAAAACACAATTGGTAATAAAATCTCTATCAGGATAAATCAGAATGAATAGAGTGAAGAGATTAAATATAATCTGGAGTTCTCAAGTGCATACAAAATGGATGAACTCTTGGTCCCATTGAAGTCAATAGGAAAATTCCCATTGATTTCGTTGGGGACTGTACATCTACATCTGCTCTAGGTGTTTTCGAGCATCCTCTATCATAGCATCTGAGCACTAAATCCAATCAAAACATGTAGTATAGGAAAACAAAACTGGCCCCATGCATCGATATTGTAATTGCAACTATGTACTAAGTTTACAAATTTAGAATTTTACTTTGATGTCCTTTTGATGCATTGCCAAATGGCTATGTTGTCTGAGGATTGTGCATGCAGCTGTGTATATATGTCGTAATGTTCCTTTGACCTAGTCTTTTCAGGGAATACATTAAACATGGGAAGAGGAAAACATCTTTTATTTTGAACCTAGTCAACATTGGAAGAGGAAAATATCTTTTGTTGACCTCATTTCTTTACAGCTGTATTCATCTACAGAAGAACAGCCCAGGCTAATGTGTTGTCAATAACATGTTTGTCTTTTTGTTTTGTACCCTAGGAAATCCTCAGTTGTCTGCTCGTTAGGCCAAATTCATTCCTGGTGTAACTCCATCAAACCTCACACTAATGTCAGATTGGTTTCATTTGTTTATATCTGCTCATAATGCTGCCCTTTAACTCCTATTGTTCACTCCTGGTTGATAGGCCAAGAGGGATATTCCAAGATGATGAGAACTGATTTCAGTCCCTAACATATGCAAATTGCTGACAGAAGATTACCAAAGACTATATTCAAGCAGGAGTGGAGGGTTGGAGGGGCTTCTACAAATTACATGATGTGAAACAAGACCCTGTACTAATAATATCATATGAAAGGGCTATGGAAAACTACTCAGAGATTTTCCAAAATGTGACTAAACACAGGTAAGAACCACTTCCCCCAATCCTTCACCCCTCCAGGATAAAAATCAAATTAAAGGGCTGTGGAAGAAAGGAGCAGGAAAGTAGTAACAAAAAATGGGAAAATGAATAAAGAATGGATCAGGTTAACAAAGGGAAAAATGAGAAGACAAAAATACTAAGGCAAGGCACAAGACTTTAGCAAAGCTCTTGTGTATAGCGGTAGACTGGACTAAGCCCCAGAGCTTAGCAGAGCCCCAGAGGTGCTGGACCAGGGAAAAGAGTAAGAAACTAGGCTGTGAACTGCCTTCCTCTTTTATGCTGCAGCTATTGGGAAGATCTGGGAGCAAGCATTCAGCCTACAGCTGTCAGAGAAGGGAAATTCTGTTGTGTAGAGGGATTTCAAATTTTGTTTTTTGTTCTGATTCAGAACAAAATTTCCATGAAAGAAAATTCAGTGTGTGTGTGGGGGTGGGGGGTGGGGCGGAAAATCACATTAAGCGTTTGATTTAGACAGAATTGCATTCTTTGATGGAAAATGGTTCAATGAAAGTTTTTCTTACCCATTCTAATCCAATTTCTCCTGTCCCATTGTTCCAAGGGAAGATCAGGAATCTCCCATGCATTAAAGAGCCTCTCTTAAGTATGGGGCTGGTGGTATGTGCCCAGGAACAACCCAAGAGAGCTCAGATACAAGAGCTGCCATAGCACTGGGATTAGCTGGCATGTGTTATGCTGCATTAGATTTAAAATTGAGTTTATTTGGTGCAATAATTGGCTTTTCACTGTTAATTTATAATAATTCCAGACATTGAATCCTTAATATCTGATATGTTGCCTGGAAGTGTATTCAGTGCATTTCAAGTTTTATCAGTACAGCACACTAGCTTAAGGGGAAACTAACCAAGCTAAAAGAACAGGAGTACTTGTGGCACCTTAGAGACTAACAAATTTATTAGAGCATAAACTTTCGTGGACTACAGCCCACTTCTTCAGATACAAGAAGTGGGCTATAGACCACGAAAGCTTATGCTCTAATAAATTTGTTAGTCTCTAAGGTGCCACAAGTACTCCTGTTCTTTTTGCGGATACAAACTAACACGGCTGCTACTCTGTAACCAAGCTAAATTATCATTCTTTTTCCTCTTCCTCTTTTCCAAGTCCCTTCCTTCCAGGTCGGATGTTCTTTGTGCAGATATCAAAAAAAGCAGATGTAAAGTAAAAGATGAAATCTTTATAGTCAAGCTCTAAGGTTTGCGCTATACTAGCCACCCTGGAAAAGTGTATCCCTCCACTGTGTAGAAGTCCTGTGGGCACAATACAACCGCTACACTACAACCTGCACCTTTCAATATGTGCTGCTGTGGGGGATTCCCTAATCCGCTTCTATGTCAGAGCTCAAATTGCTGCAAGTCTTTCCCTTTAGCACCCGCAGTCATTTCTTTCAGCGCCATTCAGCATGTTTCTTTCCTAAAACTTGTTCTCCGCTAGGGACTAGTGTCAGGAGGTTCTTTTTCAAACACCACCACAGCAGAATATTATCTAAAGCACGTGCAGCATTTGTTCTTAAGTGGCAAACGGACTTGACTTTGGTTTTCACGGTTTGCAACTGTAGAAAGTAACTTGGGCTTTTTGCATCCAAGAGCCATTTCCCTTTGCTGGATCAAGCCGCCCACATTATCATTCGCTATCTCCTTGGCACAGGATTTGATCTGATTAAAAACCCATCCTCACCAGCGTGTCCCTAGCGGGGGAAGGGGCGCATAGATCCAGAGGAAGGGGCAGCAAGGTGCTTAGCGATCCGCCCCCCACCCACACCTGTTGAGCTGGGCAGCTGGAGTCCAAAGGGGGGTGGGATCTCCTGGTGCGCTCTGCTGGGCTGAGCGCTGCGCCCTGCTGCCCAATCGCCGCCCTGGGCTGGCAGCCGAGCGCTGTTCCACCACCAGCAGTGCTGAAAACAGCCTGAGACCTGAGCCGGTGCCTGGCGTCCACCTGTAATCGACCCCGCTCAGTCCCTGCAGCCACGACAACCGCACAATGAGCTCTCTCCTGTTCCTAGGTAAGTTCGCCCCGTTTGTAAGTGCTTGGGAGGAGACAAAACCTGCTAACAGCCAACTTATTTCTGCAGCTCATCTGCATGCACCTACCGGTACCTCTCCTGCCCCGTCTCACCTGGATGGAGCTCACCTGCAGGCTCCCGAGCTTTCTGCATCGCGCCAGGATGCACAGCTGGTTCGTGTGCATGGCTAGCCCATGAATTAACCTCCTCCGTGGGCCTGCCTCTCACCTGTGAGGCACCCACGGGTGTATGCACCTCATTTGGGTGCATCAGCTCCTATCTAGTCATCTCATCCGTATCCATCTGTTCTGTCAGAATCTCCCCTTGGTGCATGCATCCGCCCGGGATGGTAACAGCTCACCTGTGTGCGTGGCTAGCCTTTAGAAGGGAGAAGATTTGCTCTCTTGTAAAAAGTAGTTTTACCTTTGTGTTCCAAAGTCCTCACTCTGATTGCATGTAGCTTTTCAAACCATTATTACTAGTATCATGCCTTGTGGCTGCCTTTGAATGAAATAACATAACGTAGAAATAGCATCTTAAAAACGGGGCATGGGCGCGAACTGAACACAGAGATGTGTTTTTCCCTGGCTCGTATAGATTTGTATTTTATCCTTTCCAGTTTAAGAAGTCTATTCAAATTCTCTCTGTGTTGAACATGGGATTTGTGAACTGTGCTACTAGCCGTCAGTGAAGTGAGCTTAATTCTCTACACACCATTATTAATGCTTCATGTGTTAGATGAATTTCCCTTTCCTGGAGCTCATGCCTGATTTGATCCCTATTTATTTATTCTTGCTGCTGCTGGAAAACTGCAAGGTGTGGATGATGAGCAGGTGCTCACTTCACACTCAAGTGTGATCTCTAGGGCTGTACTTTGCTGAATAGGGCACCTAACAAACTTATTCAAACGAGTCCCTGGTAATATGTTCAAGTCTGTAAACACCACACAGGAACAAGAGTGTTGTTTTGTGACCTAGCATGAGCATTGATAAGAAACTCAGCCATCAAGAAGACCTGCAAATGGGATGCCTTGTCTAAACAAACAGTCACTTGTTTGCTGAGTGGAAAGCATAAGTGCAGGTAGTACCATAAGAAGAGTTATTGACATTTCCCTTTGGTTTTGAATGGAAAAAAAGAAATCAATAAAGCAGGTATATAGGAAGCTGATTGAAGAGAATAAGATGAAATGTTGTTCCTATACATTTAACTCTTTGTTCCTGCTCATTTTTATCCTTCATTTTCCCACTATGTTCTGCATATCAGTACTCTCAAAGCCATTAACTTTCTATTCTGCTGTTTAAAACAACATTCCAGTTAGTTACTTCTGGCCTTAGATCTACTAGCTTCAAGATTCCCGCTAACATTTTTATGTCCGCAATATACAGCACATCACTCCCTTTTGTAGCCTATCCTTACTTTTTTCTATCTGTCTAGATGTTTGTATAGCTAACGCACTGGACCAGGATTCAGGAGATCCAGGTTCTATTTCTAGCTCTGCCAGAGATATCTTATGTGACCTTGGGCAAATAATTTAATTTCACCGTGCCTCAGTTTCCCATCTATAAGATGGAGATGATACTATTTCCTTTCTCTTGCCCTTTGTCTGTTTAAATTATAAGTTCTTCAGGGCATGGACAGTCTCTTACTTCATGCATGCACAATACCAGGCACAATGAAATATGAATTTTGTTTGAGGATTTTATGTGCTACTGTAATACAAATAATATTAATTGTATTAGTTGTAATCTAGCTCCAGCTAGATTCCCCTCAAGTTACTAAGAGAGGAGGTTGTGGTGGGACTTTATCCCTGAATATCCAAAAAATCTGGAGTTCACTACTTACTATAACAATGACAACAGGCTGGGAAAATGTTTAGGGAAATTAACAAAATTAGGTGGGTCTATTGCACATCAGAAAGTTACAGTTACTGGCCCTAACGTTGCATAGCACAGTGGAGTCAAGAGATAATCTAGAGCCACTGTCGTGTCATTAGACATGGAGAAGCCCTGTGATAGGTTTAATGGCTTTATAGATTTTGATAAGGCAGCTCAGTTTAGTAGGAACCAGAACGGGCTGGCAACGGGCTGGATTCTGAAGGGCTAGGTCAGCAGGAGGGAGGTTAAAGATACATTGGCCATGTTCACAGAGCTTTGGAGGCGTGGAACCCAGTTGGAGTCTTAATTCCCCCCACTCCCCACTGCAGGAGGAGCAGGGTAATGTCTGAATTGTCCACTCAGTTAGGCCCCCTTCCCAGAGAAGTTTCTGTGATCCTGATTCTCCACTGGCTTACCCCATCAAAGTGTGTGCAAAATGCTTTCAAATCAGAAGTAGGTCTAAATGCACAGGTGTAAATGACTTCACAAGCAGAAGACCATAAACAGACCCCTGACCCACAGCTGGTATATATGGCAGTTGGGTTATCCCTCAGGGGAGGTGGTATCATCCGCCTTGTCCCAGGGACAGGCTTGGGTTCCTTCTGGCTGAATGCAAGCTGCAGAAAGACGACTGAATGGGTGGTACCAAGCAGAGGTAGCTGTCCTGGCTATGAACTCAGATTGGATCCAGCAGCTGGGAAGGATCTACATGAATTCCTTTTCTCAATACCAGGTCTGTTAGCTTAAGGTAAATGTATGTGACGTCACTAACGAGATATTAAATATTGGTGCACCTGCCAGTGATGGAAAGTTAAATGTTAATACACTTGTAAACCCAAACATTCCCTACAGTAATAACATTGCCTCACAACACAGCACCATTTCCACAATACATGATATCAGTGCTAAACAGTAGCAGTTGTTTAAAATTGTTCTCTTATAGAACCATGTTAAATGTGAGAAAGTCATCCCAGTGCAGAGGGCCTTGGTAAGCCCCTAGAAAGCATTAATTGTCCTTTTCAGTCTTGGATTAAGGAGCACAGAGCATTCTTCGAATGCGCACATAGAATTCCATGAATGTCACCTGGAATGAACAGTAATCTCTGATCCTCTGAGGAACTGCCAATGAAACCACTTCCATGAAGTGCTCAGCTACTTGCCCAATCTGGCCCTAAATTAATGTCTGAAAGTTAATTTAACAGAAAAATTAAAATAACATGTTATCATAGTAAAGGTAGTTTTATCATAGGAATGCTGATTAAAGCGTTAACTCAGACGTGTCTCTTCTCCTCCAGCAAGGCCAATCTAATTTCCTGCTGATAAGATAAGCAACAGGAGACATTTAGATATAAGTCTCTACCACGCGACTGACACCTCAGTCTTCAGTTTTTCATGCTAGGTATGCAGTTCAAAAACAGGCTTTAAGTTCAGTATATTTGGTAACGCTGAAAAATTATTGGAAATTTTATTTTTGACCCAAAATTCATGCATTTCCCCCCCTCCCCAAAATGTAAATAGAAAGAAACTTTTTATGTAATAAGAAGTACAGTGTATCATCGTTCAGTTCTACAGCTGACAAAAAATCTTTAATATTGCTTGATATGAGTGAGTATCCTGTAGCATCTGGCTTTAGCAAACTGCAGGGGAAGTTTCAGAGTGGTAGCCGTGTTAGTCTGTATCAGCAAAAACAATGAGGAGTCCTTGTGGCACCTTAGGCTACGTCTACACTACGGGGGGGAGGGATCAATTTCAGATATGCAAATTCAGCTATGGGAATAGCGTAGCTGAATTAGACGTATCTGATCCGACTTACCCCGCTGTGAGGACGGCAGCAAATCGTCCACTACGGCTCCCCCATCGATGGCGCTTACTCCTACCTGGGCTGGTGGAGTATGCGCGTCAATTCGGGGATCGATTATCGTGTCCCGACGGGACGCGATAAATCGATCCCTGAGAGATCGATTTCTACCCACTGATCCGGGCGGGTAGTGAAGACAAGCCCTTAGAGACTAATACATTTATTTGGGCATAAGCTTTCATGGGCTAAAACCCACTTCAACAGATGCATGGAGTGAAAAATACAGTAAGCAGTATATATATATATCAGCACATGAAAAGATGGGAGTTGTCTTACCAAGTGGGGGGTCAGTGCTAACAAGGCCAATTTAATTAAGGTGGAAGTGGCCTATTCTCAACAGTTGACAAGAAGGGGTGAATATCAAGAGAGGGAAAATTACTTTTCTAGAGCTAACGAGGCCAATGCAATCAAGATGGACATTGCCCATTTCCAACAGTTGACAAGAATTGAATTGACCTTTATTAAATTGGTCTTGTTAGCACTCACCCCCCTCTCCCCCCACACACACACTTGGTAAGGCAACTCCCATCTTTTCATGTGCTCTGATATATATACTGCTTACTGTATTTTTCACTCCATGCATATGATGAAGTGGGTTTTAGCCCATGAAAGCTTATGCCCAAATACATTTGTTAATCTCTATGGTGCCACAAGGACTCCTCGTTGTTTTTGCAGTGGAAGTGAAATCCAGTGTTCCTCTGACTTTAATACTTCCCTTTTACTTTAACCCTTTGTTTAAAGACTGCAATGACCTTACATTTCTGTATTGCCACGAACTGATGAAGAAAGTGGGTCTTGAAAGCTTGTATAACATTATTTTTTTCCATTAGGTCAGACAGAAGATCCTGGGTCAAATTCTGGGCTCACTTATGCCAACACTAATCTGAAATGACACAACTGAATACAATGATGTTACTCTGGATTTACCCTGAGAGCTCACATTGGAACAAAGTTAAGACACTGGCGTTGCATCAGTGCAAAGTCTGCCTAATCACAATTGTTTTGTGATTGGAAAAATAATAGGAAATGTTGTATATTGCTAAGTAATAAAAAGCTACCTTGTTCATTTGTCATTACATGCAAGCTACAATAAATTGCATTGTACAATTCATAGCATGAATACAAGGAGGCAGATGGTTACCTGTAGTACTAACTAATCATTATTATCTACTTTTACAGTATTAGTTGTATACTTCAAAAACACATCTGCTTCCCAGACCACTGACTGTCTGCACCTGAGAGAGCAATGCATTCGTGCTGCAAATGGATGTGAAAGTGTCTGGAATGTAATTGAAGATGCCTGTAATATTTCAGGTAACAGTTACAGTGTATACTGCAATGATTTTTTGATTGATATAAATACAACAAAATTCTTTGCCCATTTATTTTATATCATATTCTGGTCTCACATGAGTGTAGAACTGGAGTGACTCCACAGGTGTAAAAACTGTGCATGTGACAGCAGAATCAAAGATAATTACATGCCTAGGAATTTCAGGACCAGGCCTACAATTGTGAAGTCCTTAGTCGGGATCAAATTCTGCCCTCAGTTTCACTCATGCAAACTCATTTTCAATGCAGTGAATGAGGTTTCAGAGATCAGAATGTGAACCCGTCAACAAGTTCAATCCAAAGGGAATTTTGATACCATATAAGAGCTGAGTAAAAACAAAGTAGCGATTCCAGAATTTAGCCCTCAACATTCTAAACTTGAGAATCATTTTCCAATAAAATACCATCTTCTGTAATTCAGCAATAATGCAGTAGTACACTTCAGGCAATGTAATTGTTAGAATTTTGAAGTAATATTAGCATATGAAATAAATAAATTCTGATATGCCTGAAAGAAATATGCAGAGGTGTCATATTAATGCTGTTCAGTTAACTTGCACCAATATGTCAGAATGAATCATTTCTAGGGAATGATAATACAATAAATTGCAGGTGCTGATTATGACTGATCTCCCTTCAATTGTTTAATGCATAACACAGATTTTCACCTACACGAGAGCAGGAAATCAGTCTCACTGTCTCTGCTTATTACCTTATGGAATAGGAAAATCGTTTTTTATAAACAGTTTAATACTTTCTACAGTATTGTTTATATACATAAAACACTCATTAGAGCCAGTCGCAAGATTGTTTGAAAACATTTTCAATGAAGAATGAAGAATGATGTTTTAAATCAAAATTTTGGTGGAATCATTGAGAATCTTTGGTTTTCAATAAAAAGCCAAACAATTTTCATTTTAAAAAAATTGGGGAGAACTATTTTGGTGCAAAACAATCACCATTTTTGACTAATTCTAATATATATGATTAGTGCATCCAAAGGCTCATGGAGCTTTGCTCCAGGTACATCTTATCTTAATAAAATATGATTAATTTGTAATTGGGGATGAATCAAGTAATACTTGTCTGACTACTACCAGTAATAGAATTGGCCTGAAACTCAGCCTAATCTCTTTTGTAAAGCAAACATGAAACTTTTAAATAGTTCAGTTCAAAAAGTTCTCCCCTCTTGCTGCTTATTGACTTCTTGAACCTACCACATAAAATCCCTTCTGAGTCAGTCAACAATGCATTTCTTTGTAAATCTATCCTAAAAACTCACTTCTTCTGTGAGGACATTCAGTGTTAGCTCCCCAAATAGAGTGGATATGGAAAAAGAGAGAATAAATGATGGGGAGGTGTGCTATTAAGGCTTTATTGGCATGAGTTTGGATTGACCTTCATTGCTGATAAATGGTAAAGCCATGAGTGAGTGCAAACACAGCCCTACCAGTGGAGTAGCACATCACATGTCAGGGAATTTCTTTGTGAACTAGATTTAGGACTGTATTTTGTCCTTCATCTTCAGATTAAACTCCCATTGACAATGATATTCTGCTTGTGGCTGGGGAACAGATGATGACCTAGAAAGTGTCAGTCTCATCTATTTTGCAGTCATATTTACACAAAGTGTGTGTGTGTGTGTGTGTGTGTGTGTATATATAGTTTTTGTGTTATATATATATATATAAATCATTTGTAGGTGCCAAATCTGAAATTATGCTTAGATTTTAAATCAGAGGGCATTTTTGTAAGTGCCCTTGTAATTTTTATATATATATTTAAAGTCTAAGCATAATTTCAGCTTTGGCACCTACTAATGATATATATATATATATAATTCCAACTTTTATATAATAGTTATATATAATAGTTGGAATTATATAATAGTTGGAATGTGTTATCTTCTGCTAATCAGTAATAAAAGGAACAAGAATGGAAAAACAGCTTCAAAAATATTTTTGCATACTTATCACACAGCTGAATCAATACTCTGTATAAACACAACAGTACTGATAATAGAAATATACTTGTTTAGTACATGGTCTAACTTGTTATACAAAGCCTGCTTAATCCTTTTGTGCCACATGATTTTTGACTTCATTGGAGCCAGGATTTCACCCTGGTATCTGATATTTCTATCTATGTCATGGTAGCTGAATGCCTTACAGAAATTACCCTTGGGCAAAAATGTCCCAAGTGCTCTAATAAGAACATAAGAATGGTCATACTGGGTCAGACCAAATGTCCATCTAGCCCAGTATCCTATCTTCCGACAGTGGCCAATGCCAGGTGCCCCAGAGGGAATGAACAGAACAGGAAATCACCAAGTGATCCATCCCCTGTCGCTCATTCCCAGCTTCTGGCCAACAGAGGCTAGGGACACCATCCCTGCCCATCCTGGCTAATAGCCATTGATGGACCTATCCTCCATGAATTTAGCTAGTTCTTTTTTGAACCCTGTTATAGTCTTGGCCTTCACAACATGCTCTGGTAAGGAGTTCCACAGGTTGACTATACATAGTGTGAAAAAATACTTCCTTTTGTTTGTTTTAAACCTGCTGCCTATTAATTTCATTTGGTGGCCCCTAGTTTTTGTGTTATGAGAAGAAATAAATAGCACTTCCTTATTTACTTTCTCCACACCAGTCATGATTTAACTCTCTCCCTGCTTCCCAAGAGCACAGATTTTGGAGCTATTTTATCTTCATCATCAGTATTCCTAAATGTGGCAATGACATACTAACATGCTTAGTACTTGTAGTAGGGAGTTTTATAGTTGCGGGTCAGCTAGTGAGAAGTCTGTGCCTTCTTCTCCTGCAAATCCCACCTTTGTCACTCACTCTTCAGTTGTTCCTGATAAGCACAACTGGCATGCTAAGCCGCCAGTGAAACTGACCCAATAAGTGTACTACATTTATAAGCCAAAAATATAGTAAAGTATGCACAATTTTTGTCAAAAGTAATTGTTACAAAGAGATTATATGCCCACAAAATGAGAATTTAAAATAGACATTTTGGCGATGGGTCAAAAATATGCATCAATATAAATGAAGATAGAATTGTACCCACACCTTCATCATGTCATCCCAAAGATGATGTTAAATTTGTGAATTATGATATATTTAGAAACAAAACCATCTTCTCTCTTATTGTACTGCAATTGACTTGTTTTATGTAGCCTTATTGAATAAGTATTAACAAAATTATATTCTTGATGACAAACCTAGGTAACAGCTGCAAGGCAAAAGATTCAGTTGGCTGTAATACAACCATCCAATTCCTGGCTGACCAGTATCCACAATTTAAAGACTGTATCTGCACCAAAGATGATTTTTGTAGCATCAGACTGTTGCTTGGGAAACAATGTGCCATTAAAAAAGGTAACTTAGGTACCTAATGCCTTAATAATACAAAATAATGGAAATGGAATTTTAATTATGTCTGAAGATAGAATGTAATCCCTCATCATAAGGAAGTCTTATAGATTCCAATTCCTGGATGTGAGTCTCAAATCTAAAAATCTCCCAACAGACTTTTTAATGTTATTTTGCCTTTTCTGAAATACAGTAGAACCTCAGAGTTATGAATACCAGAGTTATGAACTGACCAGTCAACCACACACCTCATTTGGAACTGGAAGTGCACAATTAGGCAGCGGCAGAGACAGAAGAAAAAATACAGTACAGTACTGTGTGAAACGCAAACAACTAAAAAAAAAAAATGAAAAGCAGCATTTTTCTTCTGCACAGTAAAGTTTCAAAGCTGTATTAAGTCAATATTCACTTGTAACATTTTAAAAGAACAACCATAATGTTTTGTTCAGAGTTACAAATGTTTCAGAGTTACAAACAACATCCTTTCCCAAGGTGTTGTATTCACATCCCTAAGTATATATGAAAATTATGTTAAATAGCTATTTTAAAATCAATAATACCAAGGAAAGTCAGAGAAAAACCAGGAAATTCAAATGTAAGGCTGATAACTCTTCATTTAACCTGTTCGGATATGCCTAAACATTGAAGAACATATAACAACATATAGAATCAGATCCTGCAGTCCTTGTTGAACTCCCATTGAAGTCAATGGGCTCAATTTAGCAATCCTTGTTTGTGATGAGTAATCCCTTAAATTTCAACTGGACTACTTGTGAGAGTAAGTACTATTCAATATGAGTAAGATTTGGAGACTCTGGCCCAAGAAGTCTCCTTAAATAAAGACTATAGGATTTGACAAGTGGTGTGTCAAATCAAATCAAATCAGATAATAAAGTAAATGCTAAGGACCTGATCTTGCATTCCTTACCCAAGATGGCAGGATTGGAAATCTAAGACCTGAAACTGACTACTTTGAAACTGATGATTGTTTTGCCTCAGTCAAATGGGACGATGATTGTACCCCTCTGGATTAATTATTTGGGGCCAAAGGGACAAATTGCTCTCTGGTGCAATTTAAATGAAATTAGCAGAGTTGCATCTGGGCTGAATTTTGCCCATATACCATAATTCTATCATGACTACGCAGTAATTTCAATCAGAGCTCTGAGTATATTACCTAAGGCCCATTTATGTGCTAAACTAGAGCACAGGCTATATTACACAGACTTTTGGGAACATACTAAACTTAAAGTAATCTGCAAGAACCTGAAATGAGTATGTAGTTACTTGCTATTGACCAGCTTCCATAGGAATCATCCAAATTAGTTAAGCCATAATCAGTGTTGTATAATTCAGTTAATTGTACTGATTCTTAGGAGAATTAACTTTGTCACCAAATTTGTTTAGATATGACTATAAAAGAAATTGTAGGATTCAGCCTTACAGATGGTCTTTCCAACATAGGTCTTTGTCAAAATCTATCTGTACAGGGCATTTGGAGCCTTCACTAAGCCCAGATATCCAATTAAATTTCATGTCGCACTCGAAACCCAAAGGCATGCAACGCACCGGGGAATCAGAAAATGACTGCAGTACTGCAAAGCAAAACTGTCGAGAAGACCATAACTGCTTTATGATGTATAAGAACTTTCAAAGAGTTTGCAGAGCAGAGGTGGCAAAATGCAGCGTCCAAATGGTTGGGCAACAATGTTTGGCAGCGTGGAAGGAGCTGAGGAAAACAGTGCTGTGGAACTGCAAGTGTTCAGAACCAATTCAAAAAAGATGTGCTAAAATATGGCAGAGTATCTTTAATAACACTTGTTTACAGTACATGCAGGAGAATCAAGCTTTTGCCATGAGGGAAGAAGACTATGATGATGAGAGAAATCCAGGCATTCATCCAGGTTAGTGCTATTCAGAGATACCTTTAAAGTTGAAATTATATTTTATTACAATTCAAAAGCTGTGTAAAACCGTGTCTTTATATACGTACTTGAATCCAGTATTATCACATCTGTGGGACTGTTTGTATATTTTATTACTTACTTGCAATTGAATGTTGGGAACAGGAGAATTTTAGGAAGCTGATTACATGCATGTGAATAATTTCAACAGATTATCAAGTGGTAGGTGAAATTGTAGTTTGAATGATTGGAATAATTTCCTAATATGTGTTTGTATGGCACCTAGCACAGGGGAATTCTGGTCCTGAGTGGTGCCTTTCAGAGCCACTGATAGTACTAGAACTAAGTGAGTAATTGTTTTTTTGGTTGGGAGTCTGGACCAAAAACTGAGGACAAAATATTCAGTTCAGGTCAGCCTGAAACTGCTTTTTTTTTTTTTTTTTTTTTGGTCACTGAAATGAGAAACCTAAAACATCATTTCAGAAACATTTCTGCATGATGTTTCCAAACAAACTTTGCTCCCCTGATCAATCCTGGCTGAGTGAAATTGACATTCTTGCAATAGCTGCAATGAAACTGACAAGAAAGTCAATTTCACTCAGCAGCTGCTGGGTTCCCAGAGCCTGTGGCTCCAAGGAAGCCCCCTGAGTAAGGACTGCCCTGGAAGTCAGGGGTTCTAGGGCTTCAAGTATACAACAGGGTTCCTGGAAGCCCTGGCATGGGGGAGCTGCCCCGGAGCCATGGACCCTGGTATCACTGTTGCCCTCAGCCCTGGGTAGTCCACCTTTGAGATCTGCTCTGAAGTGTCAGAGTCAATCAGCTCCAAGACACTCAGGGCTGTCCCAGCTTGCAGGCTCTCTTTCGTGGAGCTGTGCACCCTGGAACACTGTGTTTCAGTAAAAGTTTCATGAAATCTGCAACAGACTCAGTGAAACATTTCAGTTCAGAGAATCAGCATTTACTGGTGAACCTGTAACAATCATCTCTAACTACGAATACATAATAATAATTAATTATTGATATAGTTTTGCATGGAAATACATGTATTATTAATGGGCAATATTTTTAAAAATTGCAGTATATATTCATACATTTTGGCTACCATATTTATATATAGCCATAAAGGGCCTGGTTTTCAGAGGTGCTAAGCACCCAACAGTTCTCAATGAGGTCCCACGCTTTTAGGCCACATATTCAGAGAGAAGAGTGATATTCTCAATAGCAATGAAGAAAGATCATGTGCAGATTTGTTTTACTAGATCTAAATAAACACAATGAATCTTTTAGAGCTTGTAAACAAATTGGCAAGTCTATTTGACTAACCTAATTTATTTTTTTCTCTTTACTTTTATTTGAAAGGTTTTGCTAGCTTTAGAGTCAATAAAGTTTTACATTAAAGCTCACAACAAAGCTGACATGTAATTTATCAATGTTACATATATTCTCTGTGTGTATCTTTTTCTTCTAGATAATATTAACATGGAAACTAAGTTACAATGGAACTTATCTGCTCTTTCCAAACATGGTAAATTTGAATTTATTTTATTAATTTATAAATCATATTTATTGTTTTTCTTTCAGTCTGTGATAGTGGGCAATGTAGCCGCATATAGATTAAATAATAATAGCATTTAACAAACATACTTAAAATTTGAGATTTAGTGAACCCCAAAGATTTGCAGATAGATTTCTGTTTAGATAAGGATATAGAAGTTCATAATAAAAAATCCTGATCCCATTTAAGCCAATGGCAATTCTTCTGATTTTGTCCCATTCAAAAATTTTAAATTAAAAAAAAAATGATCTGAACATTTCAGAACATAAAGGTTTAGGTTCAGATCTGTCTAAGAATAGATGCAAGTTCCACTAACAGGGGATTGTTCTAATTTTATCTGAATTAGCTTCCCCATCCATTAAATATCATGGTTAGAACTAGGTGCATAAGTAGTAGTTAAGATAGATATCTCACTGTTACAGAAGTCACCACTAAAATGACAGCATACTGGACTATTGTAATAAAAATACATGAATAATATTTATTTATCAACAGTCACAACACTATGGCATGTCCCTATACTTTGCATTGCAAATAAAGACCAAATCCTGTAAGGACCTGGGTGCCCTTTATGAGGTGCTGGGGGCTCTGAAATAATACTAAACTCAACAGGAGACAATCAGGACCTTGCCGGATTGGACCCTAACTGTGATATTACGATTTATAAAGATAGTATGAGAAGAGCACTGGGCGTTCACAGATGGATACATAAACAAAGGCTCTGAAATGAAGAGTTTACTTTCTATGGCTGCAGTTCTGGCTCCGTTGAAGTCAACAGCAAAGTATCCATTAACTTAATGGAGACAGGATTTCACCCTCAATGTTTCAGATAACAAAAAATTTCATTAAGGCAGAGTTAAGGTTGCCCAGCAGGTTTCAGAGTAGTAGCCGTGTTAGTCTGTATCCGCAAAAAGAACAGGAGTACTTGTGGCACCTTAGAGACTAACAAATTTATTAGAGCATAAGCTTTCGTGGGCTACAGCCCACTTCTTCGGATGCATATAGAGTGGAACATATATTGAGGAGATATATATACACACATACAGAGAGCATGAACAGGTGGGAGTTGTCTTACCAACTCTGAGAGGCCAATTAAGTAAGAGAAAAAAACTTCTGAAGTGATAATCAAGCTAGCCCAGTACAGACAGTTTGATAAAAAGTGTGAGAATACTTACAAGGGGAGATAGATTCAACGTTTGTAATGGCTCAGCCATTCCCAGTCCTTATTCAATCCTGAGTTGATTGTATCTAGTTTGCATATCAATTCCAGCTCAGCAGTCTCTCGTTGGAGTCTGTTTTTGAAGTTTTTCTGTTGTAAGATAGCCACCTGCAGGTCTGTCATTGAATGGCCAGACAGGTTAAAGTGTTCTCCCACTGGTTTTTGAGTATTATGATTCCTGATGTCAGATTTGTGTCCATTAATTCTTTTGCGGAGAGACTGTCCAGTTTGGCCAATGTACATGGCAGAGGGGCATTGCTGGCACATGATGGCATATATCACATTGTTAGATGTGCAGGTGAACGAGCCCCTGATGGTATGGCTGATGTGATTAGGTCCTATGATGATGTCACTTGAATAGATATGTGGACAGAGTTGGCATCGGGCTTTGTTACAAGGATAGGTTCCTGGGTCAGTGGTTTTGTTCAGTGATTTGTGGTTGCTGGTGAGTATTTGCTTTAGGTTGGGGGGTTGTCTGTAAGCGAGGACTGGTCTGTCTCCCAAGATCTGTGAGAGTAAAGGATCATCTTTCAGGATAGGTTGTAGATCTCTGATGATGCGCTGGAGAGGTTTTAGTTGGGGGCTGAAGGTGACAGCTAGTGGTTGCCCAGCAGTGTCTCATGCTCTTCCAGTAGGTTGAGGTCAGCAAAGCTCAGATCTCTGAAAACAGGGAAATAAAGAGATGAGGTCATTCAAACTTAAATTTCTGAAAAACGGTTACAGTACACGCCAATAATTAGTGAAAATGCCATATGTCCTTCAGACTTCTTGATGGGTTGGGATTTTTAATTATTCAGCTCTATAAAGTAACCTTAACTCCTGTGTATCCTGCCCAACAGCAGGTCTAAATTAGGAAAAGAATGCTTTCAGTGTCAAATTCTAACCCTGAGGAATCAATGGCAAACTTGCCTTGATTGCAAAAGGATGGGCATTTGACCCTTAGGCTGAAATGGACATTTCTGTAGAGAAACCTTACAAGGCCCTCTGGATCTCACCTTCCCAATCTTCACATCCCCATTATACATTTCCAGCATTTTATTATTAACGAATAGTGAGATGAGTTGTATTTATGTCCTAATCAGTCATCTCTACAGCTGGTAGAGAAGTTTTAGTTCCCCCCCCCCCCCCAAAAAAAATTACAAATAAAAATGGGGTACGGAGGAGGGGGGAAATATTGCACTAATGTGTATCAATTTTTTGGACCAGCTCTAATTTTTATAAATCTTTCTTGTATAGTTAAGACTTGATCCTGCAACTGCTTTCAGAATCCAGAAGCACAAAAAACAACCACTAGATTGGTCTTTATATTTATCTTCATTTTTTTTTAAATGTATTATTCTTTTTAGAATACACAGAGAATGGAACCTGTTTTGATGTAAACAAGGAATGTATTGAAGATGAAGTATGTAATAAACAGTTATCTCTGTACCTTAAAGTTTGTTCAGTAACTAGAAAGCAGTGCAACATGGAACAATGCCAAGCAGCCATAAGGTTCTTCTATCAAAATATGCCTTTTAATGTTGCCCAGATGTTGACATTTTGTGACTGCACCCAGCCTGATGAATCTTGTCAGCAAGCCAAAGAACTTCTTCATGGCAAGCCATGTGCAGTCAACATAGTTCCCCCTCCTTCATGTCTAAATGTAATTCACAGGTGCCAAGACAATGAATTGTGCAGGTAAGTAAAATAATTATTACTTTATTTACCTTTTGCCTGGTAACGTGTATGTCAATAACAATGAAAAAAGGTGATAAATATAATAGCTCTTTACACACACACACACCACAGAATGATTTTCTTCATTATAGTTACTTGATGGCATGGTATCTGAGAACAAGTATACCTTCAAAGAAATATTTCTCTAAACCTTATAAGCAACAACAATGGAAGAGCTTGCGATCTTTTAACTTTCCTATTAAAATAAATCCCTGGACAGCTGAGCACTTCCTGAGTGTTACTATACAACAATGGACACTCAAAACTTCACAATTACAGTAGGTTTAGAACTCAGATAATCCTACTAAAAATCACATGAACATAAGGGAAATCTCAGTTAGTAATATAAGGACTATGACACACAGCTGAGCAGTTCTGATTCTGTCCAGGAAAGGAAAGTACAAAACATATAGATTAACCAGTTCACTACAACATTTATCTGAATTGTTTTCACTTTCTTCCCTAAAAAGGAATATTCATATTTTCTTTATCACATGACACAGGCTTTAGCAATTCCTGAAAACATGGATCTGTTCTGAAAAGTGATTGTAAAAATGGCATTGCAGGTTCTATTCCTTATGATTCTCGAAGACTTCCATATCAGCTGCATTCATTTTGCAAGTAAAATGCAGGGTTCTTTCTAACTGTGAGTTCTAAAAACTCAGTCTGGGTTTTATATTTCCTGTCTATCATCACTCATAGCAAAGTTTCCGACAGACAAATTATGCGCTCAGAGATTTTCAACCCCACTCGCTCCAGTTTTTGTCCTGGGGAATGCCCCTTTGCCTTCAAATGGTTTGCACGAAGCATGCAGCTGACTGGGCAAAGTTTGTTTGGTGAAATCAATTATCCATTAATCCAGTAATCTGACCCTTTGCACACAATTGTTGCATAAGGAAAATGATCTAAATAAGAAAACATTTTCACTTATTTATTTTTGTCCTTTTCTCCTTCAAACAGACTATGTGATGATAACCCTCTGTATGTGATAAAAACCCGGTGTGTCCATAAACAATCAATCACGTAGAGTGAGCCACCTTTTGGATTTTATTTCATATTATTTTACAAAATAGCTAAGTGAGAAACAGCTGTAGGATTGGTCTGTACATACAGCGCCACTTAAATATGACCATAACTTGGTGGGCAACTGGCTCACTTTAGATTTCAATGTGGTCATTCTAGCACTATGGGACAAAACCTGAAATTCATCTAATAAATTAAGTATGCTGTAAATTAACCTTCAATAAAGAGACCAAGGATCACATTCAGCTCTGCCATAAGCAAGTTTAATTCAAATTGACGTCACTGGGGGTTGCACTTTTTTATGCCAGGTTGAATTGTGTGTGTAGGAGTCTAACTGGAAACCATATTTAGCAGAAACTTGTTGAATTACCCATTACCCTTGAACATTAATGTTTGCTAACATTAACAATCAGTAGAGATAAATATCAGAATTACGCTGTGAATTATATTTAGCTGTTCCTATAAATTATGAGCCTGAACAAAAAATTGTGCCATTAGCACAGAAATGACAGCTCCTTTGACTGAAACCTTGAATTGTGTAACTTAAGTGCTGTGTAATTGGGTCCTACATTGATCCTTATAAGGTATCATCTTACAGACATGCTATTTTTTAACAGCCCTGTGAAATCAGTACTTAATTCATACAATAGTCTCCAGCTGTATGGGGTGCCATATTTTAATGGGTCAATGCCCAACACTTTAGAGTCTGATCCAATAACCCATCACCCCTCCAATCCACTAATATTTAATATAATAGATATTGATTAGAAAGATATTTATCAAAGGTTTTACAACAGTCCTGTTAAGAAAATAGATAAACTATAATTGTTAAGCATTGGCACATCAAGGACTATTTTTATTCTACCCAACATATAAATAAACTGTCATATGGTATCATTGAACTGAAAAAGAGGAACCAAGTTAGTCCTACTTATTCCTCATTTAATCTGATCACTGCTAACCCTCTTCCAATGCAGTTTTATAGTTATGGTTAACTTGTTTTTAGGTTGTTTTCTTTTTTAGCCTGTAAAATGTTTTGCTGTGTGGATTAGATAGTCTTTATCTTATATCACTCCAATTCAGTGTTCTGCCCAGACGTATGATTTTACACACCTGCCACATCCATTAGAAATTTACTTGCTTTGGTTTCATTATGATGTCCAGTCTGATTATTCTACTTTCCTGCAAGCTGTCCTCTCTGCGTGTCTCCTTAGATGATTGTTACTTTCACCACGTATTGTTGAATCCTGGAAAATCTCTGCTGTTTATAAATTGATCAAAATTGATTTTCTTCAAAGAAATTCATTTCTGAAGCCCAGATTCTTCCCTCAGTTACAATTATGCAACACCACTGATGTCAATGAAATTGGACAGATTTAAGGAGGGCAGAATTTGGACCTATTGACGCATCTCTCTATCATTATACCTTTATGACGTGATAGATTTTTTTTACTCTCAATTGAGATGGGGGACTATTGTGCCCTACCAAGCCTACTGATACCATGGCTTCCCAAGGATGGAATCAGAGGACCAGGAGGGCTTTTGAACCAACTGTCAGCCTGCTCCTACCATTTGAAATTTTACAGGATCTGACAGGAAAGGGACTTCGGGAGACATCAAATCCTGAAGAGTGCCCGAATGAATGACAGATGTCTTCTCTGGGAGAGCCTTTCATGCCATGAAAACACTCTTTCCTTTATTCTCCTCTCCTCTTGATTTTGTATAGAAAGCTACTGCCCTACAGGACCCATAGTCAGCATTCATAGAGAAATTTCTGATTAAAAATTAATTTTACCAACATATTTCTGGTCATCGTTAAGTTAGCTTCTCTTGTGTTCGTGGGTTTGGGTTTTTTTTTTTTTTTTTTTTGTGTCTCTCCATGTCAAGTTGTCTTAATCATAATATAGCAAAGCTTTTCTTGTATGTTTCCTATGTTTCCTCCAGGAAAAAATATGAAGTGTTTCGGTCAAAGTGCTGGAGACATGTGACAAAAAGATGCTATGATGATAAAGCTTGCCTTGAAACTTTAATTGAGGATGATCTGATTTGCTCTGGAAGTGCTGACTGCAGAGCAGCTTACATTGACAACTGGGGGACCATGCTTCGGGTGGAATGCACCTGTAATACTGTCCCACTAGCTGAACAGTCTTTGTGCAAGCTCTTCCATCACCTGCTTCACAGCAAGTCCTGCTTCAGTAAGTTATGTGAGAAAAAATGCACTGTAAAATATTAACATGCTTGTTTTATACAAGAAAATCTATTACGTGAATTAGATCGTGAGATCGATAAAATATTTCACTTTGCTAAATTTATCTCTAGTGTAACACTGTTGGCTTCAGTAAAGTTATACCCAGGATGCATTTGAACTGCATATGCAATGTGGTGATCTTTGGTGTCTGCAAACATTTTATATTCCTACTAAGAGTCATTAGTTAAGTTGTGAATTGAAATGGTTAAATGAAGTCAGTGGAATCACCGTGAAGGCAATAGCTTCTAATCATACATGACACTCCAAGTATCAGCAGGGCTCTAAATCATTTCTGCTAGCAGTCAGTCAGTATGTTTCTGTACATGCTTTTCAGTGCTATGGTAGATTACCTTTTCTCCTTCTGTTGTTTCATCAGAGTTTACAGATTTTTGTGAAAGTGCTAGGGATAGCTTCAGATTGGCTAGAAGTGCATTGTTTAAAACATTTACTTATGGGAATCTAGATGGGGATTTTAAGTATAGTTCAAGTAGCCTGTGAAACTATATAATTCCACAGAGAGCTTCTACGATCTCTGTCTATCACCATCTATCTTCAAATAGTTTCTCAACAGAAATGAAGGAAGAGTCCAATATGTGATATCTTTTTGAATCAGGACCTTTACAAATGTTCTTCTTATTTCTGAGCACAGATCTAAGAACAAAAAAATGGACATACTGAGTCAGACCAGCGGTGTGTCTAGCCCACTAGTGGCCAGTGCCAGATGCTTCAGAAGAAATGAACAGAGCAGGGCAATTATCAAGTGATCCATCCTCTGTTGTTCACTATCAGCTTCTGGCAGTCAGAGGTTTAGGGACACCAAGACCATGGAGTTGCATCCCTGACTATCTTGGCTATTAGCCATTGATGGACCTGTCCTACATGAATCTATCTAATTCTTTTCTGAATCCAGTTATACTTTTGGCCTTCACAACATCCCCTGCCAATTAGTTCCACAGGTTGACTGTGTGTTCTGTGAAGAAGTGCTTCCTTATGTTTGTTTTCAACCTGCTGCTTATTAATTTCATTGAGTGAATCCTGATTCTTTTGTTATGTGAAGGGGTAAATAATACTTCCTTATTCACTTTTTCTACAACATTCATGATTTTATAGACCTCTGTTGTATCCCCCCCTTAATCATTTGTCCTAGTCTTTTTGATCTCTCCTCATATGGAAGCTGTTCCATACCCCTAATCAGTTTTATTGTCCTTCTCTGTACTTTTTCCAATTCTAATACATCTGCATGCAATATTCAAGGTATGAGCATGCTATGGATTTATATAGAGGCAATGTGATATTTTCCATCTTATTATCTCTCCCTTTCCTAATGATTCCTAATATTCTGTTAGCTTTTTTGACTGCCACTGCACATTGATTAGATGTTTCCAAAGAACTATCCACAATGACTCCAAGATCTCTTTCTTGGGTGGCGGCAGCTAATTTAGACCCCATCATTTTGTATGTGTAGTTGGGATTATATTTCCCAACGTGCATTATTTTGCACTTATCAGCATTTCATCTGCCATTTCATCACCCGGTCACCCAGTTTAGTGAGATCCCTTTGTAACACTTTGCAATCTGCTTTGGACTTAACTATCTTGAGTAATTTTGTATCATTTGCAAATTTTGCCACCTCACTGTTTACCCCCTTTTCCAGATCAGTTATGAATATATCAAACAGCACAAGTCCCAATACAGAACCTGAGTGCCACTATGTGTGACAGCAAAGGGCCTGCACTGGTCAGAATTTAGTTCAGTGGCAATTTAGCCTAGTACTTAATGAGTAAAAATGAAGGGCCAGATTCTGATACCCTTTCTCACATTGAACAGTGAAGTAAATTCATTCCATAAGAAGAAAATTCATTGTTTCAAATGGGACTTCTAGAAGAGTAAGATCCCACACAACATGAGGAAAGGCATCAGAATCTGGTCATAAGTAAGAATTTCAGGATTTAGCTCAATGTACTGTATGAATTCCCTCAGAGCCATAAGACCATGTGACCAGCCATTTATATATTTTTAAATATAAAAAATTATTGCTCCAGTATACCTTAGCTGGAGAATTAAGGTACACTGAACCAAAATCCATTGGCCCAGCTTTGGTACATACATGCATACAATCTAGCCCCATGTACTAACAGACCTTGTAAAATAAAATATTTATAACATATTTAATGAGAAGTAGTGACTCTTCTGCATTTTGAACTGAAGGGGCGTCTTTTCTAATGGAAAAGAAGGTAATTTAAAAAAATTGGCTAGTTGGATACAAAAATTTCATTTAAACTGTTGGCTGATATTGAGTTATATCAGCAGAGATTATAATGCTGAAAACTACAAAACGTTTGTTTTTAATTTGCACTCATACGACTTACAGGCTACCTAACAAAATAAAATTGTGGAAACACTGCCCCAAGGCGTAGACTTTCATTGCTAAGTTTCAGACTGTAGCAAGATTTTACAATGAGTTATATACCCCCTGGAAAAGAAGTGTTGATAACGCTAACAAATTCATAATTATAGCAGTGGTTCTTAGTATAATAATAATAATTACTGATAATTTGTTTTGTGGTAGCACCCAAAGGCTCCAGGCAATGATTATAGCCACATTGCGCTAGCCACTTGGCGTGCACACAGACACAGACACACACACACATATACACACACACACACAAAGACAGTCCCTGGCTCACAATAATAATCAAATAACACCTCATCAGCTTTTGCCATTCCCTGCAGCATTTCCTTTAGCATCAGGATAAAACCTCCATGGAAACTTGATTAACCAAATTGATAGGACATGAAGAGTCACCACCTTGGTGCTATATTATAACAACATTTTCATGTTAGCTAGGCTGAAATGGCTTCTTTGGGATTTGATCTGGTATTGTTGCTGATTGATTTCTCCCTTTTTCATTTTTCTATACCTCTAGCAGTTGTAGTATTAAATCAAAGAGGGATATTTTTATGATTATATTTTAAATTGTTAGGCAACCATGTTAAAACCCTCAGCGGTGGGGGAATTATGGAGATATTGATTGTTAAAGCTCATGTTGCTGTCTGTTCGGAGTCTGGTCAGTGTGCGGGTTTTAAACAACTTTCATTATTATTGATTATTTACAGTGAGGATTTTTTTAAATAAACAAATGCATAGGGCCAACAAAAGAAATCTCAGGCTTTAGATTTAGTGAGAATGAACATAAGATCATAAGCTGGAAAACATAAGGAGGAGAAGGTGGATGGAGGAGACGGTAGATGCTAGCATGGCCCTATTGCTGTAAAAGGGGCCTGCACAGATGGCTAAGCAGCCCACATGGTGTCCTACTAGTTTATGAGACTGTGCCTGGCCATACATGTCTGCCCATGGGATCCATCTGCAGGATTATAGCCTCTGTAAGCATCAGGATCAGGATTGGGAGGAAAGGGGCAGGGGCTGAAAATGACCACTTCAGTGTTATAGGAACCTCTCCACATCAATTAGTACCAGTACAGAATCAGAATCATAAACTGATCTGAGAGAATGCATATCTCAATGCCAAAATTGAAAAATTAGAAAAGTATCATAAATATTCTAAACTTTAAATGTTTATGTTTCTTATTAATTGCATCTGATGGAGATAAAATGCCAGTGCTGGATTTATTTAAATGATATTTGAATGATTTTCTAGACCGTGACAAAGATTCTCCTCCTCATGCCATTCAGACTCTTTGCATTCCTCCCAGGAAAATTAGTTTGGTTTCTCAGCCTACTCCGGTATCTCCTTTAGAGACTGTTGGTTACCTTAGCCTCTGACTCTGTAAACTGATGCACTCTGGTGCACCTCTGTGCTTGCACTGAGCCCATTAACTCTGATATACATATTTTCTGCTCTATTTGTGAAATTGCTCCTTCCAAGACTGCGAGTTTTGAGCTGGTGCAAGAGTCTGGAGATGGGTTTGGAGAGCAGAATTTGGCCTTGGGAAGCTGCTTAAAAACCAACTCCCATTCCTGATCTCCTCTGACTGTATGCTCCCACTCACATGCATAACCCTAAAATTGTTTGTCTTGTTTCTATCCAAATGGAATGTAAGCACCTTGGAGGCAGAGAACTTTTCTATTTCTGTTTCCATAAAGCCCTGTAAGTCATCTATAATAATCTATGATTGAGACATAAAAATATCAATAATTTATATTTACCAAACTATTTAGTTCATGTGTTCACTGCCGGGACAATATTATTTAACAGCTATCTCTTATAAATAGTGGCTACTTTCAGTTTGATCTACTGTACAAAAAAGTATACTTGTATCAAAATATTTTTTCCTGTTTTCAGGTCAGATTTCAAGAGGAAAGACAGACCTTCAACTGATACATACTGATATGCCAGGAGAAAAGCTTCCCATAACAAGGTTGCATTCTTTAGTTAATGGTGAGTTTGGTCAATAACTTCATGATTTTCACAGAAATAGTCTTTGAAATTTCATCCATGAGACACCATGCAGTGTGGCCCAATGGATGGTGCCCTGGAATGCTATCAGGAGACCTGAGCTTTATTTCTGGTTCTGGCACTGGCATGCTGTGTATCCTTGGTTAAGCCACTACACTTTTCTATACCTCAGTTTGCCCCTCTATAAGACAGACCTCAGGGCTTGTCTTCACTACTGGGGAGATCAACGCTGCTGCAATTGATCCAGCGGGTGTAGATTTAGAGGGTTTAGTGAAGACCCGTTAAATTGATGGCAAGTGCTCTCCAGTCGACTCCTGTACTCCAGCTCCCCAAGAAGAGTAAGGTAAGTCGACCGGAGAGCACAGTGAAGACACTGGGGTAAGTTGACCTAAGCTATGTTGACTCCGGCTACGTTATTCACATAGCTGAAGTGCCATAACTTAGGTCAACTTACCCCAATAGTGAAGAGAAGCCCTAATACTCAGCTACTTTGTTAAGTCTTTAAAGATTCATGGATGAAAAGAATTCTATAATAACTAGGCATTGTTGTTGTTGTCATGGGTTCCAGGAGATGAGATAGGCATAAATTAAAGGTTGTATTTTTTTTAAAAATAACTCATAGGGTGGAATAGGTAGCCAAGTTACAGTGGACATTCTTGCAAGTTCTTTTGGCCAGGGATCTGGTCCTATTTCGACATCTGGAAAGCACCATGCACACCTTTGATTCTGTCAGAGATATTAATCAAACATCATGGATACGTTTGTATTTATTTTTATGTAGACTAGTGGTAATGACAAATGACTGTCTAAATGTGAGTTCAAAACAACTATGTGGACTGAAATAAGAAAATAAGAAAATCTGATTACAATGAAGTATGGGTCACGAATCCATGTCTGGTAGAGATTAGACACAATTGCTATATAAATCACATCTTTGGAGCAGAGACAAGAACCCTGCTCCTTCTGCTGATAAAAATGGACACAGACCTTTACCACTTGATCTGCAAGAAATCTGCCCTAGCAGGTGTGAGCTGTTCCCTTCTCCTTTCTGTGGTACAGCAACGAGAGAAGGCAATCAGTAACCAACCAAAGGCCTGATCAAAAGCTGACTGAAGTCAATGGAAGTCTTGCAAACTGCAAGGGGCTCTGTATGATACCTTGAATAGTAACACTTAGCTCATTCATCTCTGTTTCACTACAAACTGTAAAATGGAAAGGTGATTCAGTCTAGAGAGAGGGAATCAGTGAATGTTTTCCCTATGAAGTAAGAGATGGACTTTAAAATCACAGGGTGTCTTTTAAAACTTTTGTTATTAAAATACTTCCCTATCACCAGGATTTATCCTGTTTAATTCAAGGAACACTTTTCTTTTAACCTAATCCCCATACGTAAGTGAGAAATTAAGTGAGAACGTACCTCAGCTGCTTCCCAATAACATATCTAGTCAATAAATCTGGTGGCAATCAGATAAACAGCTTTGTTACAGGACTTTATAAATAAGGCTGGGACCACTTCTGCCCATAGAATCCCACAGTTTGGCAGCTTTTGCCTTTCCCCATCCATCCATTGGGATGACTGGAACTCCTGCAGACTGCTTGACACTGCTTCAGTTTTCACCCTCCAGCGATGATGTTGGTTCTAATGCTAACTGAACAGCAAATACCCTATGCACGTAAAATATGAGAGGGAGATCAGGGAAGGACCCAGGAAGAGGAAGAATCGCATCTGAGGCCGTCTACCCTGCACTTTCGTTGGTAAAACCCTCGTTGGGCGTGGTTTTATTTTGTCGGAGGGAGAGCTCTCTCCCACCAACAAAGAGCAGCTACGCTGCTTAACTTATGGCACAGCTGTGCCGCTGTAAGGTGCGCAGTGTAGACACAGCCTGAGTTAGGTTAAATAAATTTGAAAGCTACTCTTGGACTGTCTGGGCACAGTTGCCAATGGTTCTGGTTATGTTGGGACTGCCCTAGCATCTACAGTCCCAATTGACTGCACTTTAAAATTAATATATTCTGGCTTCCTTCGAGCCAGAATAGGAAAGAGTTGGGTGGCCTGAGTTGTTTTCCCCTGCCACAGCAACTCTGCTGAGATCTCTGAAAACTGAGTGAGAATAACGGAAGATGCAGTGGGAGTGCCTGGGCAGGCAATAGTCAAGTGCCGAAACCCTGATTGTTGACCAAAGGTACATCTATATGGGGAAAAAAAATCCAAAAAACAACCATGGCAGTGAGTCTCAGGGTATGGCTACACTGCAGCAGAAGTCAGGTCAATTGACTTGGGCTCACAGGGCTGAGGCTGTGGGGCTAAGAATTGCAGTGTAGATGCTCAAGCTTGGACTGGAGCCTGGGCTCTGAGACCCAGCCCCTCGCTAGATTCCAGAGCCTTGGCTTCAGCCTGAGCCTGAATGTCTATGTAGCCCACACACCTCCTGGGTGTGGTGCTCTGTCCCATCAAGTGGCACGGAGACCACCTAGAGAGAGATTAATGAGTCTGCTCTATGGCCTTAGCTAACAGCCATATGGATTCCAAAAGTCCCAGGTTCAATTCCGCCTGCCGACGACCAGGGTCTGTCAGCATTACATATACACTATAACTTTTAGTCCCGCAGCCTGAGCCCTGTGAGCCTGAATCAGCTGACCCAGACCAGGTGAGGCCATGCCACGGGTCTTTTATTGCAGTGTAGCGGTACCCTCAGACCCTGGGTCAACTGTCTCGAGCTCACGCTGACGGGATAAAAATAAGTGCGTAGGTGGTTGGGCTCAGCCTGGAGCCTGGGCTCTGAGACCCTCTCGTCTTGCTGGGTTTCAGAGCCTGGACTCTAGCCTAGCCAGGCACAACTACGCTGCTATTTCTAGCCCTGCAGCGCAAGCCCAAGTAAATCGAGCCAGACTGTATGGCAGGGATTGGCAACCTTTGGCCCACGGCCTACCAGGGTAAGCACCCTGGAGGGCCGGGTCAGTTTGTTTACCTGCCGCGTCCACAGGTTCGGTCGATTGCGGCTCCCACTGGCCGCGGTTCGCCACTCCAGGCCAATGGGTGCTGCGAGAAGCAGCGCAGGCCGAGGGATGTGCTGGTCACCACTTCCCGCAGCCCCCATTGGTCTGGAGCAACAAATCTTTCCATTTATAACCACAGGAAATTTAGGTGTGAAACAGAACATAATCCAATTAAATAACACTCCCTGGGTCCATATTAGAAGTGGTGCTCATCAGCCACCACACAATACTTATCACCAGCATGGACAGTTTTTAATTTACCAGCATTTCAACCATACTGTGCAATTTGGAGACTGTTTCCCTACAGTGACTCCACAAGTGGGCAACTATGTTTGAGACGTTACACCTGCACACATAAGTGTCCCCTCAGGTGCAAACAGCAGTACAAGTCTGGGGCTTTCCAAACCCTGCATTGTCTAGCAACAGTATTTAAGGATGGTAAAGAAAATTCTTTCACGCCGTATGAGTTGCAGTAATTTCACATTTAACTTCATGGTACTGGAACCTTGTTAATTTTCTTACCTGTCTTGTACTGAATTTTTAACTTTTCTGTGGTGATAAAAGAGGGCAAGTTTTCTTGCTCCATATATACTACGCATGTTATTAAAACATATTGACTTAATCCCATACTTCCTTAAAACCAATTACAACATTATGTATATTATATACAGTTAACAAAACTTCAAAATGAGTCTCTACCCCATTATCATGGTACATACTGGGTGAAATCATTGCCCCACTGAAGTCAATGGGAGTTTTTCTATTGATCTCAATGGAGCCAGGAATTCACCCATTGTATCTGAATTTAAAACATTCCCCCAAAAAAACAATTTATGAAAGGTTGTTACTGTCACCAGCAGACACACTTTGTTGAAATACAGTTCACTGGCATGGCTGATACATTAACCTATGCAAATTGTCCTCCACAGTTTTGTAGATCCAGATCATTTAAGAGATTAGCGATTACTGTTTAATCTGAAAAAATATTCATGTGTGAAGATAAAATTTTACTTTGCTCGATCCAGAGCTTTGGGTGCAAAGGATATTTTGTAAAGAGGGGAAGTTAAGAATGCAGAAATTTGATCTATCTGGGAAACAATAAAAACGGTGCTTGGCAAATTAATATTATTTTGCTATTAGTATACAGAGATATCAGTTGTTTCCTAATATGTAGCTCTGCAGTAGTGAGTGTCCAGATAAACAAGCAATTGACATGGTTTATAAGTAGAATAGATGTTGTGGGAACTGAGATTAGTTCAGCTTCACTGACTTTAATTTGTAAATTATAAAACTGTAAACTTCATTCTTTATAAATGGGGGGAGGGCGACCCTGAGACAGCTTGTTGTGAGGAACCCTCAGAAACACTAATTTGTCCAATGAATAGTCAAGATCATCCTCTCATGTACACAAATATAAGCAGCTTTACACACACTAATAATACCATTGAGGATTGGTTCCATGCACTAGAAAAACTCATTTCCTCTTTCTGCAGTCAGATGTCTTCTTACATCTATACAACTAACTCCTCCTATACAGTCTACATACTGCCACTATTCTCTCCCACACTACAAACAGGAAGTGTGCAAGGGGATGGCTAGTGAAGGTATGTAGCCCATGCCTAGGGTGACCAGACAGCAAATGTGAAAAATCAGGATGGGGGTGGGGGGTAATAGGAGCCTATATAAGAAGACGACCCCAAAATCAGGACTGTCCCTATAAAATCAGGACATCTGGTCACCCTACTCATGCTGGAAGTGCCCTGAGAATTACCACACAACCACAGTAAGGGAGCTACAGACCAGATTCTCTGCCACTTCACCAGCCTATTGTGGTTAGAGATACCAACATTTCACAGGGCAGCAGACACATGTCATTCACAACCCTGCCTCCTGTAATGACTCAGGAAACGGTCAATCTATGTAAAGCGGTGCAAATAATGTATTTTTTTGGTTTGCTGGCTGTGCTGAAAAGTCTAAAAAGAATCATATGAGGTCAAACAAAACTGTTTTGACTCAGAAAATTGCAGTGTTTCCTTTCAAAAATGTTGAAATGAAACAGTCAGATTTTTCAGAATCTCTTTCAGCTGAAACAATTCAGCAAATTTGACATTAATTCTGCATTTTTTGGCCAAAAAGAGTCACTCAGCACTAGGTCTATGTAGGTACTTACATTACTCCAAACACCCCCAACCTAAAGCAAATACTCACCAGCAACCACACATCACTGAACAAAACCACTAACCCAGGAACCTATCCTTGTAACAAAGCCCGATGCCAACTCTGTCCACATATCTATTCAAGTGACATCATCATAGGACCTAATCACATCAGCCATACCATCAGGGGCTCGTTCACCTGCACATCTAACAATGTGATATATGCCATCATGTGCCAGCAATGCCCCTCTGCCATGTACATTGGCCAAACCGGACAGTCTCTACGCAAAAGAATTAATGGACACAAATCTGACATCAGGAATCAAAATACTCAAAAACCAGTGGGAGAACACTTTAACCTGTCTGGTCATTCAGTGACAGACCTGCGCGTGGCTATATTACAACAGAAAAACTTCAAAAACAGACTCCAAAGAGAGACTGCTGAGCTAGAATTGATATGCAAACTAGACACAATCAACTCCGGTTTGAATAAGGACTGGGAATGGCTGAGCCATTACAAACATTGAATCTATCTCCCCTTGTAAGTACTCTCACACTTATTATCAAACTGTCTGTACTGGGCTAGCTTGATTATCACTTCAAAAGTTTTTTTTTCTCTTTTTTTTCTCTTAATTAATTGGCCTTTCAGAGTTGGTAAGACAACTCCCACCTGTTTATGCTCTCTGTATGTGTGTATATATATCTCCTCAATATATGGTCGATTCTATATGCATCTGAAGAAGTGGGCTGTAGTCCACGAAAGCTTATGCTCTAATAAATTTGTTAGTCTCTAAGGTGCCACAAGTACTCCTGTTCTTCTTTTTACTGTAATAGCTGAGATCAGAACAGCTAACGTTTTACCCTCCCCTATCCACCATTCAACTATGAACGAGTAAATGCAATCTATTCCATTCACTTTCCACATACAGAATAGAAATCCCTGTACTTACTTCACTCATCCTCCTAGTATGGCTGGCAACACCAACCTACAGACACAAACCAGATTTACAACTTTATCCCAGCTATACTACACATACAAGGTTGAAGATACCAGTGTATAATATAATATATGGAGATATACCTATTTAATAGAACTGGAAGGGATCCTGAAAAGTCATTGAGTCCAGCCCCCTGCCTTCACTAGCAGGACCAAGTACTGATTTTGCCCCAGATCCCTAAGTGGCCCCCTCAAGGATTGAACTCACAATACTGAGTTTAGCAGGCCAATGCTCAAACCACTGAGCTATCCCTCCCCCCAATATTTATTGAAACGGAGACTATTATTTCTTCATGGAGTAGGGGCTGGAACCAGCACGTATGCATAATCTATGACATTTTCATTTGCTGTTCATGATGTGAAAAGTTCCATAACTTGTTTTAATTCCAATGATATACCTGACTGCCCATTAGTAGACAGTGAGTGGGGACATTGCATGAGAGCTCTGTGTGGAAACTTAACCACATATTTCTTTAATCTCAATTTGTTTCCCCTCTTATTGTGCTTTTTTGTTTGTTAATTGCACATATATTTCGAATCTGACTTCTCTGTAAAGTATATTTATGGAGGGAGGGTAACTGTGTATATATAATAGATATATTCTTTCAAAAGAATGTCTATCGCAGGCTCTGGGCACCCTTGACGACTTTTTATAAAAGCCGCAATTAACCCAGTATAACACCCAAGCCACAGCAAACATATAGAACCAAGTTTAAGCTCTTCAACCACCCCTCTGCCCCACTGAAGAGTACCCTGCCACTACCCAGACTCCCAAATCCCCCATTTCTTGGAAACCCAGGAGAACAGCTAGGCCTTGCAGTATGACCTCAAGGTTAACAACTATGCCGTTTTGCCAGTAGAGCTAACTGAACATTTTTAACCAAATCTTTTTGTCCACATTTTTTGTACCAGAATTGAACTATTCCATGAAAACGGTTCAGTTATGACTAATTTTTGGATTTCTTTGACAAAAAAGTGCATTTTTTTTTAATTTTTTCATTCAAAAAATCAAAATTGGCTATGAAAGCAGAAAGCAAATAAGAAAAACGCAAAATGGATTATTTTCTTAAATCTCATTATTTTTGAGCAATCTTATGATTTGGGAGGTGGTCTGATGTGTTCTCTTTGAATGCTTGGGTTTAGCAATATTGAACGTAGGCTTTTACAGACCCAGGCCCTGATCCAAGCAAATCTCTTATGCACATATTTAATTTTCAGCACATAAGGAGTCACATTAAATACATGTTTATGGGATTTGTTGGATAGAGGCTCATGGGAAGGAGAGAATGCCAAAGGCACGGGGCCTGAATAGAGAATACCCTGCCAGCCGCCCATGAATTCTTTATACCAATGAGGCTCCTGCTCTGGTGCCCCTGCAACTGTGGTAATATGCCATGGTGAGTTGCGGGGTGTCTATTAGATAGGTAGGTCCCAGGCCATTTGTGGTTTTTAGGTTAAAACCAACATCTTAACAACAACCTGGAATCAAACAGATAGCCAAGTGTAATGTGCTCATGGAAAAACACCACTTACCTAGCAGGATGTCAAATGCTGCACCACCATAAACTTCCACGTGGGATAGAGTGTAGCCCTATATATATGAAATTCTGTTGGAGTGGATATTTGCCAACTGACTGCAGGGTGGATGTGAAAGCTTTTGCAACAGCAGGAGAGGGAAGAATCCTTACTACTAAAACAATACAGTTCTTGTGTAATTTTCTATTTTTTTATTCGCAGGTGAAACAATCTATATTATTGCGTATACCTCTTGCGTAGCACTCATCTTGGGAATAGTCCTGGTGGCTCTTCTAAAGACCAGGTAATTTGACAAAGTTACAAATCTTTGGTATTAGGAAATTGGAGTTCATGAGAGTTATTTTCCTCACATTTTGACTTTACCTTTGTAGTTGTGTTTAAAATGCAGTAAAGTGTATCCCAGTGATAGAATGAATTAGTCCTTCTGGTACCCACCTGGTCCACCCTGTCAGAGGTAGAAGACTCAGCATGGAAAGCTGTTTTATGCACATCAATAATGCACTGTGCTTAGCAAAAGGGACTCCATTTTCCAGCTTCCCTTTCCATCTCACGTGAGGGTGAAACCTGTGTGCAAAATGTTGGGGGAGAGCAGGAATATTTCCCTAGTCTTCTGGCAAACAGGGGATGAACAGGTTGAATACTCACCTTGGGATAAGTTCACAAACCCATGAGTGGAGTTTTTTATCAATGCAGGTCCCATTATTGTTAATGGGGGTTCTGAGGCAAATTGTCAGAGTGAAGGATGTACCACATTGTATCTTACAACGTGGCAACAAACCAAAAAATACACATTAACTTTGTCAAGTGCACAAACGTTTGTTGTTTAAATACACAAGTTAAATATGATGCATTTTATTGGGCCACATTAAATGGCCAGATTTCAAGACACACAATGTCAAAGGATGGGGAACAGAATTAAGGTGGCAAGAGATATAGTGGTAGAGTTTGCATGAAATTTCATTATTAAATTCTGAGACAGAGAGCAAAGAGGAATTTTGTAGAAAGCTGCAAAAGACAAGTCAAGGATATGTGGAATACAGTTTATTTATTTTCATATCTCTGGTTTGCAGTGACTGGAGACTGTCAATGAGAGTATAAATAAAATGGGATTAAACACGGGTACAAACAATATAAAATAAAGTACATTAATTACTGTGAAGGGAATGATTTTATTCCACAATGCTCATTGCAAATACAAGTGTTGAAATCCTGGTTCCATTGAACTCGAGTGGGAGTTTTGTGAATGACTTCAAAGGAACCAAGATTCCACCCAAAAGCCGTATAACTGCACTATTAAATAAACGTACACTCTCTGTTTTCAGAGCCTGCAGAGCAACGTATCCATCAAGAAATCCCTCACCAGTTCATTCATCTGAGATTCTTATGGTCCATTAACAGTCATAGATAATCAACATTGTGGCAAACTCTCTTTAAGGCTATTCTTGGTAGTCAGACTGTTGTGGATATGTCATAATAAAATGTATGTTATAAAGTCTAGTTTGTGATGAGATTTTTGTGGTTGAGAGTATGAGTTTTATATTTACTTACATGTACAAAATCTTTCCCAAATGGAAAAATTTTAAAACTGCACTCACGCAATCCCCTGTGCATGCTCATTGATTTATATGGTCTATGTCTATTTGTCATAGTTCTGGACAGTCAGTATATGATTGTAAAATATTCTTCTTCTTCGTATGGCTGGTGGAAAGGTAGAACAGCAATTATAATTTTAGATTCAGATGGTTAATCCAGATAAGTGCGTCTAGAGTAGCAGAGTGTATAGCTGTTTGTATTTGTGACTGAGGCATTGAGTTATTATATGTTACATGGTCTGTTGTGGGTGACCACAGTTGCACACTGGAGAATCTTTAATGTTTAATTTTCCATTTGAGCATCTACCATGGTTTGTGGTAAAAATATTATATCAGCATGAATCTGGGCTAGCTACATAGCTGAGAGTGGCAAAAAGAAGGTTAAGGGGTTACTTGATTGCAGTCTAAAAGTACCTAAATGTTGAACAAATATTTACCAATGAGCTATTCAATCTAGTACAGAAACATGTAACATGACCCAATGGTTGGGCATTGAAGTGAGGCAAATTCACACTAGAAATAAGATGTACATTTTTAACAGTGATAATAATTAACCATTAGAACAATTTACCAAGGATGGGTTCTCCAACACTGACCATTTTAAATCAAGATTGGATTTTTTTCTAAAAGATCTGCTCCAGGAATTATGTAGGAGATGTTCTTATGGTCTGTGTTATACAGGACATTGGACTAGATGATCACAATGGTACCTTCTGACCTTGGAATCTATGAATGTTACTGGTACTATTTTTTGTATCCCCACACCCAGACAACCTTAGCACTATGAGTGCAAATGTCCAGCCCTTGAGAAAGAAATTAATCACAAATACACATTAGAAATGTCTAAACTTTTTAAATTAGTTATTCTGTACATAATAATATCAAGATTGTAAGGTCTACTCCACTCATAGGAGTAGAACCTGGAAATCTTTGTTATCAGGTACTCCTGTTTCTGGCACACCTGGGAAACAAGCTATCACACCTTAAACCGCTCACTGACTGCAAACTGAATAATGGCATAGGCCTCGGGCCAAGATAATTTGTTTAATAATTGGTGGTAATTTTATTTTTAAATGGCAGTTCCTTGACATTGCTAACGTAAATTTAACTAGTTTTTGCAAAGATGGATTAGTAAGCAGAGTGTAGATAAGGTGTTCAAAGTTGCATGATAAATACAGTTTATCACATCTCTCTACAACTTACCACATAGATAAATAGAGCTGAACAGTAATTTTATGTTGAAATGTTTTTTTTAATGTGGTTTCCACAAAATCAAATTTTTCTGGAGTTCCTGTGTTTCTATGACACTGCCACCACATATGTAGTCTATGTGGCCATGATATACATGTGGTAAATTAAGTGTATTTATCATGCATTTTGACTTTCTCTGCTTCCCACTACAACAATATACAGTGACAAGTTTAACATCTGGATTGAAATACTGGCCCCATTGAATTCAATGCAAGTGTTGCCATTAACTACACTGGAGCCAGGATTTTATGCCCGATATCTTGCAACCCATCAGGGCTAGGAATGAGAGCTTTCTACCATTATTAGAAAGCCAGGAATCCTTCCTTTCAAACACACTTTTGTTTCTGGCTTTAGTGGATTGTGAAATGACTGGCCAGAAGACTGCAAAATTATTATGTATGCAAAACCTATGTTAGGTAACTGTAGAAGTTTCACTAATTATTAGCCATCCTTTTTTTCTCTCTTTGAGGCCTGTATAGTTAGAGTAATTTCCTTCCTATTTTATTAGTTTGAATTAAATACAATCATATTATTAAATCAACACTAGTACAGATACACAAACAGAAACACAAATTGATAGGAAAGGTAGTTAATTTGCTAATTAAAAGACAGTTCTAGATCAATCCATCAATTACCAGCATTTACGAAGAGGGCATTACATATTAGAATATCACTGTTGCCTTAAAATTATAGTGTAAAAAGACCAAGCTCAGAACTATGCTACCACTAGTATTAGCATATTTAATATTTCCATACTTTAGAAAAGAAATGATGCATTAATGGAGTCACATATGGAAAGACACATATCTCAGTTTTGTTTCCAATCTGACTGTCTGCCTCCCATCCACTAGTTATACAGGACATTGGACTTCAGGACATGCTTAAGAGCATGTATCCAAAAACTTGCAGGGCTACATTTAAATTCAGATTGTAAAAATCTCTTTTTATTCAGACAAAAGAACCATGTAAATATTTCTGCTAAGCTTTAGGTTTGTAATTTTTTTAAAATTTAAAACCACCTAATTTTAGGGCCTTAAGCAACCTGAATATGTTCCTTTATTTGCCTTCCCTCCCCCCCCTCCCCCCAGTTTATTTAGAATGGATACCAAAAGTTTAGTGGATATTGTGTTACTTTGATAACTTGATTGGCTATGTTAACTAGTGCTGTCACAAATGCTTAATAGTAGACTACAGTATCTTCATGAGATGCGTATGAAATTTCTGTATCATGCTTCTTTTGGCTTTGTAATTTAGCCTGATGCTTTGTTAGGGTAATTGTACCTTTTCTGGTTGTAAACTTCTGAAGAGTAGGATAAATTATTAAATAAACAAATGTCTGCTGTATACACAGGTATTCCAGTAGCTTAATCATCATTTCAATCCATTCTCTAGCGCATAATAGTCCTTTAGGGTCAGCTTGTGATTGCTGTTTGATTGTGAGTAGGGGATAGGCTGGTCATGATTACAGTGAATGCAATGCTCCAAGGGCATGGTAACAATAATCAGATCCTTTTTATCATGTGTCCCCTATTTTGGCCATCAGATCCCTGATATTCAGCACTTAAAGCATGAGCCTATAAAAACTGAGTGAAAGTTGTAACTTCATTAGTAGACTTTTATCCTGGCATGTAGACCATTGCAGGTGCAGCTGTAGAGTAGCTTAAATCTGAAAACTGCCACTGGGCAGTTTAAACTCAGAATCAAGTTTTCCTAAAGTGAAAATGTGGTTGCAGAGCCACACCAAGCAAATACTACTTTCAGGGACTTCATAATTCTGATAGATGTTCAGACAGCACAATGGTGAGCTTGGTATAAAACCTAGGCAGCCATAGCCTGAAAATATCTCGGTTAGATCCCTTTAAACATTCCTGCTTTTCAGGCATTGCATGTTTTCCATATTGGACGCATTTGTTGCTTTTCTCCAGGCCTTTTCAAAATTTGCATTTCAGATACAATTTCTGTTCCTTCTGGGTTGTACATTTTTACCAGTTCTACAAGTACTTATATGGATAGAAAACATCCCTCAGCCAAGAAAGTTTTTCAAATGAATAGAAGCATTTTAAGTTTGACTTCCAGACACAATACTCTAAGTATGGGTATATGGTTGTTTGCAATCTTATTACAATAGTCTTTGTATTGCTTTGGATCCTTTTTTCGAATATTACCAGGCATTGGATGGTTTTTTAACTTGTCCCACAATGACTCAAATATTTTCCCTGAAAATTCAAGTCTATTAAGGCATTCAAATATCACAGTGATGGTTGACCTTATAAAACCCTAGATCAGTGATACTCAGACTGTAGCTCTCAAGCCATAAGTGGCTTTTTGATGTCTCTTTGCAGCACATGATATTAAAATACAGTGATTTAATTATTAACCAATCTAAGTTTATATATATAAACTAAATATTTTCCCTGTCATTCACACTACTGTGGCTCTTTTGGGTAATGTTGATCACTACTTTGACTCCTGAACTGCTGGGGTCTGAGTATCACTGCCCTAGATAGATTAATAAATATATTAAGTTGATCATTGCCCACTATTAATTTCTCTCCACTGTGAGGACTAGCCATTCACTATGACTTTTTATTTCCTATTATGTAGCATGTTTTTACTCAATAAGACTTTTTTCCTTTTATCTGTCATAGTCCCTCTTTAAAGAATATTATCAAAAGTGTTTTGAAAATTAGCATTACATTATGTCTATTGGGTCACCTATGTTAAAATTTTGTTTTAGTAACACTTTCAAAGAACAGGTGAGAGAAGCATGATTTTCCATTAGAGAAGTGAAGGGAGATCGTCGTTGTAAGCTGTCACAGCTTTGTTGAATTAAATGGAATGATGACCATTTACACCAACTGGGGATCCAGGCCACCATATTTGTTTGGCCATGGCAGAGCTTATTTATCCAAGTAGTCTACTATTCTCTCCTTAATTAGATGCTCATTAGTTTCCAGGACTCTAGGGCCTCCTCTGTCTTTCACTGAAGTCAGTGGAAACCTTCCTGTTGAATGCAAAGGTGGCAAGATACAGTCTGTTTTTACAGTCCTGTGATGTCTTTTAGTTGCCTTCTAAAGATATATTTCTATCCTTGTAACAAACCCCGATGCCAACTCTGTCCACATATCTATTCAAGTGACATCATCATAGGACCTAATCACATCGGCCATACCATCAGGGGCTCGTTCACCTGCACATCTACCAATGTGATATATGCCATCATGTGCCAGCAATGCCCCTCTGCCATGTACATTGGCCAAACCGGACAGTCTCTACGCAAAAGAATTAATAGACACAAATCTGACATCAGGAATCAAAATACTCAAAAACCGGTGGGAGAACACTTTAACCTGTCTGGTCATTCAGTGGCAGACCTGCGGGTGGCTATATTACAACAGAAAAACTTCAAAAACAGACTCCAACGAGAGACTGCTGAGCTAGAATTGATATGCAAACTAGACACAATCAACTCCGGTTTGAATAAGGACTGGGAATGGCTGAGCCATTACAAACATTGAATCTATCTCCCCTTGTAAGTATTCTCACACTTCTTATCAAACTGTCTGTACTGGGCTATCTTGATTATCACTTCAAAAGTTTTTTTTCTCTTAATTAATTGGCCTCTCAGAGTTGGTAAGACAACTCCCACCTGTTTATGCTCTCTGTATGTGTGTATATATATCTCCTCAATATATGGTCGATTCTATATGCATCTGAAGAAGTGGGCTGTAGTCCACGAAAGCTTATGCTCTAATAAATTTGTTAGTCTCTAAGGTGCCACAAGTACTCCTGTTCTTCTTTTTTCTAAAGATATAGACCATTTTAGAGATTTTCCAGTCTTCAAGGCTGGGGGCCCTACATACCACTTAGGCCCATCTGATATGAAAAATTTATCCTTTCCATCATGGATTTTACATGTTCTACAGGGCCCTGTTCAAGCCCTATGGACTGAGGTGCATTTCACTACATTGTATAATTCTTGTCCTTTGTTTTCTTTAGAATTATTTCCTGTGCTTTTCATATATTATTTTCCTAAGAACCCCTTAGGTGAAAACCATCTGGCCCTGATGATTTCCTGAAAATGGGTTCCTTGCTAACTTGCTTCTTGGAGATTTTAATGATTCCTATGACAAGTGCCATTAAAATGTGCATTTTTCTATTGTCTTCTACAATAAAGACATATGCAAAACATAAATAATTATTCATTTTATTGGGAATTATGAATGCATCAACAGGAGAATACACTGATTAGGCATTTACCATGCTACTGATTCCTAATGCCACTTCTTCTAGTTTAAATATATTAAATATCTATTATATTAAATACATTAGTAATAGATAATCAACTGAGAATCCCAGCGAGCAGCAATTTCAGTTTTAAAGGTATTAAAGTCCCTTAGACACCTGAAGTACCTTTGCAATTTATTATGTACTGGTACATTTTTATTTTCTGTACTATAGTGTACTATAAAATGTGGTAGGTGTTTTACAGTCATACAGGAAACCACACTCCCTGCCCCAATGAGCTTACAGTGTGAAAAACAGATGAAGAGTGAGGGACAGGGATGTAACACATGAGCACAGCGGTCAGAGTGATGGCTAATAAACATATTGTTAGATTTGGTTTTGTACATAGTTGTACATATTTTAAAATGTTATAATATGTGGTATATGTAATCTGTCACCAACTGCTCTTTTATCTAATAATGATTAGCTGGCTACTGTCTTTTAGACATTACAGCAAAAGTGGGTCTCCAGGAAGGATTTGAAAGAGAAGTTGATAGTGACTTTTGCAGATCGGCTCAGGAAAGGCATTCTATGTGTATGGGGCATGGAGTGTCTGCACCTTACTATCCTTATGTGCAGCTGTTCATCATGCAGTTTTTGGAGCATGCAATTTTGGAGTAATTGCAAAAAATACAGTAAGAAGGTCACACGTGTGATCCAGAACATATTTTCCACCTCAGTGTATAGTATAAAGTATTAGGATGTGTTCAGACACCCACTGCAATGTACAATTGTTTTACCATTGATGACACTGGGTACAGGCTCCGATGGTAATTTGGGTGATTTTAGCTTATATAAAAACAGGAATGAAAATGTTTGCTCTGCATTTGTGATATAGAGAGAAGCTCAAAAATAAAAATTGAAAAGAAAATTTAAATGATCTGAGAGTGGTACTCTGAATCAACTTTGATTACCAGAACTTGAATATTTCTTTACAGAGGAATATTCTGAGTTATCAAAGATCTCATAGTTAATGCTTAGTTAATGGAGGGAAGAAATATGTTTCTATGGTAACGTAGAAGAGATTCATCAGTTACGTATCATTTTCCATTAAAGCAGATTGGAACAACTGATAATAAAGGTAATCACAAGCAAATGCACTCAGAATGGATTACACCTTAACGGCATAAACATTAGAGTATGTGATGGAGTGACAGCTGATATTTACTAACGCCTTACGTGTGACTTAGTTAACTGGAGTTGCTGAATCTAGCATGTCGTAATACATCAGGATATCTGTTTCAACAAACATTTAGATATGTTTTATTTCACCTTTAAGATTAATGCCATGCACTGCAAAATAATAGGTGCATTTAACCAGTACAACCACGCTGGTGACAGTTCTTCAGCAAATATACCGTGTCTCTGGAGGATGACCCAAAGGGCTACATTAACATTAGTTTTAATCATGCCCTCCTGCTAGAACATTAGGATCATGATGGCAGATGTTAACTGAAACAGGAAATGGGAGATTTGAAGAAAAAATGTTTCCATTTAGTAAATATAGTATAAATAAATGCGTAAATAAAAATAATTAACAAGCCAAGCATGGGAAATGTTGCTGGGACAGTTCTCAGATTGGATACTTTTTTTAATTCTGTGCTCTGAACATTCCAACTGGCTTTACAAATATTAATTAATGAAAACCGCACAGCACTAGGTGAGCAACCTTATAAGTCACACAGTGAGCCAGTGAGCCAGCTGGGAACAGAATCCTAGCTCCCAGACCACAGATCTGATCACTAGGCCACACTCCCTCCCCTTAAAATAACCCTCTGAGAAAATAGTCGAATCTTACATAAACTATCCCTTTGCCGTAGAAGTGGTTCATTTCTATAGCATGGAGCAAAATAGTAGTAATTCTACCTCAGTGATTCTCAAGCTGCATTCCATGATCCCATATTACAATGGTGAGCAAATGTTATCAACCTCTCCCATCTAGCAATAAAGTAAGGAAAGATGATCACAACCACCCCCAGCCCTGTTCATGAGCCCATGTGTTGGGGGTGGGGCGGGGGGGTGTTGTTGGTTTTGCAACCCTTGGATTGAGCACTCATATTACAGCTCCTTCCTGAATCTTATTTTCAATGATGTCTGGTTAGATTTTAAACTAACACATAAATGTGCCAACTCAAGGCCAATTTCCAGCCACCTGTAAAGACTGAACTGTATCTGATGCCAAAGCAGGGTAGCCCTGAAAAATATTAAAGCCACAGTCTGTGAAATGGATCCAGGAGACTCCAGGCTGGTAAAAGATAGTGAAGAAGAACTATGTGAACTACTAATGGAAATAATCTATGCCTGCTTCAGAGAAGCACAGCTACCAAACTCCTGGAAAAAAGTAATAGTTCACCCAGTCCTCAGGAAGCCAACACTTGCCAGAAAGACCTCTCCAAAGAAGACCTCTCCAATCACTACCCTGTCTCCAACCCCAATCCAAAATAATTTGGAGAGTAGTAGCCACCAAACTCCAACCATATGTGACATCAGCCGACAACCTGGATGTCTCATAATCAAGTTGGTTCGGACCATGGCACAACCCCAGAACATGCGATAATGGCACAAGGGTGCTGTAGTCTGACAGAGTTGGGCTGCACACAACTGTGAGCCTACCTTCTTCTTTCTTTTCGTGTAAATCTTTCACTTTTCTAAAATCTCATCCTTCTCCAAATTTTCATGTTTCTGAGAAGAGCTAAGTATATATCAATGTGAAAAAATCATAGCCCAGGTTTTTGGGTTTTGTGTTAAGAGCTTGCTTTCTAACAAAATTCAGATCAAGAGCAGATACATAATGAAGATACAGAAGAAGGCTGTGTAGACAGACACAGTAAAAGAACTGATGTTTCAGGCAAGAAGATTACAGTAGTTTCATGGATGATTTGAACAGGTTACAGAAACAATGAGGCGGTTATTTTAAATTGTCCGTTGCTGATTTACTGATGATGGTGCAGTTTACTGGCATTTTGTTTCACTCAGACATTTACAGGTACAGTACCAAATTCACAAAAGCTTACAGGGAGGCTGTGGATGGCTCACTCTGTGTAAACTAGTCAGTCATAGGTGTCAACATCCCCAGAAAGACAGGTTCTGTGATAATGAGTGAGAATGATAATCTGGGGATCATAAAATAAAATGTCAACTGGTGCATGAGGCTTTTGCACAAAAATCTAATTACCCCCAGTGTGCTACACTAAAGAGTATATCCTGTCTTCTTTTCATTGTTTGATATAATTAATCAGCTTTTTAAAACAGCTGATGAAAAAGGCAACTACAGTGAATTTAATGTATGTAACAAATAAGAGAGGTTGCACTAGATTTGCAGGATATGGCAGGCTGCTATTCATCACAAACTCTTGGAACAAGATAAAATCATTCATATATTTAACAGATGTTAACCGTTGTAAAAATACAAAAGTGCTATTGCTAGAAAGTACTTACAGTAAATTTAGATTGGGCTCCACGTTCATAACATAATTGACTTGGCAAATGAAAAGTGGAGATTCAGAGAAATAAAACACATAATAGCCAGGCCACACACAATGTGGGATCTCATAAACTACTTCAAATATTTGTACTGTACTAAAAGTCAGCTTGATTAAGAATTACCAATGTATTCACTTTTTGTGGAACTCTGTAATGAATTTTTTCTAAAGCAAGCTAAAAGGCCATTTAAATAGACAGTAAGTTGCTGATTTGCTTACTTTTAAAAGTATCGAGTACATGAATTTGTATTGATAGACATTATATTTATTATTTGCAATGCTGTATTATTTCCCCATAATAACATTTGGCAAGATGTAGTATTCTAACACACAGTTACTCTTTCCATAAAGAACAGCTATAGCATGCTTTCTTTTTTTCTTGACTGAAAAGGTTTTGCACTTGATTTTCTTTATGTAAATGCTCTTTGACAATGTGTATTGCAGAAAGAACATTTTAATATACAGTTCAAACATTGAAGGAAGCTTGTGCAACTTTAGAATTTGTTTTCTTGTTCAAAGCCGTGCAGATGAAGTTACCAGCTTCCATCACCTTGTAAAGATTCACTCCCTAAAACATGGGGGGAGAAAAGAAGTTAATTTAATTTATAGTATTAAAATATGTATATTGATAATACTTATGTCACTGGTGAACTGCTCTCCAGGGCTGTAATTTCTAGAAGAAACCCACTTCGTTCTTCATTGCAATCCATTCTTTTATTTTGAAGAAAAAAGGTTAGATCTTTAGTTGGAGTAAACTGAGGTCAGTAGAGCTATGCCAACTTACACTAGGTGACGCTCTGCCTCATAATGCTTACTACAATAGTTACACAAATTATTTTTCCCATTTTAAAAGATTCTCCTTTGCAAAAAATTCCCCATACTAAAGAAAATGGGGATTAGCGAAGGATGCTAGTAATACATCTCAAAATGAAATTGCTGAATAATTCATATAAACATGTCTTTGTTTACCTCTCATAGTACTCTTTGAAGGATCAAATTTGTAAGAAAAGTATCCCACTGACAGATTTGGAAAATGGCATGGAGTTACAGAAAGTGGGATTCCATAACATAACATATACATTCCAATACATATATAATAACTGTCAGCTCTTCCCTGGAGATTCTCTCTTCTATAGAAAATTACCATTTATATTACTATTACAATTGTATGGAGAATCACAACTGACTAATCTCTCCTTGCTAAGACACATTCTTTCTTGTATAAGCAACTCATTTTACATAGGCTAAAAAAAAAAACCCCAGCAAACAAACAAAAATACCCCAAACCAAACAAAAAGAAAGAGCCCATAAAACATTGGTGATTTTGGTTACTATTCAGTTAGGGTAGAATAAAATCACTGACCTAGAAGTAAAATGTTTCCTGCCTCATTACCAGTCCCTTAAACCATGCACATCCCGTTTTAGCCTATTTACTTGCATGCTTTGCATTAACCTTTGCCTTAAATAGTCAATTCGATGAGTGAAAATTTTCAACAAAAATGGAAATTTTCTCATAGAAATTTCCATTTAATCAAAAAGCCATTTTTTAACTGGAATAAAGTTTCAATCAGCCTTGCACCATCTGTCTTTGTTATATGTGATAGAAATAAGAAACATGTCATCATAGATAGACTTGGTAGGCAGGTTTCTGTGGAGACCAACAACATACCAAATTCACAACATTGTAATGAATATTTAATAGTACAGTAGGTGTTGACAAGAAACACATGCTTAGATGTGTTAAATAAAACAACATGCACATTTTGCATGGGGTGTCTAAGCTAGTGCCTGTGCTGTTCAAATGGTCTCTTTTCTGTTTTACATTTATATTGTAAGACATTCATGAACAATAATACTTCATAAGAGATGGTTTACACACAGAGGGCAAAACTCTGACCTTACTCTCATGAGTCACATAAAGGAGTGTGAGTGTGTGAGGGTCAGAGGGGAGAGAAAGGGCAGGGATAGATGCATGTCAGATCTCTGAGCTAGGACAATATAGCTCAGGGCAGATACAGAAGAATTCATATATGTATGCTTGCTGACCATGCCATGTGTGCAGGAGGATTGTGGGACCGGCCATATGCCTAAACTAGATGACTGTATACCTTGAGAGGGCTGAAGTACCAGCCAGTCTGCTGCTTTTCCATGATCTTTCGGTGTGACTTTGGGCAGTGACATAGAGCCTGATCCTTCAAGAAGCGAAACATCTCCGCCCAGATGCCAAACTCCTACAACTCCCATTGACTCCAGTAAATCAGTTCTTATTCAGCACTTGTTAGGACCAGGACTATAATCTCTCTGAGTTTCAGCTTCATCATCTATAAAATGGCAATAATGGTACTTATCTCTTCTCAGAAGTTTTTTAAGGCTTACTGGTTGTTAAGCATGGGGAAGGCATCATAAGAGCAGGTACTATTATTATAATTATATCTGAACCATATAAAAACTGTTTCTTTGCATAAGGTGTGTGTCTCACTGGAAACCTTTGTGACCATTAATCACGTGTGACATTGAACTGCCCATTTATCATTGTACTACCAAGTAATGTGTTTGCGGACAAACTCTTACAGATTCACTTCATATTATCATGTTGTTTAATCGTTCTGGAGAACACTATAAAACGAGCATTAATTATTATTCTGATGCACATGGCCAATGAGAGAGCACTAATGAAGCCTCAAATAGCCATTCATCCATTGGCTCACATTTTAGTCAACAAAATGAGAGCATGAGGACACAGCTGAAATGAAAACAGAGCATTTCTTTGCACAGAGAAACATTTGGTTATACATAATGGCAATATGTGCTGTCATAAAAATAGTGAAATATTAGCAGACTATTAGGGTGATGAGCCCACACCACAGAATAGGTACTGTGAAACAAATGCAACTATGTACTCGGTGGGGACTAGAATCTTTACACATTAAGATGAGAGCCTATCCGAGCAATGGTTTTTCAACCTGGGCCTATAACCGTCCTCTCTTTCTTTACGGCTAAGGTGGAAGGGCAATGGACTTTTTTCTGTTGCAGCAGGGGTTGCAATATGGAAAAGGCTTAGAGGGATGTTTGAGAAACTTGGAAATTTTGCTTCACAGGATTCCATGTAAATATTTCAGGCCAAATACAAAGACGGTGCCAGTTAAACTCCCTTAAGATGACTCAGACTTACTTACTGATACATTTGCTCAAAAGGTTTGTGACCAATTTCATACGGTCATGGGCTTTGCTGAATATTTTTGCTTGAATAATTCCCCTGGCAGAGCTATAATAAAATATTATATGGGCAAAATCTGAAGTCAATGGGCATTTTGCCCAGGAAGTGTAGAAATGAAGCCAAGGACTTTGATGTTTTAGAACATTAGTCAAGACACATCTGTAGTGCAAAACTGCCCCAAAGACTAACCACCACGCCCTCTTTTAAACCAGGGTATTCTTAGTGTGAGCATCTCCACAGATTACAAATGGAAAGCAGGTTGTAAGATCCCAAACCATTTAGGGCTTTATAGATAAAAATCAGCATCTTCAACTTCTTCTGGAAACCAACTGAGAGGCACTGCAGTTCATTAAGGACATGTGTAATGTGCTTTTTGTATGCACAGGGCCAGCTCCAGGCACGAGCATTCCAAGCAGGTGCTTGGGGCGGCAATCTGCAAGGGGGCAGCAGTCCATGTGTTTTTGCCATCCCAAGCAGCGCGCTGAATTGCCACCATGGACGGCGGGGACTGTCCGTGTGCCGTTAGGGTGGCATGTGCATTTCCGCGGCGGCGGCAATTCGGCAGCAGCTTCTATGTTCAGCTGCCCGCGGCGGCAATTCGGCGGCTTCTGTCTTCTGGCTGAACATAGAAGCTGCTGCCGAATTGCCGTCGTGGAAACGCATGTGCCACCCTAACGGCACACAGACTGCCCCCGCTGTCCGCGGCAGCAATTCGGCGCACTGCTTGGGGCAGCAAAAACAGTAGAGCCAGCCCTGTGTGTGCACCACTACTTAATAAACAGAAAGCTGCATTCTTCCCTGACTTCAATTTCTGAATGGTCCCAAGACATGGCCCTATGCAAGGGCCCCCATGTAGTTTAATCTGGAGGTGACAAAGGCATGGATAGGCATATAAAGCCGGGGTCTCAAAGAAAACTTTGTAACTCTTTTTCCTGCATATAGACAGAAATAAAAGAGACAGCCTTGAACCACAGACGGAGGCAGTTAGGACAGTTTGTGTACCATACTAGATCTGAAACCACAGTGACTGTGTTTTTTATGCTACCATTTACATCTGTGTTCCAAAGTCAAATTGTGTGTCCTATTGCTCCAGTTAGTAGAAACTCAGTGTCACACACAACATACTGGGTCTTCAGCTGGGGAGTAAGTTAATCTCACCATCACATAACTCACCTTTGTGAACAATAATGTGATAGTTTTACAGTGGCTTGAAGGGATATTGAATTAGTCCGGGTGGTAAATGTTTGACAGGTCAGTCCCAAATATTGTGTAAAACACAATTGTATTTTTCACATCTGAAGCCAGATGAAGGAAACTACTCCCTAGTCCCATAATCACGATGGGCCTGATCCATAGCTCAGTAAAGTCAGTAGAAAGACTCCAATTGCTATCAGTCAACGTTGGATCAGCCTCCTGAGCGGTTAAGCCTGCCTGTTCAGCAGTTTCTCTCTCACCGGTCTATTGCACGTCATATTCAAGGGCTTTTCAGCTACAAATCTCAGTGTATTGTAATCAAATATAATCTTCGGAAATGATACAACAAATAGCTCCCTGACAGCAACACTATTATGGTATTCAAACATACTGTGACTGACAGTATTTAGAAATGTAGCTATGCTAACATAAATGTGCAAGAGTTTACCGTATTTATCCCTAACCCATTAAGCATGTATAGCACATCCTCCGTGGCTACGTTTCCAGTAGCACCTTTCGCATATGGACAGCCACCTAATCCAGCAACAGCAGAGTCCACAACACCAACTCCCATCTGGAAAACAATAACATACAAATGCAACATTATCACATAGTGCTATTCATAAATTACAATGTTAACCAGCACACAGTAGTTACAATTGGTAATACAAGATAAGGATACATTTTCAACCAATGGACTTTATTCTTTATTTGACATTCCATATACTGGGCCTTATGGGATAGTATTCAGGAGGTCCTGACTAGAGAACAGCCTACTGCATGATTCTGGCAGATATGAAAGTTATTTTTATGGGGGAGGGGGATGTTCAATTTCACTTTTTTTTTACTTTTTTATATCTTCAAAAACAACACAGTAACCTGCATCTGAGCTGTGGTGGTTTTGTGAATGTCAGTGGGCCTAAATGTTGGACTTAGGTGCCTATAGGTGGCTTAAGGTTTCCTGAGGCCCTGGGTCAGAGCAAGTGGGGGGGGCCCTCCCTACCCCTTCAGCCTATGGTCCCGCCCTCATTCTGTCTCTTCCATCTGTGGCTCTGCTTACAGCCCCACCCCTTTCTGCCCCTTCCTGGGGCCATGCCCCTGTTCCACACATGGTCTCCTCCCTTCCGCCCCCCCCCCCACTGTGGCCCCAAGACCAGAGAAGCTCTGTCCCCCCGCCATGGCCCCGAGCCGTAGCAGGTGGTGAGAGCTCCCCGACTCTGAGGCCGCAGCAGGTAACGAGACTCCTCCAGTCCCACGGCTGCAGCGGCGGATCTGGGTGCTGGGACTTCCCCTGCTGCCCTGTAGCTTCTGCCGGGGACAGGGCACTGGGGACTTCCCCCACTCTGCCCACCCAGCGCTTCTGCTGGGGAGAGGTGTCGGGGCACGAGGGCTTCCTCCATCCCACCCTGCCCTTCCTGCCCATCCAGCAGCCAGGCTCTGGGCTTCCACCACCTGGCAGCAGATTTTTTTTCTGGGTCTGCCCCAGTTGGCCGGGGCCCCTGGGCATGGGGCCTCATTGACCCAGTGGCTAATCCACCACTGCTGTAGAGGCAGTTAGGTGACTAAGTCCTTAGTGAATTTAGCCCTCCCCATGCCAATTATAAAGATAGTATATGGAAATTTTAAACAGCAGTTAGAAAAGTCAAGATCTGAACTCCTACATTTTTCTTTCTTACTCACAGAGGTGTCCCTAGCCTACAGGAGAAATGTCAAATGCTCTTCCACAAGTTCACCATAGGACTTGAAGCAGCCATTGAGCATATGGATGTCACATCTGCCATGCTTCCATGCTTCATTTAGTGTCATTGGTAGGGTTACCATATTTTGAGTGTCCAAAAGGAGGACACTCCACAGGGCCCCAGCCCTGCCCCTGCCCCAACTCCACCCCTTCCCCAAAGTCCCCGCCCCAACTCCGCCCCCTCCCCTGCTTCCCGCGAACATTTGATTCGCGGGAAGCCTGAAGCAGGTAATGGGGGGGTGGGGAGAGGAGGCGCAGCCCAGTTTGGCCCCCCCGGCGTCTCCAGCCTGGGTCGGCTCGGGCCCTGGGGTGCTGGCCCCGGGCCAGCCCCTGGCCGAGCACCCCCGGTTCCCGGCCCGGCCCCCGGCTCAGCACCCCCGACCCGGCCCCAGCCCCGGCCCGGCCCCCGGGCCTGGCCCCCGGCTCGGCACCACCGGCCCGGCTCCCGGCCCCCGGCTTGGCACTGCTGGCCCGGCTCCCAGCCCCAGGCTCGGCACCGCCGGCCCAGCCCCGGCCCCGCATGTCCCGATTTTCCCGGACATGTCTGGCTTTTGGGGATTTCCCCCCGGACGGGGATTTGGAGCCCAAAGAGCCGGACATGTCCGGGAGAATCCGGACGTATGGTAACCCTAGTCATTGGGATTCACGCCTGTGAACCCCACTCCTGGAGTTAGGCCCCAAGGCCTTTTTCACAAAAAGCCAAGGGAGAGACACACCCTCTTTCCCCCTCCCCCCAAATAACAACAACCACTTTTAGTCCAGAGTTAGAGCACTTTCCTGGCACATGGGAAGCCTGATTCAATTCTCCCTCTCCCCATCTGAGTTAAACCTCCATGTCCCACCTTTCAGGTGCATGCCCTAGTCACTGGGCTATTCTTGCCTAGATGCTCTCAGTTTCGCCTGCTGAAATTGTTCCAATATTTATAAATAATTAAAGTCGTTAGGAATGGAGTTGAACTGGGATACTCCAACCTTACATAAGTTCTCTAGCCACTGAACTACAGAGACAAGGTGGGTGGGTTAATCTCTCTTATTGGAACAATTTATTTAGGTGAAAGAGACAAGCTTTCAAACTACACAGAGCTCTTCTTCAAATCTGAACTGCAAAGTCCTTCTCACTATTTTCTGTGGCCCAATGTCTGTTTAATGATTTATACAAAGTGACGCAGCATCAACAGATAAGATAGAGGGAGAACACCCCCATAACCCAGCGTTTGGTGCACTTCACTGGACAGTGAGAGATGTGCATTCAACTCCTTGCTCCAAATCAAACATAGAGGGGAAATTGAACCTGGGCTTCCTACAGTCTTGATGTGTGCTTTAATTACTGGGCTAATGGTTATTTAGGGGTGTGGGGGAGGGGACACACATCACCACCTCCTTCAGTGGACATGCTCTGTGGCAACCTCTGACAAGACCTCATGGATTGGGCTTCATGGGTGAGCTAGTAAGGGAATTGTAACCTAGTCTACACTTAAAATGTTTGGCAGCATAACTTAGTCAGTAAGAGGTATGATGTTTTTCCAACATAGTTATGCCAGCAAACTCCCTAGTGTGGATGCAGTTATACTAGTGTAAGGCACTTTATAAATGTATAGCTTATTTTGCCTCACAAACTGGAATAAGCTATAGCAGTGTAATCATTTTTATGCTTTATACTATGCAAGCATAGTTAAAGGAGCACATCTTTCATGTGTAGATGCAAATTTAAACATTTGGAGAGAGCAATTATGTCAGTTTAGACCAGGGGTCTCAAACTCAGATGACCTCGAGGGCCACATGAGGACTAGTGCATTGGCCCAAGGGCCACATCACTGACACCCCCCCCTTGTTGCCCCCGGCCCCGCCTCCACTCCACCCCTTCCATGAGGCCTCGCCCCTGCCCCACCTCACCTCTTCTCGCCTCTTCCCTGCCCCCATTCCAACCCCTTCCCTGAAGTCCTCACCCCAGAGGGTGCAGGAGGGGGCTCAGGGTAGGGAGTTGAGGTGCAGAAAGTGTGCAGGGTACGGCAGGGAATTGGGGTGTGGGGTGCAGGAGGGGTGAGGGGTGCAGCGGGGCTCAGGGCAGGGAGTGCAGGAGGTGTGCAGGGTGCGGCAGGGGGCTCAGGGCAGGGAGTTGGGGTGCAGGAGGGATGAGGGGTGCAGCAGGGGGTTGGGGTGCAGTGTGTGGCAGGGAGCTCCAGGCAGGGGGTTGGGGTGCAGGAGGGTTGAGGGGTGCAGGGTATGTCGGGGGGGTCAGGGTAGGGAGTTGAGGTGTGGGAGGGATGAGGGGTGCAGCAGGGGGTTGGGGTGCAGTGTGTAGCAGGGGGCTCCAGGCAGGGGGTTGGGGTGCAGGAGGGGTGAGGGGTGCAGGGTGTGGCGGGGGGTCAGGGGAGGGAATTGGGTGCAGGAGGGGTGTGGGATGTGGCAGGGGGCTCTGGGCAGGGGGTTGTGGTGCAGAAGGGGTGCGGGGTACGGGCTCTAGCCCGGCGCCACTTATCTAGAGTGGGGTGGTAGCGCCGTGCCCCTCGGCCAGGGCAGGCTCCCTGTCTGCCTGCCCTGTCCCCACTCTGCTCCAGGAAGCAGCCGGAGTCCCGGGGGGGGGGGGGGGAAATGGCTCCATGTGCTGCTCTTGCTGCTCCTCCAGGTACCTCCCCCAAAGCTCCCATTGGCCGCGGTTCCCAGTTCCCGGCCAATGGGAACTGCAAGAGCATGGAGCCCTCTACGTGCCTTCCACCCCCCTGCTCAGACTGCAGGGACATACAGTAGTTCAGCTGCTTCAGGGAGCAGCACGGGGCTTGCGGCAACACGGGATAGGTAGGGGGCGGGGAGCACAGGGAGCTTGGCGGTCTGCACGAAAAAACCCCATGGGCCGCATGTTTGAGATCCCTGGCTTAGACTAACTGCTGAATTTGACGCAAGTCTTTAAATCAGTGCACTAAATTTATAGTGAGGATGTGGTTCCTGGTCTTCAATGTATTATGTATAAAGATCCTTTATAAATAGGCTTGGCAGAATTAGATTTTTATTTTTTTTAAATAATTTTGATGGATAATCTTTTTAGGCTTTTTTGTTTTTATCAATTTAAATTTTCACAGTTGTGGGAAGTTATGGGGAGGTCAGACAATAATTATTTAATGACAGTAGACATAAAATTTAAAAAGTTAATGCTTTATACTTGTTAAAACAGAAACTGTTAGCATCACATGTCAAAATATACCAAGTAACTATCCTTAAATCAAACTCTAATAAGTTCTCAAGCACCATTATTCTTATTTTGCCTATCTGTACATTTGTGTTATGATGGATGCAAATATTTTTTCATCGGTTTGTGTATGGTGAAATTGAAGTTTACTAACATTTACAAATAAAAATGTAATCCTTCAAAACCTATTTATAAACATCTCTAACAAGATGTCTGTAAAATTAACAACAGTAGAATCAGCAGCTGCATCCATCCATCTGCTCTTGCATATGTTTTTTCTTTTTAAAGGCAAGTACATCAGATGAATTTTCTGGCTTCCACACAGAATCACTGCAGCTCATGACTTGAGGGCTTTCTACACAGTAATTAAATACCCTGTGTCAGCTGGCCCATGTCAGCTGACTCGGGCTGCAGGGCTAGATGATCCAGCAGCTCTGGGACCATATGATGGGTCCAAGCCCTAATGTCTACACTGCAATTTTACAGCCCCAGAGCCCAAGCCCTGCGAGCCTGAGTCAGCTGACAGGGGCCAGCCACAGGCGTTTAATTGCTGTGTAGACATACCCTGAGTGGCCCATTCACAAGCTCCTGAGACAAAACATAGATATAATTTTCACTCTGATAGTGTTAAAAACCAAAGGCTATTTTTGGGGTTAGCATAGCTGCAAACACTGTCCACGTACAGAGAGGCTAAAATTATACTCAATCAGTAACTTCTTAGTAAACTTCAGCCACTGCAAAACTGTTTTGCTTTTGATGCTCTTGTAAGGCATATTGGGTTCCAAAAGAAGGGCTAAAAGTGGATGTCAAGTGTTTAAAACAAGGCCTTTTTCTTCATTGCATGAAAAATATTTACCCTGTTCATAGAAGAGATCATGAGTTAAGGAACTCAGCAATCTGAACATGCAGTTTTTGAAACATATTCACTGCCAACAGCAGACCTTTAAAAGGTGCACATGCTATGTATGGGTCACTTGCTGACAGGCATTAAATTGTGCTAGGGAATCATGAGAGTTTGAATTGTGTCTATTTCGTGGCAAATATTTGTAACAAGCACTCACTGAGCTGTGTATAGCCAAACATGCATGTGTGTAACCAAGAGTTTGTCCTGTAGTGAAAATGTACATGATCCAGTCTTTTTGATGATTGTTTGATGCTTGAACAAGTTTGAAGGTTTCTGAATGATTGACTGTAGTGTCCCAACACCTTACAAATATTAATATGTTGCTGTAAGGTAGAGATGTATTGTTATCTCACATTTCAAGATGGTGAATGCAGTATCCTCAATTCCGAGTGTTGAAAAATCATTAGTTTGGCCTTTACTAAATAAAGATTTAAAACCATGAGATTTTGAAAATATTTTCAAGCTTATCACTGCAACCACAGCAGCTACTAAAATTTTAAATGAAAGCTGAGATTCATAATTACGTGGGTCCAGAAATAGGCCTTTAAGAAAAATATCAAATATTAAAAAACTATCAATAATATAATGATGCGTGTTGGCAACACTGTTTGAGGCGCAGTGTGAGATGCCAAAAAATTGCACATGAACTCTGTGGCAGAGCCAGTAATTGAACTCTCACATGCTAGTCCAGTGCTCTATCCATTTGCCACTTGGGAAATGCATAGCCCATCAGGTACGGCAAGTGTTTGGCCTGTACAAAAATAAAAGGAAACACAGGTCCACTGCCAGCATTTTCACCAAATTAGAATTTAACACGTGAACACCAAGATGGGTTTTGCCCTTGGTGGAGTTCCAACATAATGTGGGGCTCCTCTGGCTTTGGGGGACAAGAGCATATCTTGCGGAAGGCAGAACTGGGAGCAGCTGCTATTATATGGCATGTTTCCATCTATCAGTGGAGTACTTCCAAGCATAAGCCTTTCCAGTAATTAATCTTCCTATAACCAGTTATAGCTCCCTTCCATTGTTTCAGAGTAGTCATTGAGGAGAGCCAGTTTGTAGGGCCCCCAAACAAGCTAGGGTGTCAGAATGGCCCAGGTTACAGCACAAAGGGAATCACTCTGCATGCTGACATTATAGATTTAGAAGGATCTTGATTATTCATCTGACCCCTGGGCTACCCAAGGTTTCTAGAATGCCCCCTCTGTGAGCTTCTTCCCTAAGAAGAGACCTTGCCATGACTGAGCCTTATGGAATTGTCTAGCTAATTTTGTTTCCCTGCCATGTATTTTGTTTCAACAGAAGAGTAATTAGACAACAGATAGTATTTTAGCATTTCAGCACTTTAAACATTTTTTTTTTAAAGTGCAAAGCAATAAAATAGGACTCTTTGCATCTCTTTTCATGGCAAAAGTTGTCATTTGCTGGTTTTTCCTTCTGCTGGGATACTAATGCTTACATTTGACCAAGAAAATAAGTTTTGAAATGCAAAATCCAATATGCCACTGGCCACATGGTGTCACTGTTACATTAAAATCTACAAAGCTCCTGTTTCAGTCACTTATGAGAAATTAATACATTCAGAAACAAATTGTTTTTGCTCCCGAAGGAAACTTAATATTCAACCAAGCCACGGGAAACAGTACTGCAAAACATTGGTCAATATGGCACTTTCTTTTTAACTTCTTGCACACATCTTTTCACATAGCCTCTGACCCATTATTATAGGCGAATCTGGCAGTGACACTTATAGTTAAGGTTGCCTCGTGCTTTAAATCATAAGACCTTATTTTCAGTTGCTTTTTACTTTTCAAACTTTAAACACCTGATCCAACATTTTTCACACTAGGTCTCTGCCTCAGGCTGAAGTCTTTTGGATAGGTTCAGTAAAAATAGGTTCAATCATATCTGAGAATGAGTTGCTGAAAAAATATGAGGTTTTGCTAATATAAAATATTTCTTAAAGGAATGATTTGAGAAGGAACTTGAAACTTGGGGAACCCCTGAGATCAGAGAGATGCCTTTTATTTTCTCAATGAAAATCCACAGAGCTTGGGCCAAGTTATAAGCCTTTGAAAATTACCATTTGATGATTACAGGTTACTTACATACAGTCTGGCAGCTCTCTGTAGATGCTATCTGCACTGAGCACATCCAGCCCAGGACAGTAAGGACTTGGCAAGTATTTCCTGGCAATTGCTGTAGAGCAAATGATTGTGAGACCCACTGGTAAAGTGTGTGTCTCATCCCCCTTAAATGGCTGGTCCACCTGGAGGAGAAGTGCCTACTCAGGGACGGCTCCAGGCACCAGCGCAGCAAGCGCGTGCCTGGGGCGGCAAGCCGCGGGGGGTGGCGTGCCGGTCGCCATGAGGGAGGTCTGCCGGTCCCACGGCTTCGGCGGCAATTCGGCAGTGGGTACACCAAAGGCACGAGACCAGCAGATCACCTGCAGAAATGCCGCCGAATCCATGTGACCAGCGGACAGCCGCCAAAAGCCGCCTGACTGCCGTGCTTGGGGTGGCAAAAAACATAGAGACGCCCTGTGCCTACTATTACTCCATAGCGCCAGTGGTAGAGGTCTGTGCTGTGGATATAAAGGTTCCAACTCTGCTGATATCCCATGGGTAGGGATGGGGATCAGTATGATTCTATATGATGGAGTTTGGGGAGGTTTCAGTTTGCTTTTTTTTTAATCTTGAAAATGACATACAAAAAGCCACACTACAGGAGCATTAAACTGGCAAAGTCAAGCACTCAGAAATGAGGAAATGCCAATATTAAGGTTGCAAGTGCAGATGTAATGTGTCCCCCTTTGTGAGTGTGCACTGTGATACAGTCTTTAATTACAATGTGGCAGACTCTTTTGTCCAGAAGACCCTGTCTTATTCACCTGCTACCTTCCTATTGTGGAGGAGAGAACAGTTATGGCTGCTCCTCTGCCAGGCAATCAGAAAACTAGGAAGCCTACAGGAGGAGCAGGAGATACCATGGCTTAGGCACAGCTAGTAGAGTGTAAAAGATATACACCCCAAGATGTTTCCCTTCCCTAAAGAGCAACTAAGGACAACCATGGGGCCCATTCCTCCCCCTCACCCCCAGTCTCATGTCAACCAAAGAAATCAAGCCCTGAAGATAAGTTTGAGGGCTGGGAATTTAAACTCATTTAAATGCTGGTGATGATCAATTTGCTGAGGATAGCCTTGGTAGAGGATAACTTTGCTGAGTCAGCAGCAGGAGGAGGAACAACTGGGGTTGGTGGTGATCAAATTGCTGGTGGAAACAGAATCAGCTGACTGAAGGGTCTTGCAGATGGACTGAGTAGAAGGGCATGGGTGTCAGTCCGATATAACAGAACAAGGGTGTTGGTCATGCAGGATGGATTAAGGGATGTTTGCAGAGAATGGACTGAGTGGGGACTAGGGCCACAGGGATGAGTTGAGTGGGAAGTAGATTGAAGAGGATGGACTGAGTTGTGAGGCTAGGAAGTTTACAGTGAACTGCAGTGGATGTGGCAGGCTCGAAGATGGGAGATGGTGAGGGGTGAGAACTGGAATGAGCGGGTGAGAATTGGAATGAGTGGTGGGGCAGACTATGACCTGTTAAAGAAGGTGGGATGTGGGGCGAACTGGAGGCCTGATTATTGGTAAATTTCAGTTTGGGGGCAAATATTTGATTAGGAGCCTATGGGGGGATGTAGGTAGAGAAGAAACTGTATGGGAACCTTGGGGAGCAGCTACAGAGAAGTGATTAATTAGGGGCCAAGAGCTAGAGCCAGAGGATGTATTGGGGAGTGTTGGTGGGCAGAGGGTGGACTGACTGGGATTGTTGGCAGAGGAGAGGTAGGGGCAGCTAATTTATTCTATGACAAAAATACAGAGATTTTTTCTGGAGATCGGGGTGACAGCAGGGAATTAATAAGGGTCAGTGAATTGATTGGGCTGTGGCAGAGAAGAGGAGAGAATGGATGGAGAGTTCAAATTGTGGATTATGGACAGAGACATAACTGGAGAGGCTTTGATAGGGAGTAAGTGATCAATATCTCGCTATAAGAATGGTATACCAGCTGCCTACAGATTATATTCACACACACAAACAAAATACTTCTTCACACAATACACAGTCAACCTGTGGAACTCATTGCCAGGAGATGTTGTGAAAGCCAAAAGTATAACTGGGTTAAAAAAGAATTAGGTACGTTCATGGAAGATAGGTGCATCAATGGCTATTAGCCAAGATGGTCAGGGATGCAACCCCATGCTCTGGGTGTCCCTAGCCTCCGATTGCCAGAAGCTGGGAGTGAATGACAAGGGGTGGATTACTCAATAATTGCCCTGTTCTGTTCATTCCCTCTGAAGCATCTGGCATAGACCACTGTTGGAAAACAAGATACGGGTGATATAGGTGGTCCATTGGTCTGACCCAGTATGGCCATTTTTATGTTCTTATATTACGTGGTGCCAAAAGATCACATACATTTCATTCCTCACGATCACACCATAACCCCGAACTTTAATGCTAAACTCATCATCATACATATGCATTTGGCATCCATGCATCACTGAACTATGTGATGTGTTAGTTTCCCAGGAGGAGGTTTGAGGCCAAAGCTAAGGTTTTATGTTGTAGTGTGACTGTGAGGAATGTGGTGTCGGGGAGTTAAGGTGTATTAAAGAAAGGATGTCTTAACTGGACATTTCCTTGCTTTTAAGGGTTTATGTGGATGGATGTTTCCTTAAGCATTCCTAATGATGGGAATTTCCTTGTTTTTTAAATGGTATATACTGGTTAAATATGACATATAGACAATTCCTTGACAATACTGTTATTTACACTTGCACATAGGATATTAATTTCAAGATGCAAACAATGCCAAATTAATATTTTTAGTTTATAATTGTATATTAAAGAGAAGAAACTTTTTCCTATGAATTGCTTTAGCGAGGTGAAAAAAAATCTATTTAGTAGAATAGATTCTGAAAGTTTAAATACATTGCAAGCATTGTGTAAAAACGGACTGAAAAGCACAGCAGTACTCTTTCATTCCATATTACTATTATTACAATATTGTACCATCATAATATCCAAAAGAATGAGGTGAGACTACACTGCAGCCAGAGACCTCACATAGCAGCACCTGCCACCCTTAGAGATTGTGCCAGCACCACCACACACACCACAAAAACACTTCCTGATTTTCACTCCCTCCCCCCTCCCCGTGCACCAAGTTTCTCTCAAACTTCGCCACCTGCCATATAGCCAGTGGGGAGAGGAAGACTCCCCCCTCCCCCCGCCCCAGACACATTTGGCTCTGACTGTGGTGTGCTGGCCTCCCACAGTAGAACCAGTAGTTCCATATGGCTAGGCATGGCCCTGAGAACCCACAAAACACAGGTACGCCTTGGGTGGCCTGCAAATCCTCTGGGTGTGGCCTGAGGGCCAGGGATTGCTCAGCAGGTGTCCATTTGTTGAGGGAACTGGAAGTAGGACTTCAGGAACAATACTGGATTCCTCAGTAGCCTGATGACTCAAATTGGCTCCAGTCCCTCTTCTTCCATGTTATTTCCCCGTTGTAGATCTCATGCCAAGTCCCCTGTTGGATTGATATGGTGCTAATCAGTCCTCCAGCAACTCAGCTCCACTCAATGCACCACATCCAATAGTTTCTCTAGCATGGTGCAACGACCTTCCCAGGCAGTCATGAGATTTGGAAGTCGTCCCCTCTTTCTCTTGGGTGAACAGTCACCTGGAGCAAACTGTGTCTCCCCAAGACCTGTACATTGTACTGCCATTTCTGCCACTTCCACTTCTCCTGGATGTGTTAATGGATCAGCTCCATTCAGTCCTGCAGCTGGTGAAGGTACCCAAGTTCTGTCTTATCCTCCCCAGGTGGTGTCCCTAGCAGTTGGTCTGTTGAGGTTCTTAAGCTCCCTCCCTGACATGAAAGGAGCAGAGGTACACCAGTGGTCTGATGTCACAAAAGCAGGTGACTAGCTCAGTCCTGCTGCTGGTTTTCTAACATGAGTGTAACATCACAGGTAACCGAAGGAATGAGGCAAGACCACATTGTCTAAAAAGCCAGCTAACTTTAACACAGTCAGAACTCTCCCCTAGAGCTGGTGACAGGTGGCACAACCCACCAAAAGAACATTTTGTTTTGATTCTCCGATCCCCTAGCCTCTCTCTCAAACTACACCCACCTGCAGCTCAGCCAGTGGGGGATGTGAAGCCCATTACCGTATATTTTAAAAATGCTAATTACTGTTTCCATTGATATTCATTTTCTTTTCTAATTTTAGTTGCAAATGTGAATTAAAGAGGATATTACATTAATTTCATCATTTTTAAGATAGTGCATATTATAAAAATAAGTAAAGATGTAACATTCAGTGGTCACGTCTAACATCTTTGGTTTTAATGACTTTCTCAGCATCATACATGAAGTCTGTGGCAGAAGTAAGGATAGAATTCACTTCACTGTTTGTGATGCCCAAGTTGAGACACCATAAAGGTTTCCAGAAAGCGGATGCTCAGCATTTTCTGAAAATCAGGCCCCTTTAAAGGTGTCTCAAATTGGGTTCCCAAAAGCTGAAGCGTACAAAATTATGGGTTAATTTTCAAAATCTCATACTTGCTCCTTCATAGTGAAACACAGGCAGCTTCCTGTAAATAGCTGTCATGGTTAGAGACAGCAATGTTGATGATCTTTCTTTCCCAGAGAAGTCACAGGGCTGCTTGAAGGTGGGGAGCTATATCCCTTTCCTTGTGGACAGCTGCCTGAGAAACCAGCAGCCAGTTGTAATGTGAGAAGGTGTCTGATGATCAGGCCTGCTGCAGCAACAGATTGATAGCTGCTGAGCCACAGCTATCTGCAGAATGGTCACTCTTTGTGCATATTATTGTGCAATCTGATGTTTTAATGTATGCCAACACCCTTTCTCTCTTGCTGAGGAGCCAAGAACACGCTGATGGCGAAACCTCTCATGCTTCCCAGATTGCAACATCCCTTCTTCCCACCTCAGGCTATGCTCAGAGAATTAGATTTTCTTCTGTTCTCTGTTGGGCTACATGACAGTCCTCCCTGAAGCCACCCTTCTCCCTCAGTTGTTGCAGCACAGCTCATCTTACTATTGAAAGACCATTTTAAAAAATGCCACCAATACTTTACAGAAATATTACAGGAAATAAATAATACTGGATTGGTGACCCAACCATAGGGCCCGCTAGATAATGTCTTGGACTGAGGAAGTCATTTAATTTTCTGTCACTATATTGTCTGTGTATCAATGAGGCAACTGTAAATTACATGGTTATTAACTCGGTCACAGTTTTGTAGAGATGACAAGCCATAAGAACTAAACTCAAGCATTTTCTCTGCTCTCTAATTTAAAACAGGTCTGTTTTTATTATAACAGTATCTCCCCTCAGCCCCCAGCTCATCTCTTTTGCTCCTGCACTTCTCATTCCTGCAAATATCTGCTTCTGAAGCAGCTAGATTTAAAGCACCACCAACCTGGATTAGCTCATTCACAGAATCTGTTCGTTCACCAGTGCTACCTTAACACTCATTAATTATCAGAATCTGGGTTGATCCTGCTCTACTTACTCAGCTAAAGTTAACATTCATTAGGATTTTTTCCTGAGTAACAACTGCAGATTGGGCCTGATGAACATGACAATATGAACTGATTGTTTAAATAGTGCCCAAACTGGAAGTTGATGCTGGACAAATATCATTCCTCTTGCTCTTATTAGCAGATCAACACTAATGAAATACCAGGATGCACTAGCGAGCAGAGAAGTATTAAATCACTCTCATTAATAGTCAGATTCTCTTCTGTATAAGAGACAATTTGCTGACCTAGCAAAACTTCAGTTGGTTGCTGTTGGTTTCAGTCAGCAACTAAGTTTTGGAAAAAAGAACAGGACTATTAGTTCCTGGAGCTACTTGTTCTACAACCAAAACCAATAGAGGCTCCATTAAGTATGCCAAAGGAGCCTACTGATATTTCCACTAGGAAACGTATTATAACCATATAACTCACTACTTAGAATTTGGGAACCACTTTAAACTCAATTTAATCCATACATTCGTTATTTTTTGTTTATTTTCCGACTTTTTTCAGATGAATACAAATATACTGCCGGAATCTGCAAGAGTCTGAACTCCAGTTTAATACTTTTCCATTTTGCATGGTATCATCCACTTATTTTTAATTAAAAGATATACTGTATGCTTTGTATTCACCATATACAGTATATGCTCACATTTTTCTTCATAAGTGATTTATTATTCCTTTCCTCATTTATGAAGATAAATGTCATGCCAGAAACCAAACATCATATATTCTATCTGTACCCATATAAAATATATATCCCCATTATTCATCATAATTATATATTTACATGCAAGAATTATTTTCAGTCTTAGCTAAACAAACTATGTAATGAATTACATATGTCAACTAAAAGGCATCTTAGAAGGTTTTTTTGTACAATTGTTATTTTTAGGCCCTTGTTTAATTACATTTTCGTACTCCTTTGATTGTGTGAAACTGTGCATTAGAGTAGTCTGTTCTGTCACTCAGGATGTAAGAAGAAATTAAACTATTGCTCACTGATATTCATTGATAAAACATATTCACTATAAAGAGAAGTAAATTGCCAAAGAATATGCTCAAACAAAAATAACTCTTGGCGTTTATTACATCATGTCGATTATACAGGTGCATATTTATCTTCTGCCATATTTGAGAAACAAGGACTGCATTCTCCAGTCAGATGCTGTTAACTTATTTACAACTAGATCTGGAGACTTAATACTTATCAGTACAAAGTATAAAACCAAATGTCTTTTCTTCAGAAGCACCAAAGATTAACAGATTAGAATGTTTTCCACATGTCCATTTTACTGTCAAGAGAATATTAAAGAAATTTCCCAGATTCCGCAGCTCAGCCAGATGTCAATGGATCCCACAGTGAAGCAAAATTGGCAGAGTAGCCTTCTTGTGACCCCAGCATTGTTTTATCAAGGAGCAGTTTAAAAGTATAAATGGCCATTTCTTGCTGGGATCTGAAATGTTCCCCCCCCCCCCCCCCCCCCTCCCGCAATTACACAAAAGTGCTGACTTTGTTGAACTACTGATACGCAGTAGTATTTCTTACGACTCCTCTCACACTGTGCTGTAATTGCTGTTTGTGTTGGCACAAGAAAAGTACCAGGTCTTGTTTCCACCGTACTTTTCTGGACTCTGGTTTCAGTAACATCAGTGTAGGATATTGTACTGGGCATATGTTTTGTTGTGTAAATATTAACTTCTAATTTACCCTGTCAATCTCCACAGTATGGCCTCTAATTACCAAAGGTCGAGGGACTTCAGATGGACAATTTCTAAAATATTTTCAATAGTTACATTTATTGATTTTTCTCCACTGATACTTGGTGTTCTGAAAATCATGGCAAAAACCCAAACACATTTATGATAGAATACTTCATTTTATAGGGGAACTGTAGACTAGATTTCTATTTTGTTAACCAAAAAACATGGCAATATTGTAACAGACATTATATTATGTTCAAATATTGGAGAACATACAATCAGGTATTTCTGTTTTACATATCCAAGTATGAATATTGGATTCTATTCTGCAATGTACAGTATCTTATGAAATGAAATCAACAGATTATTCTATCAGTACACAAATGCTATCTCTAGTACTCTACATATTTACTAACATAGGCCCTGATCCTGCAGACACTTATGCACGTGCTTAAGTCTATTACAAGTAACATCTACATTTTCTATAACTGAAGGGATTAGAAAAAACATTTTTCTCATATTATTTTTGTTATATTGCACATTGACAGAATTTTGTGATAAATTAGATACACTATTTCTATTTACAGTCAGTTTCTCACATTTGTGTGACTTTTTCACATAAAAACAAGGGAGAGAAAAGCATTTTTTATTAAACAAGGTGGGTGGGGGGGATCAAACCCAGATCTCCCACATCCCAGCTAAGTGCTCTAACTACTGTGTTAGAAGTTACAAGCTGGGCCTCACTACCACCATTTGGTGTGGAGTGAGTGTGAGCTTAAGAACCTCTTTATGTCAACTGGCAAGGGGCACATGCAATATATTGTTTTCAGAATATTTAGCCAAACAATGTGCTGTATGATATCTCATAAAAACTGGTGACATACTGGGTCATTAATATTATTGTATGATATATATATATGGTTAATGTAAAGAATTATGTATGTACACTGGAAATATGTTCATAAAATATGTTCAGACCAAGCAATATGAGTAGAGTGGATAAACAAGTTTGTCATAGACAAAGATTGTTGTTACACCTGTTTGCATGTGTTTCCAATGTAAATTAAACAAGTTGAGGCCAGAGACAATGGAAGTTCATTTACAACTAAGGTTAACAAAGTGATTAAACCAACTGAAAAAGCAAATCAACTAGAATGGGTGGAAGATGGCATGGCATCTACATGCTAGTCAGGAGAGGAACTTTGGAGATATACCTATCTCATAGAACTGGAAGGGACCCTGAAAGGTCATTGAGTCCAGCCCCCTGCCTTCACTAGCAGGACCAAGTACTGATTTTGCCCCAGATCCCTAAGTGGCCCCCTCAAGGATTGAACTCACAACCATGGGTTTAGCAGGCCAATGCTCAAACCACTGAGCTATCCCTCCCCCGGTTTAATTTTCAAAGAATAAATTTCAGAAGTTTACTGGACTATAAAAAGAAAACGAGAGAAGCCCTTAATTATCAATCACTTAGTGAACAAAGGAGACAGCACCCTCTCATTCTGTGAAGATTGGATTCTCTGGCCTAGAGGTCTGGTAACTGGATGTAAGAGTGAAATCATCTTAGGCAAAGCTTGTAACTGCAAAAATTGAGTTTTAGTCACTGGAAAGCATGTTTTGTTGTCTGTTGTTTGTAACCACATCTGTCCCTTTTTCTCTTAGTATCATTCAAATCTCTGTTCTTTATTAATAAACTTATTCTTCATTTTACTATAAACCATCTCAGTGCTGTTATTCTGAAGTATAGAGTGAGTCTTCAGCTAACCTAACAGGCTGGTGTGTGTATTGTATCTCTTGTGGCAGTGAACTTAATTTCAGTGAGTGTCCAGTGAGAGGGACTAGACACAGCAGAGAGACGTCTTTGGGAAACGTGGGAAATGAGGTTCACTGATTGTTACCTGCAATGGAAGGTTAAGACTCGCAGATTCTTGAGTTTGATGGTGTGGTGGACAGACTGGTGTGGCAGGAACCTGACACACAGTTTAAGTCTCAGCAAAGCTCTCCCTTGCTGAGGCAGAGGGGTAACACAGTGGCTTATGGCTCTAGGTGTCCTGAGGGGAATGATGGGGTGAGGCAGGCACCAAACTCATTCTCACATCTTAGGCATCTAAGCAGACTGACTCCAGGAGAAGGATTCCTAGTTATGAATGGCTAGTAGAGATAGGCACCTTCCTGCAGTAGCCTGGATTTAGGCATCTATCTCGATGAAAGGGGCAAGGCTTAGGACACACCCCTCACCTCAGCATCACCCACTGGCTAGATTAAGCAGCTCCTCACCTAGCATGAAGGAGAAATTGCCTGATTTGAATGCTGAGCGGTAAGTGTTGGCTGTGGAGGGGTGGGAGGGAGTAGATTGGAATAAGGAGCTGGGAAAGGGCGCACACAACTGGGAATGGAGGCTGGTGGGGTAACACCAACCAAACATTTCAGAGATGGTTACTAACTCTGATTCTCATTTTCTGGGTGCCCAACTTGATATCCTGGGGTTTGATTGCAGAAGTGGTGCTAAGCATTCTCAGCTGCATCTGAAGTCAATAGGAACTGTGCTTTGAAGATATCAAGTGCTGTTTAATGCTAAGGACTCTGAAAAGCCAGTTCCTAGGTGTCTCAAATTGGGTGTCCATAATTAGTAGATACTTCGGACTTTAATTTCTCTGTGGCTCAATTCTCCATTCCTAAAATGGAAATTATAATACCCCCTCGTCTCAAAGGGGTCTGGTGAAAATAAATTTATATTTGTGTAGCACTGAGCTATTATAATGAAAATCCCATGAGGAAATTAATGATTCTGTCTTCAGAGAAGGGTTTGAATAGTAAATAAGGCATAGGGCCACACACTGAGGAGAAAACAAAATACGGAATTGCTGCTTGTTAAGTGAGCAACATCCATTCTCCGCACTGGATGAGGACGGGGTTCTGTGGAAAAAACAGTATGTGATCATATAATTAAGGCTGTGAGTTTGTCACAGAGGTCACAGAAGTCACAGATTCCATGACTTTTCGTGACCTTTGTGACTTCTGCCGTGGCTGGTGCGCCTGGCCCAGGGGCTGCCTGAGTAGCTCAGGCAGCCCCTGGGCCAGTCGCACTGGCCACTACTGGAGCCGCACCCCCCATCCCCAGCAGGAGTTTGGGTGTGGGAGGGGGCAGGAGGTTGGGGCATGGGGTGAGGGCTCTGGGCAGTGCTTACATCGGGAGGCTCCCTGGAAGCGGCAACATCTCCGTCCCTTGGTTCTTAGGCGGAAGCATGGCTAGCAAGCTTTTCGTGATGCCTCCACCTACAGGCACCGCCTCACCAGCTCTCATTGGCCACAGTTCCCGGCCAATGGGAGCTCTGGAGCCTGCGATCTTGGTGGAGGCAGCGCACAGAGTGCCTGGCCATGCTTCTGCCTAGGAGCTGAAGGAGGGGGATGTCGTTGCTTCCGAAGAGGTGTGGAGCCAGGTAGGGAGCCTGCCAATCCCCCTTCCCCCAGCATCAGCGGGGGTCCTGGGCTGCGTGCCGCTGCCTGCCAACCCCCCCAGCACCCGTGGGGGTCCCGAGCCGCCCTCTCTACACCCACGGGGGTCCCAAGTTGCCACTCCCTGCCCCCAAGATTTAGTCAGGGGTATATAGTACATGTCATGGTGTGAATTTTTGTTTACTGCCTGTGACCTGTCCATGACTTTTACTAAAAATACCTGTGACACAAGCATCATCACTTTGTAGAAAAACAAAAGCGAAAAGGGCGACTGCAACAACTACATGGGTACATGCACTGCTACAGACTAGGGACTGAATGGCTAGGCAGCAGTTCTGCAGAAAAGGACCTAGGGGTTACAATGGATGAGAAGCTGGATATGAGTCAACAGTGTGCCCTTGTTGCCAAGAAGGCTAACGGCATTTTGGGCTGTGTAAGTAGGGGCATTGCCAGGAGATCGAGGGACGTGATCATTCCCCTCTATTCGACATCTGGAGTACTGTGTCCAGCTTTGGGCCCCACACTTCAAGGAGGATGTGGAAAAATTGGAAAGAGTCCAGCGGAGGGCAACAAAAATTATTAGGGGGCTGGAGCACATGACTTATGAGGAGAGGCTGAGGGAACTGGGATTGTTTAGTCTGCAGAAAAGAAGAATGAGGGGGGATTTGATAGCTGCTTTCAACTACCTGAAAGGGGGTTCCAAAGAGGATGGATCTAGACTGTTCTCAGTGGTAGCAGATGACAGAACAAGGAGTATGGTCTCAAGTTGCAGTGGCGGGGGGTTTAGGTTAGATATTAGGAAAAACTTTTTCACTAGGCGGATTCGGAAGCACTGGAATGGGTTACCTAGGGAGGTGGTGGAATCTCCTTCCTTAGAGGTTTTTAAGGTCAAGCTTGACAAAGCCCTGGCTGGGATGATTTAGTTGGGGGATTGGTCCTGCTTTCAGCAGGGGGTTGTACTAGATGACCTCCTGAGGTCCCTTCCAACCCTAATATTCTATGATTCTATGATCTTGCTACTAAGTGTAGCAGGAAAAGCTTTAGCAAATGTCATATTAGTGCGCCTACAGCAACTGGTGAATCATGTCTACCCTGAATCACAGTTCAGATTCAGGGCTGGAAGATCAACTATAGACATGAAATTTTCTCTGCGTCAACTCCGAGTGCACAGAGCAAAACCAACCATTGTAGATTGCCTTTGTGGACCTAACCAAAGCATTCAACACAGTCAGCAAAGCAGATCTATTTGCAATACTAGAAAAGACAGGATGCCCACCGACCTTATTAACTGTTAAACTTTCATTCCACAACATCATGATAGAATCTGTCCAGTTTGATGGGTCTACATTGGACAACTCTGAGATGAAATGAGGAGTGAAGCAAGAATGTGTTCTTGCCCCTATATTCTTTGGAATCTTCTTCTCAGTACTCTTGAACTGTGTGTTTAAGGACATGAAAGCTGGACTGTATCTCCACACAAGATCAGATGGGAAAGTCTTCAACCTGTCTCAACTTAAGTCAAAGACCAAAGTAAAAAAGGTGCAATTCAGGGAACTTCTATTCACTGATGATGCTGCCCTTATAGCTCACAATGAACATCTACAACAAGAACTCATGGACTGCCTTTCAAGTGGTTGTCAGGCATTTGTTCTCACCAACGGCATCAAGAAAATGGTTGATTTGGACAGGGGGTTCCACAAGATCCTTCAATTACCTTAAATGCAAACCAGCTAGAAGTAGTCCAAAAGTTCAGCTATTTAGGTTCTACAGTGACCACCAACCTCTCACTGGATAAAGAACTAAATGTTTATGTTGGAAAGACTGCCACCACCTAACTAAAAGAGCATGTAACAACTCAAAGCTTACCATCAACACCAAAATGCTAGTGTACCAAGCTTATGTTCTCAGCACTCTCATGTATGGTGGGGAAACATGGACAATTTATGCTCATCAGGAGAAAAGGTTAAATAGTTTCCACCTACGTTATTTACGCCGCATACGCCACACCAAATGGCAAGATAAAGTCAACACTGCATAGGTTCTTCAAAGGGAAAATTTATCAGATGTGATAGCTCTGCTCAAGCAAAGACGACTGCACTCGCTGAGCCATCTGAGTAAGTGGAAAATGGACGCATACCCAAGGACATGCTATATGGGGAGCTATCAAAGGGAACAAGAACAACAGTGTTCACTATAAGGACGCATGCAAGCAAGATATGAAGGAATTTGGAATTGACCCTGACCAATAGGAAATCTTGGCAAGTGATTGTAAGAAGTGGCACCATCGTCTGCATCAGGGTATCAAAGTCCATGACAGAAGCTGGCTCCTACAGCTTGAAGAGAAAAGAGCTGTAGGAAGCAAGCAGCCCCCAACCAAGATACATACATTTGCAATAACTGCCAAAGATCATGCAAATCTCACATTGGACTATTCAGTCACATGAGACATTGCAAACCATCTACATCATAGGTTGCAACTCCCACCATCTCTTGCATATGAAAGAATGGCAACAAACCCTTGACTAAAACTAACACTAAATAATTAAAGACTGAATCATAATGCACATGCACAAGGGGGCTGAATTAAGGTTGCATAGGCAACCTTAATTCTGGCATTTCCTAACTTTTGAATATTTGACTTTGCAACCTGAATAATATTATTTTAACTATATGTGTGCATGTGTGTGTGTGTAATATATACACAATATGTCAAAACAATACATTTTTGTTCACTTGATTCAGGAAGTGAGTGAAGCCCAAGATAAAACAAATACATGTATCTTGGTAATACACAGACTATCCCCCACCATCTGCTTTCTGGTTAATCTAACCAAGATGCCCTTGATTAAAAGTTTTAAAATAAATAGTCCAATTACGTGTCCCCAAATCTACCATCAGCCATGTTGTTAATCTCAGTTGAGAAGCCAGTCAAGTACCCTTTCACCTCTGCAAGATCAGTTAAGTCTCAATAGCAAAGTGGCATGCAGAGAAGCTGACCCTACCATTCCCTATTCTTTAACTATTCTGTGCATATTGGACTTCAGTTTTTTTAATTTTGGCACCTTCTGTAAATACTAAAGAGTTAATTTTTAAATATTTTTGAAGTGATTAAGTTACATTCTGAAAACTTTTCAAATTAACTTGATTCTATAAGCACCCGATCAACTTTTTAAAAAGGCTTTCTGCATTTTTAGCATTTGGAAGTAATTAATTTCTAGTCCAAAAAATGAATATCTGTCCCTAAGAGAAAGAGCTGGATTACTGCCCATCCCACTTCAGAACTGGATTATACTGACTCTTAGTCATTTAAATAGTCAAGTTTAACAAGATACAGTTTAAATGATAAAAGGAGGTCTCTACAAAAGCCATTGCTGTGGGCACATGGGATTACAACTACCAAATGGTGACTAGGAAGACAACAATGGAAGAGAGAAAATTCACACAAGTGCCATGCAAAATAGAGTGGAGGGAATGAATGTATGGGAAAGACATCTGCTTACTATGATTTCCCTACCTCCCTGTGGAGTTGCTGGCATCCTCTCCACTCCACTTACATGTTGACGGAGGCAATATAAGGCAAAAAGGGATTGGAGGTGGCCAGCAGAAAGGAAGAGGCACAGAATGTGGTATTCTATGGAGCATGTTGCCCTCAAAAAGGCAAAAAATCTGCTGGTAAAACATACATAAATTACTCTAAGGCCCATATGAATCCTAACAGAGAAACCAAAAAGCGTTAGATGGAAATGGTGCAAACATTGGCTGCACCAGCAACTTCGCAAGACATGTAACTAATGCTAGAGTGAGGAAAAAGGGATAAGGAGCCAGGAATCTTGAGTGTGGACTGACCAAGGTCGACAGGTTTGTCCTCTGATAATACTATGAGTCCATGGTTTCTGTTCCTTTCACTAGCTACCTGCCCAGAACTGTATCTCAAAAAAGGATGTAGCAGAAGAGAATCTGCCTGGAAGCTAAATACCATTTGACGTACATTGTCTCATTCTTTATGCTTTTTTCATGGGAAGAGATGGAAGGAAGGAAGCAAGTTAATGGAAGTAGTACAAGATTGCTTAATTACATATTAGCTGAAAAGCCAACTAGATCAGAATGACCTGAGTGTTCTGGATCTAATAACTAGAAACACACCAGAAAGTTATAAATGAAGTTGAAGAACATATTATCAGGTTTTAAATGCTGATACGTGGCTGCTGACCAGACAACTGCACAAAAATACTGGAATTCAGAAAAGAAGACCTCGCAAAATGTGAGACATGCTACTTGATGGCACTTAATGCATGGGAAATTCACAGTAGGGAAAGAGTAGATATTTAATATGGAACCGGGGGTACAATAAAAATTTAATTCCAGGAGAAAACAATTTAACCAGATATGAAGAAAACGAAGAGAGAAAGAGCCAAATTCATCCTTTGTGTAAATCTGTTGACTTCAGTGAAATTACAGCAGGGAGGTATTTGACCTCTAGCCTTTAAATCCCCTAAACACTACAGATTTGACCTCCCAGTTGCCACTGTAATTCCCCTGGGTGCATTCTGTGTGTGTGTCTCTCTCTCATATATTAGAATGAGAAATTCTAGAATGAGAAAAACCATTAGACAAACAGTTGAGGTTTGAACTTAAGCCAAAGAGAGTTGCAGTTCCGCCTACAGCTCAAAGTAAAGTCTAGTGAGGGGAATTTGAAGATCAGGATAATCCATAATGGCTGCAGAATCTCTTTGTCCGAATAGTACACTGAAACCGAACTAGTCAGCAGGTCTGTTGGCTCAGTAACTGCCAGGGCTCCAAATTTCTGAGACACAATCATTAAACTGTGGGTGGTGTTGGAAGAAAAAGGGCTTGTTATTACTTTTTAAGTGCTAACAAGGTGCTGGGCACTGAACCAGAAGCATGTTATTTAGATTGTATGTTCTTTGGGATTGGGGGTGGGAGAAGGGGTTGCATCTTGCTATGTGTATGTACAATAGGGCTTCAGTCTCAGTTCAGACCTCTGGAGGCTACTTTAATACAAATAAACAACCTTCCCCTGAAGAGCTCACAATTTCACCTCTCTGAATCTACATAATTAGTTTTAGGGATAAGTTTGTGCTTATAGCAATAAGCAATGGATGTGTGTATTAGAAGGTTATTGGTATGCTCTGAAGCACAGGGGCCAAAGGCTTTGACCACTTGAGAAGAGCACCAATTGCCTACTAATACATACCTGCAGTGACTTATTGCTATAATCACAAATTTTATTTAAAAACAAACAAACAAACAGGTGAAAGGCTGTTTCCCTTTCTTTACAGAGTTTTGTGGCAACATATTCTTCCATTTTAAAAAGTAGTTCCTACAAAAAAGAACAACACACAAATAGCAGGAGAAAGGTTGCAAACATCTCTACTATTGTGAATATGAACACCTGTGTTTTCCATATTTCCCAATCTTTTCCATAATTAAGTCTGCTTTGCTCATTGCTTTAGTGTGGGTTTTTTCACTTATAAAAGTAGCTGCCTGGTTAGGTATTACTAGGTCTCCTGGTACCAGTGGTTTTCTGGTTTCCTGCACTCCATCCCCTCTTTTTGGTTTTCTTCACTGGAACCTTATGATCTGGAGCCTTTTCTTCATTTCACAGTTCACCTGCCATTTCTTGTCTGTCTTGTCTGTTTTCCTCTCAATTTCCACTTTCACTGGATATAGTCTTACTCTTCTTTGCTTAGTTAACTACTGGTGTTAAGAAACCTTAAGGATGCTTTCCCTATCTCATGTTACTTATTGATTTCAGCTCAAGTTTCTAAACCAAATAAACTCCTAGCTTATTATATAATTGCTGAAAGGTAGGAAAAAAAGTTGTTTCCCTCATGTTCTCTGAGAAATGCTGTTATCTTGCTAATTACGTCTTCAATCTGCTAGCAAAAATGTAAAGGCGTAGTCCGTGTTCATAAGCTTTATCTTTTTTAAGCTGATTCTTAAGGCAATTTCAAATTTAGGCTGGGCCTTACAAGGCACCTATGCGAGATCATTTCCTGGAGAAGAAAGCTAAAAAGCAGAAAGGTGAGGGTGAGATACAATTTTTAAATGACAAGCGTGTTGGACTAAATGGTCTTTTACTGATTCTAAAACGGCATATGTTCCTATTCTTATGTTTTTGCTCCAAAATTGGTTTTATTTGGCATACTGCAGAATACTAACCGTCTATGTACTTAAGTGTCCAACTCTCTCATTTCTCATTATGATTATTCACAGTTTAATGGCTGAAAACTTGCCCTCTATACCAGCATCAATGATACTGTAAGTCATTTGTTTAAGTAATAAAACCTGGGATCCACAGACTGAGCCCTCCACTACCCTGCTGGTATGTTCTTTTCAGCTTGAAAAAATTCCATTTTACAGCTCCCATTTGTTTCCTGCCATTTAGCCAACTTTCCACTTATTACATGTTTCCACGCCTTAACATTGACTTCCAGTAAAGAACACTGTAAACTGTTTTCTGAAAAATCAAAGCAGACGATGGTCACTACATATCCTTTGTCTGCTTTGGCAGTAACCATCTCAAAGAATTCCAGTGAAATAGTGAAGCATGACCATCCCTTCCTGAATCCCATATTGGCTATTCTTACTCAAGCTGTGCTTTTCCGTTTTAAATAGCAGTTTACTGAACAAAGTGGAATTGTGATACTGTCTATTAAAACCTGTCCATCTTCCATACTTATTTTTCCAAAGCAGATATACTATTGTATTTTTTCAAGCACCCTACAATGAGCTAGATGCTTTACAAAACAAGCATCTGAAGAAGTGAGGTTCTTACCCACGAAAACGTATGCTCCCAATACTTCTGTTAGTCTTAAAGGTGCCACAGGACCCCTCTGTTGCTTTTTACAGATTCAGACTAACACGGCTACACCTCTGATACTTTACAAAACAAGATGCCCTCCCCCCAAAATTGTACAACTTACATTCAACACAACACTGGCGAAGGTCAGAAACAAACAAGAATGTGGAGGGGAAAGGAGGGCAAGAGTGACGATAATTAGGTCACTTGGCATGTTTACACAACTTAATAGTTCTGTTGCTTTTTATTGCCCTTCCTCCTCTCATTCTTTCCTCTTTTCATCATAAAATTACATTTATTCAAAAAAACACCCCCCGTAAGTTTCAGAAAAGTTTGTCCTATAGTTTCCACATTATGCATTGAAAATAGCCTTTGAATTGGTACTGCACTAATAATAATAATTTGCACATCTACAGTGCTCTACATCCATAGATTTAATGGCACTTTACAAGGGAAGATGTGTATCAATTCTATTTTACACAGGGGGAAATGGAGAAGTAATTTCCCGATGGCCACACAGCAAGTCAGTGGCAGAGCCAGAAATAGAAGCCAGCTCTTATGACTGCTTGTGCCTCATGCATTGGGCATAATGCCTCCCTGCTGGTGTAAAAACCTACGTGTAACATAATGCCAATAGTTTCACTAAACCTACTCTAATTATTTTTGCTTTTTAACATTTAATAATTTTAAAAGATGCCTATACAAGGTTTCAGGCTGCCTAATCCCAGGATTAGGTTTATCATTCAAACAGGAATATAGGCAGCCACCTACCTATAAAACCTTCTTTCCCCCTACAGCATTGTGAGAAACATTGCCCTCAACCGTCCCGAGGACTCCCTGATTGCCCATTTTGGGGATCAGGAACATTTTTCCTTCTGAGCAAGATTGACGAAGTTTTTTGGCTTCCTTGCAACATCCTGGAGGTCCAGTTTAAGGTTAATAAGGAGTAAAGACAGTTTAGAAAACCCGTAAATTTAAGTGAGTTTGTATTTTCATTGCAACTTGTGCCTAGTGTCTAGTGCAGATGAGAGGCTTGGGGGGGCATTTCCTGTAGGTGAACATGAGAGCTGGTAGACGACTGCTGGGCCCTATCAGCCTGAAGGAAGAAGGAGAGAATTTAAGTCTTTGCAGAATTTATCCTTCATGTCTACCCTCACACCTGCCCCCACCCCTTTCAGACACAGAGGGAGAGGGAGAAGATAAGAGGTGGACTGAATCCCAGGGCTGAAGCGGGCCAAACCTGAATATCGGTTATTTGGAATGAAGGCCATTTAACACCACACTAGACCACAAAACCTCCTGGTATTTTGGGGGGTTAGCTCTCCATTAACGATAAACATTTTGAATCCACTCCTACCTTTGAATCCATCCCAGTGTCAGTGTTTCATTTTCTTTTATGTTCTGATCAAACAGCTGTTGTGGGATGTCAAGATCACACAGGGTGATGCAGTCCCTCAAGCAAATTGGGACAGTCCCATGGTTGACTCTGGTAACTGGGACCAAAACTTTTAATTTTACTCTGTATTTTGCATATGTAGTGCAGAGGTGGGCAAACTGAGGCCCGCGGGCCACATCCGGCCCGTGGGACTGTCCTGCCCTGCCCTTAAGCTCCTGGCCAGGGAGACTAGCTCTCAGCCTCTCTCCTGCTGACCTTCTCCCCTGCAGCCACGCCACTGCGTGGGCAGCGCTCTGGGTGGCGGAGTGGTGTGCTCCTGCAGAGCAGAGTGGCAGTCTGTCTAGCTCTGGCCAGGCGGCGCGGCTGCCAGACATGCTGCTTTGAGCGGCACGGTAAGGGGGCTGGGGCTGGGGTCAGGGGGTTGGATAAGGGGCAGGGAGTCCCGGGGGGCAGTCAGGGGACAGGGAGCAGGGGGGGTTGGATGGGTCGGGAGTTCTGAGGGGGGCAGTTAGGGGGCGGGAAGTGGGAGGGGGCGGATAGCGGGTGGGGGCCAGGCTGTTTGGGGAGGCACAGCCTTCCCTACCCGGCCCTCTATACAGTTTTACAACCCCAACGTGGCCCTCAGCAGGGGCAGCTCTATGTTTTTTGCTGCCCCAAGTATGGCAGTCAGGCGGCCATCGGCGGCATGCCTGCGGGCAGTCCGCTGGTCACGCGGATTCGGCGGTGTTTCTGCGGGTGATCTGCCAGTCTCGCGCTTCGGCGTACTTGCCACCGAATTGCTGCTGAAGCCACGGGACCGGCGGAGCTCCCGCAGGCATGCCACTGAAGGCTGCCTGACTGCCGCCCTCATGGTGACCGGCACCCCGCCCCCTGCGGCTTGCCGCCCCAGGCATGTGCTTGCTGCACTGGTGCCTGGAGCTGCCCCTGGCCCTCGGGCCAAAAAGTTTGCCCACCCCTGATTAGGGTTACCATATTTGAACATTAAAAAAAGAGGACACTCCCTGGGGGGTGTTGGCCTTGCCCACAGTCCACCCCCGCTCCTCCCACGCTCCGCCACCACTCTGCCCCAGGTCCGGCCTCCTCCCTGCTCGGCCCCACCACTGCACCTGTCCTCACCCCTGGCCCGCTGCTAGCTTGCTGCGTCCCTCCTCAGTCCCCCACCCACTGCTCGCCTCCTCCCACCTGCCACTCACCTCCTCACACCCCTGCCAGAAACCCCCATGCCCGCCCCGAGAACCCCCGCCTGCTGCTGGCTTGCCATTTCTTGCCTCCTCACCCCCGCCAGCTCACCCACCGCTGGCTCACACGCCGCTCGCCTCTTCAACCCCTGCTGCCCACTGCTGGCCTTTTCACACCCCCCGCCCCGCTCACCTATTCACCCTTCACCTACTCAACCCCCGCTGCTGACCGCTCACCTCTTCGCCCCGCCCCGCTCGCCTATTCACCCCTCCTGCCGCAGGTCCCTCTGGCTCCTAGGATCAGGGGCAGATGAGAGGTCTCCACGTGCTGCGCCTGCCACAAGCGCAAGCTCCGTGGCTCCCATTGGCTGGAAAATGCACCAATGGGAGCTGCTGGCACTGCGGAGCAGGGCTTACAGGCGCTGGCAACATGCAGAGAGCCCTCCGCTCCCCCCGACCCGACTCTAAGAGCCAGAGGGACCTGCTGAGGGGCAAGGTGGGGAGTCCCAGCGGTTCTTACCTGGGGCGGCTCCCGGGAAGCATCCGGCAGGTCCCTCTGGCTCCTAGGGTTGGGTCAGGGGGAGGAGAGGCGGAGGGCTCTCTGCCCGCTGCCAGCGCCTGCAAGCCCCGTCCCCGCAGCTCTGATTGGGCAGGAGGGAGCTGGTGCAGCACGCAGAGACCCCCTCCACTTCTGTGCCTAGGGGCCGCCCGCACTGCAGGCTCCTGCTGGCGGGCGGGCGCCGGGAGCTGCCACAGAAAGAGCCGCCAGCCCCGGGACTTTGGACTTAGGGTTACCATACGTCCGTATTTTCCCAGACGTTTTTAGATATTTAAAAATTCCTCCCGGACGGCGATTTAAGAACTAAAAAGCTGGACATGTCCAGGAAAATACGGACGTATGGTAACCCTACCCCCGATGTAGTGTCTTACAATGCTTTCCTATTAAAGCTGTGTGACAAGTTTGCAACAAACTCACCTGGTTTGAAAGATTTCACTTTGGGTCATGAACCCTTTCAAGCAAACATAGGCAAAGTTTACAGAGACTATGTAAAGTTTTGCATTGAAATAATGCAAAATTTGTGGTTTGCATGATTTTAATACAAAACCAGGAAAAACCTGCTGGCTTTACCATAGATTGTGTATCTGAAACTGAAACTAAGGGGGGAGGGGGGAAATCCAGGAGGTGTAAAACTCATGAAAACTAAAACTAAAGAAAGTGTTCACATGAATCTAGGACAACTGCAAGTTTCATCAAGGTCTACTTTTTAAAAAATATATAGCATTTTTAAATAGATTTAAGAAGATAAATTTATGAACTCACATATACAATTCATTAAAAACACAAACCATCAATTTACAAATGCAAAATACAAGAAAAGGTAAAGAGAAATTATAGTTGTGAGTCCCACATATAGACATACAGAGAGAGCGAGAGAGAAACTTGGAAGGATTAGATTTTTATTGGTAAATGTCATGAGAGGTCAATTTCACCACACACGCAAACAGAGAAAAAAATATTTCCATTGATGGTAATCAAAAATTTACAGATAGGCAAAGAAAGAAGAATGCTTCTTGAGAACTTAGAGTTTAATTTAAAGTATTTACTTATTTATATTTTTACATATTATGTTGAATCTTAACATCTACTGTCATTAAATAGTTATTTTCTTAGCCCCCCACTATCTAGCCTCCCCAAATTTCCCACAACTGCAAAAATTTAAATAGATAAAAAAAATGCTTAAATGCTTAAAACCCATAATTTTGCACAATTGTGAATATTTTTTAAAAAATCAATAATAAATGCTTAAAATAAACATTGAAATTGGCCATCAATTATAAAAAAGTAACAATTGAATTTGGCCAATCCTACTTATATATGCTTTAGCCCATCCACCTCCACTCTTCCCCACTATCTGTAATCATGCATTCAGATCTATTAGCATGGCTCATGCAGCTTGGTACACAACCACATGCAGGGATACAAGTCTGCAGATTCCAGTGCAGAATACCAGCCTTGCATAAGTGGATTTTCTAGTCTATTTTTCATTGTAAAAAAGTATCTTCCCTTTGTTCCACATCCCATCAAAATTCAGCGGTTTTAGGTCTACCTCTTTTTTGTTGTTTTGGCTTCTTCTTTCACTCATCTTCAACAGAGGCACACATTTATCAATGTTAGTTATTTGAAAATGAGTGACTACAGTTTTATTTTTAAAAATACTCAAACTGGTGTTAACAAGATTAACTCATGCAGCCGTTCATTATTGACCCAAGTGTGAATTTACAGGACCAAATCCCTATTTAGTTCAAATTACACTGGTCTACAATTTTTGAGAAGTCGTCTGCTTCAGAGATAAAATGTGCTATTTATTATGTATTTTGATGTGCTGAATTCAAATATGACAATTAAAACAATTGATTGGCTACTGTTTCTAAGATATTTAAGTTTTACATTTTATGTCTATGTATATTGTGTAGATAGTAGAGTTTTAATCATAAATTGTAAACCTAGGTCTTTTCATGTGTTTATGGTTGCTTTACATGATAATATTTCACCTGTCCTGTTTATGTAACACTTTAAAAATCAGGAAAAGGGTTATATAAATAAAATTTATTATGAAACAAAAGGCAAAAAACTATTATGTACATAGTTTAGTCCTATTCAGTGTCTACTTGGCGCTTCTTGGCTTGTCTCTTGTATTCATTAAATGGAGCATCTCTTGTCACTGTCCAGCAATAGTCTGCAAGCATTGATGGGCTCCATTTGCCCTGATAGCGTTTCTCCATTGTTGCAATGTCCTGCTGAAATCACTCGCCGTGCTCGTCGCTCACTGCTCCGCAGTTCGGTGGAAAAAAATCTAGATGAGAGTGCAAAAAATGTATCTTTAGTGACACGTTGCAACCAAGGCTTTTGTATGCCTTGAAGAGGTTTTCCACCAACAACCTGTAGTTGTCTGCTTGTTGTTTCCGAGAAAATTTATTGCCACTAACTGGAAGGCTTTCCATGCCATCTTTTCCTTGCCACGCAGTGCATGGTCAAATGCATCATCTCGAAGAAGTTCATGAATCTGAGGACCAACAAAGACACCTTCCTTTATCTTAGCTTCACTTAACCTTGGAAATTTTCCATGGAGGTACTTGAAAGCTGCTTGTGTTTTGTCAATGGCCTTGACAAAGTTCTTCATCAGACCCAGCTTGATGTGTAACGGTGGTAACAAAATCTTCCTTGATTCAACAAGTGGTGGATGCTGAACACTTTTCCTCCCAGGCTCCAATGACTGTGGGAGTGGCCAATCTTTCTTGATGTAGTGGGATCTCTTGCACGACTATCCCATTCGCAGAGAAAACAGCAGTACTTTGTGTATCCAGTCTGCAGATCAAGCAAAAGAGCAACAACCTTCAAATTGCCACAAAGCTGCCACTGATGTTGGTCATAGTTTATGCACCTCAAAAGTTGTTTCATGTTGTCATAGGTTTCCTTCATATGGACTCCATGACAAACTGGAATTGATGGCAAAACATTGTCATTATGCAGTAAAACAGCTTTAAGACTCGTCTTCAATGAATCAATGAACAGTCTCCACTCATCTGGATCGTGAACGATGCTGAGGGCTGCCATCACACCATCGATGTTGTTGCAGGCTACAAGATCACCTTCCATGAAGAAGAATGGGACAAGATTCCTTTTGACAGTCACGGAACATGGAAACCCTAACATCACCTGCCAGGAGATTCCACTGCTGCTGGAGCCCAACAGCTCTGCCTTACTCTTGGGTAGTTCCAAATCCCTGACAAGGTCATTCAGTTCACCTTGTGTTATGAGGTGTGGTTCAGAGGAGGAGGATGGGAGAAAATGTGGGTCCTGTGACACTGATGGTTCAGGACCAGAAGTTTCATCCTCTTCCTCTTTCTCGTCTGACTCAAGTGAGAATGACTCTGGTGCATCAAGAACCGGCAGTCCTTCTCCGTGGGGTACTGGGCGTATAGCCGATGGAATGTTTGGATAATGCACAGTCCACTTTTTCTTCTTTGACACACCTTTCCCAACTGGAGGCACCATGCAGAAGTAACAATTGATGGTATGATCTGTTGGCTCTCTCCAAATCATTGGCACTGCAAAAGGCATAGATTTCCTTTTCCTGTTCAACCACTGGCGAAGATTTGTTGCACAAGTGTTGCAGCATATGTGTGGGGCCCATCTCTTGTCCTGATCTCCAATTTTGCAGCCAAAATAAAGGTGATAGGCTTTCTTAACTATAGTGGTTATACTGCGCTTTTGTGATGCAAAAGTCACTTCACCACAAACATAGCAGAAGTTATCTGCACTGTTCACACAAGTACAAGGCATCTCTGCTCACTTTGGCTAAACAGAAATGTGTCCCTTTGCAAAATGAAACACTGACAAATAAGAGCACGACACTGTATGATTTCTAGAGCTGATATAGGGCAATTTGTTCAGCCGAGTGATGTAAGCTTCGTTATGATTGCATCATCCATGACTTCTAGGAATAACATGATGCAATTCATATCATGTATGACGCAATACCAGTTTCAGATTGCATCATTCATTGTTTTGCCTAAAAAGCAAGTACTGTCCAAACCCAGTCATAGATTTATTCATAGATCCAGTCAAAGATGTATTTTAGTCATTTCTGGTTTAAATTGAGATCCCTTCCCTTTATAATCACTTATCCTCCGCCATTCCCAAGTCAAGGGTCATATATACTGACCCAATAGCATATCTTGAAAACTAGAGCCAATCAACAATTTTAAGCATCATTTTCGTTTTCAGTGACCCAGAATTAGTAAAGTTTGACTATATTTATTTCAGAAGCATTTTGGCTGTAGAGCAGTGTTATTAATGCATAAATCATGCATTTAGTATTTCCCCACACCCAACTTATTCATTTCCAATATGCTGAAAAGTGTTTACTTATTTACCCTTAAGTTTATTTAAGTGTTTATAGTACTGTGCTATGTGTATAAAAACACACTCCCTGTCTTAGTGTTCTTCAAATCCTTTGCAAGTTAATTTCAAGGTAACTAAAATCAACAGCAATCAGTGTTCTAACTTTACTGGACCTCTCCTACACAGAAGTTTCCTGATCTTTTTATTCTCCCTTAGAGGTTGATAGTTTCCTATAAATATGTTTCACTGTTTCTTTCAGCTAAATTTTCTCTTTGTCACATTATCCAGCCTACATACGTAATTTTACTCAAAAATATTGTATTTGCCTAACAAAGTAGCCATACCCCATACAGTCTTGCTGAGTTTGTTACTTCTATACATTCTATATTCTGATATTTTAATTTCCTCCTTCAGCCAAGTTTCAGCTAGTCAGTCAACAGTCAGTCTATTTAAAATCTTTTATTTATTCTTTTGAAATATTGCTTCATATGTCCTTTACATTTGTACAGAAAAATCTCTTTAAAAAAAGAAATATCATCTTTCTAGTCTAGGGGTCGGCAACGTTCGGCACGCGGCTCGCCAGGGTAAGCACCCTGGCGGGCCGGGCCAGTTTTATTTATCTGCTGATGTGGCAGGTTCAGCCAATCGCAGCCCCCACTGGCCGCGGTTCGCCGTCCCGGGCCAATGGGGACGGCGAGAAGCGGCGCGGGCAAGCGATGTGTTGGCTGCGGCTTCTCGCTGCCCCCATTGGCCCGGGACAGTGAATCGCGGCCAGTGGGGGCCGCGATCGGCCGAACCTGCCGCGTCAGCAGGTAAATAAAACTGGCCCGGCCCACCAGGGTGCTTACCATGGCGAGCCGCGTGCCGAACGTTGCCGACCCCTGTTCTAGTCAATGCTTTTCATCTTTATTATTCCGCTCAACAACTTAAAAAAATACTTACCTTTTAAAGGTTGGCTAATTTCTGTCATGTATCACTACCTACCCTTTTGTTAAAATAACACACATAAAACCCACTACTTAAATAGCAAAGCTACTTGCCCGCTAATTTCTTATGCACATTCATTCAGTCAGTCCTATAGTATTTTGGATCAACCCCAACCAAAAGAAAATGTCCTGGAATTGTATAAACTTGCATGACACAATGCGATCAGTACAAAAAATTACTTCTGAAATCACCAACACCTCTTCCTGCCCCACGTACGAGGTACCCCAAGAGAGATCACATCCAAGCACTGACTAAATTAGTGTAGAGTGATCTGTGGCTTTCCTGCTGTCATTTATTGGTTTTTAGGAAATACAATAGTTCTTAGTCTGGGGTTTTAGTCTGCAGTAGCGCAGGAAGAGTGGAATTTGCTGCTCAACAGTTTTTTTTCTAATTAATTTCATTGCATAATACTACACCCACACTGTACTTCATAAAGAGGCCAATATGTCACACAGGCCCAGATCCAGGTCTCCACTCCCCTGTGGGCACATCTGGTCTGAAAGGCCGCAGAACTGATGCAAGTGAAGAGCGAAGGCACAGGGAATCACAATCCATGGAGAACCTGGACAGTGGGCCACACCACAGAACTGAGGTACCATGGTGTACATGGAAATTAGCATGGAAGGAGCATTTGTGGTGGGGGATTTATGGGATGGTGGGGATGAAGGAGCCACTAGCCAATGGAACCATTCTTCCATGTAAATAGTGCTATAGCAGAAGCCACACACATTATCTCCTAGCACTGTAAGACCTGTCTCTACCCCGGCATCTGCAGTGAACTTCTGCAGAAGGGATGAGTGTACAACATTTGGTCTTTAATACTGCCTTTCCAAACTAGAACTCACCTAAAAAATGCCTTGACCACTCACTTGTCCGAAAGACAAATGTTTGATCTGACCTGCTTCCCACAAGCAAAAACTCTTCCAAATAGGAATATGAAAAATAAATAAATACATTTGGAAGAAAACTGTACCCAGAACTGCAGAATTAGGTTCCATTACAAACAGCAACTACAGTCTGGTGTATACAAAATAATGTGTCAATATCTGTACAGCTGCAAGGTAGTGACTGCATTTATTTTATTCAATGACAAGATTTGGAATTAAACAGCAGCCACCCACATAATATCCCAAAGCACTATCCTTTGTACACCAGGAAAAATATGTACTATATAGTGACAAGTTTCAGAGTAACAGCCGTGTTAGTCTGTATCCGCAAAAAGAAGAACAGGAGTACTTGTGGCACCTTAGAGACTAACAAATTTATTAGAGCATAAGTTTTCGTGGACTACAGTCCACTTCTTCGGATGCATCCGAAGAAGTGGGCTGTAGTCCACGAAAGCTTATGCTCTAATAAATTTGTTAGTCTCTAAGGTGCCACAAGTACTCCTGTACTATATAGTGTCTTTCAAAATGAAATTATACGTGTTTTTAATCACTAAAGTTATCCAACTACTAATTAGGTACAAACACATTTAGTACTGAAGATGAGACAAACTCAGGCTGATTCAAGATCAGTGAGACAATCTGTTTTCTCTTTTCTTTTTTTTTTTTTTAACTATTTGTATCATGATATAACCAAGAAACCCCAATTAGGGATCAGGACCTGTGGTGCTGGGCACACTACACACATCATAAAAAGGCAATCCCTACTGCAAAGAAATTACTATTTTAGCATATGAGAAAAGACAACCAAAAGAGAAAACAAACAAAGGTGGGTAGGGAGGACCAGGTAACAGTGAAACAAATTTGGTCATTAAGTAGCAGTTTTAATACATCAGCTGCCTAGTCATTGTTAAGTGTTTTGTAGGCATCATAAGAGCAATGAATTTTAAGGAGGGATTTGAAAGACGAAGAAGGTTTATTTAAGTCTTAACTATAAAGTCAATATATCTGTTATCCAAAATTATTAGTATAGAAAGGGAACAATTTTTAAAAAACTGAAGTCTTTTTGCCAACTAAAATCACATTTTAAAGGGAACTAAACATGTTAGAAAGGTGTTTGATTTAATTTGTTTTACCATCTCGATGTACATAAATAGATAATAGAAAGAGAACACCAAAGCCATGTTAACAGTAGAAGAATAATCCAAAATAATTACTACCTGTGTGGAATAGATAACCAATAAGCCTTAGGTTAATGCCATCTGAGCAGTTCAAAATAAGTTGTTATGGCTGGTGTAAAAACTCAAAATCCATTCACCTAAGGAGTAATAGTGCATCATTCTATTTGATATTTAGGCACTTTCTAAATTAGATGGTGCTAGACAGTTGGTCACTTTGGTAACCTATGGACATACAACATGCTTCCAACAAAGTGGTACCCAAGAGTTCATTAATATTTAATTTATATTCTTGTTTTCCACTAAAACCAAAGCCACATAGTATCATCATGACTGTGTCTTGGTGTGGTTTTTTTTGTGTGTCATTGAAGACATTAAGTGAATAAGAATATATAACTGATAATGACTTATGAAATATGTAGTGTAGTTGTAGCCGTGTCAGTCCCAGGATATTAGCGAGACAAGGTGGGTAAGGTGATATCTTTTACTGGACCAACTTCTGTTGGTGAGAGAGAAACTTTTGATGCACACTGAGCTCTTCTTCAGGTCTGGGAAAGGTCCTCCAAGCATCACAGCTAAATGCAAGGTGGAACAGGTTGTTTAACATAAGTAGTTAGCACATATTCTAAGGGATCATTGTTGTAATAAACTATAAATCCAGTGTCTGGAACAGCCTCCCAGTAGGAATTACGCTAGAAACTAAAAAAGTATAGACTGAACAGAAACACTGGATTTAGCTTATTACAACAATCTGTAACCCAGTAACCCCCCTTCTTTTTGTCCTATGACTGCACAGGTGGTAACAGGCCACTCTACCTTGAATGGTCATTTAGATTTTAATATGTGCTAACAACTTATGCTAAACAATCTGTTCCACCTTGCATTTAGCTGTGATGCTCAGAGGACCTTTCCCAGACCTGAAGAAGAGCTCTCTGTGGCTCAAAAGCTTGTCTCTCTCACCAACAGAAGTTGGTCTAATAAAAGTTATTACCTCACCCACCTTGTGTCTCTACTGGTTTATGAAATGACACAATCAGGGTTCACCCTTAGCATGTGCAAAAATTGTAATAACTATAGAAAATGCAGAAAGTAACTGGCACTTCATAGACGTTTAGCAAATGAATTAAAGTGCAATCATTACTGAAAATATCTGTAAAGAGAGAGTCTGAATTACCTGTAAGGCTGTGAGGATATTGGCTAAAGCCTGGCCATATGTGTCATGGCAGTGAACAGCAAGAGCACTCACTGGGATTTCCTTCATAACAGCTTCCAACATTCTTTTCATGCTGCCGGGGGTTCCCACACCAATTGTGTCCCCCAGAGAGATCTCATAGCAGCCCATGCTATACAGTTGTTTAGACACCTGATTAAAAAACAGAAAAGCATTCTAAAATGGTGAGATGTAACCAGAGCAAAAAATAATACTTAGAATATACAGTAAAAAATGATTGCCATCTAAGTAAAACACACTGTTCCTCTCCTCTTCATATGCTGCCCCCATGCATGGAATAATCTCCCAAGCCAAATTCATCAAGTCACAACACTCTCCCTCATTCTCCCATTACACCCAAAATTTTGTTATATTTATGGATTAACCTCCCTCAGCCTTTCCCCAAAGTTATCCACTTCCCTGGGGACAGAACCGTCCCTAGGGTACAGCAAATCAGGGCGACCGCCCCGGGCCCTGCGCTTTGGTGGCCCTGTACTTCGTGATGAGGCAAGCGGGGAGCTGAGGCAAGGGGGCAGGCGGGGAGGAGCCCCCCCTACCAACCTCCCCCTTCCCCTGTGTCCCCTGCCCGCTGGCGGGCCCTGACAATCAGCGCTTCCCCCTCCCTCCCTCCCACCTCCTACCACCGATCAGCTGTTTCGCTGCGTCTGGAGGTGCTGAGGGGGAGGGGAGAAGAGCAAGGGTGCAGCGCACTCAGGGGAGGGGGTGGATTTGGGCCAAGAAGGGGCAGGGCGGGGGTGGGAAGGGGGAGTGGGGGGTGGCACCTTGGGGGAAGGGGTGAAGTGGGGGCAAGGTTTGGGCAGAGCCAGGGGGAGCACACACACACCCCCGCCGCAGGTAGAAACTTGATGCCTATGTCCGGGGCCCCGCACCCCCTTAGGGACGGCCATGCCTGGGGATCCCCCAGCTGGTCTGTCTTCCCTGTGTATTTTTTTAGTAAAGACTTGCCTTTAGGTTTGCATATTTCACGGGAACAAGCAGACTGAGTGTGCTAAGCCAATAAATGGTAAACTAGAGGCCTGATTTTTCTTTCCTTGGAAATCAAAGGTCTAATGCAAACCAAAGGAATTTTAGTCCCTAGATTGCTTGATTTTTAGGAAACTGGACACTAATAAAAAAATTGTAGTGAAAAAAATTCAAAACTGTTACACAATTAAAAGTATACAAGGTTCCTTTACTCCTAACATAGAGACCAATTTTACATACCCTTTCTCTCATGAATAGTTCTTACTCATGTAAGCAGTACCATAAACTTCACTAGAACTACTCATATGAGTAACTTAGTGCAAATAAGGGAATGCAGGACTAAGCTCATACTTTTTATTAGGAGGCATTTCCAACTACCATCATAGTCTCTTTGAATTTGTTGGGAAATGGTCAAAAAAATTATTTTCAGTTGCTGAACAGGTTTATTCCTTACAGCATTCCCACCTGTGCATCAAACATACCGAAAAGGACACCCTACAGAGACAGAATCCCAGTCCGTAAATCTACTATTACAGAACAAAAAATACATGCTTTGCAAGATAGTTTCATTTGTACTGCACGGTACTGTTAAAGCAATTGAAGGACATCATCAGCAGGATTGCTATATATATATATATATATGTTGGAGGAGGTTGACAAAGTGCTTTGCCACCAGTCCCGGAAGTACTGGAGCAATGCTGTTATTTGCTTAATTCAAAGAACAGATGAAAAAGGACTCAAGTGGATTGAATTGTTCTGTTCAAAGCTTGTAAGGCGGATATGAGCACTAGGACTATGGCAAATGTAGTAAAACCATTCTTGCTTTCAGATCCAAGATCCACGTTCCAATCAAAATAAATTTCACACACTTAATATAAAATAAAATAAAATAAAATAAAATAAAATAAAATAGAAGGACATTCATTTGATTGTAAGCACCTTGGTGTAAGGAAGGCCCATGTCTTGCTGCACATCTATACATCAAACACACTGCAGGTGCCTGAATAGACCATAGCTGCAAGAAAGGTACTGTTACTCTGTGAGGATTTCTGCCCATAAACCTCAATCTTTTTTTTTTTTTTATTTCAACATGAGTTTATAATATTAGATTGCATCTTTTTTTCTAGACCCGCCTTTTAATTATCTGCTGAAGATATTGTCTGGAGGTGCACTTTCGGGATGACAAGATGAGCAGAGGCATCTCTATCCCTCGCTTCCCCTATAAGTTGCTGGAAACCACCTTCCTTCCATCAACTGCTGGGTCTTTGGGTCCCCCTTCCTCCCAAAGAGAGAGCCCTAAAGGGTCAGGTAGAAGAAGGAAAAATTCTGCTCTGCTCCTGCTCCTCTCTTCATCAACTGAGTGCCCTCACATACCTTTCTAACTATCGAGGTGAGGTTCTGGAACAGCCTTCCAATAGGAGTTGTGAGGGCAAACAACTTAATTAGTTTTAAGAGATTTGGGCAAATTTAGGAGTGGGATTATGTGAGGGGGCTTGTGATGATGGGGGCAGGACAGGGGTTGGCAGCCCTGGCAGTCCCTTCTGCTTTACGTCTGATATTCCCAAAGCTCATGCTTCAGGGCTTCAGCTGGCCACCTGGAGGAATCAGGAAGGGATTTTTCCCCAAACTGTATTCTAGTTTTTATCTATGTATTTGGGTCTCCTTTCTCTGAAGCATCAAAGATGGACACAGCTGGAGATGGGACACTGGACGGGGCAGGCCAATGCTCTGAGGTGGCACCCAGCATTCTCTCTCCCTCACATGCTCAGCTGTTTGGTTCTTGCTCACATGCTCAAAGTCTAACTGTAAGGGGAAAATTCCTTCCAAGCCCCACAATGTCACATTGGCAGTGACTGGGTGTTTTTCACCTTCCTCTGCAGTGCCGGGTGCAGGTCACTTGCTGGGTTAATTAGGTAATCTCACTTAATTCTCTGCCATGCAGGATCTCAGGCACTGGTGTATCTCAGTCCCTCCTATTTTCTGCCTTTGGCACATGATAGGTTAGGCCCCTTTGGCCTGTAATATTTTGGTCTAATTTTGATTGTTGAGAGGTGTGTGTGGGTGCTAGATGGTGTTCGTGGTCTGGGATATACAGGAGGTCAGACTAGTTGATATGATGGTCCCTTCTGGACTTTAACTCTATTACCTTGCTATGATCAAAAGTTAAATTCTTAAATTGAGTTTTGAAAAAAAGCCAACAATTTTTTTCTTTTAACTACAGAGAAACCTCATGGATTGGAAAGATGAGTAGGCAAGTACTCTCACACTGTCATACAACTACTGCATCCTAATATTCTAGGACAAGGCTGATGAATTACATTCTTCAAAATTCCAGGAGTTTGGGAATTACCAAGCCAGTATGTTAGCAGTGTGGGGGTTTTTATCTTCAAGAGGAGCAACTTCATTAACATTATCAAAATAAAACCTTTTTCTATGCTACCCATACTATTTTACTAGGCTATCCTACTCCAAATAGTGACTTGGTGCTAAAGGTGGACTGAAAAATGAATTGATGGCCCAATCCTGCAAACACTTACTCACATGAGTAGCCCTTACCCAGAGGGAGAGAGAAATGTCTTGTGAATTAAGGAAACAGACTATGAGTAGAAGATGGTTAGAAATCTGGTAAGCTAGACATGCGTTTTGTCTGTTTTATTATTTTAAGATCTGATGTATTACTCATCAGAACAAAAGCATTTCAGAAAACTTTGCTGTTATTGCTCCTGGAGGGAACAGAATTGCAGGGTAAGGACATAAAGTCAGATCTCCTGAGATAAATCATGTTGAGACACAGAAGACTAATCCAGGGCCTGTTCTGAGAATGGGAGAATAGTGTGACTCCATCCTGAGAAAAGTGATGGCTTGAGGGCTGAGGCCTGAGAGGGGGTGTGCTCAAAGAGATCAGGAGGTATGAGATGAGCATTTAGCCCCGTAACTGTGACAGCTCTGACCCAGCAAATTACATAAGCAGATGTGTCTGTGTGCCACCCACCCAGGTTTGCTTACATGCTTCTAGTGACATATGTGCTGAATCAGAGCCTAAATTAGTTACTTTAAGATGCTATTTTATTTTGATCACTCACAATGTGCTCATAGGTGTATGGCTATTGAAGAAGACATTGAATGAGTTTAAGGTACAGTATGCAATACTTATACGAGTAAAGGTTTATGGGATAGGGCCATTAAAGAGTACTCCTACTGTAACTCTGTAAGGGACTAGTTTTGTGCAAGGAAGGTAAGTGGTCCTTAAATAAGCAACACATTGAAAGAAGCCTTCTTGGGGAAATGTCTGCAATAAGCAATTCATTACAGCACAGCTGAATCTGTCATTATCACTATATCTAAAGCTGTGCCACTTAACTTTCACTTCTTCTTAAAACCAGTTAATTCAGAAATACTGAATGCCTTCCAATCTAGCAAATTTTCCAGAGAGCATAAGTGTGTGGCTGCTGTGGGAGCATTATCACAAGCTCCAACTGGCACCAGTATGGAGAGAAGATGTGGAGAGAGAGGACATGCCTTGCAAGCTCCCCACGCTGAATACAAATGTTGACTGGCTGCAAAAGCAATTGGGCAAAAAAAAAAAAAAAAAGGGAGTATTGCCAAAGGCCAAGAGTGTGATGTGTCTTTCCCCAGAATGACAATCTTTACAGCTGTTACCTCTGTTTTATTGTGCCTCTTGATTTCTCTTTCCCCTCTCATTTCCACAGTTCCCCCCCCCCTCTGCTGGAGGCCTATCCAGCTGTTTCTTAGGCCATGTCTATACTACAAAATTATGTCAACCTAACTTATGTCAGGATAGAGCCACCGCAGTTATTAAATTGCTTGTGTGTGTGTGTGTGTGCGCACGCTTGGCTCCTGTCAGTGGTGCATGTCCTCACCAGGAGCATCTTTATCAATTGTATTGTCAGTGTGGAACAAGGGATGGCTCCAGAGGCCAGCAAGTCAACGTAAGCAACGCAGTGTCTACACTGACACTGCGTTGACCTAATTACATTGACCGTGACTCTACACCGCTCGGGGAGGTGGTGTTACTAAATCAGCATAGAGAGGTACTTAGCAAGCGGGAGCCAAATTTCAGTGAAGACACTTCCACAGCTAAGTCAATGCAAGGCAGCTTATGTCGACCTAACTGTGTAGTGCAGACCAGGCCTTACTTTCCTGTCAGCTTTGCCTCTTGTCTCTTCCCCTACTTGGGAAGGCAGCCTCTTTTAACCGCGTTCATCAGTCTCCCCTTCCTTATGTATTTACGCCCCCCAACAGCTTTGTAGTAGGAAAGTATTTTGTGGGTGGGTCCTTGGTCCATTCTCTCAATTAGTGCAGCTACTGCAGATGCCAGCACTTGGGTGCTGTATGCCCAGAGGACCACGATTCAATGGCAAGTTTGACTGTAGGGGAGCAGCAAACTGGTGTCGGCACATAGTGAATTTAACAGCAGCTGCTGCTTACAGGGGATCATGCTGGAAAAAAATCTCATGCAACATGGTCTATTCTCATGTGCGTTTGAGTCTATTTTCCAAAGTATTTCCTTGCCCTTCTGTTTGAAGGAAATAACTCCTCATTTTTTGCTTTGTGATGGATTACCACCAAAGCACATTATTTTCTTTACATCTAAGCGGATAGTGCTGAGCAAAATTATTCACCCAAGTCTAGAGTTTGTTTGGTTTTTGTGTTCCTTTTACATTAATTTTGATTCATTATTGACCCTTCTAGGATTAAACAGAGAAAATAATTCAAGCGTGTTTAGAACATATGAAAGACAGATGCATTCTTACTTCTGCCACTTTAGCTGGTATGATGTTTCCTTCATACGGGCATCCCAGTGCACAAGATACATACCTACATTCAAAAGGACAGACATAGATAAGTGTATACAATGTACGCATATATATTATGCATATCTACTTATTAAATGCAACAAAATGTTAATGCAAGAATAAGGTTGCACAATTAGGTCAAGACATGCAAAATAAAGGTTGCAAATAGAGAACTACTATTTTTCTTTTAACTCTAAACATGTAGTTTGATATACTTCTCTTCATGCTCAATGCATATCATCAAATATAAAGGACAGGGAACATGGCCAAGATAATGCTGTTGCTGGAAACTTCACTTAACGTTTCCAAAGTCAGACTTTTTTGTTTTATACTTATCTGTATGAAAAAAGTAGCCATTTTTTTAACAGTGAGATGGGATTATAATCTATAATCAGTATAAAAGTGGTAATTTTTACATAATATACAGGATATATTTACACATTAATGAAACATATTTTACATACGCATGTACATAACAGTACATCAGAGCAAGAAGAATTGCATCTGATTGGGATGTGGTATGAACGACCCCTGAAGCAGAGTGGGGAAAACATGTGCTTAAAGGGCAATGATGTACTCCTACCCCTTCACACAAGCTAGTAGAAGCGCTGCCCTGCTAGGCTTACATAACACAGATGGGCATGGAGGTATGGGAGGGCATGGCAAGGTAGAAGGTGGAAAGTAAACATAGGCAGCACTTACTCTACTCAGACATTCCCCTCAAATGCCAATGGACTTCCAAGCAGAAATTCTTACTGGCATTAACATTCTTCTGAGGATCTTCCCCTCACCTCATGGAAAGTCTTAGGGCTTGATCCAAAGCCCACTGAAGTCAATGGGAGCCTTTCCATTGACTTAAAAATAGGTTTTGATCATATCCCTAGGACTTAATCCTGCAGGGTACTCAGCACTCTGGCCATGATCCACTGAAGCACACAGCTATCTTTAAGCATGTGCTTATGATCTTCATTGAATCAGGACTAGAGTGCCAGCAGTTTGCAAGACAGAGTCCTTTGTATACAATCAAGGAAACAGCAGAACGTACCCAAAACCATGGATCCAGAGGTGAGGAGAAGGCCAGCCAGGAATGTGAGGGGATCCATATGCTTCAGGAATCATGCAGCTGTAACTTTATTTCACCATAGAATCCCAGGTTCTGCAAGATTGGGGGAATTCCCACGAGATTAGAATCCCTCTTAGTCTTCAGTACAAGAACGAAAAAAGAGAAACTCTGCAAGGTTCACCTTGTTGAGTTTCCCCAAGCCCTTTTCCCCTGCTCAGAGTTTCACTGAAGGTGGGTATCATTTGGCCCTATCCTAGTTATATCCAACCCCTCCCGCTCCCCCAAATTTCTTGTATAATATTTTGAACGGAAATGTTGAATGGTCACAACGGGTCAGCAGGGGGAAGGAAGATTGTTCAACGTTCCCCAACAACCAAAACCAAATGGCAAATGATCCACAAATGGCGTGTACACTATGTGGTCCCTGCAACTAAAGCACATTGGGAACAGGAGCCAAGTTCTATCACTACACAGGCCTTGCAAAAGACTCTCACGTGCCGGACATTAGCTACACACAGAATAACTGAGCAAATTTATCACAACCAAAGTGCATTAAAAGCAAAATAAATCCAAGAAGAAACTAAATTCTACAATGCTATCAGCTCTTTGTCAGCTTGTTTCAGAGATAGTTCCAGAGCCAGATCCACCCCTGCTATCACCTGTGGAAGTGTGCAGCCTCTAGAGAAGCCAGTTGCAGATTCATATGCTGCTGTTTCCTGTTTAGTATTATAGTGCAAGGCAGCATATAGTATACCATGTTCGCTGCAGATGTATTTATTTTTATTGGCTAATCGTGCTAAAATGTATATGCCCATCAGTAGGTGAATTCATAATAAGTTGATATACTAGGTCCTCTTGGAGGAAGCCGGCCAAGGAAAAGGAGGGCCAGTGAGGGGGGAATAGAACTCAGGAACAGGTTCGGGTGTTTGGATAACGAGGTGGAGGGGCAGCAGGTGGTGACGGAAGGTGGGACGGTGAGGAAGAAGAGAAGAGCAGCTAGTCCAATAGAGAGAGGGGAGGTGATGATGGAGACAGCGAAAAACCTGGGCCCCCAGAGGATAGAGGAAGGCACAAGGGGGAGCATAAGAGAAGATAGGAACAGACACAGGTCAGGACTAGAGGGATCAGAGACTAGATTACTAGATCGCACTGTTGCCAGGCGACGGCAGGTGTATGTAATTGGAGACTCTTTACTGAGGAGATTGGACAGGCCTGTGACCAGGGCAGACCCGGAGAACAGAAGGGTGTGCTGTCTACCGGGCGCAAAGATACGCGATGTGGACCTGCGGATGAAAAGGATCCTAAAAGGAGCAGGTAAGAACCCCTTGATAATCCTTCACGTAGGAACGAATGACACGGCTAGGTTCTCGTTAGAGAGAATCAAGGGAGATTATGCCAGGCTGGGGAAGACACTTAAGGAGATAGAGGCTCAGATTATCTTTAGTGGGATTCTGCCTGTTCCTAGGGAAGGGCAGCAAAGGGCTGATAGGATTGTTAGAATAAATAGTTGGCTAAGAGAGTGGTGCTATAAGGAGGGCTTTGGGATGTATGGCCACTGGGAGGCTTTCGGGGACAGACAGCTGTTCTCGCGGGATGGACTTCACCTGAGTAGGGAAGGAAATAGACTTCTGGGAGGGAGGCTGGCTCATCTTATCAAAAGAGCTTTAAACTAGGAAGTTTGGGGAGACGGTTGGGAGATGTACAGTTAATCTCCACGCCAGATTCCAACATTGAAAAGGTGAGTGAGATAAGAGGAGATATAGCCGGGGAGATGAGATTGGACACAAGAAGGATACGGGGGAAGGACACGAAGAGGCCTGTAACACATAGTGTTACTAATGGGAGACGGGATAAACAACATACATTAGGGTGCTTATACACCAATGCAAGAAGCCTAGGTAATAAAATGGAGGAATTGGAGCTCTTGGTCCGAGAATTGCAACCGGATATCATAGGAATAACTGAAACGTGGTGGAACGGCAGTCACGACTGGAATACGGGTATGGAGGGGTATGCGCTGTTTAGGAAAGACCGGAACAAAGGTAAAGGTGGCGGGGTGGCATTGTATGTCAATAGTGAGAGAAGCTGTAAAGAAATAATAGTTGATGGAATAGATAACACAGAATCCGTCTGGGCAATAATCACACTGGGTAAAAGGACTACTAGAGTCTCCCCAGGGATAGTGCTTGGGGTGTGCTATAGACCGCCAGGATCGACCCAGGATATGGATAAAGAACTATTTAATGTGTTTAGAGAAGTAAATACTAATAGGAACTGTGTAATTATGGGGGACTTTAACTTCCCAGATATATATTGGGGAACAAACGCTAGTAGCAATAATAGGGCTCAGATGTTCCTAGATGTGCTTGCTGATCATTTCTTTCATCAAGTGGTAGCCGAACCAACTAGGGGGGAGGCCATTTTAGATTTGATTTTGGTGAGTAGTGAGGACCTCGTTGAGGAAGTGGTAGTAGGAGACAACTTGGGCTCCAGTGATCATGAGCTAATTAAACTAAATGGAAGGAGTAACAGAATTAAATCAAAGACTAGGGTTTATAATTTTAAAAAGGCTAATTTTAATAAATTAAGGGGACTGGTAAGGGAAGTGGATTGGGCAAACATATTAATGAATCTTAAGGCAGATAAAGCCTGGGATTACTTTAAGTTAAAGATGCATGAGCTGTCAGAGGCCTGTATCCCAAAAAAGGGAAAAAGATTACTAAGCAAGAGATTTAGACCGAGCTGGATGAGCGACCGACTCAAAGGGGCAATTAGGAAGAAACAGAAAGCGTACAAAGACTGGAAGAGGGGAGTGATCAGTAAGGAAACTTACCTTAGTGAAGTCAGAGAATGTAGAGATAGAGTGAGAAAGGCCAAAAGCCGTGTAGAGTTGGACCTAGCGAGGGGAATTAAAAGCAATAGTAAGAGGTTTTACAGCCATATAAATAGGAAGAAAGCAAAGAAGGAAGAAGTAGGACCGCTGAAGACTATAGCCGGAGAGGAGATTAAAGATAATCTAGGCATGGCGCAATATCTCAACGAATATTTTGCATCGGTGTTTAATGAGGCCAATGAAGATATTAGGGATACTAGCACCGTGACAGAGGGGCAAACAGAATGGGGGATTACCATTTCTGAGGTAGAAACAAAACTCGAACGCCTTAATGGGGCTAAGTCGGGAGGACCGGACGATCTTCATCCGAGAATATTGAAGGAATTGGCGCGGGAAATAGCAGGCCCATTAGCGATAATATTTAATGAATCAGTAAACTCGGGGGTGGTTCCGTTAGACTGGAGAATAGCTAATGTGGTTCCTATTTTCAAGAAAGGGAAAAAAAGTGATCCGGGTAACTACAGGCCTGTTAGTTTAACATCTGTAGTGTGCAAGGTGCTGGAGAAAATTCTGAAAGAGAAAGTAGTTGAGGACCTCGAAGTTAATGGCAAGTGCGATAAATTACAACATGGTTTTACAAAGGGCAGATCGTGCCAAACAAATCTGATCTCCTTCTTCGAGAAAGTAACAGACTTATTAGATAAGGGAAATGCGGTGGACCTAATATACCTGGATTTCAGTAAAGCATTTGATACTGTACCCCATGAGGAATTATTGGTTAAACTGGAAAAGATGGGGATCCATATGAAAATTCAGAGGTGGATAAGGAATTGGTTAATGGGGAGAATGCAGCGGGTGGTATTGAAGGGTGAACTGTCAAGTTGGAGGGAGGTTACCAGTGGAGTTCCTCAGGGTTCGGTTTTGGGACCCATTTTATTTAATCTATTTATAACTGACCTCGGAACCGATTGCAGGAGTGGACTGATAAAGTTTGCGGATGATACGAAGGTGGGAGGCGTTGCCAATTCAGAGGAGGATAGGGATATTCTGCAGGGAGACTTGGATGAGCTTGTGAATTGGAGTATCAGAAATAGGATGAAATTTAATAGTGAAAAGTGTAAGGTGATGCATTTAGGGATGACTAACAACAATTTTAGTTACAAGCTGGGGACGCATTGGTTAGAAGTAACGGAAGAGGAGAAGGACCTAGGGGTTCTTGTAGACCGGAGGATGACTATGAGTCGACAATGTGACGTGGCGGTGAAAAAAGCCAATGCGGTCTTGGGATGCATTAGGCGAGGTATATCTAGTAGGGAAAAGGAGGTGCTGCTTCTGTTGTATAAGGCGCTGGTGAGACCTCATTTGGAGTACTGTGTGCAGTTCTGGTCTCCCATGTTTAAAAAAGATGAACTCAAATTGGAACGGGTGCAGAGAAGGGCCACTAAGATGATCAGAGGAATGGAAAACCTGTCGTACGAAAGGAGACTGGAGGAGCTCGGGTTGTTTAGTCTGACAAAACGAAGGCTGAGGGGGGATATGATTGCTCTCTTTAAATATATCAGAGGGATAAATACAAGGGAAGGAGACGAATTATTCCAGCTTAGTACTAATGTGGACACGAGAACGAATGGATATAAACTGGCCGTGGGGAAGTTTAGGCTTGAAATTAGACGAAGGTTTCTGACCGTCAGAGGGGTGAAATATTGGAACGGCCTTCCGAGGGAAACGGTGGGGGCGAGGGACCTGTCTAGTTTTAAGATTAAGTTAGACAAGTTTATGGAGGGAATGGTTTAATGGTAAAACATATTAGCTGAGGAATACCGAGCAATGGTAGGTAAATAGTATAATGGCTAACAAGGGTCAGGCTGGAGACTCTTGCCTACATGCTCGGGGTCTTACTGATCGCCATATTTGGGGTCGGGAAGGAATTTTCCTCCAGGGTAGATTGGCTGAGGCCCTGGAGGTTTTTCGCCTTCCTTCGCAGCATGGGGCAGGGATCTCTAGCAGGAGGGTTCTCTGCCAATTGAAGTCACTAAAACACAGGATTTGGGGACTTCATTAGCAGAGTCAAGGAAAGGGTAGGGACGGTTTTGTGGCCTGCAGCATGCAGGAGGTCAGACCAGATGATCATAATGGTCCTTTCTGACCTTAAAGTCTATGAGTCTATGAAGCCATTTGTCAGAAACAACCAGCCTTTACTACAAGAAGGGATGTGTGGGAGGGTGTGACAGTAGATTCCCCCAGAAAGAGATTCTCCAAGCCAAGACCAAAATGTATCAATCAGAACAGGATTGTTTTATTCACATTTTAGTTTTCCTTATTAAAAAAGTAACAAAATTACATTTATATAGTGCTCATTTGCAAATGGCATTAAACAGACTATTCAAATCTACTATTATTATATTGCAGTAGTACCTTAGAGCCACTGTCATGCACCAGGACCCCATTGTGCTAGGTGCTGTACAAGACAGAATAAATATCTCCTTTAAAAAACAACTCTTTTAAAGATATGAACAAAAAATATATAAAGCACATAATACTGAAACATAGGTTAGTTAGTTTAGACCAGGGGTCGGCAACGTTTGGCATGCGGCTCGCCAGGGTAAGCACCCTGGCGGGCCGGGCCAGTTTTATTTACCTGCTGACGCGGCAAGTTCGGCCGATCGCGGCCCCCACTGGCCGCAGTTCGCCGTCCCGGGCCAATGGGGGCGGCGAAAAGCGGCGCGGGCGAGCAATGTGCAGGGATATCTCTTATTCAAAAGATGAGCTAGATCCTCTGTCCCATTAAGGCTATTTTTTACCTTTCTGGTGGCATAAAGCATCCTGCATTTCACAGAGTTTAAAGGGCTCCATGTGGATTCCCTCTGCACAGGGGGTTTGGTATAGGGCCACCATCATGGCTGAACCTTCTTCTTAACCCTCCCCAGTGCTGGTGTTTGGTCATGGCAAAGGGAACAGGCTTGGGGTATCCCATTTCCCACTGATCCATGGCTGCCAAAACTTCTCCTTGGGACTATGGGTAGCTGACCTAATATAGAGCAAGAATATAGATCAATTTACCACTCAAGTGCTAAAATGTTTTCTTCCAATTACTATTAAGGGCTTGTCTATACCATTTTTGTGCAATTTCAAGTGTGGATACAGTTATATCCATAAAGAGTATTTATATCAAAACAGCTGTTTTTGTTAAATTTACTAAATATAAATATGCTACAGTAAATATGTAACTGCATCCACAGTAAGGAGTTACACAAAGCATTACAAAATTTTGTGTAGACCAGCCCTCAAGGATCCTAGCATGCAAGAAAAATAATCACGAGACCAAAGTTTCTATTTGTATTAATAAAAAAAAATACACTGCTTTGAAAAGTATTGATTTGCACCAAGTTAGGCTGTTGGTGTTTAGTTCGTAGTATAATAAACAGTTTTATATGTGAAGAAAATGAAGCACTTTAAACCCAGACGTGGCTTAAACAAAATTGCTGAAATCAGGGAAGCTGAGCTGAGCCATAATAGAAGGGAAAGAGACATTACTGAGCTGGATTAACAAGAAAATTGTGCTTGAAACAGAGAAAGGTTTAGTGTGATGTTGTATCAATACAGATTAGCGTATTTTGGTAATTGAAACGTCTTAATTATTTTTTAAATGAAGAGCGGTCTATTAATTTTTAACACTCCTTATTGTGAAAATATTTACTGAAGTAAAAAAAAAAAAAACCCTCCTGCTATAAAAAACTAAATATTGTGGAGATAACAAGTTTTCCAAATATTTTATTTCAAATAAGTTCAAACATGACCACAACAAATAACAGAATAGAACACCTAAAATAAATAGTGATTCTGCAATCCCTCCTCCATCCCCATTATTTTGCATCCTATTGTGTGTGTTATCATGGAAGGAAAAACAATACCTTTTTCCCCCATATATTTAACAGTGGAAGATTCTTTTTAGTACACTGGAGCTTTTTCTTTAACATAAATGAGAAAATAGTCTTGGAGTCTTACATGTACTAAACAATGATTTACAAAAGGCTTAGTGTTATAACATCCATATACCATGGCATAAAATAAGTAACAAAATAAACAAAGAGTATACTGTATTTATATATCTCAAGCTTTGAATAAGTCAACTGGTGGTCAAATGATGCTCAAACCTAGAGATAAACTAAATCATGTCAGACATTCCAATGTTCTTTTGCGGTACTGAGAAATCCATAATACTGGTCATTTTTAAAATCTAAGGATTCAAAAAGAAAACATATTTGAAAGAATAATATATAATAATTTTGAATTGCATGCTTAAAAAGTGGAAGCTTTTACAAGGACATATTTTAGAATTAGAGCAGTTTTTTTTATTATGTTGAGTATTTCTTTGTATTTTCCAGTTTTATGGCCCTGATCCTGAAGACACTTGCACAAATGAGTGACTTTACACATGTGGGTCTCCCCAATGCCCTCAGAGACTACTCACATGCAGAAGCATTTTCAGGATGGGAGCATACATTTATAATACAGCTATCCAGTGGTGCTGGTTGTTTTGTTTTGTTTTTAAGTTAAAGTAGAAACACATACTTCTGTCATTTTTACTGTTATATTTGCATATCAATTTCTGACCCAGAGAGACAGTCCTAAAGAACTTACACATGCATTGGAGCATTTACAATTTACGTGTGTCTTTTGAAGTTTTTGAATATATTAATGTGAAAGGAATCTAGCCTAACCAAAATTTACTTAACATTTTCTTCTTATGCTACATTTAGATTTACTAATAAAACACAAGTGAATACTTGCAATTATCATGTGCCATGGTTTTCCATTAACCCCATCTGTTTTGCTTCATTTTAATCACTGGGAAAATATGTCATATTTTCAATGTTACCTGAATTACACATTAAAGAGCAAAATTGTAAAGGCAGAAGTTTTAATGCCATTTCACATGCAAAATATACACAGGAGTCATTAGATGACCACAGATTTGGCACAGTGTCCTCACAGAATGTGTCCCAGATGTTATTGTAAAGTTTTGTGCACATTTAAAAAAAAAAAAAAACCTTTATGACACCAATAAATGGCACAATATTTTAGACCATATGCAAGTTTTCTATTTTTCATAAACATTTGAACTATTTCAGTAAACATTTAGAAGACTGTATACTGCATTACCGACTTTCAGTGTGACAGCTGACAGCATAAATTTTCTGGATGATCGTGTAAATGTTGGTGCAGCTGCAGCAACAGTAAGACATGCTGAAGCTTAAACTGTTTGAATACATTTTTCATCAGATTCACAAATTGCCAATGATTTACACTCACTATGTTAATTCTAGATGGCCAGTAAAAATAGAAAATAAAATTTGAACCCTTTAAAATTATTTTTGGAAGTATTTTTCAACTGTACAAATAAGAAATTAGGGCAAGGTATCAAATTATCCGTTTCCTGCAAATAAATAACACATTAAACAACAATAGTGCTTTAGAAGAGGAAATCTCTGTGTTGAAAAAATATATAAATACAACTTATGCACATTAATACACAAATCTGTTTTTACTACCTAGGTAATTCAAGTAAAATATTTAGCCTACAAAATTAGAGGCCAAATCCTGTGGACTCGTAGGAGTTTCTGAAGTAAAGGCTGCAGGGTTTGGCCCGAGTTCAGGATTGATTTTCACTGCACTGCAGTCACAAAAACAAAATCATTTCAGCATAATCTTAATTCTGATTTATCTGTATTAACAGACCTATCAACAAAAGCTATTTCATTGCATTTTATTTATTGCAATATATAATAAATTCCAAAGTACCTCTCCCAAGCTCTATTCATTATTATATTAATCATTAAAATTGCAAGTCAGAACAAAACCGAACCAGCACTACTGCTTGCCAGATAACAAAGATAAATCAGCCAAACAACAGGTACCAATTGAAAATACCTCAAGTATTTGCTATTCTCTCAGATACAAACACTCAAATTTCCCTTCACACTCATAGCCCACAAAAAACTTGGGGGAAAGGATGGGCTTTGCAATGTGCCCAGAATTTCAATAGATCTGTATTGTTTTGGACCAAAGGGGAAGTGCATTCAAACTGTAAATACCCCTCCTTCTGCCTATGAAATATTGAGTTCCAGGGATTTCTATGGGTTTCCAAACTGCCAGTTAACTGCTCCTACTTCTGTGGCTCCTTGACTTGACATGCAACTCCCACAGGAGGGCTCTGTGGAAGCAATGACATGAAGAAGAACAATTTGTCACTGGGCCCTGCCCAAAGAGTATTGAATTTAGACTATAAATGATATCTGAAGCTCTCAGCCGTTCTCTGTCATCAATCAAAGTACCTAAGTCTGCTCTCTCAGAACACCGAATTCCAACTGAAAATTATAAAGTCTTCAGCCATGCCACCATCATGTAATTCCTTAATGAGTTTCCACAGGTCAGAGACTTTGTCTCTGTATGGGATCTTAGCTCAGTGCTGATAAAGTTAATGGATGCACATGCTGACCTGCTGGGAGAGTGCGCTTTATTTCACCTGACACTAAAAAAAAAAAAAAAAAATCACAATTACATATGTGAACAGACTGAGTGAGGCTTTGATGACTGATCCTTCTTTCACTGTATTCCACGGGGACAAAGTTGTCTTTGTATTTGCATAGATTCTTTTTCACAAAATGAGTTGCACTTAAATCAGAGCATTCACCTTCTGGCTATCCTTCCAAAACCTCATTTCACCTGGGAAAAACTAGGCTTCATATACTTGATGTTAAGGGGATGTTATATTCTATTTTAATGGGATGACTCCATTTAGGAAGCCTCCTAATATAAGCTTTTTGTAACATTGGGAACCAGTGTAAGGGAAATGCCATTTCCACTCTAAGCCTGTTGAAATGGATTAGATTAGGCATTGAGATGTGTCATGCTTCAGCTAGGGTGATATTATGAGAGAGCCTTAGATCTCACTCTGCTATGGATAGCCTGCTTCCATAGTGTTTCCATTACAACTATATGCAGCAATTCTACTTGGAGTTTTGGACACACATTTACCAAGACTGTCTCCAGTCATCTGGCATCTAGATATGATAGTCTACATTGGGAAGAAATTCTTTGATCCTTGTTTAGTTAGAAATTTTCAGCCCACCCTTCCTGAAGTTTGTACTGCTAGCTAGACTCCCATAATTGATAACCTGAAAAGGCTTCCAGTAATTGTGGTGGTTCTAGAGAGTTTTGACTTTGTGTGCTGATGCTACCCACTCACACATTCTCGTATTCCTCAGAGCTCCACTCTCTCACCGGATTCTGGAATTTAGCAGAGGGAACTGAAGTGGGGAGCTGAAAAGCCCTTTCTACCTCATTTATAAATACTGAATGCTATGACTGCGCTCATACAGTCCCAATGATCCCCAGAAGGGTCCCAAAATCGTGCAGCACCAGGGAAATTGTGCAGCACGTGCTGCTTACAAACAGGGAAGGACTGGTAGCGGAAGTGGAAGTGGGTGGCAACCTGGGCAGCAGTGACCATGAGATGGTTGAGTTCAGGATCCTCACAAAAGGAAGAAAGGAGAGTTGCAAAATACGGACCCTGGACTTCAAAAAAGCAGACTTTGACTCCTTAGGGGACTGATGGGCAGGATCCCCTGGGAGGCTAATATGATAGGGAAAGGAATCCAGGAAAGCTGGCTGTATTGAAGCCTTATTGAGGGCGCAGGAACAAACCATCCTGATGTACAGAAAGAATAGCAAATATGGCAGGCAACCAGCTTGGCTTAACAGAGAAATCTTCGGTGAGCTTAAACACAGAAAGGAAGCTTACAAGAAGTGGAAACTTGGTCAAATGACTAGGGAGGAGTATAAAAATATTGCTCGAGCATGCAGGGGTGTAATCAGGAGGGCCAAAACACAACTAGAGTTGCAGCTGGCAAGGGATGTGAAATGTAACAAGAAGGGTTTCTACAGGTATGTTAGCAACAAGAAAAAGGTCAGGGAAAATGTGGGACGCTTACTGAATGGGGGAGGCAACCTAGTGACAGATGTGTGGAAAAAGCTGAAGTACTCAATGCTTTTATTGCCTCAGTCTTCACAAACAAGGTCAGCTCCCAGACTGCTGCACTGGGCAGCACAGTATGGGGAGGAGGTGAGCAGCCCTCAGTGGTGAAAGAACAGGTTAAAGACTATTTAGAAAAACTGAACATGCACAAGTCCATGGGGCCAGATACTCATTTCATATTCAGGCTTACCCTGACATTATTAGTTTTCCAGGTATCCCAATTCCATAAGAGATTTTTGGAAGCAAGCCTCCTCACTCTACCAAGATTGTGACTACCCCCCTTAAGATAGTCCAGGAGTCACAAGGAAAAAGCCTTATGGAAAGAATAGCAACTTAACATGGCAACATAGAAATTAATAGAATTATAAGCAATTGATATCTAAAGAAGATGGTACAAATATTTAGGTTACAAAAATAACACAACAAGATAGCAACTGCAATAAAATCCACAAGCTAGTATAATATAAAATAGGCTTGGAAGGATTAGATTTGTTGGTAAATGTTGATATCATCATATGCACAAACCAACAAACAGTATTTCCATTGATAATTGAAATTTACAGACAGGAAAATTAAGAAAAATGCTGCTTGAGAACTTAGAGTTTGATTTAAGGCTATTTACTTCATATATTTTGCATGTGATGTTAACAATTTGTATGTTAATGGTTATAAACCTTTAACTTTTTGCATCTCAACATCTACCAGTTATTAAATAATGATTATATGACCTACATTGTCTAACTTCCAATCATTTCCAGCAATTGCATAAATTTAAATCAAATCTTAAAATAAACATTGATACCTATCAAAAATAGTTTTTTAAATTGAATTCTGCCATGCCTACATATAAACAATATAGCAAGAATCAATGGCATTGGTGACTATGTGGTCTACTTGTTCTAGCACAGGGCTGGGAATTAGGAGTTTTGGCGTGCATTCCCAATTCATCACTAACTCTGTGTAACCTTGGGCAAATCACATCCTCGATTTCAATTTCTCCATCTATAAAATAGGAAAAATAATTCCTAACAAGGCTTGGAAGCCTCTCACAAGCTAGTACGGTATTCTCTATTTGGGATTTAAAGTCTTGCTATATATATTGCATTCAGTGACTGAATATAATAGTGGAATATAGACACAGGACAGGAAACAGGTCACCATCTGTGTCAGGTATATATGAATGAGTGTGTTGGGTGGGGTGGTTATGGTTAATTTCTCTGACCAGTAGACTTGCTTTGTTTTGGGGTGGACTGGGAAAATCCTGAAACATGTAACTCTTTACAGTGAGACAGGAGATGTAACGGGGAAACAAGAATGGTTAAGAAGCCTGTAACTTTATACTCAAAATTTCCCTGAAAAGGAGATATTCTGGAGAAATTAATATACTTGAGAGGTCAAGAGCATGATGCACTGGAAACTCTGCAAGTTTCAACCCCTGGAGTTTCCAGAGTAACTTTTCTCCCTCTCATGGTTTTTCTGCTGGAGGAAATTTATCATATAATTTCTATGTATTGATTCACTGCCTCCAAGTAATAAAAATGTAAAAGCCCACCTACTTTATTTTCATGACTCAGAAAAAAAACAATATTGTGAGTTCTTACTACTGGTCACTGTACATAACAGCACATACCAAACGTTATTCTCAGACTTGTGGCAACAGCATTGATAAAAACAGTGCATAAAAAAAGGATATAAACTAATACGTAGAAATTAGTTTTTGCATTTTGGAACAAAGCAACATCTATCAATAGTTGCTAAAACGTAGAGAGCAAAAATATGTTTGAGCTTTTAGAAAATATTGTTACAGAATGGACACTATTAATAAAAATTATTTAAAATGTATGGAATTTGATCATGTCAATTTCTGTTGGTTAACCAACAGCAACATGACTATGAAGTTACATTGCAAACTGAAGTTCATAAATTGAGATTACAAATGAAGCTTTATAATTACCCTCGCACTGGAATATTCATATTTCGTGCTGATTTAGTAACTTCTTCAAATTTTTCTATGCTTTTTTCTATAGAACAATTAATATTCATTTTGTTGAAAGATTCAGATGCTGCACCAAATACTGATACCTCTGTAGCTCCTGCTGCAATCTGTAAAATGTAATTCAATAAAACAGAACTGTAAAGATGTATAAATATAAGTTAATTATCTGTAATTAAAGAAGAAATTCTAGATCCTTAGTTTTAAACAAATTTAACAATATATTAGTCAATATAGTATACAGTATATAACTCTATCTGAAGTTATAATAATTGCAACTTTAACTAAATTTTCTTCAGTCTATTTGCAACCATAACGATTTTGTATCATTTGCTCTCTTAATTAACTCAAATCGCCAGGATATACTTCCTTCCCTTTGTTATTAAATGGGATAAGGCCAGTTACTGCTTTATCAATTAATACACGAGTTTTTAAAATGATAAGCTTAGGTATTAAATTGTAAGAAATGAGGCAAAATATGATAATAAAATAAACTATTAACTGCAGTGATTCGGGCATATTACATGCCATTTATGCTATTGACACATGCTGTTTAAATATCATTAATAGAGCAAATAAAAAACAATCTAAAATGTCAATTGGCTCCACACAATCTGTTCTCCATACCTTTAATGGGACTTATCCACATACATCCCTGATCCTTGGGGAGAGGGGGGAAATCCCTCAAGAATTCTGGGCTTGTCCACACCCAGTTTTTGTATCACTTTAATCTTATCTGTTTCAAAACAGATTCGTTAAATTGGTACAACCTCTAGTGTAGACAGAGGTAGGAGGTGCTTATGTCAGTATAGTTTATTTCCCTAACTGTAGGAGCATCTTTATCTACACAGATAGCTAAAGCAGTACAAAACTGGGAGAAAGGCAAGCCAACCCCTTTACACCATTCTCCTAAAAAACCCAGGCTCTGGGTTAGGTCCCAATCTGGCTGTGCACAAGCAGTCCCCACTTACATCACAGGAGGATGGAGAGGGTCAGACTGACTTTCTCCTATGTTCTTGATGGTGTTATTTTCTTTCCCTCTGGTTCTAAATGGTTTGGGGTATGTCTACACTGCAATTAAAAGCTGACTCGGGCTAAACAGTTGTTTAACTGAGGTATAGATGTTTGGGATGGGAGGGTCCCAAAGCATGGGCTGCAGCCCGAACCCAAACGTCTACACTGGAATTAAACAGCCCCTTAGACCAAGCCCCACAAGCCTACATCAGCTGGCATGGGCCAACCACAGGTTTTTAATTGTAGTGTAGACATACCCTTAGTCTCCATCATGCAGCTCAAACACAATCTGTTCTGAGATTAAACTGCTGACAGCAATAAGGGGAAGAAGGTAAAATAAATTTGAGGGAGAAGGGAACAGCATTCCATGAGAAAAAAGTACTGTTTGATTGGGAAGGTTTGTTTCCCATTGGAAGGGAACCAGGGCAAAGACAGTGTGATATAGCCATCACAGCTCGCCTAGCACAATACAGTAGTCAGCAAGCTAGTCTCAGAATAAACACTGGATCCCAGTTCAACAGACGAGTTAGGGTCAGAGTCAGGCCAGGGTGAGAGACCAGAGGTTGTGGCCTGGCTGGAGTCCCAGGGCAGGGGCAGAGTCAGGTTACTAGATCACAGGCAGGGTCACAGATGACTATTAGGCTGAAATTAGGAGGCAATACTCAGGCTCAGAACCAGCCTTGGGTCAGAGACCAAAAATCAGCAAGTCAGGTCACAGCAAGCCTGAAGTCTGCATAGTTGCCCAGACAACTTCCTGGGCCATACACCATGGTTAAATAGTGATCATGGGCCAATCAGAAGGCCACTGTCACTCTGGACCATTTGGGTGGTATGTCTTGCTGTGCCTAATCTCCACAGTACTCCTTGGAGAGGTCTTGACATGACAAGGTAGGCATGTCAGCTTCCCCAGCTCCACAGCCCTGGGTTCTAATCCTGAAGATTCTTATGCCTGTTCTCCTAAGCCCCTGTGTTTTCTTCTCCTATCCACCACCCTATCTCATGGCTCTCAGCATGCTGATCTGCAGCCTCATCCTAACAGCCGAAGAGCAAGTCAGCAGGTTCTGCTGATGCTGAACTATAAATTCAACAGGTCAACAGGATTGGTGCCTAAACTCCCAGCTTTGGTAAAAAAAATTAAATTGCCATCTCACAAGAATTTCCAAATTTCATTTGGTCCCCATTCAGAAAAAAAGTAGAAATCTTGACATTTTTCACAAAATGAAATTTTCTAAAATATTTTAACCTTATTGATACATTTCTTTTCAGTAATGTTGAAACTGTTAGTTTTGACTTTACCCTTTTGACTATTACAATATAACATAAGATAAAATAATAGTCAAAACAAAACATTTTGACCTTACAGAAAAGGTCTGACAAAAATCAGTATTTCACAAAAACTTTTCAATTTGGCTGAATCTGCATTTTCTGATGGAAAAGCATTTTATTGGGAAATTTTCAACCGGCTATAGCATCAACAAGCTAAAGAATGAAAAGGAATTATTTGTTTATTTCTTAGGGTATGTACTACAACATTTACGGCATCTTTCAAAGGACTGTGTGGTTGATACTGACCACTAAAATTACATTTATGGAATTTAATCTCACTCTGTAAAATTTGCGAGTTTGCTTCATGAAAACTGACATTTTTTCAGAAAAAAAAAATACAGCCTAATTCTAACAGGACTGGGTGAATGATATGAAATAACTGGTTTAAGGTACTGTGCATAAAGTGTTTGAAACATGAAGAACTCAACTGTAGACACACTCTAGCAATCCACTTACAGCAGAATGAAAACCTTGAAGATTAGGTGTGAGTACAGGATATTGGACCCCAGGATGCCGCTCGATCCTTCTCATTACTTCTGTGTGATCTGCCATCTTAAATACATAAATATTTTGCATTTATTTTTCAGTTATGCTAATTAACAATTATCTGACTATTTTAAAAAAAGGTAGATATGAATTTAAGGATGGATGCAATTCTGCTTTGTCATAAGGTCATATAATAGCAGAAATAATACACTATAACAGAGCATTGCCTGCATTACACCATGCTTTGTCTTGTTTATGCATATAGTTAATGAAAAAAGTATGATCTATAGCTAGAGAGTTGAAAAACGTGCAATATGTGTGAGAAAAAAAATAATAAGATTCTATGGAGTATAAAAGTTTCTGTGTTCATTTCTATTTTGATAATCCAGAAAATACAATTTTCAAGCAAATAAGGAAGCCATGATTTAAGAGAGACATTGGTGGTGACGTGCCATATAATTTAGGGTTCATTAAATTTATGAAGAATGCTACTTCGTTATATAGAATTATCATAAATACTACAAAAAAGCCTGTAATTTTCAAGCTAGTATATAAATGTTAACCCCTCTGTTTTACTAAGGCATTCATCATGAGAATGGGATCTGTCTGTGGGTTTAAACTTTTCCTGCAGTTTCCACATGTCATAATCTTCTCCTTATTAGAGCAATTTATTACTATGTAAATTATTCTAGTTTAATAAACAGAGGATTACGATGTCAGGTGTAGACAAGGTGCAGTAGCAGATGAAGCCTAAGGAACAAAGATTCTATTGTCAAACAAAAGCCTTTGGGTAAAATTTTCAAAAGCACCTAAGTGACACAGGAGCCCAAATCTCATCGAAAGTCCATGGTCCTTGTGCACTTCTGAAAATGTATCCCCTTAATAATAAAGAAGTTAAGAGAGTTATAGAATATAGAAATGTATGCAGAATTAATCCTAAATATTATTAATTCAAATATCTAAAACTAATTCAGTTCTTGGCTCCATTCTCTTTGTGCCCTAACAGTTCAGCAAGGAATTTCTTGAGTGGTGTAAAGGCTATATAACAGCCTCTACAGCAATTTTTCCTCCTGTTCCCCCACATAAAAGGTGTTTCTGGGCAAGCCAAGGGCAGACGGAAGCATGACAGGACTGTTCAGTGTGATTAGGAACATCCCTTACATTGTTCTAAATTAGACTGAGACCTGGATTGGCCGCTGGTCAACCCCAGGATCAGGGGAGAGGAAAGATAAGTTTGGACAGACCTAAGGCCCAATAGGCTTACAGTCAAAAGATTCACAGTCATTCATTTGCCGGTTTCTTGTTTGCAGAAATAAGGCACAAACTAAGGAATTATTCTGTAAATCTAAGTAAAACATTTTGGTATACATTGAGCTAAATTCTGGTTTAAGATGCTCAAGTACAATTCCCATTTTGACACAACTCTAATGAGAGCTGCAATGAGAATCTAGAGACAGAACTGGCTCCCTTAAGGGACAATTAATTCTTTTACCTACATTGATTACGTTACCCTTTCTGTCCTCTATGTCAGTGGTCTCCAAAGTGGGGTGCGCGCACCTCAGGGGGTGCACCAGATCCTTGGGGGTGGGCAGCAGAAGGAGCACTTTTTTTGTTTTGTTTGCGCTTTGGCAAAATTGGTAGAGCCGGCGCGGCAGGGGGTGCGTGCTCAAAATTTTTTTTTACTGATAGGGCTGCGCAATCAAAAAGTTTGGAGACCACTGCTCTATGTCACTATTCACTCCAAGTCAGCCCAAATGCCAGGAGAGAAAGGTGACTTTTAGTAATCTAAGTCCAGTACTGGCATACAGCAGTTGCTGAATTCTTAGCCTAGCTCTACCCCTGACTCAGTGTATAACAATTAGAGCTAGTCGGAAAACTTATGCCAGAAGGTTTTTTCATTAGTATTTGTTGATTTGTCAAAAAGTAAACATTTTGTGCAGACAGTTCTAATTTTGATCAAGTTCTAACAGAACCCAGACAGAGTTATGGCAGAAACTTGCTGCTTTTCCTGCCAGATTGCCTGCCCTGCTCCTTGGCAGCCCATCTGAATGACTGCTGGGGAGCTGGACTTTCAGGGTCCATGGTTTCCACCATGCATACTGGCTCGGAATCCAGGGCTTCCAGAGTCCCAGGTCCTGAGGCAGCTGCCAGGTGGACCAGCCTGGAGCCAGGGCTCCATTCCTTTTCATGGAGAATTTCAAAATTTTGGTTTTTATTCCAAATAAAAATTAAACCAAATTTTAACATACTGAAATCCTCCATGAAATGGAATACCTTTCTCCACCCTGCTCTACTGGCAAGTCACTTAATCACAGCAAGCCAAGTTCTACAATGGGAGCCAGAGTGATTAGAAATGTGAGTAAAAAATAAAATTAGCTTGCATTTTTCAATTTGAATCTCATCAAACTGGCACACATGTCTTCACCATTTTGTCCTTTTTCCATTTGGAAATCATTTCCCCCTCTAATGTTAGGAATGGAAAAATTAATAGGTCTGTTTTTACTTTCTTGCTTTTACAACATCCATTAGAAAGAGTAACAAATAGTGGCAGTAGTGTTAGATAGATGATTGCCACAGTGCAAACATTATTTTTGTGAACGACAGTGGTCATTATACCTCATTATTATCTTTTCCAAGATACACAGATGTGGTGGGGTATGTCTGACATTCAAACCTTTTCTGTTAGAATGGAGAGAGAAATTCTTCCTTCAAATTAAGATAGGCTTACAGCATTCCTTTGTTCATATTAGCATGAAGATTTCTAACTATATACTTTCGAAAATCCTATTTACACCGAAATCATAGCTTATCGCTCCAAAAACACAGTCAGTCAAGATCTGGTGTTATCAGATATGTTATTGGGGAATACTGTGCCCCACTATTATCACTTATCTCGAATAGCTCCCCATGGGTACAGGATGTTGACAGAGGGCACTATATCACTTCAACTGTTGACTAGGCTCTCACATTTGGGGTCATTCTTCAGTTTCCACTTGGTCATATTGTCACCAGTCGTTGCCATCCCAACTCTCACTCCATTAAGAGTACACCAGGGTTTTCATTTGAGCTCAGAGCCTGGAGAGAGTTGTTCTGAAGGAACCAGATTCTCCAAGATCAATGGCATTTCCTGCCATTTTATTTCTCTGTAACCTTCCATAGTGGTATTTTGTGATCAGGGATTTTCAGAAGTAAAGCTCTTTCTGGACTTCAGCCTTTTGGGTGGTATAATGTGTCCATACAAGTGGGTGTCTTTGATGATGCACCTGTTTTTGTCTCCTCTTATTACTAAACATATCCTGCTTCACTGATGGCAGTGCAATCCTTTTGGGGCAGGATAGCAACAGTGTGGAAGTCAGTATCACACTCCCTGAGATGACCTTGCAGGATTAAGTTCAGTATCGATTTTGTGAGTATGGCTTGAGCGTGACCATACTGGGGCGCAGTACTCTGCAGTAGAGTAACTGAGCAAGACTGGCTGCTTGGAGTTTTTATGGGTCAGAGCTCCATTTTGTGTTGGCCAGTTTCTAGAGTACACAATTCCTGGAGCTCACTTTCTTTTTCAGCTTCTTGATGTGGTCTTTGAAAATCAGCATTTGATCTAATGTGACCCCACGGTAGTCCAGATGTTCATAAGGCTCAAGGATTGTGCCATCTCATAACATATGGGGTTTTTACTTGGCCTTACAGTGTTTCAGGTGGAAGACACACACCTAATTGTAACATCATGGAAAGTTCTGTTCTGACTGCAGGGTACATGTTGTGCATAGATGCTAATGAGAATAAGAGGAACTAAGAACTAAGAGGAACACCCCTATGAAAAATGGGGCACCCCAAAATTCATGGGGTATGGAAGTACAGATAAGGAAAAGAGGGTTTCAACCCTCATGCTTATACATAAGATGTTAAGTGTGGTCAGAACAACAAGATAAAAGAGTTAAATGTGGGAAGACCCAAGGGACAACTCCAACGGATGACCCTATGGGAAACCCTAGCAGGGACCCTCCCTCTATCGATGATCATCTATTAAGAGGGCCATCACACCCTAAAATATCTTTGAGGATGTGAGTATGACTTAGTCATTGCATGGGTTTTTGTAGGATTTGTATATGCATGGGTAATTGTGACTTTACTTATTGCTTTAATGAAACTTGTAGTACAGATAAGACTTTGTACTTATGATTATGTCTGTGGTCGCTATTCTTGGACTTCAAATATTTCTAGTCTCTCCAAATTTGAGACAAGCACCAGAGGTAATATTGACTCTATTGAGCTTGAAACTGTAGCAGCAGGAGCTAAATCCATGGTAGTTTAATACAAAATTACTAAATTCAATTTAAATAAATAATAAGGTTACAGTAAGGATAGTGGTCAGTAACTTTTTGTACAGTTAGGGTATTTATGTAGTTTGAGCAGTGCAACCACTTGGGCCGCTTTGGGTATCTGCACTGTCTCGTGAAAGAATTAAAGAAGTCAAGAAGCCACTCCTGTGCTCTTGTCCTAAAGTGACCCAATAGTTAATTAGATATACATCAAGTCCTGCTGCCTTTCCACTTTTCAGGGATTTCATGACAACAGTCAGCTCCCCAGTGTTGAGCTGCTCATTGTGGACTTTGCCGTCTTTGAGAAGTGAGCAAAGTTCCTGCTTAACTTGTTTTGCTTTGTGGACTGGTTTACCATTTAGGATGAAATGGTTTGTGACATGGTTGGGAGAGACTTTGGCAATGAGCTTTGGTTGTTGTCCATCAGGGTTCAGCTTGAGAATGGTGGCTCATACTTCTATACAATTACGGCACAGGTTTGTTCTTTCAATCAGCTCCCTTCAAGAGTAGCATCCCTCCTTTCTGATCTATCTCAGAAACATTTCCCCAAGCCCAATTTTTTCTTCACCAAAGGGATCCGAGTCAAACAGTTCTGAATATCTTTTCTATTTTGGCTTGTGTTTTTCTAAAAGACCAGGTATATTTAGTGTCCTACAGCCCCTAGGGATGTGCTTTTGGGCAGTTTTCAACATGAGGGAGACATAGTCTCCATAGTAGTTGTGTGACAAAGAAATATTACAGCTGGATCCATCCAATTCAGAGGAAAAGACTTCCCACTCAGCCTTTACCATAATGATGAAAGCAATTTCCATATCTCCGGAAATACTTTGCTGTTATCACACTCTGACTGACTGGGAGATGTGCAAAATAGCTGAGTATTGTAAAATTCTAGAAGGTATTTGGCGAGGGTGATGATGTTTTCATAATATCAAAATGGATAATTCTTTGAGAAATAAAATGTGCTCACTCTATATTTCTAAAGCCAGATGTTCAGATTGTGGGTCTCTGTTGGCTCAGACTCTTTGCAGCATCTGGCTGTCATGCTTCAGTTTTCCCCTCTTCCAGCTGGGGGGCCACAATCAATCAGTGATGTAGGGTTCAGTCCTTCATACTAACCTCGATAAAACAGTCCTTCTTCTTCCAAGGATCAACAAAACATGTCCAAACTAAACAAACTAGTTCATCCAGCCCTTTCAAAGCTTGCTGGTCTTTTTTTGCCCAGTTAATGCAGGGTTCTCCATTTTAGCCATCCTTTTCCAAACCCTCTTTGTAGGCTTTATAACTCAACAGCCCTTTTTTCCCCTACAAGGCTGGGTGTCAGTCCGTCCCTTCTCTGGTGGAGCAGCGATGGTGTATGGGATCACAGTACTTCCCTTAACACTGTTGGTTTAAAACAGGGTTCAGAGTATGTGTTGCAAGTCAAACGGTAGCTAGATTTAAATGGCACCAAAATCTTAAAAGTTGTTGTGCGATTTCATCTAAAATGGAAGAACTCTCATTATACTGGCTGTTCTCACAAAATGTGCTGATTGCATCTGAACAGGCTCTTTACTGGTTTGGAATCTGAAGGACTTCTGAGATTCAAGCGAAGCAGGGTCAAATTTGAAATTCCAGTTCCGACCATCTCTAATTTTAACACTAGAAACACAAATTGTAGTTTCTAAAAATTGCCAAAATTTATGTTACTTCTTTAATAAAGGATGAATTAAGGATATGATCCAGGCAGGTGCAGAGGAAGTTGAGTGTACACAGCACATTGCAGGAGGCTCTCAGCACTTTCCACATCACATCCTTAGTCTGTATGAAAACCAGGATAGATGAGATATTTATTTCATAGCTTCACAAATTTGTAAGGCAAAAGCAGTACTAGTGGGGCCCTATACAGTAAGTGGCATGAATGCATAGATCCAACTTTAATCCACTGATTATGATTAATGAAGCACAATCATTAGTCCCCACAACATCCTCTTCTCAAAATTCATTTGTTGCACAAGACCCATATCCATTAGCTCCATCAAATTTTGCTTTGGTAAAGAAAATGAGATATAAAAAAAGAGACACATATTTTTGGTTTCCCATTGGGAAAATATATCCTGAAAAATGTGGCGCAAACACATGGAACAATAGCCTCCCCAAATTTAACCCTAAATATATGCCTTTGCAGAAGTAGATATAGGGCTCCAAAGTGTTTAATAGATACACACACCATTTTCATGTACTCATGCCCGTAATTTATACCATGTCAGGGACAGGATGTTGGTGCTAGGCAATCTATTTATAATAGCTTCTACATGAAGTCAATCAGTATAACAACCTAACATATGTGATAATCACCTAAAAATACACTTAGTAATTTCTTATTGCTTTAAGAACAAATTTTCAGTCCTTAATTAAATAAAACAAGATCTTCATTTTTCAGACCTTTGAAGCCAAATGTTTAATGCTAAATGCTTGAACTAATTCCACACTTTAAAAATCATTGCATGATTTAAAATATATTTAACAAAATGAAATGACGCTGTGATTCAAGCTGTACAAAACTGCTTGTTCCAAATAATGATTCATGTATTATATTTGTCCCCTTGCTATTTTTCCTGTAAGAAGAGTCTTATTTTAACAAATTGCATTTTATTACATTTAACATTTTAATACAATATTTTCCAGATTTTATTTTAAAATATGCTTTTTAATGGGAGTATTTATCATTTTTGGCCATTTAGATTATAGGTATGGGATCCTGGTTTATATGGCATCTTGCTACTGTGGAACTTTTTCTTTTGGCTTTTTTCAGTCATAAATTCCCTGCCAAACAAAACCGTAGGAGGGAAATCATAAAAGAGCTTTAAAATACTAAAAAAAGAAATAAGTGAATGAGTGATCTAAACATAACCGGGAGTTCTATTCCCATGACCTATGAGAAGAAAAAAGAAAGGGGAGAAAGAAAAGACATAATCAAGACTGCACTCCATCTCCAAGCAATACAACTTTATCATTTAAACCAAAACTATTTTAAACATCATATAAGCCATTAAAAGAAAATATTCAGACTTGAATTTGAGATAAGAAGGAATTTTTCTTTTTTCTGAACCTGACAAGTCTGAGCTAACTTTGCTATTCTAAAGGTCTCATGGGAAAAGGAAAGAATTAAACACACACAAGAAAAAGAAATAGACCTATGTTTGCCTTAGGCTTTGCAGGCTAACATTAAAACCCTCTGTTATTGTCTGACGCTGTAACTATCAACGTGTGATGGTATAGTGCATGGTGAGTTACAATAAAAGCTTTTAATGTGAACAATTAAGAAAGCATACTGCAAATTTGAGCTAGATTATGTAACTGGCAGGCTACCCAGAAGAACGCATCGCAGTGGAGAAGACCAGGAGGCATTATGCCAATGTTCCCTGGGCTCTCCTGTTGTTCTGGCATGGAGGGAATAATTTGTGACACACCTTTAGAAGTACAACATACTCCCTGCTGCACAGCCAGCCTGATCTGCTGGCCAGCACACAGGGGTAGAACCATAGCCACACCAAGTTTCTCCCAGAGGAATATCTGGCATGAAACCCCTGTACTTCCTGGCACACTCACAGCTGTGATGTGGATAGCTCTTACATGGCATGGCCTTCCAAGGCAGGGGAGAATCCTTACTCCCACCAACTCCCCTACTGGGATACTTAATGGCCAGGCACAATCTAAATGGAAATATTTTTCACACATTTTAACAGACAATATGCAGCAAAAACAATATATCAAAACTTACAATCCTCTCCCTCTCACTTTGATGATCTTCAAGTATTTATCATTCTAGTGCAATGTAAAATACCCCTGGTTAAAATGCTCTGTGTACTGTCCTTCACTAAATTCTGTTTGCATGGATGATGAATGTTGCACTAGTTGCAATGCTATTTCTGTTCTGTTTAAATTTGTAGAATGAAATAAAGGTTAATTAAAATAATAATAATATTAAACATTTTAGACTTAGAAAGTTTTAAAAAATGCTTGATATACCTATGCATTTATTTAATTTACATAAGCATAAACTTATTTAATTAAATGCACAAGGTCTGATTACCATGAACAATCAAACGATCACAGATGCAAAAATACAAGTGTATTTCTATATGGAATGACTGGGATTGCATGTGTCAAATAGGTGAGTGCATTCACAAATGGCTAGACACATAATTGATCATTTGTACATGCAATTACTTGACATGTGTATGCAATCAGATTAATTGCACCCAGAAATTATAAATTCAAATGTGCCTGCATTTCTTGGCATGCAAGTGTGTAATTAAGTTTCTGTAAATAAGTTTAAGAAATATAAATCATAATTGATTTTCTTCAGCTTTAACTGCAACAGCAATCAACTGTAGTGGGAGCTGAGGATGCTTAGTATCTTTTGGAAGGTACTCAGTGCCCCTCAAGATCAGGACTTAATCTACAATATCAAACCTTGGGCAAAATCCTGCCGCCATTGAAGTCAACTGGAGTTTTTAAACTGACTTTAGCAAGGCCAAGATTTCACGCCTTCTTTCTGCTGGTACATAGCAAAAGTAGCATATAACATACATATTATAACTGCTGTTGAATAACCTCCATATGGCCATAGACAGATACCAAACATCTATAATGATACCAATAGATCCTCAGTTCTGGAGCCTTACAGTTCCATCCATCTGAGAAAAACAAGTGTCTGCTTTAAAAGATCTCAGCATGATTCATTGGCATTCACCCTGCATGCCAGACAGGAAGGGACAGATTTTTATAGGTAGTTGCATCTTTAGCCACGTAAATACCTTTAAATAATTAGCTCGAAATTCCCTATTGACCAGTTAGAATTTAAGGCTTTAGAACTACAGAAGGGATCTCACTGCAGCAACTAATTTTACAAAACACAGTAGATACGCTCATTTGTACTCTCTTACATGTAATTATTAGCTAGGGTGTGAGAAAACTCAACTGCTTTGACTCTTCTGATAATTAATTTCATTTCTGAATAGTGTGTCACGTAAACTGAAACAGTTCTCAATTGTGTGCATTTTACCTACCTGAGGTACCCACTTTGATGAAACAAAACTGGTTGCTTCTATTACAGACAAGCCTGCTTTGGAAAGTCGGTTGATTAACTCAATTTTGATATCTGTGGGAACTGTAACCTATGGATATGGAAGCATTTCATTGTAAAATATCTGTCATACAATAAGTACCTTTTGCAAATAAAATGCCCACAGTACAAAATAAGCATCCACACTTTGTTTAAAATAGTTAACCATGACCACATACTCTTCCCCTTATGTGCAGGCAGTGGGTAGCAAACACACAATGGCCCAGGAAGCAGTGGGCATGCACCCACTCCATTCTCCACCCCTTCCCTGGAGTCTGAAGAAGCCGTTCCATGAGAATGCGGTACACAGATGGCTTCACAAGAGATGACAGAGGTGGGGATAAAGCATCCCACAGATGAGTGGGGACCCAGGAAGCAATCACTGTATACAGCCTGGTCCACTGGGAGGAAGAATGCCAAAAATACCTACAGTAATTAATTTTCCCATTGTCATATTAATGCTCCAGCCACGATGAGGTACATGAATCTGCCTTGCTGCCTATTTAAAGGGGTGTTTTATTCTGGGATATGGTTGGGAACCATGGCATTGGGGTCCAATTTTACATGGCCCAGCTTTATTCCCACTATATTAGGCCATCATCCAGTTCCCATCCCAGCCACCAGGTGGAAGATAGGGTAGAAACAGAAATCTTGCACAATTTATGGCAATTTATTTTTCTTCTCCCATCGGCCACTCCTCAAGAAGGATGATAGAACCTTAATTTATTAATGTAGAATTTAAGGTGCTGATCAGGGATTAGTGCCACAGAGTGCTAGGCATTTCCTGCACCAAAGAGTTTTCAATCTAGGTTATGACATCATAAAGCTGATGGACACAACAAATGGGAGGAGTAGAGATGGAGGATGGTGCAATAGTAAAGCAAGCATATCTCAACACAACAAAACAGTCATGTCTTGCTATTTATTTTAAATATCCAATTTAAAAACCAATTAATTAGGTAGAAAAGGATTAAAAATTATGACATGTAAACTGTACATAATGATAAGCATACACATGAAACTATGCAAAAATGTATGGTGACAGAAATTACCTTTTCATTTTGTAATCCGTCTCTTGGCCCAACTTCTACAATTTTAACATAGTCAGGAAATCCAGATATTTGAAATTCCTGAAACACAAGATGATAGATTCAATATTAAATAAAAATACATGTTTAACATATTATCAGCTTTACCATTGCTTCTTGTAAACGCGGATATGAAGTCATTTTATCAACAGCAAAGGAAACGTGCCTGCAGAATGCCTTTAAAAAACTTCTGTGGGGCCACATGTTGCACACCTTGGATGGGGGAAGATGTGAAGGAGCAGAGTTTATTTGCATGAATTTTCCATTTTTCTATCAGGGTCATAAATTATTATTAATTATTATTATTATTATTAAACAGAATGTATTTATTTAAATGAACATTGTACTTTATGGCACAAGACATATTTCCTATGTCAAAAAACTTACAAAACTAAGGGCCCAATCCTGCAAACATTTATGTATGTGAGTCCAACTGAATAATGTGTGTAAATGTTTGCAAGATTGAGCCATACATCAGACAAGACTGAGGCACACAAATCAAGGGGAGGTGGGGTGAAGAGATTATTAATGATGACATAGAAGGAGGACATGCTGGAAGAAGTAGACTTTCAATAGGATTTAAAAGAGAATAGGAAAGGTACTTGCCAGACAAGAAGAAAAAGTTTACAGGTGTAAGAGCAGATTAAAAAGGTGGGAAGCTGAGGTGGGAAGAGGAGAGGAAGGCAGCAATATGGTCAAAAGACTAAGGAAAGTATAAGGAGTAAAATGGGAAGTAAAGAGAATGTGGGGCACAAAAGCAGATGGAGGGAAATGAAATTTCCCTTGTTTGTTATTTGGCTGGTCTGATATTGAATCAACTGGAAAGGTGAGGAGCTATTGTAATTAAGGCCCTATGTAACTAAATTCACAGGACATTTTGAAATGGTTTTACAGCAATTTAGAAATAAAAGCTGTATGTCTTTAAAAACAATTTGAATGGTTAAATTGGGCATAAAACTACAGACCCATTTGGGGCAGGGATAGTGTGGAAGCACATGGTACTGTCAAGAGATCTGGAAGACACTGTGCTCTCTGCACTTCATTGAATGCAGTCCAATTCAAAGTCTTCATTTCCACAGTTAAAGCCCTCTATGAGATTAATTCTTGCTACTTGAGAGAATGCCACTCCCTCCATGACCTCCCATGACCGCTAAGTTCCACTAAACTAGAACAATGAAACTGTGGACCAATAGGGGAAGTCTCATGAATACAGGAGACACGGCTTTCACAGAAACCAGATCTAGACTTGAGAAGTCACTTTTGCAAAGAATAAAAAAACCCTAACTTCACAGCATTCAGTACTAAACATAAAACCCATCTTTCAACCAAGTCTTATTTGCATTGTCACTGCAGTTTCAACCTAGTGGCTGGAGAACTTCTATTTTCCAGTGAAGTATTGGAAAGTGACACAGAAATATACCTTTATAGCATCATCATATTGTCTCCCACTGACATCAGTGGATACTGTGTGCATATGTGGCCCACAGATTATATTAAATTCACTGTAGTAATATGCACAATCATACTAAAAGTACAATAAAAAAATCAATGCAGTTAGTGTACATTTATCTGAGCACTGTAAAAAAAGAAAAGGAAAAAAGCTGTATAGCATCTATGAGATCACATTCAACATCTGGTGAGCTAAAACTTTGTTGGCCCATTCTGAGCTCACACTCACTGAGAATATAAACCTATTTAAATTTGAAGGTAAAACTTTCACATCTGCTGCATATTGTTTTTCTTTTTAAAAAAAAGTTCTTTTCACAAATATGGCAAGACTTCAGCAAAAAGGGCATACATCTGGGTATTTTCATGATTATCAGGTAATTGTTGTTACATGACAAATGCCACAGCTGAGCTATGAATAAAACTGTGACTATAGCTGAAAATAAGAGCTAAAATGAATTAAATGAACTGAACCTTATATTTGGTGCATGAAAATTTTTCATAAAACTTTGCTTGCCATATTTTTTTCATTCTATGGGCCAAATCCTGTAAAACCTTATTCAGTTCTTATTGTGGCAAGACTTCCACGGAAATCAATGGGCCAAATCCTCAGATCAGTTTAAATAGCCCCACACTACTTTGTACTGGGTCAACCATTTCAGAGGATGATGGGAGGGTGGAGAGGACAACAGTTCTGTGGTGGCCGTTTTAAGGCAGCAACCAAGCAGTGGTGCATAGAGGATACAGTAGTATAAATGGATCCAAGCAGACAAGAGGAAGATAAAGAAGCAGCTGTCTGGCCAGCATGTATTTAACAGCTGTGAAAAGAAAGGGTTGCCACACAGTGGAAGAGCTGTAGCCTTTCAAACTAAATGGCATGCCAGAACCGTTTTGAATATTATGAAGGACCTTTGGGTCTATGAATACTCATTGGGTAGATAGGACACTGGATAGTTAAGTTCAGTGAAGGAGGAAAAGAGGAGATCTACTTCTGTTTGGGGACAGCGAATACATGCAAAGATCAGAACCTAAGAGCATATGCTGACCCTTTTCGTCCCTTCCTCCCACTGGGGCTTAGGAGTTACTGCAAGTGCATGGCTTCCATGGGAACATATGTCCAACTTTGTTTCACAACTTTACCTGTAAATTTATGGGAAACAAATCTGTTCAATTCAACCTCCACTTTCCCAGTCACAGGGAACCATATGAAGCGGAAGTTATTCAACGCAGCTCTGATACTGCACATTAAAAAATGTAAGATTTGAAGAAGACACGTAAAGTTCCCCAGCAGTCAATCCACATAATATAAAAAAAATCACCGCAAAATAGAAACAAAAAATGAAATCACACTGTACATTCTGACAGGGTAAAAGAAAGAGGAAGAGTTTTATAAAACTATACAATCATTTATGTTATACATATTATTAAATATGTAAATGATTTTGTTTCAAGAGCAAATGTTGACCTAATCATTTTATATGAAATACTTCTATGGAATCAAATGCAACAAAATATAAGTAGCTATTATAGATTTGAGTAGCTACTATTTATTGAACTATGTATTGGCTATATTAAATAGAAACAACTACTCAAAGTACATTGTTTGAAATATCAAAAAGGAAATGGTTGACATAAAAGATTAAAAGCCTGGAAAATTTGTTTCCCTATCCCCATGTATAACGCTTTGCCGAGAGAACAAAATGCATATAAAACCACTAAAAAAATGTTTGCCTTCTTCAAAACACAAAGCAGCCAAAGGTCCCCCCCCCCAAATTTTAGAAAAAGAGAAAAGGACTGACTACCCATCCTGGGACACTGTATGCCAAATTTCAGCATAGAAACATTTTTCTCCGAATTATAAATAGTTGAGAATAGAGGTTTAAACTAAGCCTTAAACATAGCATTATAATCCTCTTAAAATAACCATAATTGTAAACAAATCAAATAATAAACCTTCAAATTAAATAAACAGCTCCAGAGCCGCCACAGAATTTCCTGACGTGAGTATTGGTTTCTATGGACTTCAGCAGCAAGTATATCATTCTGATGATTATCTGAATGTCACCCGCTGCTCAGCCAGTATCCCTGGCCTTCTGCTGCCTGTGTGGCACAGAAAATCATACAAACCTGTTGCTGATTTAGGCCTTTAGCTTTATTTAGCCAACTAAATTGGTAAGGAGGAACACATTCCAGCTACACATTAGCAATAAATTCCAGTTTCATATGTTTTATATTTCCAGGCAGTTGTCTTGTGCAATCACAGGCTTCAACTTTGCCATTTAGTCACAGAGCTGCATTGGGGCATGACGTGAAGGCACTACACTCCAGAAAGAGCACTAGGAACCATCTTGCAGCTTCCAATTGCAATTTTGCCTGACTCTTAAGTGGGCTGCACAAGAAGGGTTTGAGGCTCCTTAACTCCGTCCATTCCCATTGTACCACAAGAGCCAGGCAGATTCCAGCTGTTAGATATTTAGTTGTGGCAGGTTGTGAAATTATGGTCCCCAGCATACGTCCCCTAATTCTATGTCCCCCCAGGGTCATTTACTCATCCCTCACTTCTCTCTAAAACTTCAAAGCAGTCTCCGGAGAATGAAGCTTCAAGATCCTTAATAAAGTTAATTCAAGTGTTCAAACTCTATTAAGGTCCTGTTGGAAAATCCCAGTTGAGTTGCCTAAAAGCAAGAGCCTATCTAGCTAACACTGTAGTTATTCAAGACTAGATTGGTAAATTTGACACTGGGGACTGTAAATTTATACATTTCCTGCATCTATTTATATCAATATATCAGTTCTATACCAATTTATATCTAGCTACATTCAAAATTTTCTATATGTCATCACTAAATATCAGGGCAACCCAACATATCCTTCTAACGAGTGGCAAAAGCAGAGTTATATGGTACCCCCTCAATTCCTTTTTTAATTAAAGGAGCTTGCTTTCTTCACAGGCCACAAAATGTGACTCCGATACAAACAGACCACAACAAGGCCACCTAAACAAATATTGCTGACGTTGTTTGATACTGAGCAGCCCAGAAAAATGTAAGGTTATGATTATGGAGGGTAAATAGTTGACTAATGAGCTAATGAAGTTGACACAAATAAGCCTATATTTATTACTTTTGTCCAGATTTCTTATTGATTTCCTATTGTCCTATTGAAAATGGTTAGAAGTTTTACATTAATATTTATGTATCAAGAGCCTGTGTGAGCTCATGAAAACGTATTAAATTAGATATTTCAGGGCATTATTGGAAGAAATGAAGTGTATTCAACTCTTCACAGACTGGATATTTGCTAAGGGGATTTCCAGCAGTACTGAAAAGTTCTAAGACTTCCATAGTCATTTCCATTCATCACTCAACTATAACTTCATACATGACAACAATTACTAGACTGCAGCAAGACAGTTTAAAACAAAAAGACAAACCAGATCAAACATGATATCATTAAATGGCTAATTCATTCAACAGATTCACAGTTGTAACCTCAAAATGTAAAATACCAATGCTGGGTTAACATCCTAAAAGACACTGGTTAGTTGATTTAGTTATATTCATATATACATAGTAGGGCTTCAACAAAGTCAACACAAGCAAGTTAAAAACACAAATGATAATGTATAAATAATCAGGAAGATTGACAATTTAGATTTAAAAGCTACAATTGAATCTGCTAATTGAAAACCCAGAGGATACAATTCCATTACAAAGCCTTCAATGGGCAAAAGTCTGACATGCTGAGAGACCAAATGGCAGAGATTGACAAAGTGACTGCAAGTCAGAGGTTTAATGCACTGGAGCACTTATGAGAATCAGTTCTTAATGATAATATGATGCTGAAGAGTTAAGAACCTTAATAATCTGGATCAAAACTATAAACTTCAAGCCATACATTTAGCCTACATTTTTGGTGGAGCGGATGTAAGTAACTAGAAGACTGGACGGGGGGATGAAGACCCAGCAAACCAACACCTGCCACCCATCTCAACTCAGATCCAGTCCCGCAGCTCAGCTCCTGCCACCACACAACTGCAGCCACCATCAACTCTCCACATGTGAGAAGGGCAACAAGTCAAATGCCAGCATTTAAGCAACAGGTCCTAAGGGTTAGTGCAATGCACTTGATTGTAATTCCTGTTCCTTGTCTTTTTTCTGGGGCAATGAACATACTTCTGATCGCCTTTCAGAGCAATACAAATCAGAAAAGAACTCTGATAAGGTGGATTCTTGGCCACCCATAGCCTATCAATTTTTGCTGACTGAAGCCTGGATTTTCAGCAGATATTCCTTACACTGAAAACTCAGTTTGTTCTGAAGGTGATCTCATGGTGTCGGACACCATCAGGTGGTTGAGGGACATCTACATAGAACACATCACCAGACATTGGCAATACCAGGAGGGATGAGCTGGAGTGCCGATGAGAAGCACAGTCAGGAAAGTAACAAATACTTTCCTCGTGGATTGTATTTTCTAAATGGACAACCTACTTAATTCTCAATTACTGAGGCACAATCTCCACTCACTGTTATATTTTGCTTTCCACAACCAAATCTCTGTACAGCTTTTCATGAGTGATGTACCCGAGTATTCGGATTCTAATATCTAAACTGTATTGTAAAATCTATTCACCTAAATTTGGGTTATTGCTGATTATGTACTCTATGTATCATATAACTTTAAAAACAAACTTTGTATTTGTGGATAATCTAAGCACTATACACAGATGTACAGACACTTTTCTCAACCTATATATTATATAATGTTTTTAACATTAGCTTTAATACATTTTTAAAATCTATCATAAGGCTAAGATTGCATTTTTATTTACTAGGTAATCTGCTTTGATCTGTTTGCTATCACTTATAATCACTTAAAATCTATTTTTCTGTAGTTAATAAACTTGTTTGATGTTTTATCTTAACCAGTGTGTTTTTGAGTGAAGTGTTAAGGAATCTTAGCTCTCTTCACAAAGGCTGTTGCATATCTTCCCCACATCGAGAGGGGAGAGAACTAATTTAATGAGCTTGCACTGTTCTGATCCCTTTGCAGTGCAAGATGGTATAATTCTGGGTTTATACTCCAATAGGGGTGCAAGGCTGGGGAGCTGGGAAATTGGCTGGTGTCTTCATTGTCACTCCATGAGTGGCTTAGGTAAACCACTCAGGTGACTCAGTTGGGTGTGTGGCGCCACCTGCTGTTGTGTTGGATGATAACAAGACTCAGAAGGGGCTGGCTGTGAGTCACCGGCAGAGCAGGGAGAGAGGCCAACCCAGCTGAATAGTTAGGGGGCACAGTGGTTCAACAGCTTCCAGGCTTCACTCCATTTTGTGTGGAGAGACGCAAGCACCTAACTCCTTCCCACAAGAAATGCATTAGGTGCCTAAGCAACCTATCTCCAGGTGGATTTCTGAGTAGAACTAGGTGCCTTCCTGAAGTAAACAAACCAGCCCAGCCCGCAAGGGTGCTTACCCTGACGGGCCACGTGCCACAGGTTGCCGATTCCTGCGTTAGGCCCTGCGGCACTCAGCTTTGTAATGCCTCAGTCCATTTGTGGAGCCTACCCTAAATAAGTGAAGACTATTTCTTAACTTCTCACTCTAGAAAAACTGTAATGAAAAACATGAGGTTTAATTTCACTTTTACAAGCCTCAGAACATCCTACTTTTTAAAATCCTTTACTTGTTTCTATAAACTATCTAAAGCCTCAATCTCTGATTGCAGTATATAATGAGCCCCACACCACAAACTATAAATGTTACATTTCAGAGCTGCCTATAATGTCAGCATCAGGTGAAGAATAAATCATGATTTGAATCCCTCCCCCATGTTTAATTAAAAGGATAAAAATGAGTTCTAATGATGCTTAGGCTTAGCATAATTATAAGCTCTACCAAATCCTTATTCATTTTTTTAAATAAGCGAAGTGTTGAACGTGCTTCTCTGACACTCTGCAAAACAGAATGCTTTTCCCACAGCCCCAAAGATTAAACAGATGTTCATTCTTGTTTCCTCATCCGTCACCTCCCTTTTCCTTAGTAATGGGCAAGTTCAGAAGAAATGAACCAGGTTAAGAATTCTGGCATTATTTTCTACTATATTATTGCTATGTGAAGTCATATGTTGGATGTGACTCAGAAACAATTATTTTAGCTGCACACTTTATACAGGCTACACTTTTATTTATACCATGGTGACCTCACAACATCACATCCCTTTCTGACCAAAAGGCACAACTATCACCACTCCTTTGTAAACAGAGTTTTCAATTGGGCTTCTTCACTGCATACATCTGGTGCAGAATGCAGCAACACCTGCTCACAGGACCATATTATACCTGATATATACTCTTTAAAGTAGTTGCATGTAAAGTGGTAGGCTGACTTTAAGCTGTCCCTATTTTTTTTGTTTCTTAAAAACTTTAAATAGGGACAGACCAGGGGGACATATCAACTTAGATACTTTCCTTTGTAGGTATCTGTATTGTGATAGTATTGCCATTTTCAGAGCTTCCAACATCATAACTCAGAAGACGACTAAACATTTGCTGCAGCTGCTCCTTGAACTAGCTTCCAGTGGATATCTGCCTCTACCCATCCTTTACTATTTTAAAAGTTAAAAAGTAAAACAACAAGCTGTAATTCCAGGATACACCCCTGATAAAGTATTTGCTTCAGACCGTATTGAGAAAAAATGTTATTTCATGCTTTACCTCCCAATTCCAAAGCACACACAAGTAGTAATGTAATACAAGTACACTCTGACTGATGGTCACACCTGAGACCTAGACCAGTAGAAATTTATTTACTGGAGACTTTTTGTTCAGATGAACTAGTTTAAAGTTAAATTTCTAGGCTAATTTATTGTGGCTAGCAGCTTGTATAAGGACTTAGTTAAGAAACAGTAAATATTCATAGATTTGATATAAATGTAGAGTAGTTATTTTATGTATTTACATTAATGTTTTAGAGCCTGATTCTCCTCTCACATACAGTGATGTACATCAAGAGTAACTCAACTGAAGTCAATGGAGTTACACTGGAATAAATGTATAAAGAGCTTCAGGCCTTACAACATCTTTCTCTGGGGTAAGCAGATGCTTATTTACAAATTTCAACAATGTAAATTACACAAAGCTTCCCATAGCAAGTAATATTAATCAAAGCCACTACGGCATGTGCTAGAAATATTAGCAACCACATTGTCAGGGTACACAAAATATATCCACTAACAGCTATTCAAATCAATTCATTTTATGATTGTGCCCTAAAATTTGCTAAATGCAAGCTCTGGTATACCACCAAGAGAAGAAAGAGTCAAAGGTGCATGCCTTCCACTGACTTCCCTGCTACCTGTCTTCAAAGTCAGTCCACAGGAACTGACCATGGGCAGCTGGTGAACTGGCCATTTGGGAAGGCTAGCCCTCGGCCCCTCCCCTTCTGCCCAAGGCCCCTCCACTTCCCCTCTCGCTCCCCCTTCTGTTCTGCCCCTCCTCTCCCGAAGGAGCCCATAGCATCCCTACTGTGGCTCCCAGTCCCAGCGCTGTGCGGCACAGCCGCAGCACACCAGTGTGCCGGGCAGCCAGGCGGCGTGGCCACAGCGCCAGGCAAGCAGAATGGCCTGAGCACCAGCAGCCCCATTCCCCACAGCAGGCTGGCCAGCTCCAGCCCCAGCCCCATCCAGCCTGGGCCAGGGCAGAACACGGAGAATAGCAGGAGGAGCCTGAGGGTGGAGCATGGGTGGGGCCACGCCCAGCTGTTTGGGGAGGTACAGCCTCCCCCAGCCTATGATACCTGCTGCCCATGGAACTGACAGCAAGAACATTCCAGCCCCCATTAGTCATGACAAGACAGAGAATGAAGACCAGCTCTTAAGGGCTTTCAAAATTATCACCAATACTTTAAATTTAACACAAGTTAGCTGCTTTTAGTAGCCCATGCTCCACAGGAAACAGGCATCTGTGTTCTATAGTCATGGATGCACTTGGATTGTTTTCAAGAGAATGATTGAGTAAATGTATTACTGAAGTTTAGCCTGGGGGTGACAAAGACATAGATAACCCTAACAAGGTCTGCATTAGAAAGGACTCATAGATGATATAAGGGACTACAGACTGTAGTAAAATTGAAATATATATTTTCAGTAGTTGGTGCATTACCTCTTCCTACTCCACTAATTTTTTTCCCCTCACTAATAAGCCGCATTTCTTCCTTAACCAAGTTGAGCTGCAGCCAGTTCACTTTCATCCACATCCCTATCTTGGTCAGAGACTGGAAAAGTTATTAGATTCTGCCATCTGGGTTTGATTAAAAGGATATATAAAACTGAGAATCAACAGCATACTGATGACACTTAGCCAAAATCTCCCACAATCTCCCCTACTGTTATTTACAGTATGTAATGCTATTGGAGTGCATTGTGCTTTACAGGCAAGAAAGACGACAAAGATCTAGAAGATGGAAGGAATAGTGCCCTTCCATACGCATTGGAAAGGAGATCGATTTCACAAGCTCTCACATGAGAGCCCTGAAAGAAGATGACCAATTGCCAAGCACCCCCCTTGATATCTCAAAGGGAAAAATTAACACACTGAAGAGCCACTCCATCCACCCCATCAGATCCCAGAGATGAGTCAATTACATCTCGCGGTCAATGGCACTGAAAGTTGTTGATACATCTAATGAATTCAGCATGGACACCTTACTTTAGTACATCACTCACGTTAATATCCAAAGATAGCAAAAGTCTAATGTCCATTTACTTAAGCATGTTTGGCACCTTGTCTGCCAGCATAGCCTGTAAGATGTACAGGTCACCATTAAAAAAACAATTCACATTTGCCAACTGTTACCACAGTTATTTCCTAGTCTAAGCCCTGGTCTACACTATGAGTTTAGGTCGACTTTAGCAGGGTTAAATCGAATTAAGCCTGGAGACATCCACACGACGAAGCCCTTTCTTTCAACATAAAGGGCCCTTTAAACCGGTTTCTTTACTCCACCTCCGACGAGGGGATTAGCACTAAAATCAGCCTTTGCGGGTTGGAATTGGGGTAGTGTGGACGGAATTTGACATTATTGGCCTCCGGGAGCTATCCCCCAGTGCTTCATTGTGACCGCTCTGGACAGCACTCTCAACTCAGATGCACTGACCAGGTAGACAGGAAAAGCCCGGTGAACTTTTGAATTTCATTTCCTGTTTGCCCAGTGAGGAGAGCACAGGTGACCACGCAGAGCTCATCAGCACAGGTAACCATGATGGAGTCCCAGGATCGCAAAAGAGCTCCAGCATGGACCAAAAGGGAGGTACGGGATCTGCTCGCCTTATGGGGAGATGAATCAGTGCTAGCTGAACTCCGTAGCAGTAAATGAAATGGTAAAATATTAGAAAAGGTCTCAAAGGCCATGAAGGACAGAGGCCATAACAGGGACGCACAGCAGTGCCCCGTGAAAATTAAGGAGCTAAGGCAAGCCTACCACAAAGCCAGAGAGGCAAACGGAAGGTCTGGGGCAGAGCCGCAAACATGCCGCTTCTACGCAGAGCTGCATGCAATCCTAGGGGGTGCAGCCACTACCCTAACCGTGTGCTATAACTCCGTCAATGGAGAAACACGCAACAGGGAAGCGGGTTCGGGGTATGAGGAAGATGAGGATGAAGATAATGTAGATAGCTCACAGCAGCAAGGAAGCGGAGAAATTGGTTTCCCCAACAGCTAGGATATGTTTATCACCCTGGACCTGGAACCAGTAACCCCCGAACTCACCCAAGGCATGCTCCCAGACCCTGAGGGCACACAGGGGACCTCTGGTGAGTGTACCTTTGTAAATATTACACATGGTTTAAAAGCAAGCGTGTTTAATGATTAATGATTAATTTGCCCTAGCAATCGCGGCCAGTACAGCTACTGGAAAAGTCTGTTAACGTGTATGGGGATGGAGCGGAAATCCTCCAGGGACATCTCCAGAAAGCTCTCCTTCATGTACTCCTAAAGCCTTTGCAAAAGGTTTCTGGGGAGGGCTGCCTTATCCCGTCTGCCATGGTAGGACACTTTACCACACCAGGCCAGTAGCACGTAGTCTGGAATCATTGCATAACAAAGCATGGCATCGTATGGTCCCGGTGTTTGCTGGCATGCAGACAATATCCATTCCTTATCTCTCTTTGTTATCCTCAGGAGAGTGATATCATTCACGGTCACCTGGTTGAAATGGGGTGATTTTATTAAGGGGACATTCAGAGGTGCCCGTTCCTGCTCGGCTGAACAGAAATGTTCCCCGCTGTTAGCCACGAGGTAGGGGGGAGGGGTGAAGTGATCATCCCAGGGAATTGTCTGTGTGTGGGGGGGGGTAGTTGGGTTTGTGCTGCATGTTAACCCGGAAACCGCAGCCCCTCCTTTTACATTGCAAACCCATTTTAAGTGGCCAACCCAAGGGGTGCTTGGTATGGGAAATGAGGGCGCTACTGTTTGAAACCATTCCCACATATTAAGAAGGTTTAAAAAGCCAAAAGATTGTCGCTTACCATGGCTGCCTGCAAGCCGAAATCTGTTGCCTGGCACTGTGTGAGTGATCTCTCACACCAAACCGGCAGGCCCTCAATATAAGAGGAAAAATGTGACCTTGTAACAAAAGCACATGTGCTGTGTAATGTGAACAGCAAAATGTAACATGAAAGAGTGTACCCATTGTTCTCTAAAATGTGTCTTTTTTAACCACCTCTCCCTTCTCCTCCACCTGCTGCAAATGTTTCTCCTTCACAGAGGCTAGCGAAGATTAGAAGGAGAAAACGGCGGACTCGGGATGATATGTTCTCGGAGCTCCAGATGACCTCCCACGCTGACAGAGCACAGCAGAATCCGTGGAGGCAGTCAATGTCAGACTACAGAAAAGCACAATATGAACGAGAGGAGAGGTGGCGGGCTGAATCTCGGGATGAACAGAGCAAGTGGCGGGCTGAAGATGATAGGTGGCATCAGCTTGCAGACAAAAGGCAAGAGTCGATGCTCCGGCTGCTGGAGCATCAAACTGATATGCTCCAGCGTATGGTTGAGCTGCAGGAAAGGCAGCAGGAGCAGAGACCGCCGCTACAGCCCCTGTGTAACCAACAGCCCTCCTCCCCAAGTTCCATAGCCTCCTCACCCAGATGCCCAAGAACACGGTGGGGGGGCCTCCGGCCACTCAGTCACTCCACCCCAGATGATTGCCCGAGCATCTGAAGGCTGGCCTTCAATAAGAGTTAAAGTTTTAAACTGCAGTGTGTCCTTTTCCTTCCCTCCTCCCCCACCCATCCTGGGCTACCTTGGCAATTATCCCCCTAGTTGTGTGATGAATTAATAAAGAATGCATGAATGTGAAGTAACAATAACTTTATTGCCTCTGCAAGTGGTGCTCGAAGGGGGAGGGGAAGGTGGGGTGGTTTGTTTACAGGGAAGTAGAGTGAACCGGGTGGGGGGGCGGAGGGTTCATCAAGGAGAAACAAACAGAAGTTTCACACCGTAGCCTGGCCAGTCACAAAACTCGTTTTCAAAGCTTCTCTGATGCGCACCATGCCCTGCTGTGCTCTTCTAACCACCCTGGTGTCTGGCTGCGCGTAATCAGTGGCCAGGTGATTTGCCTCAACCTCCCACCCCGCCATAAATGTCTCCCCCTTACTCTCACAGATATTGTGGAGCGCACAGCAAGCAGCAATAACAATGGGGATATTCTTTTCGCTGAGGTCTGAGCGAGTCAGTAAGCTGCGCCAGTGCGCTTTTAAACGTCCAAATGCACATTCCACCACCATTCGGCACTTGCTCAGCCTGTAGTTGAACAGATCCTTACTACTGTCCAGGCTGCCTGTGTACGGCTTCATGAGCCATGGCATTAAGGGGTAGGCTGGGTCCCCAAGAATCACGATAGGCATTTCAACATCCCCAATGGTTATTTTCTGATCCGGGAAGAAAGTCCCTTCCTCCAGCTTTTGAAACAGACCAGAGTGCCTGAAGACGCGAGCATCATGTACCTTTCCCGGCCATCCCACGTTGATGTTGGTGAAACGTCCCTTGTGATCCACCAGGGCTTGCAGCAGCATTGAAAAGTACCCCTTGCAGTTTATGTACTCAGTGGCTTGGTGCTCCAGTGACAAGATAGGGATATGGGTTCCGTCTATCGCCCGACCAGTTTGGGAATCCCATTGCAGCAAAGCCATCCACTATGGCCTACACGTTTCCCAGAGTCACTATCCTTGATATCACCAGGTCTTTGATTGCCCTGGCAACTTGGATCACAGCAGCCCCCACAGTAGATTTGCCCACTCCAAATTGATTCCCGACTGACCGGTAGCTGTATGGCGTTGCAAGCTTCCACAGGACTATTGCCACTCGCTTCTCAACTGTGAGGGCTGCTCTCATCCTGGTATTCTGGCGCTTCAGGGCAGGGGAAAGCAAGTCACAAAGTTTCATGAAAGTGCCCTTACCCATGCGAAAGTTTTCCAGCCACTGGGAATCGTCCCACACCTGCAACACGATGCGGTTCCACCAGTCTGTGCTTGTTTCCCGGGCCCATGGCATGAACCTGCCCCAGTAACACCATGATTTGCACATTGCTGGGGCCTGTATTTTGTGCGAGGTCTATATCCATGTCAATTTCCTCATCACTCTCGTCGCCGTGCTGCAATCACCTCATTGGCTGGTCCTGGTTTTGCTTTGGCATGTCCTGGCTCTGCATATACTCTAGGACAATGCGCGTGGTGTTCATAGTGCTCATAATTGCCGCGGTGATCTGAGCGGGCTCCATGACCCCAGTGCTATGGCGTCTGGTCTGAAAAAAGGCGCAAAACTATTGTCTGACGGAGGGAGGGGTGAGTGACGGCATGGCGTACAGGTACAGGGAATTAAAATCAACAAACTTGGCTGTACATCAGGGAGAAACACAAACAACTGTCACACAGAATGCCCCCCCCAAAGATTGAACTCAAAACCCTGGGTTTAGCAGGCCATTGATTTCACGGCGGGAGGGGGAAGCAAATGAATAAAGAACAAATCTATTTTTTACATCTTAAGCTGGCAGCCGACGGTGCAGCATGACTGATAGCCCTCGGCATCTTCTGGATGCTTGGCAGAAAATACTGGGCACTTGGCAGAAAATAGTGTACTACGACTGATAGCTGCCGTAATCATTGGGAAGGCAGCAGAATATGACTGGGGGACATATGGAGTTTCAGCCATCATCTGATCGAACCAATCGTAATACACCATCTACTGCCAAAAGGCAAGGGGCTGCTGCTGAATAGCAATGCAGCCCTACGTCTGCCAGCCCCACGTCTGCCAGCACCCAGATCGCCGATGAAGACTACCAGTCATACTGCACCGTCTACTGCCAAAAGGCAATTAGCTGCTGCTGTGTAGTAATGCAGTACCACGTCTGCCGGCACCCAGATGACATATGGTGACGGTGAGCTGAGCTGAGCGGGCTCCATGCTTGGCATGGTATGTTGTCTGCACAGGTAACCCAGGTAAAAAGGCGCGAATCGATTGTCTGCCGTTGCTCTGACGGAGGGGGAGGGGCCTGACGACATGTACCCAGAACCCCCCGTGACACTGTTTTGCATCATTCAGGCATTGGGATCTCAACCCAGAATTCCAATGGGCGGCGGAGACTGCGGGAACTGTGGGATAGCTACCCATAGTGCAACGCTCCGGAAGTCAACGCTAGCCTCGGTACTGTGGACGCGGTCCGCCGACTTAATGCACTTAGAGCATTTTATGTGGGGACACACACAATCAGCTGTATACAACTGATTTCTATAAAACCGGCTTCTTTAAATTCGACCTAATTTCGTAGTGTAGACATACCCTAAATGTAGGGAGGAAACAGCGGTATCTTGAACACCATAATGTTCTCAGAACAGAAGAATGATGACATTTTTAAATGGTGACTCTGCGAGCCACCAATATGAGTCAACTATGTGATGTGGTTGTGAAAAAGGGAAATATCATTCTGAGGTGTATTAACAGGAGAGTTGTATGTAACGCATGGGAGGTAATTGTCCTGATCTACTCGGCACTGGTGAGGCCTCAGCTGGAGTACTGTGGCCAGTTCTGGATACTACACTTTAGGAAAGATGTGGACAAGTTGAAGAGAGTCCAGAGGAGAGCAATAAAAACAATATGAGGAACGGTTAAAAAAACAGGGCATGTTTAGTCTTGAGAAAAGAAGACTGAGAGGGGACCCGACAACAGTCTTCAAGCGCATTAAAGACTGTTTTAAAGAAGACTGTAATCAACTATTCTCCATGCCCACTCCAGGTAGGACAAGGAGAAATGTGCTCAATCTGCATCAAGGGAGATTTAGATTACATATTAGAAACAAATTTCTAACGAAGAGTAGTTCAGCTCTGGAACAGGCTTCCAAGGAAGGATGTAGAATTCCCATCACTGCAGGTTTTAAAAAACAGGTTGGACCAACACCTGACAGGAATGGTCCAGGTCCACAGTGCAGGAAGCTGGAATTTAGGACTTCGCAAAGTGCCTTCCAGCCCTTCATTTCTATGATTCTATGGTTCTATGTGTAGTGAAAATGTTTTGCTGCCTTTTTAATTGTTAATAATTAGGGTTAGTTGCAATTTTAATGATTTTCTGCAGATATCTGAATAAAAAGACAACACTTCAAAAAAAATTGTGAAAAGTATATTGAATATTTTGCTCAGCTCTACTAACAATTATCCATTTTACATCATATTGATTGGTAAATAGATTCATAATTGTATTTGAGATTACTGTTGCACTGGGTAAATTATTGTATTGTTAAAGAAAATAACACAACATTTAAAAAATGACCTGTAACATTTTTAATCAGCTAAACCTGGGTGAATCAGGGGGGAAAGGAGCCCAGAGAGGGGTAGGGGTGGCAGGGAGAGGCTGGGACTGGAGGCTGGGGAGGGAAACTGAGGCTGTGATTTTCATGGAAGACTGGAACTGGCTTTGAAGGGAGATTGGGACTGGTAGCCAGGAGGGGCAGAGAAATCTAGGAATGGTTGCACCAGGAGACTGGGACCGGGAAACAGGTGTGGGGAGACTGAAACTGGCTAGAAACATATGTGGTCATATAATTAAAGATTATACCATAATGCATTTGCAGAAGGGTACTGAATTAAGGTTGCATAGGCAACCTTAAACTTGGGCAGCAAAGCCAAGTCATTACTAAAGATCTTTGGCTGGGTTCTCATGTACACCATGATGTGCACCGCGGGGTGGGGGGGATCCAAAGATGGAATTATGCCATCTTTCCATTCCCTGCAGTCCTGGTAGCCAAGAGTCCACTTGACGCTAACATTGTTCTAAATTCTGCTGGTTGGTAACAGCAGTTACACCAGCAGGGATCAGTAGAGCACATGGCACTCCAACCATGCCCTGTGCTACTTTCAAAATGCCCTGAAATTCCCCTTATGCCAGGAGATGGGAGAGGAGCCAAGAGACAGCTTCACATTGTCTGGAGATTCCTCTATGCATGGGGGATTGCCAGCTGGCTGTTTGTACCTTTCAGGCGCAAAAGAGACAGAGCAGGGCCAAGGAAATTCCCAATCCTATCTTTCTCTCTCATACTAATAAATTCGTCACCCAAGCTGATTTTCTTTATATGAAGCCAACATGCAGTTCTCAATTCCCACTATGTTTTCATGTTTTTATAAATTCTGCTATGATCAGCTATGAATTCTGTTATATCTTTTTCCTAATCCTTATGTTTCACATAATATACCTTCATCACTTATCTTCCTCACCCTGATTTCTCACGTACTAACACCTATAGTTAATCACATTTTGAATACTTGCATTAAAATTAAACCCTAAAGCCACTTATAGTTCCTTTCCAGATGCTGCTGTTGATTATTTCCCTATGGGTTCCACCTAACATTCCACAAATGTCCTCTGGCACATCAGACCACATCTCTTGTATTCAAAAGTTTTTAAGCTTTTCCCCCCTAAGAAACTCATAAAATAACACCTTTATTTCCATACAAAACAGCTAACATCTGTGGCCAAAAACATCCAAACAAAGAAGAAATTTCTACCCAGCATAGTTTCATGTTGATATACCTTTTAGCGATTTTTCGTATGCAATTAATCAATTTCTTTCTCACCAGAACTATTAAGAACCAGTCTCTTTCATGTGAATAGTTAATATGGACAATAACTTCAGATGCAGCATAACAATTCAAGTAGATTTCAATAATTCTCCTCCCCATATAAAGTAAATCTCTACTTAGCAAGGGAATCATCTAAAGAGATGTATAAGCTACCACAAAATACTTTCATGAAGTACAATTTCTCTTCATATCAACTGCAGTTTCTTTGGTAGCTTGTGTATCAGCACCAGAATTTTCTCTGTGTACAGCACTGAAATCTTAATCAAATATCAATTACTATGTTTGACCCCAGTCCAAGTTTTAAAAGTCAGTAGTTGATCACTCCCAACTATATGACCTTATGATTAAAAATTAACCTTTAAAAATCACCCTTGAAATCATTTTTATTGAAATGTTTATCATGCAAAGTTCCTCAAGTTTTCAGGACAAAAGATTGATATTACTTTTGAGGGAGAAACTGGTGTTCAGATCTGTACTCTGTACCAAACCGCTGGAAAATAAATACTCAGATGCTGCCTCAGAATCTCATATTTAATACACTGTTGATTATCTATTCACAAAGTGCTTTGCCACCCTCATATTGTAAGATAGAAAATACAATGTTCCACTATTGACTTTTTAAATGTAATGCCTTCACAGCACTTTGAGACCCCTGAATAAAAGGCACTATACAAATGGGAAGCCATAATAAATACATATTTTCCCTTTTACTCTATAGCCAACATGCTAAATAAGCTTTACTGTTATTTAACAGAACATAAAACAGTCTGATTTTATCATAGAATTACTGGTCTATAGAGACTATTATCTCACAAGAATGGCCAAATAAGCCCATAAATTAATCAAAGCATAGATATTTTACTGATTTTTTTCTATCCAATTAGATGTTCTGATAGAACCTTTCCATATAAATTCAGATGTGATGGACTGTCTCTATGATTCTCCAAACCAGTATTTTCTTGTTCCATTATTTCCTCCAGATTAGTAGAGTTACTTTCAGTAAACTAAACAGTACTACTTCTAATACTTAAGTATTAGTATTGAAAAATGTTCTTTCATTATAACGCAGACTTGTCAATGTCCTCATGAGCATTGTGATGAGTACATGGGCACTGTCTACTATTTCAAATATACTTTTTAAATCCTCCTGAGCAAATATACAAAATCCCACACCCTCTTTAATACAGATCGTCTGTCTCTTAGTATTTTTTTTCAACTTACACCTGGGAGAAAAAGAATGTTAAAGAAAATAGTGGACCTTTCTTAAATGAGGAAGGGAACTAAATGACGGAGGACCCAATAAGGCTTGAAGTTCTAAATTACTACTTCTCTGAAGACCCCTGCAGTTTCCTTAAACTTAACTCCTTCCATAGTAGACAAACTGTGACAGAATGCTAGCTGTAGAACCCTGATCACTAAGGGAAATGCAAACAAAGCCAATTACAGGATTAATTGGAGACAATTAAGATGTTATGGTGAGATTGGTGACACTTGTGGACAATGAGGTAATTAGCCCAATAAGGGAAAATATACAATTATCAGGACCAGGAAGTAAGGGGGGAGCTCAGAAAGTGAGCTGGGTGTAGTAAAGAAAGCTGGGTGGAAGGCTCCTTATGACCACAAAGAGGGTAAGGGTCGGATGTGGGGGAGGGCACCCTCCCCCAGGAGGCAATAAAAGGTCTCAAACAAAATAAGGGGGGAAGATATGTGACAGAGTGCTACTGTAGCACCCTGGTCATTTAGGGAATTGCATAACAGAAGATTACAGGCTTAATTGGAGGCAATTAACCTGTTATGGTGAGATTGTTGACACTTGGTGCAATGACTGGGCTAATGAGGTAATTAGCTCAATAAGGGAAGAGCTGGGTGTAGGAGAGAAAGCTGGGTGGAAGGCCTGTACTAGGTTCTGTGATGGTAGGAATCTAAAGATTAAGGATACACATGGGGAAAAGAAGTGGACTATGTGATATTTTGAGTAAGAGAAAATCCAAACAGGTCAGGCAGCATGGCACACCAGGTAGCTGAAGGAGCGCCCTGTGACACACAAAGACTCTAGATTACTCTCAGCTTCTACAGTTGGCTACTTCAGAGCACCACCAACTTGATAGAAAATATTTATGGTGTGAAACAGAAAGAAAAAGGGGGGGGGGAACAAGCACTCATTTCAGCTTTAACTTTAGATTGTATCTAAAATCCATTTTCTACCTGTTCACATGAAAACTGAAATTTAGCCACAAGGTCTAGATATAGAATGAATCCTTGAGCCTGCACAGCCAACCAGTTGCATCGCCAAAAAAGTGGAGTCACCCTACTTCCTCCAATGGCTGCAAAACCTTTTAGCAATAAAACCTAGGGGAAAATGAGTCAGTGACCTCAATCACTTTGGGATTTCCTACCTCGTTTGCCATGCATCAAAGGCTCCATCTCTTATGAATCAAGTTCATTAGAACGAGAGAGGCAGGTCATTAATAGTGATCTTTATTATTACTATTTTGAGTCACCTACTTGTCATTGCCATTTAAAATACAGTACCAAATGGTGATTTAGCAAAATTTCTTTCTCATAAGATAAATAAGACATAACAAAATGTTGCTTGAAGACACCTCTCTGTCTGGACAGTTGGCAATTCTTACTGTAGAGAATGTAGCTTATAAACTTTCCCAGTTGAACCCATAGCTATTCTCATTCATAGGAAGAAGAGGAGTGGACACCAGGAGAATCATGGCTTATCATCACTTCTGAAACACTCATATGGGACCAAATATGGCTGCTTTAGAATTCAGTGGCAAAACTTACATTTACTTCAATGATAATCCAATTTGGCTGTGGATGACTGTGGGCAGGTCACTTAATTTCAATGTGCCTCAGTCAACCCACATAGAAAATTGAGTGAAAAGGAAGATTTCAAGCTGCCCCAATGTTTTAGTGCAATGAATTGCCATGGGGGCAATCAGTCTCTTTCTCCTTGAGCTGGAAAGAGAGAAAACGAAGATCACTTTGCCTGTGTGTACTCTTAGAGCAAGGCGGAGGTGCAACAGATCACAAGACAGGATATCATCAAAAATACAGATGATGTGTCTGAGTAGAAATTTCCTGTGTGTTTTTTTTAATTCCCAAATTTACAAAGCAATATCTATAAAATGCTTTACAGTGTTTCTAGCTATATTATATAGCCCTGAAGCCAGCTAATAATCTCTATGTAATATAAATCTGTAACTGCTAAAATGTTTCAGTTATCTTTCCTCTATTTCCAACAAACTAGCATAAAAGAGCTAAACTGATGACTCCACTGAGGCAAACTTTCTTGCAATTTATTATCAGGCTTTTAATATCCCACATCCTGTTTGGCATCTTCAGCCTCCTTGTTCCTTAGTTTTTCCAAGTCTTATTCTCTCCCTCTTTACCCCTACCCCATCCACGAACATTATTAGCTCTTATTTCACAGCATGAAATCTATCACGCTTGGTCTACTGGCTTGAGCCTGAAATTATGCAGACAAAATTTCATTGGTTTCTAGGGGAGTTTTGCCTGAATAAGGAGGGATTAAAGTAAGGGAGAGTGGAGAAAAGCATAGCTCCCCCATCTTTGCATAAAGCAGAAAGAAGCTCCTTCTCTTCTCCTTTCTTGGGTCCCAATTCTAGAAAACACCTAAGCATGTACTTAAATCCATTCCTATCCAGGAAAGTAGTATAGGTGGGATTTTCAAAAGCATTCAGCATTGGCCTAACCTTACTACAACTGAAATCTAAAGGAGTCTTTAAAATGTAGTATTTGAGTGTCAGGATGAGTTAAAGGCATGAATGAAATTATTCCACTTATCAATTCAGAAGTCATCCAGAGACATTTAAGAAGATATGGGACCCTAATCTGAGTTTGAATTGGGTTACAATTTCATTTTTAAATGTTATGTTGTTTACTAAAATGTTTATATGGTAGTCCATTGTAAAGGTTTTATTTGGTTTACCTATGTATTAACATTGTTTGATGCTTTTATAGGTACTTCTACGATTCTATATTTTTTAAAAACTGTGCAGAAATGATCATGCTTTGAAATCTGCAACAAACCAAGGCCCCAAACTGACACATCACCCGATTGACTTCATAAGGGCCTCAGAAGGGTGCAAGAGTCCACCTGTGCAGGGGGACTTGCAGGGTCGGAGCCCAAATCTGGTCGAGGTTTCTTAATGGTCAATCCATCAATTTTACTGTAGACAAAATTCACTTGGAAGTCAACAGAAGTTCTGCCTGCTTTGGGAATTTAGAACTGGTATATAAGATGAAAGAACTTTGACCTACGAAATTAATATCCTCTATAAAATATTGAGCTCATTAAACGATTGGAAATATGGTTGCCTTTAAAAATATGCAAGAACAAAAAGAATTTTTTGGTATTAAGACAAAGACATCTGGCTTCTTTTCTCTCTCATGGAAACATGTTTATTATGCAATTTTCAGCAGATCAAATCATCTGAATGCAAAGGATGATGTATTGTGTATAATAACTGTCAAAAATAATTACTGTGTTTGTAGTAGCTTTGACAGCATTATTTTATAATTCTTCTTAAAATAAATAAATAAATGTACAAATCCCAAAACAATCTAAATAAATACTCACAATTACAGGCTACTTTAGATCTGAGCTGTTGTGATCTTACATGTCACCTCTCCAGCACTTCAAGGAGAAGTTAGTAAAATTTTGGTTAATTTTGGTTTCCACCTATAGGAAAAACTCCTATAGGTAAAGGTGGTAAACCCTAATCCAACTCTGCATGCTGTTCCTGAGAAAAGGCAAATCATACAAACATATCTTGCAATCACAGAGCTCTTATTATTGTTATGTTATTATTCTTATTATTGTTATTATGTTATTATTGACAGAAAGACTCAATAAACCTGGGCACCCCAATCTATTTGATTAGATGATGGCCCCAAATCTGTGATAACATCTCTCAACAACAGCCCCTATAAGGAGTCTTTAGATATGGGTAGTTACTCCTGGTCTGGAGGAGAAGTAAACTGTAAGCCAATCAAATGGTCACAGAACAGTATGGAGTACACCATATGGAGTTCTGTATTTGGCCCTGACTCACCTTTGCTGTTTCTTGGGCACATCCCCCTTTCCTCCAAGGCAAAATGTATACAGCCCCTACCTGCTACGAACCAAACAAATCCTAGTCAAGCCATCACAGCACACAAAGTAGTCATAGGTTTGTATTTGCCCATCAGAAATAAGAGACAAAGTGAGTGAAGTAATATATTTTATTGGACCAAATTCTGTTGGCGACAGAGACAAGCTCTTCAGTTCTGTATGTGCTAAAACATCACTCCATACATCAGAAATAAATAAGTGGCCTACTCTTATGTAAGCACTAGCATTGTAGTACAAGATGCATTGACTTAAACTGACAGAACCTGAAAATTCATATTAAAGTTCAAACTTTGTTTTCAACAAATTCTAATTTGCCAGTCTATTGTAGGTAGGTATAACAATTTAATCAAAACATGGATCCGGAATTGACTTAAATTTTGTCAATTTCAAATTATTCAAATGTCCAGCTTTTCCTATAAATGTAAATTCTCACGTACCTAATTTTGTAAAATCTGCATCAGAACCATTAATAATAATTTATATTAAGGTAGTGCTCAGGGGCCTCAATCTAGATTGGGGCCCCATGGTAGGTGATAGTACCTCACTTGAAGAGATTACAATCTAAATCAACAGAAAATGCAACAAGTGGGGGGTAACAAACAAAGGAAGGGAACAGGAGGTAACTGTAACAGGAACATGGAGTTATGTAAACTAGCTATGTGTGCAATAGATTGTTCTGAGTAAATTAATATTTATGTATAAGATACAAGTAAACAAATAAAACAGATATTAGTAAACTCTATGGGCCCTATAACTAGCCATTAATCCATTCACTCTCCCTCCCTCCCCAGATTTTAGTTCCTCTAACAAGACTATGTTACTCTAGTTCAGAAATGGCTGCAGGGATATTTGAAACAAGTAACTACATAGGGCAACAAGACAAATGGAAAATTATAGATGCAAACCCTTCAGGCCTCTCAAATTAGACACTATTATATGCTTTAGATATAGCCCTGGAAACTCTACACTAAGCATTTATTAAGTAGTCAGCCCAGAAAATCATATACAGTAACTCCTCACTTAAGGTCCTCCTGCTTAACGCTGTTTCGAAGTTACGTCGCTGCTTCATTAGGGAACATACTCATTTAAAGTTGTGCAATGCTCCCTTATAAGGTTGTTTGGCTGACTTTACAAGGGAGCACTGCACAAGTTACTCTTCTCCGACTCCTCCCCTTCCCCCCTCTCTCCCAGGGCTTCCCTTACCGCCAAACAGCTGTTTGGCGGCGCTTAGGACTTTCTGGGAGGGAGCAAGTGGGGAAGCTCCCCCACTCAGGCAGGGCCACCTGGAACGCAGGGGCTTTAGGGGCTGCAGGGCCCTGGGATAAGGGGGCCCCGGGGCTCTGGCCTGCAGCTCTAAAGCCCCTTTCAGAATGTGGACCTGCGAGCACGGGCTGGAGGACTCAGGAGGAGCAGGGGCAGCCGCGCAGCCAGCGGCTGGAGAGAAGCAGCGCTTTCCCCTTCAAAGCCAGCCGGAGAGAAGCGGCACTTTGAAGGGGAAAGCACCGCTTCTCTCTGGCCGTTGGCTGCGTGGCTGCCCCTGCTCCTCCTGAGTCCTTCTCCAGCGCCCGTGCTCGCAAGGCTGCATTCTGAAGGGGGCTTTAGAGCTGCAGGCCAGGGCCCCGGGGCTCCCTTATCCCAGGACCCTGCAGCCCCTAAAGCCCCTGCATTCTGGGTGGCCCTGCCTGCTGGGGGGAGCTCCCAGAATTGCGGCTCCGAGAATCGCGGCCATGGGGGCGGTGCTGTAATGCACAGAGCCATCTGCACACCCCCTGCACCAAACTGGAGCTACCCCAGATAAGTGCTCTGCACCTCCTGACTGTCCCAGCCCTGAGCCTCCTCCTGCACCCCCACCCTGAGTGCTCTCCCGCACCCTATCTCCCTCCCAGACCCCGCACCCCACAGAGCGCCCTCCCGCACCCTAACTCCCTCCCACACCCCGCACCCTAACTCCCTCCCAGACCCCGCACCCCACCCTGAGCGCCCTCCCGCACCCTAACTCCCTCCCACACCCCGCACCCTAACTCCCTCCCACACCCCGCACCCCCACCCTGAGCGCCCTCCCACACCCTAACTCCCTCCCAGACCCCGCAACCCCACCCTGAGCGCCCTCTCACACCCTGACTCCCTCCCAGACCCTGCACTCCCAGCCCTGAGCTCCAGGGGTAAGCCAGGGGCACCTCCCCACCACAGTACAGTACTGTACAGTATATAACGCCTTTTGTGTGCCCCAAAAAAGTTTCCTTGGAACCTAACCCCCGCATTTACATTAAATCTTATGGGAAAATTGGATTCATTTAACATTGTTTCACTTAAAGTTACATTTTTCAGGAACATAACTACAACATTAAGTGAGGAGTTACTGTAGATGTAGTACTGGAAGGGACCTTGATAGGTCATCTAGTCCAGTTGCCTGCACTGAGGTAGGACAAAGTATTATCTAAACCAGGGCTTCTCAAAGCCGGTCCACCGCTTGTTCAGGGAAAGCCCCTGGCGGTCCGGGCCGGTTTGTTTACCTGCTGCGTCCGCGGTTCGCCATCCCAGGCCAATGGGGGCTGTGGGAAGTGGCGCAGGCCGAGGGATGTGCTGGCTGTCCTTTCTGAAGCCTCCAGTGGCCTGGGATGGCGAACTGCGGCCAGTGGGAGCCGCAATCGGGTGAACCTGCGGACGCGGCAGGTAAACAAACCGGCCCGGACCGCCAGGGGCTTTCCCTGAACAAGCGGCGGACGGACTTTAAAAAGCACTGATCTAGACCATCCCTGAAAGGCATTTGTCTAACTTGTTTTTTAACTCCTTTAGGTAATTTGTTCCAGTGCTTAACTATCCTTACAGTTAGGAAGTTTTTCCTAATGTCTAACCTAAATATCCCCTGCCTAAATCCCTACTCAAACACCACTGCACAGGCCAAACAGTGAGGAAAAGCAGCTCATACAGGACTCCAGCCACCACTTAGGGCAAGTCTATGCTACAAAATTAAGTTGACATTAGTTACGTCGAATTACAGCCACCGCAGTAATTAGACTGCTTTTGCATGTCCACATTATGCTCCTTGTGTCAGCAGTGCACAGCCTCACCAGGAGCACTTGCACTGATTTCACTGTCAGCGTGGGGCACTGTGGGATAGCTTCTGAAAGGCAGCAACAGTCGATGTAAGCAACACAGTGCCTGCACTGACACTGCGTCGACCTAACTACAACGACTTAAGTGCTATACCTCATGTGGAGGTGGAGTTATTAAGTCAGTGTAGTAGGCAAGTTAATCGGTGGGAGCTACGTTTTAATGTAGCTACTTACAGAGTAAGGTCGATGTAAGCTGCTTACATGCAAGTCTGAACAAATGTAGCTATAGAAATTAAAACTAGGGTTGCCAACCCTCCAGGATTGCCCTGGAGTCTCCGGGAATTAAAGATTAATCTTTAATTAAAGGTAATATCATGTGATGAAACCTCCAGGAATTCATCCAGCCAAAGTTGGTAACACTAACTAAAACTGAAAGGGCAAAATTGGTAGCATGGCTCCTCAAAAGTGGTTGCCATAGTAGATGTCTTCCACCTATAGTTTTACAGGAATTCTTCCACTTTGGGGGCAGTCTATAAATGGAGGGCAGGGATTTTTTTAAAAAAGGAAATCCTCATGGATAGTCTTTTCCTCCTATATAGTGCCACCACCGCCCTGAAAGGACACTGCATATGTTTAGCAGTGATGTTAATAAAAGGACCGTAGTTTAAAATACCAAATCAATAATAAACAAATGACCAAACAATCTTCTATATGTGCTTCCCTGGCAGGCAGTCTGGGACTACTAATAGGCACATTTATAGGGGCCTTCAATGTCTCACCTATTGAATTTAATTTTCCTCTTTTGATTACTTAAAACTTTGCTATGAGGGTTGAAATGCTGCAGGCTGAGTGAGGTAGATAGGATAGGTGGGACCACTAGAGAGGGGATAGGAAGGGCAGCAGGAGAGTAATCAGAAGGCAAGGGGGGTGGGGTGGGAGCAGGTGTAATAGCAGCTGGCTGGGGCGGGGACAGCAGGGGAGTACCCAGAGGACAGGGAGGGAAGAACACACAGGAGAGGCAGCAGGCAGGGGAGCGGGGATAGGAGGAGAAGCAGGCTGAGGAGTGGGGGTGGAAGGAGGCAGCGGTGGGGGTGGTCAGGAGTCACACAGGTGAGTGGGTGTTAGGTAAGCAAGGCAAAGGAGTGGGCATGGAAGAAGGCAGCAGGCAGATGGGTGGGTGTTGGAAGGGGCTGCAGGGTAGGGAGTGGGGGCGAGAGGCGGCAACTGTCAGGTGGGAGGGGGCGGCAGGCAGGTACGGGATGGGGGCTGTTGCTGGAGATCGCGCCCTGGTAGCCCATGGATACTGCAGCTCGTCCTGCCCCGGCTCCTTCCCTCCCTGCCCGCCTCAGGCCCGGCTGGTGGCGGTACCTGCCCGGGATGCAGAGCAGGCGGCGGCGCGGCCGGCTCCCCGATCCAGAGCTGCTCCTTGAGGAGGTGCTGATAGCTGAGGCAGTGCTTCAGCGCGGACGGCACCGTGCCCATGGCCCGGCCCCGGGGCGCTCGTTCTGCGCCTGCCGCCCAGCAGCAAGGTCACCGCATCCCCCCACGCCGCCGCCGCCCGGAGCCCTACCGGGCCCGGCGCCCGCCGCAGCCAGTGGCTGGAGCCCGGGCCTGGGGAGCCCGTGTGATTGGCGGAGAGCGGGGGAATCCTGCATCCCCGCCTCGCCCGCTCCCGACGCTGCTACGGCAACAGCCTCCTGCGCTTGGCCGCAGCGCCACCAGGGAGCAGGCTCCGGCCAGCCGCGCCGCTCCCTGCAGCACGGCGCAGGGGGGAGCTGCTGCAGTCCCGGCGGCTCTAGCAATCGCCCCTGCTGCTCGCGCTGCCCAGGAGCATAGGACAGCTGGAATCCGCCCGCCTACACCGTCCCACGCCTCAAGTCCCTCATTGTGCAGCCTGCGGGCAGGGAGACCCAGCGTTTCCATCCAGGCGCACGGGAACTGCCACCGCCCCCGGTCTTCACAGCCTTGCGGCCTTAGTCCACACATTGTATAGGAGCCAGCTGCGACCTTCAGATAGTTTTGGGGGTGCTCAGTGCTAGGACTTTTGGTACAGACCCATCGCTCTTCCATATCAGGCATGGAAACAAGGGATGGGAACAGGCCTGTGAGATATTAGGCCAGGCCTCTAGAGCTGTAATAATAAGAATACAACAGAGAACCTGATTAGTCAGGGCCCAAGTCTGCATTCCTTGCACACCCGACATTTCAAATGAGATCACGGAACTTGGGCTGTGCAAAGGACCTCAGGAATCAGGCACTGAAGGACATATGTAGAAACAGGGCAACCAGCTACACTTAATTATACAATTAATTATAACATTTTAAAAATTACCTGGAGATTTTCTTTGACAAGTTACAATACAATAGCATGGGAACTGGGAGATGAGCAGGAACATATTATAGCTAAAGAAGGAGAAAACTGATATTATAATAAGAAGCTACTAGCACAAGTTGTTCATACTTTAAAATACATATCTGCATCTTGAATATTCAACATGGTGGTTGGATTGTGGTTGTTGGGTTTGGGTTGGGTTTTTCCCCAGTAAAACCAAATTGTATGTATATATTTTGGTTTTGGATTACAGAACTACAAGAAAGGTTCTGAATAAGACATTTTAACATCATTTGGTCCTTCATGTGGCAGTGAATCATTTACAAGCATTTAAAAAAAACTTTTGTATTTATTCTTTTCATTTGTTGGAGCAACAAAAGGCAAAAAACTATTATGTACATAGTTTAGTCTTATTCAGTGTCTACTCAGCGCTTCTTGGCTTGTCTCTTGTATTCATTAAATGGAGCATCTCTTGTCACTGTCCAGCAATAGTCTGCAAGCATTGATGGGCTCCATTTGCCCTGATAGCGTTTCTCCATTGTTGCCATGTCCTGGTGAAATCGCTCACCGTGCTCGTCGCTCACTGCTCCGCAGTTCGGTGGAAAAAAATCTAGATATGAGTGCAAAAAATTTATCTTTAGTGACACGTTGCAACCAAGGCTTTTGTATGCCTTGAGGAGGTTTTCCACCAACAACCTGTAGTTGTCTGCCTTGTTGTTTCCGAGAAAATTTATTGCCACTAACTGGAAGGCTTTCCATGCCGTCTTTTCCTTGCCACACAGTGCATGGTCAAATGCGTCATCTCGAAGAAGTTCACAAATCTGAGGACCAACAAAGACACCTTCCTTTATCTTAGCTTCACTTAACCTTGGAAATTTTCCACGGAGGTACTTGAAAGCTGCTTGTGTTTTGTCAATGGCCTTGACAAAGTTCTTCATCAGACCCAGCTTGATGTGTAAGGATGGTAACAAAATCTTCCTTGATTCAACAAGTGGTGGATGCTGAACACTTTTCCTCCCAGGCTCCAATGACTGTGGGAGTGGCCAATCTTTCTTGATGTAGTGGGAATCTCTTGCACGACTATCCCATTTGCAGAGAAAACAGCACTACTTTGTGTATCCAGTCTGCAGACCAAGCAAGAGAGCAACAACCTTCAAATCGCCACAAAGCTGCCACTGATGTTGGTCATAGTTTATGCACCTCAAAAGTTGTTTCATGTTGTCATAGGTTTCCTTCATATGGACTGCATGACCAACTGGAATTGATGGCAAAACATTGCCATTATGCAGTAAAACAGCTTTAAGACTCGTCTTCGATGAATCAATGAACAGTCTCCACCCATCTGGATCGTGAACGATGTTGAGGGCTGCCATCACACCATCGATGTTGTTGCAGGCTACAAGATCACCTTCCATGAAGAAGAATGGGACAAGATCCTTTTGACAGTCACGGAACATGGAAACCCTAACATCATCTCCTCACAGATTCCACTGCTGTAGTCTGGAGCCCAACAGCTCTGCCTTACTCTTGGGTTGTTCCAAATTCCTGACAAGGTCATTCAGTTCACCTTGTGTTATGAGGTGTGGTTCAGAGGAGGAGGATGGGAGAAAATGTGGATCCTGTGACATTAATGGTTCAGGACCAGAAGTTTCATCCTCTTCCTCTTCCTCGTCTGACTCAAGTGAGAATGATTCTGGTGCATCAGGAACCGGCAGTCCTTCTCTGTGGGGTACTGGGCGTATAGCTGATGGAATGTTTGGATAATGCACAGTCCACTTTTCTTCTTTGACATACCTTTCCCAACTGGAGGCACCATGCAGAAGTAACAATTGCTGGTATGATCTGTTGGCTCTCTCCAAATCATTGGCACTGCAAAAGGCATAAATTTCCTTTTCCTGTTCAACCACTGGCGAAGATTTGTTGCACAAGTGTTGCAGCGTATGTGTGAGGCCCACCTCTTGTCCTGATCTCCAATTTTGCAGCCAAAATAAAGGTGATAGGCTTTCTTAACCATAGTGGTTATGCTGCGCTTTTGTGATGCAAAAGTCACTTCACCACAAACATAGCAGAAGTTATCTGCACTGTTCACACAAGTACGAGGCATCTCTGCTCACTTTGACTAAACAGAAATGTGTCCCTTTGCAAAATCAAACCCTGACAAATAAGAGAGCACAACACTGTATGATTTCTAGAGCTGATATAGGGCAATTTGTTCATCAGAGTGATGTCAGCTTCGTTATGATTACATCATCCATGACTTCTAGGAATATCATGTATGACGCAATTCATATCGTTTATGACGCAATACCAGCTTCAGATTGCATCATTCATTGTTTTGCCTAAAAAGCAAGTACTGTCCAAACCCAGTCATAGATTTATTCATAGATCCAGTCAAAGATGTTTTTTAGTCATTTCTGGTTTAAATTGAGATCCCTTCCCTTTATAACTCACTTATCCTCCGCCATTCCCAAGTCAAGGGTTGTATATACTGACCCAATAGCATAGCTTGAAAACTAGAGCAAATCAACAATTTTAAGCATCATTTTCATTCTCAGTGACCCAAAATTAGTAAAGTTTGCCTACATTTATTTCAGAAGCATTTTGGCTGTAGAGCAGTGTAATTACATTTTGCAATAATCTTAATTTACCAGAACACATGGAATAACTCATATGTTTAATACATCAGAATAGAGAGCATGTATTACATATGACTGACTTTTGGCTTTCAATCTGTTTGTAAAACTGTATATCATTGTAATACTTCTCTGAATCTATCATTTAATTGGAACACTGTATTCTGGTCAAAGGTTTTAAAATGTTTATTAAAAGGAATGCCTTTAAAAAAACTTACAGCAAATTATACTGAAATTCAGCAAAATTGGAAGAGCATGTCTATCATGTCTGTTTGTATAATGTACAGCAAGACTACTACTAAGAAGTAGTAAACTAAAAAGTGATGTTTCTATACTGCTTAGCAGAGCCCTATGCTGAACTATTTTTAATCCCACTCCCATCTGGACCCGCAGTACCGACTCCCACTCCCACCTGCTCCTGTATTATGGCAATGGGTCCTGTGGGACCCGCAGGATCCCGGTTCTGCTGCAGGATTCTACACAAGTCCCACACAAGGCTCTACTGCTTACTCTCCTAATGCAAGACATAGATAGTTGTCAGGAAGATCAATATAAGTGGAATGATCTAACTCTTGGATTTTCCACTCTGTGGTGCAGGACATTGGCCAAGAAAGGCATGGTAAAAATAGGTTGATAGTTTACAAGCAGCTTTGCATTAAAAAAAAAAGAATTAAAAAACGGTTGCTTGAAGAGTAGTTTGAAGACAGAACAGCAAGGACAGAATCAGAAGCAAGGGAGTTATTCATACCACTGATAGTAGTAAGTGCCAAACTGGCAAGCAGCCAAAGTGCCTACTAGGCAGGAATAAAAGACACATATGGTGAGCCTCAAACAACAAATAAGCCATAGAATTTTGGCAAGCATTACAGGAGTAATGTGCTCCAGCCTCAACAAAGAAGACAACGACTAAAGAGAAAACAATTGTGCTACCAATAGTAGATAATAGCTAAGGAGAAACAAAGCTTTCATCATCTCAGTTTTATTGGCAAAAAAACATAGATGACTTCTCACATATGGTAGGTCTGGATGTCCTAAAATGATGGCAAGTGTAACAACATGTTTAAAAATATTCTAAAAAGTCGTGGCAGTAAATTAGAGTTCCATTAGCAACAGCATCATTCACCATTCTTTGCAGAGTTAGTAATAGATTTACTTTGCCAAAGAAAGACTCCACCCCAGGCGATAGACACCTGGCATTCAAAGCAGACAAAATCAGCAGAAAAGTCCAAATTACATCTCCCCAGATGTTGGATTCTATACTTTCACTAACTCAGTCAGATAGCTATTTTTTGCCAATTAGATCACAGTGTAAAACATAAGAAGCATGGAATGTCATTTAACCAAATAATTCAAACTACAGTTCTAGGGCATTTTATTTTGCAAAAACAATACAAACTTTCTCATATTATTCTCGTATAAGCTGTTGGTACACTTACCAAAAATGGCTATTCTTCTAGGTTAGTCCTAGTTTCATAGTCACAAGAATTAGCCCATAGCTATACCTTAAAATAATATAGTCATATAGAAAAGAACTTCTACATTATATTTAAACACAGAGAGATTATCTGTTGTGTTTGTAACGGTGATATCTTGCAGCCCTTTGAATGGTCCTATGAGTGCTATGGTGAGTAACAAAGAAAACAGAAGCTGTGGTGGGAAGCATTTGTTTAGGCATTTTTTTTCCATTTGGGACATTTACATAACTTACATTAATGTTAATGGGCCAAATGTGTCCCTTGTCTGATTCTACCGTAGAATGTATACTCTTTAAGTCTGTGATCATGTCTACTTCTATCCAGCATCCACCATGAATGATGTCCCAATCATGATTGGGACATATAGGTGCTACCATAATTCTCATGGCAGTTTTCCACTTTGAGGCAAGTACGCTATCCACCCTACTCACAGACTCTGCTTTTGTCTTTGTTTTACTCACTAACATACATGCTCACACGCACACCTCTCTAACATTCCTCTCCCCATACAAAGCCTTTTCTACAAATAAATGCTACTCTGTCCTTTTATAAGATGAAATATGCAGTGTTTTCTGATGCCCCCATTAATACTGCCTATTGATCCAACAGAAAAGATCAGTACTAGCAGTAGATGCAGCCATCTCTCTGTTCTACTAAGCCCCATTTACACCATAAGGCAGCATAAAGAGAGTACAAATGTCCCCCAGGGAATACAGGGTGAAGAGATTCCTCACAGGCTTGGAGGGGTTAGAGCAACTCCATGTCGACTCCTTGTCAGCCCCACATATAGCGGGAATATCAGGGTGTAGAAGTGTTGGGCCAGAACAGAGAGCCAGCTCATACTGCATTCTGCCTGTTCCCTGCTTCTTAGAGAAGAAGAGTAAATTAGAGTAGCTTCACTATGAGACAAAAAGGCCTCTGAACAAGCCCAGAATAGAGGGAGCATGAATATTAAAACAACCTTTGATCCCCCATTCTCATTCCATTCTGAAAACAGATGTGGAGTAACGGAATTCAGTCCATTATGTCAGCTGCCATTGTCCAAAAATCAAAGAGCAGCACTTCCACTCTGCCGCTGGTTTCTATTTGCCTTGAGTGGGCAAGGAAGTTCTCAAACCACTACAATTGGTAAGCCTTTTGTCAGTGTCAGAGGAAGGGCCAAGCCTGAATCAGCGGGATGGGTTCTCCTGAAATGGGGCAAGGATATCAGTGGTACAATGTACAGTGTCAGTTTTTAGTTTTGTTAGTAAAAGATAGATTAGATAGGAACAGTTTTTGACTAGCAATATGTTTCATATAAATGGTTAAAAAAAAAAAAGTTTTCCTTTGACAACAGAAGTTGCTACCAGGTTATTCTGTTGGTATGGGGAAAGACGCCAGTACCATGCATGCTGTGAGTCACTGGTATATAAACACTGAGCACAATACTCTCACTGCCCCAGAGAGTTGCTAAAGAGATTGTATAGAGTAAAGCACCCTGGGTCTGGACAGTCACACTTTTTCTGCTATTCCTTGTAATGCACTGAAGCTGCATACGATAGGTTGATGCCTAGGCTCACCTGTTGAGGTCACATGGTCCTAGTTGAGCTGCTTTGGGTTAGCTAGATTCCTATGTGAAGTCCAGGGGCTGAGGCAAAAAAAAGGAACATTGTATTTAAATTGTGAGATTCCAAAAGAGTCCAAGGGATAGAGGTCCAAGTCAGCTGCTTGTTGGTGGTAGGGTAGTGGTGATTTAGCAGAGGATTCTGCAGGTGGAAGTTGCTTGTGTGATAACCTCTTTTTCATTGTGTTCGTTTTGTAAATAAACAAATTACACTAAGAAAATACCCAGACACTGAATCACCAATTTCTCTTCCAAGTGGAAACAGATCTGCGTGGCCTGAAATGTACTATCTCTCAAAGGGGCAACACTAGAAATATTTCTAAATATTGTGCTGTTTAAAATAATAAAGAACAAACTTTACATTCTAACATACATCTGTATCAATTTAAATATTTTTTTCTGCCAACATTTGAGTGAAAATGAATGAGCAGCCCTTATGGCCAGCAAATTCTGCTTTTAAAAAAATAAAAATGCCAACTTAAGGTGCAAACAAAATATTTAAGGGCCATTTAATGAATTAAGGTTGTTTGGGCACCATTATGACCACGTTTTCAAAGATGCTCAGCAGGTAGGAGTTCCCATTGAGAGAACTGGTAGCTACTAGTTATTGAGTACATTTCCAGAACTGTATATAAATGTGGGCATTTTTATGTTTTTTGAATGGTTGGGTTTATTTTAAAGTTTAATCTTAATTCTGAATTTCCTGGCTTCCTAATGCCTTTTTAAAAATAACAACAATGTTTTAACATTCTTGCATCCTTAAGTTACTGTTATGTTCTCTATCTTTTAACTCCATATTAAATTGTTTTGTCTGACAATTATAACTATATTAGTGAAGAAGAAGACATAGCCCACATTTTCTTCAGAGCAGGTCTCATCAGTTAGTGGAGGAATCTTATGTCCCTGGAAGCTAAACTTTGTATTACAAATATTTCACTAACATGCCAAGGTAGCTTCCCTGTGTTTAAAACAGCTGTTGGAAATTCTTCCATTTACTGCATAGCGTTTTGCCAAAACAATGAGTAATTAAAAATGCGTGCTCCAAAATAACCGAATACAATTGTTAACTTATCGACATGGCAAAAACATTTAAACAAAATTCTGCTAACTAAATGAAAAATAAATTGAAATAATGTGTGATGTGAAATAAAAGCAAATGTCAAATGCACTATTATGTAAAGTGATGTGAGATCAGCAAGTAAATGTGTGTATCATTTATTTCTTCCATTTCTGTTTGGACTTAAGTTCAGAGGTGGGCTGCAGTTTTCAGCTGTATCCTATGATCTAAGATTTTCTTTGGAAGCGTGCATAAGTTAGGACTAAAGGTTGTGTTTTTTGGCTTCAGTAGCAGAGAATATGCAATGTCAATGTAGACAACAATTCTTTAGTAAAGTATCATTTAGGAATTATTGGAACCATATTAACTTTTAGGTTTTTTGAAGCTGCATGTATGGGGTTTCCACGCTGTGGTATACATACCCCTTGGGAGTATGCAAGTCATCTCTGGGGGGTACAAGGGAGAAATTGTGTAATGGTGGATTTTATTAATTATTTTATTTATTGCATTTTCATAATAGGCTATTCAGACGAAGCTTTAAAACTTTGTGGGAATCTGTTATACAAAATACGGTTGTTAATTTACTTCAAGATATACCAATGAGAACACAGATACAGAGAGTCTGACGTACAGAGCCCTCACCTCCAATCACTGTACAGCACAGGTTCAGTTGCCTAGCAACTATCCAGTCTAACTGAGCTCAGAACTTTAGTCAGGTTTTTTTTTCAGTTGTATATGTTGCACTATAACTATATCTGTATGTAACAGCTAAATATGAACAGATGGCTAAAGACAAGTCGCGTTAAGAAGAACACACAAAGTATCAGTGAAGAGAAGCAAACTGATGAAATTTGTCTTGCCAGTACCAGTGCACTTGCTGAAATTGCTGATAAGACAACAACTACTCACTCCACATGCAGATCTCAGCCTGTGAAGCGAAATGTTGGCACCAGGGGCAAAACACGATCTATATCAAAGAGATGTAAATATGATGAAAAGTACATCGAAATGGGATTTACTTGGACTGGAGACAGTGAATACCCTCAGCCACAGTGTGTGTTATGTGGTGTAGTCCTGTTGAATAACCGCCTAAATCCATCTCTTCTACACAGACACTTGGAAACAAAATATGAACAACACCAGGACAAACCACCAGAATTTTTCAAGCGGACGTGGGCACTGGTAATGGCGAGCAAGAAAGTTTTGCACTCTGCTGGTGATGATGACAATATTAAGGCCCTTGAAGCAGCATATGTAGTTGTGAAGTCAGGAAAACCTCACACTGTAGCAGAGGAACTAATACTACCTGCAGCTGCAAACATGGTAAGAAGTATGCTTGGAAAGAAGGCCCAAAAATTAATTCAGTCAGCACCATTATCAAACAACACAGTGTCATGTTGAATTGATGACATGGCCAATGATGTCCTAACTCAATTAGTGAACTGTGCCACTAGCAGCCAGTACTTTACTCTGCAGCTGGATGAATCCCTGGATGTGGCAGGCTTAGCTTACCTTCTGGCATAAGTACGGTACATTTATGAATGTGCAATACAGGCAGACATTTTGTTTTGCCAGTCACTGCCTACCAGAACTGCAGCTGGTTGCTTGACAGCATCATAAATCAACATATCATCTGTTCACGATGTATTGGCATCTGCACCGATGGAGCAAAGCCTGGTAGGCATAGTGGAGTAGTGACACGTATCAGTTGCTCCCAGTGCGATGTGGGTGCATAGCAGTATACACAGGGAAGAACTTGCTGCAAAAAGCATGCCTACCAACTTGAAGGAGGTGCTGGACAATGCTCTGAAGATGGTAAACTTTATAAAAGCTTGACTCTTGAATTTCAGAATCTTTTCCGCTCTATGTAATGAGACGGGAAGTGAGCACATCAATCTGTTGCTCCACACGGAGATTCAATGGTTGTCACGGGGCAAGTTCTTGGCACAAGTTCTTTGAACTTCACTCCAAGGTCAAGGTATTCTTTACAGACCACCCATTTCCACTCTCTTCCTGTCTGCATGACATGGCCTGGCTCTCATGGCTGGGTTGCTTCTCAAATATATTCTCTCACCTGAAAGAGCTAAGTCTAGGACTTCACAGGCTGAATGCAACCATCTTCAATGTCCAGGACAAAATTGAGTCAATGATAAAAAAAAAGCTGGAATTCTGGGCTCGATGTGTGGAGAAAAACAACACTGAAATTTTCCCAAACATGCATAAATTTCTGATAACGAATGAATTACAGTTGCAGGACAGTGTTAAAGGTGAAATCAAGCAACATCTCACTGATCTGTTGATGCAATTCCAAGAGTAATTTCCTTCAATGGGAAATGCAAACAGATGGGTCTCGCTAGCCTTTCACAAATTTTTCTGTAGTACCCATGCTACAAGACTTGTCAATAAAAGAACAAGAGAATCTCCTGGACATCTCAACTGACAGCGGGCTCAAGATTGAGTTCCAACAAAAGCAGTTGGCTGAGTTTGGGATCCAAATGCGAGCAGAGTTCCCTGAATTGTCAGACAAGGTTGTCAAGGTATTGATGCCATTTGCTACAACTTACCTGTGTGAAAGTGGATTTTCATCACTCACTGGAATGTAATCAAAGTATTGTCAGCACCTTTATGTAGAAAACAACTTATGACTCAAACTATCAACTATGACTCCAAACATTATGAGCCTGTGCTCGAACAAACAACCTCATCCATCACATTAATGGTGAGTCGTACTATTAAGCAATTGTTTAAGTTGGTCAAAAGTAGGCATACATTAAAACTAAAACCATAAATGATATGCATTATTATAGTTCTATATATTATATGTGTTTATGTGTATTATAATATGTACATTTTGTACAGTGCTTGGGCATTAAAAGGGTTAAAATATAAAACCTGTATTCTGATAAGAGTAGGCAGGCAGTTGGTAGATCTGGACGGGGGTACACAGTAAAAAAAGTTTGGGAACTTCTCATCTATAGGAATTCCCTTTTCAGCACAACAGTAGCAGCAGCACATTTAAAGAAAATACTGTTTAAAAAGTTTGGCTCTGTTTGCAACTGCTTTCTAACTGACTATAACATACTGTATTTTCATCACTAAACTGTAATCACATAGGAATCAATGTGTAGTAGTTGATTACATATCTGTGATGATACACACCCACGAATGGAGCCCACAGTATTTAAAATAAAAACATGGCTGCAGCCTTCACTTGGGAAAATGAAAGTTAAATCAGTATCAGTACAAATGAAAACACTGATGTCATGTTGCAAAAGAAGAAATTTGTTATTACACTTAAGTGTCCACAATGTGTTCTACACCCACCATAACCAAATGATATTCACCATATCAACCACTCCCTTCACATTCCTCCCCCCAAATTAAAACATATTTCTTATCCCAAGCAGAGCTTTTTATACCATGGAAAAAGGATTTTATTTTATAAGGAATGCACTGGGTTGAGGCATAGGCAATATCGGCTCATGTCTAGGGCCCAAGATCTTGGAGTTACGTGATTACACCAAAATCTTGACTTTCATTTACAAAAAATAATAATTTTCTTGCCCTTGTAGTTGTAAGGAAAAGCTTGAAAGCATAGCCTGAGTATAACTAATGCAGTAATGTTCACCTGCATTTGCAGAGAGTCTGAAACAATAGATAGGAGAGGGGTGAATGACACCATCCATTTCAATTTGTGGTTAACCCCAAGATCCAATGCTCTGGGGCCCCTGGACCACACCCCCAAACAGGTAACTATGACAGTGAGAGGAAGAGAAGAATGAAGTGGACACACACACTCAAGCAGATTGATCCATCCCAGCAGCTTGGGTAAGTACTGAAGGTACTGCCTTTTGCCAAGTTTGTCTCTCTGTGGAGGAGAAGGGTCCCTGCTGCTGCCCTGCTGCTACTTCTGGAGGGCAGAAGGGGATCCCATACTGCTACCCTGCCTCCCAAATGTGGTGCTCCATCCCTGCCATTCCAATGTCATAGATTAGGTACAGAACTGGGGGTGTTTCCTTGGAGGTCCCCATATCACAGTATGCCTAGGGACCATATGGCCTTAAATTGATCCTGGCTTAGGCCTCAATCCTCAAAAGGTATTTAGACACCTAATTCCTGTTGAAATCAGTACTGCTTGGTGCCTAAATGCCATTGATGATGTGGGCCTTAGATTCTCCGATGAATAGCGGTACAGAACAGATAGATAAGATTAGAAAGACATCTGATGTTGCAAACATGCACATGAGTAAATTACTCCCATGGCTATTTCAAAAAGTAATCTGGTCCCAGAACAGTTGATTGAAATTTGTTGAATGAAAACAGGTTTTTTTGGGTCAAACTATGGCCTTTTTCCAACAACAATTTTTTATTAAAAGCTGTTGACATTGTCAACTTCTGGTTTGTTTGTTTTTTTAATGTGTCTTTTAAAAATATTTTGTCAAACTTTATTTATAGACAATGTTATTATAGTTGTTATAGAAATTTTTCATTTACTGAAATTTTTTTCTCAAACATTTTTAATTGGCAAAGAGATTTTGAAAACAATAAAGGGTCCATTTCAAACACTTCAAAATGGAAACAACTTTAAAATTTAGAAATTGTTCATGAAATATCAATATCAAGCTCTGGCAGTATTTTTAGAGCAATTTAAAAATATTGTATGCAATAATTAGAAACCAGAGAACCCGAGCAATGCATATAGAGTTTTTCTTCTACGTCTATAGCAATACATTAGAGTTTAATTTATGCTTTTCTATTGTCTTTCCAATATTGTTGGTTCTGGTCCAGAAAGATGATTAAGACCTGAAGCTCCCATTGAAGACAATGGGTAAACATTGTTAACTCTTGGTATTGGGCCTGTTCTTTATTATTATTTTTTTCCTTTTAAAAAATATAGCTAAAATTATCCTTCCTGTTTTTGTACTCTTGGGCCAAGTTCAGTGCCTTTTGTTATCTCTATGAAAATCTTTTCCGATTGGGCTGAGTTATAATCTATTGAAAATTGCCATTTCCCATTTGTGTTTTGCTCTGTAGAATTTGCTAGGGGCTGGCTGCTCTAAAATCCTTCAACACTTCATCAGCACTGAGCATGCACTGTTCTGGATCTTGTCTCACTGGGCCACACAGAGCTGAACCTCCAGATGAGACACACAATATGGTTCCTGCTTGTGTTCCATAGCAATGTAATCTCCAGGAGTGAACTCTAGTAATATGCTAAGTAAGTTTTCTAAGGGAAATAAAACCTCATGATTTAGGGCTTATGCCAGTCTGAGACCTTCACAAAAGGCAGAGAATCTCGTATTTGCCTCCTGTGGGGTTTCTTTAACCTTCTTCTGAAATATCTGCTGCTGGCCACATTCAGAGACTGGATACTGGACTAGATAGACCACATATCCAGTTCCTATGTCAAAATCAAATTATGATATTGTGGATCTCCAGTTGGGAAAGGTTCCCTAGTGTGCATCCGTGATACACAAAATTATTTTTGTTTCATGCTAGGCTCCATATCAACATAAAAGGAAGACATACCTACCCAAGAGAGCTTACGCTTTCTAAAAATGGCAAAACCAGACAGAGAAAGAGCATGGAAGGAGGGGGAGAGAAAGGAACAATAAACCAGTCAAAAAGGTCAGGTGGCATATCTGTTTGGGCAAGCTTCTCATCCAATAATAATACCTACAGAATAGCCAGCAGCATCTCTCCTGAAGACAAGCAACTAAGAGCAAACCTGTAGTATAAGTGGCAGAAAGGTGAAAATGCTGAGCCTTTAAAGATTACTTTGTTGCTATGCTAAATTTGTTCATATGATGGCTAGATATTATGGACAAGCACATTAACAATGCCTAGACAAATGGAGTGTTGAAAAACCTTCAAGAAAACAAATAATCTCTTTTTCTATCCTACATATTTTTTAGTCACCTATCCCTATGCCATCAAAACAATGACATGCCATAAAGAGAACAAGATGATCCCTGTCAGGGGGGTGGAGGCGAAAATTAGGTTCTGGAAGCAGAGGCATAGGTGTGGTACTGAAAGCATGAGATAGAAGCGTAGCCAGAGAAAGCTACATAACAATATGTGGGCCTAGAACTTGGGACAACTGACATCCCTATACTACCACAGGAAGGCCATATGGAGATTCATCCAAGCAGCATTATGGAGCTTAGATGCCACAGGACATACCAGAGTGACAGCACCGGTAGCCCTCTGATAGGCCAACTCACACTCACTCATGCCCGTCACCCCAATCGGGGTATGGGCCGCCAACCACAGATCTCCAGAGTCCTCTATCCTGGGCCCTTTGCTCTAGCTGGTTCCAGGTATAGCCCATTTTTATGCTATCAGCCTGAAGGTCACGTCGCCAGGTGTTTCTTGGACGGCCACTTTTCCGCTTGCCTTGGGGGTTCTACCGCAATGCCTGTCTAGTGATGTTGGTTGGCTGCTTGCGTAGTGTTTGTCCTATCCAGCCCCACCTTCTCCTTCTAATTTCTTCCTCTGCTGGAAGTTGACGGGTCCTCTCCAAGAGGTAGATGTTGCTGATGGTGTCTGGCCAGCGGATCTGGAGAATCCTTCTAAGGCAACTATTTATGAAGGTCTGGATCTTCCTGGTGGTTGTTTTAGTTGTCCTTGAGGTTTCAGCTCCATACAATAAGACTGATTTCACGTTGGAATTGAACAGTCTAATCTTTGTTGCCAAAGACAGCTCTCTGGAGCTCCAGATGTTCTTGAGCTGTAAGAAAGCTGCTCTTGCCTTACCGATCCTTGCTTTGATGTCTGTGTCCGTGCCACCCTGTTGGTCGATGATGCTGCCTAGGTAGGTGAAGGACTGCACTTCTTCCAGAGGGCTTCCATTCAGTGTGACTGGGTCATTATTGATGGAGTTAATCTTGAGGATCTTGGTGTTGTCCTTGTGGATGTTGAGGCCAACCTGTGATGACGTGGCTGCCACTATGTTAGTCTTCTCTTGCATCTGCTGTTTGCTATGCGAAAGGAGTGCAAGGTCATCGGCAAAGTCCAGGTCATCAAGCTGGGTCCACAACGTCCACTGGATTCCGTTCCTGCGCTCATAAGTGGATGTCTTCATAATCCAATCAATGACAAGGAGAAAGAGAAATGGTGACAACAAACATCCTTGTCTGACTCCGGTTCGCACCTGGAAGCTGTTTGTAAGCTGCCCTCCATGGATCACTCTACAGTGTATGCCGCCATATAAGTTCTTAATCAAGTTAACCACCTTTGCTGGGATGCCATAGTGCCGAAGGAGCTTCCAGAGAGTCTCTCAATCCACGCTATCGAATGCTTTCTCATAGTCAACAAAGTTGATATACAACGAGGAGTTCCATTCCAGAGACTGCTCGACTATGATGCGGAGCGCTGCTATCTGGTCCGTGCATGATCTATTTTGCCGGAAACCTGCCTGCTCATCTCGTAGCTGTGGATCGATGGCATCCTTCATTCTTTCTAAGAGAACTCAGTTGAAGACCTTCCCTGGCACCGACAGAAGTGTGATTCCTCTGTAGTTGGAACAATTGCTGAGGTCTCCTTTCTTGGGGATTTTAATAAGGTATCCCTCTTTCCAGTCTGCCGGAATCACTCCTTCTTCCCATATCTTCTCAAAAAGGGGGTACAGCATTTCCACTGAAGCATCCAGATCTACTTTCAGGGCCTCTGCTGGAATATCGTCAGGTCCAGCCGCCTTCCTGTTCTTCATCATAGTGATGGCTTTTCTGATCTTATCTCTGGTAGGTCTATCACAATTGATTGGAAGGTCTTCGTTGGTTGGGTCAATGTCTGGTGGATTTAGTGGATTTAGTGGTGCTGGTCTATTTAGGAGTTCCTCAAAGTGCTCCGCCCATCTATTCATATGGAAGAGATGAGTGAGAATGGAGAGAGATTTCTGGATTTGTGTGCACTTAACAACCTGGTCATAGGAGGTAGCATCTTTCCTCACAAGCGGATCCACACGAGTACCTGGGTATCACCAGCAGGCACGATAGAAAACCAGATCGATCATGTCTGTATTAGTAAGAAGTTCAGAAGATCTTTGCAGGACGTTAGAGTTTGAAGAGGAGCAGACGTAGCGTCCGACCATCACTTAGTGGTGGCCAGATTGAAGCTGAAGCTGAAGAAGAACTGGATAGACGTGTCAGATAGAAGAGTGAAGTACAACGTCAGCCTTTTGAAGGATCAAGCATACTAATTAACCCTGGAGGGTGGCCCAGGAGATTATGTGAGCAACCACACAGACCTCTAGCCTGCTGTGACTCCAGACTGCACCTTGCTTTCTGACACCAGCCTGACTCTGACCTGAACTCCTGCCTCCCAATTCCAGCTTGGTTCTACCCCTGATCTCTGATCTCCAACCCTGACTCTTGCTTATCAATCACAGCTCAGCAATTACCCCAATCCCTGCTCATTAACTACTGCCACATGCCCATCCTTAACTTGTGGATACCAGCCCAGCTGTGACCACTAGGTCAGACCACATACACCCCAGTCCCTGTTGCCCAGACCCACTTTCAACCCCCTTCACAGAAGCCCCTTAGTAGACACATGGATGGATGCAGGTCTACCATCACCCACTGGACCCCATGGGCTGCTAAATCTGCAGAAGTGGGTCTTTCATCTCCAAACCAAGAACCATGTGCTGTAGTCCAAAGCAGTGCAGCTCACAGGAGTAAATCAGACCCTCCACGAACAGCTGCCATGGTCCCAGATGAGAAGTCTGTGTTCGAGGCTTGGGTTGGACCACTGCCTTCTCAACAGGGTCCCCCAGCGCCGCTACCTGAATATTTTGATGGGAACTGCTGGAAGTTCAGAGGGTTCCTGAAACAATGCCACCTCCTTTTCCTGCTCTGGCCTCAAGTGTATGCCACCAATGAGTCTGCTAGCTAGAGAAGCGCTGGATTGTGCCTCCTCCCTGCTGGAGCAGGATAGCCCCATGTTCACCAGCTGGAATGCCTCCCTGCAAGTGTTTTCCACCATTTTTGATGACTCCAGCTTCCTTGTATGCTGCCCAGTTCTGGCAACTCATGGCCAACACTGAGTGGAATGAAGTGGCCCAACTGCACCAATTTAAGTGTGGACTTAATGAGGAGGTAAAGGATGAGCCCAGATTGAGACTTAGATCAGCTTGGATGATTTTAATAACCCCCTCCACATATCGAGAACTGGCTGTGTGAGAGAAAGGAAGAGATGAGGGGCATGATGCTACTGCCTTGCTCACACCCCATGCTGAAAACCCCAGAGTCCAACCATGAACCAATGCAGGTTGATCTGAGCTGCCAATGCTTGATCCTGGAGTGACAGTGTACCCCTAAGGCTTTATGGGGGGTGCTCACAAATGTATGTATGATATAACTGGAATAGGGTTTTGCTACATATGCCATGTAACATATCTATGTAAAGGCTATGATCTACTGGTTATGTTCATCCTAGTTGTATGCAGGCACCATTTGTGTGTTCAAAGTTATGAACATTGGCTGTATAATTGCTTGATTTCTAAGTAGCCTTAGTTAGAACATTTGGTCATTTCTTGGGGAAGGAATGTGCAAATTAAGTGCTCAATCAGGAAGCACTTAACAGACAAAAGAGCTTGGAAGACTCCAATCCACATAAGAAGTCTACCTGAGAACGTTCAGGATAGCATGTGGGTAATGGCTGCTACCTGCAAGTCCTGAGTCATGCATGGGTATGTGACTTGCCCATGTGATTCTGAATCTCTATTTTGTGATTGGATTCTACACAGGGTGAGGAGGGGGTCTCCACCCACAAGAGAAAGTCTATTTAAACCCCAGGGAGACCCTTCCATTTTGTCTTCAACTGGCTAAAGAAGGAGCCTCTCCACCCCCCAGGATACTTGAAGGAAACTGGAACAAAGGACAGTAACTACAGGGGATGTAAGTGATTGCTGGACCCAGGCTAAAAGGAGATTAGTCTGTAAAAGGGAGTATTCTGGAACTGGTGAGGATCTTATCTGTATTTAGTTTGATTAGACATAGATTTGCACATTTTATTTTATTTTGCTTGGTGACTTACTTTGTTCTGTCTGTTACTACTTGGAACCACTTAAATCATACTTTCTGTATTTAATAAAATCACTTTTTACTTATTAATTAACTCAGAGTATGTGTTAATACCTGAGGGAGCAAACAACTGTGCATATCTCTCTGTCAGTGTTATAGAGGGCGAACAATTTATGAGTTTACCCTGTATACGCTTTATACAGGGTAAAACGGATTTATTTGGGTTTAGACCCCATTGGGAGTTGGGCATCTGAGTGTTAAAGACAAGCACACTTCTGTGAGCTGTTTTCAGGTAAACCTGCAGCTTTGGGGCAAGTAATTCAGACTCTGGGTCTTTGTTGGAGCAGATGGGAGTGTCTGGCTCAGCAAGACAGGGTGCTGGAGTCCTGAGCTGGCAGGGAAAACAGGGATAGAAGTAGTCTTTGCACATCGGGTGGCAACTCCCAAGGGGGTTTCTGTGATCCAACCTGTCACACCAGGGAAAAGAGGAATGGCAATGGCACAATAATTTATACTTTTATTGTGGCACATTAGCGTATGCCCCTGCCTCTCACCCATCACAGACCTCGGCCACCAAGGAATTGGGAAACAAGTGAGCCCAGGCCATATAGTGGGGGGCCAGCCTGGGCACCACCAGGGCACTATGCTCCAGAACTACCCCTTAGCCCTCAAAGACAACCCAATCCAGGACATGTGGTTCCTCCCCACACTTCCAAGAACAAATACAGTTATGTACATAGATGGGGCCATGCCTATTCCCCCTCAGTGGGCCCTGATCAACTCTGGGGCTATCAACAATTTCGTAGACGCTAAAGTTGCCTGAGAACAACAAATACCCCTCTGTTTAAAGCCTACATCAGTTCTTGTAGAGATGATAATGGGTCACACTTTTCCTCAGGATCAGTGGTGCAGGAAACAGTATTCCACCTAGAGGCTATACTTTGGTGTCATTGAGAAGAACTACAATTCAGTGATTCAATTCTCCACACTTCCCCACCAATTCTTGGAATCATCTCGCTGCAGCAGCATGACCCTTGCATCTCCTGGTGAGAGAAAAGAATCAGCTTCCCCTCTGAATACTGCCAAAAGGTCTGGCTGCGTACAGCCAGTCTCTCCAGTCCTGGACTCCTGCAGCTGATTAGAAGCATCAGCACCTGTGGGGGAACCCCAGATGGCAGCAGCTATCCAGAAGGAATTGTTCCCATGCATGAGTCTCGATCTCCCTGACAAGTATCGGTATTATGCAGATGTTTTTTAAAAGAAAAACGCAGAAACACTACTTCCACATTGGGACTACAGCTACCCCATAGAACACTCCTGGGAACCTGCTGCCCCATCGTGGTAAAAAGGTTTAATTGAGACCATCCATGCCCAGCGCCAACCCAGAGGAAAGTTGGGGTTAATGTAAGGATCCAGGGGACTATAACCCAGGTCTTCAGAGCCTAGGACAGATGACATTCCCACATTGCCACAAGGAGGGCATGCAGAGCTACATGCAAGGAGCACTGTGGAGATTAGCCACCACAAGAAGTACCATCCAATGGGTCCAGAGTGACAGCACTCTGATTGTCCAAAAGCACTATTTAACACTGGAGGTTGGCCCAGGAAGTCGTCTGGGCAACCACACAGACCTCTGGCCTGCTATGACTCCAGCCTGCACCTTGCTTTTTGATTTCCAGTCTTTGACCCCAGTCTGATTCTGAACTCTTGCCTGCTCATTCCAGCCTCGTATCTATCTTTGATTTCCTGCCTCTGACCACAGCCTGACTCTGACCCAGATGCCTGTCTCCCAATTCCGGGTACTACCACTGATCTCTGGTCTCCAACCCTGGCCTGACTCCGATCCTAATTCTTGCTTATCAATCCTGGCTCTAGCGATTACCCCGATTCGTGCACACTGACTGCCATCTCGTGGCCATCTTTGACTTGTGGACACCCGCACAGCTCTGACCGTTAGGTCAGACCTCCTACACCCCAGTCCCTTACAGCTAAGTTCTAACATTGCTGAAAGATTCACCCATAGTAGCAAAGGGGAATGTGCTTGAGGATTTGTTTTTGTTGGAAATTGTGAAGCAATCTGCTAAATTAAGCAGCACATTCTTGCATATTGAATAATTTTGTTACTTTTGTTTTGAGAAACACTCACTGGCCCTCTTCTTATTAATTCTCTGGTCTGCCCAGGCACATTTGGCCAGGAAAGGCAAAGATTTTAACATATAAATGTTTTTAGATATGGTAATTACTGTATTAGTGCTCAGTGTATCATATCTGTAATGCATTATCATGAATTGGCAGGTGGTGTACTACACCAGAGTAAATTAAAAAAGAGTTGATTAAGTAAGAGAAAGTTATTTGCCTTTTAAACTTCTGAAGTCTTACCAGGCTTTATGAGCAATATTAAGGATTTGCACTTTCTTGAGACAAAGAAGAGTAAATGAAGGTCAACAGAAAATGAGTTGCTTGTTTTTGGTAAATTAGACCTTCATTAAAATAAGTGACATTATTGTACATAGTGAAGAAGCAACTTCACTGAAAATAGAAATCTTTGCAAAGAATAGTGTACTTTTGAGAAAGTATCTTTGTGAAAAAAAAAATCTTGTTAAAATAAGTAGTGTGGTTAGTCTGAGAGAAAAGGGGAGGATATAATTGAAAACACATTTCCTGAGGAATGATATCTGAAAACAGTGATTCAGCTTTTAAAAACAAACTGCAAATTATATTCCCATACAGTTAACAAAGCAAGTGATTCCTCTGATTCCTAACACATGTCATCATAACAAATCAGAAAAATATGGCTCGCTTTCTCAACTTACCAAGGTTAAAATTCGGTATTTCACCGATCAAGGAACAAGGAGACAGTCAATGAAATGGAAGACAAATAAAATTAAAACTGATAAAAACCATTTTTTACATAATCTGAAGAAGCTGTTGCCAAAAGATATAATGGAAACCAAGAGCTCAATCTGAGTCTGAAAAGAGGACTAGCCATTTATATGAATGAGAACATCCACAGTTACATTATAAAGGATAACAAAAACAAAAAAAGGAATATAAATCCTCATGCTTCAGGGCAACTGTTAGGATTAGAAAAAAATAGGGTTATTTCCCTATTCTCCACTATCAGGTTCCTTACCCAAAACATCTGGTACTGAACATTGTCAGAGACAGGATACTGAATTAGATGGGCCATGGATCTGATGCAGTATGGCAAGTCCTGTTTTTTCTCTGTTAAGAACAACCTAATATATGATATTAGGTCTGTGGGTGAAAACATTTCCTAGCAATTATCCTAGATCTAAACAATGGAGTAAATACCTACAAAATACAACATTATCATTTTTACATTCTGGGTTTGATTCAATATGGCAATTTGCATGGTACATACCTAAGAATCAACAGCTTATTCTCTGCAAGAAAGAAAGGAAGAAATGCTCCATGCCTATAGGTCCTATATTTAGGTCATATAAATGCTGCCATAAACTTTTCACTTGAGAACATTATCCAAAGCATAGGTTCTGAAGGATGACTTGGCCCCATTGTTGTTAGATAGCTTGCCATACCTAAATCCAGCCATCTAATGCATTGCAAAAAGATATTGGTGTATATTATAGGTGAAAGAATGCTAAGCATATGATTGTTCCGAATAAAAGTTCTTCAGCATGGAATTCACGCTGTAGAGTGTCACCTAGCAATAACAGGAGAACATGAGGCATAATGACAGAAGGTAATAAAGTTGATGGATTTGTGTCTGTGCTGAAATCAAAGCATTCTGCCAAAACAGCTGCCCAGCAGCAACTGCAGGAGTATCGGAAGAAATAAAATAATGACTTCAGATTTCAATCTCTTGCCAGAACTCTTCCTCCTATACCTCAGCATTTGGCTTCACCATCATGCAGCAGCAGGAGTGGAAAGGGAGAAATTACTCAAAGAACCAAAGTGTGTGTGACTGGTCATGATAAATGGCATGGATGCCTTTACTATTAACACTATGCTATTACACTTTTAACTGTAATTTATTATCCATGTAGTTTATAATTCACAGGGTGTAAATATATCCTCTTCCCATCAGTACACGTGGTTATAGTCTATCGGCCCTACATTATTGCCAACCATTCTAGATGGCATTAAAATTTAAGCCTATTTCAATTTCTGCCCTGGCACACACCACGGTGTATTAAGAACCAGTATGTGTACCAATATATTAAGAACAGGTACAAAGCCCACCTCCCTTGTGCACAGAGGGTGAAGAAACCCCCTCCATAGCCATCCTTATTCCCCTCACTCTGCAGAGGGCTAATACAGAGGTTCCTCAGTGCCAGACCTTAAACCTGGGAGTCTCTCAGAAACAAGGAAAAATTCTTATGATCCAAATGATTCAGAAATACCTATTCATGGTATCAGTGAAACCATCTGTCTACCTTAGGGTTTCATATGGCTGCCCATCAGCATAGGATCAAGCGCTTTCCACATACAATTGATAGCAATAGCAAATTCCCTAGTGGACTTTATGGAGTCGCTGGGACTTCTCCCTTCTCAGGGAACACACAGCTTGGAGCAAGTTTTTATTTTTTATTTTATCCATTTACTTTTTTGGTTTCAGTTGATTTGTTTCAAGGTTATTGGGGGGGTGAGGGGGTGGGGAGAAGAGGTATCACCATAGTAAGTGAAACTCTTATGGTTTTCAAAGAGGAATATACTCAATGGAGATGAAGAGGTTAATTTTAGAAAAAGGAACCTATTTTGTCAAGTCTTACACAGATTATCTGTTTTTAACAAAGATACCAGTCTTGGTTCCATTGGAATATGATCCTGTAGCTTTCCATATGTCCTTGTTAATCTAAGTGCCTTGTATATACTTTTACAGCTGGATTCATGAGGTGAAGCTGTTAAATGTAATTTCTAGCAAGCTAAATAGATTATGGCTAGTTTTCATATTCATATTTCTGGACCTTAAGCAATAAGATGTTGCCTGTGGGGATGTATTAAACCAACACATGACTAATCCGCTTCTTGAAACTAGAGTAAAGGAGGGGCCATGTATCCATATCAAGTCCCCAAAGCCTTTTTCCTCATTATTCTTGCAGACAAAATAGTATCATTTTTAAATCAGAGCAATAATAGAGAAGAAAGCTTGGAGGTTAACGTGATGAACTGCTTAACAAATTTAATAAAAAGAAACAAGGCTGCAAGACAAAGTGAATTAAAGGGAGTGTTCTTGGTGTCATTATTCATATTTGACAGATGTGCTGTGAAAGGAGATATAAACTTTCCTGCTGAGATATAAACTTTCCTACCGAGATATAAATTTTTCAAACCTTGGTCCATGCATCTCAGACTGTTGAAATAGATGAGAGATAAACCCTCTTCTACATAAAAACATATTTAAAGGCATACTAATATTTTGCAACAGACACCACCTATTACACCTCCATTAATCTGAATGATAAATTAAATTAAAGAATCTCTCGTCACACAAAATAAGTATTTTAATTTTTGAAAAACATTATATTATATTTCTCCAGCAACTGTGTACATGTGTGATAGGGTTCTCAGAGACCCAGGCAGCCTGTTGGCTAGCACACCTTGCCTCTCTATCAGGGTGACAGAGATGCCTGTTCCTCATCCTAACCAGGAATCTTTAGTTCTCCACCAGTATCTTGGCCCTTACAGGGGCTTAGTAGGGGGGAACCTGGGCCCTCCATCTCCACCAAGTCCCAGCACAGGGCTCTGGAGGAAGCAAAACTGGCACGGTCCTCCCTGAAGTGAGTTTAAGTCCACTTCCTACCTGTACATCCCTTCATTTTGGGTGATGGCCCCTATAGTCCAAACAGCAATCCCTTAACAAGAGAGTCTAAAGGAGCAGGTCCCTGCCAACCTGCTAGTTCTCCAAGGGCATAGTGGTTGGAGAAGGCACTGTCCATGGGCCATACTCTGGGCGGGGTCCTCTCTCAGGCTCTGCCTCCTGTCTGGCTTATCATTCTTCTCTCCTGAAGCCTGTCCATCACCCTTTGCCTGGGCTGCTGAGCTTCTTTTAACCCACTCCTCCAAGTCAAAGCATGCTCAGTAGACCCAGAGGGGTGGAGCTACCTGGTCCCAGTAGTGCCTTTTAAGCCTTTTGGGTCCAGTGTAGGGTTTGTTTACCCCATCACAACATATATATGTTGACATGTAAATTAACTTGTGTACAGTATGTATTTTTCATGTGAAAAATATCAGGAAATTTACACCTTATGTAATTTGACTTATGATTTCTTCACTAACTTATAACTAATTTTAATTTTATTTTATAAATTTTGTTTTGGTAAAAGCCTCCTTGTGTACAAAACCCCTGTTGAATCAGCTCAGCACTTCACAGAATTGCCAGGCAACTTTGACACATTGCAGTGCATTCATCAGTCTTTGTTCAAAAAAGACTCAGGACTAGGCTAACAGTGGTGTTGCAGATCAGGAATGGAGTGCATTGGGAATGCAGTGCAGGGATGATTGCTTAGCATCTGCCTGCAATATACTTAGTTTTACTCAAGGCACTGCCAATTATGCCAAATTGGGTGTTGGTGTTTTAACTGTAGAGTCCAAACAAGTGGGCTGAGACCTGCAAACCCATTTAGCATATGATCGACATAAAATTTGAACCCAGGTCTGAGGAGGTGAAAATCTTGCAGAGTGTATATTTAATATCAGTTTAATAAAATGCAGCTGTATGACTGTTCAGCTTATGGACTCAGTTCTGAGAGTGATCAGCAATCTCAGCTCAGGGTTCAACGCCTCTACATGAGGATCTTTGTCAGACACAGACAGGGGCATTTAATGCTGCCTTCAGACCTGACTGCAACAAAATAACTGCTTAGTAGGAAAAGTGTTTGAGTAGACACCAAATATCCTATAAACCAGCTTTAAAGGAGAAGTGTTTGAAACTTTAAAATCTTGAGTCTATCAGGAAGCTTCACACTTCTAATAGCTGAGCAGGTAAATTTTCTCTAAAACACGTCCCTTTTATCCTTATAATAGAGCTATAGTGCACTGATCTAACAGTATTAGCCAAATTCTCTAATGCAGTGGTTTTCAACCTGTCATCCATGGATCCCTGGGTCCACAGACTATGTCTAAGATTTCTAAAGGGGTCCACACCTCCATTTAAAATTTTAAGGGGTCCATAAATGAAAAAAGGTTGAAAGCCATTGTTCTATTGTGAATTTTAAAAATTATTTAAATAACTCGGCCAGTTCCTAGAAAGACAAAATTCCTGTTTATTCCAATAAAACAATGGGAGTTTTAGCTGCATAGGAACTGAAAGATCTGGTTAATTATGTATAAACTGTGTATTTTAAATCTGACAAAGGTGTTTCTTATTCACTTATGTGAAAATGTGTAGTAGACAGTGGGCTTCTCATAAAGATGTTTTCCGAAAGAGGAAATACTTTTGTAAACATGGGGCGGGGATTCCTGATAGACTGAAAAAGAAGAGAAACGTGTCTAACTCCCAGTCAATTTCTCAACTTGTGAATGAATTAGTCCAACTGAAGAAAATATTCTTTCTGTGTCTTTAAATTATTATTCATGCTCAATCTGGATAGGGTTGGTTACTATACAATGTCAAGCGACTCCTTGGACCACATTACAAACCAGGGAAGGCTTTCAAAATTCAATATATTTTAATAGATATTATATCAGAGTAACAGTGGCTCTGGTAGACAATGCAAATTAGAAAGAGTTCTGACAAAGGAGCTGCTGTGCAACTGTTGTAGCCACTTCACTAAATCTGAAAAGGAGTGTGGTCTTGTGGTTAACATAAGGGACTGAGAAGCAGGGTTCTAAGTTCAACCCCGTGCTTTGATATAATACATAACCCTATACTTTATGTTATGAAATGTAGAATAGAAAAGAGAATCCACATAGTCCTCCCTTCCTCCCATTTGTCCTGATCATATTCTCCATTCTGGTGTGCATTTCTATAAAACATCTTTTTTGTTTCAGAATTAAGCATAGAATCTACGGTCCTTAATGAATGGAACCAATACGACTTTACTATGCAAATAATTTGTGTGTGAATTTGGCTTTTAGACTATGGTAACTGTAGTACCCTAACTGAAACAGTAGATTATGCCAGAAATGGGATCCTATTTCAGTACTCAAACCCACAGGGTAGTCAGTCATTTAAACATCTGTATTGGAAACCAGTTTGATGCAATCAAGAGTACTAGAAATCTGTTATCGTGCAGCATGGTGAGTTCAGTAGTTCCAGTCTGAGGGGGCACTTCTTTCCACAGCAGTGATGTAAAATAGTTTCCCGCTCTATTGCCCCATGCACTCCAGCTGACGGAAAAATGTTCAATATAGAGGCTTGGAAAAATTCACCCTTCTGAATCTAAGGATCAGTCTTAACTTTTTTTAAATTTTATTTTATTAACACACGTTATTTTTACCGCTGTATATCCTCAGCTTGATTCTCCCCTTGCACCAGTGGAAATCAATTCACTGGACTCAGATTCATGAAAGGGAGAAGAGAACCGGGCCTCCCAATGAGAACTGAACTACTGTACATAAGCCATAACTTTAAAAGCCCACATTTTAATTACAGCATGTGCAGCAGCAGCCAGTTCAGCAATCTGCACTATTTAAACATTGCAAAATGATTGGAAATATCTTCTGCCAAAAATGCATGGAACACCTCTTAAACAGACATGGGAGCAATATGCTACAAAGGACAGAGAATTCAACTCCCCTTTAAAACAGTTATTCCACTTTAAATACTAGCTGACGTGAAAGCCAAAAACAGTCAAAGAAACTGGAACACCACAGCTTGGCCTTCCTCACACTGTGTGATGGAGAAAAGGCTGTGTTGTAAAAAGTCATGAACGGACTCCTATTAACCTTTGCCCAGACTTCTTAACTCTGAAGAGCACAGTGTTTCATGTCTGTAGATAACTATAATCATGCTTCAAGCAGAGATATTCCAGATTCAGGATACCTGCTGACGTTACTACACACAAGTAGCAGAAAAATATCGTAAAATGTTCTTCTACCTGATAATTAACCACAACAAATAGGTCAGGAATTACATTTCTTTCCTGATAGCCACTTTAGGACACATCCTAATAGTTACATTCAGCACTGTTGTATCACTGATGTTTTGGATCCTAGCTTTGCGACTTGGGCCAATCTCTAATTGTTACATGTCTTAATGTGTTTATTGAAAATATCTGGAAATCTCTCTATCATGAACTTCTCAAGTGTAACTTTTTAAATTAACAATTAAAGGGAGATGATATCAGATGGCTGTAAAGAGCAGGCTAAGGCAGTCTAATTGCAGTCATTTGCATATGCAATCTAATGGGTTTACAATGTTTCAGATCGCAGTGTTGTTGACCTCTGAGAAAGTAAACTGTTGGGAAATTACTGACTTGTCACATTCCTAAGAGTCTACCCTGGTTAAGAGTCACTTCTTGTGTACAACAATACTGCATGTTGTGCTGAAAATGAGTTACTTGGATGAGCAAGCATAGGCCAGATATATTGCAATCTGTCAACAAATCAGGAAGAAAGAAAAAAGAAATGCAGGACAATTCCCATTTCAAGTACCCTCAACATAAAAATAAAAGTACATTCCTCTTCAAGCATTAGTAACTTTATTCAGTGGGTGCTCTTCTGTCTTGGTTTTGTAAAAAAATAAATAAATACGGGAGGCTTGAAGGTGGAAAGCGATCTGGAGCTTGGCAGGGTAAGGCTCTTTGCTGAAACTGGAACGCACTTCTGTTTTTTCAGAGCTCATACTGGAAGGAAAAGTAATAGCAGGTTCCTTCCTCTCCCCTCCCACCCCCCAATTTCCTTCCTTCCCTGGCCTCTTTTCCAACTATTTTTCAACAAACAGCATAAATTCATAGATTCCAAGGCCAGAAGGAATCTTTATGATCATCTATATACAACAAGTTGTAGACATTCCCCAAAATAATTCCTAGAGCCTATCTTTTAAAAAAAACAGACAATCTTGGTTTAAAGATTGTCAGTGATGGAGAATCCACCACAACCCTTGAAGAACAGGAGTACTTGTGGCACCTTAGAGACTAACAAATTTATTAGAGCATAAGCTTTCGTGGGCTACAGCCATCCAAAGAAGTGGGCTGTAGTCCACGAAAGCTTATGCTCTAATAAATTTGTTAGTCTCTAAGGTGCCACAAGTACTCCTGTTCTTTTTGCGGATACAGACTAACATGGCTGCTACTCTGAAACACGACCCTTGGTAATTTGTTCGAATGGTTAATTAATTACTCTCACAGTTAAAAATGTATGCCTTATTTCCAGTGTGAGGGCTTGGCTACACTTGCAGATGTAAAGCACTGGGAGTTAAAGCAGCCTTCGGCGACTGCAGCAGGGAAAACGCTGCTGTGTGATTGCACTGTCAGCTGCAAGAGCACTGGCGTGGCCACATTAGCAGTTCTTGCAACACCACAAAGAGCAGTGCATTGTGGTAGCTATCCCAGCATGCAAGTGGCTGCAGCGTGCTTTTCAAATGGCGGGGGGAGTGGAGTGTGACTGGGAGTGTGTTTTGTGTATGTGGGGGGGAGACAGTGTGTATTGGGGGGCAGAGAGTGTGTCAGCATGCTGTCTTGTAAGTTCAGACAGCAAAAGACCTTCCTCCCCCTCGCATCTCTCTCTCACACACACTCACAGCAGCAGCATTCCACACTAATGATTGCTTTGTCCCAGAGCAGTTAAGCATGCTGGCTGTCAGAAACGGAGCTTTGAAAGGGGATAGCCACATACCTGCAGCCGAGTTGAAAACAATGACAAGAGTGGCCACTTGACATTAAGGGATTATGGGACGTTTCCGGAGGCCAATCACAGCACAGTAATCGCAACATGTCGTCCACACTGACACCTGGGCATTTCAGCTGGGGCACAGCAAGCTTTATGCTTCTCGTGGAGGTGGATTACCAGGAGCGCTCCAGCTGCAGAATCCAGGCACTCTAAGTGACTTGCCAATGTCGCCACCGCAGGAGTTAGGGCGCCCGGGGCTGATTTAATATGCTCTAACTTGCAAGTGTAGCCAAGCCCTGAATGTGTGTAGTTTCAGCTTCCAGCTGTGAATCATGTTATTCCCTTCTCTGCTAGATTGAACAGCCAATTAATACATATTTGTTTCCTCATGTAGATACTTACAGACTGTAATCAAGTCAACCCTTAACCTTCTCTTTGTTAAGCTAAACAGATTGAGCTCTCTGAGTCTGACACTATAAGGCATGCTTTCTAATCCTTTAATCGTTCTTATGACTCTTCTCTAAGCCCTCTCCAATTTTTCAACGTTCTTCTTGAACTGTAGAAACCAGAATTGAACATGGTATTCCAGCAGCAGTTGCACCAGTGCCAAACACAGACGTAAAATAACTCTTTACTCCTACTCCAGAGATTCCCTTGTTAATGTGTCCAAGGATCGCATTAGCCCTTTTGGCCACAGCATCACACTGGGAGCCTGTAGTGGGGTGGTTACCCCACTCCTGCCCTAAAGGGCTTAAAACAGCCCTGAGAGAGGGCTGTTGCAGGGGGAAGCAGCTACTAGGCTGATTGGGGTGTGGCCCAGCTGCAGCTGCTTCCCCAATCAGGAGCTCAGCAGTCTCTCTCTAGCTGTAGAGGGAGACGGGGCTGGCTGCAGGGAGCTAAAGATAAGGTACCAGGAGTGGAGCAGGGCTGGGGGAAGGCCAAGGGAGCTGGGGAGCTCTGGCCTGGAAACCCTCAGGCGGCGGCCTAGTATAAGGCCAAACAGGTACTGAGGTTGTAGGGGACAGCCCAAGGCTAGACAGAGGCAGCAGGCCCAAACCCAATCTTGCCAATGATGAGTAAGCTGATATTGCAGTCTGCCCCAGGGTGCGGGGGCTAGACAGTGACTGGCCGTAGCCTTATACTGAGGCGAGGTGGGGATAGTGGGTGGGGGCTCCCCGGGGAGGGGAGACCCTGAGACAAAGGGGTTACTGCCAAGGGGCAGCACCGCAGAAAATGGGGCACTGGGACCGGGAGGGACACAGGGGCCAAGCGGCAGCAGGACACCGGCCTGCAGAGGGTGCTCTGGAGGCTGGATGAGCTAATTCCCTGAGACGACCAGCAGGAGGCACCACAGGTGTGAGTCCTTGCATCGCTACAGAGCCCATGTTCCACTATGACCCCCATTTCTTTCTCAGAATCACTGGTTCCCAGGATAGCATCCCCCATCCTGCAAATATGGCCTACATTCTTTGTTCCTAGGTGTATACATGTACATGCATATTGTTTGCCTGGTTTACCAAGTGATTCAGATCACTCTGAATCAGTGACATGTCCTCTTCATCATGTACCACTCCCCCAATTTTTGTGGCACCTGCAAACTTTATCAGTGATGATTTTATGTTTTCTTCCAGGCATAGGCGCCGATTCCATGGGTACTCACAGGCTGGAGCACCCACGGGGAAAAAATGCTGGTGGGTGCTGAACACCCATCAGCATCCCCCCTACCAAACTTTCTCCACCCCCCCTCAGTGCCTCCCTCTCCCTCCCCACACCACCCACCCTCCACAATAATCTGTTTCGCGGTGTGCAGGGAGGCTTGGAGGGAGGAGGGGGAGCAAGGACACGGCGTGCTCGGGGGAGGGAGGCGGAACTGGGTGGGAAGAGGCGGGGTGGGGTGGGGCCTTGGGGGAAGGGGGTGGAGTGGGGGGCGGGGCCTGGGGCAGAGCCAGGGGTCGAGCACCCCCCAGTTTGAAAAGTCAGCACCTGTGCTTCCAGCTTATTAATAAAAACATTATATACTGTAGGGTAAAGAACTGATCCCTGTGAGACTCAGAGAGAAACACACATGCTTGATTATGATCCCCCAGTTACAATTACATTTTGAGACTATCAGTTAGCCAGGTTTAATCCACGTAATGTGTTCAGTGTTAATTTTAGATCCTTCTAGGTTTTTAATCAAAATGTTGTTATAATTCAAATACCTTACAGAAGTCAAAGTATATTACAACAACACTATTACACCTCTACCCCAATATAACACGACCCGATATAACACAATTCAGATATAACATGGCAAAGCAGTGCTCCGGGGGGGTGGGGCTGCGTACTCCGGCGGATCAAAGCAAGTTCGATATAATGCGTTTCACCTATAACGCGGTAAGATTTTTTGGCTCCCGAGGACAGCGTTATATCGAGGTAGAGGTGTATCTTTATCAACCAAACTTGTTATCTCATCAAAAAAAGATATCAAGCAGTGAGAAGCATGTGTATGGCCTACCCATATACCCTACTATTGAAGTACTGTATTTCTTAGCGGTTTGGCTCTGCAATAGCAGAAACACAGTCACTGTTAAGATTTGAGCTGAAACTATCTATACCATATGCCTGTATCTCCTTTAATTAACTGGGTTTTGTAGTTAAAAGAATAAGATTGTCTTACTTTTCTGCCCACCACCCCCACGTTATTTATATGAAATAATGTATTATGGTCTAAATTTTCACATTCACTCCCAATTTAGGTGTGCAAGATGCAATTCTGCACATGCCACTGTGGGGGTTTGGGCACCTAAATGAACACTGGAAATTTAGGCCAGTATTCCTTTAAAAAAATAATTAAAATTTATTTGCCTTTAATAGACAAGGTATGTCTCTGTCAGCTGAGGGAAATAACAGCTGGGCCTAACAGCTCCCCATGACAACCTCTCTCTGATGGCGTTGGTCTACGGTGTGCCAATGCAAGCTAGGCACAATAAAGGCACAAATGAGTCCTAAGTGGGAGAAGGATCTGGCTGTGCAGGGTCATCTATTCTGGCTACTGTTCAAGGAAAGCAGGGGGGCACGAAGTAAGGGGAATGATCAAACTTCTATTTTTCACAGAGTGGAGGACTGAAGCTCCAGACGTAGGGAACCAAGAGCCTCATAGAAGGTTGGGAGTATGCCTGGGAGGGGTGTGTCACAAAGAGAGTACATTCGTGGTATGTCTCAGTTTCTCTCAGCTGAGCATCCTGGGAAAGTATGCATGGGAGGTGCGCTGACATAGAATCATAGGACTGGAAGAGACCTCAAGAGGTCATCTAGTCCAGTCCCCTGCACTCATGGCAGGACTAAGTATTATCTAGACCATCCCCGACACGTGTTTGTCTAACCTGCTCTTAAAAATCTCCAATGATGGAGATTCCACAACCTCCCTAGGCAATTTATTCCACTACTTAACCACCATGACAGTTAGGAAGCTTTTTTCTAATGTCCAACCTAAATCTCCCTTGCTGCAATTAAATCCCACTGCTTGTCCTATCCTCCGAGGATAAGAACAACATTTTTTCCCCTCCTCCTTGTAACCACCATGATATGTCTGGAGCTGTGGAGGAACTCACAAGAGTGAGTGGGTTATTATTACTGTTTGAGATTACATGGAGGAAGTAACAGTTCGATGCAGCGTGAACCACCAGCAGCTTCCCTGTACTGGTCCTGCTCTCAGCCACCAAAAGTCCCCTGATAAACATGTGTTAGGCAGAGTCTGATGACAAATTGTGATCAGTTCTGCAAACCTTTATTTCTTTAAGTATCTGCATTGAAGTCAGTGGACTATGGGCCTGATTCAAACCTACTGAAATCAGCGAAAGATTTGGATCAGGACCAATGTGATTAAGAGTTTCTAAACTGGGCCCATTACTTTACTTCTTGTTTGTTAGCATAAAAATGGTGAAGGCCAGGACTCAAGCATTTTTTGAGGGGTAGCTGGTTTTTGGTAGTGTGCAGTGTGATGACACAGAGAACCCCTCCCATGAAAAATCCACCTTGCAGAGTTTTCTCACATCAGAACATTGTTGAGGCTGGGTTTGCTCCCCTATAAAATGAACAGGCGGATCTGTCACCATGGCCCTCAGATCCCACAAGACATTCATGGATCTTGTGTGATTTGTCAGAGACCTGGATCATGCAGCTGTCCTGGAACGTCCCTTAGGGGTGGTTCCACAGCATGGAGGCAGCTCTTTAGGAAAGTTAATATCGCCTCAGGGATTTTCCTAAATATTCCATCTAGGGCTGTTGGGAGTGGGAGTGAGGCATGTATCTCCTGAATCCAGCCCCAACCCTGCACCCTCCCTAGGTACAGGTTTCTGTATCTGTGGAGAGCTTTCTTTAAGGATGGAGAGGGAAGGTGTGTGTGGAGGATGCATTCCATACACACAGGAGATGATGATGTCTGCTTTTGAAATTTCTCCATATGTCCCCTTTCCTTGAACTGAGGCCCCTGAAATCAAAGCAAGTATGAGTAGCTACATGTAGCTCTATCTTTAGGTTAGGTTTATGTGCCTGATTGCTTCTCCATATTTAAGGCACAATACATACTTTGGAGAAGTCACAGTTCATATTTTAAGATGTTTCATCACTCAAGGCCACAGCTGGTCAATTGCAACCAACCAAAGACATAATGACTGTAAACAAAGAACAGTTCTTTATATCACAGAAACGGACACACTTGCACTCAGTTAATGCACCACTTAAAAAGAGACGAAAATAAGCAGCCCCTGCAAATACCATAACAATACACAATGATATATTGCTTCATCACTCCATTTGATACAATGTTAACACAAAAACAAAACAAAGCCAACTTATTACTGTGTCTTGGTCACATTTGTATGAGAGATGCTATTGGTACAGTCAAAAGGACAAAAAACCCAGTGTTTGTATTAAAATTTGTGCTGGCATATTTTAATAAAACAATATTGTTCACTTATAAGGGATTTAAGTAAGAAAAAATAACATTGTTTAAGATGCATAGGGCTAGGTCATCAGCTGAAGCTGATTACCTCTTCAGCTGTGCCAAGAGTGGACGGCTTAAAGGGGGCTGTGATGGGCTGGATCACAGAAACCCCCTTGGGAGCTGCCACCCGATATGCAAAGACTACCCCTGCTCCTGTTTTCCCTGCCAGCTCAGGACTGCAGCACCCTGTCTTGCTGAGCCAGACACTCCAGTCCGCTCCAACACAGACCCAGGGTCTGAATCACTTGTCCCAAAGCTGCAAGTTTACCTGAAAACAGCTCACAGAAGTGTGCTTGTCTTAGCACTCAGATGCCCAACTCCCAATGGGGTCTAAACCCAGATAAATCCGTTTTACCCTGCATAAAGCTTATGCAGGGCAAACTCATAAATTGTTCGCCCTCTATAACACTGATAGAGAGATATGCACAGTTGTTTGCTCCCCACAGGTATTAATACATACTCTGAGTAAATTATTAAATAAAAAGTGATTTTATTAAATACAGACAGTAGGATTTAAATGGTTCCAAGTAGTAACAGACAGAACAAAGTGAGTCACCAAGTAAAATAAAATAAAATGTGCAAATCTATGTCTAATCAAGCTAAATACAGATAATCTCACCCTCAGAGATGCTTCAATAAGTTTTTCTCAGACTGGACACCTTCCAGGCCTGGGCACAATTCTTTCCCCTGGTACAGCTCTTGTTCCAGCTCAGGTGATAGCTAGGGGATTCTTCATGATGGCTCCTCTCCCCTCTCTGTTCTCTTCCACCCCTTTATATATCTTTTGCATAAGGTGGGAACCCTTTGTCCCTCTGGGTTTCCACGCCCCCCCTCCCCCCCCACTGGAAGAGCACCAGGTTAAAGATGGATTCCAGTTCAGGTGACATGATCACATGTCACTGCAAGACTTCATTGCCCACTTGCCAGCACACACATATACAGGAAGACTAACAGGTAAACACAGCCATCTGCAGACAATGGTCCTTGTTAATGGGAGTCATCAAGATTCCAAACCATCATTAATGGCCCAAACTTTACATAATTACAAAAGGCCCTCAGAGTTATATTTCATATTTCTAGTTTTAGATACAAGAGTGTCAAGTATCAGAGGGGTAGCCGTGTTAGTCTGAATCTTTAAAAAGTAACAGAGTGTCCTGTGGCACCTTTAAGACTAATAGAAGTATTGGGAGCATAAGCTTTCGTGGGTAAGAACCTCATTTCTTCAGATGCAAGTAATGGAAATCTTACCTGCCTCTGGAGATGTCCATTACTTGCATCTGAAGAAGTGAGGTTCTTACCCACGAAAGCTTATGCTCCCAATACTTCTGTTAGTCTTAAAGGTGCCACAGGACCCTCTGTTACTTTTTACAGATACAAGAGTGGTACATTTATACAAATGGGATGATCACACTCAGTAGATTATAAGCTTTGTAATGATACCTTACAAGAGACCTTTTGCATGAAGCATATCCCTGTTACATTATATTCATTTATATTTTTATAAAACTATTCCAGTTACATTATATTCACTTCTTATTATGTTTTTATAAAACCATATAGACTGCACAACGTCACAGGGGCTTTAAGCTACTACTGTTGGTTCCAGAGGTTTAGCAGAAGCCATCTTGGCTCTGGCATAACTTAGGGCAGGTGAGGACTGTCTTAAATTATGCCGCTGTCCAAACCCCAAGGATCAGCGATGCTCTGGCCACCTCTCCTTTCCCCATACCCCCTTCCCTTTGTCAGGGACCATAAGAGGGGATGGTCTAGAGCGCCACAGTTCACACCACCTGGAGATTCCTCCACCCCAGGGGATGCCTCATCTGGGTAGATCAGCTAGCTTTCCAGCCTCTTTGCATCACCTGATTAGTGCAAAGCAGAGAGAATGGGGTTAAGGATCTGGTTCAGTATTTCAAGCTGAAGCAAACTCATGTTGTGACCAACTACAACAAACAGTTCAATAAATCTGTCAGCCCCAGCTCACATAATTCAGTTACCGTCCTGCAAAGCTGTATATGGAGAAGGCACAAAAAACAAAGAGCACTCAACAAAAAGTAAACAATTTGTTCATTTTCTTTAGCAGCTTCTTAGTAAAGGAAAACACTGGTAACTTCCTTTTTATGTATGTATAGTTAGCTAGAGATGTTTCCCATATGCAGGAGAAATGCCTCAGCCTTGCTTTAGTATTTACTTGGCACTTAGGACTTATTTATTACTTCATATACTAGGTTCTAATGGCAGTTAACACACAGTTATGATGGTGAAATGATGTAGGATTCTAAAAGATATAAACTGTACTTCACATTAAACTTTAATTTGCTGCCAAGTTCACAGCCTTCAGTTTTCCCAACAAGCCTCTCCTTGAGCTACATGGTGGATATGGTACTCCATTGGCTGCATCAGCTCTTAGGTGGACCCGGGCAGTCCTGCAGCCCAGCACCAGCATGGAGGGGGAATAAAGTCATGACTTTCCTTCCCTGTCCTTTCCTGCTCCTTTTGAGGTGATTTACACTCAGTCATACAGAGGGAACAGTCTCCTGCATTCCCAAGCACAGGGACTGCAATTGCTCCTGGTCATTGTAAAGAGCTTAGGGTTGATAGTTCCTTGCACTACTCACCATGCCCCAGTAAAAGCCCCAGGTACACTATGACCCCAAATGGCTTAATAGTAAAATGGGTCCAATTATATGATTTGGCCACTAAAGAATAATATAGGGTCATTACCCATTTGTAATTCACTCCTATATAATTCAGGGCTTTGCCTCTCATGAAATAATAATACTGGAGAAGGAGTGAAAGTCTGGATCTAGAAGTTAATGCAGCTAATTAGAGCTGGTTGGGAATTTTTTGACAAAACATTTTTTTTTTTTGTCAAAAATGCTCATTTATTGAAACAAAATGTTTTATGGTAAAGGGTCAGTTTTGAAAAATTGCTTGACTAAACTTTTTGGGGAAAAGGTAGGAAATTGTCGAACTGTCCCATTCTAACATTTTTGGGGAGGCTGGGGGTGAATTTTCCTGATTTTTTACATTTTGTCCTGCTTCAAGATGGAACATTTGTTGAAATCTCAAAAATTTTAACAGGATGGGAAAACCGTTTCCTTCCTACCTCTACTTCTAATATTCAGAAAGGTTTCGATCTGGAGTGGGGGGTTGTAAATAATACCCTCATTTCTTTCCACACCACCTGCCATTTCCATTCAAATAATTTTATTTTGAGAATCAGAGATAGAGAAGAAAAACTAATAGAGTGAATATTTTAACGATATAGTTGCTTTCAGGTCACTGAGCAATGGAAAGATTATTACAGGTAGATAGCAGTCTGGAAAAGGTTAGGCAGTTGGGCTACCTGGTTATGTGAGTTAGCATGGATGAGAAATGACAGTCAGATTGCAAAAATATTATATTATATTTCATACAAATATGCTTTTCTACTACCAATATCTATCCCTTCTCTCACCCAACGTAAACACTGAGGGGCTATGGCATTGGGCTACAATATCAAATTAGGTCACTAGGCAAAGGTACAGCAGAGGATCCATTTTTTTTGATGACTGGATGTTATCTCCTCTTAGAAAAGCAGTAAACATTAATTGTAGAGGAAAGCTTGGACCAAGCTTTTCTGTCTCAATAGACATCCTAGAAAATCTTTACTCTGTGGCAATCTCCTTCTCAAATCTAATGTATTTGACTGCAATAGGTGCAGGATCAGGACCCCAAACCACTTGTGCTAATTAGCAGGAGTGCTGTACACAAGACACGAGAAGTAATTCTTCCACTCTACTCTGCACAGATTAGGCCTGCCCACAGGGTTTGCAATATACAGGAGTATTGTGTCCAGTTCTGGGGGCAACATTTCAGGAAAGATGTGAACAAATTGGAAAAAGTCCAGAGGAAAGCAACAAAAATTATTAAAGGTCTGAAGAAGAGAAGACTAAGAGGAGACATAACAGCTTTTCAAGTACATAAAAGAGAAGGGATAGGACAAAAAGCAATGGGCTTAAATTGCAGCAAGGACAGTTTAGGTTGGACATTAGGAAAAACTTCCTAACTGAGAGGGTAGTTAAGCACTGGAATAAATTGCCTAGAGAGGTTGTGGAATCTCTATCATTGGAGATTTTTAAGAGCAGGTTAGACAAACACCTGTCAGGGATGGTCTATATCAGTCATGGCTTCCTAGCCAATGAGAGCTGTGGGAAGCAGTGGCCAGCATGTCCCTGTGGCCCACGCCACTTTCCGCAGCTCCCATTGGCTGGGAACAGCGAACCGCGGCCACTGGGAGCTGTGGGCAGCCGTGCAAATGTAAACAAACTGTCTGGTGGCCCACCAGCAGATTACCTTAATGGGCTGCGTGCAGCTCGCAGGCCGCAGGTTGCCCACCTTTGGTCTAGATAATACTTAGTCCTGCCATGAGTACAGGGGTCTGGACTAAATGACCTCTCAAGGTTCCTTCCAGTCCTATGATTCTATAATAAAGGACAAGCTCCATTAAGTAAGTACCGTTAGTAGAGTCTTCTCCTCTGTGTGAACTAGCCACTTCTAGGGGACAACACAAGTGTAGACCTACATTAATGTTCCCCATGAGAAATTGGCCAGCCATTGTAAGAATGGAATTTTCTATGCAGTGTTTGTTTGATAGTCTTGTTCAAAACTATGTTTTAAATGTTTGTGATTCCTATATTAAAGCTGTAAGACCATTTTATATTTGGACCCAAACTCCCATGCATTGTGTGCCAAATGACCTCCCTCTGAACTCAAATCTCTCCTTAAATTATACTTCTTCCAAGCCTTTCCAGTGCAATTCCCTGTTGATATCTGTACTGGTTTAGGATAGAACCTTCTGGTGTATTATATGTGTTTGAATTGTACCATTTGTGGTTGATGTGGGGGCCTGATTTTGTAAGCCTCTGAATTCAGAGGGCTCACAACACTTACTCATGTAACTTCACTTACAGACATAGTCCTATTGACTACAATGGAACCGCTCATAGAAGTAAAATTACTAACATTAAGCAGTTGCAGAATCAGGCCTTTATATTGCAAACCCCGTGAACGGGGCTGTTTCTTCAGCATTAAAGTTACTGATCACAGTTAGCCAAATAAAAAATAAATAAATAACAATAAGCTACCGTAGAGCGTTTGTGGGAAAATCTAGCTACAAATGTAATTATCAGAATTAAAATCAAGTTAAAAAACAATTTATAACTAAAAATTATTTTAATATACATAAAACTAGTGTATAAAAATATTTTAGTTCTCTAGTTTATTCCTTGAAGCCCTTTAAATACAGGAAATATAAATAAAAAATTAGACATTATGTCGCATATGAAACAATGAATTAAATATCTGCTCAAATATTTTCCAATAATCTAATATAGTTCAATAAAGATGAAAGTATTCTTTTCTGTAACCTGAACTGAATTATTTACTCATTAATGCACTCTATTCAGTTGTGTTATCATATACATTAAATGTATTATTAAAATTTACAAGGAAATGACCATGAAATCAATTGCTGTGATAAAGTCTACAATGCTCTGATAATTACAAAAATAGATTAAAGAGCACATATATTTAGGATGAGCACAAATATTTAAGATCCTGAAAAGTAACTTTGATTCTATATTGAGGAAGACATCCTTCAACTCCTTGAGTGATGATAAAGTAAGTTTCAAACAGGATGTTTCCAAGAAACTTTGTCTTACATAAAAGAATAGCAACTATAATCTCAAGAGGACAGTAAATGATGATATACATTTGGATCTTGTTTTGGGGCTTCTTCTCATACTATCTAGGAGGTAATATTGCCATGAATGTATTTTTTTTCCTGTGTATACTATTTTTCTTGCTTCTCCCTCATCAGAAAAGTCTATAATTTTTGGAAGGCTGATATAGATCAAAACGGCATGGGCCAAGAAAGCCAAGATCGTCTTGATAACATCCATACTTTGAACTCATCAATACACAGATTTAGGCTAACTATCCTGATGGTACATACTTTAAAAAAAAATCAGTTGAAACATTCTGTGCTTGCATGCATACCATTTTCAGTCTGAGTTGTATTATGCACTAATGCAAATGGTGAGCATCATCTTTCAGAAGGAAGAAAAGGTCTGTTAACACTCTCAGGCAAGAATGGATTCATTTTTATCTTAATCCATCTTGTATAAAAGTATTTCGTCCCCTTTGATGTGGTATAAATGAAGTAAAAACATCATACTTTACCCATGGAAATCAAGCGAGTGGCCATTCCTTCTTTTGCACGGATGTTAACAGAGAAGATAGCCTGCATGACTGGAAGGTATCTATGATATTAAACAGTTCATGGGACTGTGAAGTGCTGAGAGTGATCATGCAGAGCAACAGGCCACAGGAATGCAAATCATCCACAAAGCCAAAAGTGGAGCTAGCAGGTGGCCTCTCCTATTCATCTGATGTCAACACACTGTTCAGATCAAGCCCTTTTAACATCTGGGTAGGCCCACTATTGCTTTTAATTAAATATAATACAGTCATCCAATGTTCTTGCATACAAATAAACCACACAGTAAAAAGCATATCTTCTGCACTCTGAGGGTCACTATAGTTATATAAATAAATATTGCCATTTAACTCAGATTGTAAGGTAGTGTAAATTTCAAATGTTTTCCATATACTATTCAATGTTCTACAGTGGGAGCTTCTTTGACATTTCAGTGACTGACCATATTTCCATGGAAATGTTCTTGTTCCTTCATAGGATTTAGAAAAAATGCCTAATAATTAACTTTTTATTTTTAACCTTTGAAACATTTCCACTGGAAAAGGTTTTGAACAGAAACATTTGTTCTCAAAAATTAGTTTACAGACAGAATGTAACTGCGGTAACCTATAAGCCATGGAAACTGTCATAATGTATAATTACATTATTTCTGACGTCCCAATCAGTAGCAAAAACCATCTGTAACTGTAATACTACTACAGTAAAATTATAATTAAATCTGTTCAGTAATGAGTAAAAAGACATTTCAAAAATATAATTCAACTCCCTCCCTTTTGAGTGTGCCAAAGATCTTTTTCAAATATAATAAGCTTTTAAAAGAGACAAAGACAGAGAAAGCATGCACTCAGTGGAAGCACAAACATCTACACATAGACATGCTTTTGAAAACTCTTTATTAGTATTGAATTCAAATACATTTATCATTAAATTATTTTTCTTATTTGTGATATCTTTGAAAAAAAACAAAACTTCTCTTTTAGGCCCCAGTTCAGGAAAACGCATAAGCACATCTTCAGTCCATCCTTTTTCAGGACAGAATTTAAACACATACTGAACTTTAGCCCCATGAGACTTAAGCACATGCTTAAAGTTAAGCACATCAAGTGCTGTCCTGAACATGGACTGAAAAATAGGTGAAAATGTTGAAAATAATACATAATTGTAAAGAATTGGCTCAGGAGAGGCAAGTAATAGGATATGGAGCATTTAAACTCAAGGTCACTAGGTCACAAGTTGGTAATAGACAGAGTTTTCCACTTGAGTGATGGCCATTCAATAGCCTGTGTAAAGTGAGATATATGTTCCTTTCCCTGGTAGACAAGCTGTAATCATCACAAAAACTCTCATACAATTTACTCTCCCCTCCCCCCAATCAGAGCAGAACTCTGCATAGAACTAGCTTCTCATTCTAGAGTAGTCCTTTCAAGTCAGGGTTGAGGCACATTAATGGGGCAGTGCTGGGAACTGACACTGCCCATCTGTTCTGGGGATCTTCACTCTCCCTTCTCCAATTCTGAGATTACTAAATTCTTGCCTAATTTAAAAAAAATAGAGAGATTGCAAAGGAGTCAGAGACATTCAAAACTTCCTCCATTTCCTGAGTCAACAGCAAGTTTTTACAGCAAAGGGGTGAATTATATACTGTAGCATTTCTTCTCTCTACTAGGGCCATTGCCATCATCCAGCAATTGTGCCTCATTAATGCACAACATTTTTATCATAGTTTACAGATTATCTGTGTATCATTTATTTATTCTGGTGCAAAATGTTGGATATTTGTGTCTAAAGGCAGCTGTACCATAACAAAATAAAACAAAACCAATGGAAACACAAAAGGATACATTTTCAGAGTGAACCCAGGTTCATCTGCATAACTCCCTTTGATTTTAATGGGGTTTCTGTAGCTAGAAAGTCCTAACAAATTCATTCAAAATGGATGGCTATGTAACATCACCCAATGCTCAGTCTAAATATATATGTAGTCATTGTGTGGCAAAGAAGTTCTTTGGCAGGCAGAGGCAACACTTATGGGGGCATACAGGGTCACATTTGCTTGGTTTGGCTTGTGCTGAGTATGCTCATACAGACTGAGCATGCTCAGTAACATCTAATGAAGCACTGCCCTCACTCTGCCCTCCACCACTATCAGCAGGCATGGGTCAGTCCTCTCTGCCTACAGGAAGAAAAGAAGTTGAAAGAATGGAGCATGTCTAAAATGAAAGGCCCAGTACTGCTCCTGCTGAAGTCACTGGGAAAACTTCTATTGACTTTAACGGAAGCAAGTCTAGGCCTGGAAGGAAGGAGATGAGATTTTTCTTCTCTTTCATGTACATTGTATCTTTTTGTTGTTGATGTTGGTTGTTGTCTCTAATGTGGGGAGAAAGAGGCTGAGATGACCTTTGGCCTGTGTGTTCAGGATTTTCAAGACGTTTGCTAGCAGCTGAGTCAGAGCATAGGGATTGCAAAAACCTAACTGAATGGAGAGATTTCTCTAGTCATATGGCTATTGAAATATAGGTGTACAATGATTATGCAAATCCCTTCACTCTGATTAGCTGGTAACCATTATTCAATCAGATTACAGGTACTCACATAGTTAAGAAAAAGCTACATATTGATTATGTAAATCACACACCCAGCACCAGTGTTTCAGAGAATTGCATAAATGAGGAAAAGCCTGTACAATTTTGCGTCAGTAATTGTACAGAATTTCTGCACTCTGACAGCCTGAGAATTTTATTTCAGTATATTTATTATTAAAATAGTCTCTTGTGCCTTAATGAGACATGTCTATATACTTAATCAGAGGCATTATGAGCTCCATATCCTCTAGGTTTCTAAGTACATTTTTATATCCAATCATTGGTTACATAGTTTATAATCTCTTCAGTTCACAGTCAGACACATCAACAAAAATAATCATATGGAGATCATTATTCCTTTGCTCATTGCTCTCCAAGATATTAAAATCTCATAGATATAGGGTAAAATTTTGAAAAGCAGCTGAATGACTTAATTTAAGCTCCTAAGTCACTTAGGTGCCTTTTGAAAATGTTACCATAATCATTATATAAAATCCTTTAGGGAACACTAATATCTTTGAATGTAAAATATTGAAGCAATTTTCAGATATTAAGGACTAATTTTAATACCTAACTAAAAGCCTGCAAGTGTCAGTCTTTGGTTTTAAAGTGTTGTAAAACAGCTTAGACAATTGATATTTTTAAAGCCATGTTCTCAGTGCAGGTATTTCATTTCCACTTTGCAATAATGCTCATCTCTTTTCTTGGAAAGATCAGACTTACTTAAGCACTTGAGTCAATGGTATAGCATTTCAAACAGATCCTATTTTATTATAGCATCTAGACCTTTCTTTCATTCATGCCATTGTGTAATTGTGTTTCAAGGTGCTATCTCTGTTTAAATACTTCATCGTCTATAGTATGTCGGTCAAATCTATTTTTGAAAATATGATACTCTTTAGGGGAATTTTGAAGCACATGTACAGATTTCAGCTAGATTAATTGCTGTAATGAAAATGCTGTTCCAGTGTATTTTATACCAAAGTAAGTATTTCTTTCAGAATTCAGTTAGACCTACAGGAATATATTTTGTATCTGATTAGCTAGAAGTGCCAGAGATATATAGCCTTTCAGCAGGATCCCTCCAGTTCTGCTTACTGTGTTAATATTTTTAAACAGGAGATTTTGTGACAACCTTACATAGGGGATGTGCATCCTCCTCTGCACTGCTCCACCTCTGGCTTATCAGGTGATGTCACTTCCTGCACAGGGGTGAGTATAAGAAGATTGCTGTCCTTGTACCCATTTACGTATGCTTCCTCTTTGTAGCTTCTCCCTTATAATTATCATTTAGACTAGTAAGGGTTCTAGCTTGTAGCTCTGTGGGGCTGGAGCCATCATTTTATTCTCTTTGTACAGCGCCTAGCACAATGAGGTCTTGCTCCATGATCTGGGCTCCTAGGTCTTACAGTAATACAAATAATAGACAACAATAAGAGCAATGAGAACTTTTCAGGCAGAAGGTGGCTTAGTTGAATTCTTTCATTCTGACCGTAGTTTGAGAGACTACAATTCTTACATTGCTTCTGAATATTTGTAATTAATCTTGATTTTTTTCTGAAATGCAAAGTTAAGATTTTTGTTTTCACTCTGGCTATTTGTATAGTGTGCTCCTAGGTAGATATTGTTAATATATGTCACATCCTTTAATATTAAATGAATGATTTTTATTTTGCCTTATCATGTTAGGTGTTGCTGACTGAAGTCTGATTTGTTCTGTAGATTATTTAAAGATATTGCACTCAAACAGGGAAAGTATCTTTACTTTATCTTATTTGAATTTCAGTTGACGTTTTTGATTACTTAAAAAACGTTAGTCATATAAGCGGAGTAGGAAATATCTTGTTGAAACATACCATTTTCAGTGCTGCCTAAAGGTTGAATGCTTTTTGAATTGGGATTATGTAAAATAGTTTGAAAGATTAACTTTCTTTATCATATTAAATATATAGGCCCTATGCATACAGTGGATAGCAAAAATACAAAACTCATAAGATTAAAAATGTAATTAAATAGAATTATCATTTTCATAATTTACAATAAAGCTTCTTTGAATTGGTCAGTTGATTTTCTTGTTATGCATCACTTATTTACGGACTCCTCTCTGTTCCTTTACCAAGATAACCTAAAACACCTCTCCCTCCCTCCAAGCCCTCTTATCCTTCCATCCTCTTGATACAGCACAACTTTAACTATAAAAAGCTTTACAATGTGTTATGTGACAATTCCCATATGGAGTCTTCGATGCCTGATTCAGCAACCTTTCTAATCCTATCTGGAAAAAGAATTCAGCAAAGGTCTCCATATTCAGTAATAATCCAAAGATGAATATTTAGACACGTATAGACAGTTTAGAAGGGCAAATCTCCAGCAAGTTACCTTGGGGGTTTCTCTCATGTCCAACAGAAAAATATACATTTTCTGAACTACAAAGGGACCCATGTGGATTCCACTGTTAAGCAGAAGTAGCTAATGTTTGTCTGAGTCAAGTTGAGCCAAGTAAAAGACATTTCCAAAGAATTTAGACAGTTCAGAGAAACTTGTTCATCAAAAGGTCACAGATGATGGACACATCCACCAACAGTGCTCCCAACTGACCTTCCCTTTTTCACAGTTCAAACAGCTCAAGTTCAAACTGGAAGAGAGTTGGTATACAGAGCATAAGAAACACACATATATGTACAACTTATTATCCAAACTTGGGTCTCTCTGCTTTCAGTGCAACTAGGCATTTTATAAATATGCATAAACATTGCACTCTATCTATTACAGTCAATCACTTCTGCACTCAGATTCATCCAGGCCTTTCTTATTTTGTGCCCATCAACTAAAATACTCTATTTAAAGCAAAAATCAGGCCAGTGGTCATATCGAGCAGGTGGCAATATGTGGCTCACAGGTCTTATTTACAGCACATTATTCAAACCTTGCTCTGAAGACAGAATTATTAACTTCCTCATAGACAGAACTATTAACTTCCTTTTTCTATAGCACTCATAACTATAATATCTAAGTTCTTTAACATTCATTATTTTATCCCGTGTGGTGAGGAGGTGGATTTATTTACAGTTTACATCTGAGGAGCTGAAGCAGAGAGATTAAGGTCTAAAAAGTTTCCCCTAATTTTGGGTGTCCAATTTTAGAAGCCAAGGACCTGATTTTTCAGAGAATTTAGCATTATATAGCACAACTATTCAAAGCTCAACTCCTATTAACTCCAGTTACAGCTGTGAGTGCTCAGCACTTCAGCAACTCAGTTCCCAGAGTCTCAAGTCAGGCAGCAGAAAATGAAGAACACACAATGACCCATCTGAGGGAAGGGAGCAGAAGGAGACTCCACCGATTGGAAGGCAAAAGATGCACTGTCCTAGGGATGGGGGTTCCACGACCACCACTCATTTAGAGGAGAGGAAAGTGATCAGGAACAGTCAGCATGGATTCACGAAGGGGAAGTCGTGCCTGACTAACCTAATTGCCTTCTATGATGAGATAACTGGCTCTGTGGATAAGGGGAAAGCAGTGGATGTGTTATTCCTTGACTTTAGCAAAACTTTTGATACGGTCTCCCACAGTATTCTTGCCGCCAAGTTAAAGAAGTATGGGCTGGATGAATGGACTGTAAGGTGGATAGAAAGCTGGCTAGATCATCGGGCTCAACGGGTAGTGATCAATGGCTCCATGTCTAGTTGGCAGCCAGTTTCAAGCGGAGTACCCCAAGGGTCGGTCCTGGGGCCGGTTTTGTTTAATATCTTTATTAATGATCTGGAGGATGGTGTGGACTGCACTCTCAGCAAGTTTGCAGATGACACTAAACTAGGAGGCGTGGTAGATACACTAGAGGGTAGGGATCGGATACAGAGGGACCTAGACAAATTAGAGGATTGGGCCAAAAAAAACCTGATGAGGTTCAACAAGGACAAGTGCAGAGTCCTGCACTTAGGACGGAAGAATCCCATGCACTGCTACAGACTAGGGACCGAATGGCTAGGTAGCAGTTCTGCAGAAAAGGACGTAGGGGTCACAGTGGACGAGAAGCTGGATATGTGTCAACAGTGTGCTCTTGTTGCCAAGAAGGCTAACAGCATTTTGGGCTGTATAAGTAGGGGCATTGCCAGCAGATCGAGGAACGTGATCGTTCCCCTTTATTCGACATTGGTGAGGCCTCATCTGGAATACTGTGTCCAGTTTTGGGCCCCACACTACAAGAAGGATGTGGAAAAATTGGAAAGAGTCCAGCGGAGGGCAACAAAAATGATTAGGGGTCTGGAGCACATGACTTATGAGGAGAGGCTGAGGGAACTGGGATTGTTTAGTCTCCAGAAGAGAAGAATGAGGGGGGATTTGATAGCAGCCTTCAACTACCTGAAGGGGGGTTCCAAAGAGGATGGAGCTCGGCTGTTCTCAGTGGTGGCAGATGACAGAACAAGGAGCAATGGTCTCAAGTTGCAGTGGGGGAGGTCCAGGTTGGATATCAGGAAAAACTATTTCACTAGGAGGGTGGTGAAACACTGGAATGCATTACCTAGGGAAATGGTGGAATCTCCTTCCTTGGAGGTTTTTAAGGCCCGGCTTGACAAAGCCCTGGCTGGGATGATTTAGCTGGGAATTGGTCCTGCTTTGAGCAGGGGGTTGGACTAGATGACCTCTTGAGGTCCCTTCCAACTCTGATATTCTATGATTCTATGATTCTGTGATTCAATTAGTGACACCTGTGAAAAGTCTGGTTTAAGTGACTTGCTCAGCATCATCACATATGAATTCTGAAGCAAAGACAGGGACAGGCTCTAAGGGTATATCTACAGTGCAATTAAACACCCATGGCTGCCCCATGTCAGCCGACTTGGGCTATAGGGCTGTAAAATTGCAGTGTAAATGTTCCGGCTTGAGCTGGGGCCCCAGCTCTGGGACCCCAGGATAGGGAGAGCCTTGTCACACTGTCTGGAGTGGCTCATGAGTGGGAATGTCAACCTCCCGACAGACTGTCTAGGAACAGGTCACAGAACCCAAACTGGTTGTATGCTTGATAATTAGATTTCACCAACCAAGTAACAAGTGTGAACTCCTGAAGTACTATAACATCCTTAACATGGAGTCACAGACAGTCCCCTTGAGCACTCTGGTCTATCTTGCCATTACAGGTGGTCTCTTACACCAAAAATCACAATAATATTCAGGTTATTCCCAGTCCCAAAGGACTAGTCACTTACTCCAAGTCAACTGTACTTCAGATCTCAAACCAAAGACAGCCCTTGTAGCCAATCCTATAATAAACTATCTAAAGATTTATTAACTAGGAAAAATAAATGAGAGTTATTTAAAAGGTTAAATCACATAATCATACACACACAAATAAATTACAGTCTTATGTTTCAAAAGATAATAGAAACTTCTATAATAAATAAACACTATATGTCCTTTAGGGCTAACACAAGCTAAGCAGCAGGGGACCCCATGCTTATGCTTAGAAATCTTTGCACCTCAGAGTTTAGCATCATAAGAATAACAATTTCTCCTTAACAGGCATTTTTATTCCCTTCCCCCCAGCGTTCAAGCTGTGCTGGGGCCAGGGCTTGTGCACCTACCCTCTTTAGGAGTGTGGGGGAAGCAATCAACAGTCTTTTGTCCACAATGGCTTGTCTGATATCTATAGACCTTTTTTTGTTGGGGAGGAGATAACACCTCTTGTGGTAAACTAGCATTTCACACTTAGTAATTCTTCTCCCCTGTCTGTGGAGTATTTACAGTGTTTGCAAACATTTTTATAGTTACTGATCACACATTTAAACATTGTCTTATATCATGAGATACAGCTATTATAAGGATTAATACATGCAGCATCCTACGAGCATTCAATAAAGACTAAACATATTCTTATAACACTAATATATATCTTAATAATACTAACACACAGGTAAGCTAGACTGGATGGGTCACTTTGCCAGTGGGTTTCACAGATATTTGCTTATAGACAAGGAATAGCAAGACTCAGGAATCTTTGGTTCAATTCCAGGCTTTGGAGGGCAGTTTGCTGTAGTGGGCACAGAATCTTCTGCCCATTCCTCCACAAGCATGACTTCATCTTCTCCAACCTTCCTAGCCCAGTCCTGTCTCTTCTACATCTCTGGGTCCTCATCCCAGTCCCTTTCTTCTCACCTAGATAGTTGCAGTCTTGACTCCTCAGGCATCTCATCCTAGTCCCAGTCTCCTTGCCCAAAAAAGTCCTAATCTCACACCTTTGGATTCTCAGTCCTAGTCTCCTTGTCCAGACATTGCCAGTCTCCTCCCTCAACTCCCCAGCTCTTTGCCCATCCAGTCCCAGTTCTCCCTTTCCTGGATCCTCATCTAGTCTGTATTTCCGCATACCTGGGCCTCCAATTGTCTTTCATCACCACAGTACCATGCCCACTGGCTCTAGTCTCCCTCTCTGGGCTCCTTATCCAGTCTCAGTGTCTTCCCGCAACCTCCAGCTCCTTGTCTCAGTCTCTTTGTCCAACCGGTCCTACTCCTCCCATTGCACTCTGTCTCTCCACCAGATCTGTCTCTCCCTTATCTATTTCCATCCTGCCCCTTTGGGTCTCAGTCTGCTTCCCCAGCCATACCCACTTTCCCCAGCTCCTCATCCAGTCCCAATCTCCTTGCCACTTACTGGCTCCCAGCCAATCTCCCCTCTACTCATAGTTTCCCTCCCTGGCTTCCAGGCAAATCTGTGGATCACAGAATGACTGACAGAGTGTTAAATAATGATGAGGACACGGTAGTCTGTGAATGGGATCGCTTGATAAACTGGGCCCATTCACACAAAACATTTTTATGTACTGCTGTTTGAAACAGATAGCAGGATCCACATGGCTAGTTAATGCATGGCAAGCTAGTGCCCTGTAGATTTAGATCCTGGCTTGCCACACCTTAAGTCTCCATGTAGGCAAGGCCTTAAAGAGTTTAATCTGTTTAGTTTATCAAGAGAAAAATGAGAGGGGACTTGATGACCCGTGTATAAGTACCTTCATGAGGAGAAAATACCAGGCGTGCAAATGGCTAGAGGACACAGTCCTGGCTATTGTCTGTTTTTGAACATAATTACTGCTCCCACTAGTGCTCCACAAATGCTAGCTATGTAACAAGAGACAGGGAAAAGCGGGGACAAGCCTCCCACCCCCATTTCTGTACCTAGGCAGCTGGGCAGAGAGGAGAACATGTGCTGCCCCCTTTGAAAAGATGGCAGAATTACCAATGAGACTCTGGAAGACCTGAACCAACTAGAAAGCCGCCTAGTGGCTCTCGCTGTAGCTCAAGTTCTCTAGCGTGGACCATGGCTTAAAAGTCACAATGAGTCCCAGTGTGTATTAGAGACATCAGACAGTGGCACACAACTAGAAACGGTTGGCCAGGCATGTGCATGGCCCTATCTGAGCAAAGAGTCAGCCACAGGCTCAAGACCTCTACTGTTACAAGGGCTTCGGTAGTGGCACACTTCCTTCCTTGTCAGTATTGAATCATTACACTGTTGCAGTGTCTGTCTGAATGAATATCAGCCCAACAGGAAATAATCCATCCTACCATAGAAATTCAGGAGAATCACTGTGCATCTCATTGCACCCCCTGAGGTCTTTCCCATGATCCCAATTGCCAGAGCAGGTAGAATCTGTGACTTCCCTCATAAGAGGAGGGAAAATTGTGCGTGGCCAATTTAATACCTCAAGTGGTATTACAAAATTATTAATATGGAAAAACCTCTATGGCTGCATGATAGGGCAGCCTTTAGAAGTTTCTGTAGGCTGGCAGCAGCAGAGTCTACTTTCTAATGCACATCGCCCTAAGAAACAAACAAAATCATAATATATTTTAAAATGGGAGGGGAGGGTTATGTTACTGTTTGGAATTCCTTGTTAGGTTTCCTGGCTTCCACTTTCCTCCCTGCTGTTCCATACTTTCCCACCAACATTGTCACAGCTACAGGCTTCAACAGCCTTCATCTGCTGTTGAGATTTCTATAACTTCTTTTTTCCCTATTAAAAAGTACATTGGGAGCCCCTTAATGGTGCCTGTTGTTTTCTTTTAATATAAAAAGTAAGTTACAAGCCAGCACAGCCTTTGGTGAAATAAATGAGAAATGACAGCAACAAAAATTGAGGTTAAAAAGAGAAAATACCAGACAGTTTCCATCTTATTTCTATTAATATACATCCGTGAAGGCATTTTTTCAGGCCTTCTGATACTTTATCTCCCCTTTAACCTCTGACACACACACTTAGAAACACCTCCCGTCTCTTCTCAGTTACACCTCACCTGTAGTCATATACTACATCTCTGCTATGGAACAACCACTTCTGAAGAACAGGACATAAAATAAACTCTGAACATGAATGAGGACCTAGTCTCCTAAGGTGCCCTGCAAAGGTAAAGTTGTAGTGACTAAGTAGAAAGTAGGGTGAGAGGACTTCTTTTTTAACATGTTTTTGTAGCACATGGTTAAAACAAGCTTGTGCTTTACTTCCAATACAAGCAACACACATGATTATAACACCTTTTCTGGTCACTCCATTTAAAGTACTAGCATAAATACCATAAATAGTAACAGATATAAAAGCACCCCTTGACAGTCACTGGAGTGGATGCACAGACCACTGCATGGGCATACATTACGATAGAGAATTTAACAATTTTCAATGCCCAGCACCTCTTTTTAACAAACCATCAGTCAGATTTGTCTGGCATAGATTCAGTGAGCAGCTATTTTTTCCTGGCATCTGCAACCTTGTGTTTGCATTTATCTCATTGGGGTATGTCTGAAGATCTTAAAACCTTGAAGTTGCTGTATGCCCTGAAGCAAGAAGATGTATATTCTTTCCAAAATCTTGTTTATTTTTTAATCCTTACTATTGTAACTGGATGTTCTTGTTACCCAACAAGTGTCCAATCCTTTTTTTGAATTCTGCTATTATCATGGGCAAGTATTGTTGTGGTTTTCTATGGTCATTACATCTGGCACATTGTGGCGTGTTAGTTTTGGCACTGGTAATTGTAAAAGCTCTTAAATTAAGGGACAGACATCTCTCAGAGGTTGAAATGAATGAATTAAATGCATATTAAAATATAGCAAAAGATGGTATACACACCATTTTGTTCACATATTCTTCATTAGCAACAGACATAAGAAGATTAATTTATAGTGAACTATTTCATCTTTTTTCGTAGTCACAAAATGTCCCCGAGAAGATTAAAATTTTTGCAAATGTATGCTCTATTTTAAAGTATTTGATAAAACTTCTTGCAAATTTTGTTTAATCTAAGAGGGACTGCTCTTTGATAATTCAGTAGTCAAACTGCGTGGCTCAACTGTGATTGGTCACCTACGCCACATGGGGCTGTTTCTATTCTTTGACTGGATGAGGGCAGCTCTTATAGCCCCATTCATTCTTATAGCTCCTGCTTATGTACTTTACTGAATTATATCCATAATTAAGTGTCCTGTAGGAATGCTCGCAGAAAGCTTTCTACGAATATTCCAACACACAGCCTTAAAAATCACTTTCCGTGAACACAGATGGTAAAGAAGTGGAGGTGATTCATGTCAGGAGTGCAGTCTTCATAGTCCCTTGTGCACGGAGTGACTTGGGGAGGGTATGATCCCCACCCCACCCCTGAAATTCCCATAGGACAAGATTACTGCCCACTACTTGAGAGAGCAGCTAAATTGCATAACTTAGACCCCATAACTTCTTGAAAAACAAATTGTTGGATTTTTTTACTCTTGGGTTTTAATTCTGAAATATCAGTAGGAAATGATAGGGTTTCACTAGCTGCCATTATAGCTAATGTGACAGAAAACAGAGCAAATATTAGATTCAGTTGTCAAAATACAGCTACTTACCAGGACCAAAATAAATATTGTACTTCACAAATAAAGTATGTCTTTGCACTTTCTGCATAAAGGTAGCCAGGATTTGGCAAGCTTGTTCCTAAAATTCAGGAATGAATTGTAAATTCACATTGCAACCCAGACAAGGTCCTGTTTCATTCTGTAATTCGTTCCCCACCTCCTCCTACTTCAAAGATGATCGTGGGGGAGAGCAGGAAAATATACACTTCCAAAAAAACAGCATAATTTGTAGAGATATTACAGCAACAGATTTCAGAGTAGCAGCCGTGTTAGTCTGTATCCGCAAAAAGAACAGGAGTACTTGTGTCACCTTAGAGACTAACAAATTTATTAGAGCATAAGCTTTCGTGGGCTACTGCCCACTTCTTCGGATGCATATAGAGTGGAACATATATTGAGGAGATATATATACACACATACAGAGAGCATGAAAAGGTGGGAGTTGTCTTACCAACTCTGAGAGGCCAATTAAGTAAGAGAAAACAAATTTTTGAAGTGATAATCAAGCTAGCCCAGTACAGACAATTTGATAAGAAGTGTGAGAATACTTACAAGGGGAGATAGATTAAATGTTTGTAATGGCTCAGCCATTCCCAGTCCTTATTCAATCCTGAGTTGATTGTATCTAGTTTGCATATCAATTCCAGCTCAGCAGTCTCTCATTGGAGTCTGTTTTTGAAGTTTTTCTGTTGTAAGATAGCCACCTGCAGGTCTGTAATTGAATGGCCAGAAAGGTTAAAGTGTTCTCCCACTGGTTTTTGAGTATTATGATTCCTGATGTCAGATTTGTGTCCATTAATTCTTTTGCGTAGAGACTTGATGGTGAGTATTTGCCCTATACCGGAAACCTACTGACCGCTACACTTACTTACATGCCTCCAGCTTCCATCCAGGACACACCACATGATCCATTGTCTACAGCCAAGCTCTAAGATATAACCGCATTTGCTCCAATCCCTCAGATAGAGACAAGCACCTACAAGATCTCTATCAAGCATTCTTAAAACTACAATACCCACCTGTTGAAGTGAAAAAACAGATTGACAGAGCCAGAAGAGTACCCAGAAGTCACCTCCTACAAGACAGGCCCAACAAAAAAAATAACAGAACACCACTAGCTGTCACCTTCAGCCCCCAACTAAAACCTCTCCAGCGCATCATCAGAGATCTACAACCTATCCTGAAAGATGATCCTTTACTCTCACAGATCTTGGGAGACAGACCTGTCCTCGCTTACAGACAACCCCCCAACCTAAAGCAAATACTCACCAGCAACCACACATCACTGAACAAAACCACTGACCCAGGAACCTATCCTTGTAACAAAGCCCGATGCCAACTCTGTCCACATATCTATTCAAGTGACATCATCATAGGACCTAATCACATCAGCCATACCATCAGGGGCTCGTTCACCTGCACATCTACCAATGTGATATATGCCATCATGTGCCAGCAATGCCCCTCTGCCATGTACATTGGCCAAACCGGACTGGGAATGGCTGAGCCATTACAAACATTGAATCTATCTCCCCTTGTAAGTATTCTCACACTTCTTATCAAACTGTCTGTACTGGGCTAGCTTGATTATCACTTCAAAAAAAAATTTTCTCTTACTTAATTGGCCTCTCAGAGTTGGTAAGACAACTCCCACCTGTTCATGCTCTCTGTATGTGTGTATATATATCTCCTCAATATATGTTCCACTCTATATGCATCCGAAGAAGTGGGCAGTAGCCCACGAAAGCTTATGCTCTAATAAATTTGTTAGTCTCTAAGGTGACACAAGTACCCCTGTTCTTTTTACAGCAACAGAGAGTCCTGTGGCACCTTTAAGACTAACAGATGTATTGGAGCATAAGCTTTCGTGGGTGAATGCCCACTTCGTCGGATGCATGTAATGGAAATTTCCAGGGGCAGGTATAAATATGCTAGCAAGAATCAGTCTGGAGATAATGAGGTTAGTTCAATCAGGGAGGGTGAGGTCCTCTGCTAGCAGTTGAAGTGTGAACACCAAGGGAGGAGAAACTGCTTCTGTAGTTGGCTAGCCATTCACAGTCTTTGTTTAATCCTGATCTGATGGTGTCAAATTCGCAAATGAACTGAAGCTAAGCAGTTTCGATTTGGAGTCTGGTCCTGAAGTTTTTTTGCTGTAAGATGGCTACCTTTACATCTGCTATTGTGTGGCCAGGGAGAAACTGCTCCAGACTGATTCTTGCCAGCATATTTATACCTGCCCCTGAAAATTTCCATTACATGCATCCGACGAAGTGGGCATTCACCCATGAAAGCTTATGCTCCAATACATCTGTTAGTCTTAAAGGTGCCACAGGACTCTCTGTTGCTTTTTACAAATCCAGACTAACACAGCTACCCCTCTGATACTAGAGATATTATAGTATCTTTTAAATGGGTATTGCTTAGTACATTAAAAAAATAACATGGCAGACAAACAAAGGCAATAATGTTTTTCTGTTTTTCTCTTCCTTTGCCCCCCCCTCCCCCCCCTTTGGTCCATGTATTTTGAATTGCTGTTAAAAAAATAAGGGTTTCTTGATATTATTTTACATTATTATTTTTATTTTCCAGGCTCAGAACTGTGACTGTGCTTAATCTCTAAATTAAGTGACTGATATTGAAGATACTGCAGTGATGAGAACAGTTGTGGAAGCTTAGTTAGATAGAGCCAGGAGTATTGGATATTCAACTCCATTCACTCGTGTCCTTGCTGAAACTGTTACTAAGGGTACATCTACACTACAGCGGGGAGTCGATTTAAGATACGCAAATTCAGCTACGTGAATAGCGTAGCTGAATTCGACGTATTGCAGCCGACTTACCCCGTTGTGAGGACGGCGGCAAAATCGACTTCTGCCGCTTTTTGTCGGCGGCGCTTACTACCACCTCCGCTGGTGGAGTTAGAGCGCCGATTCGGGGATCGATTGTCGCGTACCGACGGGACGCAATAAATCGATCCCCGAGAGGTCGATTTCTACCCACCGATTCAGGCGGGTAGTATAGACCAGCCCTAAGTGTACTAATTAACACCAACTGGTGTGGTGGTTGGGAGAACACAGACTCCTGGCCTGAACTATGACCAGTAGGTCATTTAGTATAATGCCTAAACAACCACCTCATCCAAACATCCAGCTATTAACAAACCAGGCTGGGGTTGAACTGGTGACATAGAGGGGGACACCTCTAAATTCAATTACTAATCACTTCAGCTATTCAGTTCCTCAAAGCACAACCTCCTGTAGCTTTGTTAACTCAACATACAGCATTAGGGAAGTTGTTGCGTTTAAGAAATTGCCTATGCTGGTAGGCTACACAAACAATCTACAATTATCTATCATGGGCATTTGAGTCTGCAGTCAGATGAAATCACTGAAAGGCAAGTTGTTAATTTATCATGTCATTATTATGAACATTTAGACTGACATTCAGTAGAAAAGTACACAGTGTCTTTCTCCCAACTCACTGAGAAAAGGATGACCTTTAAAAATGCAAGATAGAAGATTAAAGATGCTGTGTCAATTGCTATGGTGAAAAGAATTCAAATTTACATTTAGGGCTGGGACAGGTGAGGTATGTTAATGACTATTTCAGATCTTGACAAAGGTATTTTGGAAATTCAGTGAAACCTCACATTCTCATGCTGTCAGTCATTGCTCCCCTCATGTTTACATTCTTCAGACCACTTTGTGAGAAAGGCATCCTCTCCTGAACCCGCCGCACTTCCCAATCCTGACTGTCCAATTTACCAAATTCTTAATTTTGCAGACCACCATGAGGACTCTATAGCCCTCTGGTAGTCTATATACCATACTTTAAGTACTGCTGCTGAAGACTGTTAACCAGCATTTTGGTTTGAATTTGGTGCTCAGGAGAATGAGGGATAAATAATACCATTGGTTCCAAAAGGAATAATGCAGGTACCAAGAGATACATCAAACACAGTGATATCACTAAGATTGGGATTGGGGCAAATCCAGGTTTTGGTTTTCTCCCTGATTCATTTGCTTCAACACTCACACACCTGATATCTGTGTGTGTGCGCGTGTGTGTGTGTGTGTGTGCTTCAACACACACACAATTATATATATATAGGGCACTAGGGCACTAGGATTTGGGGGGCGGCATTTTCTTTGGCGGCGACCGCAGCGGCCGGATCTTTGGCTGCCCTGGTCGCCGCCGACATTTAGGTAGAAGGAGCTGGGGCAGGGGGGCGCGGGGAAGGCCGCCTGCAGCAAGTAAGGGGGGGGGGGGGGCGGCACGCAGGGGAACTCCCAGCCCCAGCTCACCTCTGCTTCGCCTCCTCCCCTGAGCATGCCACCCCACTCTGCTTTTCTCCCTCCCAGGCTTGCGGCACCAAACAGCTGATTAGCGCCGCAAGCCTGGGAGGCGGGAGAAGTGGAGCAGCGATGGTGTGCTCGGGGAGGAGGCGGAGCAGAGGTGAGCTGGGGTGGGGAGCTGCCGCACGGCTCCCCGGGCCGGGAGGGGAGCTGCCATGGGGGAGGTGCCTCAGGGCGGGGGGGGGGGGAGCTGCAGCAGGGCTCGGGGAGGGGGTGGAGCAGAGGTGAGCTGGAGTGGGGAGCTGCCGCACGGCTACCCAGGCCGGGGAGGGGGGTGTGGGGAGCTGCCACGGGGAGGGGCACCTTAGGGCAGGGGGGATCGGGGAGCTGCTGCAGGGCTCGGGGATGGGGGAGGGTGCAAGGTGGAAGTTTCACCTAGGGTGCGAAACATCCTTGCACCGGCCCTGTACACACACACCCATAAATTATATATAGAATTATATATAGAGAGAGAAACACACACACACCCATAAATACACACACACACACACACACACACACTCTTCCTGCAACTTTTAAACAAGATTTGAAAACCTCTCCAAAAAGAGCTAATGTATTCCTTTTTCGAAATCTGATCTTCACCAAATCTAAACCCAAAAATCCAGATGCCTAGGAATGGGGAGTAGTGTGACCCTGAAGAACTCATTGTCTCAAAGGGTTCTGTCATGTAACTTATATATAGTTATCAAAGCTTTGTTCTAAGAATAAGCTGAAAAATGCTATTTTACAATTATAAGATAAACCTTTACTGCTTTTTCCTAGTGTGTGTGATAAGTTCTCACAGTTGCACATAGCGATGTAACTTCTCTGTCAATGGAAGTGAGGTGGTTAAATCCCCAAAGAGTGCTCAGAAAATGTCAGCATCCTCTTGCATTTTTGATCCCTGTAACTTCACAAGATAAAAGGTGCTGGGGGGAATGTCTTCTTTGCATGAGTCATTAACATAATGACAGCTATACAGGCATAAACAGTCACTAACAACATAATGAGTTAGCCCAGGTATTTGCCTTTGGGGTCTTTAAGAGTTTTCTGCATACAGGTGACCTTGTAGATGCCTTCAGGATGATTCTGTGATTAGGGAAGCTAATACCAGGGTCCGAGTGTAGTGGTACTGAGCAGTGCACAATAATGATAAAAGCAATGGCTTCTCAGGGCAGGTGCTCTTGGGGACCAAGGTGGTAGGAAGGGAAGAGAATAGGTGAAAAAATTAGGAAGTGAAACAGCAAAACAAGAAGGGACAGAGTGTGGCCTCAATGGGACTGCTCATGTGCTTAAATTTAAGCACAGTTGGAAGTGTTAGCAGAATCAGAGCCTACATGAATTTTAAAAGCCAGAGCTATGAAGTAGCTTCTCTGTAAATAAAGTCAAAGTGCTCTGTGAGGTGAGTCTCCTTCGGATGGGAAAAGCTTATAAAGAGGTAGTTTATTAAGGTTTAACCTCCACAACACATTCTTACTACATGGAAATCAGAAATGTGCTGCAAAAGCTGAAGAGAGGACCAGATTTACCGAAGACTGGTCTACATTACATTACGGCCTATCTATGTACTTCAGGGCTCTGCAAAATTTCACGTGCAATGCAATTAAGCAGACCTAAGTCCCAGCATAGCCCCAACTAGATCAATGGAAGAATTCTTCTGTCGACCTAACTACAGCCTCTTCGAGAGGTGGATTTATTACAGCAATAGAAGAACCCCTTCCGTCCCTGTAATAAGTGTCCACTGCAGCTGTGCCACTGTAGTGTTTCTAGTATAGATGTAAGCTAAGTACAAAAAGGGACACTGGTCCTGGGGATGACAAGAGAGTGTGTGGGGTGGGGGTGTTGGTGGCAGATTCAGGAAGGTGTGTGTGGGGGGGGGGGGGCGGAGGGGTTCTGATAATTGAAAGGCAGGGGAGGAGGAGGCGGAAGAAAGAGGGAATACCTTCCCTACTTAGTCAAACAAATCATATCCCCTAACTTCCCTCCCTGCTGTTCTGTGAATGGCCAGCCATAAGCGATTTGCTGTCCAGGGCAGAAAACATTTTCAACACTCCCTTCCCCTCGCCCCCTCTCCACCAGTCAAGCAATACTGCCACACAACCATTCCACCTGACCCCCACAACCAACAACAACACAGGGATTTGGTGCCCTGAACATTGATCCTGTGCATTTGACACCACACACAAGAGAGTGTGACCTTGAGGACACATATAGTGTGTTTGGGGGGGGGGGGGGGCGGAGGGTCAATAAGAGGCTTTATGGGAGTGAAAGAGAAGGACAGAAAGTCAGCATATGCCAGGCCTGCTGGGGAAGATGGGGAGGGCTAACCTCCAGGGCCACATGCATTTAGCCAGCCTGTCATCAATTCCATCACCTCATCTAGCTGATGGCTCCTTCAAGAACAGGGAGGAAATGCTGCCTTTGTGAAAATTGTAAAGAACACTAGGCCAGGCACTGAAAACAGTAATATTCCCAGTTTGCAGGCATACCTACTCACCTTACACTCAAAGCACTAGCACAATAGTTCCCAAACTATTTTTCTTGGAGCTGTGCTGGATTGGCAGATGGCTGCCTTCCCTTCCCCTTATTTTGGTCATCTTGAAATTCCAAAGGTTGTCACCATCTCTTGGTTTTTGTTGTTTGTTTGATTTGGGGTTTTGTTTGTTTTGCTTTCTATTTTTAGGATTATTTTTACTCCCCTTCCTGGCTTCACCACTGTCTAGGTGGCTCTCCTTACTCATACCCCAGCTCCCTGGAAGGCTGCATGAGTGAGATTGGAAATCCACTGCTGCCTCTATGAAGCTAGGGTGCTTTGCAGCTGAACTGAGTTCCCTGGGAACAGAGAAGAGGACCTACAATTCTGTAAACATGACTCGTTTCCATGGTTGGCTTCTTTAGGGCCACAGTGGTAATGGAGGAAATTCCAAGATGCATCCTTCTGCTCAAGCATCTAGGAGAGAAATTGGGCAGCAGGATGGATTCAGGGTTATGCAACTTTCTTTATCTTCCCCCCACAAACACACAGCCCACTGCCCCTCTCCATGCCTCCCCTTGTGCCTAGCCCAAGGAAAAGGGAAGAATTAAATGGAGAGGGGAAAGAAGAAACATTATAGGAGGAATAGAAAAGTAGTTTAATGCAGAATGTGTATGAGCCAAGGCTATAGGAAGCAACACCAATAAAAGTGGACACATAGGGTGCAATCCTGGCCCCACTGAAGTCAATTGGAGCTTTGCCATTGACTTGCGTGGGGGCAGGATTTCAGCCTACTTTAGCTGTTTCGCTAACCGGGGGAAATATTCAGCTGAAAGCACACAGTTACAATATATTTACCACAAAGAGGTGGTTGAGGGGTGGGGGTGGGGAGGAACACAAAGGATTACTTTAAACTTTTTAAGTAAGACCTCAGCTCCTTTAGCTTTAGACAATGAAGGAAAGCACATAGGTTTCAACAGGATGAAAGCAGACTTTATTTTGTAAAGAGATCTAAGGATGAAACAAAGAACTGTAATTGTACCTCCTATCTGTAAATCTGAGGTGGTGAAGGAAAGGAAAGTGGGTGGGTGGTTAACAAGAATAGTTTGAAATTGTGCTTTGTTAACTCAGTAAAATTAGCTTGCTGAGAACCTTTATTTTCCACATAACTTTTAACGAGAGCATTATTTTACATATCTCCACTGTGGAGAGCCCATTTACAAACTGTAACAAGTAACCACTGAACTTGAACTAATTTTTCCCTCTGTTTTCCATTTCAGCTACTTAATTAATGCCACTGCATTAGGGTTGGCTTGCTAGCTCAGCTATAGTTAAGGGGCTGTCAGCATTTCCATTATGTACATCTAGAGCACTTTCACATGGGTCTATCAGCGGTCTCTAAAAATATATAGTGTATGATCAAGCCTGACAACTGCTTGCAGCTAGGGTGCAATTTGTTTGTTTTTCTAAAAATATTTTAAAAAACCTACGTGGCCATATTTAAAACATAGGACTGTCCAAGTATAAAGAAAATAGAAACTTATCAATTTTAGATACATTTTTCATTTGTCTGATTTTAAATGCACACAGTAAATTGTCCACCACAAGTGTAATGTAGCAGAATTAATATCTGCAGTTTGGCCATCACACTATATCATTTCTACAGTTTCAGGTTAGCAGAATCATACTGAGCATGACACCACAAGAACTGCTTACTAGAGCTGATATAGTATATGAGTAAATGTCAAATAATTCTGTGAAATCTGCAAAACAGCTTTTGTAGCATATGGGTCTAGAAGAACATATATACACCTCTACCCCGATATAACTCTGTCCTCGGGAGCCAAAAAATCTTACTGCATTATGGGTGAAACCGTGTTATATCGAACTTGCTTTGATCTGCTGGAGTGCGCAGCCCCACCCCCCACCCCGGAGCACTGCTTTACCGCATTATATCCGAATTCGTGTTATATCGGGTCGTGTTATATCAGGGTAGAGGTGTATTTACTATTTAACATTTATATTATGGTAGCTACTTCCGGCCACAGTCAGGCTGCAAGCTGTGACAGATATGGCAATTTCCTGCAACATCTTTGGGATATCTTACTGCCTTAAATTTATGTATCATTGTGGGCCAGGAATTGTATGTAATTCCATGGCAGAGGGTGACCACAGTTTCTCCAGGAATTAAGAACAGTGTGGGGTTATTTGGCAAGTTCACTCAGGTTGCAGCATCTCCAGAGAGGTACCACCACCTGGAGAAGCTCGCATATCCTGGTTCAAACTGGATTCTGAAGAGACAAACAGACAAAGAAAGAGTAAATAGCCTGAGTTTAAACTGACTCGGGGCCTTCTTTGTGATCCAGCAAATGGACAGGACTTTCTGTCCAAAGGTTGAGGTCGGGGGCAATCCTGCCTGGGAAGTATTGGAAGGACTTGGGTCTACTGAAGCCCCATAAGACTGATGGGTGACCATGGTAAGCTGTTACCACACATATGGGAACTTGTTTTTAATCTCTTTTCTCTGCGATGCTTTCACCTTAAAAATAGATGTGCTTACTTAGAAAGAGCTGTGTGGTACCTTATAGCTGCTGGCAATTATGTTGTCCATAAGCCTTCGAAGAGAAAGCAAAGCGCAGATGCTGGCCTGTTTATGCGCTTTGGCTTGCTGGGGATAACACAATAGGGGCAAGAAACTGTGCAGCCTGGAAAAACCCCGGTCGAGAAAGAGAGACACAGGTCTCCACTCAAGAGAGGGAACAGCTGAGGAACTGGGAGCCAAGAGTGGGTGTCCTCAGTGGACCATGAAGGGAAAATACAAGTGCAGTTGTCCTGAACTGTGACAGGTGTCATTGTGCTAAGCACTGTACAAACACATACATGCCCTCACAATTGACTTTGGCTTCTTAGTTTTTTTGTCCCTTTTCTGCCTTTTTCATAAATTCCAAGTGTTCTGCAGGCTGGTAGAGTAAATGCAAAATACAGATTATCCCCCATCGTCAATTTTTAAAACTGCACAGTTGTCAGGTGCAGGTGTGATACTACATCTACAATCCTGAAACCTTCAGATTCCACTCATTTTCCAGGTGATATTTTACCTTGCACAATGAATTTCACTGGAGCATGTCTCCCCTTTTAGGGGATGCTAATCTCATCTCCTTGCATTTTATCTTACTATTGCAGAAGATAAAACTTTCAGGGCCCTATTCTCCATTTCAATAGGCCCCTTTGCATTTCGCCACCAGCAAAAAGTAGCAGTTAAGCCAGTAGGACAGCAACCTCAGAACTTTCCTTTTATAAGGGAAATTCTCTGGGTGGCGTGGAGCTCTATGCCAACCTCCCTTCTTACACATACATGAAGTCTCCTCATATTGAGGAAAATGGGTCATGGTCAGAGCATAGATATGCTCTGGATATTTCTGGCGGTAAATTTCTCTTGACTATGGGCAGCCTGCTGTAAGTTAGAGTAGCACTGAGGCTGCTCTAGCTTCTGCTGAGGGCCAAACTAACCCCCATCTAGCTCCAAACCCATGGAGCTAACAAAGATGGTGAACAGGCACTGTTACCCCATCACTCGGGTCTTGCACTGAGCATAGCTTGGTCAAAACTGAGAATCAGACCTTGAGAGTCTAACTTGCATTACATGGGATTACAGCAGTGGTCCCCACATTTTGAGGGTTGTGCCCCCCCTTACCCTTGTCTGTGCCCCCCATCCCTCCAGAGCCTAAGGCAGGAGTGAGGCCGTGGGTCCAGAGATGGGGGGAATGTGGCCAGGAGTAAGGGGTCCGAGGCTGGGACCGCAGCTGGGGGTGGGTCTCAGGCCAGGAGCAGGGACAGAGCCTCAGCCAGGGGCCGAGGCTGGGGACTGGAGTGGAGCTGCACCAAGACTGGGGACGGGGCCAGCGCCGGGACCTGGGACACAGTTGGGAGCCAGCCCCGCAATGTTCCTAAGTGCCCCCTTAGGGAGGCATGCACCACAGTTTGGGGACCTCTGCATTACAGTGTATAAAAATAGTGAATGACAATGGATAAGCTTAAGGCTTGAGTTTCAGGCTTAATTTTGAACCATCGTGTTTATAGGGGTAAATTTAATCAGATTCCTGATACTATCTGAATATATTTGTCATGGGTTTTATTCATTTTTTAAATGTTTGAGTTTGCTCTAATTTATTTAGCAGATCCAACATTGGAGGCAGAAATCCCAACATTATTAAATTCAAGGACTCAAAGAAAGGAAGGCATAAAAACATATTACTTAAGAAAAATCAGTTGATTAATACTGAAGGGCCCTCTAACCAATTTAAAATTATGATTAATCTCAATATATATAATATATGGAAAACCATTTAAAAACTGCAACTTGAGAAACCTAAATCTATTTTTTATTCTTGAAAGGGTTTGGTTACTTTTGCTAGAGCACAGTGAATGTCTATTTTGTACTTTGACTTAATACATGTGTAACTCTTATTCTCCAAAAAAAAAAATCTCTCTTTAGAGTGCTCAGCAGTGGTGTAAAGTAATCCCTTCTCTAATTTACAGACTCTCCAGGGTTTTGCAATTTGGGGATTGCAAAAAATCAAAATAAAAAATGATTTCTATGCCAAGAGAAGCCCTCTGCTCCATAGTATACACATTGGAATTTTCCATGTTGTTTCTTTATATTCTTGGAATATTTCCAGACATTTTGTTGTATCTAATTATCCTGTCTGTCCATTAAACACAAACATTATCTCTCATTGTGTCTTTTATTCTTACATTGCTTTAGCCCAGCTGTGCTGCCCAGTTCTTACTGTTTTGGTGCCATTGCGGTATGTGCTCTGAATGGACTCTGAATAGACTATAGCATCATTTCCCCACGTTAGGGTGGAACACAGAATCTACACTGAATGGAAATGTTATTACAAATCCAGTTCATGCTGAGCCTGATAATTTGGCCCTAATATGTGCCTAAGTGACAGCGTTGGGTCAAATTTGGCCCAAAATGTAGGTTTTACCAAAAAAAAACCCCTTTCTATTGTACACCCAATATCACTGGTCCCAGGACTTCCTTCCCGCAGTGTTTCCCAATCAAACCCTGCAGCGCTATGCTAGTGCATGAGAACCAGAATGGAAAAGAACTGGTTTATTTCCATTTTCTGAACTGAAAGCAAAAAGTAAATAAGCAGCGTAAAAAGTGAAAAGTAAATGAGATAAGAAGATTCTTTTCTATTTTAATAATAGGAGGTAAAGGTTAGTAATAAGAATAAGGAAATTATATGTGGAGGCTGGCAGTGATAGTTTAAGTTGCCTGATCTTTATTATAAGACCCTGTGTTTTCAATTGTTTATAACTTTCATCAACTTTAAATCTTTGGGTCTTCTAAAATAAAACTGGCTCTGGGTGGGGGCTCAAGCCATATACTCTTATTCTGTCTCTGGGAAGTTAAACTAGAATCTCTCTGCTCCTTTCTGCAGATGGTTCTGCCCCACGAGCAAGCCCGCAGAATCCCTGGTAACATGAAACCACAAGTATCTTTTTGGGGGGTGGGGAGAGGGGAATGAAGGAAGGAAAAAAACAGGAAACATGAAACAAAATGGAGCAATAGTACCTCATGAGTTTGGTCAGCCCCACAGTTCCAAAAAGTAATTGTACAGATTGCTGAGATCCAGAACTCATGGTCCCACCACAAACCCTACCACCTAAAACCCCAGCTCACAGATCCAGTTAGACTCAGTGGTAGTCAAAGGGCACCAAAGTGTGGTTCTGCTTTGCCAATCTGCTCCAGTTCAGAGAGAACCACTCTGCCAGGTCCTACCACAGTGTGCAGATACCTGGGGTATCAGCTCTGCTTCTGGCAGGCTGGTGCACCTTTGTGAGGTAAAATCAACTCTCTTCCACTGTTGGTCTGGTCAAGCCACACTGCAAGATCAGCTCTGCATTGCAACTAGTCCAAACTGGTCTAGTCTCACGGATTCACTCCTCAGAGGGCACAAATCTCCAGGAGGGAAACTCAAAGCCAAAGTAGACCCTTGAACAGTGCCTGCTTCCAGGATGAAAACCTAGTCATAGGCACAGAACCCTCTATCCTCTTGATGATCTTTGATTTCATTACCAAACCAAAGTTCACTATCCATAAAGCCAGAGTGACCCACGCACTTCAGGGCATATCCCATACATTTTTATGCTCTCTTATCAGTACAGCAATAGTAACAACCTATTATCACTTTGATTATACAATCAAAACATAAATAAATTCCAACTAAAGTAACAAAATTCAGTGGATGGAATTATGGGTAAGCATCTATATAATTCATTCTGATCTTCCACACACTACTGAGTAACTGTTGACTTCAGAAGACTTATTCCAGTTGTATACTGGTGTAATTGATGTGAATCTAGCTCTCTGACTCTATTGGGCCTAATTACGAGAAAGCAGACTCTTGGAAATGATGTTGGAGAACTCCACTAAGCACGCCAAATGAGTTCCATCATATCTAATATGGGATCATAATTATTATTTATTTGTATAATCATAGTGCCTAGGAGCCCGCTTAAGGACCAAGAGTCCATTGTGCAAGGCTCTGGACAAACACAGAATAAAAAGACAATACCTGCCTCAAAGATCTTACAATCAAAGTATGGTTTCTTCCGTAGTTGTCAGACAGGCAGAATGTTTAAAAAGCACCTGACCATTAAGATGAAAGCCCCTGTTAGAGTGAAGAAGAAAGTGATGATTGCCCTAGGGAAGCTGAGAAGTTATGCTCACATGCTTACCAGTCAGTGGGACATCAGTTTGGGATTAGAAAGTCCACCTTTGGCGCTGTTTGGTTGGAAATGTGCATGACAATACGTCAAGTGCTGTAGGGATTTAAACAAGTGCGAAATGTGCCTGAGATTAGTAAGGGCTTTTTGAGCAGTTGGACTTCCCAAACTGTACCTTCAACAGTTCTTATGTGCTCATCCCATCAATCGAGTATGTGAACAGGAAAGGCTGCCACTTTGTGACAATCAATGCAAGCCTTGTTGGATCGTCATGGCTATTTCCCAGATGCTTACAGGCCAGGTTAAACTGTATGATGGCAGCAGATTCTCCCTAACTTCCATCATTTAGAAGTTGGTTTACATCCTAAAGTCTGAGGGATTATGTCTCTTTCAAAACTTTTGGCTAGTTCTTGTTAACCCTTACTATTATAACTCTGGACGTTCTTGTTAGCCATATACATGTCCAATTCTTTTTTGAATCCTGCTAAGTTCCTACCCTCAATGAGCTCATGTAGTAATAAAGTTCCACAGGTGAATTGTGCATTGCATGAAAAAAAACATCCTTATATCAATATTACATTTGCTGCCATGGGACCACTTTGTTTTTCCTGGGCTGTCTCAGCTAGCTGATCTTTCCAGTGAATAGGGTGACCTGAAAGTTGGTACACCTGTGGTGTTCTGTAGTTTGCATGGCTAGAAATGCCAAACAAACATTCTATAGAATCTTATATAGAATCAGGCCCCTATAGCTTTAGAAGACTGACACATAGGTGTGGGACTGCTACATCTGTAATTTCTTTCTTTAAATATAGAAATAATGCAATAACCAGTAGTACTAGTTGACATTTTGAATGTAGATAAATTAAGTACAGGAATGCCATTTAGTTGTAAAGCATTTTTAAAAGTAACTGTGAATTTTCCCTTTGATGAGCCAAGCCCGAAGGCTGATGACCATAAACATTCCTGTCTAATGGCAGTCTTCATTAACAGACCTCTGACAGTTGTCTTAAAAATAAATAAATAGATAAATTCTGTGAGAGCTGCATTTCCAGTGCTCACCATGGCTTGGGAGAAAAAAAAAGACATTTTTATGAGTTGAATTTGATGATGCACTTGTTCCTACACTTTAATTTGTAAAAAGCTATTGTTATTTAAATGAATTGCAGCAGATTCAGTTTCCCCAATGGGTTATCATGGAACAAATGTGTGTCTACGGTGCTGGGTTCGTGAGAAATTAGTTGTGACTCTGAACATAAAAAATAAAAACTGTTTTCAAAGTCTGCTATGTTCTAATATTGTCACTATCTTGTTTTTACTGTCAGAGGTTGTTCAAGAAGCAGTTTGTTAACACCCTAAAGACGTGCAAAAAGAAGATCCGTTGCAGGTTAGCTTTTTCCCCAGCACTTGCCAAATAATGTTAGGAGCCTTTATTAAATGACTAACATTGTTGTAGACTTTTACAAGCTACTACCACAAGATGTGTAACATAGGAAAAATCATACAGCACAGATTCAGTCTGGAAAACATGACATATGTGGGAATTGCCCATCTTGCTCTTGGGAGGTAAACCACACACAGAATGATTTGTTCAATATGCTTATACATTGCCTCCTGTGTGACCTTTGTGAAAGCTAGAGATTAGAACTTCACAGAAGTGACTAACTTTTCCCCCAAATATTTTGTATGAAAAGTTTATAGTAGTATCATGATGGGCTATTTGGTAAGCCAGAAATGTTTTTTTTTCCCTACTATGAAACCTCTGTGAAATAGCCATTGCCACAATAAAAATGTGACCTTTCCCATGTTTTTGATACCAAGCTGATTTTTGTTTGAAGACCTTAGGATTTTGTGTTTGAAAACAAGAGTACATTTGAATGAAAGTGAGCTAAAAATGTAAAATGGGGTAAACCAGTTAAATTTTTAAAAATTCATAGGTTGGAACCTTTTTGCCAATTCAAAATGGAATGAAAAAATATTTCAAGTTTTTGCATTTCATTTTGAACTTTTCACAGAGAGAATCCGGGTCACAAGTTACTGATAGTTTTACAGCCATGTTTATTTAGTGAACTGTGACACTCATATAGTCAAAAGTTTGTCTCCGTCTACTAGTTATGGGAATATAGCTATATGGGAATATAGGAATATGGCTATATTCACCTTCTCTATTTTATTAGATTTCTAAAATAGGTTTGATAAGGCAGCTTGAATCATGGAGGTATAACCATGGTGAGCAGATACAAGAAGCAGGTACACCAATTTTTCCCCCAGCAGTACTATAAGTATTTTCCCTGTTAATTGCCTTTCAGCCATTCTAATCCATAATATCTCTACATACTACCTAACAACTACAGCTAACTCCATATGACTTACCCTGCCTTACCATTTAGACACTTGTCCATAGTATATAGGTCACAAATCTTTTATATATTAATGCTGGTGTAACAGATGTCTTCATTTGGCAGTCACTGGAACTTTAATGCACTCATTCGTACTCTGGAAAGAAGTAATCATATTATGTGCTTTTAAAATAAATGAGCTCTGATTATAAAATGACATTTCCACACACACTTTTTTGCAAGCCTTCCCCCCACCCCCCATAAAAATAAAGTTATGTGAAATATACAACATTGTCCAGAGAAAGCACTAGTTGTGTGACAGTCATGTTATAGGTACCTGAAATGGTTATCTGCTAACTATTTAGAAGCTTATTCTGAAGTAATTTATATTGCTCTCACTCTGATGTAACCCTGCAGAGTTCAACAGAGTTGCTCCTAATTTAAACTGGGGTAGTGAAAGCAGAATTGGGACCACTGAGGAGAACCAAGGTCCTATTTAATCCAACACATAGAGAGATATACGCAAGCAGGTTTTTTTAAACAGAGGAGCTTTTGTGCTTTAGTCAACATTACTGTAAAACTATGGGACTTTCCCATCACAATGCTTTAGGTAAATATCTCAGCTGAAGTTAGTATGCTCATAGATGGCCCAACCTTTCCTCTTACGTGGTTTATTTAGTTTGTTCCTCTTTGCTTAAACAATTTGTATATTTGTATGTTACACTGAAGCACCTTTAACAGAGAAATACTATTTGCATATGTAAGTCAGTTAAGGAACTGGAAATATGAGAAAGTCACTTCATGGAATTCTGGCCTAGTATCAGGAAACTGTGGAGAAGTAAACATTACATCTCATCTACTGACCATGAGGTCATAGTACCCTCAATTATGAAAAGTCATTTATAAACTATTACTGCTGTTCCTTCAGTTTGCATCTATAAATATTACAAACCTTAGGATTCCACTTTTATAGGAAGAAGCTTGTTAGTAATGCTACCCCATCACTGGATGCTGTTTTTAAAAGTAATAGTTTCATTATTAAAAGACTGCATCAGGGCAAGAGGATAAGCTGTTTGTATTGTGGCCAGAAATCCTTACATTAAGCAGCCTCTCTGCCAAGTGTGATACTGGAATGTAACAGCTGTGGGAGATTCAGCTAACTTGTGGGAGATTCAAGACCAGTAGATTAATTTGCTTTTCACCTATTATAATTAATCTTATATCAGGACTGTTTACATTTCTCCTGTCATCTACATGCATTAGCACCAGGTTAATGTGCAAATCATGGACTAAATTATGCCCAGTATAAATCTTTCCTGCTAAATACCAAAGTCCCTGTCCTTACTTCCTGAGAATAACCTTTGATCTTCACATCATCAACAAAAATAATTACCATCTCCCCCCAGTCCAGAACTAGTCATTTCACTTCTAAATAGCTGCACAGCTGGAGACAGATGTGCACTTCTCCCTGGTTAGGCCCTAAAGGCTCTTCTACTAGTCTTTATATCATACTTGTCATTCGTTTATCAGTGTCCAAATGTTGTACACTGTAAATGCGTGTAAAGCATTCTCAGAATTTCAAACAATAACAAATCAGAGGTGGAAAAAAGGCTGAAAAAATAGAAGTCTCCCAGCTGTGCAAACTGAATTAGTTGTTGTATTAGCAGACAATGAACTCCAAAAGTTAATGCTATTAACATTTTCATCTACAGCAAATAATGACGGACCACAATGCAGACATCTAGAAAAATACCAGTTTTCTCATGCAATTATTAATTGAGAAAGTACTTTTACTATGGAGTCTCCTTCCTTTCTTTTAAGGAGACAAATGCTTTTCCCTTAAGAGCCAGTTTTAGTGTTTGCTTATATTTTTTCCAGAGATACTTTTTGTGAAAATTATGTTTTAGTTGCTTTGCCTTGCTCTGGTTGTCATTGGTTTGGATAAATACAAAATTTACTCCCTTCCTTGAGAACAGAATACAGGTGATAAGAAATTCTCATCACTAGAGTCCCTTTTGATTCTTAATCATATGAAAAGAGATTGGAGTAGTTGGATCTGTTTACCCTGGAGAGGAGACAAATAAGTGGGATCATGATAAAGGTATACAAATTAATCAATGGTATAAATAAGGTAGATCAGGAATATCTGTTCATCTTCTTATGATACAAGAAAAAAAAAGGACAGTCAATGAAATCAGGAGATAGCAAACTTAAAAGTGTTAGAAAGAAATATATTTTTACACATTGCACACTTAGCCTGTGAAACTCATTGCCACAAGAGATCTTTGAGGCTAAGAGCTACTCATAATTCAATAACAATTGGACATTTACATGGATAGTAACAACATCCGGAGTTAATAGTAATGATTTTAAAAATAACCAAGAGTTTTAGAAGGGAAATAAAACATTAAGCTTTAAGGACTAAGCCAACCTCTAATTAACGAGTTAGAAAAAAATTCTGTTGTAGACAGCGTATATTTCTCTAAATCATCTCGTTGCTCTGATCCAATATGTCACCCCTTATCATCCTACAAGGGACAGAAAAAAAAGAACAAATATAGGTAGAAGCAGCATGAATAATTAATCTCTCTAACAGAGTATCTTCTTTAAAATCAGTAAGCTCTAGGGTTTATCACAAAATGTCAGTCATTAAATAAACTGGGAACAGCTCTGTAATTAAGCCATCTTTTTCCTACCTTTTACAGCGGTTTAGTTTGTCTTGTTCTTCCTCCTCCTCTTCTATTTTTTTTTTTTTTTTAGTCTTTGTTGAAATTAAGGACAGTACTGGGTGCATTCAGATTCTAGCTCCCCCTCCTCTGACTACTTCCTGCTCCTTTCTTCACTATAGCACCTTCAAAATAGTGTCTCTCTCTCCTGTCTGCATTTAGAGAGTTAGGGGAAATCACATGGGCAGAAACAGTGAAGACAAATAAGAGTATGGCCTATTGCCGAGTGAGCATGATGATAGACAGATGAACACTTATCTTGAGGCTCCCCCTGAGGCTTAAGTGAGAGGTAGGCACTAGCTGTCAGGACCGAGGTGGCTTTGTGTATGCCAACCAGCTGAAATCTTCCAGCACAGAGTTAAAACCCTGTTAAGAGAGAGTTAAGTGGCAGCTCAGTAGATGTTTTGAGGATCCAGATTTTGGATTTGGAAAGCTATGCTTTAACATGTGGCTACTGATATTAAACAATTACTTATATTGAATAATCCTCCAACTGTTCTTCCAATAGCAATTACAATTATGGTACAAGATGCTGTTACTAATTTAGTGAAAGGTTGCATGGAACATTGATTGCCATAGCTGCTTTTCTTCACAAACTGCTTCTGTACTGCTTGCAGTAGCTACGGACCAGGACCTGTTTCCACACATAATCAGCTTGAGTTATAGGCACACAAACCTATTCATTCTATTGTTAAACAGTAGACAGTACAGTGGTCTGATGTAACGTTTTGCTTCCTGCAGAACTCTTGCGTCAACACTTCAGGAAGATTTCACGCACAGGCAAAGACTTTAAGGCCCTCAGTCCCCAAGGAACCTTAAGCTGTACAAAGAGAGGAAGTCATTCTCTACTTCCTGCATATCTCTTCAAGCTTTTATGGAAGAAGAGGGCAAGAACACAAGCCTTCAACTCCCTTTAGAGCAACAGACAAAGCTCTAGCAACATAACGGTGAAGGGGGAAGGATGCTCATTTTCATCCTTGCTGCGAGCATTCTCCTAGAGACAAGGTGGGTGAGATATCTTATATTGGACCAACTTCTGTTGGTGAAAGAGAGAAGCTTTCGAGCTACACAGAGCTCTTCTTCAGGTCAGCATATCAACATTTCTTCAACACTGCAAACAGCATTCTCCTGTTCATTTATGTGTGATGATATAGTCCTGCAGGACCACCAGCAAGCTAGGTATGAAGTCTAGGAAAGGACATGGAGACTTGACTTAGCAGATGAAAAATGGAAAGAAAATATTTTTTTCCTTTGTACCATTTCCATAAGATTCCCAACAGCAGCCAAACTAGAAAAGCATGTGGAGGTCAGGGCAAGAGAAGGGGGCGATGAAGGGACACTGGTTAGGTCTTCCATCATGTAACAACATTCTTGTAAAGACAATTTATCAAACAGGATGGGGGGAGGAACTTGTAAATTGTTGTGATCTAAAGTTGTTTTCCATTGCTAGTGGAATCCGATAAGATTCAATAGTAAGCCTGTTATTTTTCCATTCTTTGTCAATTATATTTATGTAGGTTGTTGGATAAATTCCATAACTAGGTTCCATCTCTGTATGCACAACATTGTCATTGTGTATGATATTGATATAACAAGAGTGGAAATCATGGTCACAAAACGTAGGGCCAGATTCACAGCTGGTGTCACCTGAAGCGAATGGAGATACTTCAAATTACACCAGTTGAGGATCTGGCCAAAGAACTGAACACTTGAGTCTCATGCCTTGTCTGTTTGTGCGTCACCCAAAAGTAAAGCAGGATGGTGACAAACAACAGCCTAAGCAATAAGGAGTAGCCATGCCAGGATATTGCTGTCTTTTGTCTATGCAGATTGGGACAGACACATGGGGCCATCACACCTGTACTCAAGTGTCCCAGAAGAGAGCCATGGCTAGTCCAAATGAGAAGGTGATAGCCCTACCCACTGTACAGCTATCTGCCTAATCCTATAGGAAGAAAGTCTATTCATAAGCATACTATACACTAACTGGAATAAGCCCCATGCTTCAGCTGGGCTAAAATTCAAAGCCTAGTGGGACCTATCTGCCTACATGTGATTTTTGCGTACCTTCCAGCTAATTTGGAGATCCATTTACAAAATTCAGACCTTGAAAATAGCATATTGATCTCTGACCCTACCTAAGGGATTTAGAGCACATAAACCAATTAATTACACTCAACTATAGTTTCTTTAATTGTTAGACATACTTTTCTACTTATAAATGGATAAACAACTTCAACAATTCCAAAGACAGCATATCTCCACCTCTACAGGAGGTGTTCACAAATAATGCAGGTAAAAGATACTCCCTAACATATTCAACTTGTCAGAGCCTTTTGTATTTATTGCCCTTCTGAGTATATTGTGTAGAAAGGGGGTGGGGGGGACCTGAAGAGCTGATTATGAGATTGTGGAGGGTAGGAAACTATTCAAGAGAGAAAAATAATCAAAATTAATAATCTGTTACATATTACATGTGCAATATTTTTCATTTAATCCAAATATAATTCAATAGACGTTTTGCAGCATTTTGTGGCATATTGGTCCTGAATAATAAATTGTGCTGGAGTGATAACTAAGTTTTGATTGTAGCAGTTACAAGTAGGGTGTGCGTAACAAAGATAAATATCTCTGTTATCTTTTTTGGTTATACATATTGAATTCTGCACTTCCAACTGAACAATGCTTACTTCTCACATCTCATATGAGGTGGATCTTAGAGAGCAATTTGAAGGAGAAGAGCACAGGAACCTGTATGGATCAGTTCAATGAAGGCAGCACTGAAGAAGATATAGAGACATTTGTCCGAGAAGCTGAGGAACAGACAGACAAGGCTGGTGTTGATGGAGAAGAGGAACCATGGATGGAAAAGCAACAAGAGACAAGACCAGGTAAGGCAGGTGAAGTAATATCTTTTATGGGACCAACTTATATTGGTGAGAGAGGCAAGCTTTCGAGCTACACAGGCTCTTCCTTCAGGTCTGGAAAAGGTATTAAGGACTTGTCTTCACATATAGCGCTACAGCAATTCAGCTGTGCCATGAAACACTTTAGTGAAGGCGCTCCTATGCTGACAGAGGAGCTTCTCCCATCAGCATAGTTAATCCACCTCCTTGAGAGCAGTAGTTATGTTGACAGGAGAAGCCCTCCCATCAACATAGCACTGTCTACACAGGAGGTTAGGTTGGTATATTGACGTCGCTCAAGGGCGTGGATTTTTCACATCTCTGAGGCTAGGTCTATACTACCCGCCTGAATCGGCGGGTAGAAATCGACCTCTCGGGGATCGATTTATCGCGTCCCATCGGGACGCGACAATTGATCCCCGAATCGGCGCTCTTACTCCACCAGCGGAGGTGGTAGTAAGCGCCGCCAACAGAAAGCCGCAGAAGTCGATTTTGCCGCCGTCCTCACAACGGGGTAAGTCGGCTGCGATACGTCGAATTCAGCTACGCTATTCACGTAGCTGAATTTGCGTATCTTAAATCGACTCCCCCCTGTAGTGTAGATGTACCCTAAGTGATGTAGTTATACCGATATAGGTCTGTAGTGTAGACCTGGCCTTCTTACTCCAGAAAAGCCATTCTTATATAGTTTCCTGTCTTCATTTTGTGAGCCTGATGAGGCTGCCATTCTATCTAATTTCCTTCAGCCAAATGGGCTTTTAACCCCCTATTTGCTGTCGATAATGTAGGGCTTCTGCACTCTGTCACAACCATATTGTTAAAATTTTTGGAAACCAGATGGATTGGCTCCTGGAGGCATGTCTACACTTCGGCTGAAAATGGGCCTCCTGTCCCAGGTCCACAGACTTGTGCTAGCTGGGCTCATGCTAGGTTTCTAAAAATAGCTGTGTAGATGTTGCAGCATGGGCTGGAGCTCTGACTCTAAAGTCTTGGGGGAGGGGGTAGCTTGAGAAACAACATCAAGGCAACATCTACCCCACTATTTTTAGAGCGCTAGCACGAGCCCCAGTAACACGAGTCTGTGGACCCAGGCTAGGAGGCTCACGCTGAGATACTGTAGATGTTCCCTAAATGTGAATATCTTAGCTGACACTAAGTATGCTGAAGACTCATCCATGAGAGGAATGGCCACTTAGCTTCTATTGACAAGAAATTAATGCCCTATAGAGATGACTGTGAATCCAGGTATTCTGTAAGGGAGATCACCTTTGTGCAGCACTCCTCCTATTAACCAGTCAGACATCTTTCCTACAGGGCAGCAAGAAAAAACTCAGTGCAATTAGAAGCTACTTATATGTAAGCATTGAGCCCAATCCTCGACTACCTTGCACCTCATGTTTTAATTTACACTGGTGTAAAGCTGTCATTCATGTAATGCCTATACAAAGCAGTAATGAATAAGGTTCCTTATGTCACAGAGCAGAGAGGCTTTCTATGCTGTTCCAGTGAGCCCTGGGCCGGAACATTGCTTTCATTTCTGGCCAACTTAACTTCCAGAAGGATTTTGACAATGTACAGAGTAGTCTGAAAACAACAACATAAGTGATTCATAGATTCATAGATTCTAGGACTGGAAGGGACCTCGAGAGGTCATCGAGTCCAGTCCCCTGCCTGCATGGCAGGACCAAATACTGTCTAGACCATCCCTGATAGACATTTATCTAACCTACTCTTAAATATCTCCAGAGATGGAGATTCCACAACCTCCCTAGGCAATTTATTCCAGTGTTTAACCACCCTGACAGTTAGGAACTTTTTCCTAATGTCCAACCTAGACCTCCCTTGCTGCAGTTTAAACCCATTGCTTCTGGTTCTATCCTTAGAGGCTAAGGTGAACAAGTTTTCTCCCTCCTCCTTATGACACCCTTTTAAATACCTGAAAACTGCTATCATGTCCCCTCTCAGTCTTCTCTTTTCCAAACTAAACAAACCCAGTTCTTTCAGCCTTCCTTCATAGGTCATGTTCTCAAGACCTTTAATCATTCTTGTTGTTCTTCTCTGGATCCGCTCCAATTTCTCCACATCTTTTTTAAAATGCGGTGCCCAGAACTGGACACAATACTCCAGCTGAGGCCTAACCAGAGCAGAGTAGAACGGAAGAATGACTTCTCGTGTCTTGCTCACAACACACCTGTTAATACATCCCAGAATCATGTTTGCTTTTTTTGCAACAGCATCACACTGTTGACTCATATTTAGCTTGTGGTCCACTATAACCCCTAGATCCCTTTCTGCCGTACTCCTTCCTAGACAGTCTCTTCCCATTCTGTATGTGTGAAACTGATTTTTCCTTCCTAGGGGGAGCACTTTGCATTTGTCTTTGTTAAACTTCATCCTGTTTACCTCAGCCCATTTCTCCAATTTGTCCAGATCATTTGGAATTGTGACCCTGTCCTCCAAAGCAGTTGCAATCCCTCCCAGTTTGGTATCATCCGCAAACTTAATAAGCGTACTTTCTATGCCAATATCTAAGTCGTTGATGAAGATATTGAACAGTGCCGGTCCCAAAACAGACCCCTGCGGTACCCCACTCGTTATGCCTTTCCAGCAGGATTGGGAACCATTAATAACAACCCTCTGAGTACGGTTATCCAGCCAGTTATGCACCCACCTTATAGTAGCCCCATCTAAATTGTATTTGCCTAGTTTATCGATAAGAATATCATGCGAGACTGTATCAAATGCCTTACTAAAGTCTAGGTATACCACATCCACAGCTTCACCCTTATCCACAAGGCTCATTATCCTATCAAAGAAAGCTATCAGATTGGTTTGACATGATTTGTTCTTCACAAATCCATGCTGGCTGTTCCCTATCACCTTACCACCTTCCAAGTGTTTGCAGATGATTTCCTTAATTACTTGCTCCATTATCTTCCCTGGCACAGAAGTTAAACTAACTGGTCTGTAGTTTCCTGGGTTGTTTTTATTTCCCTTTTTATAGATGGGCACTATATTTGCCCTTTTCCAGTCTTCTGGAATCTCTCCCGTCTCCCATGATTTTCCAAAGATAATAGCTAGAGGCTCAGATACCTCCTCTATTAGCTCCTTGAGAATTCTAGGATGCATTTCATCAGGCCCTGGTGACTTGCAGGCATCTAACTTTTCTAAGTGATTTTTAACTTGTTCTTTTTTTATTTTATCTGCTAAACCTACCCCCTTCCCATTAGCATTCACTATGTTAGGCATTCCTTCAGACTTCTCGGTGAAGACCGAAACAAAGAAGTCATTTAGCATCTCTGCCATTTCCAAGTTTCCTGTTACTGTTTCTCCTTCTTCACTAAGCAGTGGGCCTACCCTGTCTTTGGTCTTCCTCTTGCTTCTAATGTATTGATAAAAAGTCTTCTTGTTTCCCTTTATTCCCGTAGCTAGTTTGAGCTCATTTTGTGCCTTTGCCTTTCTAATCTTGCCCCTGCATTCCTGTGTTGTTTGCCTATATTCATCCTTTGTAATCTGTCCTAGTTTCCATTTTTTATATGACTCCTTTTTATTTTTTAGATCATGCAAGATCTCGTGGTTAAGCCAAGGTGGTCTTTTGCCACATTTTCTATCTTTCCTAACCAGCGGAATAGTTTGCTTTTGGGCCCTTAATAGTGTCCCTTTGAAAAACTGCCAACTCTCCTCAGTTGTTTTTCCCCTCAGTCTTGATTCCCATGGGACCTTACCTATCAGCTCTCTGAGCTTCCCAAAATCTGCCTTCCTGAAATCCATTGTCTCTATTTTGCTGTTCTCCCTTCTACCCTTCCTTAGAATTGCAAACTCTATGATTTCATGATCACTTTCACCCAGGCTGCCTTCTACTTTCAAATTCTCAACGAGTTCCTCCCTATTTGTTAAAATCAAGTCTAGATAAAGTCTAGATAAAATCAAGGCTAGTTAAAATTCAGCAGCTGGAAAACTGACTTATGAAGAAAGAGTAAGAGAAACAAATATATATAGCTTGACCAAAATATGTCTTTGGGGATGTGACACATGGCTAGAAAGGGTTAAACATCCTGTAAAATAAACAACTCAAATTCGACCCTTATAGACATGTGGGGAGATAATGTTTGTGTTTTTGTGTATTTACATATATATGGGAAGTTGTCAACAGTCCCTGTCTGTACTGTATTCTGATCATTCAGGATCAAAAGAGCATCCTATGGAGATATACCTATCTCATAGAACTGGAAGGGACCTCGAAAGGTCATCGAGTCCAGGCCCTTGCCTTCACTAGCAGGACCAAGTACTGATTTTTGCCTCAGATCCCTAAGTGGCCCTCTCAAGGATTGAACTTACAACCCTGGGTTTAGCAGGCCAATGCTCAAACCACTGAGCTATCCGCATTTAAATGAATTGTAAACACAGGATATCTCTGTATTCTTCTCTCTTTGAAATGTGTAGAAAATCATCTGTGAATGGTGGAGGAACAAGCAAGTTGCCTTATGTTAATTCGTATAGCTAAATACCAGTGATGGACCTCCTTCAAAGTCATCCTAATTACCTTTTGTTCCCCGAGGAACTCCCACTTGTCAAAAAAGACATGAAATTGTATAAAAGATCCTGATCCTGGGTCCTGATCCAGTTAATCTCAGATCTGCTTGATGCTTCAATGCAGGGGAAGCTTAAGCCACAAGATTGGGATCCCAGTACTGACTGGTCTGCCCTGAATATGATATTGGACATTGGACTATAACCTATGAATTAAATTCTAAAAGAAATCTTTGCAACTACAAAGCTCACCATCTCTGCTATGTATCTAAACCTCAAGAATTGAACTCATGTCTGTATGTATATTGATATTTTAACCGTACACTCTCTTTTCTTTTTAAATAAATTTTAGTTTAGTTAATAAGAATTGACTGTAAGCATGTATTTGGGGTAAGATCTGGAATATTCATTAACCTGAGAGGTAATGTGTTCAATCCTTTGGGATTGGTAAAACCTTTTCTTTTATATAATGAAATAAGATTTTCAGAAATCTTCATCATATTTGACGTGGGTATCTGGATGAAGGCCTGAGGCTAGATCACTTTAAGGGAACTGTGTTGTTTGAACTTCTGAATAACCACTAAGGTAATAAAGAAGCTGTTTTATGCTGGCTTGGTAAATCTAAGTATTGGAATATCCACTAGCTTGTTGGGGATTGTCTGCCCCATTCTTTGCAATTCACTCTAATTGAGTGACCATGGTTGGCCCCACTGGGACCCTGGTCACAGGGGACTATAATTGTCAGCCTGTGTTTAAAGGGTGCAAACGCCAAGGAAAAGGAATTGTTTGGATGGTAGAAAATTAGAAGATTATTTCCTATTAAAAGTAATGGAATAAAACGCAGAAAAAACTTTAAGATGAGAATCAGGTGAAGTTTCTTAATGGTGACATGCACTCGATTGTTTATAGATTTTTCATTATATGCTTTGCGTATACAGTAGAACCTCCAAGTTACGAACATTTCAGGGTTACAAACAACCTCCATTCCTGAGTGTGTTTGTAAGGTTCTACTGTACATCTTAGATATACATATATGGCTCATAACCATAGTGTCTGAGTACATCATAATCTTGAATGTATTTATCTTCACAGTCCCCTTGTGAGATAGGGAAGTGCCGTTAGCCCTATTTTACAGAGAGAAAAGTAATGTCCAGATCTTCAAAGATATTTGGGCACCTAACGCCTGTTGAAATCAATAGGAGTTGATGCCTAAATACCTTTGGGGACCTGAGCCAGTGACTTGTGGCAGAACATGGAACTGAATTTGGAGCTCCTAGTTCTAAGCTAGCCCTCTAACCACTGGATCATCCTTCTTGTCTATACATTATACTTCACACGCTGCATTTCTGCAGTGCCTTTCATCTAAGCATCTCAAAGAACTTTACAAATACTAATTAATAAAGCCTCATAACCTTATAACATACGAATGTTCATTGCCCATGATATAAATGGCATTATTGAGGTAGAATGGGAATCAATGGTAGAGCTAGGAATAGAAACCAGAACTCCTGTCCCCCATCTTGGGCACTAATCCCGAGCCAATGCACCTTCATTTTTAAATAATAATTCAGAAAATGAACTGGAAGCATGATTTCAGAGACCAACCCAAGGTAGCTCTACAAAGGACTAAATAGTATTGATGGTCAGCTGTTGATCAACTTTCTTCTACCATTCAGATGAAAATGGCCAGGAAGAGATGCAGAGGGGCATGGTAGTACACACCCCAAAATTAAAGTAAATGTGTTTTGCAAATTATACAAATGCAGGAACTGCTTTGGCAAAATGGTTTGACAACAGGCCACTTCAATTTAGATTGAATGTTTACATTTTTGCATGCATGTATGGAGAGGGGGAGCATAGGTGTTACCTTTCACCTTTACTAGTGGAACTACATTTCTAATGTTAGGGCATGTCTACACTGGCAGAGTTACAGCGCCAGCAGTTACAGCGCCGCTCAGAGAGTGCTGAAGAAAAACCACTGTTGTGTATTCACACTGTCAGCTGCCTGCGCAATAGTGTGTTCACACTTGTGGCACTTGCAGAGGTATTCGGAGCGTTGCACTCTGGGCAGCTATTCCATAGCACATCTCTTTCTCTTCTGCCGCAAAGAGTTGTGGGAAGACAGAGGTGGTCATGGGGCATCCTGGGTCCTGTACCAATACCCTGTGATTCATTGCTTTGCATCCCAGCAATCCCTGTGCTTCCATCTGCATTTGGCACCATCTTTCAATGGTTTATGTATTGTACATCCTGCCTCTTCGGGCTGCAGGAATGGATCCCACACTGTTGACCGGTATGCTGCTCGTACTGACCAACACATCATGAGTGGCAGTGGAGTTATTCCTTAAACTACAAAGGCAAGAGGAGTGCGACATTGATCTCACCACGTGTAGTACCTATGACACAAGATTGCTTGTGGCATTCATGGAGGTGCTGACCATAGTGAAATGTTGCTTTTGGGCTCGGGAAACAAGCACTGAGTGGTGGGATCACATCGTAATGCACGTCTAGGATGATGAGCAGTGGCTTCAGAACTTTCGGATGAGGAAAGCCACATTCATGGGACTGTGTGATGAGCTCGCCCCAGCCCTGCGGTGCAAGGACACGAGAATGAGAGCTGCCCTGTCATTGAAGAAGCGTGTGGCAATTGCACTGTGAAAACTGACTACTCCAGACTGCCTCCGATCAGTCGCTAACCAGTTCGGAGTGGGAAAGTTGACCATTGGACTCATGTTGCTGGAAGTATGGAGGGCCATTAATCGCATCCTGCTCCGAAAGACCATAACTCTGGGCAACATGCATGACATTGTGGATGGCTTTGCACAAATGGGCTTCCCTAACTGTGGAGGGGCGATAGATGGCATGCATATTCCAATTCTGGCACCATACCACCTAGCCAATAAGTACATTAATCACAAGGGGTATTTCTCTATGGTTCTTCCGGCGCTTGTGGATCACCGTGGGCGTTTCACAGACATTAACGCAGGCTGGTCCGGAAAGGTGCACGACACACACATCTTTCGGAACACCGGCCTGTTCAGGAAGCTGCAAGCTGGGACTTTCTTCCCGGACCAGAAGATCACTATAGGGGAAGTTGAAATGCCCATTGTGATCCTGGGAGACCCTGCTTACCCCTCAATGCCATGTCTTATGAAGCCATACATGGGGCAACTTGACAGCAGCAAGGAGCAGTTCAGCAACAGGCTGAGCAAGTGCAGAATGACTGTTGAGTGTGCTTTTGGCAGTTTAAAAGCCCACTGGCGCTGCCTCTATGGGAAGCTGAACCTGGCCAATGACAATATTCCTATGCTTATAGCCATGTGCTGTTCGGTCCATAATATTTGTAAAGAGATGGGTGAAAGCTGCACTCAGGGCTGGACCACAGAGGCTCAGTGCCTGGAGGCTGAGTTTGAACAGCCAGATACCAGGGCTATTAGAGGGGCGCAGCGTGGGGCCATAAGGATCAGGGATGCCTCAAGGAAACAATTTGAAGCTGAAAGCCACTAATATTTGTTGTTATGCTTGGGAGAGCAATGCTTGTAATGCTAGGAGATGATTGGTGCAGACGATGCAATATGTGGGTTTAACATAATTGTATGTTGCTTTGCAGGGCTTTTTTTTTTTGCTTTCAATTAATAGAATAAAGATTGCTTTCAAACCAACACAATTCTTTTATTAAAAAACAACAACCGGAGGAGAGATTCAAACAAAACAAAAAAAAACCAAAAAACCCAGCAGTGAGGGGGATGGGGGAAGGGAAGGTCCCAGGAGGAGGAGGGATCCTGGGATGGCTAAAGGTTTGTGTATGTCCAGGAATCATATCCAACCTTCTCCTTTGGAGTACAATGCAGTGGGTACTGTACTTCAGCAGATCCAAACTGCAGAGGGATAGTGTTGAGTGCAGTGGGTAGTGGGAATCCGCAATGGTGGACTGTGACAGGGGAGGAGTGGAATGTCACAAGTATAGACTGGAGCCAGGAGGTTGATAAGAGTGTGTTGGCAGTGTCTGAGGGGATCATGGGAAAGAGTTTTGTGACAGTGGCTGTAGGGGAGGGCGAGAGCGGAGCTGCTCAGTTTGAAGAGCTAGTATCGCTTGGAGTGTGTCTGCTTGGTGTTGCATAACCTTTAAGAGCCATTCCATGGCTTCATTCTGGCACGCTGTGTTCTCCTTTTGATCCATCTTCTCACTGTCCTGCCACTCCTTCAATTCCTGTTTCTCAGTGGTGGGGTGCATCATAACATCACTCAGAAAGTCCTCCTTAGTTTTTCTTGGCTGCTTTCTAATTCTGCGCAGCCATTCAGCCACCGATAACAAAGAGGGAGACTGGGCTCCCAAGGTCATCTCTGTGAAGCTCGTGGGTGCAGCACCGGAGCGGCAGTTTGCCTCCCGCACCTTGTGGTAGGCATTCCACAGCTCCTTCATTTTGACCCTGCACTGCAATGTGTCCCAGGCATGCATCGTGAAATCTGTCCTTAGGTATCATAATTTCTATGACTGGTGCACAGTTTGGACTGGACAGCCTCCTCTCCCCAAATGCTGATGAGGTCCAGCAGTTTGGCATTGCTCCAAGCGGGGGGGATCACCTGGTGCATGGAGCAGGCATGGCCACCTGGAAAGATGCGCTGAGATCAAAGAGGAAGGGGATTTTCAAAATTCCAAAGGAATTTACAGGGTGGGGATGACAGTTGGTCACCTGAAGGCAGGGCAGTACAGTTCAACCCGATGATCAGAGACGCGAGAATAGGCATTGTGGGACACCTCCCGGACGCCAATCGCAACATTGTAATCGACCACGGTGTCAACACTGGCACCACAGCGCTGTACCCCCGACGCAGAAAGCTCTACATCTCTTGTCAGGGTGTTTTTTTTACAGCACTACAACTGCGCAGTTTCTGCACACTAAGTGGCTTGGCAGTGTGTACACCTCGGGAGTTACAGCACAGAAAGCGGCTTTACTGCACAGAAACTTGCCAGTGTAGACAGGGCCTTAGTGTAATAGATTCTACATCACATGAAGACACTTTACCACCTGATCTGGACCTTGGCAGCGGTTGAGAGGACAGTGCTATAATCTTACAGAATGTAACAAGACAGCTTCAAAAATATATCAGTGGAACATATTTATTTTAATTTCATTCTCTAGTGCTTGATTTTTCCTTTCATGTAGATGTAAATTTTAAGAGTTTGCCAAAGTCAAGGAATTCTCAGCTGTGCACAAAGCAACAGAGGGTCCTGTGGCACCTTTAAGACTAACAGAAGTATTGGGAGCATAAGCTTTCGTGGGTAAGAACCTCACTTCTTCAGATGATTGTACTACTTAGTATCTCACTCAGTTAACCATTTCATCAGGTATTTGTAGCCAGGGCCGGCTCTAGGCACCAGCAAAACAAGCTGGTGCTTGGGGCGACACATTTTTAGGGGCGGCATGGCCGGCGCCAGAATGCCGCCCCTAAAAATGTGCCCCGGCCGCCCTAGCTCACCTCCGCTGCTGCTGCCACGGCACGCGAAACAGCTGATTCGCGCGCCTCTACTCGCCCTCCCTCCCAGGCTCTCAAACCTGGGAGGGAGGGGGAGATTCCAAGTGGCTGTTTCGCGCGCTGCTGCTCCCCCCTCCCTCCCAGGCGCCCAAGCCTGGGAGGGAGGGGGAGAAGCGGCGCCCACGCCGCGGCCACTTGGAGTCTCCCCCTCCCTCCCAGGCTCTCAAACCTGGGAGGGAGGGGGAGACTCCGAGTGGCCGCGGCGCGGCGCCGCTTCTTCCCCTCCCTCCCTCCCTCCTAGGCTTGAGAGCCTGGGGGGAGGAGGCAGGGCTGGGGATTTGGGGAAGGGGCGGAGTTGAGGCGGGGCTGGGGGTGGGGTAATTAAATAAGGGGGGGGCAGCCAAAATTGTTTTTGCTTTGGGTGGCAAAAATCCTAGAGCCAGCCCTGTTTGTAGCAAAAGAGAAACAAGAAAGCCACATCTTTCTACAAATTAGGGACATATAGAGGTACCAAGTGAAGCAGAGCTAGAAGCAGGTAAGAGCATTCATAAGAAGTCAGTCAGTCAGAAGATGGCACTGTTACAACAGGACTCCAAAGGCAGCAGAGAATATATAGGGTGCTACAAGTTATTTAGCAGATCATCAGGCAGGGTGTATAGCATGCTCTTTTCCCTCCTCAAGAATCAAATTTCATTTCAGTGGGAGTTGAGGGTGCCCACACATCACAATCAGGAGAGGAGTCACTGAGATTTTAGGTACAGAACTTGGTTTTAAATAATAATGAGTAAACGTGAAAAGGAAAATTGTCAAGAACATAAGAATGGCCATACTGGGTCAGGGGAATGGTCCATTTAGCCCAGTATCCTGTCTTCTGACATTGGCCAATGCCAGGTGCTTCAGAGGGAATGAACAGAATAGGGCAATCATCAAGTGATCCATCCCTGTAGTTCAGTCCCAGCATCTGGCAGTCAGAGGCTTAGGAACACCTGGAGCATGGGGTTGCATCCATGACCATCTTGGCTAATTACCATTGGTGGACCTGTCCTCCACGAATGTATCTAATTCTTTTTTTAATTCAGTTATAGTCTTGGCCTTCACAACATCCCTTGTCAATGAGTTCCACAGGTTAACCGTGTTTTGTGTGAAGAAATATGTCCTTTTGTTTTAAACCTGCTTCTTATTAATTTCGTTGGGTGACCCTGATTCTTGTGTTATGTGAAGAGGTAAGTAACACTTTCTTATTTACTTTCTCCACACCATTCATGATTTTATAGACTTCTATCATATCCCCCCTTAGTTGTGTCTTTTCCAAACTGAACCGTCCTGGTGTCCTCATATGGAAGCTTTTCCATACCCCCTCATCATTTTTGTTGCCCTTCTCTGTACTTTTTCCAATTTTAATATAGCCTTTTTTGAACTGTGGTGACCAGAACTGCATGCAGTATTCAAGATGTGGGCGTACCATTGATTTGTATAGTGGCATGGTTTTGGGATGTACCAGTAATTGGTAAGAATAGGGGAAACGTGATTAACAAAAGTTCTGGGTGACAGTAAATGAGTGTGGCACCAGGCCAGGAAGCAAATGCGTGACTAGAAATGCATTAGCCACAGGAAGAGTAAGTTGTGACTAAAGAAATGTTTAAAGATGTGTGAAATTACTTCTGCAAACTGTTGGGCAATTTCTGAACTAGAGTAGAGACAAACATGTAGAGGAGAAAACTAGATGTAAGTGAGAGTAAACTCACTGAACTGTTGGTGTTGTGGTGTTTCTGAAAAACAGTCCTCTACAAACAATAGTGGCTGAGAAAATTTATCGGTTTGCAACAGTCTGTATTGGGCAGAAATTTATTTTAAACTTCATTGTGCAAAGACCAGAGCATTTTTTTAAACAAGTGTTGTTCATAAAAGGAAAAAAACACCTAATGAATGGTACATATGAAGTTATGTTTCTATTTTATAGGTAACCGGTAAATTACAGTAGGCTCATGCTAGAATTTCCAATTATCTATGTCTAGGTAAAATGTGAATTCCTTGTGAATTACACATGTTAATTCATTGTTTTTGTGTTATATATCTTTAACACTGTAATATGGTTGATGTGTCAAAATATGCAAGCTTCATATTATAGAGGGATTATGTTACTCTATGTTGGTGAAAAGAATTATAATATTTGTGATATTTTTCCTGGGAAAACTTTCTTATAGGAGAGATTCACAAGATTGGGACTGTTGACTTTAGAAAGGAGACAACTAAGAAAATACAATAACAGTATATAAACTAGTGAACAATCTAGAGAAGGTAAATCAGAACTTCTGTTCTTCCTGATAGGAAGGAAGGAGAACACTTTAACCTGTCTGGTCATTCAATGACAGACCTGCGGGTGGCAATTTTGCAACAAAAAAGCTTCAAAAACAGACTCCAATGAGAAACTGCTGAGCTTGAATTGATATGCAAATTAGATACAATCAGTTTAGGCTTAAATAGAGACTGGGAATGGCTGAGCCATTACAAACATTGAATCTATCTCCCTATGTAAGTACTCTCACACTTCTTATCAAACTGTCTGTACTGGGCTATCTTGATTATCACTTCAAAAGTTTTTTTTCCTCTTACTTAATTGGCCTCTCAGAGTTGGTAAGACAACTCCCACCTTTTCATGCTCTCTGTATGTGTATATATATCTCCTCAATATATGTTCCATTCTATGCATCCGAAGAAGTGGGCTGTAGCCCACGAAAGCTTATACTCAAATAAATTTGTTAGTCTCTAAGGTGCCACAAGTACTCCTGTTCTTTTTACTAAGAATATCCAGAGTTTTCATAATTAGTGACAACAAATTTTGAAAAGGATATTAACCTCCTACACCAGGTTTTAGAACAATCTCTATTAGAGATTAGGATAAGACCATCTGCCTACTGTAGGGTTCTTATACCTTCTTCTAAAACATCTGGTGTTGGCTACTGTCTGAGAGAGAATACTGGACTAGATGGATCTTGTGTCTGACCCAGCCTGTCAGTTCCTATGTTCACAGTAAAATTGATCCGAGGGCTATTCAAGGTCCCCTTTTTATTTGAGGAAGACAAGGAAAAAAGACGTTCAATTTTTCTCCACCATTGATTTATCTATTGTATAACCCTCATCACCATTGTAGTAGCATTTTCTTTGAAATAACTATCAAGAATCTTCTGGGTATGCTCAATAGAACCACAGCTACTTAACAAGGAAATGTGCTATTTTAGGAGATGAAGGAACCATGCTGCAGATCAGCAAGTTCATAGACACAATTGGACAAGATAAAATGGAATAGGATTTCCTAATAGGAAAGCTCTCGTGTCTTTATTTAAATATCATGAAGAACCCTACACAAACAAAATCAGTTTCCTGCTTTTTTGTATGGGATACATTTCCATTTGCAAGAGAAGATCAACGTAGTGGCAGCCATGTCATCACAGGTTGGCCTCAACATCCACAAGGACAAGACCAAGATCCTCAAGATTAACTCCATCAGTAATGACCCAGTCACACTGAATGGAATCCCTCTGGAAGAAGTGCAGTCCTTCACCTACCTAGGCAGTATCATCGACCAACAGGGTGGCACGGACGCAGACATCAAAGCAAGGATTGGTAAGGCAAGAGCAGCTTTCTTACAGCTCAAGAACATCTGGAGCTCTAGAGAGCTGTCTTTGGCAACAAAGATTAGACTGTTCAGTTCCATAGTGAAATCAGTCTTATTGTATGGAGCTGAAACCTGGAGGATAATTAAAACAACCACCAGGAGGATCCAGACCTTCATAAATAGTTGCCTTAGAAGGATTCTCCAGATCCGCTGGCCAGACACCATCAGCAACATCTACCTCTTGGAGAGGACCCATCAACTTCCAGCAGAGGAAGAAATTAGAAGGAGAAGGTGGGGTTGGATAGGACACACACTACGCAAGCAACCAACCAACATCACTAGACAGGCATTGCGGTGGAACCCCCAAGGCAAGCGGAAAAGAGGCCGTCCAAGAAACACCTGGCGACGCGACCTTCAGGCTGATAGCAAAAAAATGGGCTATACCTGGAACCAGCTAGAGCAAATGGCCCAGGATAAAGGACTCTGGAGATCTGTGGTTGGCGGCCCATACCCCGACTGGGGTGATGGGCATGAGTGAGAGTGACATTTCCATTGCAGGTTTCTGATTATGACAGGCACAGTACAAACACATGCAAAGACAGTCTCTACCCCAAAGATGAGTGGCCAATGACAGTGGGGAGAGGAATACAGTTGATACAAACCATTTTATACACACACACACACACACTTTCAATTTTTAACATTACAAATAAAGTGCCAGCTATTCCTCTCTGCCTTTCAATGAGCCATCATTAACTGGGTGCTTTCTTGTAGGTGTCTCAGCAGCAGAGGTAGGTGAGGAAGAGAGATTTGGAGGAGGGAAGGGCCTTACAGATAAGCACAGGGAGGGCATTCCATCATGTGTAAGGGGCAGCATGGGGGAAAGCATGCACATGACTATGTGAAAGGCTGACGAATGGGTGAATGAGGTTGGCATCATTGGAGAGAGTGAAAGAAGTTGGGCATGATGTGATTAAAGACATGGAGCCAACTTGTCTACTGATGCAAATGGGCAAAACCCACTGAAGTCAGTGAAGCTGCACCGACTTACAGCAGCAGAGACTTTGGCCCAGCAGTGGATAACTAGTGAGGAGCAGAGCTGTGAAGGGCCTTGCAGAGAGGACAAGAACTTTGAAGATGAAAGAGTTATTTCTTTTCCAATTATAAACAATGCCTGAGGTTGTTATTACTTCAGTGTTAAACAGAAGTAAGCAAAATGGATCTCCATGCTCTAGAAACAGTTTGGGCCAGATTCTAAGCCCACTTATGCCAGAGTAAATATGGAGTAACACCACTGACTTTAATGGAATTTTTCCAGGATTTACACCAGCATAACAAACCAAAAATCTGGCCCTTTCCATCCTAATTGATACAAGTTATTCATGCTCCCCTTTATTAAAACCCCTTTTTATTTTGTAACTTAAACTAGTAGTGATTGTTCTGTCCAGCTACAGTAAATAAAATTCAAATGATCTCAGTGACAAGGTAAAATTGCCTTCTCGAATGGGAATACAAACTAGGCACAATTCTTTCACTAGGCACAATCCTTTTTTTTTTTTTTTGAGAGAGAGAGAGAGAGAGAGAGGAGGCTGAATGGGATCTGGATGACTGCCCACGATTCCTTTACTTCCAGATTGTTTGGATCAAGCTGCCTTCCATTTACTGTTTTTATTTTCTACTACACATAGTTTTTGATTGCTAAATGCTTTAGTATAATTCAAAACAATATAGCATGGAGTGCCCTGCACTTAGTTAGGTATATATATTTCCCTTAAGAGCTTTTATATAAAGAGCTTTTTATACACCAAGAAACTATCCAAATATGTTTAAGGAGAAAGGCAAAAGTAACAAAACACACTTATTTAAGCTGCACATCCCAGTTAAACAAGCAACCAATTTGATAGGTCCTATCTCTCTTCTAGCCCTGCAACACAGTGCAGGCAAAATCATTCCCGGTGGAAGTTGTAGTCCTGAATAATAAAACAGATAAAATGCAGAGAAGGGTAGAAAAAAGCTATTTCCATGGTTAAGGGAGAGATGCTGATTTTTAAAATGAATCAAAATGATAGAAGTGCAGTTGGCCCACTAGAAAGGAATGTAGTTTCCTGTGGTAAAATGGTATAAGAGGCTCCAGCATTTAAAAAAACAAAACAAAACAAAACAAAACAAAAAACACCACAGCTACGATGATTTGATAGACAGTATTTTTAAAGAAGATCAACATGGACTATCTTGATGAAAACACCATGTTTCTACACCCTATCTTGTTCCAGCTTCAATCTCTATGAAATTCACTAGCTAGCAATACTCAAGATTTCTCAGCTCAGATTTCCCACTGTCATAGAAGGAGGCCTGAGGTGTAGAACACTCCACAAGAATCTCCTCACAGTTTTCTCCCTAGAGCATTTGCCCCTCCATGCTGCATGGGATTCCTCCATACAAAAATATTAACATGGTCCCAGGTTTCATTGACTCACTGCTGGGCTTTCCATTAAGCATGGGAAAAATAAATGTGGGGAAATAAATTACACAGCTCATGTTACCACTGCTTTTAACCCTGTCCTCCTGCAGAAGATTACAAATCCTTCTGAGAAGACTCAGCAAGATCTGGGCCAGGGAACAATTGGTTCTGTGGAGGGGTGACTAACACACACACACACACACACACACACACACACACACAGAGAGAGAAAGGGTGTCGTTTGCACAGAGGAGCCCTTTAATGTTGCTGCTATTGGCTTTAACAGCAGCTACCGCTCAGACTTCAGAAAACGATCATGAAACTGAAAAATACTCATTAACTGTATAACACAGGCCCAGATATGTTTTCAAGAATGTCCAAAATTAGTAAACATAAGGAGTTGTAGGAGAAGGTGTTCAAAATGTATATATGGCTCAGACAATGTAGCCTAGAAGATAGAGAACCAGACTGAACAGCTCTGGAGACCTAGGTTGTATTCCCTATACTGCCACAGGCAAGTCACTGCTCTGTGCCTCTTTCCCCATCTGTAAAAGAAGAAGAATGATACTTACCTCCTTTGTAAAGTGTTTTGAGATCTACTGATGAAAATCTTTCTACAATTACTGTTATTAATCCATTGTGCCCATCTGGATATTAAGCAGTGCAAGACCAGAGCCCCAAATGCCCTATTCTGGCCAGGAATCTAGGCTGCGATTGAAAGTATCCAACTGTGGAATCTACAATAAATACAGGAACCAATGCAAAAGACCACTAATTCAACATGTGATTCCTGGTCAGCCTTGGTCCATGGTCAGTGCTGGGCTACTTGAATTAAAACAGAAAACACTCAGGATTATTTTTTATTAAATGGAATTGTTGCAGAAGAGGAAGTTACTCACTTTGTACAGTAACAATGGTTCTTCAAAATGTATGTCCGTATGGTTGCTCCACTGTAGATGTATTTGCTTCCCTGTGCTGTAGCAGTGTCCTTTTGGCCCACACGTGTGCTGTCTCCTCCTCGTGTTCTGCCACGAGACTAACCAGTGCACGTGGGCGAATCTCCCTGAGTTCCTTCTCTAATGCAGAGTCCTTGACAAGAACTCTGAAGTAGAGGGGAGTAGGGTGGGTGGTGGAACACCCATAGGGACACACATCTTGAAGAACCATTGTTAAGGTGAGTAACTACTATTACTTCTTCGAGGGTGCTCCACTGCAGGTTACTCCTGAGCGGTATTCCCAATGGGAGGTTAGTCCTTCGGAGTCGAGACTGTTATGGATAACAATACTGCAGACCCAAAGCTAGTGCCGGAAGCAAAGTCCCTGGTAATCACAGTGTTTCCTGTGAAGGTATGCGCAGATGCCCGGGTTGCTGCTCTACAGATTTCCGAGATAAGGACATTCTTGAAGAAGGCGACAGAGGAGGAAACCGACCTTGTGAAGTCGATGCAGATTTTGGTTGGAGGTATTATGTTGTGAACTTGGTAGCATGGTTTGATACAGTTCAAGACCATTTGGAGAGTCTCTGGGCCAATATTGCTGCACCTTTAGACCTTTCCACAAGAAATAGGAAAAGCTTAGGAGATTTCCTTTAAACTTTTGTCCTGTCCAGGTAAAAAACAGGGCTCTCCTAACATCTAGCATGTGCAGTATAGCCTCCCTGATATCATGGTGAGGTTTGGGGTAAAAGGTCAGGAGGTGAAGATGAGGTCACCTTGAGGATGAACTTCAAGCGTGGTCTGAGAATAACCTTGTCCCGAAATAATATTGTATAAGGGGGATGCGCCATCAGCACTGCTATTTCCCCTATTCTTCTTGCTGAGGTGATAGCCACCAGGAAGGGCATCTTCATAGACAGATATGCGAGCAAACAAGTAGCCATGCATTCAAAGGGTGGCCTAGTCAGGCTCTTTAATACTAAGTTTAGGTAGGCTGTCTGGTTTGAGGAAAAAGGTTTACTATATCCCGAGGAATCATTTTGTGATTGGGTGTGAGAGCACTGAGTATCCCTCTACTTGTTGATGGAAGGTTGCTATGGCCACTAGGTGAGCTTTGAGAGATAGCCCTGATTACTTGAGAGTCAGTATATAATCTAAGACCATTGGGAGAGTAGCAGATGTCAGGAAAATTTGTCTGGAATTACACCAGACCTGAAACCTGCCCCACTTTTACAGGTAAGTACAATGGGTAGCAGATTTTCTACTGTGTTGTATAGTTCCTGTACTTCGTCAGAGCAGGGCCTTTGTATGTGCTGGAACCTGAAGAAACCTTGAGTCAGAGTATCTGCAGACTGAGATGGAGAGCAATCCTTCATTCTGCGAGAGGAGTTATAGAGTGGGTTGGAGAGAAATTGGTGGACACATCGCCAATTGTCATAGGTAATGGTACCACATCTATCTCAGCTAGGAAGGCGCTATCAGTATGATGTTTGCTCTTTCTCTTTTTATTTTTAACATGACTTTTGATAGTAGAGCTGGACCAGGCTACTGTGTAGGCTGCATCAAGTGCTGATTGGAGCACTGTCTTGGCCACCAGTTGTCCCTCCCTAACAATGGCCCAAAACTGTTCGTGGTGTGACTCCAGGAGCTGATCAATAAATGTGTTTAAGCTTGGTATAATTGACTTAATCATATTTTGCTGCCAGAGCTTGATAGTTTGCAATTCATAATTGCAGTGTGGCAGAGGAATAGGCCTTTTCCCCAAACAGGTTGAGGTGCTTCCAATCCCTAACATAGGGGGTGGAGCTCACCTGATGTCAGAGACCCTGTGGATTTACTATGTCCACCACAATGGAATTAGAGGTGGGCAGGAAAAAGAAATTCCATATCCCTATCCAGGCTACAATATTTCTTGCCAGCACATTTACAGGTGGGCATGACCAATGTAAGGGTTTGCCATATGAGTCCAGAAGGGCTTTGCTGATGGGGAGGGCTATTCTGGAGGAAGAGGAGGAGTGCAAGATGTTCAAGAGTTTACAATGTGTGTCTTTCACTTCCTCAAGGATATCTGCAACATGTCTGCCACCCTTTTAGCTAGATCTTGAAACAGCCTGAAGTCATCAGCTAGAGATGGTGGTGTGGGCATAACTGCCTCATCTGGAGAGGAGGAAGAGATGATGGTCTGTGCTGTGACTTCCTCCTCAAATCTGCCTTCCTGTTCCTCCATGATCTCCTCTGGAGGTTTAGAGGTTCTGGATGCTGTGGTTGAGGGAGAGTGCCTCAAGGGTTTACGGTGGGTCACGCTGGATGCTCTGGAGGCATGGAGACTGTAAGCCACCCAGGGATCCCAGTACAGCAACTGGGGCGGTGGAAGGGGTCCCGGTGGTGGCACCCACGGTTGGCCATACCACAGTGGTTGAGGAGCAGATGGAGAGTATGACTGAGGGGGCACAGGTTGATAGAGAGCATTATAAGGAACAAGGAGTGGTGAAAGATGGCCTCCTCCGTTTCGCTATCTGATTCACCACTGGAGAATGGGCATGCATGATATGGTGCACCAGTGGAGATTCCCACACCTGAAGTAAACTCAGTACTGGAGACCTGGTACAAGCAAGGGAGACTCTGGTATGTCAGATACCATGAGGGCTATAGAGTGTCTTTAAAGCAATGATTCTAAAACTCTAAGTCAGGACCCCAAAGTGGGTCGTGACCCTGTTTCAATGGGGTCTCCAGGGACGGGTTAGATATGCTGGGGCCCAGGGCCAAAGTCTGAATCCTACTGGCTGTGGCCGAGGCCCAAGGACTTTGGCTTTAGCCTCCCTGCCCAGGGTGGCTGGCTCAGACTTCAGTCCCACCTCTTAGGGTCATGTAATAATTTTTGTTATCAGAAGGGGGTCACGGTGCAATGAAGTTTGAGAACCCCTGCTCTAGAGTGTCATAACCGGTGCCGATGGTGATTACCAGTGGGCCGGCAGTTTGGAAGGATCAGGGATCTTGGCCATACTGAGCACTCCAAGGCTGGATGGCTCACTGTTGATGGTACTGATGGTCAGACTTGTACTGGCAGTGTCTTTTTAGAGAAGGTGCAGTCTCTGTCCTTGCCTTTATCTGTCAGTACCATTGCTTCAGTGCCTATGCCCATCAGGTCCTTACACGCATCAATGGTACCTGCTGCTTCAGACCCTCATGAGCTATGGGTACCGTGTTTAGACTATCTTGGTACTGATGATACCAAAAGTGCCAGTGATCTTTTTCGTCAAACTCAGGGCTCACTCTGGGGAGTCACAGGTCTCTTTTTTGAAGCCTTATGTGTGGGGCTGTTTTCTTCGACCGATGGTCCTTAGATGTCGAGGATTGTGGGACAGATTCGTGCCATCAGGTGACTCCTAGTGCAGGTCCAAGGAAGGCTGAAGAGCTGCCTCCATGAGGAGGAGTTCTAGTCTCAGTTCTCTGCCCTTCTGAGATCTGAACTTGAGTTGCTGGCAGAGACTACACTTTTAGGAAATGTGGTTTTCCCCCGATACAGCAGGAATGCTTATCCATTACAGGGATGCCCTACTTGCATGAGAGGCACCTCTTAAAGCTCAGTGAACAGGATGTACTCTGGGCAACCCCAGACAAAGGGGAAAATAAAAAGTTTTTCCCCCCTTTTTCAAGAAAAAGAAAATAAAGAAAGCTCTACAACTAAGAGAAAAAGGACTAACTACTGAAGTGCTAAGAGAGAGATAACAATCCAATGAATGGACTGCTAATAGCTCCGTCTCTAGCCAGACGTGGTTGAGAAGGAACTGAGGAGAGTTCACCCGTGCATGCTGGTTAGCCTCCTGGCAGAGCATGAGGCAGGGACAGCGCATGTGTGGGCCAAATGGACACGGATTTAAAGTTCTCTAAACGGCAGTGCAGGGACGCAAGCGCGCCTATACTGGACACTAGTTGAAGAAGATAATATTGAGTAAGAATTCAATAAAACATTGTAAATTGCTGTTTACAGGTCATGTGTTTGCAGTTTCAATGCAGCAGTCACAGATAAGGTGCTATGATATACCAGCGGCTCATTTACCAGGGACAAGTACAACATGTCAAACTCTTAATATGCACAGACCAATGTGTGAACAAGAAAGTCAGTACTAAACACAAAGACCTTGATTTACAAAAGCCCTGGATTCAAGGGATCCATATTTCAAACTGTTAGAGAATCACACAGCACCCAAAATGCTTTATTTGGATCAACAGTTCAGAGACTTATGAATAAAGTACAAAAACCTTATTATCAATATCTAACAAACTTCCTGAATCAAAGACAATTAACCATAAAACTGTTTCAAAAGAACTCAGGGAAAGGAAAATGGAACAGAAGAAATATATTTTAAAAGATGCCCCGTTACCTCTACTGCAAGTAGAGAGGAATGTTGGATTCCAAGCAGAACATGGCTTACAACCTACCAAGGTAGCAGCTGTAACACCAGCATCAAGGTAACAACATTTGGGCAGGGGCAAGGACTGTTATTTACTTTATTTTATCCTGTGCTTAACACAATGGGGTCCCAACCTCTTTGGCTTCCAGGTGCTACCACAATAGAACTGTTAAATATGCATCATAACCACTCAATGGGTCAATTCTGACCCTTACTTAGATGAGTAGGGCTAAGAAAGAAAAGTAAGTAATGTATGGTAGTAGCTTGATTCTGGCTGAGATTTTATAACAATGATATTAACCATGGGTGGCAGATACCTTAGGCTGGGGGAGGCTGTGCCTCCCCAAACAGCGGGGCATGGCTCCACCCCCAGGCCTCCCCAACCCACTCTGCATGTGGCTCCAGTCCTCCTGTGTGGTGGCCTGCGCCGCCCACCCTTCCAGCGCTCCAAGGCTTCGGGGCAGGGGCAGCAGCTGCCCACTGCCTGCCCTCCTGGTGGTCTGGGGCTGGGGGGGACTAGCCTAGGGCGGGGGCCAGTGTCCATGGTGAAGAGGGGCTCTGGACTCCAGCAGTGGGGTTGGAAGGGACGGAGACTCAGGTGGAAGGAGTGGGGCTGGAGGCTAGCATCCCCAATCCGGCGGTTCACACACCGCCCATGGTATTAACATTATGAATAAGATAAGGATTGAGGCCAAGTCTACACTACAAACTTACATCAGAATACCTGCATCACTCAGGGGGTGTGAAAAATCCACTCTCCCAAATGACACAGTTATACCAACCTACCCCCAGGTGTCAACAGTGCTATGTTGATGGGAGGGCTTTTCCTTTTGACATAGCTACTGCCACTGATGGAAGTGAATTAACTATGCCAACGGGAGAAGCTCTCCCATTGGCATAGGAGTGTCTTCACTGAAGCGGTACAGGGGTGCAGCTGCACTGATGTAGCTGCACTGTTGCAGCTTTTTAAGTTTAGACCTGCCCTAAGAGTATAAGTGGCAATTGGCTCTATTGAAATCATTGGAAATACATTGATTGACACCAGCTAAGGATCTGGCCCATAAAGTGCAATTCATTTGAAGAGATAAAATATATATTTTCTCTCTCTTTGTCTTTAGCTCAGTAGGTTTATTAGGTACCCACTGTTTTTTTCAGTCTCTAAGGATGATGAAGAAAGTTTAAACTGATTAAAATGGGAACTACTCTCTTATGAATCCTGAATGGAAATGGAATGACCTTAATCATTTACTTAGTATTTTTCAGAGGACAGAAATGTGGAAAGTGTTACATCAGCTACTGTGGGAAAAAGGTGTGGTTGAACATGTGTGTGTTAAAACCCAAAGGTATATGTATGCATTTCTTTGGAGTATGTGAAAATAGTGATGCCAATTGTCTCTCCTCTCAAACAGAGGAAGGACTAGTAAGGAATTGCCAGAGCATTTTTTTTCATCCTTCCTTGTTTGTGCTATATTTTGACTCAGTTGCTGTTTTAGTAGCTTAGAGAGTTGTAAAACTGTTATTAATACTCAACATGGTTCAAATAATAATTATGTCTTTAAAGTAACCAAATGAAAGCCATTTTGCAACACAGGTCAGTATTAAGACACAGAATTCAGCAAACACTAACCACAGTAATGGCCATTCTCATTTGTTCCAGCTTTTAAAGAACATGAATTTGACTTTCCAGTATAACATGGCTCAGAATCAAAAAGCAAAGCAGAGCAAATTAGTATTACAGGTTTATTAGATCTTAAAATATAGAAACATATTCCAACAACACATTTTAAAGAATAATATAATTTTCAGTTTCTTATTCTCAAAATAGTACATCATTATTCAAAAATATATTACTTAATGTACACCAAATTCAGTTTCCATTAAATTTTATTTAGAATAAATTGAATTCAAAACATCATAACCATTTACCTGATTCATAAACAAACCCATAACTTTTCTGAAAGTATCCCCCATGCAGTTTAACGTTCATTATCTAAGTGGTCCCCAAACAGCAATTCACTGAAGAAACTTTATTAATATACCTTATTGTACATGAACTGCAATTAGACATAGTTATGGAGGTACATAAAGTATAAAATAGTAATTGAAATGTAATGTTTGGAGAAAATGCTATGACTGAAAAAAAGAAACCCACCCTGTTTAATTTTTCAAAAAGTTAAGTGTATGTTTAACAATTTAAGACAATACTCCAACAGTGAGATAAAATAAATTAGTTTCTGCAAAACACACACATACCTGATTATATTATTCTGCAATAGTCTGTGTTTTGTGGAATGTGCATTAAATAACCATAGACATTGGGATTTAAACGAAAAGATTCTGTAAGGCATGAGAAATGTTCTATTCATTTTAAATAACACTCTAATATAGCAATATTTCTACTGAGGCAATTCCCAATAAAACTATATAAAATAATGACTGGTTGTAGGGATGGGAAATCAGGACCTTCTATTCTCCCATAATAACATGGGGATATTCAATGAAATTAAAAGATGGTAAATTCAAAACCGATAAATGAAAATACTTTTTCATACAATGTGCAATTAGACTGTAGAACTCACTGCCAGAAAATGTAATTGAGGCAAAAAATTTAGCAAGACAATAAAAGGGATGGGACATTTATATGGTAACAGGAATATCCAGAGTATAATAGTTAATGCAAACAAGTTTTGGAAGAGATAGTAAGATTAGAGATTAGGAGAGGACCTATTGTGCACAGAGATTATCCTAAAAACTGCCATATAAGGTTTCTTTCACCTTCATCTAAAGCACCTGCTATTGGCCACTGTGAGAGACAGGATACTGCACTAGACTAACCACAAATCTGACTACGAATGGCAATTCCAATGTTCCTAAATGCCTTACCCAGCAAGAAAAGGAAGCTAAGGAAAACAAATTCTTTCCAGATTTTAATCTTTTACACATTGCACACATATATTAATTCTTGCCCATATAGTAAGGTGGCTCAGGTGAGTGTGGAGTTTTTTTGTTTTTGTTTTTTTGTTATTAAACACACAAAAAATCTGCAGCAGTAGTCTTATAGATAATAAACTGACAATTTATTTGAGGAAAGAAGGTTGTACTACAAGTGTTTAGTGTTAACTTGGAAAGCTATAGGCACAGACTCAAGCCGATCTCCACAGAATTCCTGAAGCTTTGAGCCTTTTGCAAAATTCCACAAGCCAAGACGTAACATGTTCCTCCAGTTACACCAGTTCTGTTAAAGAAAATAGCTATAACAATTATGTGCAGTCTTTCAGCTTCTATGTTCTACCTACCGTTTGTTTATTTAAACACTGTTCAACATTTCAATTTGTCTAATGGAGTAAAACTTCTAAAAGAAAAATTATGTTTAGCCAAGCATTTTTTCTTCAGTTTCTTTTTTTAGTGCCTTTTCTAAATAAATATCCAAGTATATATTTCATTTGCACAACATAACCAAATGTATTCAATTTCCTTTAACAATATAACAGTCACAGGAGTTCTGGGCTTTCTAACTTAAAAAAAAAACTATACAAAGGTCTTACTTTAAAATGTTGAAATGGACAGAAAAAAGTCTCAGTGAGATCGATTGAAAAACAGCTTTGGAGGTTCCCCAACATAGTAAGGTGACCCATAAAATAAACTGTTTTGAAATTTCACCCATAGAAAAGAAACTATATACCTTTAAATAAATAAAAGCTACTATATACATTACTGTACATTAAATGAGAGATGGCATGAAATAGAATAAGTTTAGGGATGCTTTTTCACTAGCAAGAATTGTATTTTGACTTGATTACAATTCTGAACAAACACTGGGTTTGATTTTTTTTCCGTTTTTTATTCTAGTGGCAGCCACACGAACGCACCACCATATTTCTGTATTTTTTCAAAATAACATTGGAACTGTCATCAAAGTAGAGCACTGAGATTGCATTCAGTTTTGTAGGTGCACAGCATGGCTTAGGTACGTGATCAGGGAACATCAGATGAACCTGAAAGAGAGAGAGTGAAATTGCTTGTAGACCAAAATAGAAAGATGTAATGGCAAATCTATGGAAAACACAACTATTCAATTTGCAGAGTTCTGTAGTTACAGATTTTTTTTTCATTTAGCAACTTTAATAAAAAGCTCACCTCCAGAATGCTCTACTGATTTACATAATAGAGTTATACAATAATAGCAGATGGAGAGATAAATTAGGAGGAATAGCCAAGAGAGAAACTTGGTTTTCAGATGAGATTTGAAAAAGAAATGGAGATAGGTCCTGATTCAGGAAAGCACTCAAACATGTGGTTAATACCATCACTATTCAGAACAGAATTTGAGCATTTGCTTAAGTCCCTGATTTAACTAAACTGTCTTCCTGAATCAGAGCCTCAATGGGGAGGGAGAAAGGAAGTTTGTTCCATACAGCAAATGTAGAGTCAAAGGCTCTCACACAGAATGTCTGGATTCTATGATGATTCTAAGAACATATTTCTCTTTCAGCATCTATATATTTAAGGTGTCTATTGTCTTGGCATCTGTGATCCCACTGAAGTCAATGACAATTTTGTCAGGGGAAGCAGAATCAAGCCAAAAGATGGGTGTCAGATGCAGGGAAGGGTAAAGAGAGATTATTCTCTGAGGTAGGCTGCAGTGGTACTCCAATGGAATGTTAAATAAAAGAAAGGTAATTTTGAGCAGCTTCTCAAAATGAATGGAGATATAGTGAAAATAACTGAAAATAAGGGCAACTAAACATACTTTCTCCATCCTTCAAAAAAGGCTGGAAGTAATTTTCTACACGTCTGGATAGCTAGAGACTGGGGAGGCCAGAGAGAAGGGAGTTGTGCTAGAGAGGGCAAGAGACTATTACGGTATGGATGAAGACTTCAGCAGTAATGGGTTTCATTTGTATGTTAAGTCTTTTAAAATCTGTTATAGCCATCTTTCTAGCAGTAATATAAGTTGATGGTCTTTGCCAGACCAAGAACAGTCAATCAGGAAGTGATTTTTATGTAACTGTTACCATGAGAAGATCTTTCGAAATGAACAATAATAAATCCCAAAGTATTAGTTTAGTAAGGATGTAGATACACACACACCCTGCTACCTCAAAACTGATTAACTAATGACAAGCAAAATACTGGAGAAAAAAAATATTGTCCTCTTTCTAAGCAGACATTTGCCCAGAGCCAGCCTCTGGATTCTATCAAGCCCACAGCTACCACCATCCCAATTCTGGGAACCCCGTGTGGGTGTTGGGGCTAAATTTGGCTTTCACTAAATACATTTCTTGCCTGTTCCATTGTAAAGATAGTTTTGAAAATGGAAGTGAGTCATGAGGATTTGGAATTTGTCGCAGTGATTTTATCTCCTCCGCCCGGGCAATCTCTGCTCACAGCCATCCAGGGTCAGCCTCCTGAGCCTTTGAACCCCTTAGCTTTGATTTCTGTGATATTTTAGGGATGCCAGTCCTGCTACTGAAGAAGCTAGTGTCTCCACAAGCTACACTCTGGCTGCCTGCCAGTGAGCCAGCTCCTCTTTTAAATAGCTAATTTGGCCTCCCACCACTATAGGTCAGAGAAGGGGAGCAGGTCTGACAGTTCAGCAGCGAGAGTGGCAGCTTGACCTGGAGGATTAAATGCAGAATTGGAAGCAAGGAACTCCTGCTCATGAATTTTGGCTCTGACACTACTGCATATATGGCCTTGATCAAATCTCCTAAACATTCTGCCTTACTTTCTCCATCTCCAAAATGGAAATAATAATTAGAGATGGAACAAAAGCCAACCCCTGGATCTGAACACACACGTCCTTTCAAAATCTCTAATAATACTGATACTAGAATTTGTACTGTAGTGAGGATTCACTTTTTAAATGTTTAAAAAGCATTATTAAGGTGGAATTTTCAAAAGCATTCGGCATTGGCCTAACTCTGCTTCCACTGAAGTCAATAGGAGTTTTACCCACGGATGTCAATGGGAGCAGAGTTAGCGCTACTCCAGCGCTTTTTTGACTCCTATGGATACACCTTAGAAAAAGCAGTTTAGCCCCATGCAGAAATGAAGATGTGCTGGACCAAAGATTGTTACAAAACAAACCAAAAAGTCAGTTATATTTGGAAGGGTTTCAAGGAACAATCTTGTCCCAAAACAAAGCTGCTTTTTCAGAATGGTGCAGTCACCATGGACAGGAGTTGATTACATTTGGATTGGGGGAGAGTGTATGAATAATTGTTTCCCGAACTCTCCCTGTGTGAACTCCCTTGAGTAAATCTAAATAATCTGTATAATTTCAAACAAAGTGTTTGGCTACTGCTGACCCAGCTAATTTATGTGCACTTAAAATTCAATTAGCCCCATGGATATCTGGCTGCCCAATAGAATGCATGTGCAGTACAATTTGAACCCCCTGCCCTTAAGAAACTATGGGAGATTTCAGCAAAAACTAGGTGCACATGTGAAAGTTGCCCTGCTATGTTTTACCTTGCATGACTCGTAATTGCATGAGAGAAACTGTAATCTAATGTCTCACTGAAGCTTGGCAACTTTTCTAGGCAATCTTTGCCATAATAGCTGAAGAGAAATAACAGTTTATTATTGTAAATGTGTTTTTCTTCATCATCACCACATATGCACATTGCCATAGTTCTTGCCAAAGAGCATTATTTCCCCTCTCCAAATGAATCCCTTTCCCACAGCCCATTGCTTACTTCCACCTTTGACTCCCTCCCCTCCTCCTGTCCCCTTCTGCCTCTCTGTGCAGGATCTTGCTGGCTTGAATGTTGGGATGGAAGAATATAAGGTCATTGGCTCTGTAGCTGGGGACTGCTGGGGGTGAGGGGATTGAATGGTGGGAGGAGAAGAGGCACATTTAGTGTATGTTAAAAATGGAACTAACACGAAATGTGCCTGCCATGATCCCAGTCACCTTGCTTGTCCATTGTAGCTCTTTCCCCTGTCCTTCATCGGTCTGCCTTTTAATTATACATGCTGTGCAGAGCATGGGCAGTGGGTCATATCCTCAGCTGGTGTAAATGAAAAATGAGAGCCTAACATTAGACTCCTATGTCCATATTTCGGCACATAAATAAGTTCCCCTGATTTTTTGAACTGCTGAGCACCCAGTAGCTCCCACCGAAGCTTTCCTAGGGGACTGTTCCAGCAAATGTAAGTCAGAACATCCCATGGCGCTCCATCTTGTGCTGGGTTGGCTTGACTCCCAGCTGGAACCAGGACTGGGAGAGGTGGAAAGGTGGCTGTAAGGCTCTTCCCACTTCAGCTCCACCACGCAGAGAATCAAATCCAAATGGTACTATGTTTCTAATCATAACTGGGAGCCAGGCATGACAGCACACAGCACACTTCTTGCTTGCAACTGCATCAGCTCACATATCTTAGAGGTATTTTTCAGTCCAGTCAACTGATTGAGGCTTTTCTGATAACAATTGAAAACCGAGAGCTGCTGTGCAGCCACAGGTCAAAGTTACTGGAGACTGTAGTGTGAATGTTGATGAGAAACTTCAAAAGGTGCATAAACCACTTGGAAGCAGGGAGGGAGCCCTTCTTTGCTTTACATCAGCACAGTGGCAGATTAGCCACTGGGCCAACGGGGCCCATGCCCAGGGGCCCTGGTCAATTGGGGGACCCCCCAAAATGGGCACCCCTGTGCCCCAACCCTGCTCCCCAGCAGGAATGCCAGGTGGGGTCAGGGAAGCCCCTGTGCCCTAATCCCGGGACTGGAGGAGCTCTAGCTCCCTGCCATGGCCTCAGGGCTGGGGGAGCTCCCAGATGCTGCTGCTGCCTCAGGTCTGTGGCTAGGGGAGGGAGAGAACAGAGCTTCTCCTGTTGTGGGGCCGCAGTGGGGAGGGGATAAAATGAAGTGGGGCCGTGGGAAGGGGCAGAATAGGCTGGGGCTGTCGGCGGGACCGCAGGCAGAAGGAGCGGAATGGGGGAGGGAGTGCAGGTGAAAAGGGGGGGGAGGGGCCCTCACTTGCTCTGTCCCAGGGCTCTACAAAACCTTAACCTGCCTTTGCATCAGCAGAACCCCTCAGTGCTGTGACACAGTCTTTTTCATGCATTATTGGGTCCGAAACAAAATGTAAATATATCAAAAGGGGCTTTCTGAGCATTTCATCCACTAGCCATTGCAATCACTAATGCTTTTGTACAAGGGTGTAATTTAAACAAAATTAATCCAAATCCAATAAAATTAATCCGAATCCAACAGTAATAAACCGAGAGGAAGATGTAGCTCCCTGTCCCAAGCTGCTTGCATGTTACAAAAATGATCTAACGGACATACCAGAGTCTGAACTATGGCATGGTTTGTAGCATTCATGTGGGCATTGAGTGGAAAGGAGCATTCTCCATCACAGTAGAACGCAGCATAGCCCTCTGGTGCTATTATCCAATCCTGAAATATACAACCATAAGCAAACTAAATAATAACAATAACAAACAGACAATCTCAATCCTTCCCAGTTCAATCAATTGAAAACTGTATCACTATCATTCTAATTTGGATCCAGGATGACTGAATAAGGCGTATACAGAAATACAATATTTGGAAAAAAATTGTCCTAATCTCTGTTCCTACAAAACCAAGATGAAAATTGAGTTAAACCTAGAAATATGTACTGAATACCCCCAACTAACCAACCAGTGAAGGAATTTAGCAAAGAAATACATTGGAACTAGCCTTTAAAATACTTTTCCTCCCACTTTGAAATTCTCGCAAGGGTGCTGGAACAATTTGTATAGTGGGGGTGCTGAGAGCCACTGAACCAAACTATAAACCCTGTATAATGGAAACCACTTCAAGCCAGGGAGTGCTACAGTATCACCCACACTCTTAGTTCCAGCACCTATGAATTCTCAGGCTATTTCTGGTTCACTAAAAACATCCCAAATGCATCATTCTCTGGCATATCCAATGCCATTAATCCCTATGATTTGCTTGAGACTAAGAGTATTTATGGTCTCAGGAGTTGCATGGGGGATGGTGGCATTAGTGATGTTACAGAATGATCAGTTTGAGGGATCTTCAGCAAGCCATAAAACAGATAATTTTTCACAAAGAGAAAAAGGTATTTTTAAAAGTTTAGTTAGAGAATTTTTCTTTGCTGAATTCCCCCATGGCCTGGCTGAGGTGGGGAGGGGGAGGGGAGCATTAAGCACATATTTTGGGGGTTAACCCAATTTTCATTGTAGTCCTGTTCACTGTTAGTTTCACTGACCCATTTTTGAATTGCTATACTTGGTTAGGTGCTTGCATTATGAAATTATCTATTCTTTTTATAAATATGTATTTAGAGAAATCTGAGCTACACAAGCTGCAACATTTTCATTAAATATTATTTTACATTTTCTGTGACACCTTGCTTTGCCCATGATCTCAAAGTGCCTTACAAATGATGGGCCCTGTTGTGGAAAAATCTATGGGAGAACAAGTACCAGGTACTTGGAAAACTCTGAACATCCATGTAGTGAGGAAGGATGGTCCAGCAGTCAGGCACTCACTTAGGAATTGGGAAACTTGCATTCAAGTCCCTGCTCTGCCACAGACTTACTGTGTGACCTCAGGCAAGTCACTTACTCTGTGCCTCAGTTCCCCATCTGTAAAATGACAATAACAATACTACCTTACCTGACAGGGGTTTTGTGAGGATAAAACTCTCAGATACTACAGTAATAGGAGCCCTATAAATACCTAAGATAGATATCTAGAAGCTAGAGCATTTCCAAAGAACATTGAGGGTGTCAGGGCCTGCTGCCTATGGATCTGTCAGGGTGCTTGATATGCTAATCCTATAGCTATCCCATGAGCCACATACAAATAGCACAGGGACACCATAGAGTGCAAAGGCATTTGTGCAGGAGCTGCTATGTCCACATTACTACTCAGATCCTCATCACAATCCCACCACGAGTCAGGAGTCCAGTTCTTCCTTGCCCTAGGCTGGCCTCTCCACCCGCCAAGGGGACGGCTAGACTGAGCAGGAAAACAAAGGAATTAACGTTAATGGCTTTGATGGGAATAGTGCCACAGAGTGACTCTCCTTTAACCACATAAAGGAACTTCTGCTGAGTCAAAAGAAGCTAATGGTGCTCGAGTTCAATCCTCTTTGTCAGTTTTTTTGCCTTTTTAGTGGGGTTTCCAGTACTTTAATCCCCTTTATAGCTAACATTGGAGGCAGATGACATAACCCTAAGAACAGTGGCCAAAAATGTAAAACTTGGGTGCCTAAAGTTAAACATCTATATCCATATTACCCACTCAACTTCTGTTTATGTGCTTAAATATGGATTTAGAACCCTAACTTAAGCCATCTAATTTGAAAATTTTAGCCAGTTGATTCTTTTTGGCCTTATAGCTAAAACCAAGTACAGTATTAGAGGCAATTAAGTATATGCCTCAGCTCATATTTAGGGATTACATCCTGACTACACCTAGCAATGAACACTTTAGTTTTAACATGAGTGTTTTATATTATTTATAGGAATCACATCAACCATCACTGAAATGAAACTACCTCTGGGGTATAATGTTGCAACTGTTTAAGAGCGCACAGCAGTTCTACACATCTAGGAAGCAAAAATGAATTCTGTATTAAATTGATATTGCAGAGGGAATTTAAGTATACATGGAAACCTGAAATGTGTTATCTAAATCAGTTGCTGATGGCCTTCCCATTATTTCCTTAATAAAATATTTCCTTTGCAAACAGCTTTTGCTTCTCTGGAAGAACCCAGCAGAGCCTCTATTTTCTCTGTCTTTTTTTGCCTTACCTCTGCTTTCATGGCCCCACAGGCACCGTCTTTTCTGTTAAACTACGACTGCATAAAGGGGTTGCTGTTCAGTGATTCAGGACACCTTGTAGGGGCTGAAAGCTCTGCTTCCACAGGGCTCCAAACCCAGATGGTATAATTCTCATCTGTCATTACACGGCAAGTGCAGGAACTAGAAAGAGACTCAAGCCAAATCTGGATCTGGATTTCAAATACTCCACAAATTAGCAAGGGTGCTGGAACAATTTGTATAGTGGGGGTTCTGAGACCCATTCAACCAAACTGTATATGATGGAAACCACCTCAAGCCAAGGGGTGCAGCAGCACTCCTACTTCCAGCACCTATGAAGTTTAGGGGTGTTCAGAGCTGGGATTTAGGTTTGATCAAATATTGAAAGAGGGTTGAGTGACAGGATTCTGATGCAGATTCAAACCCCAGCACCACCAATGTACACAGGGTGTTCAGATCTGGAGTAATGGTGAAGGCCTATCCCTAGTAAAACCGATTAATTTATCAGGGCTATAAACCTATTTAAGTCTGGGGTATTTATCACACAGCCTCATCAGCTATTTTCCCACAGGACTCAGTGGGTTGTAAACATGAATAGCTCTATAACTGCTACCAAAGGATTGCATACAGGATCACACATCATTACAAAGTGCACTTTGAGAATTCTTGCCTCTTCAATGCAGCACCAGTTACCACCAGGGAAAATCCCTCTACAACAGACGATAGATTGTAAACGAGATTATAGAAACTAGCACTGATAGGAAAGAGCATTGGTATCCATACCTGCCATCCCAAGTCACGGAAACTCACATAAAGTTCATGTTTTTTACAGGCTTGCTTTTGTTCACTTGTGTTGTAATCTACAGAAAAAAAAAGACACTGTTCAGACATACTGCTCTGGAAGACAAGATTCTTGGCAAACTTGCACAAAGCAAAGGAACAGAAATACTCTCATTTCTACAGGTAGGGCTGATCCATAAAGTCAATATAATTTTTTGAAGTTCAGAAACCCCAATCTCAGGCTGGCATAGAATCATAGAATACCAGGGTTGGAAAGGACCTCAGGAGGTCATCTAGTCCAACCTCCTGCTCAAAGCAGGACCACTCCCCAGACAGATTTTTGCCCCAGATCCCTAAATGGCCCCCTTGAGAATTGAACTCTCAACCCTGGGTTTAGCAGGCCAATGCTCAAACCACTGAGCTAGCCCTCGCCCCATAGTTTGTGTACAGAGTGGAAATAATGCATTCAGGATTAGGGGAAATAACTTTTTATGCTGCCTAACTGCTAGCTATCGAAGTAGCAGTTCCAATAATATTGGCAGATATAATTTTGCAAGCTGGAAAAAGAACATCAAGGGCCTGATCTAAAACTCACTGAAGACAGTGGGAGTCTTTGCACTGGGCTTTGGATCAGGTCTCAAGTGCCAGACAAAGAGTGGGAAGGGCCCCAATTTCAAATGATAAATATAAAAGGCATAATTCGAGTTATTTAAATCTTAGCACATTTTGCATAGCTAAATTTTTTACTATGGTAAAAAATATCTGCCAACTAATGGTCTTTAACTGTTAATACAAATGTAAGCAAGTAGCACAATAGATGCACTTTAAAGGCTTGACTGTCTCTGGCCCTGGCATAGGTGTGCTTCTCTACACCCTTGCGCACTCTGAAATAATCCCTCTCCTTGGGGAAGTACAAAGATGTGGGGAAGTCCTGGTCCCATCACATCACTACCCTATCTGAGCAGTTGGATGGGAATACAAGACAACAGGCTGTAGCACCTCAAGGGATGCTGCATCTTAGCACATTCTCCTTGCCTGGGATCTGGGAGAGTGATTATGCCTCCTGACGATGTTCAACATTACAGCCAGTTTAAAAAAAAAAAAGATTTTGGTGAAAAAATGTTAAGACAAACAATGGCTTTTTGATCAAAACAAACATTTTCATAGAACATTTTCATTTTGGTAGAAATTTCATAACCCCCCTCCCTTCCTGGAAACTGAAAAACCAAAATACTTTGGTAAATTTGGGGTTTTGAATAAAAATTTCAATGTTCAGAAACTGACGTTTTTAAAACTGAGAATGGTTTTCAAAAAACAAAAGTTTTTGGAGGTTTCAGGGCAGGGGTTTGTGTGTCTGTCTTTTTTAACACATTTTCTTGGGAAATGCAGGGGACCTTTTTTAAAATTTCTGATGACAAATAATTTCATTTTCCAGCCTGCTCTATTTAATGTAGTGTGGAATGACATGTTGAGGCTTTCTTGCCTGGAATAGCTCTGGCATGTCCTGCAGGTATGTTAGATAGGTACAGCCATTAAAGGTTCTGGTTAGAAGTTGGGCTTGATTCTGCACAGTGCTCTCCAGCTCAGATCACCAAAATGCTGAAGTATGTGCTTAGCTTTAAACATATTAATGGTCTCATTAACTTCAGCTTAATTTTAAATATTTTTTTTCTAGATTGGCCTGGCGTGCTCACCACTAGGATTGTGTCCTTGGTTAATAATGCAAATACACTGAGGACTAATATTAGTTCAAAATCTTAAACAAGTTCTCTTTGATAGCTTTCTCTGAATATTTTACTAGTTTTAATGCTCCTTGAAGATGAATTTTGAGCTCGCATGCTCAAACTCTCAAAATTAATTTTAAATTCATGTTCCATGAAAAACCACACAAGAAACTGGATTATAAGTTATAATACTCATTCAACAAGGAAATAAAGACAATGCCATGTGTCATTTCAAATTTCAAGCACTAAATTTAGAATAGAAAGCGATAGTATAAATGAAATGTGTGAAAAATATGACTGAATAATTTCAGAAAGAAACACGCAGGATAAAGTCACAATCCATTTGTAGATGGTCCACAAACAGAAAAACAGGTGGAAGCTGGTGAATAAATTAGTCTTTATCAAGTTTTCCATCAGATTGAGCTCTGGAATCAATTTCTAATTTTTTCCACTTTTCATGTTTAACACACAACCTTCAGCACCAAAAAGACTGTGGAGGGGGCCCTAGGGCTGTGGGAAGGCTCCTTGATAAATATGTATGGCATCACTTCAGATATCTTCACAGTATTGAAAATCCCAAAAAACTACTTTTAAGAAAATAGATTAATGCTGTGTGGATGTGAAAAAGTCCCAGGATACTTGATATGCAGACATGCATTCGACACATAGCTTTCTGAAACCTACCTAACCACACACCTATTTAGAATGCTAAACTACTAAAGCAAATTCATATTCCTTCCCTACATTCTGCCTTTTATATAAGACAAATGTTGTGTGTAATGTAACATTACATAAAAGTAGCCACGGTGACATTTACAACAGGATCTGGTGCCAAGGATCCAGTTTCACATTCTGTAGCTTCAAGGTCCATATGCTTATTCTGTCAGGCATCAAAACCATGGGATATTATGACTGAGTAAACTTTGTACCTAAACCATCCAGGGACTGCAGTTGTGTTCCAAATCTGTATGTGGCAGAAGGAGCTGTGGGGGTAGGGTAAGGGAATCAGATTTGTTATTCCTATGCATATTCACTGGCAGTCAGAGAGTATTTTGGTTTCTAAAGAAGAGATGGAAGTTGAGACATATGAACCTGCCTGCATTTACTATCACAAAGTACCATATGCTTAATTAATTAGTGTGACAGCAACCAATAAAATCCAGGAAATACACTGTTTAGCATGTTTTTCCATTCTTATCTCATAGCATCAGGAATAAAAAGTACCACAGCCTTGCTTTTGAATTTCTGGGTAGATGTCAGTTTGCATCACTGCCTTTATATTATTAAAATATAGATTTCATTTTGTGCCAAATTACTATTTCCCCCCCTTTTCAGAACCACTTTTTGAGGAAAAGGCTGGGTTTTGTTTGTTTTTTGTCCATTTCAGGACAAGTTAAAGAAAGAAAAAATACTTTTCCTCTAATCCCTTACTCAGCTAGACAACTCCATTGTGACCAAAATGGAAGTAGCACCTAAGAACTGAAGAAATACTGCAAATTTCACCCCTCTGTGTGGAACAGAACGGGGGGGGGGGAGCCTGGAGGATACATTCTGCTTTCTGCAGTGTGTTCTTGCATTGTATTTAAGCCATGTGCCCTAAAGTTTTCACTCAACAGAGGGAGGTTAAGCACAGACCTGTCAACATCAAGAAGAAAACTTTTGCCAGATTGTTACAATCAGTAACATTATATATACATATATAGGTTTTGTTCTTATTCACATTTTGTTTGCTTGTGTGCACGTGCAGGAGTATTTCAAAAAGGAGTTTCCCAGTTTTAATTAGCTGTAAAGGAGAAAAGAATGAAATGAAATATGGGAAGTAGGAATGTCTTTCTTGACTTGGTGAGAGAGTGAAATGAACCTAATTCTCCTGAGAACAAAAACAAAAGGTAAGAATGATTGGGTTAAAGTCAAGAAAGGAAGTTCCCAAACAAGTGTCTTCTGCAAAATGATAAAGAAATAAGACTAAATCCTGTGCTATACAAATGGCAGCAACCATAACAGGAGCAAAAAGAAGAACAGGAGTACTTGTGGCACCTTAGAGACTAACAAATTTATTAGAGCATAAGCTTTCGTGGACTACAGCCCACTTGTCCACGAAAGCTTATGCTCTAATAAATTTGTTAGTCTCTAAGGTGCCACAAGTACTCCTGTTCTTCTTTTTGCGGATACAGACTAACACGGCTGTTACTCTGAAACATAACAGGAGCATGTCATGTGGCTTATACAGAACAGCATTTCCCACCAAACCTACCTGAGGCATTTGGCCAGAGGTTACACAACAGGTAAAGAGATAGGAAACCAAATTCTGTAATTACACCACTTACAATTCCATTCACTTTGATGGAATTGCATGGGGTATAAATTGGAGTAGAATTTGACCTACTGACATAAGCTTAGGTATTTGCAGTGTTGTTGTACCCACATTCGTCCCAGGATATTAGAGACACAAGGGGTGAGGCAACATCTTTTCTTGGGCCAATTCTATTGGTGAAGAGGCAAGATTTCAAGCTACCCAGAGCTCTTCTTCAAGGTCCTTCTCTAGCCTGAAGAAGAGTTCTGTGTAGCTCAAATGCTTGTCCCTCTCACCAACAGAAGTTGGCCAATAAAAGATATTACCTCACCCACCTTGTCTCTCTAATAAATGTCAATAGTTAAGCTACTATAATCTGCAAACTCCATTGCCTACGCATGAGCAAGAATGAGCACAGTGGGCAGAACTATTAGGTTTTCTATTCATTTTACAGAAGGGGTCACTGTACCTTTTAGATACTGGCCATTGGTAGGGGCTGTGCAGAACTGCCGCACCCCTGCACACTGGGAAAGTGTGCCTTCTTCTGTACCCCTGCAGGGGATGCAGCATACTTTCCCTTGTGAACCTGCCAGCTCCAGCGGCTGGTGAACAAGCAGAGGAGCCCAGGGATTGTGACTACATTCTGCCACTGTGCAAAGACACAAGACACAAGAAGGCTAGTGGTTTATTTTGCTCTCCTCTCCTCCTTCTTACACCCTAGAGCAGCTGAATAGAATCTGTCACTAAGCTTGCAGCTACTGGTATCTTCATTTGCAGATGGTAACTACTGCAACAATAGCTATTATAGATCTTGAAAAGTTGATATTGTTCAAGTCTTATAACTGATACTTAATAACACCCTAATCAAAGGGACTGGTGTACAGCTACACAGTAATGGGTGATGTGGAAATTGTTCAGAGAAGATGAAAGCAAGGCCATGTAAGAGCAACTTGGTTTGCCATGGTGAAAGTAGGTACCAGGGCTTACCCCCCAGAACAGTTTTGTTTTGTGGGACCTCATTACTTGATTGTCTCTTTTCAGCTGCACCCTTTAATACTTGAAAACAAATCCTGGAGATGCAAACTAAAAGCTCTTCAGCTATACTGTGAAAATATGCAAACAAACTCCAAGACTACTTTTAAGACTTAGCAAATTCTCTCATGCTCAAACAGACCCTTTTATCTTGAAGGAATCCCAAGGCACTTTGCAACATGAAATATAGATGACTAAATATAATTACAGCACCGTTTTTCAAAAGAGTTCTGAACAGACCTGAAATTCAGGAAATATGGGTCATGGGATAAGCACGGGAGCAACTCACAGCATATACAGCTAGTGGGGGATATGACCGGCCATCAGTTAACCAAAGGTCAAATAAATGCAGTCATTGTTAATATATAGGAATCATTTCACTAACCACTGAAATGCAAGCATCTCTAGGGTGGAACATGACTTTTTTTTTAACAGTGTAGTACAAACAAATTCCTAAACAGCCTCTATAACATCACAGTGACATCTCCAACACTGAAGCCTGGTGTCAAGTATCAGAGGGGTGGGCATTCACCCACGAAAGCTTATGCTCCAATACATCTGTTAGTCTCAAAGGTGCCACAGGACTCTGTCACTTTTTACTGAAGCCTGGTTGATTTAAAGGGAATAGTGCTGTCTACAGATAAATGGCTTTGATGAATCATTACAAAATGTACTATATCCAGCTTTTAGAGGAGCTTTCACAAAGTTACTAAAACAATTACAAAATGATGGCACATTCATACAATTTGGTGATGTTGGTCAAAAATCATTGATAAACCTCCCAAAACAATTTGAATTTTTTTGACTTTTTGAGTTTTGCCACTACAATTCTGAACAGTTCTTTACCTACCTCTTATTTTAAAATTAGTTTCTCGAGAGATAAGAATAGAAATAAAATACATAATGACTGGAGAATAGCACTACCAAACAGGCCTACTTGACTGAATTATGATTATCAGAATCAGTAAAAATGTTGTGGAAAATATGCAACAATGTTTTTTATATATAATTTATGTATGAAGTATTATTCACCCTCGAAATCAGTGATTACTTCTTTGGAGTCATTCTGGTTGAATGTATCTGAGTAGGTTTCTTTCCAAAACTTCTATTTATGTCACCTAACTCAAAGCCATTTTATGCTAAGAGGAAAATGCATCTTTCTATTGCAAATATTATTTACTGGGAAGGAACAGTTCCTTAGAGCCATTCCTGACCATCTTGCAATTACACACACAGATACAAACACAGACCTGGTGTAAACAGGTGCACTCTTTCTATTAAAGTCAATGGATTTTGACAGATTCAGACCTGGTGTAAGCAGGCAAAACTCCATTGACTTGACACAGTGAGTTACACCTGCTAATACCAGCTCTGAATGTCTCAGCTGGTTTAGAACATGCTTAATAGATTTTTAAACCTCAATGGATTACCCCTTTTTGAAATTCTAAAAGCATTTAGACCCATAATTACTCTTCATTTCTTAGTAAATGTGCTTTAAAACAATCAAATGGGGTTTTCTGATATAAAGCAACAATAAGTAGTTTTTTTTTCTTCCCCCAGTAATAATTTAAAACAGTCCAGTCTGTTTTATTTATTTATAATTGTTCCTCAGCCTGATTCTTTCTTGGGTTATAAAGTGCTCTCAGGAACAACTCACCTGCAAGATCGTTCGAACCGTAAATGAGAGAACTTTACAATACCCAAAAGGGACAGGCAAGAGAGCAATTATAAGTAAAGCACCACTAAGTCTTAACAACTTGCAGGTGCTTTTGAATATATGGAGAGGAGGCTTTTCAAAGGCTGGGCTGTCAGGTTCTCAATCCCCAAGCACTATGAAAAGATGCATGCTCTCTCTCTGCTGCCTGCCTCACAGGATAATTTCTGCTCCAATCCCTCAATGTAGAGTGGGGCAAAGAGGAAGAAGCCCTGCCTTAGTGGACAGCACAGCATTTTATTTATATTTTACATACAAATAAAACCCACCACCACCACCACGACAGGTATTAATAATAGCTGCTACTGACTGAGCTTTTTTTCCTTTTTTGTGGCATTTTACGGGTGTTGACATTTATTTATACCTTAAAAGCAGGTTTTGGATCCAGTAGATCACCTGGTAAATCTCCATTGCCTCTGACAGAAACACTTCGACAGCCAATCCCAAGTGATCATCACTTTGTTTGTCAACTCAGCAGCAGTTTGTACTCAGTAAAGGTGAAATCCATCCCTGAGCAGATGGCCAGCACAAGGCTTATACACTGCTTAAGAGACACTTAACCTGCTATTTTGAGGGTCTGAATGGAACCTGCATGGTGCACAGGACCTGTACTAATCTCTGCAAATATATGAATGCCACCCTATGGCTGAATTCTGGCCACAAAACTGCATTCCAGGGCACTAATTTACTTACATAATGGACATGTTGGAGAGGCTGGCAACAGCTTTCAAGAAAAATTCTTGATCCACTAGTACTATACTCTACTATAGTATCCTCTAAAAGATACATATTTAGATGTGCAGGTCCTGTCCCCAAAAAGGAAAACTAACGTTTCTTCAAAAGGGGGAGATCTTGAATTTCAAACAAGTTCTTCATATTCCTCTAACTGGAAACATATCAGGAAATAATTTATTGACCATAATTAATTCCAGACACCTGATGGAACAAGCAACGACCTTGAGCATCCTTGTATGCATTAGTGTCTGACTATGTGAGTTTTTCAACACCTTTCAAGTAAGAAAGAGATCAAATTGCACAAGGCATACTAGCATTTAGGGATACCATGTGGATTTATAACACCAAGAGAAATCTGAGTTGTCTAAAACAACAAATGGATTGCACTCATCCCACTAGATAGCTTTTTCTTCTCTGAAAGATGAGACATGGAAAATAGTTTTCATATAAGATCCATTTAAGTGACTTATCAAAAGGTTCAAATTCACCACATTTGGAATAAGTAGTACTTTAATTATCTGCATACCATGTACACTGCTATTTGCGAGAAGGAATTTTAGTTGGATGGCTCACCTGCACTGGTAAAACATTGAAAAAGTATACTGAGTTACCCAATCACCCTCTAGTATATTAAAAGTTCACACAGCCCAGTACACATTTAACCGAGCAAGACATGTACTGGTAGCTGTAGCTGATTTACACATTTTCAATCTCATTACTGACTGTTTCTTTAATTTGAGTTGGATCTTTCACCTTTTCCCAGCCAAAGTTCTCAGTGAATAATTCATCAGCCAAGAAGACTGAGGCTGTTGAACCATCATTGCATTATTCAACTGGACCAAATAACCTGAGAATGGACACATTTATTTCACAGCACCTAACTTTTGAAATGTGCCAACTTGCGGTTGTACTCACAGATGCCCACTACATAGATGGTACTATGGCTTCTTCATCTTACCTGCTACACTGGGCATCCTGGAAGAATCCTGATGGCTACTGGATTTGTTGCGGTTCTGATTTTTCCTTTTATTGTTGGCTGCTCGGACAGATCGAAAAAGCACTTCACTTGCCTTGAAGAATGCAACCATAAATGGCTGCTTTGATTGAGGCCCTTGTCTTCCTATAAGGCCAGCTGATTTAACATTGATACTACGACCTATAAAATAATGCAGACATACAATTAATACCATACATACTGTCAAATTTTGCTTTTTCTGGTTGCCAGATAAATATATGGGTGAAATCCTGGCCCAAATGATGTCATTTTTGCAATTGTCTTCATTGGGGCAAGGATTTTACCCATGATCCTGAAATTACAATATTAGAAACCTTAGCCTTATTTTGTTGAATGTAATCTAAAAGGAAGAGAACTCAACAGATTTATTTACAAAAGTTTCAACAACTTCACAGTCTACCACTGCATGAAAACACTGTCTACACATTCTACACAAAACCCCGATATATTAATTCAGTGGTATATGTACTGATCTATTGCAAAGAAATAAATCAACTCCATTAACTTCTGTCTTCTTGGAAAAGGATAACATGATGCAGTCATCTTATTTTACATCACAAGTATGTTAAATCTAGAATTCTATTTCCTTAACTCAAATCAGTAGGAATGAGAAGCGTAGGCAATAAATATAGTTATGCTTTAAACAATGTAAAGCATTACTCCAAGTTCATGTGAAGTCATTACTATAGATACGGGGGCACTCAATCTTTCAGGAGAAATATAAAAGAGTTTGAAATATGTACATGATTGACTCCGGTTCTGCTCCTAAGGGATGTACATACTTCTTTGAAATATTTGTTCAGTCAGGACTGTGTGGTAACCTCACTGTATTGGAGGAACTGACCCTCCCTAGAAGAAAAGTAAGCAAAACAAGTCATTGAAACTGCATCAGTGACATTTTAACAAATAAACCCTTGCTCTTAACAGAATTTATTTTGGCAGCATAAACACTTTTGTGTGTACGTGTATTATGCAGAGCCCTTCAACCGTCAGAAAATGAGACAGTGTCACATGAAGCTGTGCAGCTGTGCAAGGGTGGGGGACACAGAGGTCCTGTAAATGTGAAGGTATTGGTAAAGAAATAGTCTATGCACTGGTGTGGGCAGTATCAGGGCATTCAACTATTGTCCTAATAGATTGGAAGGTTTGTTAAATAGCTACAAGGATAATAAAGGGGAGCATCTGCCTCACAAATGTACTGTATAATGCCATTAAACTTAATTTTACTAGAAAAAGACCTTACAAATAATCATAGGAGTAAACCTTAAACAAATAAGCCTATAGGTTTCCTTTTAAACGCAAACTTACAGTGGCTCCTTGCCAGAGTCTATATTTCTTAGAAAAACTCTATCACTGGCGTAAATGAAAGAGGCAGTTTGATTTGTGGTTAAAGCAGTTTCCATTCTACTTCCACTGTAACAAATGTATTAATTCAGCTCAGACTTCCTCCTTCTGGCAGCCCTTTTGCTGTAAAAAGAGAAATTAGAAGTTCCAGCCAAATACCATACCTTGAACTGACCCACTTCAATACATAAACACTTTTACAACATGTTTATTCAGGTGTAGCACTTTAAATTGGTTTAAGATGTTTCCAGTGACAGAGAACCCAGCAAAGGCAAAAGAAGAACTGAGAAAGTTAGCAGTTTTGGAGCAGAGTAACTGGCAACATATTCTGAACTATTTTGATAATTGCTTTTTTGACTAGAAGGGAAAAATTATTTGTTGAAGCTTCTGATTTCATTTTTAAATGGCTTTTTAGTTTTGTGTTTATCTAATTCTTCTCTTCATCTATTTAAATGACTATGAAATAACACATTAAAATTAATCTCTGAATGTTCAAGTCTTGTAGCAGGTCAGATATGAAACACTGTACAGACTATTCTCTATTCATTACAACATGGACCGACCAGCCACTTACCACAAAGTTCCAGGTTTCCTTTACTTTTCTAGAGGGAATTCTTTTTGTTCCAGTGACTTTCAGAATTTTAATTTTATCTGTAAAAGATTAATACCTTACTGGCAGACATTTTAGGAATCCTATTAGATTTATGTACTGAGGACTGTAAAAGATGTGTGTAGGTTCTCTAAATTTAAATCTAGGTTCACTGAATTTACAAAGGTGGATATTGTGTGAGAAGCAAAATACCCTTCAAACCCATGTGAACTCCCTTTAAAATAACTTTTAATATTATTAAGTTTCCTCTTGGTTTCCTTTAGACTTCAGCAGTGAGATGACTATTAAGATTCCACAAGTTAAGGTTTACTTACTTACTCAAGGTATAGAGATATAAACCATAAAAAAAAAAAAATCGAAGCCCATAACCCGCACTCTTTTTAGACACAGAAGCAGTTTATGTGGCTCTATACCTTCTGTTTATTTGATCTTTTGAGTAGCCAAACTAAGTTTTTTTTAGGAAAAGAGGTTTTTTCCTCCAACTCTACTGTGGATAAGGACACAATTCTACCAGAACTCAAGTCAATGGTAAAAGTCCAACTGACATTTTACTTCTAAACACTTTGAGTCCCATTATCTACCTTGGTTTATTATATGCCTTAGGTTTAATTGCATCTTTCAGAAGATGATTCCATATAAATATACACTTTTCCACAAGTAGCTACATTTTACATTTGGTAATTACCCTAATTTATCTAAATACATATCAAACTATGTACTGTCTCCTGTAGGTTATTTCTGTGCAGACTACTGAAAGAATCTAAGAATTTGTGTTTGCAGAGCGTCCATAAGACTGCTCCCTGGGAAGAACAGGAATCCCACTCAGACCAAACAATATAGAAGTTTGCCCCTCCCTAAACCTGGGGATCCCTCAAACCCCATGCCTCTGAACTGCCTCAAGCTCTCTGTCCCTACTCTACCTCATCCAATGTGCTAACGGCTTGCTTGTTAGCCACTGCTCCCAGACTAAACCTTCATCTGTAGTGCAGATTTCAGGAGGTGTGCTACACTGTGGCAAGGGAAGTGGATAAGTTAATGCTTAACAAGGTCTGTCAACATTAGTTTATCAAAAAGTCTTGAATGGCTAGTGACAGGAACAGTTATTACTCAAACCTGAATATATCTAAACAGATTAGCTTGAGAGAGAGAGAAGGACAGATTCACTTTGCAAAATTTTGAAAACTGTTCTATTCTTTGCAGCCAAAACCTGTAGTTCTTACTCCACGTGCCAGCAAACCCTCTTTTGATTTCACTGGGAGAACCGTAGGTTCAGGTCCTCTTGAGACACAATTCTCCATGATATAGTATTAGTGTGATATATTCCAAAAGTTGTTGCATCACTCAGGTTGCACCACCCCTTTCAGAGTCATATCAAATGGCAAAGTGCATCTCTGACTCTTCACAGGAGTCAGTTAACTCTTCTATTAATAATTAGATCACAGTTACATTTATCTCGCACCTTTAATCCTGAAAGATTTCAAAGCTCATATCTCCAGTACTGTATGTACATACAGAATCACAAAAATACCATCAACATTGAAGTGGAGGGCAGCAAGCTGGTGATCAACTGGCACCCAGCTCACTGAGCCAGAACAAGGACCAATCCCTACTCTTGAAAAAAATATGCACAGCAGTCAGGAATTACTTTTCAAGATGAGGATCCAGAGAGCCCCCATAACCTTCTCTATCCTAATATGCCAGCATGCACTTCGCAAACCAATGAAGATAAATGATGCTTACTTACTTGTAACTAGAGTTCTTCAGGATGGACTTCGAACATTCACACTCTTGGGGATGCACTGACCAAGTGCATCCGGGATGATGGAATCTTCTAGTTGTAGTGCCACCCTTCCTTTCCCTGCCCTTTGCTTGGTCATAGAAGGGGCATGGCACGCATTGCCACCTCAGTTTCTTCCAATCACTAAAGTGGAATATGAACTAACCCTAAAATAGGACTCTGCAAGAGAAGGGAAGGTGGATGGAGGAAGTGAATATGCAGAGTCCAGCTCGAAGAACTCCTGTTACAAGTAAGTAACATTCATTTCTTCTTTGAGAATCCTCTGTATATTCCTATTCTTGGGTTGGTTTGGCGAGCAGTACTGTAAACTGGAAGGAGGGCGCACAGTCCTACCTAAACAATGTACTCCCCCGCCGAACTGTGTACTCCCCCGCCGAACTGTGCATCAGACCTGGATGTCCTAGCCAGTGCATAAATGTCTTGTAAAAGTATGCATGGAGATCCATGTAGCAGCCCTCCATATATCAATAAGGGGAATATGCTTAGTGAATGCTACAGATGTCACAACTCCTCTAGTGGAATGTACTCTAGAGAGTGAAGCTGCATGGTAACACTCTTCAATACACAGCCTGATCCACCTACAGCGGGATTGTGCTAAAATGGCCTGACCCCTTGAAAAAACAGCATATGAAATAAATAATTTGGGAGAAGACCTAAAGCTCTTAGTTCTGTCCCAGTAGAATGAGAGCTCTCTCTTCGCATCTAAGGAACATAATTTAGATTTCCCTTTACCTGTAATAGTTTTTGGGGAAAGAAATAGGTAAATATATATTTTGATTTACATGAAATTCTGAAACCACCTTTGGAAGGAATTTAGGGTTTGATCTAAGAACCATCTTATTTTTTATGAAAGGCAGTATCGGGGGGGTCCAGCATCAATGCATGTAGCACATGGACACTGCTAGTAGAAATGATTACTATTATAAAGGCTGTCTTCACAGAGAGATGAAACAAAGAATAGCTCATGTTAAAGCTAAGTTCAAATTCCATGGAGGGACAGGGTCCCAAATTGGGGGATATAGATTCAATAAACCTTTTAAAAAGCTTTTTGCCAAATTGTTTGTGCATTATGGATTTACCATCAGTGTAATATGGAATGCTGCTGTTGCTGCTAATTGGACTTTAATGGAGGAGGGAGACAAGCCCATTGTCCTTAAGTGTAACAAGTATTCCAAAACCAGTTGCATAGGGACAGAAACTGGATCAATACTCCTATTACTTACCCAGATAACATATCTCTTCCATTTGAAATTGTAGCTGCTTTGGTAGATGGTTTTTGAGCATTAATAAGAATTCACTGCACTTTAATGGAGCATGATTTTTCCAAATCTTGTATTTTCCATTGAACAGATGGAGTAATTCCTTATACCATGTTGTCTTGATCATGCTGGGGCAACTAGAATCATTCTGGTGAATCTTGTTTTATTTTCTTTGAGGGTTAGGAGAAATGCATTTACACCAGACACATTCCCCAATGTAGGAGGAATTTGTCCTTCAATGACTGTTCATCTGAGCCTGGTCTCAAGCAAAAACAAGCACATTTTGTAATGAATCTTTCAGTGACTAGATCTAGGTCATGAATTCCCCAAAGGTTGAAACTGTTCTGAATCATTGAGTCCTTAAGATACCATGTATGCATCTGCGAGGAATCTCTGCTCAGATGATCTGCAAGCTCCCTGTGTCGTCCTGCAACACATAAGGCAATTGGAGAAATGTTGTATAGGATACACCAGTCCAAGTTTTGTCACCTCATGGCATAGGTGAGATGATTAAGTTTCTCCTTGTTTATTCACATAATAAACTGCAGACATGTCATCCATGGCCACCTGGATTACCACATCCTGAATCTCCAGAAGAAATGCCTTGAGAACCAGCTGAATGGCCTTCAGTTCTAACACTTTTATGTGTAGTAAGGATTCCTTATCGTTCCAAAGACCTCAAATGTAAAGGTTGAGGAGATGTGTGCCCCTGCCTATTCTGGACTCATCTATTGTTTGCAAAGGAGGAAGTGGATTGAACAATACTCCCTTGAGGACATCTTGTGGTTTCAGTCACCATATTAGAAAGAAGCACCTTTCTCAGAATGGTGAGTATTTTGAGCATATTGTCCATACTGGGTTTGAAGTTCTTTAATAGCCAATGCTGAAGTGGCCTCATTCTGAGTCTGGTATATGAGGACATATACGTTGCAGATACTGTGAAGCCCATTAACTCCAGGAAATACATTATCCTCTGAGAGGCTTGCAGCAGCGGTCTCTGTATAGTGGTCTTTAGTTCCAAAATTGTCTCCCTTATGGAATTGAGGATCCCCCAATGAAGGGAATCTTTTGCGATGTAATCAGAAGCGACTTCTCTTTGTTTATGAGAAGACCTATGTTTTCACACAGAGAAAAAGTGACTTGAATGGCTTTGTTTAAATCCTTTTCCTACAGGGCCTTGAGCACCCAATCATCTAAGCAAGGGAAAACAAAGATCCCTTGTCTCTTTAAATGTGCTGCTACTGGAGTCAATCATTTGATAAAATCCCTGTGCACAGTGGAGAGGCCAAAGGGTAAGACTCTGTATTGGAAATGATCCAAACCAAGGACAAAATGTAGATAGTTGTGGTGAGATGGTCTTACGGGAATGTGGAAATATGTATCTTTGAGGTCAACAGCAGCAAACCAATCCAGGGTTGACAGGGAGGGAAATAATCAGAGCCAGAGATAGCATTCTGAATTAAAACTTCCTGACATATCTGTTTAGAGCCCTGAGATCCATAACTGGTCTGAAACCTCAATTTTTCCTTCAGGATTAGAAAGTAGAACCCCTTCTTTCTGTAAATTAAAGGTACTTTTTCTACAGCCCCTGCAGGCAGTACAGCTTGTACTTCTGCTCTTAATCTCTCATAAAAGGGAGAACAGTGGGGGCTACATGGCAGAAAGGATTTGAATTGGATGGAATAAAACTTTCCCTTAATATTTTCCCCTTTGTTTCAGTTAACTACATGCACACAAAACCCCCCCTCAAGAACAATGTGGGATCAAGTAGAGTCTGTGTGTTGCACTGCCTAGGCCCAACAAAGTCAGGCCACTCAAGTCCCACCATGCCTAGGCCGAAGTCAAAGCTGAAGTTTTAGCTTTAACTTCCGGCAATCTTCCTGTTGTTGCCTTAAGTCCGACCAGCAAAATTAATTTTACATATTTTTTGTGGTTTATCTATACTTGTTGAAAGTGGTATTTGAAAAGCACTTTAAGGCAAGCTCCCTGGATAATTTATGAACATCTGAGGAGCCATGGAACAGTATATTCTACTATAGTATGATATATTATTTAAAAGAAAAATGTTGTAATCATATAAAAATATGGCCCTTTAAATATTTGACCTATTCTTTAAATTTAATGCACTTAAACTGTGAATGGTATGTGGGAGTCTTTCAGTTTTCTTGGCATGCTTAGTATATTTTCAGCAAGAGGATAAAATAGGGAGAGATTGGATTCTTCAGTCATCTATTAGAAGAGTTAAAAAGAGCCAATAGCCTTCAAATAAAACTAACCAAACTCCTATTTTTTGCATCTGGAATGCTGGCAACTATCTAAGTGATGCAGTAGGCCTGATTCTGAACTCAGATTTATCCCAGTGAAAGTCAACTGATCACAGTGAAATCACGTCTGATGTTCTCTATCTGCTTAAGCTCAAAAGACTGTCTCTTTCACGAACAGAAGTTGGTCCAGTGAAAGATATTACCTCACCCACCTTGCTTTCTAGTATGAGTGACTACAGACTCAGGCCTAGTGTTTCTACTATTTAAGTACCAAATGTGTACTCAGTTCTGTAACGTATGGTCCCTCTTTTAAGGAGCTCATAATCTAGTTTATCTACAAGCAGAGGCATCATGGAATGCACAGACTCATGTGGCTCAGTTTACCTACAAATAGAGATATAGCTAATAGATGGGCAATATATCAAACAAATGCCCCATACTTGGTGGATTAATATTGATGGGCCTCATGGAGGAAAAAAATGAAGAAAGGATCTAAAAGGAAGGGTTGCTCACTGACACACAAGGAGACGGGGGACACCCAGTACAATGTGGCCCTGATCCTCACTCTAGCCTTCAAGCATTACCAGAATAATAATTATAGGGGGAGCAAGTAGGTATTCATATATTTAGGTTGCCTAAGATTTTCCATTAGAAAGCATTCTTGCAACCATTTTGCTCTGAGAAGCTCTCACACCTAAATTGTTTGCAGCAGACCTTTGGTATTCTCCATTGGGAGGATCCACTTGCTCTATAAAATGCCTTTTCTTTGTCCCATGAAATTCCACTCAAATTTGGCTGAGACATAAATTAAAAATACAAACAAAAGTAGAAGTAAAATACAAGTAAAAGTACAAGTAATGCTCTCTCTGACTTGCCTGAGGAAAACTTTGGCAGCCTGCCAAAATCATGGAACATTCAAAGGCCAGGCTCATGCCGCCATGAAAGCATCACCTCCATCGCCACCAGATGTTGCATGGAAGCTGGCCAGCCCCAACGCAGCATGTGGTCCCAGTGGCCCAGTTATTCTCTCACCCTTGAGGCACTATAGGAGGCAGGATCTTCCCCAATTCCCAGGTGGTAAGAAATGGAGGCTCATGGGGTAGGAGGGGGGTGAAAGAGAAAGAGGCAGGCCAGGCTCCAACCATCCCCGAAACCCAGCACATGGCACAAGTGGCCAATCTCCCTCTCTGTGGACAGCACATGGGGCAGGAGTTACCTCAAATCTGGGGGAGAGGAGAAAGAGCACATCACTCCAAGTTGGGCTTCCCTGGACCCAGTCTAGGTAATGGAGGCAGACTTGGGGCAGCTGCTCCACACAGCATGCACATTTCAAACACTGACAGAATTCCAAGGGGAATCTTCACAATAATAAATGCTGCTAGAAGCAGCTTTAACTCTTTCAAAGTTGCTCTGAGATTCTAACCCCATAATGCTCAGCAACAGGAGAAAGAGCCAAGAGCAGCATGGGCATAGAAAGCTGCATGGAAAGTGCAGGGTCTGAAAGCTCTCCTTGAAGCTGAACTGAGATCTGTGTGTCTGCAGTCTGCTCTCTCTGTGGATTTTCTGTCCTTGATGTTATAGAGCTACATCTTCTTTCTCCTTTGTATTTAGGAGAGAACGTGTTGAGTTCTCTCTAGAGTGAAAAACATGACAGCAAAAGAAATACTGATACTTTTTCCTCTACCGTGGGTTCTTATGTTCCTGTAGCACAAATGATGTGCAAACTGTCACTAATTTCCAATTATACCAATGTTAGGCATGAAAACAAAATGTGCTGAGTCACTCACACCATTTTTAGAGGCCTATGGGGTGCATGCTCAATATTCAGCATACAATGAAGTTTTTCAAATTGCTTCTGCATCTGCATAAATGATATGTTGGAATTCATCTAGTACCCCACTTGTATCAGTGTGAAAGAGATCACCTCATTTTAAACACCACAAAGGCTTTCAGCATCAAAAGGATGGAATCAACAAGAAGAATACTGAGGAGATAAATGCAGACATTTAAAAAATAAAAAAACCCACATGATCCTTAATTTACCACAGCTCCAGGGAAATGGTAAATTATATGTTGACAGCTTCCATATGTGTTATGCAACTCTTCATTTTTACTATTCAATATATGTCCCATTAACAGAAAAATGGCTACATTTCATACCAAAGGATGGCTGTGATACTAAATACATCTTAAAGAAAAAACACATTACAATGCCATGTGAACATTTGTACGTTTTCAGCATTTTCAAGGGAAAAAAATATGAACTACAATAACCAGACATTTCTTATTCTTAATGCACTATTGTTTTAAAATAGTAATCATTTAGATTTTTAATGTAAACATTATTTTTCAGACTTCACCAAGTGGGATGGCTCAAGAAAAATATCCATTTTTCTAATTCCCCGAAAATTCTTCTACAAATGACATTGAAAAAATAATTACTAATCAATATTGTATTGCAGTAGCATCTGGAAGGCTCAATCATGATTGGGGCCATATTGAGCAGGTGCCATAGAAATACATACAAATAAATACAGTCTTGTCCTCAAAGAGCTTATCACTTTGGGTCCCAATCTTGCATCTGGATCCCCTGGCATGGACCCTAGCACCCAAGCAGAATCCCATTTATGTCACTGGGACTCCAGCTGGATGCAATGTTCTGTACCCATGGATCTTAACTGAGAAACAGGGCCTAAAATCTCTGCTTTTGCCAGTGCACAGCCCAGTCCTGCATTCCTCACTCACTTAGAGCTCCAGTTGAAGTCACAGGGAATTTTTCTTGAGGACTGCAGGATCAGGCAGGGCCTCCCAGAGTGGGGGGCAGTGGGGGAATTTGCCCCAGGCCCCGGGTCCCACAGGGGCCCCCATGAGAATATAGTATTCTATAGTATTGCAACTTTTTTTTTATGGAAGGGGCCCCAAAAATTGCTTTGCCCCAGGCCCTCTGAATCCTCTGGGTGGCCCTGGGATCAGGGGTCTGTTCTAATGCCCCCTGAAGTCAATGGCAGGCTTTCCATGGAGTCGAATGGTCCCTGGATCAAGCCCCATATGCACATATAAAATAGATGGGAGGCGGGGAGAGGGGGTTCGATGACTGAGGAACAGAATCTGTTACATACTGAGTCGTGTAAAAATACATATTCCATCTGTGCACAAACATGTCATTCAGTGGTCTATGTTTATAGTATAATAGTTTCCAGAAATAAAAGCAATTCAACAAAAGTAATGAAAACCTTAAGCCCAAAATTCTAAAAGTATCTAAGGATGATTTTCCAATTACTAAACTAAGGACGTAGCACAGCATAACTTTCTCCTAGAACTTTACCAAAATCTTTACTCACTATGGATGGGCATTCTTCTGGCATGAATAAACTGAAAAGTTTAAAGAGTGGGGAAAGAGGGGAACTACCTTTCAAAATGAAGATCTTCATTTAGCTGAAACATCACAAAAATCAGACAAGTCAGGCATAGAATTTAAAACTGCCTGTGGCACTTGCACTTAACAGATAGGTAATTTTCTGCTTATCTGACTTGGGGAACTAGACAGGAGTAAAATCTATATAAAGATGAGCTGTACTTATACAATTTCTTCAATGTGTAAGTTAAAAGATTACTTTCTACCTATCAAATCTCTCATTATTTACTGAATTTTGATGCTAGTACCAACAAATCGGTTCACCTCTTTCTTTCCAAATTTTCGTACTGAATGCCTCCCATAAGGTATTCAAGAATATTAACTTGTAAGTATTTAACTCTTTAAAAGAAGATGAATTTACATGAAGCCCCTGAAAAAAAGCAGGTAAAATTTATTCTGCAGTAGGAATACTGTTTTATATCCAATACTGTGTTTTATATCCATGTTTCCACCCAAAAAACTATGTTTAAAGAACATTAAATGTATGTCTGCACTGCAATGTAAGCACAGGGTTAGTAGACCCTGGGTTTGTTAACCTAGGGCTGGAGCATCTACACTCATTCGTAACCCTAGGTTAGGAATTGTTGAACCCTGGGACTCCAGCATTATTATCCGAGACCTACCACTCATATCCCAGACATATGCCAGAAACCAATAGCTTTCTTGAAAAATTAAGATGGTGATTTACCCCCTTCGAAAGCACCAATGTGTGTTAATTACCTAACAGCCTGATCTACTAACACTTACTAATGGGTGCATACTTATTACCAAGGATATTCCCACCGACGTGCCTATGTTCAGAAGCAAACATTTGGTAGCTTATGGTCCTGCATGCAAGCTACTTTGTCAAAGATTTGCAGTCTCCCAAGAACCATATACTAAAATGCAGCGCCAGATTAAAAAAAAAAAAAGACAGAAAAACTGTTGAAGCCTCATTTATTTATTATTGTCTCACTTATTGAAAACATCTGTCCCCACAGTAACTTCAGCAAAAAGGAGCTCTTAACATCAGTGAATAAAAACGGGCAATATCTTCATAAGGCAAGGGCCTGCGTGGGGACCTATCAGAGAAGGAGTTGAGGAGCCTTTCCAACTTTCTAAAGCTGGGAATGTTCACAGACTGATGAATGAGAAATGCAATTTCTGAATCCAGATCATTAACAATGAGAAAGTGCTGCCTAGACATAGGAAAAAAGAAAAATATCAATCCTGACCCCAGAATTTCTTCTGGTCCTTATTAACATCATGTCAGCTAATGTTCGGATTAACTGACACCATAGATCACCTGACCTCCGACACAAATACTAAACTGACAGGGCAAGAATTTAATTTGGAAGACTTTTTGTGGAGTATGGGCTAGTTAAACCATTTCAGAGATAATATAATAACTCAGTTTACTAGTATATTCACTTTTAATTGGTTTTTAATAATGTGTATGTAGTGGCTAAATTCTCTATAATATTCTTTGTAACTAAACTTTCATTTACGCCTAAACTGTATGCAGCTGTGTTTAGAAGACATACTTTTAAATGACTAGTATAGCCAGGGGTATGAATGTCTGGTTGAGCAGAGACAAGTCACTATGTTAGTCAGCTGGCAGATTTTTTTATTCAGCAGGGTACTGGGGTTATTCCCTTCTCCATTCCTTGCCTTAAAGCTAGTGGAGGGAAAGTGGTATGAATTTTATCCCAGGTTACTCCCTAGGGTCCAAGTATTCACTTTACAACTGATCAGGAATTTTGCAGGATAAGGTAGGTTTCAACTAATCTCCCCATTCAAAATATATATTTTCAAAATAAAAGTTTAATATTTTGGTTTGAAAACCAGATCTTTTGACATCTTAGTTATCTATATTTTTAGAAAGGTCATATTTTAAAAAGGTTGAAATGTATCAGTTGACCCAATCTAAAAAAGTTTTTGACTTAACAGTTTGTGAAATTTTTTAAGATTTCAACTTTTTGTCCCAATTCAGGATGGAAATTTTTTTTTTTTTTTGAAATCTCAAAAATTCTCACAGGAAAGAAAAAATGTCCAACCCAGTTCTTTCTTCCTCCACATCGTTCTCTAGAGGAGGCAGCTCAGTGGTGGTTCTAGTGGAGAGGACTCTGGGTAGTTTAGCCAAGGCCAGGGCTCTGGAGGTAGCATGGGCAGGAGATATGGGCCCTGAAAAATCATCATTTTCAATAGAGGACTGTTGTGATAATTTGTCTTGGATGAAAAATGAAGCCATGTGCTACCTAGGGCAAGACTTTTTTCTTTTTCTTTCTTTCTTTTTTTTTTTTTTTTTAAGAAGGGCCCATCTAAACTCTATGAATGTTCATCTTATGGGTATCCTCAGTGTTGCAGACCTGAAGAAGAGTTCTGTATAGTTCAAAAAGTTTGTCTCTCTCACCAGCAGAAATTGTTCCAATGAAAGATATTACCTCACCCATCTTGTCCCTGTCATCTTATGGGTAATCATCAGTGGCAGTCCCATACAATAAATCTTACCTAACCTAAGTGTTCATTAGGCGTAATCAGGTTCACTCCAGTTTGTAAAGTCACCATACTCTATTACACTGAGAACATGTTGTGGAGGTGACAAGGCAAGTTAGCAGTCTCATCCTGCCAACCAACAGCGAATACAACTTTTACCCATTGCAGTTCAAATCAGTCCTGCACACAGGAGGCTTGCAGGCCACACCCCAAGCATATAAAATGAGGTATAAACTGTAACTTACCATCCCCGGTTTCAACACAGAGTTGCAAGCCTAAATTGTTCTGTGGATTAATCACCCAATGATTGCTGGTCACAGTGATATCAAATACAAGCCAGCCCACATTAAAAGCTTGAGTCTTCCTTGTGTCCAGCAGGAACAGTTCTGCATCCCTATTTTAAAAACAAACAGCAGAAAGTTAGGGCAATAGCAAAGTCATTGTTTCTTGTGTTTATCTGCTCTCCTGAAAGTGATTTGCCAGAGCCCATATGAATAATGAGGCACTGTTTTTTGGTCTTCCTTTGCTGTGACACAGGGTATTTTAGCTGTTTCCCCTGGAAAGAGACTGCCTATAACAGAGTCCTTGGTGGTTCCTTTCCCAGGGAGTGGGGAAAACCTGACCATGTCTGTTATCTGTACAAGGCAGTCATATCAGAGACATGTGCCATTGCTGCTGCTGCCTGTGCTACCATGGCTACACTACTATTTTTAGCATGCTAGCTCAGACACACTCAGATGTGTCCTTTTGTGGACACACTAGCAGAAGTGTGTCCACAAAAGCTGGGAGTCAGTCTGGATTGTAGTGTAGACATACCCTAAGTGTTTGGTGTGGATCATCTCTTTGTGTTTGTACAGTACCTAGCACAATAAGTCCTGATCCATGATTGGGGCTTCCTGGGCACAACTGTACTACAAATAAATAAATAAAATAATAATAATGATATCTGTATCCGTTTGTTTTTCTTAAAGCAGCATGCAAGTTCAAGTTAAATATTCTTACCACTATTTGCCATGGTGAGCAAGCATTTGTAACCTCAGAAATCTTTTAGTAAGTAAAGTATCTGATTCAAAATTATTTCTGTCCGAATTAATGGTAAATGATTCAAGTCAGACTTAATCCATCCTTTTTTAAAATTATACTAACTGCACACACCAAGATTATATGTTAAAGAAATACAAAGTGACAACAAGCTTATAAAATACTAAACAAACAGGTTAAAAATTATGGTGGCCTTGAGTAAACGATACTTCAGCCAGCAGCTGTGCAGATGGGCATCACAGTGACATGATGGGTGGAACTGGCATGTCTAAAGTGTCAGTTTTAAATGCAGACATAGGCTCTGATTCTGCAAATTTATACAGATGAGAGTAATTTTACATACAAGATTTTGAGAGATATTGCACACCTACAGCTCTCATAATAGTCAATGGGAGCTGCAAGGGTTCGGATTTTCTAACAATCAGGCCAACAGACCCCCAAGAGACTACAGTATACAGAAGTGCATAAGTATTTGCAGGATCAGAGCTAATAAAAGGTGACCTATGGAGAGGAGACTGGCTTTTTATTAAAACAAGATCAATTACATTTTGCCAATGCTCCCCCTTTTCTTTGTTAAATTATGATGCTTGTGATGACATTCTCCTATCTATTTGATTATAGCAGAAATGTGTTAATGACCACACAAGAAGAAAACGTACTGCTTCCTCTGGGTATAACTAACATGAAAACAATTCTACAATTCACGAGACCCTGACTTGCTACTCAAGCACTGAACACATTAACAGCGTACCACAAGCTCATAAAAGGTATTCTCTGGGGTCTTAAATGCCTAATTTTCCTCTAATAAGCAGTTTTAATCGGAACTTTAAAAGTTAAACATCTAGCTGTAAATGGGATGCCCTTTTAAGATAGTTATTTATAAATATTTTTATATCACTTAGTAACAAATGTACACAAAGATGACAATTTTGTAATTCTATTTTGGAGCAAAAATACGAGATTTTTAAAAATTGACTATTTTAATGTTTACTATTCTTTTCAAGAACAAATTACTTAAAATATTAAACACAAACAGGAAAAATGTTTACAAAACTCAGGATTTTGTAATAAATATTTAAAAGACATCTGAAACAACGTTACAATGATAGAACTGGTAGTTTCATGCACACTCCCCACCAAGGAGTCCATGTGATAATGTCTGTTAAACATCATTTTCTTTAAGATTCAAATTAGCCTTTAGTCCAAATCTGTCATTTTTGCAGGAGAGCCCTTTTCAAGGGACCTGGTCTACACTACACAATTATGTCAGTGTTCACACTACAGCCTTGTCCTACTGATGTAAGTGCCCTACTACATCAGCATAACTTCACCTCCAGGAGAGGCATATGCTTATGTTGGTGTAGTTAGGGCATCCCAGTGTCTGTGTGGACACTGCCTTACTTACATTGGCTGTTGGCTGCCTTGTCAATTTCAGGGCTCCATGCTGGAACCATGAAATTGACAAGAAAGCCAGGCAGCCAGAGCTCCGCTGCCCCTGGGCTGGGAGCAGGGAATTGTGAAGCCCAGGCAGGAGTGGGGAGGCAAAAGCTGTGGGGCGGAGGGTGGGGATACAAGCTGGGCTCCCCATGTGGAGCTTCCCAGAGCTCAAGCCCTGGCTTTCAGCCCCCCACACACTGCCCCTCTTCAGTTGGTGGAAGCACTCCTGGAAAGGATGTGCACCACCCACAGAAGGTGGGTAGCGTGGACATCAGTAATTACTGCGGTGGCTGTAAGTTGACCTAACACAGGTCGACTTAGGGCCGTAGTGTGGACATGCCTAAGGAGTTAGAAACCTTTGGATTTGCACTCCCTCTCTTAGTTATTCTCCCTTATTGATTCACAAAGCTGCTGACTGCTATGTTTTTGACTTGTACGAGAAAGATTTCAAATATGTCCTCAGATGTATCCATGAAAAAGCCAATTGGAGTTGAACATTATTATACAACAAGCCCCTAATAATCAGGGCCGGCTCTAGGTTTTTTGCCGCCCCAAACAAAAAAAGTTTTGGCTGCCCCCCAGCCCAGCCCTGGGCTCCTCGCCACACCCCCCTGCCGCCCCAGCCCTGGGCTCTCCCCCACCACCCACACCACCCACCCTGGGCTCTCCCCCCCGACCCGCACCCCCCTGCCACCCCAGCCCGGTGCTCTCGCCCCCCCACTCGCACCCCCTTGCTGCCCCAGCCCTGGGCTCTCCCCCATGCACACACCCTGCCGCCCCAGCTCTAAGCTCCCACCTACCCCTCCACCATTGCCCCGCACACACACCTCCTGCCGCCCCAGCCCTAGGCTCTCACCCCCCCACCCGCAACCCCCTGCCGCCCCAGCCCTGGGCTCTCCCCCCCACACACACCCTGCCGCCCCAGCTCTGAGCTTCCCCCTACCGCCCCACCATTGCCCCCCCACACACACCTCCTGCCGCCCCAGCCCTGGGCTCTTCCCCCCGCCGGCCCTGCACTCTCCTTCCGTCGCAGCCCTGGGTCACTGGTAACTCGCTCCCAGGGCGGGTCATTCACCAGGAATTTTAGATGTGCACAGAACACCGACAGGATTGGTTCCCATATGGTTACAGAACTGCAGTAAAGTGGAACAATTTTCAGCTTGTGTGATTGGAGGATATCTGGATGCATATTATAAAACTTCCTACATAAATGAGGAAAAGTTGAGGTGCCTTTATTATTCTTTTGTTCCACTCTTTCTTTCTATGGGGAATTTGCCAATGCAATATCACTGTCTTCCTTTTAAACAAACAAACAAGCAAACAAAAGGCAATGGCTGTTGAAAATAGCAATTCCAGTCCTAATAACCACTGGGAAGCATTTCTTGCTCAATTTTATCCTACTTTTTCTACAGCAAGTTACAGTGGATCAGTATATTTGATTTGGGAGAAATGAAGTAACAGCTGCCCAAACTGAGCTTGAGCACTCCTGAATTTTGAGGTGTTCAAATCTGGAAGGCAGGTGCTGGGGGGGCCTATGGCTCCACAGGGGAGCACGGCAGCATGTATGGCGCTGCACGAAGCCAGACACACTGGTCTGAGTGGTACGGTAAAGGGGCTGGGGGGTTGGAGAAGGGGGAGGGGGTTCCGGGGGTGCAGTCAAGGGACAGGGAGAATGGAGGGTTGGATGGGGCAGATGTTCGGGGGGGCAGTCAGGGGACAGGCAGCGGTTGGATAGGCATGGGAGTCCCAGGGGTTTGTCAGGGGACAGGTAGGGGGTGGGGTCCTAGGAGGGATGTTGGGGGGGGGGGTCTCAGGAGGGGATGATCAGGGGACAGGGAGCAGGGGGGTTGGATGGGTTGGGGTTTCTGTGGGGAGCAGTCGGAGGGAGTGGATGGGGGCAGGGTGGGGCTACTCTCCCTCCCCATGGAGTGTCCTATTTTTTGAATGTTAAAACATGGAATCCCTACTCACAGTGCAACTCTCCATTCACAGCAGGCTGCAGCATGAGGTCTCAGCTTCCTCACTCCCTCCCCCTCTTTCCTGTTGGTAGTAGCCAAGGGAATGCTGGGAAATGTAGTTCTTTCCCTGCTCCAGGGCTGGCTCTATAGGCAGGGAGCTAACCAAGGAACTACAACTCCCAGGGCCCCTTGCTGGTTCTCAGCTCCTATGCTGGATCCCTGCCGCCCCTGCAAATGGGCTGCCCCAAGTACCTGCTTGCTTTGCTGGTGCCTAGAGCCGCCCCTACTAATAATGAGTCTAGTCCTCAACTCCTTATTAGAGACAAAATCACCAAAGGGAGTTTTGCCCAACTAAGGATCTCAGAGGTGGCCAATCGACTTGCACTGCTAGAGCTGACATGAACTTGGCTACTCTTTGGCATTGGCACTTCGATCTTTTGGTTCTTCCTTCTTCATGCAACAGGATCAGGTAGTGTAACTGGTTGTAACATAGGGATTATTCTTCCTCCTTGGCTTTACATATGGACAAGTTATTCATTTTAGGGAACTACAGAAAACAAGAAATGATAGCTCAAGGGAATGGGATAAAATATAGAGAGTTTCACTTCTGGATCACTGCAAAGAATCTAGCCCAGGTGAATAGTAACTTACTACAAAACTTCAAAACATTTGCAACAAAAATTTGATTTTTTTCACATTTTGTTACAAACTCAAGGTGAAGTACTGCCCACCATGAAATCAGTAGGAGTTTTGCCATTAATTTAACTGGGGCCAGGATGTGACCCTTAATTTGGGCCCATTTCACCCAAAATGCACCACATTTTGTGGATATTCTACTTTTATCCAATGAAAAGCAAACATGGGGACATTCTGAATAATGGGCAGCTTCAAAATTCAGATTCAAAATGAAAAATTTCCTATTTTCTATGCAAAAGATAGCCTATCACGTAATGAAAACGTGAAGGGGGATGAAGTAGCCTGAAAGAAAACATTGAACAAAACAGTGAACATCTGGTTACAAAATTCAGGGAAAAAATTGTCTCCACCACAACATACTCTGGTTGTAACTGATAGATTTTACCATGAGAAAGGCTATTGTGTGTCTAAGCATAGTGTGTTTGGTGGCTTCAGTTCAGTCCCTAGTGGTCAACTGTCCACAACAGAAAATCCACCACAGTTTCGAATCTCAGCAGAGGCAGCCCTGGACAGAATGGATGTGCAGCTCCTGATTCCCAATGGCCAGCTGAGCTGCTCTCTGCTTGCAAGATTTGGGCAGGATAAAGGTGCCCAAAGTCACCTTTGTAAGCCCCTGAATCCTGGGGCAGATCTGTCCCAGGCCACCTCAGGACCACTATGGGAGGTGGCCAGGACCAAAACCATTTAAGGTTTTTAATGTCAAAACTAATGTTTGGTTTCACTCAGGAGCTAACTGATAGCCCCAAGTAACTATTGCTTACTAAGCAGTTGCAGAATGCTGCAGCCAACTGCAGCTTCTGAATGGTTCCCATGTAGCCCACTTGTAGAGTACAACCCAGAGGTGACAGACCCATGAATAACTGTAATCAGGTCTGCAAACCAAAACAAAGAACTTCCTTGCCAAGCACAAATAATAAACACATTCTTGGCAACCACTGCTATTTGGCAGCTGGGAATCCAACAAGCTGTGCAGGTTTCAGACCTCATCACAAGCAAATGGCAGCGGAGCTGACTTTGGACTTGGACTTCTTTATCAGTCTTTTGAATTTATAGTGAAGACCCTGTTTCATTTACACCTTCATTTATATCTATTTAAAGACATCTATTTGTGTCACCTCAGGTTCCCCTCCTCCTCACAGTACCTTTTTAGAACCCGTTGTCACAGTTCTTTTGAATTGTTTTGCAACGCTCCTGCTTTGCAGATCTATATAGGCAATATTCTGGTTACTGGTGACCATTTTCTGTGGTGAGTAATATTCTGAATAAGATTCTCATTTTAACAATATTCCTTCGTTTTGTAAAATGAAATCCAATTTTGGGTTTACATTTCCCTTTCCCTGCTACTAACCCTGAAAACATCCCTTCTGGATGATGTATGAAGTCTCCTAAAACAGAGGTGGGCAAACTACAGCCCGTGGGCCACATCTGGCCCGTGGGACCCTCCTGCCCAGCCCCTGAGCTCCTGGCCCGGAAGGCTAGCCCCAGCCCCTCCCCCGCTGCTCCCCCTTCCCCGCAGCCTCAGCTTGCCCTGCCGCTGGTGCAATGCTCTGGCCAGCAAAGCTGCAAGTTCCTGGGGCAGCGCAGCTGCAGAACCCGGCCTGACCAGGTGCTCTGTGCTGCGTGGTGGCGTGGCCCGGCTCCAGCCGGGCGGCACGGCTGTAGCACCGTCAGCCACCGGTGCTCCAGGCAGCGTGGTAAGGGGGCAGGGAGGGTTGGATAGAGGGCAGGGGAATTTGGGGTGGTGTTCATGGGGTGGGGGTGTGGATAGGGGTCAGGGGAGTCAGAGGGCAGGGAACAGGAGTTGAATGGGGGCAGGAGTACTGGGGGGCAGTCAGGAACGAGAGGAGGGGTAGGATGGGGCAGCGGGGGGCAGTAGGGGGCAGGGGTTCTGGGGGCTGTCAGGGGACAGGGAGCGGGTGGGGTGGATGGGGCACAGGTCCCAGGGGGACCATCAGGGAACTGGGGGGGTTGGATGGGGCAGGAGTCCAGGGGGGGACATCAAGGGGCAGGAAGCAGGAGGGGTTGGATAGGGGGTGGGGCCAGGCCACACCTGGCTGTTTGGGGAGGCACAGCGTCCCCTAACCGGCCCTCCATAAAATTTCCGAAACCTGATGTGGCCCTCAGGTCAAAAAGTTTGCCTGCCCCTGTGCTAAAACATGTAGGGCCAGATTTTCAAAACAGCTTAACATCCAGCGGTTCCCATGTAGGCACCTAAAGAAGTGGCCAGATTCTCAAAAGGAAGAATTTCCATGGAAGCCAAGTTCTGAGATCTTTTGACTATTTGGACCCATATATTTAAGCAGGAGATTCTCTACATCATTTTGAAGTACTATTTTCAGGGTTAGTAGTAGGAAAGGGAGAACCCAGGATTGGGCTTGCTGCTAGGTTTTAATGAGCACTTCTGGGCGCTGAGCTCCTCTGAAAATCAGATTGATTATTTAGGTGCTGGCCACACTTGACAATCTGTTTCTGTAAACTTCCAATCAAAGATTATTGCTTTGTCCACTTGTAATGCTATATTTGCATTAAATTTTAACATATAGTAAGCCCCGTGGAGCAAATGTGTATCTCTCTCTCTCTCACCAACAGAAGCTGGTCCAGTAAAAGATATTACCACACCCATCTTGTCTCTTTAATATCCTCGGACTGACACGGCCACAACTACCCTGCCTAACTCACTCACAGAAACACAGATCAGTCCTTGGCAGTATTTAAAAAATAAATAACATTTTAAAAAAATCAATACAGCTCTTGCTTTGACAAAAATAAATGAAGCTGAACTGCATAATATATAGTAGTTAAATGCTTGTGGTATCCATATTTCAATGAAGGTAAATTTTTTAACATTGGCCACTTAAATTAGGCATGCAATTCTGACATTTGCTCATCCAGAACAGTTAACTTAACCCATCTGCACACAGAAACATGGAGAGTGTATATATGTATGTGTGCACAGATTAGGTAATCAGGCTGGAAAAACTCTGCCAACACTGAAGACATTTTGTACAAGATATTTTTTTAGCTGAATTTCAGTTGTTTCCCAGGAATTAACAGCCTGTTAAATTAACTGATGGTGACAATATCTTGCAGATGTCCAGATGCAGATGAATTTGTGAAAGATGTCCAGTTATCATTTCTCCATTTGAGAGAATGCTAACATGAGGACTTTTTAAAAAAAAAATAGTACCTGTTTGGGTATTCCTTGATGATCTGATATATGCTAATCTTAATTGTTTCATTCTCAAACCGATTGTGGCTTCGGTCCTTGTAAATCCGGAATTCAGCTGCTGTCACTGCTTCTCCATGTGGGATTTGAGTCAGGTCAAATCGAAACTCTTTGTAGTGCCTTCTTTGATGAGAAAAGTCCTTGTCTCTTTCAACTATGAAAAAAGATTAAATTAAATTAAAAGGAGTGAAATGTATATATCAATCCAATGATTAACTGTGCATTCACTATGTTTAAAAAAAATCCCAACAAACTGGATGATATAAAACTGTGCAAATAATAAAGCCACAAATCCAGACATACTTCCAGTTAAAGGAAACTCCACAAGCCAAATGGTCTTCAGTTCAAGAGGAAAAACCCTCTGTGGTTTTTTACAAATTCCAGAAGTCAGAGTGGAAAGAATATCAAGAAAACTGAAAGAAGTCATGGTGTAAAGAAACTAGAAATATGGACAAAATGAAAGTTGCAGAAGGATTTGATACTTGGGTTTAGTTACATGTACAGCAGAAATTATTTGAGAGACACAAATGATCTTGGTGTACATGACTAAGTAATAATCGGGAAAGAAAACAGGGAAAGAGGACTACTTCTGTCTGAGGCAATAAATTTTGGAACAGTGTTAAGTGCACCATAATTGCTACATATTTAAGAAGAAACTACATCATATAAATTAACACATGCTGTCATCTTATGGCATAAAAGTGTCCTCTTGTCAATGGTATGAGCAAGAGAACCACAAGTCAGAGCTAAGTGGTTCTGGCACCCAAACTGCAAAATGAAGCAACACTCCTAGTATAAGAAGTCCCCTCCACACATATATATTAATTCTCTGCCACGTTTTTGTTTATGTATCGTTTCTGATGCTTCTTTATTTGCAGCAAAGTTCCACCAGGAGCTAAAATCTAACCTCAAAACTAGTTAATCAGGATTCCACAGTATTTTAAGAACAGAGGGCCAAATCTTCAGCTGAGGTAAATCAGCACAACTCCATTAATATCACCAGAATTATGCTAATTTACACTAGCTGAGGTTCTGGCCCAGTAGTATGAGAGGACATCTTCGCAGAATATTTGTTTTGATGCATCGAAGAAGCCCACACAATTACTCAATGTGATTTTACATGTATGAAAAACAAGATCACCTGTCATTTTTATGCCCATGGGGTAATCCGTGGTAGATCCCCAACTGCATTAGGGTTCTGTACCTTACTAGATTTGGGAAGTCCAGAGTCAAGAATTCAGATCCATTCATCTGTTTCATCAAGAGTTAGTGTGTGTCTACTAGTGATGGGAGAAATCCAAATGGTTCAGAGCTTCAGTTCAGCTGGGATGAGCCAACAAACTGAGTCTCACTCAGCCCCACTACACTCTTTTCCCACACAACCCCTTCTCTTACTTTCAGATCTACTATTTTCATTCCACTGATCCAAGGTAGTAACAGTTTTGGCCCTGAAGCACTCTACATTAAAAAAGGAAAGGAAAGGAAAATAGAGCTAGATTTTGACAGTGCATAGTTAAGGACACAGATGTAAAAGTTTCAGAGTGTCCTTCCAAAAACTTTGAAATTATTTTCAGAACTGTATTTAAAGCACCTCTGTCAACTCTCAATGCCAGGCCCTAAGTATGCACCTATTATTTAGTCTTTTAAAACATAACTGGAAATGGATTTAATTAATATATAATACTTTAAGTGTGCAGATCTGTTGACAAGTTTTGCTTTGTCAGTATGTATAACATACTGCACAGACAGGTTTCAGAGTAGCAGCCGTGTTAGTCTGTATCCGCAAAAAGAAGAACAGGAGTACTTGTGGCACCTTAGAGACTAACAAATTTATTAGAGCATAAGCTTTCGTGGACTACAGCCCACTTCTTCGGATTTATTAGAGCATAAGCTTTCGTGGACTACAGCCCACTTCTTCGGATATCCGAAGAAGTGGGCTGTAGTCCACGAAAGCTTATGCTCTAATAAATTTGTTAGTCTCTAAGGTGCCACAAGTACTCCTGTTCTTCTTCATACTGCACAGACTATATTATCTATAAGAAAGTATATTTACTTCAGTGAAGATGAAATTTCTCTTGACTGACAAAGAACCATAAAACTCCTCTCTAAACAAACTCAAGGAGTTAGGTAGCCCAAATGCACATTTTGACTGTAAGGATCCCAAAATTTTGTTCCAAGTAAGACAGAAAGTCAAGACAGAAAAGAGGCAGAAGCATGTAAACTAGCCACTCTGCAGCCAAAGATAAATGGGCTGCCACTGAAGAGAAACAGGATACAGTCTATTTATTACCTCCATCACTAGCTCCTAAACAGCAAGATATATATTGATATCAGACCAGTTTTTAAAGAAATGAGATCCCCTGACCGGCTTACTTAATGCACCAATAAAGGATCTATATTTTAAACACGACGACAAATCAATTTCTGTTTTATTGTTCGCAGCTAGACTTTGTACTGCACATTCTTGGAAAAGTGGACCCTTTGAGTGGAATTACAGTATAGAAAAATATGGCCTATCCTTGAAATGGAAAAGCAATCACACCAAGTACATACACAAGAGAAGTGTTAAAAAGAGCATCAGAATTTAGAAATTTTGTCAATTTTTTTAGCACACTCAAAGGAGGACACCCCAGCCAACAAGCTAGAATCTTTAGCCAGGTTCTTGGAATATTAACCTGATCCTGAATAAGTAATAAGTAATGTATGATGTAGTATGTTAACATGTTATTGTAACTGTGCCTCAACAAAAAGTTTTTAAAAATACACATTAAAACTTTCATTACTGAGACGGAGTACAGCATGAGTTAGCACATGCAATCACAATGAATTGTTCAGGGATGCTTTTGGTTTGTTTTTGTTTTTTAATAGAGTGAAGATCTTGCTATAAATTATTAATGTCATAACTGAGAATTTGAAGAGTACTTGGGAGCAGAATGTGCCAAGAGTTTTCATTTTAAAAATATTTTAAAAATAGAATTAATTCAGGGCCCAATTCTGCAACCCTTTGATTAGTACTTATTGAGGGAGTTCAGTGGGAGTTCTCATGTGGGTAAGTGCTACTCACTGGTGGCAGAATTAGGCCCCAAATGGGGATTTCAAATCCCAGGATTACTGGTCTGGTTTTCATGTCTATCTACTTAGCAGTAAATTCAAATTAATAACATTTGTATGGGAACAGTAAGTATCCCCCATGTCATAACTCGGACACAAATAGGATCAGTATTTACAACACACCGTATTACAGCATTGATAGTATTCTCCTAGAAGTACACACAACTGCTGAATGAATACTTAGCATTTGCTGTTGAATTAAACAAAATTAAATGTATTAAATAGGGCTAACACACATTTTACTTATCTATTTATATTATTTCAAAGAAAAGGCACTGCTGCAATATGGAACACACACACACACACCTCTGTTGTTCTAGTGCATTTCTTTAGTCCTGATCTTTTACTAGACAGGACAGAAATTACAGTCAGACAAGTTGAAAAAAACAGAGGTAAATTCCAGAAAAATAACTGACTGTCCAAATAAAGAATTGAATAAAAATAAAAACCATAGGTGAAATCCTGGCTCTACTGAAGTCGATGGATAAACTCCCACTGACTTCAGTGGGGTTGGGATTTCACACTGTACATTTCAGTATACCAAGATGAGAACCTTAAAAGCAAACATCGGTGAACTAGAATGCCTAGCAATTAAAGTAAATTTTGACATAGACATTACTGACACATGATGGAATTTTTTAAAAAAACAAACAGTATGATGTACTAATAGCTATCTACGAACCATAAAGGAGGTCAGATTAGGTCATAGAAGTGGGGGAGTAACATTCTTCCTAAGGAAGTCCATATAATCCATTGAAATAAAACTTCTTAGTAGAGAAGGTAATACAATAGAATCTGTATTACAAACCACACACCCCTACATTAACTCTATATTAGTAAGGGATTCCCTTCTGCCAAGGAAATCCTTTTCTGTCCATTCAGGGCAGCTTTCAGGTCCTTTTGCATGCCAAAGTGGCTCAAAGAAAGCCATGGTGTCGTCCAGGATCTGGTCCCATGACTAAAAGATTTTAGCTTCATAGATGGAAGTTTCTCTTCACTGGTCATCCCCTAGTAGGATGACCTACTACCATCCCTTCCACAGTAACTTTCTCAAGGTTATTTTCATTGCTATGCCTGATGTGCAAAGTACATAAATTTGCACTTGCTGATTTCTGACAACTGGGTCTGCTTGTCTCCAAAACTGCTCCTAACATATGCATTCATCTTCTTTTCCAGCCAGGAGATACCCGAGAGTCTTTGTCAGCACTGTATCTCAAAGGCTTCAATTTTCTTCTTGATACGCTTCAAGATGCAAGAGTTTTTCCAAACTTTCATGAGGGAGGCCACGGGTAAGCAAGCCATTCCTAATAGTCTTCCAATTTCTTGTACAGCGTAATATGGGATATTACACAGGCTATTTAATTGGATAACTAATTTCATATAAGAGTTTGTGTCTTTCAAGCTTTAAAAACATTTCTCATTCATGCTGGTAAATTGCGACAAGTATGTAAAATCCAAGCCTTCTTAAACTACTGAATAAAAATTAAAGACATATTGTTATAGGATGATTTTTACAAGCAATACTGTGGACAAGATCCCAGTTTGTCTTCATAGATTCCAAGGCCAGAAGGGACCATTATGACCAGGGGTGTTCAGAAGTGGGGGCAAGCAGGGTCATGCTTCCCACAGTAATGAGCAGAGGCACAGAACTTCTCTGGCCCTAGGGAGCTGACAGCTTTTTCTGCCCTCCCCCCCCCCCATGGGCTGTGGCAGGGGCATAGAAAATGCCCCATCAAAAGTGGTCACATTTTTATTCCTGCTCACGCCCGTTTTTATAACTATCTAGTCTGACCTCCTGTATAACACAGGCTACACTTCTCCAAAATAATTCCTTGAGCAGATCTTTTAGAAAGACATTCAATCTTGATTTAAATATTATCAGTGATGGAGAATCCACTAAAAGCCTTGGTAAGATGTTTCAATGGTTAATTACTATCACTGTTTAAAAGATATGCCTTATTTCCATCTGAATTTGTCTAGCTTGAACTTCCAGCCACTGGCTCATGTTATACCTTTCTCTGCCAAACTGATGAACCCATTATTAAATATTTGTTCCCCTTATAGATACTTAAAGACTGTAATCAAGTCACCCCTTAAGCTACTCTTGGTTAACAAAATAGACCAAAGAACTCAATCTATCACTAGTTTTCTAAACTTTTAATCATTCTCATGGCTCTTCTCTCAACCGTCTCAAATTTATCAACAGCCTTCTTGAGCACCAGAACGGGACACGGTATTTCTGCAGCTGTCCCACCAGCACAAATATTGAGATAAAATAAGCTCTCTACTCAAGATTCTCCATTTTATACATCCCAGGACCAAATGGGAGCTCATGTATAGATGATTATCTGCCAACCCCCTCCCCAAATATTTTTCAGAGTCACTGTTTGTGACTGCTTCCCAGGATAGAGTCCCCCATCCTGTAAGCATTGTCTACATTCTTTGTTCCTAGATGTATACGTTTATATTTAGCCATATTAAAACAAATATAATTTGCTTGCGCCTAGTTTACCAAGTGATCCAGATTGCTCTGAATCAGTGACCTGTCCTCTTCATTATTTACCACCCCCACCCAAATTGTGTGTCATCTGCAAACTAACAGGGATGATATTATGTTTTCTACTAGGTCATTGATGAAAATCTTGAATAGCTTGGAGTTAAAAAACAATCTCTACAGGAGGACCTCACTGGAAACAAACCTGCTCAATGACAATTTCCCATTTACATATTACATTTTGAGATCTAACCATTAGCCAGATTTTAATCCACTTAATATGTGCCATGTTACTTTTATATCAAGTTAGTTTGAAAGGATCTATTTTCCAGAAACCCATGTTGATTTGCATTCATTACATTACCCTCCTCGTTTTTTTATTAATCAAGTCCCATATCAGCTAGTTCATTATCTTGCCCAGGTTCTATGTGAGGATGACATGCCTATAACTACCCAGGTAATAATGTTTATTCTTTTAAAAATTGACACAAAATTAGGTTTGTTCCATTCTTCTGGAATTTCCACAGTGCTCCAAGACTTATTGACAATCCACATTAACTGTCCAGTTAGTTTCTCAGTTAGCTCTTTAAGAATTCTTGTGTGCAAGTTGTCTGGATCTGCTGATTTAACAATGTCTAACTTTCATAGCTTCTATTTAAAATCCTCCATAGATACTCAAGGAATGGAAAGACTATCACCTTATGATTAGATGATATCATCTGTTTCTTCCACAAATATGGAACATAAATATTGACTGAACACTTCTGTCTTCTCTAATACAATTATTATTGATAATTCTACCATTTACATCTAATAATGGATCAATGCCCATTGTCAGGATTCTTTTTGTTCCCAATCCTCTTTTTTTAAAAAAAAACTGCTTTTTATAGCCCTTAACTGTGCTGGCCATAGATTTTTTATGTCCCTTTGCTTCTGTTAGGAATTGTAGAAAATTGATAACTTCTGATTTATATTCATTACTATCAACTTCCCCTTTCTTCCATTTATTTTATATAATACATTATTTTTAAGAGCTGCCTTCAGTTCCCCTGTAAACCAGATCTGTTTCTTAAGCAGTACAGAATGCGGGATTGTGGTTTTTGTCATTTAATAAGGTGGTCTTAAAATGATTCCTAATTATAATTCACAATGTTCTGATTAAATTCTTCCTCCCAGTTGATCTGCCTCATAACTGCTTTTAGCTTTGTGAAATTGGCCCAATTAAAGCACCACCTGTATATGTTAGTAGTCTGGACTTTACTCTGGTTGCATGTTATAAATGTGATCAACCCATATTAAAGCTGTGATATTTCACTACTTAGCTTATTGTCACTGTTTCACTATTAAATATACTCGCACAGGCAAAATATGGGGCTTATAGATCATGTGACTGTAACAGGTCACTTATCCTAATCTCACTAAATTTCACTGTTTGAATTCTTTGCACAAGCACTAAAGTAAACTAGTCAGTTTTAACTACCTCAAGGTGAGAGAGGTTACAGTAAGCTGATATACTACAAACTACATTCGTTTACATCTTGAATACAATGAAATGATAGTTTATCTACAGTAAATACTTGTGGTTATCTGACAAAACAGGCCAAAGGTTCCAGGAGTTTTCTCCTGAAGTTACCCAGTCCTGCCTCTAATGACTGATAATTGAAAGCAGAGGCTGGAAATATCAAATGTGGTAGGTGACAGATAAGCAACAGATTAATGCAAATACTCTGTTACAGGACACTAAAAGGTCAGAGGCCCCAGGAATTAGCTATTGTGCTACTGTGAAAAGACAGACATCAAACAGCTATTTACAGCAGTCTTGCAAAAATTCAAATGACTAGAAATCTATTCTTACTTCCTTTGGCTACACTTTATATAACATTATATACAACAAAATAACAAGAGGTCTGATCTAGAGCAAGGTGAAAGATAAAACCATTGTTTTCCCATATGCAAATATTTTAATTTTAAAAAGAACAGGAGTACTTGTGGCACCTTAGAGACTAACAAATTTATTAGAGCATAAGCTTTCGTGGACTACAGCCCACTTCTTCGGATGCATACCGAAGAAGTGGGCTGTAGTCCACGAAAGCTTATGCTCTAATAAATTTGTTAGTCTCTAAGGTGCCACAAGTACTCCTGGTCTTTTTGCGGATACAGACTAACATGGCTGCTACTCTGAAACCTGTCATTTTAATTTAATGCATTGAAGAAAAATTAAGAGCCATATTCAGACCACCATTCATGTTCTACACTTCAAGCACACGAGGAGACCAAGCTAACACCCACAAACTGTAATATCAAGCTGTGTATCTTTGTGTGGGCTTGCACAGTGTGGAAAGCAAGGAGTCTAAATTTTATAAGCCAGAAATAGGCTTAATTCAAAAAAATATATGTTTCTCTGCTGTACTCTGGAAGCCCTAAAAATGAAGGACCCAATCCAAAGTCTTTTCACTAATCTCAGTGGCCTTTGGATAAGGCCCACAGTCTTCTAGAAGATTCAGGAATTTTTTTTTTGGTTGAACAGAATCTTAAAATTGAACTGCAGTGAAAAATACTTTAGTTGTTAAAGTGATAAAAACATATTTTAACTGAGAACTTAAACAACAGCATAACAGTAACAGTTTAAATACTATAAGCTTTACTCTGTTTGACAGAACACTAGTAGCCAAATTCTGCACTCCCTACTCAGATAAAACCACTACCGAAATCAATGAGAATTTTATTTGAGCAGAGTGTAAGTCTGCAGTAAGTTAAATGTTCATTGCAGCACTTTTGGTCCTTGAAGAGTACTTTTATTGAAGTACTATCTATCCATCTATCTATCTAGATATTTAATGGTGCTGCATTTGTTATTACCGCCCTGGTTTTATTTAAGCTAATTACAGGTCTCCAGATGTGGTTTTGAAAGGGTAATATAAATAGATTTTATACATAATAGTCTTTTTTATTAAATTACAGAACATGAAATCTGATGGGTCAAATTCTGCTGCAAGTTACACTAATTTATGTAAGTCCAGAGTCATTGCACTGAATCCAAGGAGGTTATTTGTTTACCAGCTCAGCTGAGCAGAATTTGCCCAGTTGTCCTTAACTGAACTAAAAGATACTTCCTTCGAACTGTTTGTCAAAATGCTGTGCAGATCATTCCAGTTTCAATTAAAAAAAAATAGCTGACTAATGTTTATTGAGTCCAGTCATTTGATAATATCTCTTTCGTAATTACTCAGAATTATTGAAATATATGAATTAGAGCCTGATCCAAAGCAGTGGTGGAGTTTATGGAAAGACTTTAATTCACTGCAGTAGACTGGATCAGAACCTTAGAGAGGAAGGGAACTACTATGGTTAAATCAATCAAGCATACTGCAACAAAACTGCACTTTGTTCACCTCTTACAAGGATAGATTAGTTTTAATTATTTATCATTCATAGAATTTTTGTAAATAATTTACTGCAGTATTCAGTATCTTGTAAAAGTCATGAATTCTTAGTATTAAAGGATTTCTCCCAAGCACTTTGCTCTTAAATCTTTGCCAAGAACTGCTGTAACACCACAGGGTTTTTTACTTTTGAGAACAAAAGGGTTTTTATGGGTTAGCCAAATATGAATTTGCAAAAGTCCTAGCTATTGGTTAGCTGGGTCTTTGTGACATTCCTCTCAAAACATCCATGTGACATAATCAACTTTAATAAATGGCAGACACCAATTCTGCAACGAGGAAAAAAAGAAAATGGTGTGTGAGAAAAAGTGAAGTGTAGAAGGGTTTGTAGTAAAATCTATTTCCTTCTCCTTTTAATTCTTTTAAGACTCAAAGTTTGAGCAGTTAAAGTCATCAGAATATTCTCCCAGACTTGCCTTCCCCAAAGTTCCCTCTCTCTACAATACTTCCAAGAGCTCCAAGGGACAACATCACAGTGTCTACCAGTGCCCCTCTCCTGCACAGACTCCAACGTGCATAAGTGCAAAGAGACATAACTGGATCTTATCACAAATAAGCTACCAGTATGTTCTACCAGCAGCATCTTCCATTCACTTTATATAGGCTAAAATATCCCTGAAGTAAATATACATTTTGAAGAAATAACCAGTCTCACTTCATTAACTGTTTTGGTGAAAAGCTAATTTGTAAACATATGGTACTCATTGCATTTATGCCTTCCAAGTCACATGCACTTGCTTTACAAGTCAAAACAAGTATTACACTACAGCTGACCCAAAAATTATTAAATTCTGGAAGGTTTTCAGTTATTGATATTGTAAGTGGAAAAACAGTGCTTCATCTTCCCTATGCTAGTTTGAACCTTGCCAGTGCAACAGTATGGATAAGTAACAGCAAAAAAATATGGAGGTTAGTTTCTACTGGAACACGGTTTGGGAAGTGAAAAGCATTGTGAAAAGCTAAGTATTATTAATTACTATCATCATCATCATCACCACCACGACCACCACCACAGAAATAAGAAAGAACTGAAAGTAATTTCCATTATTTCTTGTTTCCATTGTATTTAAGGCTTGAACCTTTGGAGACAAAACTTCCACTGAATCCTGTAGCCCTGATGTTTAGCTGTAACACACAGCACAACTATCTCCGCACTTCACTAATCCTGGGCCAGCTGTGTATCAGTCCAGTCCCCTGGCATAAATCAGAGCAGTTTGAGGCTATGCTCTCTTTCCCCCAGCCATGTCACTTATAGTTGGTGGAGGTAGAACTAGCACGGGATCTGTCACTGTGGTTCTATGCCACCAACGGCAGTTCTAGCTTTGCTGGGGTAATTAATCCTCCCATAGGCAGCTGAGACAGTTTCAGGACTGCTCTATGCTGCTGATGTGCCATAAAGTGACACGACTGAGGGAAGAAGCTGGATCAAATAGTTTTTCTTGTGAAAAACAAATAAGGACCCTTTATTTCATTCTATTACTTTAAATGATATGACAACATTTATTACATAAGCATGCTAGACAGCGATAACCTCACTCAAAATAGTATGCCCATTAGATACTGGATTGGCATTACCATTTCACTAAGGAAAATAAGTCTTTCAGATGAATAAAGTATCATGTAGGTCTAGATCAGAATATATTAGAGTTCCCATTTCAATCAGGAAATCAAATTTTCCACATTTATTTCATGTCCTGTTAGGAGACTAGTTTTTACTATACAGCCCTTTATTAATGAAGGCATCTAAGATAATTCATCCGAACACCATGTGAGCAAGGATATTTATTTTCTCTGCTTTTTCAGTTAAGTCAACTATTCGGACGGCTATGGTTTAGAAAAATCAAGTACATATTGATATGGTCTGTCAATAATCTATTATTTTTCCTAATATTTAGCTCTAGTTTTCTCCCATACCAAATGGTTGCAGTGAAAGGTAACAATTATAGCCAGGTTTCTTTCCAAGCCTAAAGGTCAGGATGTCAGGCCAACGCAGCCTGCAGATTAGTGAACCACAGGGGGGAAAAAACTGCTTGAGAACTAGCTGTATACAATGAAAGCTCTGAAACTTTTATTGCTATTGAACGTGTCAGGTTATATTTCAAATCCAAATTCCTGAGCTGAGTATACAGTACATGCAGGAATCGAAGGAATACACACACACACACACACACACACACACACACACACACACACACACACACACACACACACACACACACACACTTCTTTTTCCTCATTCTTGAAACTTTCAGCACCAAATTCTGCCCTAACCTACACCTAGTGCAATCTCATCCAAGTCACTTGCTTTTTGATTCAGCAAAGTTTGAACAGTAACTCAATTTATACATCGGGGAAAAGTTGGTCAGAATTTGGTCCGAAAATGGGTGTACGTTATAACTGATTTAGCATTCAAAGAATTTGAAGATGGAGTGTAACTTGTGAGAAGGCTGAAGGAAAATGTAGGACCATAAGGCAACTTTCAGGAGTGTATAAGCTGAAGCACATTTTATCTTCTCGCTTCCTGTTAGTTACTTCTCTTACTATATACCCCCTTCCACTGAATCACGGCAAGTTATTTGACCACTGCTGAATTCAGCTGAGAGTCTTCCCTGTGAGCTCTACCTTCTTACTTCAGGGTCAACTTGCCCTACTAAGGTATGAATCAGTTTAGTATTGTTCTTTAAATTTACCTACTTTTAGTGGGTTACTGATGTTTTAACATTACCCACACTACCAATTCAGAATTATCAGTGAATCACATTTTACATGAAATAAGAAATAAAGCAGGAAACAATTTCTGGTTAAGAAAACCAGGAATTAAAGTTTAACCCTTCAAATACTCATTGACTGAATAGGCAACTATATGCTACGACTACTAATAACTGTGCTGAATGATGAACTTCCAACTATTTCATTTTAGAATGCTGCATTTTAACTTTGACTAAACATTAAACAAAATCAAGCCAGCTGTAACAATGATCATAAATGAATGAATGAATAAATAAATGAAATTAAAAATATCCAGAACATACAATTTAGAGAAAACAGAAAAAAGCATATTATAGATGATCACTTTACGAAAATATTTGATGTGTCAAAGTAATTCTAGTGAGACATTGTAAATACACTGATGTTTGCAAAAACAATATAATTTAACATATTTTGGGCCAGATCCTGACCTATTATAAGTATGTGTACCTCCACTGAAATCAGTGAAGCTACACAGATTTACACCAGTGGATTTAAACCACCCTATATATTTTATGCCTTCCATGTTCTAGTTCTGCAATTTATGCAACAGTGTCATTTTATTGATTATTGTAAAAGTACAAGGAAGTAGTTTAGTTAAAGCATACCAAAAATCTGCAAAGTGAAAAAGGACATTCATCCTTACTGATAACATCCTTATACTGGACATGCTTGTCATAGTAATCAGAGCTGAAGTATTTGCTTCAGTGTGTGTTTGGATCATGATTTATTCCTGGCCAAACGATAGGATGGGAACAATGAAAACGTTTCTTATGCACCCTAACATTTCTTACATTGGGCACCTTTGCTGAACTGTCCACCATGAAACCCAGAACTCTTTCCTGAATAATTAAAGTGAATTCAGAACTCACCAATCTGCATGAACACTGAATAATTCTTTCCCAATGTACAGTACCTTACATTTATCAACAGGTTAAAAAGAGATGCATTGGATTTGGGGAAGGTTGCATGACTATGGATCCATCATGCTCCCCACTACCAAAGTGCTCCAGGTGCTGCAAGTCAAGCAGCATGTTGAAAGCCCCCCAATTTTCTTCCCTGCCTCTGTGGTAGTAGGAGCATTCGGCTGATGCCAGTTTGTCTGCCTGCGAAGAACTCATGCGAAGTTTATCCATGGGCAGCACCACAATGGATGCCTACCCCTAACCTAGCATGTAACTGTTGATTGTTTGGATTACTAGGAGCGCGAGACAATCAGAACAGTCATGTTGATTGTAGAGTCATACATCAATATAATTAATCTCTGGAATAATTAACACAATCTCAAGATGCATTTTATGTGCTACAACTCCAGCTGCTTGGCTGTTAGCTGAGCTTAAATTTAAGAGATGGATACTTGTGTTTGGTAAATTGAGCACTAACGTGGTACTTTGTATTTTTATTTCAAATGGTATGTTTTAGAGCCAGACAATGAGGAAAATTTGACATTTACAATACAGTGCAGGTTCTACCTTTTTCTTGGCTGCTGTTTATACTATGCTCTTGTTTCTCCTAGGACTAAAAATGACTACTGGCCTAATCTCTGATGATAGGCCTATTTTTCTATTAAATGTAATTTGGAACCACCTGTTGCCCAGCCCATGATTGCACCCTACCTTTTGGGGCTACCGTGCTTCCCTGTTCTTGATAATACAAGTTCCTCTCCTGAAGGCAAGCTGGAACACTTTGGTTGGAGCTGGCCATAATATATCCCACTAGTCCAAAGGGATGTTCATGCCATGTTAACAAAGCAGGCTTCTTTCACATCCTGCAGCAAGTAGCGATGTAAACACAGAGCTTGAAATTCCCTTTTAGGAAATTGTACTATAGAGTCTAGTATTCAAATCATCCGATGCTTGCACACTAGTCTGGTCTAGCATAGGTGCACAACTCCTCATTGTATGTGCACTTTAGGGAATCTGCACATATGTATCAAGCCTGCAATAGTGGGCATGCCCTTTGGTATATATCCATTTGAAAAATCTGGTCTTTAGTTTCAGAATTTAAGTTGGAGGGGGGAGGGAAATATTATTCTCATATATTTAAGTCAGTGCCTTAATTGTAACATAAAAAACCAACACAAAATCCCTATCGTCTGTTCACTCTGTACCATGGGCTACACTCTGGATTTTCTATGATAAAATAAGAAAAAGTACTCTCTAGCCACATGATAGTGTATGCTATAAAGCCTCACTAAACACAATTCCAGAATGTAAAAGGGGAATCGAAAATGTATTGCTGGAAGACTGCTGGTTATAAGGGAACACAAGCACACATAATGAGCTATGGTAGGAAATATCTGAAGTGACTCACTGTCGGCATTAAAAAGAGGAAATGGCTATATTCTGATGTGCCACCTAAAACTGAATTGTGCTGATAAACTTTACTATCTTGTCTTACAATAAACATCCGTCACAAAGTTCACCGGAATACAGGCAGCGTTTCCTTTAAGTCATCACATCATATTCTATTATTTCAATTATATTTATTTTTGGCTGATACCATGAAGCTCATTCATGTCTTTATCTCCTTTTGATTAGACTACTGCAATATTCAGCTTGTTGGGGTTGTTTTTTAAAACCAAACAGGATCATGACTAAGCAACTTGAAAGAAGGATAGCATCTTCCATAAGTAAATTCGAACATAGGAACCTAACCTGCAGATTTTGCCTGTGCTACCTCTAAAACTTAGTATTTATTTCAAGATCTTTCAAGAACACTTTTCTTTTCAGAGCCAGGTTCATGAGTAGGTACCAGATCCATCTAGGTTCTTACAATCCAGAGTCAAACAATTTGTAAATTCCAACTAATACATGGCAAACACAGTGTAACTGGACTACTTCTACAATACTCCACAACCACAGTTAGTTCTTCACAAAACACTTAGGAGGATAATTATCTCTATTTATTCTTTCATACTTCTTAAAATCTTTGGGGCAGCTGGTGTTAATCAGCATTGCTCAATTGAAGTTAATAGAAGTGAATTATTTTACACCAGCGTGGGATCTTGTTTTTCATTTTATTGCTTCTTTTCTTCGTCTATTTTCAGACATGAAGCACTCTGAGAACTTCCTTATGAGATCTGAACAACAAAACAATAGCAATGCTATTTGTTGGGATCCTCTCCCATCTTGCTACACAGTGACATGGAAATCAGTCCCCCAGAGGGCGGAGAAGCAGTATCTTCAAAGCTAATGTTCCAAATTCATTAGACAGACATCCTCGCACACACAAATCATGGGACTGGCTTAAAAATCGTGCATTTAAAAAAAATTAAGTTTGGGTTCTTTTTACCTTGTGCTTTTTGAACATTTAAGGGTCACATATTTCTTTGCAACCATAGGACTAGAAACTTCATTGAAACAAAAAACCACAAAAGCTGAAATTCTCACATAAGTGTCAGGACTCCAAGAAGACCACCAAACATCATGAGACTCACAATCAGCTCAGGAGCGATGGCAGCATTAGAGAAGTGAAAGGGGGAAATTCTGGAAAGACAGAATAAGCTCTCTCATGGGAGCAGAGGCACAGATCCCAGGTTATCTTCTTCAAACTCCACTCATTGCTGCTGATACCAGGGACCTATGCTCCTCAATGCAGCATTGAGGCCTTTTGGAAAGCTCCAGGTCCTTATCAGCATTCCCCGATCCTGCTCTTCTTACAAAGTAACTGGGACCCTACTTGTGAAATATAGGAGTTTAAAGGATTTATTTTGCAAGCTACTAAGCAACCCTCAACTCCTACTGAACTAAATTGGAGGTTACTCAGATTCTCACAGCACCAGGCTCAAATGCTGTTATTAGTCCTCAACTCCTGGGAGCAGATCCATGAACTCTCTCATCCTTATTTCAAAATGTTACAACAGGATGCAATTAAGCGCAATTAACAAAGGGGTCAAATGGTCATCTGATAAACCCTGGTCCAAATAGGCAGCCTGGAAAGGTCAGGCTGCACAGTACTGTTGAGAGAAAAAATAGTATAATTTAAGGACTTTTTTAAAAAGGAAAAATAATAATCCCAGTGTATTAAACTAGAGATACTTGTGTGCTTTCTGTGTTTTATCTTTATTATGTAGAGACATTTCATAGTAAGTTTGCACAATTTTATACCTTACAGTCAATAACTGGGCAAGTCTCACAATACCTGAGTGAGTTAGGCAGCTTCCCTGGAACTTAAATCTGAGTTTTACTGCTTTAGTCTTAATAATTCTTTGTTTCATCTACATGACTGTCTGTCTTAATAAATATGTCTTGAGGATTATGATTCACACCAATCCACTGACATCTCCTTTTAGAACAATGACACTCTGAAATCCCCAGGAAGAATGCACAGTACAAGCACAAGGTACTACAAAGCTCTCAAGAGCTAAATCCTATACAAAGTTCACAGCCAGAGTAAAAATAGGGTTTGTGGAGGACAGAAGCCACGGGATTTATGTGGTTGCAGATCCACCACGTCTACCTCTACTGGACAAACAGGGGCTCAGACCTCTTGTTGGTCCCCCAAATTCTGCCTCCACCACTGGGTGAAACCAGTCTTAGACCAATTCTGAAACATCTTTGGCCCTCTGTGCTTATGGAGAGAAAGCAAGGTTTGTCCTAGGGTATTAGAGCTCACAAAGCATGTAAGCTCCATACAAGCATCTTTATTTTACAGATGGAGAAACCGAGGCAGGGCATCTTCGTTTAGAAACAATCTCTCTGGTTTTCTCCCTAATTGTTTCTTGGACACCCCAGGGACTGTCCTTTAGGTCTGGGCTGCAACCATGGCTGAGGTAGACTCTCCAGCTGCTCAGCCTCCATATAGCTTTCCACGTTCCACACAGCAAGTACGACTCACTTGAGGGTGACCAATTAGACCTCAGAATGGCAATCTATTTCATCTAGGACAGAGAAGGACTAATACTCACTGGCAACCTGGGAGATGCCCTGGGTTAAAGAACCTCTGGAGAAGCTGCTCCAAAACTATCTTACTATAGGGCCATTGCCTGAGCCTGCTATTTTCCATCATAAATCACAGCAAAACCATTTGCTGTTGGTGGGCTGCATGCTGGTCTTGCTGTTCCATCATCCACCCTCAGGATCTCTACCATTTTCCTCCTTCCATACCTTCTTTGCAGAGTGGGTTCAAAGAATCCTGTGGCACCTTACATGATGTGTGACCAGGTGCCATTCTCCACCTGATCTAAAGCAAAGCCCTGTGTAGAGTCACCACTACCTCCCTTCCTGTGGTTTGGTTTTATTCATAGATGCTAAGGCAAGAAGGGACTACTGTAATCATTGAATCTGACCTCCTATATAGCACACACCATAGAACTTCCCCAAAATTTTTAAAAAAACATCCAGTCTTGATTTAAAAATTGAAAGTGATGGAGAATCCACCACAGCCATTGGTAAATTGTTCCAACAATAAATTACTCTCACTGTTAAAAAATTACACCTTACTTCCAGTCTGAATTTGTTTAGCATCAATGTTCAGCCATTGGTTTGTGTTATACCTTTCTCTACTAGACAGATGAGCCCATTAAATATTTTTGCCCATCGAGATTCTTATACACTGTAATCAAGACACCCCTTAACCTTCTCTTTGTTAAGCTAAATAGACACAAGGAGATCAATCTATCACTATAAGGCATGTTTTCTAATCCTTTAATCATTCTCAGGATTTTTCTCTGAACCCTCTCCAATTTATCAAAATCCTTCTTGAATTGTGGGCACCAGAACTGGACACAGTATTCCAGCAGTGTTCACACCAGTGCCAAACACAGAGGTAAAATAATCTCTCTCCTCCTATTCAAGATTCCCTTGTTTATGCATCCTAGGATTGCATTAGCTCTTTTGACCAGAAAGTCATACTGGGAGGTCATGTTCAGCTGATTATCCACCATAACTGCCAAATCTTTTTCAGAGTCGGTGTTTTGCAGGACAAAGTCCCTCATCCTGTACGTATGATCTATATTCTTTGTTTCTAGATGTATACATTTACATTTAGCCATATTAAAATGCATACTGTTTGCTTACACCCAGTTTACCAAGTGTCTCAGATTGCTCTGAATCATTATTTACCACTCCACCAATTTTTGTGTCAGTGATGATTTTATGTTTTCTTCCAGGTCATTGATAAAGATGCAAATAGCGTAGGGACAAGAACCATCCCTGCAGGACCCGACTGGAAACAGACCCCCTCAATGACAATTTCCTTTTTACAGTTACCTTTTCAGACCAATGAGTTAGCCAGTTTTTAATCCATTTAATGTATGACTAGTTAATTTTATATAATTTGTTTTTTTTAATCAAAGTGTCATGTGGCACCAAATCAAATGCCTTACAGAAGGCAAAGTATATTACATGAACACTAGTACCTTTATCAATCAAACCTGTAATCTCATCAAAAAAAATATATCAAGTTAGGGTCAAACTATTTTCCATAAACTCATGTTGATTGCATTTATCACATTACCTTCCTTTATTTCATTATTAATCAAATCCTATATCAGCCGCTCCAGTTTCTTGCCCAGGATCAATGTCAGCCTGACAGGACTATAATTCCCAGATCATACCTTTTATCCTTTTTTTTTTAATTTGACACATTAGCTTTGTTCCAGTCTTCTGGAACTTCCATAGTTCTCCAAGACTTATTGAAAATCAATATTAATGGTCCAGCTAGCTCCTCAGCTAGTTCTTTTAAAACTCTTGTATGCAAATTATCCGGAATTGCTGATTTAAAAATGTCTAACGTTTGTAAGCTTCTGTTTAACATCCTCCAGAGAAACTAGTGGAATGGAAAGAGTGTTACCACCATATGATGAGACTGCATCATTTGTTTTTTCCCCAAATATAGAACAGAAATATGTACTAAATTACCTCTGCCTCTTCTGCATTATTATTGATAATTCTACCATTTTCATCTAGTAATGGACCAATACCTTGTCAGTATTCTTTTTATTCCTAATACATTTTAAAAACTCTTTCTTATTATCCTTAACCTGCAGGCCAAAGATTTCTCATTGTGTCCCTTGACTTCCCTTATCAAATTATTAGCACAGAAATTAATATCACCACGACATAAAAAAGTCAGCTCAACCTTCTCCCCAGGCAAATTATACTATTAGTAAATTACTAATTAGCCATTCTGTCCACATCAGGAAGATTATCAGATGTGTTTTTCACACACACACACACACACACACACACACACACACACACACACAAATATTTCTATGTATCTAATTGTATATAAAATAATTTTAAGAAAGAGTATTTTACAACTGAATACATACATTTTTGTTCTGTGTTTGTATAGCACCTAGCAGAATGGGCTCCTGGTCCATGACTAGGGCTCCTACATGTTACAGCCATACTGTACTATATATAGATAAGAAAGAAAGAAAGAAAGAAAGAAAGAAAGAAAGAAAGAAAGAAAATGGATGGCTATATGTATGCACACCCATCCTTTTAAAACTTCACAGATTAAAGACCGTTTCCTTCACAAATAAAAAAATGGTTGAGAGCCGTTATCATTATCAAGACAGTAAATATCCTAAAACCATTACATACTATGCCCACACCTTAAATACTGCATGCAGTTCTGTTCTAAAAAAAGATATCAGCACTGGAAATGGTACAGAGAAGGGCAACAAAAAAAGATTAAGGGTATGGAACAGCTTCCATATGAGGAGAGATTAAAAAGACTGGGACTGTTCAGCTTGGAAAATTGAGGACTAAAGGGGGATATGACAGAGGTTTATAAAATCATGACTGGTGTGGAGAAAATGAATAAACAAGTGTTATTTACCCTTTCACATAGTACAAGTACCAGGGGGTCACTCAATTACATTAATAGCAGCAGGTTTAAAACAAACAAAAAGTAGTGCTTCTTCATTCAATGCACAGTCAACCTGTGGAACTTATTGTCAGGGGATGTTGTGAAGGCCAAAAGTCTGACTGGGTTTAAAAAGAATTAGATACATTCATGGAGGATAGGTCCATCAATGTCTATTAGCCAAGATGGCCAGGGATGCAATCCCATGCTCCAGATGTTCCTATGCCTCTGACTGCCAGATGATGGGACTGGACAACAGGGGATGAATCACTCAATAATTGCCCTGTTCTGTTCATTCCCTCTGAAGCATCTGGCACTGGCCACTGTTGGAGGAAAGAATACCAGACTAGATGGTCCATTGCTCTGACCCAGTATGGCCATTCTTATGTTTTTATGTGCAGGAACTGGGTAGGCCATTGGGACTTTGCAATAGGTATTCATTTAATTTTATTCTTTTTACTGTAGTTTAAATACATAACACAGTGGTGAAGAAATCTAATTCATTTAAAAAAAAACTATGTGTAAAGGGTCTTCATGGGCCAAATTCTCTGCAAACATGGATGGGTAAAATATTAGACATTATAGGTGACATCAGGTACAGCAGCAGAGAATTTAGCCCTAAATATTAGGTATTTATATGGATGAAAATACTATTGGTCATCCTGCTAAGGTCTGATTCAGCCTTCAATATTGTATCCCTTCAATATCCCTTCAACAAGGGAGCACTGGAGGAATTTTTTTTCTAGTTTGTTGGTTGCCAACAATGGATGCATACCATGTACTAGCATTGATAGTTCAGGTTTTCCTGACTAGATTTCTAGGCTGCCGCTCATTACTTTAGTAATGTGCCTTTGCGCTGGCCCCCACTGTGTCATTGCCGTCTATCAGTTGTGCATGCCCCTATCTGCAAAAGAGGATGGGCCGCTCCAAGTTCTACTCTTATCATTGTGGGTACAACACACATCATTAAATAGGAGGAGACAGAGAGTGGATAATACCATAAGCATAGTCTAGTATACTGGCACAATTGCTCAAAATGGTTGGAAACAACTGGCTTGGTTTGACTACTGAAGGATCTCTCTCTAATACTCTGGTCAAAATACAGGACCATAAAACCAATACTGTTGTACTCATTTTACATAAATTTTTGCACAGAAATCAAGTCTGAAAATACAATACAAAATACAAACCAACTCTTGCCCCCATGAACCCCACCCGCAAACTAAATGAGCTGTTGTCAGGCCTGACAAGTTCTGCCTGCTGTAGGACTTGTGTGTTTTATAGGAAATTTTAGCCAGGGGTGTTATTTTAAGAGAAGAGCAAATGGGGAAACCCCATGGCCTAGCCAATAAAATATGAACTTTAGGTGCAATGAAGTACTCATAAATATAACTTGGAACAAGAGGATTCATTGTTCCTCCTGATCCCTTTTAGATGATCCTCTGATCTCAGCCTCTCTGAATGCGTCATGGCAGCCCTCATCCTTTAACCTGTGGTTTTTAAAAGCTCGCTACTATGTTATTTATGACTATAGTGTCCATAGCCAGTCTCTGTGCGCCCTACACACACATAATGGGGGAGACAGGGCTTATTTTGTTTTGCTAGGATGAAAGGATTTGTATCTGGAACTGAATGGTTTGGGGACATTGAAGAAGTTACTTTGTTATAAGGGAGGAATTGGAGGATGAAGTATTCAATTCCCTACTTCCACCTGCATGGCTTAAAGAGCACCTCCTCACTCCCGTCTTCATCTTGTGACCTTTCATTCTCCTGTCTCTCTTTTAACACCACCTCCAATCTAAGAACTTTATTGGCATGACAAGGTATACAAGTGTCGCCAAAGGGAATACATCACGTTCCATATCAGCGATTCCAATGGGGTCACTCTGTCGAACTGCCCTCATTCATTCTCTCCTTTGTCATCTTTATCTCATTCATTTTTCTTAAAGCATTATTCTAATTCACTGTCTCGGCAGCAAAATGAAACTGCATAAAATTAAAGTTCAGTGACCCACCTTCGCTGACAGGGAGGAGGACAAGGAGGAGACAATGGAAAGAGTGTGGGAAATAATCACAAGTCTCATAGCAGCCAGAGTTCTCCTGAAGCCCCAGGGGAGCCTTTCTTTAGCAGGAGGCTGCAATTGACACTTCTTAAACTGGTCGTCCTCAGCTATGTGGGAATACAAGACTGCACCTCAAATGATTATCAATTTTCTGCTAAACTCAGTCTGTAGGCCCAAGAAAAGCAGCGCAAAGGAAGTGTCATGGCTAGAAAGGGGCTGCTCATGTCAGATATCCAGTTACTCAGGCTGTAGGTGGGTGGCAATGGTAAAACTCACAATATCACATTCAGATAAGGCAATAATAGCAGCAGTAAATGTAAAAGACCACATCTGTACCAAGATTGGCCTGTTATCTCAGAATTTCTAGCAAGGCTGGGAGTTAGGAAAAGGGCAAGGGCATGAAAGTCAAGAGGGCATCTCCACATCCCCACTAGAGACTTGTTACTCCTTGAAGATCCTCCTCAGAGAGTGAGTCCTCACCAGCCTCTCTCTTCCTCTTTTGTAGCTAGTCACCAGGAATTGATGTTTTCTGAGGAAAATATGTATTGTACAATACACACAATCCCTATGTCCCCACCCCAAGCTGCGTTTAGTTTGGAAAAGCAACACATATTAAAGAAAAAGAAGCAGAACCAGGTCAACCATCCTTCCAATGGGAAAATATTAATATTTTAAATATATATTTATGTACAATTTGAGAGAGAGAGAGAGAGAGAGAGATTGATTCTAGATATCCCTTCACCATGCACTTCCGAACATCTGCTAAATCAGTTTCTCTTCAGTTATCTGCAATTTCTTTCAAATCTGTCGGCAAGGGAAGTCAGACAGTTTTATGCCCCAGTTAATGGAGAGCTTGACATATTTTTGGCTGAGTTGCTACAACAATTTACTTGAATGTAAAGTGTTAACTTTGGCAAAGAATTAACTGACAGTTATAAAAATATTATTTTGTTAGATGATATTCATGCAAAACACACAAACCTATCTAGAGGTATGTCTATATAACTCATAACATTCATGTAACATGAGAAATTTCCAAGGAAATATATAAATATGAAGTGATAAAGCGATATAGTTTTAGGATGCAAAGACGGACAAATATTTCCCTTTTGAAATCCTAACAACCTGCTCTGTCATAATGTAAAAATTGGTTAGCCCTGACTAACAAATTATTAGAGATTGGTGAGTTATTGGTAGTGAATAAGTTATTCAATGAATTTGTCTTTTTGTTCCTGTAACAAATTTGTTCATTACTCAAAACTGTTTGGGAACTTTAATTTTATATATTCACATATTCACTTGTTACTCATTGTTTGTGGTGTTTGATTGGACTTCTAAATCACATTAGATTGTTTCTGTTCACTAACTGGATGACTAAAAATTTTATTGTGAAGGGAAATCAAAGGAGATTTTAAGTTGCCAGCATGGCTCTTGTTTGGATAGTATTAGCAAGACTTACTTGCTACAAAGTTTCTTGCAAAACTTTCACTTGTATGAAAATTCACAGAAAACAAAGAAAAAACAGTGATTTTTGTAGTTTCCATTCAACATCGTCATGAAGTTTTTTGCAGTATTTGCCCAACTATACAAATAGTTAAGTTCTGTGGGCTATTTTATTTAATCTTCATTCATTTCTATAATAGCATCTGTCTGTTTAACACAAGATAATAAGAGCACCACTTGCATCACTTTCATTAAGGATGTTTCAATGTTTCCATTAGAAACTTGTATTTTTGTGAGGTAAATACTGTACTACATCCAAAGAAATTCACTCATAGCTAAAATTAAGCCTACAAGGTCAGAAACTGACCACCTTTTTTTTTTAAACCATACAAAAAGTTTGGCCATTCCTAAGTGCTAAATGAATACAGAAGTTAATAGTTTCTGATGCTCTTTGAATTCATATATTAAAACTAGCTCAGTTTCCGCTACTCTTGACATTTTCTTGCTTTGTTTGCCATATCCTTCACTAATGATTGGTTACTTTAGCATGGGAGTTTATAGCAAGTCAATTATTTTGGTTTAAGAAACTAGCTATTGTACAGACACAATGGCTAAATATGGATAGGAGCCCCTGTTTTATTTTACATAACTCAAATAGTAATAAATAGATTTGTAAGTATTTTGAGTAAAAACATAGTACAGCCTTAAAATGACTTCAGAAAAGTTGTTTTCTATCATATTTGTAATATAGAATAAACAATAGGCTGTAATGAGTCCATACATGATTCACATTTTACAGAGAAGTGTAAATATGCCTTAAACAAGCAAACTCTCTTTAATTTCAACCTCTGATTCAGTAGCTGACTCCAAAGGGTCTAGTGTGGGGACACTTAATTAAATGTGCAGAATCTAGCCCCAAAACTCCTTATGAAAGAGTAGTTTCTGTTTATGGACATTAGCTGCTTTGTAAAGCTAAATATCACAGTCAGTTCCTTTTTTAAAATAGCATGCAAAGTTCTGGCTGACAAATATAATAATGACCTTCCTATCTGCATTTTTAAAAATTAAAACTATTTTAATGTTAGACAAGAAAATAATAATTGAAAACCAAAGGTTTGATTATTTTTGTATTCCATAATATTACAGTGGCCAAATCTATTCAAACCAAATACAGGAAGACAGAAAACGGAAAAAGCTTATTAAAGGCAAATATCTGCTTACAGCAAGTTTTACAGATGACTTGTAAACAAAAGAAAATATATAGATATATTAATAGAAATGTGGAGAAACCCTTAAGCACAGTGATAGCAGTGCTCATTGTGATGGCATATGGAAAACTTAATCCTTTTACTGGAAATGTTTGAACATAACTGTAAAAATCCTGTCTGTTTCTTTGGTCCAAACTCGACCCAAATTTTCTTTAATTCAATCTTTTTTTTAAGGTTTGGGGTGGGCAAATCCTGACCCTTTTTTTTTTTCAGCTAACTCCTTCCTTTGACATAATTCCCACTGGACACAGTGAGCAAGGACTGTATAATTATTATAGGATTTAGCTCTTCCCTGGTGAATACGGTGTCATATATGTCATTTTGGAGATCAGCCAAAAAGAAGATGCCAGAACTCTAAGCTGTAGTCACTCACTTGCAACAGTCTGGGTCAAAATGTAACAGGAAAAAACCACCCATGAACAAAACAAAGAAGCTCTGAAGTTGTAGGTTATATGATCAGATTATTAAAAAAACTCTGTAGTTTATTTTGGTGAGGTTTTATTCTTTGTCTTCTGGACCAACCCTGTTAACGCTTCTGTTACAATCATCAATATTTATGGTGAGTTGCCAATATGCTCAGCATTGTATAAAACATAGGAGAATACGTAGTCCCTGCCCTGTCTATATCGTTTGAAAAAGAAGGGGCCACAATACTGGTGTAAGCAGCATGTGCTTACAGTTTTAATTTTAGACACGATAAATACGTTAATTTTTTGCTCCTGGTTGCTTGAGGGAACTTGTATAACTTCAGTTCCCTGGGTTGCATTTTTAAAATGTATTTGTAAAAGGTGAGAAGTTTAGAACTCCATTCTGACAGGTAGATTTTTATTGAAATTAGCATGTAAGTGCTGTTTTTGTTCTTCAGTAGAAAGTGATTTGTCCTTCACTGATTTTTATTTTCCCCCAGTTTCTTTTGTAATTTATTGTGTTTCCCATAAGGATGATTTTATTTTTGTAGCTCATAGCTAATAAGACTTCTCCAGCAGGATACTTACACATTTGTTGTTTTACCATATGTGCTTTAAGTAATTATAAATTGGCAATACAATGGTTTAAATTTAAAATGCCAGGATGATTAATCTGCTTTGGAAGCAGTATTGACTATATTAATACTGGCATATAATTAATTAAATACATTTTATCAGTGCAATCTAGGATTACAAAGATTTACTAATTTGATAAATGTTGCTCAATGCTTCAAATCTAAAATGACTTGTGTTCTTTTACTAACAATACCTCAATTTGTATTGATTTTAAGGTATAGTGTTAGCATTAATTTATCAATGCATATTTTCCCCATTATATGTTAACATAGCTTGCTCTCATCTGTCGGGATCTTAAATCATACCAAATGGTTACCTGCTTCAATGACTTATTTAGTCATACGTTATTATGCTAAAACATGGGCTCATTTAATAAAAATGTTAAAGCTAATCTATATTAGTCATCAATATTTATTATGAATGTTACATAGTGAAGCATGCTATAAACCACAATTACACAGAATGCACACTGTGGAAGGGCATTCAAACTGATTTAGGGTTAAGCCTAATTTAGGTTTAAAATACATTTTAATGGTTTATAGATACCAAACAAAACCTGGAATTTATATAGTATTCTTGAGATTTTAATCATGTCTAATTACTGTAACCACTAGAAAACTCTCACTCCAAGTTTTCAGTTAAAAAATGTAAGACAAAGCATATAATGTTATTTTAAAGGTGTTTTTTTTTAAAAGGAACATGGACCTCAGGGCAGAATGAAAAGCAGAAATATTAAGACACATAGACAAGATTTGCATTCACCTGAATGGGAGTTTTGCCTGTGTAAGCACTGCAGAATCTGGCCAGTCCAGTCTTGATCCCAATCCTGCAAAGACTTATGCACGTATTTAATATTTCATCCTGTAAGAAGTCCTATTAAAATCATCAGGCTTACTCAAAGGGTCAGATCCTCAGACACTGTAGATGGATGTAGCTTAATTGACTTTAATGGAACTGAACTAATTTACACTAGCTGAGGATGTGACCACAGTGTACTAAGTTAAGTACATATGTAAACTTTTGTAGGGTTGGATACGTTTACTATTACTTAGGAGATCATAGAGTTTCCTATTTTTTTTTAATAGTGGAATTTTAACTTCAAATGCTGTAGGGTACTTTTTGTGAGTTGTATCATGTTGCCAATAATTTTTAAACTAATAAGCAGATAATATAGAGGTATAATATTTAGAAAAACCCTGGAAAGGAACTGAAAAAATAAGTTTTTTTCTGAAAAAAAATTTCTTTTGAAAAAATAAGTTTTCTTCTGTTCAACTTGTTGACTTCTGGGAACAAAAAATGTAATTAAATTAATGTATTAATTGTATTTGGAGTTGCAGATATATGTTGCTGTTTTTGTAAAAAAAAAAAAAAAAGTTTTGAAAATTGAGCACACTAACCTGCCAACTATTTAGTGAGATGTAATTTTATTATTATGGCAACTGAACTCTAGGGTGTCATTTTCCTACAAATTCTGGTAGCTAAGAAGGTTAGTGATTAGAGACATGTTCAATCCTGCTGCAGGTTTTAGTAACCTGGAAGACTAAAAAGCTTATCACACATTTTAATGTGCATTTCAGAACATGGGCCAATATTTAAAAAGTTACCATAATAACTATTACTCTGGAAAGCAAGAGAGTTTATCACATCTTTTACAGCACTTGTAGAAAACTTTCAGGTTTTCATTTACACTCTTTTGCTACTAAAGTCAAATTAGAAGTTGTATAAATAGTGCTGTCAGGCTTGCAGCATATTCCTTTTTTATTTTTAGAGATTGTAAAAATAGTGAGTAAATTAAATGAATTGTTTGCAACATTCTTAATGAAATTTAAGTTGCCTATTCTAGTTAAGAAATGTGCAATTGATGTTTTGTTTGAATTATGTAATGCTTCATAACTGGTAAACATGTTGCTACTCAAGATCAAATATAATTGGGTTTCATCCATATACCTTAATTAACATACACTTTCAAAAGTCCTGGAACTGTTCTTTTTGACTTGTTTCTGGTATGAAATATTATATCTATTATTTATGTTATAAATAAACACACAAAAGACCTAACCCAGGTTTCAGGCACCCTGACAAAACACTAAAAATACAATCCTTGTTACAAAATAGAAATAACAAAAAATCAGCAGCAGATGCCACAAAATCCAGCCATCCAGCTGAAAAGATAACAAAAATTTGACATTTACCAACAGAAAAAATAAACAAAAATAACCTTCTCTTGTTAGAAATGGTTTGATTCCCCACCCTCTTAACATTCTAGCCTTTAAAATATTAACATCTGATGTTTATTTATGTTTGAGCTTTACATAAAACGGAGGGGGGAAATAACCCACCAATACACATACGAGTTTGATTTTTTTTTTTTTAGTTTAAAAAAAATGGAGCTGGCCTAAGGCTAGCACTTTCATTACATCAATGAAAGAAGGAAAACAGAAGCCAGGAGAGGGGAGTTATAGAAACTGACTTTATATAAACAGTGAGAAAAACCTTTTTCCATGGCCGCCTACAATGTAGCTACTTTACCATTACTACAATTTCTATTTTATTAGTAGTACAACTTCTAGGGCCCAATCCTGTTTTGTATATACAAGCTAATCTCCCATTGGGAGATTTGCCTCTGTACAAACTACAGGATCAGGGTGCAGTTTGTCAAACAGAGCAGAAAAAAATGTTTAGACATACCTAAATTGACAAAGCTCATGACCATGTCGGCATCATTCAGAAAGTTGGTATCACGCAGGCTGGCTAAGGGAGGACTCTGTGTGGTCAGGGGGGTCATGCGAGATAATTGTATTCTCCGTGAGTATCCATTTGGAGATGCGGAGTATCCTTTTCTTACCCCTCTGCTCTCTCCTCCCATTGATTCCCTCAGTGAATACGCCAGTTCCTCAGTATCCTCTTCATTTGTCATGGCATTGTACAGGTCCAGCATGAAGAGGGGTGCAGAAGAAGCCTGCTTTCCAGGTGAAAATGGTCTGGGTCTGTGAGGTAAACCCAAGATAGAGAGAATCTCTCTCTGGATCTCCCTTCTTTCATGGTTCCGCAGCCTCCTGTAAATAAAACTTGAATGGACATGATTGTCTCCCAAGCCTCCCTGTGCATGACCCACTAGAACCCAGCAATTCCAGAGCAAGCCCAGGAAAGCTTTGAGTGCCATTAGGTTCATTGTTGAAAAGAAAAAGAACAAAAATATTTCTCCTGCTTATTCTGAGCTCCTATGAGGTCTGCTTTACCAGTGGCTGAAAAACAAAATTTACCTATTCTTCATGTCAATGTCATCTCTAAACATAACATCTTTGGTGATTCTCCCCTGCCCGCCGTTTAAATATTATGGAATGTGTCAGGTTGCAGTTATTTCTAAGAAAGCTGAAATTCAGACTTCCAATTTTCCACTGTTGTTATCGTTTTTTCTGCATTTATGGAGCAGAAGACCAGTATTTTGTCAGCTGACCTAGGCATTCCTATTAAAAACCTTAGATAACCAGGTCTTTAGTTCAGGGTTGTGTTAGCAAGAGCTGATCTTCTGATACACTGTAGTTGCCAGAGTTATCTTCTCTTGTTATTCTGAGTTCTTCTCACACCTTGCGCTCTTTCCAAGATAAAGTCCTGAGTCACAGATTTGTCTCGATCTGTACCTTGGTAGTATAATTTATATTTGTCCAGCAGCCTGGTGATAACTTTAACATCTTTTGAATCACCTTAATATAAACTAATTCTAAAGCATGTACTAATCTAATTCATATGTTTCCCTGAATTTACTTGAAAAAACTTCTGTAAATCCATTCAACCCCAGTCAGCTTCTTAACTGTTATTTCCAACTCTAGCAGGCACAAATATAACAGCTCTCTTCAACAGAGATCTAAAGACTAATGTAAGCACAACCCTGCTGGGAAAGAAGAGGCTTCTCATTGTAATTTGAAACGGGCAAAGCAAAAAAGTCCTTAACCCTTCTGCTGCCAGACAAAGCTTCACCCCCCCAGGACCCCAATGTACAGTAATATATGTAAATTGGCTACATACCTATTTTGACATTTACAAACAGCTTCTAGAAAACCCCAGCTCTATCATTTAGCTTTACTTTAACTACGTCCTAAATTTGTTTATGCTTCTAATATAAATCTTTGAGTCTGCAAATTAGAAAATTTGAATATGACACACTCAATCACATGACATATTAAATTAGGATCTCATTCGCAGAAGTGATTATATTTTAAGATGCTTACGTAAATAGAGATTACCTTTTTTTAAAAAAAAAAAAAACTGTAGGATAATTTATCAATTAAAGCTCAATTTATTTCTCTGTTTAGCTGAAAATTAACAGAAGGCAATCTAAATTAAAGTCAGCAAGCAATATATTCAAAATGCACATAGTTAATGGTGTAATTATACATTATTGCTAATTACAAATTACAACCTATGTAATCATTTGTTTAAAATGTATTTTGTATAATAAATGACTGTACTGCATTTCCAAGTAAAAGTCCAGAACTGAGATTTAAACTCATAGCCTGCTACCAATAAACTATTTCTCCAATTTAGTATAACTGGCTAGAAAGCTAAACAGTTACTCACAAATGCTTTAATTGAAATTATGGTTCTTGTCTCGACTTTATTAAGGCCTGCACCTTGGATTTTCATATAATTTACACAAAAATCATAGTGTTGTGTGTCACTATTGCTTAAAATTACTTGCAGCCAGTAACCTCCTTCTTAAAATTTTGTTTAAGCATTAGGGAAATTTCCCTTGATGAGGGGGAACAACTGGAGAGTGAAATGGGGTCAAGAAGAAATAGGACCAAAAAAATGAAAAAAGTTACTGAAATGCCGGACATCAAAGGAAAAACAGGTTCCTAAATTGCCTTCAGGCAGCTTTCACTCATGTGACCAGCACCTACTCAGCAGATGACCATAGTTCTCAGTGAACTTACGAGCATTACAGAAATGATATTTTTTTCAGAGTAACAGCCGTGTTAGTCTGTATCCGCAAAAAGAAGAACAGGAGTACTTGTGGCACCTAATGAGCCACTCATGAACAATTTCTCTAGTACAGTGGGCACAAACAAGCTTTTCTCATATGTTCTAGTCCATATTCTGCCCCTGGGGCCCAATTCAACTGCCATTAAAGTATATTGAACACTTTCCATTAAATCAAGGACCCATTCAAGGCAACCCCAGGCACCCCCATTGAGTTCAGTAGGGTTTACGGACATTGCCAGGGGAAGGATTTATCCTATAATGGGACTGCTACAATTAACACCGAAGTTGATGACAAAATTTTTAGTCCTTTATGGGAGAATGATCAGGACCCTACTGAGATCTTTTTCCATTTATTTTCCCTCAGCAACCATTTGCTGTGTCCGCTATAAAGTAAATCTCAGTTTGCATTTAAGTTTGAGCTCCCATTTGTCCTATTCACAGGGGCATAATGGTGCCTAGGATGTTATTGTAGACCTGGCTCCATTATATCTCTCGTAAACTTGCTTATTTCTCTTTTCCACCAAAATGTCCCCATTTTTCTCTAGAGAGACAATCTTTTATAAGACCAACTTCTGTTGGTGAAAAACACAAGCTTTCAAGTTTACACAGAGCTCTTCTTGTGAGTAAGCACAACAGCTTGTCACTTTCACTAACAGAAGTTGATTCAATATATTCATTCATCTTGTCTAATATCCTGGGACCAACATTGCTACATCATTTTTTTACCTCTAAGCACTCATAAAAGGTCTTGGATGGATTGCCCTGGAGACTTGAGTGAGACAATGTAGGAAGTTTGTACTGCTGCCTGCTGCCCCTTAGACAAGCTGAAGGTTAAAGTGCCTCAAGCACAAAGCCAGTCAGTCAATCTTTGGTTTCTCTCCTGCGAGTACCAACTAATGTTCTCAGTGGTGAGGTTGCTTTTTAATTATGTAAATAGCTGTCTGATAGGAATCAGAATAATCATATAAACCACTAATCATACAGCTGATGGTGACAATTTCAGTCACTATCAAACTAAGTCAGAAGCAAACACTTGATCTACATATGAAAGGTTACCTACTCTGAGCCAGCAAGTCCACTTGACTAGAACTTTTAAAGAAAAGCCTTTAATTTTTATCAGAACAAACACAACATCCTTCCATAACAAGTTCATGTTCTACGACAACAGACATTTACCACAGATATCTCACACATGGGGTGCCAGAACCCTTCAGCTCCAAAAATTAAAGGGTCTATTAGTTGAGCTAAAGGAAATCTCCTGCAGCAGTTAAGGTAGAAAAGGTCCTTTCCTTATATCTTCTGTAGGTGGATTGGCTAGCAAATGGAGACATCACACACAAATCTAGTATACTGGTGTCTTTTATTGGCAAGTCTTCTTCTTAGTGTATGCACAACATGCCTCAAGTGGCACATGACCAGGATTCATCACCGAATTTGGTCCGCTGGCTGGATTATTAGCTTGCCCGGGCCAGATACTGACAGGGAGTGCGACGAGAACGCTGATCCATACCCCCCCAAGTTTTGACTACAGATGAAACAAGAAGTGATGTTTGGCTCTGGATTGGGTTGAGGTGAGGATTCAGGTTCAACATCAAATTAGTGCTAGGATTCATATTTTATGACAACATAATCTTGTGAGCTGTTTGCATGAGATTTCAGTTTAAAAGTAATGGAAACTGTATGAAACCAACTAATTTCATAACATTTTAGCTGCGTTCAAATCAGAATAGGAAACTAGGCCCCTGGTGGTTTTGTATCTGATCCAGAACCAAAACTGCAGCAGTGTGTTTGAATCCAAAATTCAGATTACTTTGGATTTGAGGTTCCAGTTTTGGCTCTCTCTAAAATCAACAATCCTCATTCTGAAATATAAAGATGCACAGTTTGATCATCTTTCATCCCCAGGGGTTCAACTTGGAATTTACATAGGAGAGCATGTAAGCAATCTCTCTCCAGACCTTGCAAATGGCAACATTAGCATCATCGGTGTGTTCAGATCACACTACAACTTGGATGACATTAAGAAAAAATAATAAATCCTGGGAATCCCTGTGTTCAGGAAATAGCCATTCACAGATTCAGGATACTTGGCCATAGCATTTCAACAAGTGAAAATTCTTAACTCTGCGGCGAGTTACTGAAGTCATTGGATATGTCATTGTTTTTATGTGAGGACACGGTTTGGTGCTTAGAAATATATGCAGCCAGTGGCTGCCAAGAGGAGCACTCTGCTGGATTCTGTATATCACATTGGATTACAGGAACATATCATAGCAATGGTTCTCTATAAATAACTGTGTTTTGCCACATTTAAAATAGAGGAAATCATGGTCCCTTTCCCACATGTTTAAAATTTATATCAGTCACAGAGAATATAGCTCAGGGCCCAATCATCCTGTCTATTCTATGCATGCAACCAATGGGATAGATCCAGCGTCCAGATCTGTACTATACATAAAATGAAGGTCCAACCTTAAAGCAGTGCAAGTTTACTCTTTGTTGGTATACTTGTTCTCTCTCATGAGTTGGGGTTAAAAAAGGAAGAAGAGACTTTTATGGAGATATTTCACTAACCAGGGGGAAAACATCTGAAGAACAAGGAGAGGGTGAGATTTCCAAGTACAAGAGGCAGCATGGAAGGAAGACTGGCATATATATTAAGTGTATTTAGAGATAGCATGTCTGCCACACTCTTACTGGGATAGGATCATTCCATAAAGTGCATAGAGTATCATCAAACTGAAAAATGCATGTGTGTTACACCACCACCACCACCAAACTTGGACCTACTTGCAATGGCAAGGAGAGGTTGAATTGCAGGTTCCTGTGTTGGACATGTTAGACAGCTCAGGAATAAAATCCACATAACTGCTTTCAACTGGATCTCAACAGAAATGGATAGTGTGTGTTAAGTTGTATTTTTACTTACTGTACAAATGAAACAACTGCTCTGCATAGGACTGCACTTGTGCTATGCATGGAACTCTGAAAGGGAATTCTGCTGGCAGAGGAGAGAATATGATCTATGTTGGAATTCTTAATTATATTTAATGAGTCAGAATAAATTGCTGGGATATTGCTGAAATTAACTGCTGGAGACAAGTGAAGCAACATACCCATATAAACATTGTTCATTCAGGAGGATCCCAGAGCATTTAAGAGTTACATATAGTGGATAGGGATAACTTTATCTGCCACTACATCACAGCAGGAAGAGGAGGATACCATATTAAATTTTAACCACAAGGGAAATTTAGAGTAGGCTTTGGCCTTGAAATGTTACCAGGAGATATTTCTGCTATCCATATTGTTATGAGTACCATCATGGAATCAATAAGAACCACATGGAATCAATAAGAACCACAAGTAGAAAGGACCTCTATGCCTTGTTTTATTCAGATGAATGCATTGCACCACAGTGCCCACTACATAGAGGCATTGGTTCAATACTGACTCATAGCTGAGTGCCACCAACTCAGTCACCAACACAACTTCCTAGAGGAACTTACGTTTTCTCTACAGGTTTCTCATCCAATTCTTATAAAGTTCAGACAAGTTCACAGCCCTGCCTATGTGGTATGTCTCCAGGCATTTTATAGAAAGCATATAACAGAATAAGTCGTCTTTGTTTCAATCTACAGGCAAAGAAGGACCTCTAGCTTAAAATACAATAATCTGTGAGAGTTGTTCTATGTAGAGCTCCATGCACTATGCTGTAAAAGCCATCAGCATGGTGTTGTCTCTATTATAAAAAACACCACAATATTTTTAAAGTTTCAAGAGTCAGAAAATGTTTTGCAATGTATAAAATGAGCCCTTTTAATCATATTTTGTTTGATGATTAAAAAAATGGAAGCTTTCTTTCACAAATATTCTTTGCAATACTTGAACCACAGAACATACAATTAATAAAACGATCTATCATCCAAGCATTGTCATTTGCATATTTTAGAAACCAAAAGAGCTTCCAGTAACCCCCTTTGGTTTCCAATAAGGCTCTAATTAGTAAAAAGAATTGCACAATGGCAAATGCAAAACACTTGGACGTGGAAAACATTTGTAAGTAGCAGTGCATAGCTCTTTTTACAAAGTTTATGCTTGGCTTAGCCTTAAAAAAAATTTCTTGTGCCCCAGCTGCAAACTGGTACCTGTTAGACTCATTGTCCTCTGGCTGTGCCATATCCTTTCTGTTACGCCAATGCTGTCCTAATTTCTGTGTCAGGGACATCCTCCAGCTTGTGCTCTGCGTCTTCCTTTGCTTTTTCATTCTTTACTGTGCAATATATTAAATGACTGTGTTAATAAATCATAGCTCGTTAGTTTGAATGTCTGTGTCACACTATTAATCTTCTCTTGAAATTCTTTATTCTAAAATTCCAGGATTTTTTCTCTATTGTGTATTCTACCCGAGTACTCTACCTATCTCTTTAGCACCTTTCATGGAAATATTTTGATCTGACTGTTTCCCACTCTCTTTTTGCCCTACAAACTTTTGGTCTTATTGTTTTTTCTATAGGTTGCTTGTGTGCCCTCTCTTATTTTGCTGCCTTACACCTTCCCACCGTGTGTTTCTCTCCTTTACAGAGTGTTGCACTGACGTGTTCTCTCTAATTCCATATGCACATGTCCATTTGTTTTCTACTTTCTTAACTTAAACCCTTTCCCAGCATAACTCTTTCCTTTCTCCCTCTTCCTGCCCCCACATCTCTTCTACTCTTTCTAACATCTCTGGAGACAGATGTAATTTTCTATTTTTTCTTTTTTTTCTTTTACAGTTTCCCTTCTCCCTTGTTTAGCAACACTTTCCTCCTCTTTTTGTAATAGATCAGCATTCCTCGAAGCATAGAAGGAGCTGTGGCTGCAATACTTTCAATTAGTTGTACTACCATAAGTAACACAGCTGACCTGTGCCTCGGTTCCCTATCGTAAAATGGAGATAATACTTTCCCTACCTCAAAGAATATTGTGAGGATAATTATATTAAAAATTGTGAAGTACTTTGAGACCTACTGAAGAAAAGTGCTATATTATTAATTATTATTAAAGGCTTAATCGCCCCATGCGGTGCAAAGAATATTACCAGAGGAAAAGAGGTGCATAAAAGTGTATAATATTAATGGGACACAACACACACCCTAAAATCTTTGGATTATGCTGATTGAGCTTTGTGAACAGGTTTCTTTGGGCATCATCAACAGTAAACCATGCCCAATGAAGGGACCAGGGTACAAAATACCTGTACAGCAGCTTTGGGACAATACACAAAAGTGGTATCACCCAAAACACAACCAAAGTATGCAATCATGTGAAATGCCCATGTGCTGCACGAAAAGGGATTTTTGTAGGCACAGTACTGATACTGACACAGGAGGGCAGGGGTTATTATTATTAATTATTTGTACTATGATAACACCTAAAAGCCACAACCAACATCAGGACTCCATGATGCTAAAAGCTGTATAAACACATAGGGACAGACTAGAAACCATTCAGTGCAGGAACTGTCTAGTTCAACAAGGCACACAGAGGGGGTGAAGTGGCTTGCCCAGGTCACACAGCAGTTGGCAGGGCTGAGAATAGAACAGAAGGGTCCTGAATCCACAGCCACTGAATCATACTGTCTCTCCAGGGCATAGTGCCCACATGCAGCAGGATGGGGACCATCTGCCACATGTGATCAAACTTATTTCACCATTGTTAGGCAGGTGTTGCTAAAATTAACTGTCAATATTTGGGTTGATGAAGTTTGTCAGCACAGCTAACTGGTCTGGCTGCTAAAAGTACAGGACTGGAAGTCAAGAGGTCTGGGTTTGTTCTATTCTATCATTGGGTGATCTGTCGTTGCCCCAGTTTACTTCCTCTATAATAACAGAGAAAATATTCACACACTTTTGTAAAGTGCCTTGAAATTTGCAGATGAAAATATGAAAATTATTAGCAGCTACTGACCCTCCATTCACATAGCTGGTGTTGTGAAGTTGGGATTTACAGAGCCATTGCATGGTTATGGCACAGAATCTAATACCCTTCACCTACCTGAGACACCCAGGTAAAGAACCCATGGCCGAGAGTAGAGTAATCTGTTCCCCACCCCCTTCCCCAAAAGATTTAGGAAGGATAAAGATTAATACCACTGGCCCATCTCAGGAGAGTAAGAAAAGCACAAGTTACTCTAAGCAACAGGCTAATTATTTACACGTACAGGCTGCGTCCTTGCATGGTCAAAGAACTTCCATATCTGAAACTACACCATAGTGTAAACACTGCATAATCACACAGATCTGCCCTTATTTATATTTCTATAGCCTCACAAACTTCAGTGCTGTTGACCTGGCATTTTAGTGGGTATGAGCTGTGCATCATGGAAGAACCGCAGACTAGGACTGTCAATTAATCGCATTTAACTCATGCAATTAACTCAAAAAAATTAATCATGATTAATCACACTTATAACAATTGAAATTTATTAAATATATTTTTGGATGTTTTTCTACATTTTCAATATTGATTTCAATTACAACACAGTAATTGCACAGTGCTCACTTTATATTATTATTTCTGATGATCATTTTACAGTGCATATATTTGTAAACAAAAGAAATAGTATTTTTCAATTCACCTCATACAAGTACTGAAGTGCAATCTCTTTATCGTGAAAGTGTAACTTACAAATGCAGATTTTTTTTGGTTACATAACTGCACTCAAAAAAAAAACAATGTTAAACTTCAGAGCCTACAAGTCCACTCAGTCCTACTTCTTATTCAGCCAATCACTAAGACAAACAAGTTTACAAGTTTGTTTACATTGATGGGAGATACTGCTGCCCATTTCTTATTTACAATGTCACCTAGAACTGAGAACAGGTGTTCGCATGGCACTTTTGTAGCCGGCATTGCAAGGTATTTACATGCCAGATATGCTAAACATTTGTATGCCCCTTCATGCTTCGGCCACCATTCCAGAGGACATGCTTCCATCCTGATGATGCTCTTTAAAAGAATTAATTACTTAGTGACTGAACTCCTTGGGGGAGAATTGTATGTCTCCTGCTCTGTTTTACCTGCATTCTGCAATCTTTCATGTTATAGCAGTCTCTGATGATGACCCAGCACATGTTCATTTTAAGAACACTTTCACAACAGATTTGACAAAATGCAAAGAAGTACCAATGTGAGATTTCTAAAAATAGCTACAGCACTTGACCCAAGGTTTAAGAATCTGAAGTGCCGTCCAAAATCTGAGAGGGATGAGGTGTGGAGCATGATTTCAGAAATCTTAAAAGAGCAACACTCTGATGTGGAAACTACAGAACCCGAACCACCAAAAAAGAAAATCAACCTTCTGCTGGTGGTATCTGACTCAGATTATGAAAATGAACATGTGTCAGTCCACACTGCTTTGGATCGTTATCGAGCAGAACCTCTCATCAGCATGGAAGCATGTCCTCTGGAATGGTAGTTGAAGCATGAAGGGACATATGAATCTTTAGCGCATCTGGCACGTAAATATCTTGCAATGTGCCATGCGAACGCCTGTTCTCACTTTCAGGGGACATTGTAAATTAGAAGCAGGCAGCATTATCTCCTGCAAATTGTAGCCAACCTTGTTTGTCTGAGTGATTGGCTGACCATGAAGTAAGACTGAGTGGACTTGTAGGCTCTAAAGTCTTACATTGTTTTGTGTTTGAATGCAGCTTTTTTGTACATAAATCTACATTTGTAAGTTCAACTTCCATGATAAAGAGATTGCACTACAGTACTTCTATGAGGTGAACTGAAAAATACAATTAATCGTGATTAATTTTTTAATTGCTTGACAGCCCTACCATATACATGTAAAAAAAATCCTAGACTGAGACTTTAAAAAGCATTTCTACTTTGAAAAGTGACTGGCTTCAGGGGTTTCCCTGTTGCCTCAATGATTGCAGATCAAATTCATCCAGAAAAGTATCTTTGCCTGTTAATTAACTGCCTTCCTGCAAATGGAGCCTTGGATCTGAAAATGAAACTGGGTTTTTTCTGTTCATGCCTTATCAAGGAGAGCAGGTTATGCAATGGAAACTTAATTAACGATTCCATTGATAATGCACAAGTAGGTATAGCTCATGTCCAGCAGCAATGTTGGCTTGGAGTGCTAGCAGAGTGAGCAGAAATTATGAGTACACTCAGGAAGTAGGTCTAATCTTTTCAGAGTCTCTTTTCAGAGTACAACCACACTAGAATATTCTCTCAGTGGGCCCTACGTTCCCTGGCTGTGTAAAAGTCTGCACAGGAACAAATTAATGATGATATTCCACAGCACTGTAATGTGTGGCCTTGGAAAAGTATTCTCCTTCCCTGTTCTATGGGCTCAGCAGCGATGCAGAAGGGCTAGGGCATGGAGACTACATGGAGGCCAGTGAGCTGCAAAGAAACCTCAGCCTTTTTGTTTCCATGACAGCCATAATAGGCACTTCTCCAATAATGGAAGCACAACCAGCTTGCAACCCTTTTGGCATTGGAATCTGGCCAACACCAGTCTCCAGTGGGGGCCCAGAGAGTACAGAGGTAGGAGGTTGTACCAATCAATCAATCATCTTATCTTCCCTGGATATTGTTCTACATAGGCTGCAGAATGTCACAAGTCACTTGATCAATAATAATTTGGAATTTAAGTCAGGCAGTGCTGTTTGATTGACTGACCATGTGCCTGAGGGACAGGAACTCTTGAGTTCCAATCCTGGCTCATACAATGACTTGCTATGTGGCCTTGAGTTACTACTGAAACTCTCTTTGTCCTAGTTTCACCATCTGTAAAATGGCAATATTCATACCTCTCCATTCTCAGGGGTATTGTGAGGTCTGTTTTCATGTATGTGTGGATCTCTGAAGAGGTAAAATCCTATGTAAGAAGCAGTGAAGGATTCTAGTCCAGTTTATGAACAGATGCAGTTTTAAAAAGCAACTATGTTTATGTTACAGGATGGATAGAAAGCTTCTGAAACCATAAAATTTCTGGTTTGTTAAGTGCGCTCCTAAAAAAAATATAAAGATGACCAACCACATTTTTTTTTTCAACAAAAACAAACACAAAACCCTAAAAACTTCTTGGTCTGAAACCTTCCATGCCAAGTTTCAGTCCAGAATGATTTTTTACAGCTGAGTTATAAATTGCTTAAAAATGGGGTTTATAATGGAAACGGTGACAGACTTAACTATGGCGGCACTAGCAGGCGCCAGTATAATTACAGTCTTCTCAGGACATAACTTATTACAGGCTACACAGCAGAGCCAGTATTTTGTATTTTAATTAAGAAACCTGGATTTTGTTTGTAATAATTGACTGTTATGCTGCCCCTCTTGCCAGGATACTCTTGTAAAAGAGACTCTTGCCTCAAGTGGTCTTTCCTGTTAAATTTTTTTTAGAATTTAGTATTATTGACTGGATTATTCCATATATTTTATAGCTCCTCATTAGCTGTCTTTTGGTAACTTCAATTGTCCAATATTTCCTGTAGGGAACATTTTCATTCCACTCATCTGTGACTAGATAAAGTTTGCAGTTTAGATTGTTAAATAGTTTAATCCTCCAATACGCAACTACCTGCCTGGTCCTGTACCACACAAGTCTTTTAAGGGGAAAATAAATTTTTGACTATACACTACTATTTATAACTTTGTTATTAACTTTGTTATTTGAGGGCAATCTTTGAGGTAGAGAGCAAAAGGACTACAGAAATTCTGTTAACTAATGATATGACTGCTGTATAAAACTCTTATACACTGCTTTGGAAAATGTATCCTTATGCATCCTGCTGTGTATTGTCCATTGTTGAGATACACTGGATGTTTTTATGTTCCTGGTGCTAAACAATATTTACTTCTCACACCTGATGTCATTTTGCATATGGCATTCAAATAGACTAGGAATCATACAGGGTAAAATTTGTTTTATTAGGATGAGCTTGAAAAAGAATGGGTAATTGAAAGAGCTGTTCCTTGTGAATATTGAAAGAAATGCTGCCACCTTTTGGTTATACAGACTAGTCACATGACACGAACATTATTTTGCAGCTAATTGAATGGCAGTGTTCAGCTTTAATAACAATGTTTTTGTTTCCATTAATAGTAGTTTTTGGTGTGTTTATATACGGTAATTTGTCAGACTTCAAAACGTGCGCCTTATTTATTTTCAACTAATTTATTATTGTTGGTGTGCATCCCCAACCTTCTCCAGCACCTCTTAACATTTTCATGCAAATGCTTTCAATTCTTTATGACTAAATCTGCCATAAACAGGCAGGTTTGTAGCTTGGGACAACTAAAATCAAGTGCATGAGTATGTTCATGGGATGGGGAAAATGTGTGCTGTAGGGAGAAGCGGAGACTGTGTGTATGGGTAACACACTTCAGAGATTGAAACAGCAGGGGAAGTAATTACTGCTAACATTACCAGACTATCAGATAGTGAATATGAGGTGGGGGGAGAAGGGGGGAGTTCCTTTAACATTTAAAAAAAAATCTCAGACTAGAAACTATGGGGCAGATTGTCTGCTGGGTCCCCTTTCACTGGGTGCAGCAGAGAATTGTGATGCTGGTAAACCAAGTGCCAGCTCTGGCCAAGGCCATAGGCTTTAGCTAAGAACTGATGAACTCATAACTGGAAGCCAAACCAGCTCACCTATATGTTATTTTTGTTCAAAACTGATATGTTTTATAAGAACGTATTTAGTGTTTACACTATGAAATGCTTGTAAATTGCTGCATGAATTAATCGCACTTGTAATATCTGTATTCCATGCTATAAGGAACTACGTACGTTTTGCTTTATCACTTTGAAAATGTTTGCTCTGCACTTGTGAACCCAGGCCTGGGAACTGTCCCCCTCCCCCTCCCAATCCAGGAGAACTATCAAAAATTAAGTGGACATTATAAGCCAAAACTCTATTAATTGACCCATCCACCCATGGAGAACTATGTGCCTCATCCCATCGGTTTATATACTGGAAGAAGGAAATAAAAATAGTTGACATAAAGATTTTTCATCTCTTTGCTGTTTGAACTCTCAGAGGGCCAGAGACATTAAACTAAGGCAGAGATCCCTAGGGTTTGCCACTACTTCTGCCATGAAAGACACTTTGAATTGACATATTACCAAATCTCTGTCATCTTTAGGAACCATATATGGTAATTCATGAGTGTGTATATGTTTGCTTGCTTTAACCTGTAAATAACTCATCTCTTTTTCTTAATTAATAAACCTTTAGTTCGTTTATTACAGGACTGGCTACAGGCTTTGTCTTTGGTGTGAGATCTAAGATACAAATTGATCTGGGGTAAGTGACTATTCTCTTGAGTATTTTGTGACTTTTGGTGTAAGTGACCATTTATCACCAAGCCCAACTTGCCTGGGTGGCAAGATAGACTGGAGAGTGTAACCCACACACCTCCTGGGTCTGGTGTTCTGTCTCATATAGTAGCACTGAGACCACTTAGAGAGATTAATGAGTCTGCTCTACAGCCATGTGACTTTTTGCCCATGCAGTAGAGGCTCATGCATTTAGCTCCAGAGGTGCCAGGTTCGATCGCACCTGCCGATGACCAGGGTCTGTTGGCGTTACAGACAGTCTCAGGGGACTGTCTGTGGGTATGTCTACACTACGAAATTAGGTCGAATTTATAGAAGCCGGTTTTATAGAAATCGGTTGTATACAGCCGATTGTGTGTGTCCCCACATAAAATGCTCTAAGTGCATGAAGTTGGCGGACCGCGTCCACAGTACCGAGGCTAGCGTCGACTTCCGGAGCGTTGCACTGTGGGTAGCTATCCCACAGTTCCCACAGTCTCCGTCGCCCATTGGAATTCTGGGTTGAGATCCCAATGCCTGAATGATGCAAAACAGTGTTGTGGGGAGGTTCTGGGTACATGTCATCAGGCACCTGCCCCTCCATCAGAGCAATGGCAGACAATCGATTCGCGCCTTTTTACCTGGGTTACCTGTGCAGACAACATACCACGGCAAGCTTGGAGCCCGCTCAGCTCAGCTCACCATCACCATATGTCATCTGGGTGCCGGCAGACGTGGTACTGCATTGCTACACAGCAGCAGCTAATTGCCTTTTGGCAGTAGACGGTGAAGTATGACTGGTAGACTTCATCGGCGATCTGGGGGCTGGCAGACGTGGGACTGCATTGCACACAACAGCAGCCCCTTGCCTTTTGGTAGAAGATGGTATATTATGACTGGTATCTGTCATCGTCGAACTGCAGTGGCTGTCAATCATGGGTACCTGGGCAGTCTCGATGATGATGGCTATCAGTCGTAGTATGCTATTTTCTGCCAAGCACCCAGAAGATGCCGAGGGCTATCAGTCATGCTGCACCGTCGTCTGCCAGCTTAAGATGTAAAAAATAGATTTGTTCTGTATTCATTTGCTTCCCCTCCCTCCGTGAAATCAACAGCCTGCTAAACCCAGGGTTTTGAGTTTAATCTTTGCGGGGGGGGCATTCTGTGTGACAGTTGTTTGTGTTTCTCCCTGATGCATAGCCACCTTTCTTGATTTTAATTCCCTGTACCTGTACGCCATGTTGTCACTCGGCCCTCCCTCCCTCCCTCCTTCCCCTGGTCCGTCAGATACTAGTTTCGCGCCTTTTTTCAGACCAGGCGCCATAGCTAGCACTGGGATCATGGAGCCCGCTCAGATCACCGCAGCAATTATGAGCACTATGAACACCACGCACATTGTCCTGGAGTATATGCAGAGCCAGGACATGCCAAAGCAAAACCAGGACCAGCCGAGGAGGCGATTGCAGCGCGGCGACGAGAGTGATGAGGAAATTGACATGGACATAGACCTCTCACAAGGCACAGGCCCCAGCAATGTGGAAATCATGGTGTTACTGGGGCAGGTTCATGCTGTGGAACGCCGATTCTGGGCACGGGAAACAAGCACAGACTGGTGGGACCGCATCGTGCTGCAGGTGTGGGACGATTCCCAGTGGCTGCAAAATTTTCGCATGCGTAAGGGCACTTTCGTGGAACTTTGTGACTTGCTTTCCCCTGCCCTGAAGCACCAGAATACCAGGATAAGAGCAGCCCTCACAGTTGAGAAGCGAGTGGCGATAGCCCTGTGGAAGCTTGCAACGCCAGACAGCTACCGGTCAGTCGGGAATCAATTTGGAGTGGGCAAATCTACTGTGGGGGCTGCTGTGATCCAAGTTGCCAGGGCAATGAAAGACCTGGTGATATCAAGGGTAGTGACTCTGGGACACGTGCAGGCCACAGTGGATGGCTTTGCTGCAATGGGATTCCCAAACTGTGGTGGGGCCATAGACGGAACCCATATCCCTATCTTGTCACCGGAGCACCAAGCCAACGAGTACATAAACCGCAAGGGGTACTTTTCAATGATGCTGCAAGCCTTGGTGGATCACAAGGGATGTTTCACCAACATCAACGTGGGATGGCCGGGAAAGGTACATGATGCTCGCGTCTTCAGGCACTCTGCTCTGTTTCAAAAGCTGGAGGAAGGGACTTTCTTCCCAGACCAGAAAGTAACTGTTGGGGATGTTGAAATGCCTATCATGATCCTTGGGGACCCAGCCTACTCCTTAATGCCATGGCTCATGAAGCCGTACACAGGCAGCCTGGACAGGAGTCAGGACCTGTTCAACTACAGGCTGAGCAAGTGCCAAATGGTGGTGGAATATGCATTTGGATGTTTAAAAGCGCGCTGGCGCAGCTTACTGACTCGCTCAGACCTCAGCGAAAAGAATATCCCCATTGTTATTGCTGCTTGCTGTGCACTCCACAATATCTGTGAGAGTAAGGGGGAGACATTTATGGCGGGGTGGGTGATTGAGGCAAATCACCTGGCCACTGATTACGCGCAGCCAGACACCAGGGTGGTTAGAGGAGCACAGCAGGGCGTGGTGTGCATCAGAGAAGCTTTGAAAACGAGTTTTGTGACTGGCCAGGCTACGGTGTGAAACTTCTGTTTGTTTCTCCTTGATGAACCCTCCGCCCCCCCCAGCCAGTTCACTCTACTTCCCTGTAAACCAACCACCCCACCCTCCCCTCCCACCTTCGAGCACCGCTTGCAGAGGCAATAAAGTCATTGTTACTTCACATTCATGCATTTTTTATTAATTCATCACACAACTAGGGGGATAATTGCCAAGGTAACCTGGGATGGGTCGGGGAGGAGGGAAGGAAAAGGACACACTGCATTTTAAAACTTTAACTCTTATTGAAAGCCAGCCTTCTGATGCTCGGGCAATCATCTGGGGTGGAGTGACTGGGCAGCCGGAGGCCCCCCCACCGTGTTCTTGGGCATCTGGGTGAGGAGGCTATGGAACTTGGGGAGGAGGACTGTTGGTTACACAGGGGCTGTAGCGGCGGTCTCTGCTCCTGCTGCCTTTCCTGCAGCTCAACCATATGCTGGAGCATATCAGTTCGATGCTCCAGCAGCCGGAGCATTGACTCTTGCCTTCTGTCTGCAAGCTGACACCACCTATCATCTTCAGCCCACAACTTGCTCTGTTCATCCTGCGATTCAGCCCGCCACCTCTCCTCTCATTCATATTGTGCTTTTCTGTAGTCTGACATTGACTGCCTCCACGCATTCTGCTGTGGTCTATCAGCGTGGGAGGACATCTGGAGCTCTGTGAACATATCGTCCCACGTTCTCCGTTTTCTCTTTCTAATGTTCACTACTCTGTGAAGGAGAAACATTTGCAGCTGGTGGAGGAGAAGGGAGAGGTGGTTAAAAAAGACACATTTTAGAGAACAATGGGTACACTCTTTCATGTTAAATTTTGCTGTTCACATTACACAGCACATGTGCTTTTGTTACAAGGTCGCATTTTTCCTCTTATAGTGAGGGCCTGCCAGTTTTGTGTGAGAGATCACTCACGCAGTGCCAGGCAACAGATTTCGGCTTGCAGGCAGCCATGGTAAGCCACAGTCTTTTGGCTTTTTTAACCTTCTTAACATGTGGGAATGGTTTCAAACAGCAGCGCCCTCATTTCCCATATCAAGCATGAATTGGGTTGGCCATTTAAAATGGGTTTGCAATGTAAAAGGAGGGGCTGCGGTTTCCGGGTTAACATGCAGCACAAACCCAACTAACCCCCCTCCCCCACACACCCAATTCTCTGGGATGATCACTTCACCCCTCCCCCCACCGCGTGGCTAACAGCGGGGAACATTTCTGTTCAGCAGAGCAGGAACGGACACCTCTGAATGTCCCCTTAATAAAATTGCCCCATTTCAACCAGGTGACCGTGAATGATATCACTCTCCTGATGATAAGGAATGGATGTTGTCTGCATGCCAGCAAACACCAGGACCATATGCTACAATGCTTTGTTATGCAATGATTCCAGACTACGTGCTACCTGCCTGGTGTGGTAAAGTGTCCTACCATGGCCGACGGGATAAGGCAGCCCTCCCCAGAAACCTTTTGCAAAGGCTTTGGGAGTACATGAAGGAGAGCTTTCTGGAGATGTCCCTGGAGGATTTCCGCTCCATCCCCATACACGTTAACAGACTTTTCCAGTAACTGTACTGGCCGCGATTGCCAGGGCAAATTAATCATTAATCATTAAACACGCTTGCTTTTAAACCATGTGTAATATTTACAAAGGTACACTCACCAGAGGTCCCCTGTGTGCCCTCAGGGTCTTGGGTGAGTTTGGGGGTTACTGGTTCCAGGTCCAGGGTGATAAACATATCCTGGCTGTTGGGGAAACCGGTTTCTCCGCTTCCTTGCTGCTGTGAGCTATCTACATTACCTCCATCCTCATCTTCCTCATACCCCGAACCTGCTTCCCTGTGTGTTTCTCCAGTGAGGGAGTCATAGCACACGGTTGGGGTAGTGGTGGCTGCACCCCCTAGAATGGCATGCAGCTCCGCGTAGAAGCAGCAAGTTTGCACCTCTGCCCCGGACCTTCTGTTTGCTTCTCTGGCTTTGTGGTAGGCTTGCCGTAGCTCCTTAATTTTCATGCGGCACTGCTGTGCGTCCTTGTTATGGCCTCTGTCCTTCATGGCCTTGGAGACCTTTTCTAATATTTTGCCATTTCGTTTACTGCTTCGGAGTTCAGCTAACACTGATTCATCTCCCCATATGGCAAGCAGATCCCGTACCTCCCGTTCGGTCCATGATGGAGCTCTTTTGTGATCCTGGGACTGCATCACGGTTACCTGTGCTGATGAGCTCTGCGTGGTCACCTGTGCTCTCCACACTGAGCAAACAGGAAATGAATTTCAAACGTTCGCGGGCCTTTTCCTGTCTACCTGGTCAGTGCATCTGAGTTGAGAGTGCTGTCCAGAGCAATCACAATGAAGCACTGTGGGATAGCTCCCGGAGGCCAATAATGTCGAATTCCGTCCACACTACCCCAATTCCGACCCACTAAGGCCGATTTTATCGCTAATCCCCTCGTCGGAGGTGGAGTAAAGAAACTGGTTTAAAGGGCCCTTTAAGTCGAAAGAAAGGACTTCGTTGTGTGAATGTGTCCAGGCTTAATTAGATTTAACGCTGCTAAAGTCAACCTAAACTCGTAGTGTAGACCAGGCGTGTGACTCCATGGCAAGATTGTTATAGTGATCCCAGGAGTTCATGTTTAGTACTGGGTTGGTGAAGTCTAATTATAAAACATACCACCAGTTTGCTCTTAGGTAGCCACTCACGGTTGTGAGCCACTCCAGACATGATTGGTTGGCTCCTTGATCTCTCTACCTGGCTGAGGCTGCTCTAACATGCAGCAGGTACTTGGCTATGTTTCCCAAGAGACACCCACCAGCTGGAGAGAGCCAGGATACATTATGGTCCAACCACTCCCTCTAACATTCTCCCTGTACCAGGGAGAATGGCAAAGGAGCTAACCCGAGAAGTTCCCCATACCAAGAGAACCCTCAGCAAGAGGGTTACGGCCAGTCTCTGCTCTTTGTGCCTTCTGAGTGGTGCAAAAGAAACAGAATACTGACAAGAACGTGTCCCTATATCATTTGAAAAAACAAAATAGCTGAAGATGCCTGCAGGCAAATATTAATCAGGGCTTATACTTATAATTGTTTAAACCCATCAAAGACCTTTAGCTGTCCTTAAAATTACTATGAAAAAAAAATAGTGCTATTACTATGGGCAAGCAGCTGAAGACTGAAGTACAATACAACTTGTTTATAATATGTCCTCTGTGCACAGATTTGCAGAAAAGAGAATATAAATAGTGAACTGAAGTTTCACAGATAAAATATGATGAGCTTTAAATTCCATAGAAAATTCACAGAAATTTTATCAAATGGTTTCTGCAAAATATCTGTAGCAACTGGTTCCTCTCTACCAGCTAATGATCATGATAGAATTGATTTCAATTGCCATGAGTAAGGGAGGAAAGTGCTGGAAAGCTCATTTCAGTGGCAGGGTTCTGCTCAGCTCCCAAGTATTAGAAGTCAATCAATAAGCCATGGAGTACCAGGGAACATTCAGCTAGAAACATGAGAATTAAAACATCTCACAAGAGTCCCAGTAGGAGATTATGGCCTTTCCAGTGGAGAACAGCAAATCCACAGGATTCTGTAGATTTTTTTCTGAGATGCAGATTTCCAGTGGCCTTAATCACGAGAAAAAGAGAGGGTTTTAAGACGAGATCTAAGGTATGGAAGTGACTCACTTATTCGGAGAGTTCCAGACAGATGATGCAATGTAAGCAAAAGAGAACTCTCCGTCTGAGAGGAAGAGACAGAAAGGAGCATGCGGAGGATGAAGTGATATGAGGTCAAGGAAATAGGGTGGAGTAAGTCCATGGAGATTTTTGAAAGCCAGGAGAATAGTTATGGAGTTGATTTGGAGACTGATAAAGAAGCATTTTGACAACGTAACTGCAACCGTAGGTTCGCCTTCATTGAGATTCTTTACTGGTTATACACTAGGACAAATTTAGGAAATCAGAGCTAATGGACAGATTGACAGACAAAGGAGATGTGGAAGTAAAAGAAAGTAAGAGACTTAGGATAATTCGAAAACTTCTAGCCTTTGGAGAAAAGCTCACATGTGAGTTCGAGAGAATGATAGTGGATTCAGAGATGTTGAACAAGCGCTACCTTTTGTACCCAAAAGCAAAAACTTCAGTCTTTGAAGCATTCAGTAGTGTGAAGTTAGAGTGTAACCAGGATTTAGCAGACAAGAAAAGAAGAGTGAAAACCAAAAGACCAGTTAGTAAATTGAGGGAAACTGAACTATTATCCTAACAGGAGTGAGGTCCAGACAAGGAGCTAACAGTAAGGTGCACCAGAGACAGAAGACAGATAAAGAAGGAGATGATGAAGATGTAAAGATCACCGGGAGAAGACAGACTAAAGGCCTCTATTGAAATGAGAGTGAAATAGTCTATAACAGAAATGCTGACAATAGAATACACAGGAGGTAAGGACAAAGGCTTTATTTGACTGAATTAGACTAAAGTTTCAGATTCTGTAAAGTATTACTTGGAGTTTCTGAAAAGACCAACCAAAAATTTCTTCATAAATAAAGAAGGTTGATGACTGAGCACTCAGCAGGAAGTTAGGAGCCAGATTATGTGTCATTAGCTATTATAAAATCTATGTTCAGGTCCTGCAGCAATTCTCATTTTCAAACTTCAATCTCATCCACTTCCAAGGACAACTTTATTTATTTATTTATTTATTTTAAAAATACACAAGCATGCCTAGCTGTATGCAAGTGCAAAACATAGTTTCTGTTCAGCTGGAATTAGCTTGGTGACTTCTGTCATACAATGGGATGGTGACAAACAATAGAGCCAATCATGCAGTCCTTATTCAAGTAATGCTTTTAATTAAGTTGGGAGTTTTTTCTCTCCACAGACTGTAGAATTTGGAATAGTTTCATTATTCAGTCACAGATGAATGATCTCCTATCGTTTATTGCATGGCTCTGGAGTTGTGGTTCAAACACTGTCCGCTTGGCTAGTAAGATAATTCTGTCCTTAATGCACTGTTTCTCTCTTAGGTAGTGAGCTACTGGAGACTTTCAGAGGGTTTGACTTGACTTGGATTTAAAGGTATGTTGTTACAATGTTTTAGCTAACACGTTCCTGGCTAACCCATTGTAACAGCACTCTGACCCCAATCCAGCACATGCTTAACATCAATTAAAAGGACTGTTTATATGTTTCAGTATCTTGCTGCATCATGGCCAAAATCTATGCTGTTGTATTAGACAACAGCTGTAGTTGGCCCCAACTGCAAGGAAAGACAGATCACAGTTTCAAACCTCAGGGAGTTTCATACAGCAAGTCATAAGGAGATGGAAAGCAGTTAAAAGCTGAGCCTCTGAAGAGGCAGGAGATGCTGACTGAGGGCCAGCCAGCCAGAAGCAGAGGCTGTAGGGCTGCAGTCTGCCTCATGCAGCCTAATGCTGGGGAATGTCTGGGACAAAGGGGAATCATTTTGGCCCTGCTGAGGACATGGTTGGTAAACAGAGGAACTGTAACTTGGTGACACTCTCAAAGAGTGTGTGTTTGGGGGAGAAAGGAGGGAGAAATCACAAGACTCTGCCCCAAGAAAAGTACAAGCTCGAGCCTGTGGAAGGGGTGCCCTTTGAGGAAACAAAGAGAGAAGTCAAAAGAAAAAGCTCACCTTGGAAACAGAACATAGTCCATGATAATTTCATGGTGAGATGAACTATTCAATGCAATACTCATAGAAAACTTATTCAGTGAATATTTCAGCCTAAATTCTACTAATTTTCTGCCATTTAGTAAATACGACTCATCTGCTATGTTGTTTGCAGTGTTGTTGTAGCTGTGTTGGTCCCAGGAGCTATTAGAAAGAGAAGGTGGGTGAGGTAATGTCTTTCATTGGACCAACTTCTCTTGGTGAAAGAAGAGCTTGAAAGCTTGTCTTAACAGAAGCTGGGCCAATAAAAGATATTGCCTCATCTGCTGCAGGTTGTTTGACAATTTTTTCATCCAGTTGACAAACTTATCAGCAATCACCTGTAAAAGGAAATCCCATTGTTCGTTTTATTGGTAGTTATAAGGGCAGTTAAGAATTGGATTAATTTCACTCCCATGCTCTCTGGACTAAGGCCATGTCTACACTACCCACATGTCTGACTACGGGGATGTGTGAAGAACAATGCACACCAAAGTGCTGGGCTGTAACTCCCCTCTATGGGCTGTGTGAGCGCAAACTAAAAGCATTCCTAATTTGCTTTCATGTAGTCCTCTTCAAACAGGACTACATTAATATCAAGTAGGAACCTTATAGTTCATGCACACAGCATCCATACAGGGGTAGTTATAGCCCAGCACCTTGTCTGAGGTGCAGGGCATTAGTAGCAACTTGAAATAGCTAACACTTTAATTATGTTATCACTAGCAAAACAAGGCAAAGCCATTATTTAACTCTCTTCCTACTTCACACATAAATTTGCCCTGAGGTGGCCAAATAATTTAGAGATGATATCTGAATATTATTTTTGTTCTTAGCTAAACCAGATTTTGTTTCATTTGCACAGTTTCCTGCTGGCAGCTACTGCAAAACTTAATAGTCTAAATAGATTGTGCCTCATTGTTTGCTAACCTTGGTTTAGGAACACCGGAAGCTCCATAGAAGTGGGGAGGGCCCACCAGCACCTGAACTGTGGCCCCCGTCCCCCGCTCCTTTCCCACGAAGCCCCCACTCTGCCCCTTCCACCAGGCCTGACCCCCTGCTCCACTCCTCCTCAGCTCCGCCTCTTCCCATGAGGCCCCATCCCTGCTTGCTCCTCTCCGCCCTCTCTCCCTGTCACTCGCACTTAAGGCAGGTAAAAAAAGTCACGGGGCAATGGCCTCCCAGCTCCCCCCATTCCAGTGTCTCTGCCTTGGTTACTTGTTAATGGACCACCTTATCCCAGGCAGTGACTTCATGCCCATTTCAAGTGCTGAACCTGGATCCTGGCAACACGAGACAAGAAGGGAAAGGAACACATGGCATCTGAACTGATGTCCCAAGGAAGGGGCAGGACTTGGAGGCACTGTGTGTGTGCAAAAGTTCCATGTGTCTTGCTCCTCACATTCAGAGGACGTTGATGGCTGGAGATAAGCAAATCAGATTCAGTTCCTACCAATGGGGATTTTCTTTGAGAGAAACACCAAAGTTTACCTTAGAAAATATTTGATATTGTTTCATTCTCAGCACTGTTTCTCGCACCAACAGGATTTCTAAGTCCTTCTTGTCTAAAATGCCTTCCCCACTATAAAATTTTCTATATTCCTGCCCATCTGGCACATATAATGTACAGTGCAAAGGTTATACAAATACATAAATGAGATTATCATACCTGGCAAATTATAACATTTTTGCAGATACCTTACATGGTATATCTGGCATAACTCATGGCAATTTTATAGTATTGGTATTCATAATATCCTAAAGTGTCCCCCAGATTCCATACAGTGTCACAGCCCCACTAAACTCTATCCTTTAGACCAGGATAAGGGTAGACTTCTTAGTTCATTCAGTAAGAGGCCCAGTGTATTGAAGGCCGATTGGATGAGACAGATGTCAGCTTCCACTTAACTCTGGAGAGGCCTTTGACTAGCCAGTCATCGAGATACGGAAATATGTGGACTCCGTTTTTTCTGAGAAATGCTGCCACCACTGCCCTACACTTGGTGAAAACTCACAGGGCAGCTGAGAGGCTGAACAGGAGCACTGTGAACTGATGCAGACTTTAGTTCACTATGAACCTTAGGAAACATCTGTGGCCACAAAAGATCAAGATGTGGAAGTAAGCATCTTTTAGATCGAGGGCAGCATACCAGTCCCCGGGATCCAGTGAAGGAATGATGGAAGCCAAGAAAACCATGCAGAACTTTAAGTTCTTGAGATACCGGTTGAGACGGTGATACAAGAGGCTTTTAGATGCTCTATGCTGTGTAAGGAACAGTACCATGGAAAGCAGTCAGGCCATGCAACTGTAAACAGACAAAGAGGAGCAGAAAACATCACAGAAATCACCTCCCCCAGTTAACATAACAAAAGGTGGTGACAGTATCATAATGCTTAAACATGCATAGAAATGTAGTTAGTTTGAGATTTAAGGCTTTTTGATAAGTAATAAATATCGATAGTTTATAGCTAGAAATCCAAAATGGTGACCGCAATGATTTTAAATAAATAAAAAATAAATAAAAATAAATTAATGGAGATATCCTATCTCCTAGAACTGGAAGGGACCTTGAAAGGTCATCAAGTCCAGCCCCCTGCCTTCACTAGCAGGACCAAGTACTGATTTTGCCCCAGATCCCTAGGTGGCCCCCTCAAGGAGGGGGCTCACAACCCTGGCTTTAGCAGGCCAATGCTCAAACCACTGCGCTATCCCTCCCCCCCCATTTTGATGTCTCTTTTATATTAGAGACATCAAAATGGAAGATTCAGACTAAATTGACCAATATCAGACAGGAGATTAGGGTGACAAAGTTCAACAGGGTGGGGCTGAACTTACTACAAAACACCTGAAGGAAGCGGTGAGGAGGAGGTTATCAGCTAGGTCCAGCTTAAATGACAGGTACAGTTGATTGGCTAAGCCGGTATCGCCCCACTGGGGATCTATGCTAATAGCTGGAAGTGAGAAAGCAACCAATCAGAGAAGGCCAAAAATCATATATAAGGCATAGAACTGGCAGGCTTGGGTGTGGGTGTGAGAGTGGAGGAGAGCAAGCAGGAGAGGAGCGAGAGTGAGCAGTGGAGAAGGTGGCAGCAGCAGTGCAGAAATTGCTGACAGAACAGAAGCACTCTTAAGATGGTACGGAGAGATTATAAAGAAGAAAAATAGGTATATAATTTTTCTTCAATTATAAGGAATGCATGAGTATGATTGTAAGTAAAGCCTATGTTTGAATGGACTTGTACCCCACCAACTCTGTGACTGATTAAGCATCACTCATAGAATGTTAGTGCTTAATGTTCTTTAAGGCAGGGGTTCTCAACCTCTCACTCTGAGGCCCTCCTCGACATGCTATAAAAACTCCAGGGCCCAGTGAGTGGGACTCGGGGTAGGGGCCTTGGGCATAGGTGTAGTTTGACTTCTATTTGGGGGGGCAGGAGCCAGTGGGGCTTGAGCCACCTCTGCATGGCAGGGTCCAGGGAGGGAGTGCCACCTCCCCCTCCCCCCAACTCATCTCAGCAGGCCACCCAGCCTGTCGGGGGGGACGACACAACCAAAATGTATAACTCAAAAGGTGGGGGGCTTAGCTCAAAAAGTTTGAAACCAGGTTAGGGTGTAGGGAGAGGGTAGCTAGGGGCTGTGTGGAGACAGGGGTGGGGTAGCTGAGGCTGTGTGCAGGCAGGAGGTAGCTCGGGGTGCAGGGAGAGGGATATTAGGGGCTGTGCTGGGAGGACTCCCCTGCAGTCTGTGTTCCCAGAGGGGTCTGCCAGCCACAGAGCTGGGTCCAAATTTTGGGGTAACAATGGCACAGCTCTAAAATGGGTCTGAGACCACCTTTGGCTTTCAGCATTAGGAAGTAATGGTAAGAGAACCCCTTTCCTCTCACATGAAACAGAACTTTTTCCATGGCTGCCACCCGAAGGAGGGACTGGACTTCTTGTTCCAACAGATGATCGTGAGAAGGGTCCCTCTGGATCTGATACAGGGGGGATTGCAATGCCAACCTCAAGTGTCTTATGAAAATGAGTGCTTCAATGATCCCAAGTGTCTGTGCCCAGGTTGAGCGGGACCTGATGAGGAGGATGTGGGAGGAGGTCTGTGCCTGAATCCCCTGTTCTTTGTTATGTCTTGGTCTTACCTAGGTGGCTGAGAGAAGTAGCAGCTTGTCTGCTGTGGACTGTACTGATTCCTTGACCCTGCTGGTATGCAAAGTCCCAGAGATTTCAAGTTGCTTTCAAGTCCTTGAGAACATGCAGATTGGTGTCTGTTTGCTCTGAGAAGAGCGACGATTCCTCAAAACGGGAGGTCTTGAATAGTCTGTTGCACCTTGTGAGGGAGCCCCGAGGACTGCAAGCAAGAGCTCCGGTACATTGATACCACTGTAGCCATTGATCTGGCTGCAGACTTAGCTGCATCTAGGGCAGCCTGCAAGGAGGCAGGAGTTACGATTTTCCCCTCCTTGAGCAGGGAGGGAAACTCCTATCTGGAGTCTTTAGGGAGTAGGTCCTTGGATTTTAACTCCCACATATTAAAATCCTAATGACCCAGCATGGCTTGCTGGTTCGCTATGTGGCACTGAAGGCCCCCTGTAGAATAAGCCTTCCCATCCAAATAGGTCCAATTTCTTTGTTTCCTTTGCCTTGGGCATAGGAGCTGTCTGTCCCTGGTCATCTCTTTCAATGGCAGCCACTAGAACCAGGGATCCCAGGGGAGGGTGAGAAAAGAGGAATTCGTACACCTTGGCCAGTATGAAATACTTGCACTCTGTGCACTTTGCTGTCAGAGCAAGGGAGGCAGGAGTCTGCCACAAAATCTTTATTGGGTCCATGATGGCTTCACTTAGTGGTAGGGCCACTCTCGAGGGGTCCACTGGTGACAAAATATCCAGGAGACCATGTGCTGCCTTTCTGACCACCTCTGCTTGGACTCCCAAGTTCAAGGCTATGCGTTTTAACAAGTCCTGGCAATCCTTGTAGGCATCCTGTGGCGGGGAGATCCCTGGTGTTATCAGTGCTTTGTCCATAGAGGAGGATGAGGAAGCTAAAAAACAGGCTGAGGAGTCTCTGCTGGTTCCTAAATGTCCGCAGGAGTCTGCTGGGCTTCCTCCCAAGTCTTGGTGACAAATTTGGTACTGGAGTCCAGATACATAGCCTCTTTGCACAGTGCTGGGGCGACTGGACCTCCAAGACAACAGAGTATGAGCATCTGGAGGGGGTGCCCTATATTGGGGTAAACCATCAAGGGTTCCAAAACAGCCATTGGATAGCTGGCAGTCTCCATGGACCTGGTGGCCAAATGCCTGGAGGCATTGCGTAAGTCGGGGTCATGGTGGGATATGAATGGCGTGGAGAGCAACGAGATTGGCTGTGCTGAGAAGGGGAATACAAGCCCGCCTCAGAGTCCAATGAAGATGGAAAGTGTGGTGCAGAGACCAGGGTGGTGCTGGGCCACTAGGTGCTGGAGAGGGTCACTGAGATGATAATGGGAGGTATTCCCCTGGACAATGGGCATGGCACCAGGTGAGGTTCTGGTGCTGGCTCCCTGCTACTCGGTGGTACCAAGTCTTGACCCTCCAAGGACCCTGGTACCAATAGGATAAGAAGGCCCCTGGCAGATGCAAAAGCCTCAGGAGTTGACGGCTGGTGCATTTATTCTGAGGCTTCTCCCTTTTGTAGGTGTATGAGGGGCTTGCTGCAGCACCAGAGTTGAAGGCATCTGATGATGTAGTGCCGGGGAGGAAGAGCGGCCTGACGCAGATCTCGCTCTCTCCCCGTCTTCTTTCGCCGTTGGTACTGGTACTGCTTGTCTTGATGTTTGCAGTGCTTCTTCTTGAGCACTGGGGAAGATGCCCGGTGCCGAAAGTCCTGGGTCGATAGAGAAGCGCTCTGCACCAATGCTGAGGTACTTGGTGCCAAGTCCGAGTGTGGCTCTGAGGTAGGTCTTTAAAGCCACCTCTATGAGAGGACCTTCAGTCAAGTGTCTTGGTCCTTCTTGGTCCATGGTTTACACTAAAGAGTGGAGGAAAAAAACCCATCAAGACAAGGATTGCCTGAGCACTGAGGGGTTCCAGCAACCATTACTGGTGGTAAGAAGGTAGGGTGACCAGATGATAACTCCAAAATATCGGGACCGCCGCAGGGGGAGCGCCTTTGGCGGCACTTCAGTGGTGGGTAATAAACCTTGCTGCCAAAGAAAGAAGTACTGTACCTACCGCCGAAATGCCGCCAAAGGACCCCTAAAGGACTCCACACCCTATATCTTGAGGCAGGTGCAGAGTCCTTTAGGGGAAGGGAAGCAACTGGGATAGTGCAATGAGAATAAGAGGTGGGGGGGAACATTAAGCTCAGAGATCCAGGCAGCAGCAGTGGGGTCAGTACAAACCGGTTCCTAGCCGTTCATAGCGCTAGTGCTGCTTTCCCTCCCCTCCCCATTTGACACAGGGAGGGCAGGGATGGGTCCTGGCTGAGTGAGTGTAACAATTGAAAAGGCGCTCCCCCTGCCTGTCACCACCACCTAAGCAAAAAAACCTAAAATAATAAAAAAAAAAAAGGCTGCCATGCCCGAAACAAAATATCGGGACAAATGGTGTCCCGACCGTACAAACTGCTCGATATCAGTCTACCATAACTATCAGTTTTATTTTTTATTTTATTTTATTTTGGTGTTCTGTCATGTAATTTAAATGAAAATCCAGGATTATAACTGGAATTCAGGGTATTAGTTACAAATACTTCGTAACTATCATTCATGTGTTTAAGAAATCCTGAATAGTTATTGTGATTTTTTTCAGTATTGTAGTTTAAATAACTTACCAAAACAATTGAAACTGGTGTGATGATGTTGAATTATTTTGACAAATAAAATGTGCAGAATTTTTAATTTTTTGGTGCAGAATCCCCCCAGGAGGAATATATAAGAATAATAGATATATGTGGGAGAGGGACTAATAGTGGGTAAAAAAAAAAAAAAAATCTGTCAAATATTTCATTGAAATATATTCATGAAATTCATTGAATAAATTTGCTGAATATGTTCATTAACTATTCAGCCAGCTGTGTACTTTGGATGAATGATAGGGAAAATATTCAAATAATGTATTTGAGAACTATCATAAAATTGATTAAATAAAGTATTATTCAGCCAGCTCTAACAGATTATTTTTAACAACGTTTTTCTCAGTTCATTCCAGAAAAATATATTTTAAAGAGGGACTTTGAAACACAGAGGCTTTTCTTGATGTTTGGCTTTGAGTGACAGCAAAGTCCAACAGCTTAGAGAAATGGTGGTTTTCTATCAAGTAGACAGCCGTATGACACTCTTATTTGAGATGCTGATCATATTATGGGCAAATTTAACAAAAAAATAAAAAGTGTTAAGATAATTCTCTAAGGAAACTTACTTCATTTGAGCAGAAAATAAAGTTTCACCAGTAACCATAGTGAGTTCATATTATTGCCATTGTTTTTGTAAGTAGTTGCCATGACTTTTTTGACTTTTGGTCTAAAATGGACTTAAAACACAACAGATGGCTACAATTATGCATCTAACTTTTTTTTCCCCCTAGAATAACTAAACAGAGCACAATAAAATAAACAGATCTATTCCAAAAAGACTCTTGCCATTTAGGAGAACCATACATAGTTATAAAAAAAAATGCCCCTCAATAAGATATGAATGAAGCATAAAAAAAGATTAGTGTTGAAAATATAACATAGCCATTCAGTAGGTGATGTGTTCATACAATTTTATTTTTGGATTAACAGTCTTACAAGCTCTCATTACAATGAAAGTATACTTTATAATTATTTGGGGCCCAGTACTGCATACCTTTAATCAGGCAAGACTCCCCCACTGCAGTCGATGAGAGTTTTGCCTGAACATGAAATGCTAGCTCAGGCCCTTGATTTTAGTTGATTATCTTTAAGAAAGTCAGATTGCATTGTTACATTTATTATTTACTATAATTACCGTCAGCTTTAATGCAGACTTGGAGCAATAGCTCTTCTTTACAAAAAAAGAACAAACAAAAAAACACACTCAATTATTCAGTAACCTCACGGGTCAATTTCTGTGTCAGACAGCCAGATAATTTAGTAGGCAGAAAGGGGGGGAGAAAAAGGCAGGGACTAAGCAACAACCAAAGTAATTTCCTATGAAGTTATATACAACTTGTATTGACATCAGGCCTACTGGCAAAATCTACCAAAATGTTAAGTACGGTGTGAATCACCTATGTCCTGAATCCATCTTGTTGTATCTAATAATGAATGCAGAGATTACCTTAACAGAGGGTAATCTAGGGATCTGAATGGTAGCAGTTGTTACAATAAGAAAAACAGGATGGATCGGATTGGAAATTTCAACTTGGACTTTGAACTTTCTGGCTATCGTATTTTTTAAAAATCATGTCTAACAGTATTCAATGTATTTCTTCTATTTAACTTCCCATTCCCTGAAACCATATTTAAAAAACAAAATTTAAAAGACATTCAAAAGTTTCTCAAGGCTGTGTGCAATACGTGCCAATCCTCATGCCAGTGCTCAGAGAGGAACTGAACTGGACATATGCAGCCTTTCATCCCTCCCCTCCTAGGAGTGGAGTCTGCATGATGATGGGTCCTTAATGACGATATTAGGGAAGGCAATCCCTTAGCTTTTGCGTTTTTGTTTGTTTGTTTTTAAAAGACCTCTCACCCTCCATACGATTCTGTGCACTACAAGCAGGTTAAATTGGAGGAAGTGAGCTTCTGACATGATGTCTGGTTAACAGTATGTTGGAGAAAGCAAAGCTAGTCTGAAGTAAACAGCTTCTTTACTCCACAGAGCATAAAATCAGCTCCATCACTTCAGTCCTTACACACACACCTGTTCCAGTCAATCCCTGCACATCTTACTTCTTGGCCCTGCTGTAACATGGTTTTCACAGGACAACCACCTTCTTACCTTGCAGTGCCACACTTCCCACCCAACGCAGAAAGTACTTTCAGAGATCAGAAACTGTGTGAAGCTGTGAGAGGAACAAAGGTGACAAGCACAAGAAATCGGTTACAAAGTGTAATAGAAACCATGTACAAATCACACACCTATTGAAGGACAAGACACAAAACCAGCAGAGTAAATAGGGTCCCTAATCAGCAAAGTACTCAAGCACCTGAAGTCCTGTATTGATTCCAGACCCAGCTGGGGAAACCAGTAAGTCACAAAAAAGCCAAAAGGGCTCTATGGACTTGGGTGGTTAGTTTTGGTGGAGGGAGGTTGTTTGTTCGTTTGTTTTAATTAAACTTAGGTATGTGCAATTACTAAAGATTGCAAACACAAAGCAAGTTATTGTAAATGCACAGAGGCCAGAACACCCAACTTTTTACAAAAAGACACCAGGTTTGCTGTAGCATTATAATGAAATCTACAGTAAAATACATGGTAACTTTGAACATACAATAAATGTTTGTCAGCGTGGCTAATTTACAATTACTTCTCAATAATTATGGAAAACTGCAAAATAATATAAAGAATGGAGAAAGCCAAATATAGCACCAATTTAAAACCAAAAAAGCAGATAGTTGTTAAGATTGAGCAAGCTTAATTATGAATAAATATTTAGATTTATGATTTGAAAGTATTACAGTGATTTGTGTGTGTGTGACTATTGCTTGTAGAATGTGGAGTCTCACATGTACTTCCAAAGGACATTGTCTGTAATCCCTACCCTAACAATTTTCAATAAGGTGGGGGTTTTGTTTGTTTTGTTTAAGTTTGGTTGTTTTTTTAAACTTAATATTCACTTGTTATTTGTTGAACACTTGTGGGTGCTGACTCCATTCTGGGGGGGGGGGGTAGTTTTCTCCATTGTCATTGGCATATTGTAACTGGCCAGTCAGATGCTGTACAATTTCTCTGAGCAGTTGAGGACACCATTTCTGTGGCTGAAGAATAAATGGAGACCACCACGAAATGAGGATGAAAGATTTAACACCGCCTCTTTTACACTGAAGCAATGATTTGAACACAATTCAGTGGCACTGCACATCTTTCATCTTCCTCAGCAAAAATATAGATGACATACCTGAAGCCATATACCCTTCAAATGATTGATTTTTTTTATATGGATTTGAAACAGTCATGTCTTGCATCATTCTAACATATAGGAAAATTCCCTTACCAAACTAACTGGGAATGGCCAGATTTCAGAGTTTTGTGCACGGAATTTGTGTTTTGACAGACTAAAGTATAATACCTGAGCTTCTCTCTCCTACAAGAGTCCTAATGGAGGAGTTTTATGTAACTTGCATAAGTTATGAAAAGGAGATTAGTTCGGTTTTAATTTAGCCAACTAAATTGAGTGTTGTTAATGGAAGCAGCTCTAAGCTTTACAATTCCCCTAATGAGGTCCACATTTCTACAGATGCTACCACCTGAGACTACTGTTATGTTTTATTTGGATTTAAATCTTTAAATTGGCAGCATTGCTGTGTCTCCATGGACACCTATCATTTTAGTTTTATATTCTCCCAGGTGGTTGATTACTAACCCCAGTAACAGGATTCCTTTTCAGATTGAATAGGGTTCGGTCTCTACCCCAGGAATATATTGAAACTTGAGCAGACATGGATGGGATGGTGTTTTTGTTTTGTTCTATCTATCAAGACCAAAGCAATCAGTATGCATTTGATTTATTCGATATATTTTTGCTAAGCTTCTTTGATTCTTCACGACAGTTGGAACTAATGTCTTTTGTTAACAAAAGAGCAAATTGAGAGTCAAGACTTTTATGGGAGCAGGAAACATTTTTAAGGGAGGGCTGTATTATCTTGAACAGTGACAAAAAGACTATAGGCGAATAAAGCCCCAATTGGCCAAGCCAAAATTTTTTTCCACTGGTTTCTAGCTCAAGTCTTCTCAGGCTGTTTATGTGGTGTGAAAGGCACCAAAATCTGCTTACAACTGTATCACTGTCAAAGAGTCTTCCAATGCCCTTATCTTCAGTCATAGAGGACTCAGTTCTGTAGCCACCCCATGCATGGATCTCCAACTGATCTAAATGAAGTAAAAATCTCATGAGAAGAAACTCTCATGGAAGTCCATGAACATCCTTAAAACTTTCCTGTGATGGACAGGGATAGAAGAAATATCATTAGTCGATTTCACCCAGATAATTACTCTCAATTAATTTGTTAGTGAAAAGAAAAAAAAAATCTTTAGGTCCAATATTGTAACCTCTTTCGCAGAAAGGAATTCTACTGAAGCCACATGCAACACCTTCAATATCTACAAGTATCTTTCAATCCTGTCTGTCTACTTCGATGAAAGACCTATTGTTGATCGGGGTACTGGAGAATTAGATGCATGTTCATGGATCAATTAATCATATTTAGTTCCATTAATATTTCCCTATAGCCACCAACTCACATTTTTGTTGCTTTATCTAAGTATCTTCTAATTCATCTCAGAATGTCTGGTACTGCTATGACCAAAAACGTACACAGCAACTCACATCTGGTTTCATCTTTACTCTATACAAAGGATATGTCACCTCCAGGGTCACGGACATGATGCCTTGCCCAACCAGACAAAATCCCAGTTTCCCTCCCCGCTTCCAGGGGCACTGGAACAATCTGTAAAGTGGGGGTGCTGAGAGCCACTGAACCAAACTATAAACCCTGTATGTGATGGAAACCTAGTTCCAGAACCTATGGACCCACTCTCACTAGATTCCTTGTTGCAGTCAACTCCTTTTAGGATGACCAGATAGCAAGTGTGAAAAATTGGGACAGGGGTGGATGGGGGAGGTAATAGGTGCCTATATAAGAAAAAGCCCCAAATATCGGGACTGTCTCTATAAAATCAGGACATCTGGTCACCCTAACTCCTTTCCCTCCACCCTGGTTTGACTTTTGTCCCCTCTGCATTTGAATTGGATGGCTTCCTCCTGCATGCTGCCCGGGTGTTAGCAGGGGATCACTGAGAGCAGCGGAGACGGGCCCCCTGCTTTCAGTTCCAGTGCTCAGATCCACCCCAGCCCAGAGCAGCTGGGAGTAGCCTCTGAAGGGAAAGTCCAGCTGTGCCCCTGTAGTCCTGGGCTGGAGCACGCTCAGGTGCTCGCTCTGTGGGGATAGCATATGCACAACCTTGTCTCATGGAGCTAGCTGTTAGGGGAGGCAGCGAGCTTAGTCACTTAGTGGGGATAGCACATGTGCTCTAGTCAGCAGTGGGAGCTGTGAACAGATGGAGCACGCTCAGTTGCTCTGTTGGAATGCTCCATGCAGTCTGGGAAGCACTAGACATTGCATGCTCAGTCAGGATGTAATCTTCAGATACTTTAGCTGCTAGAAGTTTCTACTGAGCATGTGCAAACTGGGATTTTTCAAATGCTTATAATTTGGCCAAATTTGGGTGGATTCTCACAAGGATATCAAAAAGGCACATCCCTAACACAAAGGCTACCGCATGCCAAATCTCATGTCCCTGCTTCAAAGCATGGGGGCACTAAAATTGTTCAAAGAAAAGTATGTTTTAAAACACACACACACGGAAAAATATATTTCCCTAGGCTTGTTCTCAGAAATGGCTGAACCATTCTGGCTGAAAACTTTCAGAAAAATATTTCAGTCTGACGTAGACACCTACAATGTCAAATTTCAGCTCAAATGGTTAAAGTTTGGCAAAAAGTTATAAGCAACTGTAAGCAGGGTCTAAGAATGGAAGTCTTGGACAACCTTTATAACAGGCTCTGCCCATAATATGCAATACATACAATAGCTAGGTGGTGGAGTGGGAGCCTAATTACCCAAAAGCACTAAACTAACTAATGGCTGAAATATTTTTACTACATGAATTCTTTGGAATTATGGGAGTGAAACCAGCATCTAAATCCAAAAATGCTTGGCATTTTCATAAAGCTCTCCTTTGTAATTAGGCTTGGAAGGATTACATTTTTAAAAATCAGTAAATGTCAGTTTCCCTGTACACATACAAACCAACAAACAAACATTTCCATCAATGATTATCAAAATGTATATATAGCATTTTTATTAATTTGCCTGTTTGAGAACTTATTTGAGTTTAAGGATATTTACTCTGTATATTTTGACATGTGATATTGACAGTTTGTGTTTTAATGGTTATCAAATTTTAACTTTTGAATCTCTGTGTCTATGATTAAATAATTATTGTCTGACCCTCACACAGTTTCTCACAACTATTAAAGTATAGATTATAAATTAAAAAACCTTAAAAATCATAATTTTGTTCAACTGAAAATCTGAATCAATAAAAATCAAAAAGGTCTTAAAAACAAAACATTGATACCTGTCAAAATTGTTTAAAAAGAACAACCGTAATTCTGCCAAGCCTCATTATGAGTTATCTTCTTGCCCAGAGTGTCTTTTGCCACCTAGTGGACAGTCTTTTTATATGTGTATTTTTTGCAGCTTTGATAGGTACAATATAAAAAAGGGCGCAGGCTGATCTGTATATATTTGAAAGCAGTCCTAAATTTCTCCAGAGTCAGTAACAAAAGAGATTCTCTTCTGAAATCCAAATATCTCTGTGGCCAAATTTTTTTTGCGGGGGGGGGGGGGGGGGGAGTTGAAAGGGTGGGTGGATAATAAGGGGAGCTACTTAGGCCTGGTCTACACTAGGCGATTATGTCGAAGTTAGCGCCGTTACATCGAATTAACCCTGCACCCGTCCACACCGCGAAGGTATTTAGTTCGACATAGAGGTCTCTTTAATTCGACTTCTGTACTCCTCCCCGACGAGGGTAGTAGCGCTAAATTAGACATGGCCATGTCGAATTAGGCTAGGTGTGGATGGAAATCGACGCTAATAGCTCCGGGAGCTATCCCACAGTGCACCACTCTGTTGACGCTCTGGACAGCAGTACGAGCTCGGATGCTCTGAACTGCCACACAGGAAAAGCCCCGGGAAAATTTGAATTTGAATTCCTTTTCCTGTCTGGCCAGTTTGAATCTCATTTCCTGTCTGGACATCGTGGCGAGCTCAGCAGCACTGGCAACGATGCAGAGCTCTCCAGCAGTGATGGCCGTGCAATCTCAGAATAGAAAGAGGGCCCCAGCATGGACTGATCGGGAAGTCTTGGATCTCATCGCTGTGTGGGGCGATGAGTCCGTGCTTTCCGAGCTGCGATCCAAAAGACGGAATGCAAAGATCTACGAGAAGATCTCTAAAGACATGGCAGAGAGAGGATACAGCCGGGATGTAACGCAGTGCCGCGTGAAAATCAAGGAGCTGAGACAAGGCTACCAGAAGACCAAAGAGGCAAACGGACGCTCCGGATCCCATCCCCAGACATCCCGTTTCTACGAGGCACTGCATTCCATCCTCGGTGCGGCCGCCACCACTACCCCACCAGTGACCGTGGACTCTGAGGATGGGATAGTGTCCACGGCTGGATCCTCGGACATGTTAGCGGACGGGGAAGATGAGGAAGGAGATGAGGAGGACGAGGCAGTCGACAGCGCTCACAACGCTGATTTCCCCGACAGCCAGGATCTCTTCATCACCCTTACAGAGATCCCCTACCAACCCTCCCCAGCCGTTACCCCGGACACAGAATCTGGGGAAGGATCAGCCAGTAAGTGTTGTAAAAATCTAAACATTTATTTGTAACAGAACAGGAATATTAACAATTTAAAAAATGGGTTTCTCATGATTAGTTTGATTAGCTTAACGATTCAGTCATGGGCAGTGCAACTATTGAAAAAAAATCTAGCAATGTCCGGTTTTGCATGATTGTCCTGCCCAAGCCGCTCTACTGGTTAGTCACTGCTACAGCAGCTACAGTAAAATGCGGTCTATATGTCCGGGGATGGAGCAGAAATCCTCCTGTGACATCTCGAGGAAGCTCTCCTGGAGGTAATTGGAAATCCGCTGCATTAGGTTCTTGGGGAGAGCGGCCTTATTGGGTCCTCCGTAGTAGGACACGTTGCCACGCCACGAGACTATCAAGTACTCTGGAATCATTGCTCTGCACAGCATGGCGGCATACGGCCCTGGTCTTTGCAGGCTTTCCCGGAGCATTCTCTCTTTCTCGCTGTCAGAGATCCTCATGAGGGTGATGTCGCTCATGATGACCTGCTTTGAATGAGGTAGGGGAATGTTAGTGTTGGGACTGCTTTGCCGTTCCTTTACAGAACTGTAACCGCTGGTTTGCAGCCACGCGGTGGAGGCGGGAGAGGGGCAGCCGAAAGGGATCGTTCCCGGGGACAGCCGCGAGGGTGTGGGACAGGAGCAGACTTCCTGCTTGCCGAATTGCTGGCAGCAGGGACCGACATTGATTTCAATGTGAAATGAGGCCATTGCTAATATTAAAGTTTTAAGCTGCCACAAGTCTACGGCTTACCATGTCTGCCTGCAACAGAAATTCCGTTCTCCTGAGAGGCTTCTCAAATGTGCTGTAGAAGACCCCAGGCACTGAATGCGAAGGCCGAGAATTCGACCTTGTGCTGAGTGCGCATGTGATAGGTGCTGTGCATGGTCTTGTTAACAGAGAAAGACTATGTTCTTTGTTCACAACTACATTTATCTTTCTGAGGAATTCACTCCCTTTTTCCCATTCCCACAGCCCCATCTGCGACTGTCTCACAACCTAGCCTGTCATCACACTCCCAGAGGCTAGCGCGGATTAGGCATAAGAAGAAGAGGACACGGGAGGACATGTTCTCGGAGCTTATAGCCTGCTCCAGAGCCCAGGCAGCACAGCAGACCCAGTGGCGGGAGAACTTGACCCGAATGCACCAAGCCAACATGGATCGGGAGGAGAGGTGGCGTCAGGAAGACCAGCAGGCGACTCAAACCCTGCTTGGACTAATGAGGGAGCAAACGGACACGCTCCGGCGCCTTGTGGATGTTCTGCAGGAACGGAGGCAGGAGGACAGAGCCCCGCTGCAGTCCATCTCTAACCGCCCTCCCCCGCCACCAAGTCCCATACTCCCCTCACCCAAAGTGCACAGAAGGAGAGGCGGCAGAGTCCCTGCTAACTCTCACTCCACCCCTGCAGAGAGCTCGAGCAGCAGAAGGCTCTCATTCCCCAAAATTTGACAAGTTCTTTCCTTCCCGCCTGACACAAGCCCCCGTCCAAGTTTCACTTTCCCAGTTCCATGTTTGGTTGATAATAAAAAATACGTTTCTGTTAACTACTGTTTCCATCATGTTCTTTTGGAGGAGGGGGGGATAGGGGGTTGGTAATTCGACAGGACAGTCACCTTTGGCAGGGTATATAGTCGGGGGCAGGCACAGCAGCAGGGCACATACATAGTGCAGTGATGCAGTGACTAGTTACCCTGGTTAGTCTGGGAGGTTGTTTTCATGTTATGTGGTGGGGGGTGGGTTGCTCTGTGACTTTGTGGCAGGGGAGGGCAGTTACAGATCTTAAGCGGCGGTCCTTAGGCAGGATCACAGAGCCACACAGCAGGGGATCTGTAACCGTCCTCCCCCTGCCACAAAGTCACATAGACCCCCCCATACACACAGTCCCTATCAGGAGGGGTGACAGGCTCCGTTGAAACAACCATCCCACCGCAGCGGAGCCTGTCAATCCTTGAGTTTAGAAGCTGCATTCGCGCCACTACAGTACACCCGCTCCGCACCACAGTCTGCGTCCCAGTTTTAAAAAATTCCCGCGAATACAGTATTAAAGAAAACGGTGTGCTTTAACAAAGTAGAACTATTTTTATTTTGAAACGTGTGTTGGAAGTGGGGTGAAGGGGGTATGTAACTGGATAGGATAGTCAACATTAACTGGGCAAAGAAACGGGGGCAGGTTTAGCTTCTCAATACACAAACTTTAAAGTCACAGGTTACCCTGCTCACTCAGGAACTTTGCTTTCAAAGCCTTCCGGATGCACAGCGCTTCCCGCTGGTCTCTTCTAATCGCCCGGCTGTCTGGCTGTGAGTAATCAGCAGCCAGGCTATTTTCCTCAACCTCCCACCCCGCCATAAAGGTCTCCCCCTTGCTCTCACAGAGATTGTGGAGCACACAGCAAGCTGCAATAACAATGGGGATATTGGTTTCGCTGAGATCACAGCGAGTCAGTAAGCTTCTCCATCTCCCCTTGAGACGTCCAAAAGCACACTCCACCACCATTCTGCACTTGCTCAGCCGGTAGTTGAAGAGTTCTTTTTCAGTGTCCAGGGCGCCAGTATAGGGCTTCATGAGCCAGGGCATTAGCGGGTAGGCTGGGTCCCCGAGGATGACTATAGGCATCTCCACATCCCCAAGAGTTATTTTGTGGTCCGGGAAGTAAATACCTTGCTGCAGCCGTCTAAACAGACCAGAGTTCCTGAAAACACGAGCGTCATGAACCTTGCCCGGCCATCCCACGTAGATGTTGGTAAAATGTCCCCTGTGGTCCACCAGTGCTTGCAGCACCATGGAAAAGTAGCCCTTTCTGTTAATGTACTGGCTGGCCTGGTGTTCCGGTGCCAGGATAGGGATGTGAGTTCCATCTATGGCCCCACCGCAGTTTGGGAATCCCATCGCTGCAAAGCCATCTATGATCGCCTCCACGTTTCCCAGGGTGACTACCTTTGGCAGCAGTACATCAACGATTGCCTTGGCTACTTGCATCACAACAACCCCCACGGTAGATTTGCCCACCCCAAACTGGTTCGCGACTGACCGGTAGCTGTCTGGCGTTGCAAGCTTCCACAGGGCTATGGCCACTCGCTTCTGGACAGTCAGGGCTGCTCGCATCTGGGTGTCATTGCGCTTCAGGGCAGGGGACAGCAACTCACAAAGTTCCAGGAAAGTTCCCTTCCGCATGCGAAAGTTTCGCAGCCACTGGGATTCATCCCAGACCTGCAGCACTATGCGGTCCCACCACTCAGTGCTTGTTTCCCGTGCCCAGAATCTCCTTTCGACGGCATCAACATGACCCATTGCCACCGTGATGTTCTCGGCGCTGGGTCCCCTGCTTTCTGAGAGGTCTGTGCTACTCTCAGACTTCAGGCCATCACCGCGTTGACGTAGCCTCCTCGCCTGACTTTTCTGCATCTGCCTCAGGGAAAGGTGTATGATAAGTTGCGAGGCGTTGAGAGCGGCCACAACTGCAGTGATGGTTGCAGCAGGCTCCATGCTCGCAGTGCTGTGGCGTCCGCGCTGTCACTGACTAGAAAAGTGCGCGAACTGATTTCCCGCCGGCGCTTTCAGGGAGGGAGGGCGGGAGTGATGGACGGATGACGACAGTTACCCAAAAGCACCCTGGACACCTTTTTTTTACCCAGAAGGCATTTGCGGCTCCACCCAGAATTCCAATGGGCAGCGGGGACTCCGGGAACTGTGGGATAGCTGACCACAGTGCACCACTTCCAATGTCGACGCTTTCCCCGTTAGTGTGGACTCACAAAGTCGAATTACTGTCCTTAGTGTGGACACACACGTTCGACTTTGCAATATCGATTCCAAAAATTCGATTTAAGTAAAATCGAACTACTCTCGTAGTGTAGACAAGGCCTTAGTCTCAGAGGTGGAGGGTGTCCCCTGTATTCCCATCCTCTCAGTGGCTAGTGTCCTGTGCTCTCTCCCACCATACCCCACCCCTGGCAGCTGGCGCCCTGCATGCCAATGTCCCCCTGCTCCTCACGCAGGTGTTAGCATCTCAGAAGTTATTTCTCAGAAATACATGGACACAGATGTACTAAGTATATTTTTTATCATTTCATGCTTGACTAGGTCTCATGCAGAAGTACATTTTTCATGTGCTGTATCCTCAGACTGACATAATGAAATGCAAATATTAAAGAACACCCAGATCTCAAAATAAGTGAAAAATTCTGTACAGAATTTTTACATTCATGCTTCTAATTTGAAAGCTGTCAATACATTTTTAATGTATAAAAGCATAGAAATGTAGGGCGGGGCGGGAAGGGACCTTGAGAAGTCGTGAAGTCCAGCCCCCTGCTCTGAGACAGAACCAAATAAACACAGACCATTCCTGCAGGGATTTGTCCTACCTGTTCTTAAAAACCTCCAATGATAAGGATTCCACAACCTCTCTTGGAAGCCTATTCCAGAGCTCAACTGCCCTTATAGTTAGAAAGTTTTTCATAATATCTTACTTAAATCTCCCTTGCTGCAGATTAAGCCCACTACTTCTTGTCCTGTTGACATTTTCCGTTAGTTCCTAAAATTGTGTGCTTCTGTTTTCAAAGTGCTGAACTGAATTAAGCAGTAAGTTTACTTCAAATAATATTTATTAATAAAATACTGATGGTGCTGCAATTTAATCCTAAACCCCCCTAAAAGCCAGAATTTTTTCCCTAATTTCAGAATCAGGAGCTGAACACTGGTTAATGGGAGTCAGAGGCTAAATACAGACCTGCTGAACTATAGTGCCAGATAGGTTAATCATTTTGCCTTTCCAATATCTAAAATGGGCACTAAAATAAAACTTTTTTCATCTCTAGTTCACGAGGCACTTGTCAAAGGTGGAGAAGCATATATAAATAAGCCCAATTTACAGATCTAATGAAGCACTCTGATCTGAAACATTTGTTCTGAGAACAGTGTGGGCTACTTGGAAAAAAAAAAAAAAGCTATGACATATACAAGGATCTGGGTTCTGTTTCCATTTCTGCTACAAGTTACCAGTGACACCACGGGCAAGTCACTTAATTTCTCTGCCTCAGTTACCCCATTTGTAACATGAAGTTGTTATATTACTGCCTTCTAGCATGCTGCAAAAGTGCACTACATAAGAGTTGCAAAGTGCATAAGGATTAAAACTACTCAGCAAAGAGGTGGAAACATAACTGAAGACATCATAGCTTTCAGCTATGGGCACACTCCTAAGTAAGGAGGCATTTTGGTGAGAGGGAAAAAAATGCCTTTTCATTCACTCCTCATGTGCCTTACAAGGGTGTAGGGGGTAAGGAAATTATGACTTGCTGTAGTATTTAAGATCATGTAATTAAAAACTGTTGTAATTCATACAGACAACAAAGCTCAATCTGAACTTTCGCACACACCTTAACTGTTTCTTAATGTAGGTTTTTAAGCTGAATTTCCTAACGGGGTGGTTTTTGTTTCTTCTGCTTTTTTTGCTGCGTCCCACACAAAGGTGCACATCAGAGTATGTTAATAGCCCAAGCTGATGCAGCCTTAAGGAGCCAGAGTTCTATGGAATTATGCCTCATTTAATGTGCACTTTAGAAGAGGCACTGATATGCAGCAGAGCCCATCTTCGCCTGGAGGTGTTAACCAATCATTCCCAAAATACTATACATCAACAGAGTCTGACTTCCAAATACTCAGTTCAATTTTGATTACATTATAATTTTCTCCAAGACATGCCAAGTCATTTCTTTTTATTGAAGACTATTTTGCTTCTCAATTTCAACTTTCTACCAGTCATTTCATGACTAGAGCTGTTCAAAACATGTCACAAGTTGCACCAATGGTAGCAGTGACAAGAAACAGACATATTCCCCAAGCATTGTAGATACCTAAACTGATGGTGATCACTGCTTTAACTCTAGATTGTAAACTCTTTGAGAAATTGACTGTTTGTACAGCACCTAGCACACAGGGGTCCTGGTCCATGACTAGGGGCCCTGAGTACCAAAGCAATGCATATAATTAATAGTAATATAGATGGAGTCTTAAGGCTCCAAGAGAGTCATACTGATCTATGGGAAGGTAAAGAATTGGGGTTTAAGGATGTAATTTTTTAAGTTGTTTTCAATACTTTTGATTAGTATTTAATCACACAAATTTTATTTGTATTTTATAATACAGCCCACACCAGATTAAAGCATACATCCATCATGAATGAGAATTGTTCCTATAAACTTACTTCTTGTGACCATTTTTGTAACCCATTAAGTCACCACAGATAAACATGGAAGTAAGTTTGTAAAGCCAAACAGATCTTGATGGATAAATGAAACAAACCCATGTTTGTTGTTAGAAGGACCAGAGCCTAACTCAGTAACCCTATGTGTTTGTTCAGACTCCCAAAGAAGAAAAAAAAGAAGGTATTCAAGATCACAAAATTAGAGATTATTATTAATCATGTTTATTATTACGCAAGTGCCTATGGATCAAAGAAGCTTGGGACCCAATTGTGCTAGGCACTGTACAAACACAAAGTAGTGGCCAGTCCCTGACAAATCAGCATTGGCTGGAGGCCATTATAATAGCTTTGTGATGGGGCAGCCCCGCCTCACACTAGCCCCAGCGGCGTCAGACCAGTAGCTCTGACAGAGAAAGTCCCGCCCCTTTCGTACTGGGCATGCTCCAAGTGCTCTGGGAGTATAAAAGGAGGGAATTCAGCTCAGTCTGACAACAGGAAGTTCCAGACAAAGGGGCGGGCCAGGCAAAGGAAATCGCCAGAGAATGGGCGCCCGCCCCGTGACCCCAAAGTCCCTAGCCCAGAGCCCAAACACAGGGCTGCCCAGGTACTGACCCAGAGGGACTCATTCCTACAAGAGAGAGGGAGCCCACCAGGTGGAGGCCCAGGACCCACCGAAGCCCGAGAGATATACCTATATCTATCTCATAGAACTGGAAGGGACCCCGAAGGGTCATCGAGTCCAGCCCCCTTCCTTCACTAGCAGGGATCTGGGGCAAAATTGATCCTAAGTGGCCCCCTCAAGGATTGAACTCACAACCCTGGGTTTAGCAGGCCAATGCTCAAACCACTGAGCTATCCCTCAGGGGTGCTGGGAGCATGGACAAGAGGGGCATTTTCGGCGAGACTGCCTGTTTATGGACTACAATTATGGACAAGCCTGGGTTGCCAGAAGAAGGGCCTGGAAGAGGACTGGGAAAGCTCGTGGTCCCCGTCCGGGTCAAGGGGATCCTCACAAATGCCCTCGTGGACTCTGGGTGCAGCCAGACCCTCATACGGGAGGGGCTGGTCCCCAACCCCAAACTCTGACACCCAGATCCACCTACAATATGTACATTGGGACATCCACCCTTACCCCTTGGCCTGGGCGAAGATAGAAGTCTGCCGCCGGGAGGGGGGCCTTCATGTGGGCATAGCCCCCAGATTAGCCTATCCAATAGTATTGGGATGAGACTGGCCGGGCTTTGGGGAGATTCTCCGGAGGTACCAACCGCCTGACCCACGAATGGATGGGTTTAGGCCCCCACGAGTGGGGCTGCTCTGACACATGCCAAGTGACAACCCCGGAGAAGGGACATTGGCGCTGGGAGAGACCTCTGCGAACAACCCCCCTGTAAGGCCCCTGTCAGTCAAGGAGGCTCAAATGGAACTGGAATGGGATGTGGACTTTGTGCAAGAACAGAGAGAGGACCCGACCCTAAGTAGAGCCTGGGAACAGGCCACCAGCCTGGGTCCAGACTCAGGCTCAACCCCTGGGCCTCCACAGGGTCCACGCTTTGAGATATGGTAAGATCGCCTGTATCGGGTAGTGCAAGAACCGCAGACCCAGGAGACATTCGGTCAGCTATAGGTCCCTCGGAGGTTGCGACAAAGCCTCCTCCAACTAGCCCACACTAACCACTGGGCTGGGCACCTGGAGCGGGATAAGACCCTCCAGAGCAGGCCTGCACAACATGCGGCCCGGGGGCCACATGCGGCCCGCATGGGCTCACTGTGCGGCCCGCGGGGGTTGAGTAGGTGGGCTCACTGTGCGGCCCGCAGGGGAGTGAGTAGGCAAGCGGTGGGTGAAGTGGGGGGGCTGAGTAGGCGAGCAGGCGGGGAGTGAGTAGGTGAGCCAGGGGAGGGGGGCTGAGGAGGCAAGCGGTGAATCGGTGGCTGACCTGTTCTACTGATCTGGTCTGGCTCCCATCCCCTCTCCCAGGGCCAGCTCCAGGCACCAGCAAAACAAGCAGGTGCTTGGGGCAGCATATTTCTAGGGGCAGCATTCTGGCGCCGGCCATCATAGGCGCCAACTCCGAGGCATGGGGAAAATCTGCCCCCGCCTCCCCAGCTCGCCTCCGCTTGCTCCCCTCAGCGTGCCGCCGCCACTCCGCTTCTCCCCCTTCCCTCCCAGGCTTGCCGCACGCGAAACAGCTGTTTCACGCAGCAAGGCTGGGAGGGAGGACAAGCCGAGCGGCGGGGCACTCGGGGGAGTCAGCGGTGGTGGTGGAGCGGAGGTGAGCTGGAGCGGGGAGTGGTTCCTCTACCCCCTGTTACTTCCTGCGCCCCCCCACCCTAGCTCACCTCTGCTCCGCTTGCTCCCCTGAATGCGCCGCTGCTCTGCTTCTCCGCCCTCCCTCGCCTGAGATGGACGGGGGAGAAGCGGAGCGGCAGCACACCCGTGGGAGCAGGCGGAGCGGAGGTGAGCTAGGGCAGGAGGTCACGGGGGGCCTGCAGGAAGCAATGGTGGGGGGGAAATGCGGTACGCCAGGGGAGGAGGTGGGGCTGGGGATTTGGAGAAGGAGTTCGGAAGGGGTGGAGTTGGGGCGGGGCCAGGGGCAGAGGGGCACGAAAAAAGGGGGGGGGGCAAAAATATTTTTGCGTGGGGTGGCAAAAATCCTAGAGCCGGCCCTGCCCTCTCCAAGAGTTGCAGCTGTCTGGAGGTGCCTGCCTTCCACGCCTTCCTCATTCACACCTCATTCATTCAACAGGGCAATTGATTACAAAGTGGAGGGAAGATCTTATTCTACTTCTAGCAAAAAGACATTTTTCTTTTACCTTAATTATACTACCTTAGGGGCCCGCTATAACAAATTACCGAGGTTCAATACTGCTCGTTCGGTGGGATGGCGCTGGGGAAGGAGGGTTTGTTTCCGTGTGGTGTGTGGCGCCGGGGGGGGGGGGGGTTGTTGTGTTTCGAGGGGGCTGGGTGGCACTGGGGAGGGGGGTTTGGCAGCGCTTGGGGGGTTTCGGCTGTTTTCTTTGGAGTAATATGGCCCTCGCCGCTTTACAAGTTGTGCAGGCCTGCTCTAGAGGATAGCTCGCCAGTTCTTCTGGCCTGGCATACACCGAGAGAGGTGGGACTACTGCGCATCTTTCCCGGGATGCCAACTGGTGGGACCAAAGGGTGTGTCCTGGACATCCCGATCCCTATGCCCATCGTCGCCATACCCTTTGAACGGATTGAGATGGACCTGGTCGGCCCCCTTGAAAGAAGTAAGTCAGGAAACCGCTTCATCCTAGTGGTAGTGGTCTATGCGACATGTTACCCTGAAGCGGTGCCCCTGCGGATGGCCACAGCGCCAGCGATCGCTACCGAACTAGTGAAGATTTTTGCTAGAGTTGGGATACCGGCGGAAATCCTGACGGATCAGGGTACGAACGTGTCTTCTAAGTTGATAGCTGAATTGTGCAGCCTCCTCCATATACGAACACTCCAGACATCAGTCTATCATCCCCAGACAGACGGCCTGGTGGAACATTTCAATGGTACACTAAAATCCATGTTAAGGAAGTTCGTGGAGGAGGACCCTATGCATTGGGGCACCCTGTTGCCAGCCCTGCTGTTCGCCATCAGGAAAGTACCCCAGGCATCGATGGGGTTTTCACCCTTTGAACTCTTGTACGGCAGGCAGCCCCGGGGGATCCTGGACCTCCTGAAGGAGGAGTAGGAAGCCCAGGAGACCCGAATCCTCGGGACCACCCAATACGTATTGCAACTCTGAGAACAGCTACAAAAGCTAGGTGCGTTCGCCTGGGAGAACCTGATACAGGCCAAAGCGAACCAAGAACGCCTCTATAACTGAGGAACTAGGGGATGGAGTTTCGGCCCCGGAGATCGGGTGTTGCTTTTGTTGCCATTGGCAAAATCAAAACTGCTAGCCAATTTGGCAGGGACCCTATGAGGTAATCCGGAGGATTGGACCAGTAGACTACGAGGTCCGGCTACCAGGGCGATGGAGGAAGACGCGCATCTACCATGTGAATCTTCTGAAGGCCTGGAAGACCAGGGAAGCCCTGCTCATCGGCCCGTCCACCCCGGAATCAGAACTCGGACCCCTAATAGGGGACCCCCCTGGACCCAAGGCCGGTGACGTTAGGGGCAGGCCTTGCCCCCGTACAGCAACAGCAAATACAGCAATTGATAGGGGAGTTTCCCCGACGTCTTATCGGCCCACCCAGGACAAACTGCCATGATGAGTCATCATATTGCAACCACTCCTGGTCAGAAGGTAAGAGACCACCACCGGCCGTTACCCCGGAAAATGTGGGACACAGTCCGAAAGGAACTGGAGACAATGCTGGAGATGGGGGTCGTGGAGGAATCAAAGAGCGAGTGGCGCAGCCCCATCAGCTTAGTCCCAACACCTGATGGGTTTTTGTATCGACTTCTGAAAGGTCAATGCCATCTCCCGCTTCAACGCATATCCGATGCCGCAGGTGGATGAACTGTTGGAACGGCTCAGGGGAGCGAGGTACTTGTCAACCTTAGACCTAACCAAGGGATACTGGCAGATCCCTCTCACACCAAACTCCCAGGAGAAGACTGCCTTCTCAACGCTGTTCAGCCTCTTCCAATTTATAACTATGCCGTTCGGGCTACACGGAGCCGCAGCTATGTTCCAGCGGTTGATTAATAAGGTCTTACAACCCCACGACCAGTGGTGTATATAGACGACATCGTAGTCTATAGCAACAACTGGGAGGACCACCTACGCCATCTGGCTGGGGTGTTGCAGACCCTTAGAGCAGCCGGCCTTACAGCCAACCCAGCGAAGTGCCACCTCGGGCAAGAGGAGGTAACCTACCTTAGATATACGGGGCGGGGGGAAGGAACTGACGCCCCTAATCAGCAAAGTGCAAGCTCTCAGAGACGTACCCATCCCCAAGATGAAGAAGCAAGTGAGCCAGTTTTTGGGCCTAGGCAGATATTACCACCACTTCATGCCAGACTTTGCATCCATAGCCACCGCCTGTCGGACCTGACAAAGAACTTGCAGCCTCGACAAGTGCAGTGGTCGGAAAAGTGCAACGAAGCCTTCGAAGCTCTGAAAGACTGATTTATACATGAACCAGACCTGCGACACCCAGACTTTTCAAAAGAATTTATACTTCAGACAGATACCTCGGAAGTTGGCCTGGGGGCTGTACTCCCCCAGGAATTGGACGGGGAAGAACACCCGATACTCTATTTAAGCCACAAACTGTTCCCCCAGGAACAACGTTACTCCACAATAGAGAAAGAGGCCCTGGTGGTGAGATGGGCCATCAACGCCCTACGTTATTATCTGTTGGGGAATAATTTCAGGCTGATCACAGACCATGCCCCCCTATGGTGGATACATAGTATGAAGGACACGAACCCCCAGATGCTACGGTGGTACCTCTCCCTCCAACCCTACGACTTCCGTGCATTTCATTGCCCGGGTAAAGCCCACGCTAATGCAGATTTCTTTTCCAGACAGGGGGAGGAGCAGGCGGCCCAACCCGGGGGATCCATCTTGAGGGGGAGGGTGTGTGACGAGGCAGCCCTGCCCCGCACTAGCCCCAGCGGCACCAGACCAGTAGCTCTGACAGAGGAAGTCCCGCCCTGTTCGTACTGGGCATGCTCCAAGTGCTCTGGGAGTATAAAAGGAGGGAACTCAGCTCAGTCTGGGCTGGCGGCTGCAGGGGAAGGACCTGACTGGGAAGTTCCTGCAGAGGATCAGCCAACACTCTTGAAGCTGCTGGGAATGGAGGCTTCTACAGGCCGGCACAAACCCCCTACTGCGGGAGGAACCAGGGGAGGCGACGGACCCGGAGACCCGCAGAGAACCTTGGGATTCGTGGGAGACCAACTCCCAAGCCAGTAGGAAGTGACCCGGGGGGGCGTGTGTGACTGACTGGTACCTTGCCCCTGGTGAGCCTCAGTGTGTTTCAGTAGGATTCCCCTGCTGAGCCAGTAGTAAGGTCCTACTACCCTGAAATGAGGGCTTATTCTATGGACTCTGGCCACTAGGCCATGCTGCCCTGCAACAAGGGCTTATTCTATGCACTCTGGCCACTAGGCCGTGCTGCCCTGTAGCGAGGCGCATAAACCCTCACAAGGTTCTAGAGCAGGGGTTCTCACAACAAATTTTTTGGTGGCCTCAGAGTGCAGCCACCAACTCTTCCTGGTGACCCTGGTTACAATTTTAACTAAAATTCCTAATTAAGTTTAGGAAAGAGAAATAAATATGCACATATACATGTCCAAATCATTGCAATTTATTTATGTTGGGATTTTTTGCAGACTCCGTAATAAAAATAATGTACACTTGTCTCTATTCTTCACTGGACCTAAACAGAATAGAAACACAAAGAAGGTGCTTTGAACGTTCTTGTCTTTTTTGTTGTTGTTTATTTTGCTTTTTTGGTTGCTTTTTTCAAGACTTGCTAGCTACTAAGTCTGCTGCTGTGCAAAGTGATGTTCCCAAACATACAAATATCACTTTTCACAGTAGACGACTTACTCAGCCCTGGCAAACCCAGAGACAAATTAAGCCCTGGATGGGGAGGTGGGTAGGGAGGTAGTGAGGGCCGGGGGAAATAGATGGGGGTGAGCCCAGGGCCAGAGCCTGCTGTCCGCCACCCGTGGGAAAGTGGGGAACTCGCTAGCAGCCTGCTTCTCCAGCATTTGTCTCTCCAGAAGGGGGCAGGACCCAACCCCTGCTGGCGGCCTTGGAGGAGGGGCCACTGTACTCCCCCTCCCCCCATCACTGCCCAGGAGGCTCTGGCTGCAAGAAAAGCCCCTAGCAGCCACAGTGGCCCTATTTGAGAAACACTGTTCAAGATACACGGCATTCAGCAATAAGAAAAAAAAAAAAACCACACACACCGGAATCGTTGTTTAAAACACAATATAGTTAAATTATTTTCACCTTAGGAGGACAGTTAAATAGGATTCTACATCCTAGAAGTTAGAGATGGTCCAGTTCTGGACCCTGGAACTGGTATTCTGGGTTGGGCTTCTCTGCTGAAAGCAGATCTAATCTGGGCTTTTCAGACAGTTCACATTTTCATTTCAAAACCACTTTATAACAGGTATTATGCAGCTCTTCCATTGTATCTAATTAGTACATATTCTTAGCAGGATAAGCTCTAGATGGCCATCAATAAAACATTCCAACAACTGTATTTCATTTACCCAACTCTCTCTTTACTGCAATCATTTATTACTGATACAGCATAATTTATGACTGATATCTTACACTGGACCGTCATTTTAATTCAACATCTTGTAACTTCACAATTGCTGACATTCACAAGGGTTCCCTACACCATATCTGACTTTATGGGCTTAAGACAGTTTACTCTGAGGATCTGTCCCCATATTTTTAAGTGTCACTGTCCAGGATGTGGAGGGACTTGGTTATACTGAACCCCAATTCAATTCCAACCATATCATGCTCTGGCCAATCTACAGTCTTCCTAGAAGCATGGATCAGGGCATTTACACCAGGCAGGGTTCCTTACACTTTCCTCTCAATCATAGATAACCAAGAGATAGCTACAAAAGTTACTTTTTAGCCAAGTAGTTCAGTCACACAGGGATGCTGTTTAGTTTATTATTTAGACTCAAGTCTTTAGGGGACCCTGATGACAGGACAAACACTGCGAGCTACAGAAGATACTCTCCTCAGAGACAGTACCCTTCGAATAGTAAAAGCAAGAAAAGTTCAGCATTTTGTACACCAGGGGGCAATGTATTCTTTAAAATGGCCAACCGAGTTGCATTTTATATGAAAATCTTGTGTTTTGTCTGGAAAAGCTGGCTAACTTTTCAGAGAACAGTATGTGCTAAGGTAACTTTGGAAACATTGCTGCTTGTTCTTAAATCCAGATCAACCCACTGATCTACTGTAATAGTTACTTAAAGAAGTCAAAGCATTTACTAGAACAGTGCAAGTAACAGCGTGAACACACACGGGAAGGATTGCACTTTCTCCAAACCCCTCCTCTATTCCCCCTCCCCCCCCCCCCCCCCCCCCGCTGAACCAAGACAATCATCATAATGTCAATAGAAGACAAGATCTTAACAATAAGTTCCACCTCCTGGTGGAAATGCTGCCTGCACTGATCATTACTATATGATGGGAAATGAGGCCAAACCAGAACACCTGATCCATACAGCCTCTACCTTTGGGAAGATCTAGTTTTAGATCTGAACTTCTCAGCACAAGTCCATTTCAGTAGGAGGGATCCTAATATCCCATCAAGCTCTGGAGATCCCGCTCTTAATCTGGATCCATCTCTAGATAGAATATAAAATTCTAGTTGGTTAACTTGCGAACTCTGACTTGTATGGTCACTTATATTGTAGGTTTTTTCAAATGACAATCACAGTCTGGCTAAAACAAATCTCCAGACATAGGAATGGACTAAAACAGAAGCATGTGGAAGTCTCCAGGCCTCCAGCCACACATGTGGAACTTATATCTCTATAAGCATTTCTTAGCCCTTCCTCCACCAGTGGCAGTACAGCTGAACCATACTGACATTGACAATACAGAACCAGTTACTTGTCTGTCATCCCTTCACTTACTAGAAAGCTACAGATGGAAGCCTAGTGCTGAAAGCCAATGTAGTAATGTATGTAGGGTGACCAAGTGTGAAAAATTGGGACAGAGGAGGGGGGGGTAATAGGAGCCTATATAAGAAAAAGCCCCAAATATCGGGACGGTCCCTATAAAATTGGGACATCTTGACACCCTAAATGTATGTAGTACACTGCCACATTAGTTAGGCCTATTTCTCACAGAACTCTTACTTTATCTCCAAGTAATGCCTCAGTTTCTCTTAGCCTCAATCATCTTTAGCTTGGTAAGCATGACCACAAGAATCACTTCAATGCCAATTGGCAGAGGTTTCACTCTTCTAGAACACTAACTGTTATCAGGCTTGCCAAACTCATTACATGTAGCAGGCAGCTTTCACAATCTTTATCTATAAAGAATGTCATGTAAGTTCTTAAATGAAAGCCAGGATCTCACAGATCATTAATATCATTGTGAAATATACATATTGACATTATTTAAGGAGTTAAATGTATATATACACACTGGAATATATGTTTTAAAGTCAGAATCAAAGCACTATTGACAAACAGATTTTTGCCAGACAAAGGATGTATATTCACCTGTCTGCCTCAGTTCAAATGTAAATTAAGCATTGCAAGCCAACACAACGGAAGCCGTGTTTGTATACAAAGTCAACACGAGTACATGAAGACTTCATGGAGTCAGCACACCAGGAAATAAACAACAGGGTCATCCTGACTCTGGAGACAAAACAATGAATTTGGGGGGATATAAGGAAAAGGCAAAAGGACATCTCTTGATCCTTCACTGAGGAAGTAAAAAGGATAGCACTTTCTGCACTCATGAAAGAGGGTTGTTGGCTGGAGATGTTGGAAGATTGCATTAGGTGAGATTAACAGGCTAAAATCCTTGTATAAAATAGTTTAAGTTTACACTCTAGGAAGCATGTTGTACTTTGTTCCCAATGTTATCCTTCTTACTCTCTCTTAAATCTCAGCCTTTGATAACAAACTTATGATTGATTCATAGATTCATAGATTCATAGATTATAGGACTGGAAGGGACCTCGAGAGGTCATCGAGTCCAGTCCCCTGCCCGCATGGCAGGACCAAATACTGCCTAGACCATCCCTAATAGACATTTATCTAACCTACTCTTAAATATCTCCAGAGACGGAGATTCCACAACCTCCCTAGGCAATTTGTTCCAGTGTTTAACCACCCTGACAGTTAGGAACTTTTTCCTAATGTCCAACCTAGACCTCCCTTGCTGCAGTTTAAACCCATTGTTTCTGGTTCTATCCTTAGAGGCTAAGGTGAACAAGTTCTCTCCCTCCTCCTTATGACACCCTTTTAGATACCTGAAAACTGCTATCATGTCCCCTCTCAGTCTTCTCTTTTCCAAACTAAACAAACCCAGTTCTTTCAGCCTTCCTTCACAGGTCATGTTCTCAAGACCTTTAATCATTCTTGTCGCTCTTCTTTGGACCCTTTCCAATTTCTCCACATCTTTTTTAAAATGCGGCGCCCAGAACTGGACACAATACTCCAGCTGAGGCCTAACCAGAGCAGAGTAGAGCGGAAGAATGACTTCTCGTGTCTTGCTCACAACACACCTGTTAATGCACCCCAGAATCATGTTTGCTTTTTTTGCAACAGCATCACACTGTTGACTCATATTTAGCTTGTGGTCCACTATAACCCCTAGATCCCTTTCTGCCGTACTCCTTCCTAGACAGTCTTTTCCCATTCTGTATGTGTGAAATTGATTTTTCCTTCCTAACTTCATCCTGTTTAACTCAGACCATTTCTCCAATTTGTCCAGATCATTTTGAATTATGACCCTGTCCTCCAAAGTAGTTGCAATCCCTCCCAGTTTGGTATCATCCGCAAACTTAATAAGCTTACTTTCTATGCCAATATCTAAGTCATTGATGAAGATATTGAACAGAGCCGGTCCCAAAACAGACCCCTGCGGTACCCCACTCGTTACGCCTTTCCAGCAGGATTGGGAACCATTAATAACAACTCTCTGAGTACGGTTATCCAGCCAGTTATGCACCCACCTTATAGTAGCCCCATCTAATTTGTATTTGCCTAGTTTATCGATAAGAATATCATGCGAGACCGTATCAAATGCCTTACTAAAGTCTAGGTATACCACATCCACAGCTTCACCCTTATCCACAAGGCTCGTTATCCTATCAAAGAAAGCTATCAGATTGGTTTGACATGATTTGTTCTTCACAAATCCATGCTGGCTGTTCCCTATCACCTTACCACCTTCCAAGTGTTTGCAGATGATTTCCTTAATTACTTGCTCCATTATCTTCCCTGGCACAGAAGTTAAACTAACTGGTCTGTAGTTACCTGGGTTGTTTTTATTTCCCTTTTTATAGATGGGCACTATATTTGCCCTTTTCCAGTCTTCTGGAATCTCTCCCGTCTCCCATGACTTTCCAAAGATAATAGCTAGAGGCTCAGGTACCTCCTCTATTAGCTCCTTGAGTATTCTAGGATGCATTTCATCAGGCCCGGGTGACTTGCAGGCATCTAACTTTTCTAAGTGATTTTTAACTTGTTCTTTTTTTATTTTATCCGCTAAACCTACCCCCTTCCCATTAGCATTCACTATGTTAGGCATTCCTTCAGACTTCTCGGTGAAGACCGAAACAAAGAAGTCATTAAGCATCTCTGCCATTTCCAAGTTTCCTGTTACTGTTTCTCCCTCTTCACTAAGCAGTGGGCCTACCCTGTTTTCACTATAAATATATCTCAGTGCTGTGCTGTTATATAGGAGTTGATCCTCAGCTGAATCAAACAAGCAAGTGTGTACACTATCCCTTTTGTGATAGCACACCTAGTAATTTCTGCACGCATCCAGTGGTTAAGGGCTGGACACTGCCAGGAGAGCTCCAAGGACTTGGGGGTTGGTGTGTGCCCATCGCTAATGTGCATAGAGAAAATGAGGTCTGCAGAGGACTGGAAGGCAATGCTTGTGTTGCCACAGGCTGTTGGTTTCAGGGAGCTGAGCCACAGCAGGCACAAACAAGACTACTTCATGCTAAGGGCGGGTAGTGGTGAGACTGGAAGGCATCAATGAGTTCATTCCAGATCCCAATGCACATCTGTCTGTATCAAATGACATCTGTATGACAGCTGAAGACTAGAATAATAGGGTTGCTGCAGGTCAGAAATTAGGTATAAACTGATAATTATATTTATTTTTAATGGGGAAAGCTTACAGAGTGCCTTTACACTGGCAGCTTAAATAAGGATACTTACCACTAGTTAAAAATTCCTCCAACTTCAAGAGACTTCCTTTGTTTTTGTTTTTTTCTGCCACTTTTCCACATATCAGCAAACAGATCTTCTGCTTCAAGTTCTTTTGCCCCAATAACTTAATATTAAATCTTGAAAAAAAAATTGCGCTTATGAACCCAGCTCCAGTGAATACTGTTCTCCTATTTTACTACTATGGTAGCTAATGTGCTAATCATTTAGTTGAGCCAATAAACTAAGAGCTTTGGACTTCTTTGTAAAAAATAAATGCACTAAACAGCAGAAAAATGCATTTTAATACAACACCCTTATATGTCAGGACAGTGGAAACATCATCTCTAAGCCTGTGTACACATATATTCACCATATGGATGGGAGGTTAGGATTGCCCTGAACACTTAGAAATATTTTCCAATAAATTCCCTGTTGTACCATAGTTCATTTTATTTGAAAACTAAATATAAATTTTATTGTGCCTTTCCCTCTGTGCAGCAATTAATTAAAATATTTGACCCAATTTTGCCTTCAGTTATGCAATCATGAACTCCCACTGAAATCAGGTGGAGTTAGCTCTTTTGATGGCAGAGCTAGCCCTATGTTCATAGATTTTATTATAAATGTACTAAATATGCATTGTAATGTTTGCATATTTTGCTTTGTGTTGTTTCCCGTAGAGGGAAAATAACCCCTCATTTTCAAGTTTCAAAATAGTTATTAAAATATGCATTGCATGTCCTCTAGCGACACCATCAGAGGACCCAACCACATCAGCCACACCATCGAGGGCTCATTCACCTGCACGTTTACTAATGTTATATATGCCATCATGTGCCAGCAATGCCCCTCTGCCATGTACATTGGCCAAACCAGACAGTCCCTACGTAAAAGAAGAAATGGACACAAATCGGACATCAGGAATCATAACATCCAAAAACCAGTAGGTGAACCCTTCAACCTCCCTGGACATTCTATAACAGATTTAAAAGTAACTATTCTTGAACAAAAAAACTTCAGAAACAGACTTCAAAGAGAAACAGCAGAACTAAAATTCATTTGCAAATTTAACACTGTTAATTTGGGCTTGAATAGGGACCGGGAGTGGCTGGCTCATTGCAAAAGCAGCTTTGCCTGTCCTGGAATTGACACCTCCTCATCTATTATTGGGAATGGACTACATCCACCCTGATCAAATTGGCCCAGTCAACATGGTTCTCCACTTGTGAGGTAACTCCCTTCTCTTCATGTGTCATTATATAATGCCTGCGTCTGTAACATTCACTCCATGCATCTGAAGAAGTGAGGTATTTTACCCACGAAAGCTTATGCCCAAATAAATCTGTTAGGCTTTAAGGTGCCACTGGACTCCGCATTGTTTTTGTGGATACCGACTAACACAGCTATTGTCTCTAAAGAGTCTATTGTCCTTAAAAAAAAATTCTGGCTCCTATCTCTATACTTTAGTGTAATAGTACCTCTTGAGAAGAAAACATGCAGAGTTTAAGTGAAGGATGTTAAGGAGTTAATAATGAATCCAATATAACACTGCCTTGCCTGTGGTTGTTTATGTTTGTGCAAAGAAGATGTAAAATGCAGTGGCATGGTGGAGTGGAAAATTCTGATTTGGTAATATTTGACACTAACTTTGCAGAGGTGTGAGAGACTGCTCGGGGTGAAAGGAAATGTAGAAGTATACCCCACATTGTGTCAGCTGTGCCTTCTAGACAAGCAATTGGTGCTGCCATGTCTTTTATACTATATTATCCAAAAAAGGGCTGCTGTCTGTAGTTACATGAATTCAGCTGCACCATAAAAATCATGGTTAGATGCTACTATGTTTGGGGACACAACATTGTCAATCTTCTCTCAGCCTGGATATTCAGTGTATTTTTAAAATAATCACTTATGAGGATAATAGGTATTTGGTATTGCAACTCTAACCAATTTCTAGTATTAAAAAAGCAGGTCACAACTATTTCAGTTGTAACAGAGTAATGTAAGGTATATTATTTAAGGCATAACATACAAAATATTAATCTCAAAGAAACACCCTGCACTTCCAGTGATGCTATAAATTGAGATACAAATTGAAGAAATTGATAGTTTTGTAAAGTCTATGGATTTTTCTATGATGTGCAGAATATTCACTTACAGAGATACCTTTTCCTAACCTAACTCACTCATTACCATAGTCAAACATATTAGCAAGAGAGCCCATAAACAGAAAAAAGTAACTGAACAACAACAAAAAAGACAATATATGTTTGCAACTTGTAGAAGTTTTCACCCACATCAGATCAGTCATCAAATAACCACAAAAGAAAAATGTCTCAGCATAAAGTTAAGTGAAGAAGTGTACTAAATTTACTTGTATGAATGATGTAATAGCAGTTGACTGCATGTCTATCACTTGAATTCAGTCATCTCTCACCATTCTGTTCAGTCCATAATGTAACATTACCTTACTTTTGATCTAACTCAATAAAATTCCATCTTCTACTTCACTGCAACTTACAATAAAACAATCATATGCAATGCACTTTTCTTTAACATATATATCTAACTCTTATATAGCAATGTCAGTATCTCAGTAGATCTAGTCCACCTTCCAAAAGGTTCAGCTTCTGCTATAACTAGATAATACAGTTCAGCTTGTTGTCAGAAATATCCCTGTTACTAGTTAAGATCAGAAGTGGAGGATGTCTGACTAGTTAGGTATCAGAAGTGGAAAGTATCTAGACTATTTATTCATTAAACACATTGGCAGGTGGTGTTCACAACATGGCATTTACCTAGAATAGCTCAACATTCACATCACTGTTATTTACCAAAGCTTATTAGGATCAGATTCATTTTGTACAAAATGAGCATCTAAAGAGAGAGTGGTTTTTTTTTTCATTTTAAATCATAGAATTGCGTTGTTTACCACTCTGCATCGTGGCAAAATGATGTAACCAGTGCTAATATTGGCACATGAAACCTGATGATTTGCTGTACAAAAAAACCCAACATTTCCTAATTCAAAAAAATACCACAGTGTGATATAGTATTTATTTCAGAAATCACATGTTCAGCCATGATGAAGTCAAATATGTAACATTGGGGGGGGGGGGGGGAATTCAAATGTGCATTTTTAGAAAAGGATTTGTGGCCTATAATGTTCCTAATAATGATTTCTTGTTTATAGATTATGACTATTCTGACTGCTCTTATACTAGGAGCATTGAAGGTAAACTCCAGATCCTTCCCTACAAAGTTATCTGTAAACAATGGCTTTCCTTTCAGCTATCATGTGGTAAGACCAACAGAATGATTACTACTCTTCTATAAAGGGAATAAGGAAAGCTGACCTTTGCGAATGGCTGTGTGAGACAAAGTTAAATAGCATTGACTGCAGTTTGTTGCACTCTGACCTTCTAGGTTGGTATCAATCATGGCAGTAGACAAAGTCTAAAACATATCTAAAATGCAGTAAGATTTCTAGTTAATTAAATCCAGCACAGTCCACAGGAATCTTTCCTCCCTGTCACCCCCACTCTACTTACAACATTCTAAATTCCCCATCACCTGCAGAAGAGTTCGAAGTGGTTCCTTTAAATATGGTACATTATGTGAGTGCACAAAAGAAGTCATTCATGAAGTGAGACTTTGGCCCAAAGGTATCAATGGGAGTTAGGCACCTAAATATCTTTGAAGACCTGAGCCTCAATCTCCCCTTCAATTTCCTGGCTGCAGCCCAATGCAAACTATAGTCCACTCCCCTCTAAATTCAGTGGTTGCCATTAATACATCAGCATTGGCAAACACAATTGTAGCTAAAATAAAACATTTTTCCTCTATACGTAAAATATGACATATGTATATCTGCGGTAACTGGGTGGTATCTTTTCAGCAAAGGTTGACTTTTTAACTAGTCAACAACATAAAAGGAAGTGGCAAAAGGAGCTGATATGGTGGAGACAAACACTTGTCCACATAAATATTTCATTTAGTCTTCACATCCAGGTGAAAAGAAATGTTCTGATTTTTTGGCACAATAGAAATGATTATTGCTTCTTAAAAGCTGCCTTTGACAGAAAAATATATGACAAGTTTGGAAAATGTTAGTTTCATGTACAGATGCCTTGAGAAAGTCTTAAACTGACTTAATTTGATTGGAGAGATTACATATGAGCCTATATGTACCCTAAACCTCCTTTGGGACCATGCTTATGGGAACATGGTCTTGTGTTTGGTCAAATAGCTTTGCTGTCTGCTGGACACAAATTTCTTTTCCAACATTTTGGGCCAAGATTTTCAAAAACTGGAATCTAAGGCTAGGTTCCTATAGCCATATTTTCGCATCAAAATAAGGGCCTGGTTTTTAGAAGTGCTGAGCAGCAGTCAGCAGATCCCATTTAAAAAAAAAAAACTGGTACTGCCGAGTGCCAAAATACGATTCTCGGAGCCCAGCTTGAGATTCCAATTTTTCAAAATCTGAGCTCCGATTACTTCAGACAAAACAATTGCAGGTTGGACTCCAGTTTACAAACAAAATGAAATCATGAACCCAAAGTCTATATATTAAAGATAAAATATCATATTACAACTTAATTTGTATTATTTGAGTCAGAGAGCAACATCACATGTAGTTTTGTTTTGTGTGTGGAAAATGTGCATTTGTTAAGGCCCCTCTAAACGTGTGATATATTTCAGTTTGTTTTCAAATAAAAAGAGGAAGAGCCTGCAAAAGCCTAGTTCATTTTGTTAAACACTACCAATAAAATGATAAAACAATCATTTGTTCGCGAGCGGCGAACAGCAGAGGCTAACAGCGGGAGTTTGCCTGGGAGCTGTCCAAGAGGAGGTACGCTAAGTGCTGCATTAGGGGGGCTGTGTTGGTGAGTATCTGAGTGCCTGCTGCTGGGACAGTTGGTCAGTTTGACCGTGTGCTTGATTGCTTGCTTGTTTGTTTGAAAAGTGTGAATTGGGAGTGCTTTGTTCCAGGTGGGCCTTGAGTGGGCCTGACTGGTATATAAGGGCAGTCAGCAGCGAACCAGCTGAGCGGCGAACAGCAGAGGCTAACAGTGGGAGTTTGCCTGGGAGCTGTCCAAGAGGAGGTACGCTAAGTGCTGCATTAGGGGGGCTGCGTTGGTGGGCCTTGAGTGGGCTTGACTGGTATATAAGGGCAGTCAGCAGCGAACCAGCTGAGCGGCGAACAGCAGAGGCTAACAGCGGGAGTTTGCCTGGGAGCTGTCCAAGAGGAGGTACGCTAAGTGCTGCATTAGGGGGGCTGCGTTGGTGGGCCTTGAGTGGGCTTGACTGGTATATAAGGGCAGTCAGCAGCGAACCAGCTGAGCGGCGAACAGCAGAGGCTAACAGCGGGAGTTTGCCTGGGAGCTGTCCAAGAGGAGGTACGCTAAGTGCTGCATTAGGGGGGCTGCGTTGGTGGGCCTTGAGTGGGCTTGACTGGTATATAAGGGCAGTCAGCAGCGAACCAGCTGAGCGGCGAACAGCAGAGGCTAACAGCGGGAGTTTGCCTGGGAGTTCGCGTGGGGAGAGCGCACCAAGGCTTTCATCTGCAGGTTTCTCTGAGTAGTTCCTGCAACAGTTGAGGAAGCTCTTAAGAGGACGGTGATATGGAAGGTGAGCGATCAGCTGTTGTAACCTGCACAGGTTGTGCCATGTTTGTCTTTCTTCCACAGGACAGAAGCGACTTTGTCTGTACAAAGTGCAAGCTGGTCTCCATGTTGGAAGAGAAGGTTCGAGGGCTGGAGAAACGAGTATTGACTCTGCGTTGCATAAGGGAAAATGAAGATTTCCTGGACAGACGTCAGGAGATGCTTCTACGGCCGCAATGTTCTGAAGATTCAGAGCAGGCGCAGCAGGGACAGAAGGATTGTGAGGAGGTTTGGCAGCATGTGACCTCCAGAAGGACAAAGAGGAGCATCCATGCACCAGCAATGGAAATACAGGTGAGCAATCGTTTCCATGTTCTCTCTACAGGTACTAATGCGGAGAGTGGACTAGATGACCCATCTGAGGGAAGGGAGCAGAAGGAGACTCCACCGATTGGAAGGCAAAAGATGCACTGTCCTAGGGATGGGGGTTCCACGACCACCACTCCCAAGAGGAGGAGGAGGGTGGTGGTGGTCAGGGACTCCCTCCTCAGGGGGACTGAGTCATCTATCTGCCGCCCCGACAGGGAAAACCGAGAGGTCTGCTGCTTGCCAGGAGCTAGGATACACGACGTGACGGAGAGACTGCCGAGACTCATCAAGCCCTCGGATCGCTACCCCTTCCTGCTTCTCCACGTGGGCACCAATGATACTGCCAAGAATGACCTTGAGCGGATCACTGCAGACTACGTGGCTCTGGGAAGAAGGATAAAGGAGTTTGAGGTGCAAGTGGTGTTCTCGTCCATCCTCCCTGTGCAAGGAAAAGGCCGGGGTAGAGACCGTCGAATCGTGGAAGTCAACGAATGGCTACGCAGGTGGTGTCGGAGAGAAGGCTTTGGATTCTTCGACCATGGGATGGTGTTCCAAGAAGAAGGAGTGCTAGGCAGAGACGGGCTCCACCTAACGAAGAGAGGGAAGAGCATCTTCACCAGCAGGCTGGCTAACCTAGTGAGGAGGGCTTTAAACTAGGTTCACCGGGGGAAGGAGACCAAAGCCCTGAGGTAAGTGGGGAAATGGGATCCTGGGAGGAAGCACAAGCAGGAGAGCGCAAGAGGGGAGGACTCCTGTCTCATGCTGAGAAAGAGGGACGATCGAGGAGTTATCTTAAGTGCCTATACACAAATGCAAGAAGCCTGGGAAACAAGCAGGGAGAACTGGAAGTCCTGGCACAGTCAGGGAACTATGATGTGATTGGAATAACAGAGACTTGGTGGGATAACTCACATGACTGGAGTACTGTCATGGATGGATATAAACTGTTCAGGAAGGACAGGCAGGGCAGAAAAGGTGGGGGAGTTGTGTTGTATGTAAGAGAGGAGTATGACTGCTCAGAGCTCCGGTATGAAACTGCAGAAAAACCTGAGAGTCTCTGGATAAAGTTGAGAAGTGTGAGCAACAAGGGTGATGTTGTGGTTGGAGTCTGCTATAGACCACCAGACCAGGGGGATGAGGTGGACGAGGCTTTCTTCTGGCAACTAGCAGAAGTTGCTAGATCGCAGGCCCTGGTTCTCATGGGAGACTTTAATCACCCTGATATCTGCTGGGAGAGCAATACAGCGGTGCACAGGCAATCCAGGAAATTTTTGGATAGTGTAGGGGACAATTTCCTGGTGCAAGTGTTGGAGGAACCAACTAGGGGCAAAGCTTTTCTTGACCTGCTACTCACAAACAGAGAAGAACTAGTAGGGGAAGCAAAAGTGGATGGGAACCTGGGAGGCAGTGACCATGAGATGGTCGAGTTCAGGATCCTGACACAAGGAAGAAAGGAGAGCAGCAGAATACGGACCCTGGACTTCAGAAAAGCAGACTTTGACTCCCTCAGGGAACAGATGGGCAGAATCCCCTGGGAGAATAACATGAAGGGCAAAGGGGTCCAGGAGAGCTGGCTGTATTTTAAAGAATCCTTATTGAGGTTGCAGGAACAAACCATCCCGATGTGTAGAAAGAATAGTAAATATGGCAGGCGACCAGCTTGGCTAAACAGTGAAATCCTTGCTGATCTTAAACGCAAAAAAGAAGCTTACAAGAAGTGGAAGATTGGACAAATGACCAGGGAGGAGTATAAAAATATTGCTCAGGCGTGCAGGAGTGAAATCAGGAAGGCCAAATCACACTTGGAGTTGCAGTTAGCAAGAGATGTTAAGAGTAACAAGAAGGGTTTCTTCAGGTATGTTAGTAACAAGAAGAAAATCAAGGAAAGTGTGGGCCCCTTACTGAATGAGGGAGGCAACCTAGTGACCGAGGATGTGGAAAAAGCTAATGTACTCAATGATTTTTTTGCCTCTGTCTTCACGAACAAGGTCAGCTCCCAGACTGCTGCACTGGGCAGTACAGCATGGGGAGAAGGTGAACAACCCTCTGTGGAGAAAGAAGTGGTTCGGGACTATTTAGAAAAACTGGACGTGCACAAGTCCATGGGGCCGGATGCGCTGCATCCGAGGGTGCTAAAGGAGTTGGCGGGTGAGATTGCAGAGCCATTAGCCATTATTTTTGAAAACTCATGGAGATCGGGGGAGGTCCCAGATGACTGGAAAAAGGATAATGTAGTGCCCATCTTTAAAAAAGGGAAGAAGGAGGATCCGGGGAACTACAGGCCAGTCAGCCTCACCTCAGTCCCTGGAAAAATCATGGAGCAGGTCCTCAAGGAATCAATTATGAAACATTTAGAGGAGAGGAAAGTGATCAGGAACAGTCAGCATGGATTCACGAAGGGGAAGTCGTGCCTGACTAACCTAATTGCCTTCTATGATGAGATAACTGGCTCTGTGGATGAGGGGAAAGCAGTGGATGTGTTATTCCTTGACTTTAGCAAAGCTTTTGATACGGTCTCCCACAGTATTCTTGCCGCCAAGTTAAAGACGTATGGGCTGGATGAATGGACTGTAAGGTGGATAGAAAGCTGGCTAGATCGTCGGGCTCAACGGGTAGTGATCAATGGCTCCATGTCTAGTTGGCAGCCGGTTTCAAGCGGAGTGCGCCAAGGGTCGGTCCTGGGGCCGGTTTTGTTTAATATCTTTATTAATGATCTGGAGGATGGTGTGGACTGTACTCTCAGCAAGTTTGCAGATGACACTAAACTAGGAGGCGTGGTAGATACACTAGAGGGTAGGGATCGGATACAGAGGGACCTAGACAAATTAGAAGATTGGGCCAAAAAAACCCTGATGAGGTTCAACAAGGACAAGTGCAGAGTCCTGCACTTAGGACGGAAGAATCCCATGCACTGCTACAGACTAGGGACCGAATGGCTAGGTAGCAGTTCTGCAGAAAAGGACCTAGGGGTCACAGTGGATATGAAGCTGGATATGAGTCAACAGTGTGCTCTTGTTGCCAAGAAGGCTAATGGCATTTTGGGCTGTATAAGTAGGGGCATTGCCAGCAGATCGAGGGACGTGATCGTTCCCCTTTATTCGACATTGGTGAGGCCTCATCTGGAATACTGTGTCCAGTTTTGGGCCCCACACTACAAGAAGGATGTGGAAAAATTGGAAAGAGTCCAGCGGAGGGCAACAAAAATGATTAGGGGTCTGGAGCACATGACTTATGAGGAGAGGCTGAGGGAACTGGGACTGTTTAGTCTCCAGAAGAGAAGAATGAGGGGGGATTTGATAGCAGCCTTCAACTACCTGAAGGGGGGTTCCAAAGAGGATGGAGCTCGGCTGTTCTCAGTGGTGGCAGACGACAGAACAAGGAGCAATGGTCTCAAGTTGCAGTGGGGGAGGTCCAGGTTGGATATCAGGAAAAACTATTTCACTAGGAGGGTGGTGAAACACTGGAATGCGTTACCTAGGGAGGTGGTGGAGTCTCCTTCCTTGGAGGTTTTTAAGGCCCGGCTTGACAAAGCCCTGGATGGGATGATTTAGCTGGGAATTGGTCCTGCTTTGAGCAGGGGGTTGGACTAGATGACCTCTTGAGGTCCCTTCCAACTCTGATATTCTATGATTCTATTCTATGATTCAATGAAAATCTACAGTTATTATTTTGAGTATATATGACGTGCCTGATCCTGAGAACACTCTCCCACGAGGCAGTAGGGCAGAGGTGGGCAAACTATGGTCCACGGGCCACATCCGGCCTGCAAGACTGTCCTGCCTGGCCCCCAAGCTCCTGGCCGGGGAGGCTAGTCCCCGGCCCCTCCCCTGCTGTCCCCCCTCCCCTGCTGTCCCCACTCCCCCGCAGCCTCAGCTTGGTCGCTCCGCCGCCGGCGCAATGCTCTGGGCGGCGGGGCTGTGAGATCCTGGGGCAGCACAGCCACAGAGCCGGGGCCTGCCCCAGTGCTCTGTGCTGCATGGTGGCGGCGGCGTGGCCCGGCTCCAGCCGGGCGGCATGGCTGTAGCACTGCTAGACACCGGTGCTCTAGGCAGCGCGGTAAGGGGGCAGGGAGAAGGGGGGGTTGGAGAGAGGGCAGGGGAGTTCGGGGTGGTGGTCGGGGGCAGAGGTGTGGATAGGGTTCAGGGTGGTCGGAGTGAAATAGGGGTTGAATGGGGGCACGGGTCCGGGGGGGGGCAGTCTGGGGCAGGGGTTCCAGGGGCAGTCAGGGGACAGGGAGAAGGAGTGGTTGGATGGGGCACGGATCCCGGGGGGGGCCGTCAGGAAAGGAGGGGTTGGATGGGGTGGCAGGAGTCCAGGGGCGGTCAAGGGACTGAGAGCAGGGGTGTGTGGATGGGGCAGGGGACCCAGAGTGGCCGTCAGGGAACGGGTGGGTTGGATGGGGCAGGAGTCCGGGGGGGGGGGGCAGATAGGAGGTGGGGGCCAGGCTATGACCTCCTCCCCTAACTGGCCCTCCATACAATTTATGAAACCCGATGCGGCCCTCAGGCCAAAAAGTTTGCCCGCCCCTGCAGTAGCGTTTATCTCCTGGAGTAGTTGCAAAAAAGTCAATAGGACCACGCAAAGCAGAAAGCACCTTGCCCATAACAAGTGTCTTGTTTGGACTTTTCACCCCGTACCAAATCTTCAGAAAGTGACTTGAGCCCAGATCCTCGGAGATATTTCAGCTCTAGGCTACCTCTGAAGTCTTCATGGGGCCCACCGAGGTAAGTGCAATGTAAGTCAATCAGACACATGTACATACTCTTCAAATATCATCTAAGGTCTGGCTATCTGCCCATTTCTTTTTTTCTGTGGTAGAGAGAGGCTCAGAAAGCTTCATTAGAAGGCAAAAAGAGGAACAAAGCAAATTTACCATATGGCTCTTCATTGTATAACATTTGTGATCTATCATAGCAAGTGATACATATCAGTACTACTACTTCATTCGGTAAAAAATAAGTGGCAAAGCCTTCAGTTTCTCCTCTTTTCACACCTTCCCAAGAATCACAGTTACAACAGTGTTAAGTTTCCATTCTGTGAGCAGCCACCTAGTTTCAAGTTTCATTTTGAATAAAAAATCTCACCCAGGTTAATGGAAAGGCTTGGATGATCTTTGCTAAAGTTCTCAGAAAATTAGCCCTAGTTTTGAACAGACCAAGATTGAGTTATGGATTCAAACTGAAGCCAGGTGAATCTCTGCAGTTTCCACTACGTTTCACTTTCTGAAATTTAAAGCAGATGGATTGTTGTGAAATCACCTGCATTAGAACAAAAGAAAACATTCACACAAATTCCCATGAACGGAAACTATCCAGTTTCAAAGAGATCTAGTCATAAACCCTACTACTTTATTAACACTAACCTTGGCTCATTGGGAGTTAAGTATACTCAACATGTCAGAGGATAAAACACAGTACTGATGTGCTATTTTGGTTGTAATTACCAAATATTACACCAAACATGAAACATTGCCCTTGATCCATTTTAAAATAATTTGAACTAAACAAACTAACTAAACATCTGAATAATATTTTACATCCACTTTGGACTTAGAACCACATAACAAAATAAACAAACCAAAGCCAGAGTCAACTGAGCTGCCTAAGTGCAGACAAGTCACACTCCATCATAAGGGAAAGAGAGAAAATACCACTAAGAATAATAAAAACAAAGCTACTTATACTTGATAGTAAGACATTTATGTTGCATTTTACTTTCTATTCCCAATCACAGCATAACATTATATTTGTATCAAAAGTCCTAATCTCTCTTTAAACTTGTTTGAAATATTTCTTTAGTCTTTTAAAAGGAGTGTAAAAGTGGATCCATTCAAGTAATTCAAGATCTACCTTGTTTACTGCCAAGATTTCTTTCCATTTTATTAAGAGGGTCCAAAAATTTAGCTAGGCAAAATAATTGTGTTAGGCAGGAATTAGTGGTCCCCTTGAATAAAATACGTTTCTTGGCAATGAGAAAGGAAACCAATGGAAGCTGAGAGAAACAGGTGAAGTACCTCCTTATAGAAATAGGAATACATGAATGTTGACATCAGAATCTTTATATCCAGAACACATAACATAAAACTGGATTAACTCCTTGTGTGTTGCCCAATGTATCTGATAGTTGGAACCCCACCAGGAACAAGGAAGTCTCAGATAAGGAATCTCAAAAGAGCAAGTTAAATAATTAATCTAAAGCATTTAGTCCACCTTTCCACATAACTTATGAAAACTTTTCCATGAATCAGAGTTCATTAAAAGTTTACTAAAATTGGAACAAAATCTGTCAGTTTTATTACTTTAATCATTTCCCTTTTATCCTGAAAAACATCTTGACAAGAATGCTGAGAAAGCTGGAGCATCTACAAAAGTTGGAAACAGGAATCTGAACAATGTCAGACTTGTTAAAAGTTATTGTCCATTGGGGAAAATCCCAAGTTGAACTCAAAGCTCAAGTACAACAAGGATACGTCTGGACTGAAAATCAGCACATAGATGGGACAACATCAGAGGTTGAGAACTTCTAGAAACAATGGCCAAAAAAAAAAAAAAAATCCCTACACTCCACATAGTTTCATCTTCCACTCAGATGTGTACTACAATCCTTCAACCATTTGTATTATTTTGTAAACAAATCAGCAAGACCAGAAGGCAAGAGTTGCTATGAAGGGCTCACACAGTCTTCACTTGTAGTGCCATTGAGTTTAATGGGCCAATTTGTGTGTGTAAGAGCAAAGGCTCAGGACAGCCAAAGACGACTAAGAGGAGATAATTAGTTCTTCTATAACATTTATGTTATGAGCTTTTCTCCCATGCCGATAGTGAAGGCAATACTAATTCACTCCTTCAGACAGCGACAGGTGGAAACTCTGGATACAAGTGTAACCCATGTGCCTAATAGGGAGATATCTCTTTAAGAGGCCCATGGATGAGGGTCAGGGAGGTAGGAGTCAGTTGTGTCTGGGTCATTGTTGCTAGGCAGATTTAGCACGCCACATCCAGAAGTTTCTGGAATTGGCTGTGGTAGTTTTGAGAATACTCCAATAGGTTTCCTGTTGCTGGGGTCAGACTCCATGAGGACAAGCGGTCAGGGCAGCTGCTTTACAAAGGGCCATGTGTCCTGTGTGAGCTGGGAGAAAGCAGGCTGTTGTCCCTAACTCTGAAGCATTTTGCAGCAGGTCAGTGATATTGTTAACCCTCTACCAGGGAAGCAAGGGGAAATCGGGAAGGAAAATAACTTCTATTTTAATTGTATGCTTTGAATGTTGTTTTGATTTTAGCCAAACTGTTCTAGTTAAACGGTCTCAACTAGTTTGATTTGCCAAGTTTTATTTAAATGTAGTAGGGGAAAGTCATTTATATTTTGCTATTCTCAGTTTTGTATTTTCTTGTAACAGGGTTTTCTTTAAATCTATACACTAAACTGAGTGGTTGGTTCATCAGTTAGCTGACTGGCTAGCAGTGATTTCAGCAGAGGAAGAGTCTGCATGTAGTCCAACAAGCAAGTGGAGTGAAGATGTTGTTTTAGACTCAGCAGACTGTATAGATTTGGTGATCAAAGACTGAGACTGAACTAAACCTAAGCTTTTGGGAACTCTCAGTTTCTTCTCACTGTGTTTTCTGTGGAGTCTGAACTGTTCAGATTTTAATTAGTTTTCTATATTTGTGTATTACTGAAGATGTCTGGATTATAAAATAGCCATGTTATGCTGTAAAAAATTAATTATTTGTTTCTTTATCATAAGATTTTATAAAGTTAATTAAATTCATTTCTTTAGTTCCTTCTGGGACTTGAATGTGGGGAGGCTGACCCTGTGCAATCCTTGCTGAAAATCCTTAGAGACTGAACTCTGGGTCTCCAGCTCATTTCTATGGGAGTTGGGCTTTTTTAGGCACTGAAGAAGGGCAATGAAGTGAACTCTAGTCCCCCGAAAGGTTACACAAGCATAGATCCCCACCCCACACTGAATTTTGTGCTATCACAAATCTGACTCTGCTATTAAATTGCTTTATAACAAAATTAGGATAGTTTGCAATTGCCCACAATATTTTTAGTAAATGGAGTGCTCTGGAAGGGTCATCCTTAGAGATTTTTTTTTTTTTTTTTTTAATTTTTCACCAAACAGATGGTACAATACAGCCAGTGGCTTCCTCACACTGCCATAGCAGTATGCCTCATCTCTGCCTGGAAGGGCTACCAGTAAAGATGAGGGAGTAGCTAAGGCCTTGTCTACACTACAGGTGAAATTTGAGCTAAGCTACACAAATTGAGTCATGTGAATAGTGTAATTCAATTTGACGTAGCTTAGATCTACTTACCGGGGGGTCCACACTACACAATGTCGGGTCCCACTACTCTTCTCAATCCGGTGGAGTACAGGAGTCAATGGGAGAGCAATCTGCGGTCAATTTAGCGGATCTAGTGAAGACCCACTAAATCGACCGCAGATGTGTCGATCGCCACTCATCGATCCCCCAGTAAGCATAGACAAGCCCTAAGTCATCTTGTCTCTTCACTTCTTGGGCACCAAGAAGAGACTTAGACTGTAGAAGTGGTGGCTTTCAAAGTGGAAGTCTATTAGGAAGCAGGGCAGACACTACCATGTCATTTTATTTATGCTTCTAAAGAATCATGTGAGGATGTAGGTAGTCGCCAAACAGAGGCCCAAATATAAAATGTATACCCCAAATAAAAAAAAAATAAAAAAAAAACAGTAAAAGAACTAAAGAAGAGCCACCATGGCTGAAGCAGTGAAAGGTAAAAAGGTATCATTTAAAAAATGGAAGTCAAATCCTAGTGAGGTAAATAGAAAAGAGCATAAACATTGCCAAATTAAGTGTAAAAATGTAATAAGAAAAGCCAAAAAGGAGTTTGAAGAACAGCTAGCCAAAAATTCAAAAGGTAATAAAATGTTTTTTAAGTACATCAGAAGCAGGAAGCCTGGTAAACAACCAGTGGGGCCCCTGGACGATCAAGATATAAAAAGAGCACTTAAAGATGATAAAGTCATTGTGGAGAAACTAAATGAATTCTTTGCTTCAGTCTTCATGACTGGGATGTTAGGGAGATTCCTAAACCTGAGCCATCCTTTGTAGGTGACAAATCTGAGGAATTGTCACAGATTGAAGTGTTATTAGAGGAGGCTTTGGAATTAATTGATAAACTTAACAGTAGCAAGTCACCAGGACCAGATGGCATTCACCCAGGAGTTCTGAAAGAACTCAAATGTGAAATTGCGGAACTATTAACTATGGTTTGTAACCTGTCCTTTAAATCAGCTTCTGTCCTCAGTAACTGGAAGATAGCTAATGTAACGCCAATATTTTAAAAGGGCTCTAGAGGTGATCCCAGCAATTACAGACCGGTAAGCCTAACGTCAGTACTGGGCAAATTAGTTGAAACAATAGTAAAGAATAAAATTGTCAGACACCTAGAACAACATAACTTGTTGGGCAAAAGTCAACATGGTTTCTGTAAAAGGAAATAATGTCTTGATAATCTATTAGAGTTCTTTGAAGGGGTCAACAAACATGTGGACAAAGGGGATCCAGTGGACATAGTGTACTTAGATTTCCAGAAAGCCTTTGACAAGGTCCCTCACCAAAGGCTCTTACGTAAATTAAGTTGTCGTGGGATCAGAGGGAAGATCCTTTAATGGACTGAGAACTGATTAAAAGACAGGGAACAAAGGGTAGGAATAAATGGTAAATTTTCAGAATGGAGAAGGGTAACTAGTGGTGTTCCCCAAGGGTCAGTCCTAGAACCAATCCTATTCAACTTATTCATAAATGATCTGGAGAAAGGGGTAAACAGTGAGGTGGCAAAGTTTGCAGATGATACTAAACTGCTCAAGATAGTTAAGACCAAAGCAGACTATGAAGAACTGGAAAACGATCTCACAAAACCAAGTGATTGGGCAAGAAAATGGCAAATGAAATTTAATATGGATAAATGTAAAGTAATGCACATTGGAAAAAATAACCCCAACTATACATACAATATGATGGAGGCTAATTTAGCTACAACTAATCAGGAAAGAGATCTTGGAATCATCATGGATAGTTCTCTGAAGACGTCTATGCAATGTGCAGCGGCAGTCAAAAAAAGCAAACAGGATGTTAGGAATCATTATAAAAGGGATAGAGAATAAGATGGAGAATATCTTATTGCCCTTATATAAATCCATGGTACACCCACATCCTGAATACTGCATACAGATGTGGTCTCCTCATCTCAAAAAAGATATACTGGCATTAGAAAAGGTTCAGAGAAGGGCAACTAAAATGATTAGGGGTTTGGAACGGTCCCATATGAGGAGAGATTAAAGAGGTTAGGACTTTTCAGCTTGGAAAAGAGGAGACTAAGGGGGGATATGATAGAGGTATATAAAATCATGGAGTGGTGTGGAGAAAGTGAATAAGGACAAGTTATTTACTTGTTCCCATAATATAAGAACTAGGGGCCACCAAATGAAATTAATAGGCAGCAGGTTTAAAACAAATAAAAGGAAGTTCCTCTTCACATAGTGCACAGTCAACCTGTGAAACTCCTTGCCTGGGGAGGTTGTGAAGGCTAGGACTATAACAGGGTTTAAAAGAGAACTAGTTAAATTCATGGAGGTTAAGTCCACTCATGGCTATTACCCAGGATGGGTAAGAAAAGGTGTCCCTAGCCTCTGTTTGTCAGGGGGTGGAGATGGATGGCAGGAAAGATCACTTGATAATTTCCTGTGAGGTTGACTCCCTCTGGGGCACCTGGCACTGGCCACTGTCAGTAGACAGGATACTAGGCTGGAGGGACCTTTGGTCTGACCCACTATGGCCATTCTTATGTTCTTATGAAAAGTGCCACATTCCACACCAAATCCCCTCTGTTATGCAATCCTTCAGCCATTGTATTAGGCCCTGATCAAAGCCCATGGAGTTTTTCCTATGCCTTCAGTATGCTCTGGGGCCTGATTCAATTATGTCAACTGACTTGACAAGGAGATAACACTAGAGCAGATTGCCTAACAATCCAGATGAGCTGCTTTTAATTCCCCATGTTTTTTTCTCTGTTTTCCCCAGAGAGGACACCTCTCGAAATCAGAAACAATCATAGGACTGGAAGGGACCTTGAGAGTACATCTATTCCAGTCCCCTGCGCTCATGGCAGGACTAAGTATTATCTAGACCATCCCTGACAGGTGTTTGTCTAACCTGCTCTTAAAAAATCTCCAATGATGGAGATTCCACAACCTCCCTAGGCAATTTATTCCAGCGCTTAAGCACCCTGACAGTTAGGAAGTTTTTCCTAATGTCCAAACTAAACCATCCTTGCTGCAATTTAAGCCCATTTTTCCCCTCCTCCTTGTAACAACCTTTTACATACTTGAAAACGGTTATCATATGCCCTTCAGTCTTCTTTTCCAGACCCAATTTTTTCAAATCGTCCCTCACCGGTCATGTTTTCTAGACCGTTAATCATTTTTGTCACTCTTCTCTTGATTTTATTCCAGTTTGTCCACATCCTTCCTGAAATGCGATGCCCAGAACTGGACACAATACTCACGTTGAGGCCTAATCAGTGCAGAGTAGTGCGGAAGAATTACTTCTCGTGTCTTGCTTACAACATTCCTGCTAATACATCCCAGAATGATGTTCATTTTTTTGCAACAGCATTACACTGTTGACTCATATTTAGCTTGTGGTCCATGACCCCCAGATCCCTTTCTGCAGTACTCCTTCCTAGACAGTCATTTCCCATTTTGTATGTGTGCAACTGATTGTTCCTTCCCAAGAGGAGTACTTTGCATTTGTCCTTATTGAATTTCATCCTATTTACTTCAGACCATTTCCCCAGTTTGTCCAGATCATTTGGAATTTTAATCCTATCCTCCAAAGCACCCGCAACCCCTCCCAGCTTGGTTTCCATCTGCAAACTTTATAAGTGTACTCTCTATACCATTATGTCATTGTTGCAGTTAATTACTCTCTGAGAACGGTTTTCTAACCAGTTTTGCACCCACCTTATAGTAGCTCCATCTAGTAGCTCCATCATTTTCTTAGTTTGTTTATGAGAATGTCTTGCAAGACAGTATCAAAAGCTTTACTGAAGTCAAGATATACCATGTCTACCACTTCCCCCCATCCACAAGCCTTGTTACCCTGTCAAAGAAAGTTATCAGGTTGGTTTGACACGATTTGTTCTTGACAAATCCATGCTGACTATCACTTATCACCTTATCTTCTAGATGTTTGCAAATTGATTAATTAATTATTTGCTCCATTATCTTTCTGGGTACAGAAATTAATCTGACTGGTCTGTAATTCCCCAGATTGTCTATATTTCCCTTTTTATAGAAATAGGCCTTCTCCTTTTTTACAACTTTGTATTGATTAGATGATTTGTTTAGAGGCTACTTCAAAAGATCCAACATGCCCTCAGCTTCTACTACAAGAATAGGTGCCATTATTACCTCCACAGAATAATTTTTAAAAATTGCATACTGAAGAAAAGTACTGAAGACACAGTAAGCTGCTGAAAGCCTGACTTCCTATGTTGAGTGCCAAAAACGTAGGCAACTGATGCTTAGTGAGGCAAATCTCACCACAAAGTTATAATAATTTAATAAGGATGTTCCCAGGAAATCCCCCTCGAGACCCAGCACACACTGAAGCATAAACCTCCTACACTTTCCAGCAGCTCACGCTGTACATGAAACAAAACTTCATTTCCACTGTGGAAAGCAGATTTTGCAAGGCATGATCTGGAAGTTGGAAACTCAATCTCACTGCTAGGCTTAATTGACCATGTCTCAGATTAGGTTTTTCATCAAAAGCATCTGTGTCTGTATAAAGACAGTGGGTGTGGGTGTGTGAAACCAAGCAGCGTCCCTAACCAATGCAAGAGATTTAAATTCTGTCTCAGTGAAATATTTGCAACCTTGGTTAAAGCATAATTAAGGGCAGAAGTGAAGCCAAAAATTGTAAGGGGGGGGGGGGAATAGTTGGGTATAAGTGTCAGAAACGAGCCAAATTAATCTCCACTAATGCAGGGATTTGTAAATTACAGCATGGCGCCTTCTGAAGGAAATCACCATCTGAATATTCATGTCTATCAGTAGTCTTAGGAGCCTAAATATTTTATAAAATTTGACCCTGGAAGCCTAAGTTTTATTGAAACTCAATGTGACTTGGCCTTCTAAGTGCTTAAGTCACTTTTGAAAATGGGTGTAGCAAAACTGCTGCACCAACATGGCCTCTGGCTGCATCAACTTTGCTTCAGTTTCCCCTGTGTTTGGCCTACCCTGCCATAGGAGTGACCAGGCCCTTCTTCTAAACCACTTTACAGTGGCCAGCCCCTTCTGGGGCCTCAGTCTTTTGCCAAAATCCAACAAAGATATGAAGGCAACCAAAGCAGGAATATTTTCCCCATACAGCAAATTTGAAATATGTTACAGAGAATATTAATAGAGAGTAAATTAAGAATTTGTAATCACATGCATCTGAAACCCTAACTGATTTTAAGAGTTACTCTCATCCAATAAGGAAATGGAAACAGGCTATGTTCATCTGTATCTAATTTAAACTTCTCAAACTTTTGATTATCAGACACTCACAACAGACTCATTGAATACAAGCTACAGACCAAATATTGTTTGCAGAAGTTACTTAGTACATAGTTCTGAATAATGAATCCATTTGAGAAAATGACAGCTTGTTTGTAGCGACAAGGTGGGTGAGGGAATATATTTAATTGGACCAACTTCTGTTGGTGAAAGACAAGCTTTCAAGTTTAGCCACAGCTTATTCTTTCACCCCCTTTGTCTCTCTAATATCCTGGGTCCAACACAGCAAACAACTTATTCACAGACAATTCGTGAAATAAAGCAGGAGACAAAAGTTTATTTAATAAAATATTTGTTCCAAATCATTGTCCTTTGCCTTGTTTTACCTCTGTTTCTGAACCAGGCTACAACACTGCAGAGTCTAACGCCTGATACTACAAATTGCTCTACACATACGGAGGATTATTTAAACATCAGTGAAGTTACCCATGGGTGCAGGGGGTTTAGACTCAGGCAATAGCACAATTCTAGAACACAGTTGGGTCTTATCTACTCTGCAACACTAGACCATATTATAACCTTGTCATGAGACAAGTGCGGTGTTATCAGTCCCTGGACATGGTGATTTTTATAGTGTAGGATGGAACAAAATTACTTGGCTCATTCTATCCTTAACAGAAATAGGAAAAGTCAGCTGGCATTTTTGGTTCATGTGCACTCCCCCCTCCGTTTTTCTCCACTTGGGTTTATGCCCCTGAGTTTCAGAATCAAGTTAGTACATTCAAATGAACATAAAATTGCAAATGAAACTCAGCCAACACCCACTAATTTTGCCTGGTTTCAGATCAAAACCAAGTTTTGAATAAGTCCTGCCTAAAACCATAAGTTGACCAAAGGTTTGATCAAAATCCAGCTCAGGCTTGTGTAATTTGGCCCAAAAAGACACCAAAAGACTGGCAATCCTCAGGAACTTGGCTACAGTCCATAACAAAAGCCAAAACCAAGGGTTTTACATAGCTGTAAGTCTTTAGTTTCCTGAGGTGCCCTCATTGTTATATATATTAAATGTCACGGTCATCTCCTCCACATATATACTCCCATTTAATTTATACCAACTTCCCAATTATAAGAGCAGTGGGCAAAGACAGACAACAATTAAACAATACTACTTAGCTCTTATGTAGCACTTTTTATCTACAGGGCAAAAAGTGTTACATAAAAGAGGATAAGTATCACAACTATCCCAAGTGTTACAAACAGGGGGACTGAAGCAAAGAGAAGTTACATGGCTTGCTCAACGTCAAATCCACAGGGGGAGCAGAGCCAAGGTCTCCTGAGGAAGAATCTGTGCTGTAGCCACCAGACCACATTACTTGCCCCCTCTGGAAATCGTGGAGAAAACACACAGGTGCACCAATATCTAGAACCTTTTAGAGTGGTCAGTACACGCTCCTCATGCCCAGGACAGCCAACTAGTACAGAAGGGGGGCTGATGCCATGGATTCACTTACCTGGCCTTACAGGGGTTATCTAGTGCCATTATGGGCTCTGTGGCCCCAACTAACTGTAAACTTGCACCTTTTATACACCATACTGTACATCATTTACATCAGTGCAAAGTGAATGCAAAGAGGGTGGAAAATACTGCCATTTTGATTTGGTAGTACACCATACAGCTATTTTGCACTGCAGTAAATAACTCCCACTGGTGAAAGATAATGATAAAATGGTCTAACTGAGCATTAACAATGGAGAAGTCAAAGATTCTGGCTGCCCCGCTTACTCATAACTGCAAAACGTATAGTTCTTTTGCACTCCCTCAAAAGCAGCCAGAATAAGGCCGTGTCCTCAAATAGCCTGTTAAAATCTTACTACTAGTCTAGGAAGAAAAAAAAATAATACTGCCAGAGGTTATCCAAATCACTATGGATTGCATTATTCAAAGAATTTAGTTTAAAATCTTGATTTCTCTAAAAGGTCATAATGGTATTTATAAAATCTAGTGTACTGGAGAAAGACAAAGAAGTAAAAAGCAAACTTTGCTGCTTGTTAGTCCTGATACAAAGGTAGTTTCTAATTATAAACACATCAGTGCTAGAAAACTTAAAGCACATTTTGCTAATGTAGGCCCCACGGCTATATCATCTCTCAGCAAGGGAGTTTCCAGTTCTTCTTACCATGTTTACAGCATAAATTGTCATGCTTTAACATTAGGCAGAAGAGTAAATTTCCAAAAGCAATGACCATAGCAACAAGATGCATTTTACTAGCCAACACATGTGGTAGTTCTATTAGCTCACAGGTTTCAAATGAGAATCTCCCAAGATCAGTTGCACACCGAAGCTCCTTAAATGTGTGTCAGCTGCATGTATTTTTTCCAATTCAACAAACTGTGCAAATAATTTGGCTAGATATTAGATGATTCCTGGCAATTTCAAGTGTTTGAAACAACATATGTTAAGTAACTTTCTAGCTTTTTGTCAATGTGTTTGAGCAGTTAAAAAAAAAAGGGGGGGGGGAAGTACCAAAAATATATTAAGAACAAATAATCCAGAAGGTGAAAGTTAAGAAGAATCGAAAGTTTTTGATTATTTCAAAACCACTTGGAGAATTACATCAGGTGTTTAGAGATAAATTTTTAAATTTTCAGTCACCTTATAACATTTAATCATAAAGTGATGTTTAATTATTAACCTACCTTCCTCTGCTTCACTTCACATACATTCTCTACAATTAAGCTGGATTAGTTTGTCAATACTTAAGTGGGAAACCTCTAAAGGAAACCATATTGCTATGAATCCCTGTACCTAGTACAGTCCTCTCTGTGCCAGTAGTGAATCAATGCCCCAGGATGATGCTAGAGCAGGGGTTCCCAAACTTGGTTCGTGGCTTGTTCAGGGTAAGCCCCTGGCAGGTCGCAAGACGCTTTGTTTACCTGAGTGTCCACAGGTATGGCTGCTCGCAGCTCCCAGTGGCTGCAGTTTGCCATTCCCAGCCAATGGGAGCTGTGGGAAGCAGCACAGGCCGGGCCACCGCTTCCCGCAGCTCCCATTGGCCAGGAATTGTGAACTGCGGCCACTGGGAGCTGCGAGCGGCCATACCTATGGACGCTCAAGTTAGGGTGCCCAGAAAACAAATGTGAAAAATCAGGATGGGGGAGAGGGGGTAATAGGAGCCTATATAAGAAAGACCCAAAAATCAGGATTGTCCCTATAAAATCGGAACATCTGGTCACCCTAAAACTCAGGTAAACAAAGCATCTTGCGGCATGCCAGGGGCTTACCCTAAACAAGCCACAAACCAAGTTTGGGAATCCCTGGGATAGAGGCACTGTGTCTTGGGCTGCTCTAATTTTTACCTTCAGACATGGAAATGAGCTCCTACTGGATATTTTTATTTGGGGCCAGATTTTGATTTTAGGTAAAATTGGAAATAACGGAGTAATTGGAAGTAACTGAGTGCAGAATTGGGTTAGCTAACATCAGAATCAACACATGCTCCCAAGAAGTTTGTACAATCTCATGAAATACTGGTCACCCGCTGACAGACCATTTACTTACTTTCCTCCCCCCCCCCCCCCCCCCGATGAATGTGGTACTCTGATTTATTATGTGTGTGCTGAGTACATAAAAAGAATCATAAATTTGAAGTCTGACAATTTTTCCATCAGAGATCATTACATAAAAATTTATTTTACTTTTCAGATGCCCTTACATGTGAAGTTAGAGGCAACAATTCACAAAACTAATATTAATTCCTTCTGTGAGGCAGGCATATTAGCTATAAGGCTACCAGTTTGGAGAAATGAAGGTCATCTTCAGGTCACCAGTTGTATTTGTCAAATGTAAGTTATGTCCCAAGCAGACTGCAAAGAGCTACAAAAGAATCTCACAAAACTGGATGACTGGGCAACAAAATGGCAGATGAAATTCAATGTTGATCAATGCAAAGTAATGCACATTGGAAAAGATAATCCCAACTATACATATAAAATGATGGGGTCTAAATTAGCTATTACCACTCAAGAAAGCTCTTAGAATCATTGTGGATAGTTCTCTAAAAACATCCAATCATCGTGCAGCAGCAATCAAAAAAGCAAACGGAAAGTTGGGAATCATTAAGAAAGGGATAGATCATATTTCCTCTATATAAATCCAATGTACCCCCACATCTTGAGTACTGTGCAGATCTGGTCGCCGCTTCTCAAAAGAGATATATTGGAATTGGAAAAGGTTCAGAAAAGGGCAACAAAAAATATTAGGACTGTGGAACGGCTGCCATATGAGAAGACTGGGACATTTCAGCTTGGTAAAGAGACGACTAAGGGGGGATATGATAGAGGTCTATAAAATCATGACCGATATGGAGATAGGGTGACCAGATGTCCCGATTTTACAGGGACAGTCCCGATTTTTGGGTCTTTTTCTTATATAGGCTCCTATTACCCCTCACCCCTGTCCCGATTTTACACATTTGCTGTCTGGTCACCCTATATGGAGAAGGAGTAAATAATACTTCCTTATTTACTCTCTCTCATAACACAAGAACTAGGGGTCACCAAATGAAATTAATAGGCAGCAAGATTAAAACAAACAAAAGGAAGTATTTCTTTACATAGTGCACAGTCAACCTGTGGAACTCCTTGCCAGAGGATGTTGTAAAGGCCAAGAGTATAACCAGGTTCAAAAAAGAACTAGATAAGTTCATGGAGGATAGATCCATTAACGACTATTAGGAAGGATGGGCAGGGATGGTGTCCTTAGCCTCTGTTTGCCAGACGCTGGGAATGGGCGACAGGGGATGGATCACTTGTTCTGTTCATTCCCTCTGGGGCACCTGGCACTGGCCATTGTTGGAAGACAGGATACTGGGCTAGATGGACCTTTGGTCTGACCCAGTATGGCCATTCTTATGTAACTTTAGTCAAGAAGTTCTCCCTAAGTATTTTGGGTAACTGATTACACAGTTACATTAGAATTAAAATCCATGCTGACTGTTCCTGATCACTTGCCTCTCCTCTAAGTGTTTCAGAATTAATTCCTTGAGGACCTGCTCCATGATTTTTCCAGAGATCGAGGTGAGGCTGATTGGCCTGTAGTTCTCCGGATCCTCCTCCTTCCCTTTTTTAAAGATGGGCACTACATTAGCCTTTTTCCAGTCATCCGGGACCTCCCCCGATCGCCATGAGTTTTCAAAGATAACGGCCAATGGCTCTGCAATCACATCCATCAACTCCTTTAGCACCCTCGGATGCAGCGCATCCGGCCCCGTGGACTTGTGCTCGTCCAGCTTTTCTAAATAATCCTGAACCACTTCTTTCTCCACAGAGGGCTGGTCACCTCCTCCCCATGCTTTGCTTCCTAGTGCAGTAGCCTGGGAGCTGACCTTGTTCATGAAGACAGAGGCAAAAAAAGCATATTCAAATCAGCCCCTTTACTACAATTAAATCTGCATCTGCACAGACTCCTGGATCCAGTCTCATTATTCAAGCATTTTAATTTTAGAGAGACTTCTATTGGAAGATGAGCAATTCTGATTTTATTATATTCTTAGGGCTAGATCCATAAAGGGAGTTAGATGCCAAACTGCCACTTTAGGTATCAAAATTTAGATCCTCAAAACCCCCACTCGGCTGCTGCCTGAAGTCCCTTGGAGCCATCAAGTCAGCCAGTGGGCATGAGCAGAGCTGCCTAAGGCCTGACACCCAGCACCTAGCTCACTCCTATGCCCCAATGGGATCCTCAAAGTGGGCTTTACCTTTCCTGTCTCGCCCAAACCAGTAGCTGTGCTCACAGCTACTTATAAAAATGCCTACTGGAGTAGGCCCCACACAAAAATGGTGGAGGAGGAGCTATCACCTCCTTTTTTACCCAATAGTCCAGAGGTCTCACCCAGGTTCAAATCCTCACTGTACCTGAGAGGAATAGGGATTTGAAAATAGGTCTCCCACCTCCCAAATGAATCCCATACCTATTTTTTTAAATAAATTATCAGAAAATTCATTCTATACTCATTAACTGCTTTAATTTGGGAGAAGAAATTATGTGTTTTCCCATACGTAACAAAGGTAGAATGCCTGCTTTAAGTGCAAAATTCAATCCATCCTTAACTATGGAGCTTCAATTAGTGTCTCCATAGTACATGAAATTGCAGGGTTAAATTTTCAGAGCTCAGGTAGGAGGAACTATTTTGACTTTTCCTTGAGAGAGAGGTAGATCGTTGAAATGAGAGTTGGATTGGCAGTTGTGTGAATAGTGGGAGAGTGTAAAAGATAATGATGACAGTGTAGCCTGTTTCTAGTGACTTCAGAAGAAGGGATCAGCATTTATAAACTCATGTTTAAAAAGAGTCTTTGCTTTCAAAGTAGCAAAGGGTTCACTTAAAACAAAAAGTTCAGCAGAGAATACTTTCAACTCCATACATTGGTTCAGCGGCTGTGGTGTTTGCTATAACCAGCATTTCAGCTGCTCTAAACCAAGAGCCTCCAATTCTCATTTAAAGCCAGATTACTATCTGTGTAGCTGCATTTGTGTAGAGGAACTGGAGCCTATTCTAGCCTGTTAGGATTATATAAAGAGCAAATTCCTAAAAGCTGCTGTTTCCACTACTCGTGTCTCATTTACTATACAGGACAGCGTAGTTATCAGCAGTGCTCTGCACCGAAGGTATTACTAGAGAAAGTTCTCCAGTCTCTACTTCATGTTTCTGATCTTTATTCTGAATAAGCAAAAATCACTCCACCCTGAGATGGATGCTATGGGGACTCTGAGCATACTCAGAAAGAATTTAGGATTTGGGGGTGGAGGGGTGGGGGAGGGGGAAGAGCCCCAGCAGAGAGCCAAGTGGATGTGGCTCAGCAGAATGACAGCTCTGAGGTAAAAGACAACAGTGAGCATGTGCAAGATTGGCAACTATAGAGCATGTGCAGTAAGAGGTGACAGAGAGGTCAGACAGGTAAGCAGCTAGCTGGTCAGAATCCATTCATACTGGACATAACTTGTTTTAAAGGTCAGAACTCTCAGTCAAAATTCTCAGTCAAAATGGTCAAGATTGAGCATGCACAAGTGAGGTAACTGTGGCTAAGAATACAAAGGTATATAAAGAAAGAGCTAAATGTAGCGTAAAAGGCCAGCTGCGAGCAACATTTGAGTCCGGAGGCTGCATCTGAGAAAGAGAAGCATGCAGGAAGAGCCAGAAAGTCAGCAAGAGAAGCCAAAGACAAACCACTGCAAAGGGAGAAAAGAAAGCTGGAAGGGAGCAGAGCTGACTGACCAGGAGCTGAACAGCAACAGCAGTGATCTGATTTTTAAAAGAAAGGAGCAACAGATTTATAGAGTAAACTTAATATTCTTTTAATTATAGTTTTAGTATAAGTATAGTTTAGGATAGTACAGTGAAACCCTGCTATAACGCGATGTTTGAGGTCCAAAAAATTCCTTCACGATAAATGTGGGGCCGCGGTTTCTCTCTGGCTTCTCCGGGACTGCAGGCGCCGGTGCTCTCTGTCCCTGGCAGGCCAGAGAGAAGCCGTGGCCCTGCACCTGCCAGTGACAGAGAACTCCAAAATAAGTCTTGAAAAATTGTTGGCACCCGCCACACTCTTCTTAAAACATGAATGTGCTACTGCCCACAAAAAGATTGGGGACCACTGTCGTAATACTGTTCGCGTTTTGCCGGAATACTGTACTTTTTTACGGCATTTATAAATAAACCGCGTTTTTCCAGTCTTATAGGATAAAGTGACTTGTGGCCATTGCAGATCCATTGCACTTACTGTAGTTCTCAGGTTGTACAATACATGTGTATGGTGTTTGTCTATGAAGTTGTTATTAATTTCCTATATTTTAAAAAAATATTTTACTGTTATGGATACGCCAGTTCCCAAACGCAAGTCGTTTTCTGCCCGAGAGAAATTGTATGCCCTGGATCAACTAAAGAAGGGCAAACAACAAACTCAGCTTGCTAGATATCTAGGTATTAGCGAGTCCACTCTGCAAGGGTGGAAAAAAGAAGAAAAGCACCGTAGCCTACCCTGCATTCTTGAAGAGGAAACTGGTTTACAGTGCAAAAAGGTAAGGGATAGCTCAGTGGTTTGAGCATTGGCCTGCTAAACCCAGGGTTATGAGTTCAATCCTTGAGGGGGCCACTTAGGGATCTGGGGCAAAATTGTACTCGGTCCTGCTGGCGAAAGCAGGGGGCTAGACTCGATGACCTTTCAAGGTCCCTTCCAGTTCTAGGAGATAAAAAATAAATAAATGGACATATTCTATTTAGGTCAAGTTTGCTAATGACGAAAGCCTAGATTCAGCCTTGTATCAATGGTTTGTCCAGGCTCACTCAGAAGGAATTCCTATTTCTGGCCCTATTCTGAAAGCTCAAGAAGAGAAATTTGATCACCTTATCAATGGAAATGAATCCAAATTTAAGGTGAGGAACAGCTGGCTGGACAGATTCAAGAAAAGGCACACTATAAGCCAAGTTCCTGTGTCTGGGGAAATCCGCTCAGCTGATAAAGAGGCTGATGATTCGTACCCAATTGAGCTTAAAAAGTTGCTGGAGGAAGGTTGCTACACAGCCGATCAAGTTTACAACTGCGACGAGACTGGTTTATGCTTTAAAATGTTACCCGATCGCACATTCGCAACCAAGACTGACAGTCACAAATGAGAAGCCTTTAAGCAGAGAAAGGACCGAGTCACTCTCTTGTTTTGCGTCAACAAGTCTGGCAGCCACAAACTCAGACCTCTGATGATCGGAAAAGCGAGGTCTCCCAGATGTTTTCATCATGTTAATATGAAAGTCCTTCCCTTTGAATACACCAACAGCAAGTATGCATGGATGAATAGCTCCATATTTAAAGACTGGTTCCATAAAACTTTCATGCCAGCTGTTCGGGCTCATTTGCGAAAACTGAAGCAGGAGGAAAAAGCTCTCCTCCTGCTGGATAATTGCCCGGCCCACTCCCCAGCAGAAAATCTTGTCAGTCGTGACGGCAAGATTAAAGTCTCTTATCTGCCAAAGAACACTACATCAGAAAGCCAGCCACTGGACCAAGGCATCGTATCGGTATTTAAACAAAACTATCGTCAGGAAATGATCAAGAACATGGTAGCGGGTAACAACTTCTCTGTCCACACATTATTGGCATCACTCAACTTGAAAGAAGTCTGTCACCTCGGCGGGAAAGCCTGGGATGCTATCTCTGCAAGTTGCATTGAACAGTGCTGGATAAAGGGTCTTGGTCCAGCTTTTCCATCATCTACACACGATGATGGCAACGATGACAAGCCTGAATTTACAAGATTCATTGAAGACGACGTATGTTTAGCCAAAGAAACACTCTAATAATATGAGCACAGTCATCATGATATCCTCAACTGGTTTTCAGCAGAGGACATTTGCCCCATATATGAACACATCTCAGATGAGGAAATTGTTGCAAATGTCAGCAGGAAGAACGAAGCTGCACCACCAGAGCCCGAAATCAGTGGTGATAATGACGACGACGACGGCACCTCAACTCCCCCACCAAAAGCGACCTAGAAGCCAGTTTGAGGGGGCTGGAAACTCAAGATGTGGAGAGCATCAAAATCCTCCAACTCAGAAGCATACTTGACTTTGCTAGAAGCCAACAGTCCACGGCAAATAAGCAGACCACACTAGATAGTTTTTTTAAGAAGCGATGACATTTAAAATTACAATACTGTATGAAATCATGCAACCAGATTGATTCTGCATTCTGCGCAATGATTAGTATACAGTACTGTAGTTGATTTAATGTTTCTTTCATGTTCATTTAATTAAATTACTACTGTACTTTTGTGTTTAAAACAGGCCGGGATAACCGTTTTTTTTTTTTACAAGACTTAAATCAGCGGTCCCCAACCTTTTTGAGAAGTGTGGTGGGCGCCAACAATTTTTCAAGACTTATTTTGGAGTTCACTGTCATTGGCAGACATGGGGCCGTGGCTTCTCTCCAGCCTGCCAGGAACAGAGAGCACTGGCGCCTGCATCCCTGGAGAAGCCAGAGAGTAGCCGTGGCCCCGCGCCTGCCGGGGACAGTGAGCACCGGCGCCTGCAGCCCTGGACTTCTCTGTCCCCGGCAGGCGCGGGGCCATGGCTTTTCTCTCCTGCTGGACACTAGGCGGAGGCACATCAATGTCCCGCCGGGCGCCATGGCATTGGGGACCACTGATACAGTACAGTATTAGGCCTTAAAGGGGAGCCAACTTATGATCGCATTATATGCGATTTCGTGTTATGGGGTGGTGCGTTATTGCGAGGTTGTACTGTTTATAGTATTTAATGTGTGTGTGCTTTAAATGTGTGTGTGTTTTAATTATATTTTAAATATGTAAACTTTAAAGCAATTTAAGATCTGCTACATCATTTGAACTATATGCTATTGTAGTTTAAGTGCTCTTTAATTTGCAATAAGGGATTTGTGTCTGAGGGATTTTGTGCCTTATTTAGCATTTTTAGGATACTGTGTATTAGAAACTATTAGATAAAATCAATAATAAGATTTTGTTTTGGAAAGAATACTGCTTGTATCAATTATTTCATCAAAAGGTTCTGTGTCCTTCTGTGTTTTCCTTAGCAACCCTGAGAACTTTTACCTCGAAAAAACAGACTAAGGGGTCAATATGCAGGTTATTGTAGCAATGCCCAAAACCCATTTTTCAGGGTAACAGTGGGGTATTCTCCTTTTTGATAACTCAGCCTCTTTGTTCCTACCCATTAGGATTCTACCCTACCCATACATTCTAGCTTCCTCTTTCATCATGTCATGAACTCTTTTTCAGTGCCTCAGCCTTCTCCCCTCTCTCCCCAGTTGAATCTGATACAAAGCCCTGCATCATCCATTACCAAGTGTCTTCTATATAGAAGAGTTGTTTGTATATACATAGATAACTAATAGAAAAAGCATAATCTACTGGCACATAGGAATAGGAAGTTAGTATATTCAGTAAAATGTTTTTGTTATGTATTGCAAATAACTTCTGGTGTGCAGTTAGCAACATGCCATGACTAACCCCAGAAGATAGATAGTAAATTAGTATAATGAAGCAAACAGCATTTCCAGTTTCACCACCTTGCACGGAAACACTATATCTGCAGCTTCTTTGTGACATAAAGAAAGGAAGTCAGCAGTAGGAAGTGTATCACACAGGAAGCGAAGGGAATAAGTGGGGTCAAGTCAGGACTCATTTCAGAAGCTAGAAACACTCCCTGGGATAGCCTCCCCACTGCTCCCCCAAATCTAAGGCAAAGCAAGTCCCAGGATATCCAATTTCCTAAAGATCAGAGGTAGGTAGAAGTATCTGAAGTATCACCTACAATATCCAGTATGCATTTTGTGTCATAACTTTAAATACAGTGTTGAGTTGGAGATCTAAATTAATCTTTGTTCTCATCATAGGGGTTTTTTTTAAGTCACTGAACTCCATGGAGACAGACAAGAATTATCCCTAAACGAAAGTTAAAAGAGTGGTACTGCCACTATGATCACTGGGATGGCTCCCCCACTCACTCAAGTAATCAGAACTAAGAAGCAATTGGAAGAGAATTCAGCATTATTCCATATTTAATATTAAATTTACAATGTGTTACTGGGGCACAGAATATCCTTATGAACAGTGTTTGGCGCTTAGAGATGTTCAGAGACATTGACAATATGTCTATTGCAGTTAGACAAAACTATCACATTTACAGTGTGTGAATATATTCGATACATCTTCAAATCACAGAGTAAACTAGCTGCAGTTAGAGGTAAAACTGAATTATCTTAATACAAGATGCCACTTGAGGTTTTCTATGGAAAAAAAAATTGATGCTCCCCACTGAAATGAAGGGAAAATTAAAGATTTATGGGTTTAAGATGTTCTGAGTCCCTTAATTGCCTTAAATTGGATGAGTAGTATTTATACTTGAGGCAGTTTTGTGGGAACACTGGGAAACTTCTGTGTTCATGGAACAAATATCGTTTAATATTTTCACACTAGGAGTTACAACAATTCCAGCAGGGATAAGTAACATGAAACATCTTTACAGAGAAAAATAAAAATAGATTGAATTACAAGCACAACAAACTTCACAACTTCACCACCGATAGCCATTATTGTTCGTATTGCAGTAGCGCCAGCCTAGACTAGGACTAGAGCTGTGCAGAGAAAGAGAACTCCATTTCATGGAGAGCTTCACTTCCACATTTGGTTTCTTTCCAATTCAGAAAGAAAACCAAAACTTCTGAAATTCTTTGTGGAAGGGAAAGTCCCAAGGCCCCCAGCTCAGAGACAGTTTGCCAGCTGGGCTGCTCCCCGAGCCACAAACTCTGGAAGCCAGGAGTTCCCAGCTCTGTTCCTGGAAGTTTGAGCCCTCCAACAGCCTGCCAGTGGGATGCTGAGTAGGCAGATTGGCAGGAAATCAGACAGGTTTCAAAAAACTGTCTGGTTTCCAAGGAACTTCATCAAAATCAAACCAACTCCCCAAAGTGTTTTGATTTTAACAAATTAGCAAATTCCAACAAAAAATGTTCACTGGAACTTTTCCAACCAGATCTAACCAAGACCCCATTGTACAAACACGTATCAAACCACAAACATTCTATAATCTAAGTCATCCAAACTCCATCTCCACACCTCCTTAGACATAATTTTTAATTGCTTACTTTTTCAGCCATCAAAACTGTATTCTTCAGTCAACTGAAAGCCTGGATTTGCTTCATGTTTCTTAGACTTTCGTTCAAGTGTTGTTTTTTTGTTGTTGTTTTTTTTTAAGTCTAGTGCTGAGATGCAAATACTGGGGAGTAAAGTGCTAAAGAATAATGAGACTTATCACTTTTGAATTTTTTATCCAGAGCTTTGTCTGATTTGTCAGGTGGATTAAACTAATATTTTTGCACTCAAATGTAAATTTGTAGAATGCCTTTTAAATAGGCCTTAATTCCTCTCCTCAGTGATTTTCTTTCATCTCTTGTCTGCTAGATTGCCACATGGAGGAGTCCTTCTACCCTATGCCACCATATTTCTAGCACTATTCATCAGAACGTACAGATTCCTTTGTGATGAAAGAGGAGCCTTGTAGCATATGGAGACCTGGAAACAGATTAGAACTGAAAAGGGAGATCTTTTTTCCAGTACTGGCTCACATAGACCAGTGTTTCTCAATGATCCATCCATGGATTGGCACCGGTCCCTGAGATCTCCCTGACAGTTTAGGAAGGCAGCAAGCCAGTCCCTGGTATCAAAAAGGTTGAGAAACACGCTGTCTGGAGCAAGCTCATACCGCCTAGAGCTTCTAATGGTAAATAGCTATTCTCACATTGACCACCAAAGCATAACAAAAATACCTACAACATTAGAAGTCTCCTATCACAGACTACTTCATGTTTGAGCCAAGGTCTGTGTCTGGTTGTTTCTCTGACAATGGATCTGTGAGGGAGGGCTTCACTGGGGCTGTAGAATTAGAGACAGGCTTATTGCCATAGGTACACAAGATATCCCACTACCTTCCAGAGGGGATTTCCTCCTTATTCCTCTTCCTACACAATGTAAACTTGCCATGGTCTCCCCTTTGACAAGAGGATTGTAGAAATCTCCCATGCACTAAAGTTAGCTCTCAAGTTACTGCTGAATGTCAGATTATTCTTTTGGGATGCTTGCTAGAGGCATGGAAAAGAGATCAACTGGAAGGCAAGACTGAGCCTGTCTCAGGCCTAATGTAATGAAGAGGAAACCTTCTCTTAGAACTTCACTCTTCACTGGATTACCTATTCCATGAGTTCTCCAGCAAATGCAACTCTCAAGCTTATACTGCAGCATTTGATTTAAAAAAAAAAATTAAGCCCAAATGGAGGGAGAGAAACAGTGGGAAGCAGACATGGGAGTTGTCTGTCTGGAGACATGTAGAGAATGAGCAGGACAGTTTAGTAGCAACAAGGGCCCACAGACATCTAGAGAAGGGGAGTAGTAGTTACTAGCCAGGCTCAATAGTACAGAAAGTTTTCATTACAGGCAAGCACTTTTACAAGTTTCATATATTCACCATCTGACAGCTGAGCTAATCAGCAGAAGGGATTTATAAATATGGAGACAGCCCTGTGGACTCAACTGCTGAGCAATGCAGAACCAAGAAATGTGTGTGCCATGAAGGCTGCATCCCAGTACCCTTATTTTGAATACAGGCTACAGATTTCCTATCTTGCTGAAAACCAGGGAGACAGTCACCTATTAGCTCAGGGACTGGAGTATGCTGCTGTCTGCAAGATTCTTTGGACTCTTGTTTTGCTGAAGATTGTGAAGTTCTTGGAGTGGGAACTAAAAACATGGTCATTCCCTTCCAGCTCTGAATAACCTAGTGACACCCACAAACACTGTACCACCCTATAGAGACCAAGAAATCATTTCTTCAAGTGAACTAAATTGTATATGCTCTGTTAAAACCTTGCATTGCTCATGTACACTATTTCACAAATGTCTGGTGAGTTTTGATATAGCTCTCAGGTGACATTTTACTTGCTTGCTCTGCTGTTTTCTTGACTATTTCATCCTCTACACCTAGGGAAGTTTCATCTCTTGTCTCCGGTTTGTCTGGCTTGTATTTCTTTCTTAAAATATTTATCCTTAATTGTGTTTTAAGGTGGAAGGGGCGTGTAACCTAACTCGTAGCATTGTTAACAGACTCACTCTCTCTGAACCTGTGTTATACCCTATTTTCAAGGGAGACCAACTTTGAGCTGATCCACACTAACCCCCCATTTCGAACTAAGATACGCAACTTCAGCTACGTGAATAACGTAGCTGAAGTTGCGTATCTTAGTTCGAACTTATCGCGGGTCCACACGCGGCAGGCAGGCTTCCCAATCGACTCTGTGTACTCCTCTCGCCGAGCGGGAGTACCGGCGTCGACGGTGAGCACTTCCGGGATCGATCCCAGAAGATCGATTGCTTACCGCCGGACCTGGCGGTAAGTATAGACGTACCCTTAATAGCTTAATCTGGAAAGGCTAGACACAGAATTCTACAGATAGCAAGTTCCATCACCAAGTGCCCACTGCTAAATCCTGGGAACAATCCTTCCAGTATTCAGTCAGTCCCAATTTTAAGGGGGCATTTTAAGCTCTGTTGTTTAAGAGTAGGTTTTAGAGTATGTTTTGCATTTCCATCTCCTGGGTTTGTTTTTTACATGAAAGGGCACATACAACTATAAACATTGTATCCCAGCAGGATTTTACTTAGTGGGAGTGAGTCAAAGATCAAGAACCATTGAGTGGGAGGATGTCACATTTCATCCAGTTAATTTTTCAGGCAGATATCTGCAAGCAATTTTGTGTAAGATCAAATTTCGTTTCAAATGAGAATTCAGGCTCTGTTATAAAGGGAAATAGAGCATCAGCATTGACAACTGCTTTACATACACGGAATATAATGTTATTGGAGCGGAGTGAATACTGCGAAATAAATTCTGAGAATGTTTATTTTAAATGCATGTGCTGTAACTGTGCTCATTGCCCCATGTGTTCATTTCTTGGTGAAATTCACAATTGTTGGAAAGGCCCATATACCTCGTAAGTCCCAGTCCAGTTCTCAGAAGAAATTCATCTCTCTGTTAAGCCCATGCTTAGGGATGAATTTCACACTCCTTGAATATTAGAACAAGTGAATTTACTAACAAGGATTTTTGCTAAAATATCACGACATAAATATTAAGACAAAGTGGATTTCCAGTTCATGATGTTGATTCTAGGACTCTCACCTTATCCAATCACAGAGCATACAATATGACCTGACTCCAACCTAAACAGCTCATATTTTGACTATTAAGTACTTGCAGATCATGAACAATCTTTAATAAGTACATGCAAGAAAATTCACACGTTTGTGAACACTTCATTAGGAGAAAGAGGCAACAGTCCAATTATTTTGACTAGTTGTCTCAAATCTAGCTGCCATTTACTCAACAGGCTATTCCAGGTGTTGCCAACACAACTGGAAGGGGGTCAAGACATTTGAGTAGACATCAAGGAGCAGTAGCTACTTTGTCCTTTTTGGATTACTGGTTCGAGGTGTGCATGGGGTGGGGCAACAAGGATCCCAGCATATGAAATGTTGAGAATCTCTCTACTATTCAAACAAAATGATATAGTAGCCATCTCAGTGCATGAACTCTGCCACAGTTGTGAATAAGCAATGAGTCTGTTGACCCTACAGAGTGTTCCCAGAGTCTGCAATGCCAGGGACTCTTACGAGCCATCAGATTGGTAACTCCATGAAGATTTGAGCACAAGGAGAACTGTTACTGTACCCTTGTCACTGTCTGCCCTGCTTGAGGGAGAAGGCAGTCTATATACTGCCCTCCTCCAGAGAGTGCTTCCAATTAGCTAGAAGAAAGGGGAGTCTGCTCCACCCCACACTACAGGATTCCAGATCCTGGGCCCTTAAAGGGTGTTTGCCTCCACCCTCCACTCCACATCCAACTCCTAATTCCCTGGGACTGCTTTCTCTCTTTCACTACCAGGCCATTCCCTGGTCCTTTGTTCATTCCAACTCCCTGGAATGGGGTCTTCCATCCCCCTCTACTCTTAAACGGCCAGTATGCCCCATTACACAATCTAAATCAGGGATGGGCAAACTACGGCTCACAGGCCAGATCCAGCCTGCCAGTCATTTTAAGCCAACCCTTGAGCTCCCACTGAGGAGCGGGGTCTGGAGCTTGCCCGCTCCGACGCTCCAGCTGGGGGCCGCTCCACACGGCTCCTGGAAGCAGCCGCATGACTCCCCTCCGGCACTCCAATGCAAGCTGCAGGGGTGGTGCCTGTGGACGGGGCAGCGTGCAGAGCCACCTGGCCATGCCACCATATAGGAGCTGGAGAAGGGACATGCCGCTACTTCCGGGAGCCGCTTGAGGTAAGCGCCACTTGGACCCTGCAGACCTGAGCCTCTCCCCACGCCCAACCTCCTGCCCTAGCCCTGATCCCCCTCCCGCCCTCCAAACCCCTCGGTCCCAGCCCAGAGCATCCTCCTACACCCCAAACTCCTCATCTCCAGCCCCATCCCAGAGCCCACAGCCCCAGCCAGAGCCCTCACCCCTGCCATCACACTCCCCCCACCCTAGCGCCCCCTCCCACACTCCGAACTCCTCATTTCTGGCCCCACCCCAGAGCGCACACACCCCAACCAGAGCCCTCACCCCCTCCCACATCCCAACCCCAATTTTGTGAGGGTTCGTGGCCCACCATACAATTTCTATTCCCAGATATGGCCCTCAGGCCAAAAAGTTTACCCACCCCGATCTAAATACTTGCATTGACCAATCTCACTGACTTCTCCTGGAGTTGTATATGTTCATAACTATGTTTCTAGATTTGGATTCCCAAAAGTAAAGGCCCCTGTGACCAGGGCCGGCTCCAGGGTTTTGGCCGCCCCAAGCAGCCAAACAAAAAAAAAAAAGCCACAATTGCGATCTGCGGTGGCAATTTGGCGGGAGGTCCTTTGCTCCGAGCAGGAGTGAGGGATCGTCTGCCGAATTGCCGCCGAACAGCTGGACGTGCCGCCCCTCTCTGAAGTGGCCACCCCAAGCACCTGCTTGGTAAGCTGGTGCCTGGAGCCAGCCCTGCCTGTGACCATCTGGTAACAAACCACAGAGGCAGATTAACCCTTTCTTGGCAAGATCTGACATTAAAATATGGCCCACTCCAACTGAGGGGAGGAAGTATACTCATTGCCCCTTGTAACTTGGTGCAGACAATCAGGAAACCATCCATAAGCTCTAACAAAACACACAGCCTAGTCAAATAAAGAGGAGAACACAATTATTTGTGAAAGTAATATGTCTTTTCTGTATGTTAGTCTAAATTCAGCCACCACAAAATTAACCAGGGCACAGAAGAAACCAATGTCAGAAATACATTGCATAATCCATAGCCTATGTCTTCACGTTCCATTCATCTGATCAAACACAATACAGCTCATTTTCCCTAATAGGAATCTATTGCCTTGAGTTAAACTAGCCATAAATATGCTCACCTAGTGGTTTCATTTTTTGGTACTGTGCGCACGGTTACATAAAAATCTCATCCAAACTCCTCTCAGAAAATGATCAGAGAGGCTTAAAATGGTCTAAATTTCTATTTTCTTCCCCTATCCTCTAACCTTTAACTGTAGATTCCCTCTCGACTTCCACCCACTTATCGCCGTTTAATTTACACTTGCACACCCTCAACACATCAAATCTGAATTTCCACCACTGAAATGTAAGAGAGCTTAATGGAGTCCAAGCTGATGTATGCTTGGAGCTACAAAAAGGAGCAAACAAAGGAAAATCAAGTAAGAGGAAGTTTAGTAATGCAGATGTGAAAATAGGCAACCCCTTATTTCAACTTGGAACTTCAATAAGTTCCAAGTTAGGGGCTCAAGACTGAGTCCTAAGAGCCATTGAATTAAAAACCAGTATAGGAAAATATGGACTTGTTATTTTCTCTTTTGATAAGTGTTTGATGAGAAACAGGTCCTGTACAAGGGAAAAAGCAGATGAGTTTATTATTTGAATCTGGGGTGCAGAAGCAGGTAGCTTTTCTTTGATAATACAACACTACAAAGCAGGTCACTGATCATCACTGGCATGCTGGAACATCAACCATGGCCATAAGATAATTCCCATGATCAAATTTTGATGCAAAATACATTTTAATTTGTGAACACTTTAAATCTGGGCATTTTATCTGTTAAAGTGTTTAAACATTTGTTTTAAACATTTATATGCAGGAACATTTTGTTATGTGTATATATGAAGTTGTACAGAATCCAAATATTTTTTCTGGAAATTGAAATTTAACTTCTTCCAAACTCTGTTTCTTTACTTGACATACTGGCACAACAGCTGGAGTAAAACTGAGACATGGTGATAAAAAAAACCTTTTTATAGCATTCTGGGAATAATTAAAACAAGATTTATACTTCTTTTGCCAGTGAGAGGTTGGTGGCACTTGAAGTAACAGCATACACTGTATGACATACTGCATAAACTACATGGGACAAATACACCATCCTAAACCATATATAGCGTATATGAGATATCACTTGGGTGATTGTTTTAGAATGATCATAAAACTTTTCTCCTACAGGCATTTTAGTATTTGATTTAACAAACTGTCCTGTGTTGTTTTACTCATGGTAGTCTACCAATTTCAAAGCCAGGACTTCCACACTTTGTGCAACTTTATAAATTAAGCTTTTAATGTTGAGAATAAGGATGAGGCACCCGCGATAAAATTAATCAATACAATATTAGAGAGAGTATTATCCAGAGATCAATGCTTCTTAGGACTAGATTCCCAAAGACACAAAACAAAGTTCAGTCTGGAAGTAGATTTCACCCTAGTCCAGATTGCACCTCCAAAATATTAGAAGTTCTACACTTAACATTTTTTTAAAAGTTAAAAGGTCCAGAGAGAATTAGTTAAGGGATCCAGATGTCTCCTTCCCCCATACCCTAAACCCCTCATTTCTGGCCCCACCCCAGAGCCTGCACCCCCAGCCGGAGCCCCCACCGCCCCCACATCCCAACCTCCTGCCTCAGACTCGAACCCCCTCCCACAACCCAAACCCCTCAACCCCAGGCTTGCCTAGAGACTGCATCCCCAGCCATAGCCCTCACCCCAACCCCCTGTCCCAGGGCAAGGATGTTCGGTTTGCTGCAATCAGAAAGTTGGCAACCTTATCCTCTAGAAAATGTTATCAGGAGAGGCTTTCATCCACAGTAACACCTTTAAGGGCTAAAAGTGTTGTGGGTGATATTTTGGTCCCTTTGAAGTCTATGGCAAAACTCTTATTGATTTCAATGGAGCCAGACTTTCAATGTAAAGTTTTAAAGATTTTGATGTTAATAAAAGGCATCTCCGTTCTGTGTTCTTTTCTGTGGTTTCTTTAAACTGCTGTGCCCGCCCTTGTAGGAGCTGGATTTTATAATGTACTACGAGAATTAATATATGATTTGATTTCATCCTGTCAGCCACCCTTTTTGAATAGCAGAAAGGAATGACAGACAAGAACAATCCTTATGAGTGATTATGGTCACCCTTTTGTTTTAGGATAAGTTATAATGTCTACTATGGTTTCCTATATGTATTACAAAGTAGGCACTCTAGTTAAATATACATTTCTTTGTTTTAAGGTTTAGTAAGTAAGAGACGGGATTCTCTATTGTGTCTCTGTTAAGTAAATTAGAGGAACATTAAAGACCTGGGTCTCAATGTAAATTGTCTTGGTTATTGATTGTAAAACTTAGCAAGGTTTAATTTGCAATGTCTTTTTGCTCGATATAAAATACTACTGTTTGTATTCTCAATCTGTTTGTGTGAATGAGGAATGTATGCATCAGGAAGAGATAAGGTGTGAAGGCCGTTGTTATAGCCAGAGTTAAAGAAGAAGAAGGAGCGAAGAGACTTAAAGGACATTAAAAAATCATCAGTGCACATCCAGAATGAAGGGCAGATTGACGACCCTGAGGTAAAGGCTGGCACCCCTAAGGACAATTGATTAAATCAGTACAAAGAACAGGATGACCCTCTCGGAGGTGTATTGGAATGTTTACACCAATTAAGTAGTAACTGGTCATAAACTGACACAGCAAAATCCGTAGGCTTCAACAGAGAAAAAACCCTATAAGAACAAGGTGCGGGGCCATGAGACTTTGGGTTCGTCTTGCCACACTCCAGGAGCATCAGATTGCGACTGATAGAGCCCCGCTACCCTCTGCGACCAATCTGGCTGGCCACTAGATTGATCCAGATTCTGGACTGGTAACTATAAACATCACGGCAGGAGTGTGTGTGTGTGTGTGTCTGTATGTGTCTGAAAAGCATATGCTAACTGTGGTATTCTCAATAAATGCTGTGCGTATTTACCTTCCTCTATAAAGATCCCGTGTGCTTTGTATAAGCATAACACTCTCCAGGCCCTATGATTCCCTGCATCTCTTCCTTTAATGGCCTCCAGTTTCCTGACTAGAGCTTCTACCCTCTCTCACAGAATCTACTTCCCACAGAGCCACACTATTGCTCTGCAGAAAATAAAGCCTCCAAATCATCCCTTCACATGCCCCCAAATCTAGGGTTACCATACGTCCGGATTTTCCCGGACATGTCCGGCTTTTGGGGGCTCAAATCCCCATCCGGGGGGAAATCCCCAAAAGCCGGGCATGTCCGGGAAAATCGGGAGGGAGGGAGGGCTCGGTGGTGCTCGGCCGGGGCCTCTTTGGCTGGGGTCGGCGGTGCGGGGCCCGGGCCGGTGCGGGGCTGGGCCGGGGTCGCGGGGCCAGGGGCATGGTGCCGGGCCGGGCGCGCGGTGCCGGGCCGGGAACCAGGGGCGCAGTGCCGGGCCAGGAGCCGGGGTCACAGTGCCGGGCTGGGCGGGGAGCCGGGGGCGCGGTGCCGGGCCGGGGTCCGGGCCGGGAGCCGGTCCGGGGCCGGGGGGCCGGGCTGGGGTCACGGGGCCGGGAGCCGGGGGGTGCGCCGGGCCACCGGGGGCCAGCAGTGCTGGGCGGGCCGGGGGTGGTCGGCCGGGGGCTGGGGCCGGCACCCCAGGGCCCGAGCCGACCCAGGCTGGAGCCGCCGGGGGGCCAGCCTGGGCCGCGCCTCCTCCCCCCACACTCCCCCTTACCTGCTTCAGGCTTCCCGCGAATCAAATGTTCGCGGGAAGCAGGGGAGGGGGTGGAGACTTTGGGGAGGGGGCGGAGTTGGGGCGGAGGTGTGGGCGGGGCCCCGTGGAGTGTCCTCCATTTGGAGGCACAAAATATGGTAACCCTACCCAAATCCAGGTCTCTTTTAGTACACTACACATATGGACACACCTCTGTATCTGTGTGACCTGGAACATACCATATGTGATAGGAGAAGAGCAAAAGGGCACAAAAATCAAAACTACTACATCCTTCCACATTTAGACACACCCACATTTTTGTTCATTATTTATGCATCCTGGCCAACATGTCAGGGTTTCTGCAACCTTATTTTCCTTTTCCCTCTCCCCACACCCAAAAAAGAGCAAGACAGCAGTCAAAGGCTAGGTTACTGTGGTTGTAGGGCAAAAGTCCCAAGCGGTGTTAATTCAGAAAGTCCCTGGTAACCAATAGAGTCCATTTGTCATTTCCTTTGTTCTTCTGGGCGTAGGCACTTCCTGACTAGACAGAAGGAGAAAGAGTACACACTTCCTTTTCTAGTGCCTCCTTATTATATCCTGGGTCTGAGGAATCCTGAATTAACCCTTCCCTGGCCAGCTTTACTACTGAGAATGTACCTCCATTCATGATCTCTATCATTCCTCCACTGAACCATCTGGTAAATCAAAGGCACCTCTAGTCAAGGGTAGCAAAACAAATATAGTGTTTTATCCAAGTCATTTTGAATATTTGATACAAAAACATTGCTGAGATTCTCAAAGAGGCAGAGACACTTAAAAACTCCTAGTTGCTGCAAGTCAGTGTCATGCCACTGAAGCAAATGGAGCCTCCTATCACCTCTAGTGGCTGTCTACTCCCCCTCCCATTGCCCATCCACTCCCAGCTCTCCTTTATGGTATGCTGAATGGTGACATATGTAGAGACCAGGAGACAGGAAGTGAAGAAGAGAGAGCACATGATGTTGAGAGCAAGGATGGTCCAGTGGTTATAATACTAGCCTGGGACTCAGAAAATCCAGGTTGAACTTCCTGTGTGATTTAGGATTAGTCACTCTGTACTTCCATTCCCCCGCTGTAATATGGGGACAATGGCAATAATGCTTCCCTTCCTGTCAGCTCTGAGGAGAGGTTCTCAGATAGTATGCTAATGGGCATTACATAAATACATCAAATATTGAATTGGAAGGAGGAATACAGAAAGGAAAAGAGTGAGGGAGAAATGCAGCACACAGAATGCAGAAGCTTAAAAAAAGGAAGAGAAGAAAATTAGGATGTAAAAAATAAGTAATGGGGAAAGATCTCAAAGAGGCAGAATTAAAACAAAAAGTAGTATCTTTGTGATATGAAGATAGAAAAATAAAAGTAGTGTTTATTTTAGTAAAAAAAAAAATGGACAGTTTCTGACAAGATGCAAACAAGCCTTGAGGGAAAAAGATGTTCACTGAATAAACTTCTATGCCTGTTTTATACAAAAGACTAGATGTTACATCAGGCCTTGAAGTCTATTGCAAAAAACCAAGATGTAAGCTTTGTTTACATTTGCTTGAAAGATGGTTTTTAAACCTTTATCATGTCATACTAACATCCCCAATGCTGCCTGGAAACTGAAAGAAACAGACAGTCCACCCAGCAGAGATATGGAAAACACCCCCGCCACACAGAAATACTACCACTACTTCCCTCCCAAGCAAGAAGAACTTTCCTTCACTCTTCTATGTTACATACCCAAATCCATCTCATGCTGCTACAGGAGGGTTAGTGGTAACATAATGTCAGAGAATGAAGGTCATTTACCTTATTGATAACAGCCCAAAGCTGGATTTGGATGGAAGAGAAATGCAATTGTGTTTTATGTCTATGGGTGAAGAATTTATTTTACTTTGGGAGGGAAGGCAGGAGACAGAATTGAAGGACAGAGCAGGAAAGACAAAAAAAATATCGGCATACATTAGCCCCTGAGATAGAGCACACGGTGTCCCTACCAGGATTGCTGCTGGCAACACTGGGTTGAGAATAGAGATGGTTAGGAATTTTTTTGATGACTCTTTTTAATTGAAAAATGCCATTTTGTTGAAACTGATGTTTGTTTGAGGAAAGGGTCAGTTTTGACTAAACTTCTATTGGGAAATGTTCAGGTCCAGAATGGAATTTTTGGTCAAAAGAGTGACCAGGGATTTGAATCTAAGTTGCTCATGTCCTGGGTGAGTGCCTTAACCTTATGGCTATTGGCTATTCTGGCAGGCTCTTTCTCTCAAGATCTTTGAAAGGTCTCTTCGAAAGAATAGTTTTTTTAAATCACTATTAATTTTGCGGGACAGGAAAACCATTTCCGGCCCAGCCCTAGTTGAGAATGGGGTGGAATCCTTTTTGGCATTTAATGCATTGATTGGGGCTAGCTTATTGTCATCAACCAAACATTTAATACTGAACCAGCAGAGATAGGTGAGAACAGACAAAGTAACAGGATACAATGCAAGTCGAAAGAATTTATGCATCTATTCATTTTCAAAGAGTTGAAGCCAAGTGAAGGAGAGGATTGGTGCACTGTTACAAAGCAAATGGCAACCTAAGTCTTGTAGCATGTCTAAAATAAAATAAATTTCACAATTAGTCCCCAGTGAAACAATCAGACTGAAGTCAAGTCTAAGCCCTGGGTTGTTCTTGGCTAAGTTTTAGACACATTTCTATTTAAACTAAAATGGCTATAACGTCAACTTGAGTCCATCTGTTTGGACTATCTTGATTTATCTTTGAGAGACAAGGTGCGTGAGGTAAAATGTTTTACTGGACCAACTTCTGCTGGTGAGAGAGACAAGCTTTCAAGTTAGGCTAAGCCCTTCAAGGCTGGGTTGATTTATCTTTGACAGATTAGTTTATTCTTGAAACATCAGTCTACCTAGTTCCCGTTTTAAATATTGATATGGCAAAGTTGTTGCTGTATCAGAACTGCTAACGTAAAAATGGAAAGTTCATGGATACAAAGCTGGTAAGAAAATTATAAGCTTATGAGCGGTCTAATAGAAAATACTGAATTACTTTAAATAGTGAATAACATGGGTCTTACTTCTTAATTTTTCTCATTATTTCCTGGTCCCATAAGAGCTCAGAAACCTCTGTAGGATAACTGTTGGCAATGCTGCTTGTTTAATGGCAACCACTCTTCTAGTAAAGGATCTACATGAGTTACCTGAAGGCTGAACATAAATACCCCTTGTAACGTTGAGTATTCTAGATACCAAAATATTCTGCTTCTTTCAATTACATTAATAAACACTTTTGCTGAAGTCTCTTTACTGACTAGCATCAAGATATATAGGACTGCTCCCAGGAACACTTGTCTATAAAGGGACATACCTATGTTACAGTTTAACTCCGAAAGTGTCATACCTGCTTAGCTTTCTCATCTAAAAACTTAGCTGACCAAAGAATTCATAGCAAAAATAAATTGTTCTATGAACCTAGATTCTTTCTATTCATGAATTCCACTTAAGCAGCTTACTTTATTTGTTGACTAACAAATGATTTCTTACAGTATATCATGTAATATACCACATGGAAGAGCCCATAGAGCTATGACTTTTGGCTAATCTCATATTACAAGGGGCTATAGTTACCTGGCAGTTTCAATACTTACCTGATTCTTCCATGGGAAGTTTGAATAGTATTTTAGGAGTCTTTTTAAGTCCTTTACAGAAGCCTTAAATTTATAATTATAAAAACATTTCATGCATGTTTCCCCCACTGCATTCCAAGTACTACAGAGTCAAAGCAAGGGGCAGATCTTAGTGGTAATGATTTGAAATATGCTTAATAAAAGCCCTAAATAACAAAATCAAACATTTTTTATATATGGTAACTAAAGGTTTCTTTTATGCACTAGCATCAACTCCACTGACATTATTATAACCCACTGTAGTCTCATATGCTGGTATGTTTGCTCCTGATAGCATATAGAAAAAACACTACAACCAGATATGCATGTTTCCACATGTTCAGATGATATAAGGGTCTGCCAAGAGGCTTGGGGTAGAACAACAAAGAGGACAGTTCACCACAGGCTCATGATTGAACATAAAATTACTGTCTCCACATTCTGTAGTGTTTTATTGGAGAGGTTCTGCTACTAAATCAGAATACTAAATACAAATTTGGCAAAAGTCTGCAGGTTTATTCTTCCCATGTAGTTGCCTTAATGGAAAAAAAGCCAAACTAACCTGTTACTACAGAGGTCCTTACTCTAGTATCTAGTCAGCACAAGCACTAGCCTCCACCTCTCTTCTCTGACTGCATAATACCCTTCTAAATTGGCTTAAGTGTGCTGAATCAGATCCCAGCTGGCAGTGCATTCTTGATCTGCCACAGAACCCTGGCTGGAAATTAACCCCTCAGGCTTCATGGCATTTGCAGGGTTGGCAGGAGCTCCTCTTAGGGACCAGGAGCCACCAAAAGCCCCTATCATCATCATCATCAAATTTGTCTCCAAACGTGCTGCCTGATCATCAAATGTCTGTTTAGCATTTGTCCACCCACCCTAAAATCAGGCCATTATAAAAGTGAGTTGTGATTCGACATGGGATAATGTAGTTCTATCAATGTCCTAACCAGTCCTATGTTAAAGTCACCCAGTGTGTCATTAGCGAGTTATTCTGAGGATTTTTTTTTTAAGGCTTAGTGTCTTGTCAGGGTATGTAAAATCGCCAAAAATCCTTAAAGGCAAATTGATAATAGAGTTTGTAACTGGGTTTTGACTTTATAACTCCGTACTTTGAGCAACCACCAATAGGGTCTAATACATAGTAGCTTGTGCACTGGGATTTTATTAGTTGAAGTAAGGTGTTTTGGTGATGACCTGGAGTATAAATGCAATATCCAATGTTGTGGACCTATGTGTTTGGGGAAGGAATTCCCAGCTGCCATTGGATAAACTGCTATCTACTGGATTTCTTAAGCACAATTTCAATTTTGCCCAGAGAGGGTAAAGGAAAGTTTCTTGTAAATGTCAGTTCAGCCCCTTCCTCTTAAAATACTGAAAAGCAAATTAAAAGAGTTCCCTAGTTAGGTAGATTTTATATGTATTTAAAGCAAGTTTAGGGGATCATAATCACAGAACCAGGACTATTTTTTCGGTCTTAGGTTTTTGTTGTTGTTTTTTTCTGAGAAATATTATGAAAGGACTTACTGAATATATAAAATTTCATTTTCAACTTGTATAAAACAAACCCCATTTGGGAGCTAGTGTTTTCTTGCCAGTTTCCAATGTAGAAATTAGATAATACTAGGCTGGGACAGTTATGATTTCTTGCACTGTAGTCCAGACCTCACTCCTAGATGCCAGGATTTCCCAACACTCAGCTCTGAGACAGTTTTCATTTGCAGTTGCCATTTGGGAGGCCCAACTCCTGGTGCCAAGGGGTTAATTATTCCCTTCACAAATGTATGGCTCTGCATTTATGGACAAAAATAAAAAGATACAAAGTGTGTTCCACATTAGAGTTGATCTACAAAGTGAAGAGCTATAACCATCTTTTCTTCCTTTGCAATATATACAGGTCACCTTATATCTTATATTTTTTTCTTCAGTATCTTTCTCTTTCATCTTTGAAGCTTCATGAAGAATTCCCACGGAGGTCAATTCCACCACTTGTGGTGGCTAGAAGGCCCTAACTGTATCAGGGCCTTCTAGTTGCTTAATCTTCTTAGCTAGCATTGTATTTTTCCCCAACACTTAATAAAAAAGTATTTTGGCCAAAACATGATTTCTAATCATTTTCCATTTTTGTATGATATACAATATGCAATTTTGACGTGTCACTGAGATGCCACAGATTCTCTTCATGCTTCACAAAGGGCAAACTGAAAAAAAACAAATGGAACACAGAATGGAATTTATGAGGTTCTAAAGTTAAGGCAAATATTTTTGACAAACAATATGAATAGATTATGCCATGAACATCTTAAATCTTACGAAAGAGACTCAACTATCATTCTTCAGCTGGAAGCATAGTATGTACGTTCAGTGGTTGCAAAAGGAGATGATGTCAAAAACTGTGAGACAGCCAACTCTGAGTACGCAGAGAGTACGATAATCACATGGCACACAACAAAGCTGCCCACATAACTGTCTGAGAGTTTGCCAAGCAACCAATTTCTGTGAAAATATCTTCTGGCATTTGGCATTTTTTGCCATCCAAAAAGAAAGAAAGGAAGAAAGTAAAAAAGAAAAAAAAGTTGGAGTGATACAATATACTGGCACATCACCAAAAATGTGTTGTTTTTTTTGTGTTTTTGTTTTTAATAAAAAGCACTAAATACAAATATAGTAAATATCCGGAAAAAAAAAAAAAAAAACCTTGAAAGAAAAGAGAAGATGAAGAATTGCATAACAGCAGTTCAGCAACTGGTAAATGGGTTTAAGTCCTCCAATTTGCAGGGTACAACTGGTTAACTTTTACCCTGTGTCTGCTGACAGAGGAAAATCCCATTTCTAATGGGTTTTTCCTGTTAATTCATGTTGTTATTAATTCATCAACACACCCTTATGTATTGTAATAGTATTTGTGAAACTATTTCGGTTACATCTTATAACGTCAAATGATTGAAAGAATGCCATAGAAGCAGGATTCCAGTACATGGTAAAATGGGCAGTAAATATTTTTTAAAGTGAATCTTTTCTAGAGTATATTTCACTTTTTCTATCCGGGGAACATCTAGATAAATTGAAAATGCAGAACAAGGTGTTACCAAAAGAGCATTATGAAATTAAAGAAGTCCTTTTCGTGTCTGATGCTAGGTTCTGATCCAGCAAAGCACTGAAGCTCATGTTTAACTTTAAGCACAAGCAGTCCATTTGAAGTCATCATGTGTGTAAGTGTTTTGCTGGATCAGGGCCCTCATGTGGACTTTGTTAAATAAAGGCCTGATGATTCAAAGCCCATTTAAGTCAGTGGGAGTCTTTCCACTGATTTCAGTGGATTTTGATCAGGCCCTAACTCTCCTCCCCAGCAACAGCTTCTTATCTGGATTATTGTGCTCACCTAACAGAAATTCTTGACATGCCTTCAGGTTCATCCTTCATGTTTTCTATACTGGATATAAAGTTCCCCTCTGTTTCTTGGGCTTTACTTAAAAGTTGTGTCTGAGTACATGGTGTAAAAATGAAACTAGCAAAGGATACAGCCAAACCTCTGTCAGACAGGTGGTCACACTGGTTGAAAGTTTTATCCTATTGCATCCGGGAGGTAGGTAGTGAAATCTCTCATCATATGCCACTCACTAGGAGTCCAATTAGTGCTGAGCTGAGGGAGTTCAGTCCCTTCTGTGAGTGACTGCTCACCCTCCGCTCATTATCTGGAGCGGAGAATGATAATCAACCTCTCACAAGATGAAGTCCAATGGTAGCAGGGCTATGCTATCTTGACAGTGCAAGATCCATTCTCTGCCTTTTTTTTTTTTTTAACTGGGAGACTGGTGTCTGCCAGTTAAGCAATTTGAGAGTTGTGAACTACATATATGCCAAGTAAATACTTCACAAGTGGAAGCCAACTGTGACATCTGGCCTTTAACTTATGACACCAGCCCATATGAATCTACTCCAAACTTTCCTAGAATGACTTCTCAGAGGCACAGAGGAAATAGAGAGGGCTAAGCTTAGCACAGCATTATGCTTTCAATAATAAATAACATAGCTATAATACTTTGCACTTCTCCATCCTTATATTTGAATAGTTCAAACTGTTAATGAATTAATCCTCCCAACACCCCAGTCAGCTGAGTATGTTTTATCATCCCCATTTTACAGGCAGAGAAACTGAGTCAGAAAGAGTTGAAAGGCCTGATCCAAAATCTATTGAAATCAACTGTAGTCTTTCTACTCATCTCAATGTACACTGGATCAAACCCTAAATTTTTGGCCATGATCACACAGCCAGTTAGTGGCAGGGCTAAGAATAGAAGTGAGATGTTCTTAACTTCCAGTCCTGTGCTTAAATACTAGGTCATGCTCCATGTTTAAAGATGATCAGGATAAGAAGGAAATGCCAGTTACACTGGGAAAATCAAAATGTTATATTTTGTTTCAGATCTGGTCGAACTAAATTGAAAGATTTTGTTTTAGGTCAGTTCAACATTAATCTATGTTCACTTGAGCTACCATGGTGCCTCATTTTCCTGTATGGACTGGACTTCTTGGCTAAACTACAGCTTCTATGATGCACTATAATCTCCTCTCTGATATTATTTGGCTAGGGAGCCCGGTCCTTAGAGGGGAATGGGGGCATGAGGCATCTGAACTATAAGTCCCATGAAGTATCATAGCGGCTCCGGAAGATACAGATTAATACTTAATCAAATTGAAATGAAGCATATTGATTGACAAAACAAAATGAAACAATATGATTCAGAAATTGTCATTTCATTTATATAAAAAATGAAACATTTCAGTATTTCAGCATTTAACTTCCTTGAGCTTTCTAGTGTGCCAAAAATTTTAATATTTTAATTTTGGTCAAGGCAAGAGAAAATTTCAAAAGATCAGAATTTTCTGATAGAGGGATAGAGGCTGTGACTTTTGACCAGCTCTAGTCATAACTACTGGACTCGGATAGAATTCTACCTAACATCCTTTTGTTTCCTTTCAGGCCCCACCCTACAGGTGTGGATCACCAGGCGCAGTATCATATGAGACAGGTGACATCCAAGAGGTCAGATTAGTTTTGGACACAATGTAGATGACTTGGGAAGGTTCTAAGCATGCAATGGAATTCTGATTCTTGATAGAGCTGAGCAATAATGATTTAATTGTGCCAGGTGAATAATGGATTTTCCAGTTTACTGGCAATTCCCTTCTGAAAAAAATCACTTTGGGTCAAACAAAACATTTAGTTTAGCCATTTGGAAAAATCAAAACAAATTCAGGAAATGGTTCAGAGTTGCCAAATCTGGCTCTTTTTATTATTATTATTTGCCAAAAAAAGTTTTGTTTGAAAAATTTCGCCCATCTCTATTATTTAGCAATAAGGATCATCTTCCCACTCTGTTAAAATCAATGGGATTGGATAGACCTGTGAGATGTGCATGTAACCCTCTCCTTCAACTGATCTGACCAGGTCTTATGCCTACAATCAGGTGCCAAAAATACAGTGGTGGGCTGCTGAGTGTTGGGATGTGTGCACAATAAATTAAGTCATTAATAAGCAACAAAGGGTCCTGTGGCACCTTTAAGACTAACGGAAGTATTGGGAGCATAAGCTTTCGTGGGTAAGAACCTCACTTCTTCAGATGCAAGTCTGACTTGCATCTGAAGAAGTGAGGTTCTTACCCACGAAAGCTTATGCTCCCAATACTTCCGTTAGTCTTAAAGGTGCCACAGGACCCTCTGTTGCTTTTTACAGATTCAGACTAACACGGCTACCCCTCTTATACTAAGTCATTAATGTGGCTCTTCTGGGAAGAGATGCTCATACATGAAGGACGGCCCAGGTCTATTTCAGACAGTATATGTGCATCTTTCTGGGATCAGTTTGGAGATTTTCCTATTGCTCTTAAATTCATATTTGCAATCCAGTTTACTTCCCATTACAAAGGGGGATGTCGTTTAAGCAAGTTATTAGCGGCAGCTGTAGCAGGAAGTCCTTTCATGGAGATTATAGTTACAGTAATCCTGTTTATGGTTGAATCTAGCAATGCTCACTCTACCCTGCAGCTGATTAGGATGAATGTGTGCAGTTTGAGTAGAATTAGTGCAGTACGATTTTGCTTTAGTGCCATCTGCTGGATATAAAATAGAGATTAATAGGTACAATAGTGGAGATGTCTTCCACAGTATATATCTATTATTATGTGGGGTTAGGAAATCATAGTTTTATTTTTGCTTGTTCATATGAGTTTTAATTCAGTTAAAGAAAATTTGTGTGTGTGTTTATTTTTAAAATGGTCCTCTTGATGCAACAGATTGGGTGACAAAGGGAAATAGTAAAATAAAATGGGTGGAAGAGAAAATCTTAAAACTATTTCTACTAGATATTATCTATCCAGAAATCCTATGTTCTGCAGCTGCTGCCATTAATACTGGATAACCTGTTTTGGGGTTTTCTAAACGTCCTGCTGGTACAAAATAGAGAATCAGTGTTAAGGTTGTAATTCTGGACTGATAGTCCATAACTTACTGTTACACTGTACAATACAGAGTAATATTATAAACTGTCCTGAGAACCTACAAAAATGGGTGCGTGTGGACAACCTGCAGTTCCAGCTTTGACTTCAAACGTATTTACTTTCATGGTCGTAAACCAAATTTACATTGCTCTGGTTCCTATATGTTTGCTTTTTTGACTGCCGCTGCACATTGAATGGATGTTTTTAGAGAACTATCCACAATGATTCCAAGATCTCTTTCTTGAGTGGTAACAGCTAATTTAGACCCCTATCATTTTATTATGTATTGTTGGGATTATGTTTTCCAATGTGCATTACTTTGCATTTATTAATATTGAATTTCAATATTAATATTGACTGCCCTTTTGTTGCTCAGTCACCTAGTTCTGAGAAATCCTTTTGTAGCTCTTCGCAGTCTGCCTGGGACTTAACTATCTTGAATAGTTTTGTATCATCTGAAAATTTTGCCATCTCAATGCTTTTCCCTTTTTTCCAGATCATTTATGAATATGTTAAATAGGATTGGGCCCAGTACAGACCCCTCTCTCTCCATTCTGAAAACTGACCATTTATTCCTACCCTTTGTTTCCTATCTTTTAACCAGTTACCAGTCCATGAGAGAACCTTCCATCTTATCCCATGACTACTTACTTCGCTTAAGAGCCTTTGGTGAGGGATCTTGTCAAAGGCTTTCTGAAAATCTAAATACACTGGATCCCCCTTGTCCACATGCTTGTTGACCCCCTCAAAGAATTCTAGTAGATTGGTGAGGCATGATTTCCCTTTACAAAAACCATGTTGACTATTCCCCAACAAATTATGTTCATCTATGTGTCTGACAATTTTGTTCTTTACTATAGTTTCAACAAGTTTGCCCGGTAATGAAGTCAGGCTTAATTGCCGGGGTCATCTCTGGAGCCCTTTTTAAAAATTGGTGTCACATTAGCTATCCTCCAGTCATTTGGTACAGAAGCTGATTTAAATGATAGATTACAGAGTTAGTAGTTCTGCAATTTCACATTTGAGTTCCTTCAGAACTCTTGGGTGAATACCATCTGGTCCTGGTGACTTATTACTGTTTAGTTTATCAATTTGTTCCAAAACCTCCTGTAATGACACCTCAATCTGGGACAGTTCCTCACCTAAAAAGAATGGCTCAGGTTTGGGAAACTCCCTCACATCCTCAACCTAATCTTTTCAATCTCTCATCATAAGAATGTCTTGCTATGCCTCTAATCATTTTCATCATCCACCTCTGAATTCTCTGAGTTTCTGCTATGATTTTTTTGACATACACAATATTTAAACTGAGTGTGTTCCATTAATTTATATGATGTAATATTTTAAATATGATTCTGTCTCATTCTTTTAAAATCCTAACATTTTGTGTGCTTTATTGAATGTCCTTTAATATTGAGTTGAAGTTTTCATCGAGCTCTCTACAATGGCATCAAGGTCTTTGTCCTCAGTGGTTACAGTTTGTTTAGGTCCAGCAATATATATGAGTAGGCTTAGCAGAAGGAGATCTTAATTTTTGATAATTTTGATGGCTATTTATGTATATTTAAGCATTTTTATTATTTAAATTTTCATAGTTGTGCATAATTATAGGTCAGACAATTATATAAATACAAAAGACACTGAGATTCAAAAAGTTAGTTTTATAATCATTAAAACACAAATTGTCAACATCACATGTCAAAAAATACGAAGTAAATATCCTTAAATTAAACTCTAATAAGCAGCGTTTTTCTTACTTTGCCTATCTGTAAAATTTGATTATTGACAGAAATATTTTTGTTGGTTTGAGTGTAGAGTGAAATTGACATTTACTGATATATACGTTTACAAATTAATCCTTCCAAGGATATGTATAAGTAGTCCAAATATTCCTTCTAATGTGCATTACTTTATATTTGTCAACAATGATTTCGCCTGCCATCTTGCTGTCTATTCATCTAATTTTGTTGAGTCCCACTGTAATTCCTCACAGCTTTCTCTATTCTTGACTAATCTAAATAAACTTTGTCACCTGCAAATTTGACCATCTTACTGTTCACTCCACTTTCTGAATCATTAATAAATGTACTACAAACTGTTCATAGTATGGAACCTAGGGGCACCGCATTTACTCTTTTCCCATCTTGAATACAGATAATTTCTTCATGGTTTATCTTCTCTATTTCTTAGCCAGTTTCTAAATATTACATACTTTCTCTCTCACCCCACATCTATTAAGTTTGCTTGATATACTGTTGTGAGAGACGTGAAGGCTTTTTGGAAGTCCATATAAATTATATTAACTAGTTCTCCTTTTCCCCTATTTTGTTGGAACACTCAAAGTATTCTAATATAATTCAAGAAGATTACTAGAATGGCCTTTGTTTATTCTGCTGCAAGAGATGGATCCTGTTATGTGGGGAGTACTTAATATACAATAGGAACATTTAATTATTGGCAGGGAGATAGAGAAGATATAATCTACTAAGACTTTTCCATTTCTTGCTTCAGTGGTTCTATTTCCTTTTTAATCAGGTGACTGAAAATCTCAAATTGAAGTGAGCTCAACTGAAAAAGCAGTGACCGGTTTCAGACGGGTAGCCATGTTAGTCTGTATCAGTAAAAACAACGAGGAGTCCTTGTAGCACCTTAGAGACTAACAAATTTATTTGGGCATAAGCTTTCCTGGGATATAACCCACATCAGATGCATGGAGTGCAAACTACAGTAAGCAGGTATAAATATACAGCACATGGAAAGATAGGAGTTGCCTTACCACGTGAGGGGTCAGTGCTAATGAGGCTACTTCAATTAGCGTGGAAGTGGCCCATTCCCAACAGTTGACAAGAAGGGGTGAATAACAACAGAGGGAAAATTACTTTAGCACTGACCCCCCCACTTGGTAAGGCAACTCCCATCTTTTCATATGCTAAATATTTATACCTGCTTAATGTATTTTCCATTCCATGCATCTGATGAAGTGGGTTATATTCCATGAAAGCTTATGCCCAATACATTTGTTAGTCTCTAAGGTGCCACAAGGACTCCTCATTGTTTTTACTGAAAAAACATAGCGTTTGAGGATATTAATATAAAAAACCTGAAAGTTGACAAATTAAGTGGGCACTTAAATACTAAAATTAGGGTTTTAATAACATATGGAATTATGCCATTTCTATGGGACAGATTCTGGTACCCTTACTGACAATGAATAGTACCTCATTCCACAGATGGTCTTACTGAAGTCAGTGTGAATGCTCATGGAGTAATCAGTGTATGACATTCAGGTTCTACATGGTTAGATGGATTTGGGGATTTCGAGGGTGGGAGAGGGGGAGTGAGAGATTTGTTCTTGTTTTTAGAGGGTTTTCTGTTTTGGGTTTTGTTTAGAAAAGATGGAAGGATACCAAATAGAAGAGCAGCCCCCAGGTATAAATACCTACCCTAGGAGAATAATATATATTCTGTTGTGCTATCACAGAGCACAGCCAATTAAAAAATCCTTGCATTTATTCATCACATCACCACAAAGTCTCTACAAAATTTTATTTTACCTTGAATGTCAAGCTTTCTACCAAATTTTTGTAGCACGACAACTGAAAAACAACACATCAAAAAAGTCATATAAAGCTTTGGTTAAGTGCAATACAACGATTCTCTGCATTAATTTAAAAATGTACTCAAATTCTAATGGGAACCGTGCAATTGTTTTTTTACTTAGAATGCAAGAAATACCTTCTTGCTAGTGTTGCATACAATGAAAATTAGCATACAGATGTCTTGCTTAAAATGGAAAACAAAGCAACATAACAAACATTGCAGTTAGTTAGCAAACACAAAGACCTTTCTTGTAATCCTTTTTTTTTATGTTTGACACCTACAGTCCTTGTGGAGCACAGCAAAGGGGATGGAGCTAGATCTGTAATTTTACTGAATGTATTAAGATTGTTAAACTTTGTTGTGAAAAACTGATTTTCAACCTTGGTAGACTGTAGTTGCAAACAAATTAAGGTTTATTTTTAAAATAATGCAATTTTTAATATCAGTTAATTTATAACTCATTTTGTTTCTTTAGTTAGAATGTGTCATTCTGGGGTGAAATCTCAGCCGCATTCCATTTCACCCTGGTCCTTAGATAAATTACGATTCCATTTCATGATGACCTTTAGATAAATTAATTGAAGATAGATTGGGTGAAATTACTGGCATAAAAAAGCCAAACATTTCTCTCAGTGTTGTAAAAATCAGACACATGCTTTTGCTAATGGAAAGCCTTGAGCTATAAAATATTAAATGTACATAAACCAATGAAATTCACACACATATGAAGTAACAGCTAGACACTTTCTTTCAAAATCAATTACTGTATATGTAGGCTAAATGTGAAACATTTTTCACAGTGATTTACACCTGATCAATAAACATTTAGCGCCCGATCCTGCTCCCATTACAGTCAACAGAAGTTGTCTAGCAATGTTAATGGACTTCAATGGAAGCAGGAGTATGAGTGTGCACTTAAATACTAAAAATCAAATGTCATGGTTAATTTTATTCATGATAAAATTGACTGTCTCTCTGAAAATCCTTGATATTTAATCAATGCTAGTTATGCACCTAAAGGCCCAATATGAATCAAGATTCTTTTAAAATGGAATGTATAACCTTTGCGATCTTTATTGCTTTACCAAACCAGAGGTACTTTTGTTCCTGTTTAAGGGATTATTTCTGGTCATCTTCCTGAGACTTGAAAGACCATAAAAGACAAGCACCATACCTATTTCATGGACTAACTCATTTAAAATTAATAGTTCGGGCCCTTTCTAAATGGATCTCTTCCTACAATTACACTAAAACATAACGACGGATCACAAATTCCTGGGGGTCCAGGTTGTCCTTGAATTCCAGGATTTCCACGATCTCCATCTTTACCAGGCTGCCCAGATTCTCCAGGACGTCCCTCTTTACTCATTCCAGGTGGACCTTCATGACCTTGATGACATATATACAATAAGCAGTTAGGCTATGCTGTATATATATTGTTAGAGATGGGTCCAAGATGAACACTGGATTCAAACACCCCAGAACTTTGGGGAAGTTCAGAATTTTACATCTGGCTCCTGTTTCTGTATTAAGCTGAACAAAACTTCACTTTCAGAAGAAGGGACTTCTTTGGCATTAGAGTTTATATACCGTGAATTAAATGTTGGTTACAAATAATCATATTACCTATGTCATCTACTGAACTCGAATCAAGATTTACAAATAAACATCAAGATGAATAGCAGAAGACATTGAAAATCAAATCAAAATTAAAAGCTATTTAAAAAGAAACTTTTAAAAATTGACTTTGATGTATTGTTACTTTGTCATATAGTCCAGTTCACTGTGGGCCAGAACCAAAGTCCATAGGCACCTTTCCATTGACTTAATTGGCTTTGGATCAGGCCCTATCATCTCTTCTAAAGGATCAATTTTATATTTTGACAGAGCATGCTATTGTTTAAAAAAAAAAATGCTTTCCTTTCAAAAGAAATTGCAGTGTGATTTCATGAAGATATCAACCTGGATTTTCAGAGCCCCTGCAGCTCCTATAGGTGGGAATTAGGTTTGTAGGTTCTTAACATTTCTGAAAATCTGACCGGTTGAGTTTTATTTCTTCTTCCACTACACAAGGGAATTTTGCTAATTTTAAATCTCAGTCTACCAGGAAATAGGAATTTGAGTCAGTTATACACCTCAACCTCAATATAACGATGTCCTCGGGAGCCAAAAAATCTTACTGTGTTATAGGTGAAACTGCGTTATATTGAACTTGCTTTGATCCACTGGAGTGCGCAGCCCCGCCCCCCTGGAGCACTGCTTTACCGCGTTATATCCGAATTCGTGTTATATCGGGTCGCGTTATATTGGGGTAGAGGTGTATCTATAAATACCTACCCTATAGTAAATAATATATTCTGCTGCAAATGAAAAGCAATAAAAACACACATACCCACAGTGTTCTCCTATCTAGCATAAAAGAGATACTATTTAAACTGTGTAAAATATAACTACTTAAGATTAATCCAATCATGATAAATTTAGTCACCAACATTTTCAAATAATTTACATGCAATGAAATCTACATGGCTAACCCATGCCTTACCTGGAGGGCCAGGGGGGCCTTGTATTCCAGGAACCCCAGTTCCTTGGCTGCCCTTTTCTCCATTTTTTCCTGGTAGCCCTGTAGGATACCAAACACACACACATGCACACTAAGCATTGTTTTCGTTAGAGAAATTGAAAAGGGGGATGGGTGGGGGGGCTGGATGAGTGATTGTTCAATGTTATGCAGTGTAATTGCCTTATTTATCAGCCTAATTTCAACTAAAGAACTAATGGCAAGTAATTTCTGTTGAAGGGAGGTGTGTGTGTGTGTGGGGGGGGGGTGTGGGTGTGGATAATAGGCAGGATTGATGGTGAAGGCTAATTCTGGCTTGCCTTTCACTGGTGGCGTTTTGAATAGGTCACATGAAAAAATGAATTTGATGCTTCGAACATGGTCTCTAGTTGAATCAGAAAATATACAGGTGAACTTTCAAAATGTACATCAGAAAAGAAAATCTCTCTCAAACAAGAGATATTAAGCCAAATTCAGTGCTTACACTTGTCAACCTATGGCCTAATATGTTCAGTTTCTTTGGTGAAAAAGATTACCACCTTTTTTCACCCTTTGCTGAGTAGCCAAGAAGACTAATTGGTATTAATGGAGATAAAAGTATCTAACTGCTGAAGACAAAACTTCAATGTGCTCCGAAATTAATTTCTGTGTCGGAGACAAAAATGTTACAGGTTTCAGAGTAGCAGCCGTGTTAGTCTGTATCCGCAAAAAGAAGAACAGGAGTACTTGTGGCACCTTAGAGACTAACAAATTTATTAGAGCATAAGCTTTCGTGGCTGTAGTCTAAGGTGCCACAAGTACTCCTGTTCTTCTTTTTAAAAATGTTACAGAGGATTTTCAAAATGTGCATTGAGCTATAGCTGGCATCCTGCTAGTTGGTTTTACTTTACATACCCTTCTCAGAGATTCTTTTGATGCTGTAGAAACATAATAGTTGCTGAGACCGAAGCTGACATATTTTGGACATTACCATGCACCTTGGCCCTGATCCAATTTGCCTATGCACTTAACGTTAAGCATGTAAGTAGACCCATTGAAATCAATGGGACTAGTCACAGGCTTACATGCTTTGCTGGATTGTGGCTGATATTACAAAAAGGGGACTGAAACTAGAAAAGCTACAGAAGAGGGTAACAAGGGTAGTAAAAGCTATTGGGTTGTAACTGCAGTAAAAATTTAGGAAAATTAGGCTAATGTTAATAAGAAATTAATTATGAGAAAATATATAAAATTCAAAAGAGTATGCCACAAAATTATTCAAGAGTGTAATAGGCTCAAAACAAATAGTAAGTAATGGAGTCTAAGAAAATACTAGATAGTGAAGAAGTTTAGAAAACACACACCAAATTCAGCCCTGCTGTAAAAAGGGATACAAGTCTAAATAAAATGCACATGTATTGAATGTAGTTAGAGAAATTATTATTTCAAATGGAATAAAAGATAATTAGACACTGAGAAAAACAATACATCAGAGAAAAAAAATTAGACATAGAAGTTGATTTTATTGGAAAAGTCACACTGTCTCCTTATATCCTCAAATGTTAGTATGGCACTTTTTATAAGAAGTGAAACACCTTAGTCTCAAATGATAATCATGTTCTTGAGTAATCTTCGACTAACTGTGTGCAATAGAAAGAACAGGAGTACTTGTGGCACCAGGGCTGGTGCAACCACTAGGCAAACTAGTCAGCCGTCTAGGGCGGCAAGTGGTTGGGGGCCCCCAGGGCCGTCCTCAGGCATAGGCAGCTGGGTAGGGAACCTGAAAATTCGGGGCACCACTGGGTCTTAGTGTCCACCCAACTGGTTTTCCTATCCCTGTTCTGACCCTTCCTGCAGGATCTGAGTCTTCCTGGGAAGGGGATCTAGTAGTTAAAAGAGAAACAGTCTCCAGCCTGCCAGACCTATTAGCACAACACTGAAACTGTTAAAGAGCCATTCGAGGGGTAATGAAGACATTTAACAGGCATTTGCCAACCCCCAGGTATCTACTGTCAGTTTCTGAATGTACTGACAAAAACAGTTGTGCATGACTGTAATATTTACTCAGAACATGTCAGTCTACAGGACCTTAGTTTAAAATTTGCTTTAAAAATATTTAATTAGTGAGTTGGTGAAGATTATAAAATCACATCTCTAAAAAATCTTTGCATAGATTTTTAGATTCACAATCATCTTTAGCCTAAAATGCTTGGATCTTCAGACATATGTTTTTTAAATAAATTCTTCAAAAGACCACCCTTATCTAAAATACACATTTTAATTACTATAGTAAAAAAAACTTACTTCCAAAGTCTTCCTGTCCTTTCTGTCCATCCATTTCTCCCTTCACCCCTCCTCCCCGCCCCCCCCACCCCCCGGCCCATTGAAGGAAGTAACAGCCCTTTGTAAAAAGCAACAGAGGGTCCTGTGGCACCTTTAAGACTAACAGAAGTATTGGGAGCATAAGCTTTCGTGGGTAAGAACCTCATTTCTTCAGATGCAAGTAATGGAAATTTCCAGAGGCAGGTATAAATTAGTATGGAGATAACGAGGTTAGTTCAATCAGGGAGGGTGAGGTGCTTTGCTAGCAGTTGAGGTGTGAGCACCAAGGGAGGAGAAAGAGCCCTTTGCTTCCAGATAGCTGGACAAAGATTCCCTTTCTTTACTTCTGACTATCTGAGATGAACTAGTTTTAAGCAAAATCAGTCCCTTAGTAAGATATAAAATCCTTTGTTATGCCTAAAATCTTTGGAAACATATTTTTTAAAGTTGGTGAAATTTCATAAACATGTCTATTGTTATGGAGATCACACACAGTAAATTAGTCTTCCCTTCTTCTAAAAGCAATGAACATTGGTATGAACACACTAAACTTCTGTGACTGATTAATTTTAAATAATGTCTGTTTCAGTGAGTTAAATATGTAGTAATCTGGAATGATTACTTTATGAAGGCTTAAGAGTACATTTAAAATATAAAATCAGCTTAGAAATACTGATTAAGAAAATGTAAAATAGAGAAGAGCTGCATCATGTATTCCATAATATTTAATGTTGTATTCAGCAAGACAGCTAACTCACCCTTACTACAAAGTTTTTGCAAATAAATGTCTGACAAACTTCAGGGCATATCAAAAAACCTGTGACTGACATTTTTTATTCCCAAGTTTAGTGCTTTTAATTAGGTACCTTCTGCATGTCCATTCTGCATGAGGGAGAGGGTACAGGGGTCTCTGCGGGGAACTGTGACTCTCCGCCACCGTGAGGCGGGCCGGGCCTCTTGTTAGTCTTTCTGCCTTGTCCCTCCGCCCCCGCCCCCGCCGGGCTGCAAGCTCAGGCTGCTGTCGGGCATAGGGGCACCAGTTTAATAATACTGCATAGGGCCCCATAAATCCTAAGGACAACCCTGGGGGCGCCAAAAAGTGGTGTCCTGGCTCGGCAGGGAGGAGTTGCCTTCCGGAGGCACCAGAGAGCCAGAGCGTCGGCTTGCAGGGGCGGTGAGCCCCAGCCATGGAGGAGCCGGCGCGGCGCTGGGGGGGCAGGAGCCCTGCAAAGGCGGCGGCGCCACTAGCAGGGAGCAGCCGTGCCCCCCGCCCCTCCTTCCCAGGCTGCGGCCTGGCGCCCCCCCGGGGGGCTCCTGCAGGCTGCAGCAGATGCATGCGGGCATAGCCCCCGTGCACCACCTAGCTGCCCCCTTGCCACGCTCGGGCTCTGCAGCTCCCGGGCATGCGAACCTGCTTCGTGAGGGGCAGCGATGGCAGCTCACACTCCCGGGAGCCGCAGAGTCCAAGCACGGCGAGAGGGGAGCCGGGGGGATGCACGGGGGCCTCTGCCCACATGCATCTGCTGCAGGAGCCCCCAAAAGGCAGCTCCTCCTTGCTGAGCTGCTGCAGCGGCCCAAGCCCAGCAAAGCCAGTGAGTGGACTTGGGGCGAGGGCCACCGGGGTGAGGTGGGGAGGGCTCGCGGGGGGCCTGTGCACCCTCCAGGGGAGTTCAGGGGGTGGGGAGGGGGGAACCTGGTCTGGGGAGCAGCCCCTGGGCACGGCTGGCCCCTGAGCAGGCTGGCCCCTGGGGTCTATAAAGGCTCGTTGGATTTGCCCCTCAGTGAACCGATGTGCCGGGGGGGGAGAGGGGAGGGAAGGGGGCAAGGTGGAAGTTTCGCCTAGGGTGCAAAATATCCTTTCACCAGCCCTGTGTGGCACCTTAGAGACTAACAAATTTATTTGAGCTTAAGCTTTCGCAGGCTACAGCCCACTTCTTCAGATGCATAGAATGGAACATACAGTAAGAAGATATTTATACATACAGAGAACATGAAAAGGTGGAAGTAGCCATACCAACTGTAAGAGGCTAATTAACTAAGAGAAGCTATTAACAGCAGGGGAGAAAAACTTTTGAAGTGACAATCAAGATGGCCCATTTCGGACAGTTGACACGAAGGTGTGAGGATAGAGTATTTCAGAGTATCAGGGTGAAGTCTAAGGGATACAAGGTAACTAAATCACTTCAGTACATATTATAGGAATACAGTACAAATTGCAGCTTCCTTGGAATCTTTTGCTGTCCAAAATTTGAGCTCAGAGGTTTATAAAATGTTCTTTACAAGATTAAAAATATCTTTTCTAGAGGTTCCTCCTTTTCCAAGATCATTCATTTTTTCCACATAATGAAACATTGTATCTTGGCTCTCATGCATTCGGCTGATAATGGCAATTTGCCCAGACTTTCCAAGTTAAAGAATCCCTAAGCCCAGCCACTCCAAATAAGTAGAATAGTGGAGGAAAATATCAATCTACTACAGAGATTTTAAAAAGTTCCCCTAATAAATTGTGTGTATGGAAACCAAGTAGGACGCAAAGATGGAGAATGACTCTGCATTTTTAAGAGGGCAAAAGAGACTGCAAGCCTTTTAATAAGGGAGAAAAGATCAAAGATCCCCAGCAAGAAAAAACAAAACAAAAAAAACTCCACTGATAGTGGTTCAGATTCTGTTTCCCCCCACTCCCCATGGAGGATTCACAAAGGTTAGGCCTAACTTAGTTAAGTATCTGAGATTTGACAAGATCACAAGCCTAGCTAATACGATTACTGAATAGTGATTTTTATTGCAGAATTTACTGAAACTGGTTTGATTACTGAAGTGAGAAATGGTAAGAAGAGCATGAATCAAACCCAAGCGTCCCAATTAAAAGTACAGAGCATAGCCACCAGACAAGATGTAAAGGACAGTTCAACCTTTCCAAGAATATAGGTGAATTAGGCAACTATTTTCTTGAGACCATTCAAAAGTAACCCCAAAATAGTAGAACAAACTCTGACCTGACATACCCCCAGTGCTATCACCTTGAGTGCAGTAAGGTGGCATAAGGTATAAATCAGTTCAGAATGTAGCCCACTGGAGTACACTTCTGATCCACGTATATTAGAAGCTCTCTAGTGAGGAACCAATTTGTATTGTTCCTTGGAGTAATCAATTAAAGCTGGTTTAATTGAATATAAAATCTTTAAGAGTAGTCATTACTCTCATAGAGAATGAAAACTAGAATGACAGATATTCTCAGATACTTCAGAACTAAAAAGGCTTCATTTTTATATTTGGAGGTAAGTTAGAAGGAAATGGCTATATCTGGTTGGGAATTTTCTGTCAAAATATTATTTCCAATGGTAAAGGTGATTCTTGTCACACTGAAATTTGCCACAGGAAATTTTAATATTGCAGATTTATTTTTTCTGTTAGGAAAATTGAAACAAAATATTTACTTTCACTTTGGGTCTTCCTAACTCAACACAGTTTGATCTGCTGAATAGAATCAAAACATTTTGGGCCAGTTCTTTATTAATCTGTGGCTGCCTGACCTCCACAGTGCTTCATGCCCCTGGTTCTCAATTCTCTGTCAAGCGAGCTGAAATGAAATGTTTTGACACTTCCAAATCAAAATTTTTCTGAACTTTTTATTCTGTGAAAAATTTTAATATTTTGACTTTTCATCCCGAGTCAGGACAGAAAGTAAATAACATACCAGAATTTCCCACAGGACAGAACTTCTAATTTTTGACCAGCTCTAGCGAGAGGCAGATTGTACTTTCGGGGGACCCTGGGCCAGAGCAAGTGGGGTTCTCCTCCCCTCCCCACCCCTTCCACCTGCAGTCTCCTCCTGCTCCCCACCCCAGTGCTGCTGGCAGGGAGTGGGGTGCGGGGGCTTCCCCCACTCCCTGGCAGGAGCGCCAGGTGGTTGGGAGGAGCGGGGCAAGCCCCAGTGCCCCGACCCCACTCCCCGGCAGGAGTGCCGGGCAGAGAAGGTCAGAGGGCCCATTTTTCCAGGGCCCCCCAATTGGTCAGGGCCTCTGGGCACTGGTCCCATTGGCCCCGTAGCTAATCCGCCACTGGTTCTAGCAATGGCCCATTGTGCAGGTGAGCACTTTCCTTGCTGACAGGTCTATCCCTGAGGTCAGCCAAAGAAAAACATCTTTAAACGATTGCAAAGTGCTCACCATGCAAGCACCAGGCACAATTGCAGCTGTCAAATCTAGAAAGGCCCATATGAGTGCATCTGAGTGCAAGGACTATGCAAGGCTAGGTCATAGTTCCACATGCCCTTAAGGCATGGTGCAGCAGATGAACTCTGCTATATGCCAGGGAACTCTGTGAGGCACTCTCCCTCACAGAAGTGCTGTTCTATACCACCACCTGATGTAAGACTGTGCCTATAAGGCATGACTGAACCCTTCAAAAGAAACTGTGGGAGATTGTAGGCACAGGTCAAATCCCATATAATGCTAAGTTGGGAGAAAGCCACAATTTTTTACTTCACCAATAAATTTGGACCTAAACACTGGTTCTGAAACCACCCCTCAAAAACCTGCTGACCCAGATCCAGATTTCAATTCTGTAGCCTCTCTCTAAAGTGGTCGGAAATATAAAAATTAAACCAAACACCTCTCAACTTTTGGAAATGAATTCTGTATCCTGAACCAGGCTACATGATGTGGACCCCTCTCAACCCTCTACTGCTACCCACTCAAGTACCATTCAGAACTGAACATGTAAAGAAGTAAAAGCTATATGTTATTTGCTTCGTGAGATACCCATGCAGTTACCTTTTGCCCCACGGGCACCAGGACTCCCAGGAGCTCCTGGAAGACCTGGAACACCATCATTTCCTGGTAAGCCAGAAAAACCTCTGGGACCTTCTGGTCCTATTGGACCCGGTGGACCAGGAAGTCCTGGAGAAGCACTTTGGGATTGACAATGATTGCAGTTTTGTAGCCTTCCACTCCGAAGGATAACAGGCAACTGGGCTAGGAGAATTCAAATGAAAATGCTTTAGACTATTCTGAGACTGACATTGAGATAACATTACTATGCAAGATAAAAATAACCAAATGCCAAACTACATTAATAAGGATTTAAGATAAATCATTTGTTATACAATCACCAAAAGCAAAATATCTGGCTTTTTGTGGAGGAGAAGGAGATGGTGGTGGTGATGTATTAAGGCCTACAGACTGGTAAGATTTGGAGACATCACTATGGTGTGTAATTATATCGCAAGAAGCTGTAGACAGTCCATTGTGTTAGTAGTTTTGATTTTTCTTAGAACAGGACATCTTTATAATTATCATGAAAGTAGCCAGAGCATTTTAAATAAAGAAAGAATACATTGCAATCTTTGGGACTTACTTCTCAGTACATCTGCGCAAACCTGCCGAATAAATTCTTCTGAAAATTCCCTTCCCTGAATTGAATATAGAAGAGTTATAAAAAATGCATAGAAAGTTTTTTTAAAAGTGCATGAAAACTGCAATGTCAGATTCTGTACGTACAGGTTTTCCATCTGCTCCAGGTGGCCCTGGGTGCCCTCTGTCTCCCTGTTGTCCTCTCGGACCAGAAGGTCCAACCAAACCATTAACACCAGATTCTCCTTTTTGTCCATTGAGGCCTCTAATGCCAGGATCTCCTTTCTCACCTTTCTGAAATCAAAGGCAACAAAAACCGTAACTAGATTTTTCAAAATTAATTTTCAAAATTAATCTTCATTGTGAGGGGCTGGCAGCACCTTCACTGAGATGTGTTCATAAAAATCAGTCTGAATTAATTCATCTGTGGGGATCATCTTGACAGGGGATGTTGATTAACAAGTCCATCTCCACAAAAAAATCATTGAATTCTTTGGATTTTTGTAAATAATATTTTAATACAAGCATGTTTACTAGAAAAAGGTTAATTTGAAATAAATTACCATTACAGATAACAGTTTTACTTTTCTTTGTGCAGACCAAACTTTTAATCCTAGGCAGAACTATTTTATATAACAGTTAAATGAAAAGAAAAATATTAAATGACTCTCTCCTCTTTTTGATGATACCACAGTTATATTAATACAGGACATTAAAAATCTTTTTGGAAGATTATAGGCCTCGTCTACACTAATGGAGACATATAGAGTATATGTAGCAACACACTGCAGTGAAAAGCAGGCTGTGTCCAAACTATGGTGTGTAGCTACACATGGCAGGGAAAGGCTCCAGCACTGGGGAGGCAGTGGGACACTACACTAATAAAAACAGCTTGGGCATATGCTTGGGCACTGCTTGGGCATATGGAGAGCCGTGTATTTACCTGAAAGTTTTGGCGTGTCTTTACTCACTTAACCCATGCCTCATGTTTACACTGCTATTTATCCCATGCTAGGGGAGCTTGCGTTATGTTCTCTGCATGTCTCACATGGGTAGACACAGCCTAAGGGTGAAAATCTGGTTCCACTTAAGTAAATTGCAAAACTTCCATTGACTACAATGGAGACATAATTTTACCCTACATTTTTACCATCCAGGATGGAAGACAGGAGCGGGGAGGAAGTTGAGTTTGATTTGTGCTAGTTCTTTTTCCAGACCTCAGTTATTCTCAAATTAATTGACAATAACAGTAGACAATCTGCTAAGTAAGGTTAAGCCATTACTGGGAAACATTTTGAAATAAGAAACTTAATTAAAGTAGTGATTCTTCTACATTTGACTACCTACCGCATTAGTTAATTTGGACTACTTTCCAAACTTGGAGCCAACAAACCTCTATTGCAGTGGAATATGGTACACTCCCAGATTTAAAATTAGTCTAATCTTTGTTCCCTTATGAATTTTTCCGTTCAGTTTTTATATGACTTGTGTATATTTTCAACAGCAGCTTTATAAATCTATTTTACCCTTTCCAAATGTGCTATATGGAAGTGCAGAAACAAAGCAACAGACTACATATTGCTAGATAAATAATATTCCTTTGGGAAAAGGAAGAAAGTTTAAGAGGTCCTTAGTCAAACATTTTTTATAAAGCAGCCACAGGTTTTATATTCTATTTCATTGTACAGTAAGTATATTATTAGATTACCTTACAACAGAATTTTAGGGCTCACTCAAACCTGTTTGGCACAGACCCATGTAGAAACAGTGCAGTTCTTCACCACCGTAGAGAAGGATAAACCTCCCAGAGCTTCCCCGCATGCTGAAAGAGCATGGCCATTGCACCTTCGTGTGGCATGCTTCTGACTCTGTACCTGGCCAGCTCTGCTGGCCGGTGTAGAGCAGGTTGGTGGACAGGATCATGACCCTGCTGCCTTTGGGTGGTGTGCATCCCATGGCCTCTAAAGGGGATTGTGATTGTGCTTGACCTCTGTGAGTGGAGTGCAAGAAGGATGAGGGGGAAGGCTCCTGGAGCCCTGTTCCCTACAGCCACATATGAGCCAGTCACAATTTATCCCTTAACATTTTTAGGGCTAGTAAGAACTAGAGTTCAGTGAACCCAAAGAAAGTCATTTAGCTCAGTTTTTTCTGCAAATGGCAAGCCAAAGGCTTTTTCATCTCACTCATACATTTATTTAATAGTTCTACCCGGAAATGTAATTGTATAAAAACAACACTTTCCTACTCAGCAAAGTATCACTCCGTGTATATTTGAAATGAAATTTTGACTTAATTTTCGAAATTATGACACTTTACTTGTTAGTTCTATGCAGCTAACAGAGTAAAGAGACAGAGTGTTGGTATTTTTCTTATGGAGCATCAACAAATGAATTGTTGACTAAATTCCAATCAGCTATACAGCAGGCTTTGACAAACATGTCACAGAATTCTACTCACTGTTCTCAATTCAAAATTTGTTTTACAGAAAACAGTGCTCTTAGTTAAGATTGTTTAAATTTGTATTCCCTTTTGTACGATACAGTTATAAATCTTTGTTTAACAGACACTTTAACATATCTTCATGGGATTGTTAAGGTTTAGCGATTGTTAAAGCGTGGAGCACTTACCACTGCTTTTGACTACAACAGGAGCTGTTTATGCTGACAACTGAAAATCAGACCACTTTTTTAGGTATCTAACAATGTATATAGGAGACTAATTCCAGAAACCCATTTTAGGAAATATGATACAAGAAAATATTTACGGTACTTGGGAGTAATTTATTATTATTTTAATTATTTTATAGGCTATAGAGCATGTTTAGATACTTATAAATTACTTGTAAGTTGATTTATTTTGAAATAAGTTTTAAAAGGGCTGTGAAATGTTAAAAAAACAATGCAACCTAGAGAAAATGGCATCTCCTATAGAATGAAACAGCAGGCAGCAAGCCAACCTAAGAAACCAAGACAAAATACTGGAATCATCAGCACAACTGCCTGTAGAACCTGCCAAGAAATAAGATGAAACTACTGAAAGAAGGTTTTCTGCAGCAAATTTTGGTCTTGTAATGGCCAGCCACATCCAGTGTGTGGCCTTGTTTGTTGACCTTTGCTATTGGCAGAGACAATCAAGAAAAAGAGAGGAGCTTAAGAAATGCTGAAACAGACTGGTTGGAGAGATTTTATATTAAAACAATTCCTTTACAACAAGTACTAAAATAAAAATATTTTGTAAAACCCCAAAATCCTAAAATAAGTGTATATTGTAAATTGTACAGCTCTTATAAGTACACAAAATGAAATCATATTTATTTGGAAAAATGTATTACAGAGAGTATTAGAAAAATGTAAATAATGTCCATATTCCATGAAAGTATACCCCAGGATTATGGTGATTTAGAAAATGCAGGGGGATCAGATGAGGAAAGCCGAATAGTTCTATGACAATCTTTTACTGAGCTAGGCCATGATTAAGCAAGATACTTAAGCACAAGTGTAATCTTAAGGATGGTTGTAGTTCCATCAAAGCCTATAGTATTATTCAGTTGTTTACAGTTGCACACATGCTTAAGTACTCAGCTCAAGTGGGGCCCTAAAGAACAAGTTCAGCTACTGAAATACAACAAACTTCCTTTAAGTGAAACCCAACAAGGGATTGCCAAAAACTGACTGAGTAAAGGAATTTCCTAATAAAGGTGAAACATAGTTATACTGAATGGGCCCATGTACACTGATTTCATTTACCCTAGAGTCAGAACCAGGAGCAACTACAATGAAGCCAATTAATTAGATTTTTTTTTTTTTTTTTAGTTTTTATAAACAGAACTATAGGCACCCATCCAGTACTCTGGGCAGATGTCCCATAAATTAAAAAGCACAACATGAACTTAAAAAAGGACTGCCCATAAATATATCCACTTCAACCCATGTTCTCCTCTGCAGCCCAAGAGAAGAAGGAAAAAAGATGGATCTTACAGTATACCCAGAAAGCAAAAAAATCTGAGCTCTGGCAGACCAAGAAAGGGGTCGAGTTCCAAAATCCAGGACCCCTCAACAGAGAATGTCTTTGAGCTCCAGATTGACCTGACTGAGTCATACTAGTGTACAACCAATGGAAGTGAGTTCAAAATCATGCCCACTGGATTTGGGGATAGTTTGGGTCAGTCTCATAAGACAGGCTGTCACCAAATAAGGGTGTCTCTTGTTCTGTTTTACTGAACTATAACATTTTTTTAAATGAAGAGCTAGGGATTGAGTCTCCAGGAAAATAAATTGCTTTTTTCTTTTTTTAAAGTCTCTTGTTTACTTGTTTGTTTTTCTCTAATTAATCCCTTCTTTTGTCTTCAGATTCTGTTTTACCTGGAGTTCTGTAGAAAATCTATATTCCTTTCTCTCTTTTTAAACAATATTTCTTTGTCTTTTCAGTCACTGATTTTCCCTAAACTACTCTGTTGTTAAATCTTTATTTCTCATGCCTCCTCCTACCTGACTTTGCATCTAATCATTCCCTTTCACTTGTGTGCCAATGAGGACAAAAGCAAGCCCTTTAGCACACAGTTTACATAGTCACTATTCACACAATTGGCAAAGAGAATTAGAAAATGGTGCTTGTGATTTGAAAACACGTACCTCTCCATTTGCTCCATTCAATCCATTTGCTCCCTTTAGAAATCAAATGTGGAAAAAAGTATAAATCAAACTGAGCCACCGTTATGATGCATCACTCTTACTAAATCTGGGATCAAACAAACCAGAATATGTTTGATATACAAATTAACTAAGATTTATTTCAAAATACATCTGAATTCTTATACATATGAGGCATATGAGGCACAGTAAACAAACATTAATTATCTTCTTAAAAATTAATATATCTGAATAATGTACAAGAAGATCATTAGGTAAATTATCATATGCACTTGCATTAGTTTTCTTACAAGAAACACTTATTGATAAGTACTGCCTCAATAAAAAGCTAAAGAAATAACAGGTTCATTGTGTAACCAAATGGCCCAGAGACGTTACACACTGACATCCAGATTCAATCTGTGTTTACATTGGCTTTGGCTGCCAGAAATCCAGGCATAGGGCCCTTGAGATATAAAGTCAGTGTTGGAGGAGGATGTTGCAGTGGTGGAAAATGGCTCACAACCTACTGTCTGCTAAAAGGCACACACTGATGTTGCTGGCTGTGAAGCGGCATGGCAAGAGGGCACATAACCTCAGCTGTGTCCACTGGTGGGACTCCTATGGAGCCTTGCTACAAAATGAAGCTGCATCTCATGTATCAGCTAAAAACCCTGAGAAAGGGGAGAGAAGGTAGCACCGCCTGGCCTCCTTTTGGTTAAATCCTCCTGAGGTTTTGGGGGTCAGTCTGGGGTGTATAATTCCTTATCCCAGCTTCATTGAATGTGGCTCCTTGTTTTTCCAACCAGGCAGGTTGTGATAGTACCAATGCACTGATTGTAAGAACAATCTTCACTGCTATTTTCTTCACAATCTAGCTTTAGCTTTGTATTGCTAGTAAGTACTTTGCAATTTAGACATGACATAAAGCATGTAGTTAACAAGTTCTTACACTTACAACTAACAGTTATTTCCTATGGTATGTTAATATAGCCAAATATGACATAATCAAAATATACTGGAACAAGGTTAAAGAAAAGAGAAATTAGCTGATTTGCAGCTGAAACAGGAAACATCTGTAATTTACAAGTACAGAAAATTCTAACATACTGACTTGATTTACAGTATGACAGTAATTGAATCTTTAAATGCAATACTTTATGAAAATGTTGCATGATGAATACAAAAGTGAATGGAGGGCTTGTATAGTCTTGGGCTTGACTTTCAGAGCAATATCATAGAAGCTTGAATCCATGTTTCCATTACTACATTATCTGGAGTTTATGTTATTGTTTTATCAATAATATTACAAAATAAATTGTTTTAAATAAAAACTTTGAAAAATTGAAGCAGTTTCTTCCTACTATTGCAACGATATAACTAGATTTTACTATCTCATAGCTCTTTACCTTTTCTGAACTCTTCCCTGAGCCTTTTTGGCCTCATTATGTAAACAATCCTGTTCTTTTTCTCTGCTTTCTATTCTATTTTTCAACATACAGTTTATTTACCATTTCATTGGTTTAACTATTTTAAAGTTTAAAATATATTTTAATACACTTTAAATAATCAATATAATCCTATGTACATGTAATTATATCTAATGTATTTCTTTAGATTCAAAGAACTACCATTGTAATGGCATTTATCTTCTGAAGAAGCAAAATGAATGAAGTTTTCTTAAAGTGTGTATTCTTTTAATGGTACCTGTTGGCCTGGAGTCCCTGGTCTTCCTCCTTCTCCCTTTTGTCCCTTCAGAAAAGAAACAGACTTTCTTGAACAGTACATATTTCTTTAGGTGAACAAATTAAGTCGTCAAAATAATGTAAAGAGATAAGCCCTGACCAAAGGCCCATCTTTATAATGGGTTCAGTCAAAAACCTGGATCCAACCATCACTGAGTTTGTTGATGGGAGGGAGACATAGAGGTGTTTCAAGATTCAGTTCCAAACTGTGTAGCTTGGACACACATTTCTACTGTAGACATAATAGAGCAAGCCTATGATCTAAATATACAGAGACAAATGCTGATCTCCCTTGTTACTGCCTATTTCAGTTGCTTTATCACCTCAGTACATTGAGGAAAGTTCTCATTTTTATGACATTACAGATCTAGAGACCTATGGTGGATTTTCAAAAGCACTCATCATTAGCCTAACTCTGTCCCCTACAGTTAGTGGAAGCAGCTAAGCCATTTTAGAGTACTTTTGAAAATCCCATTCTTTCAAAACATTGTGTTGGTGAGTTCATATTGTGCAGTGATTTACTGAGTTAAGACTGTATCCTGCAATCCTTAGTCAAGCAAAGCTCCTGTTTATTTTAATTCAAATTGAATTAATTTTTAACATTTGACTATTAGTAAACATATGGCATCCCAAATGATATTTAATGAAAAACAAAGTTAATATACCTGGATACCTCTTTCACCTTGGTTTCCTTTTTCCCCCTGTAAAATATTGTAAGGTATTGTAAAATTTCCATTATCATCCATTTACAAACATTAGTTTGTGTTTTAATTTATTTCAGTAACTACAAGAGAAACAGCTAATGGAGTGCATTAATGGTGATTGAAAACTAAATATTCTGTCCACATGTTCATAATTCCTAATCTAGCAAAGCCCTTAAAAGCTTAACAGCTTTGCAGGAATGGGACCATAATAAGTAGGGAATTTGCTGTGCAGATAACTATCATAAAGAACGGTAATATTTACATGTCAAATTCAAATTCGGAGATTGCTGGCAATCCTGATGAAGTCAGTGGGAGTTCAATCATTGATTTAACAGAAGTTAAATTGGGCCTTGCTTTTACCAGAGGACCAGATTGATTGCAGATGTAAGCAGGTGCAACTCTTACAGTAAATAGATATTCACCTGCTTTCATTCATGGTGAGCAAAGCCCAAATAATTTCTGTAAAAATGACAGCTAACCCAATACAATGCATAACACATGTCCTTGATATTCTATGGTAACCAACAGAGAATTAATCAAAGTGTTTTTATATATGAATTTGAATCCCATGACTTACATACAAAACCAGATTTTATTTGCACTTAACCTGGTTCAATTTAGAGTTTCTATCTAATCTATATGGGGGAGATTTCAAAGGCATAAAAAAATCTCCCCCTATATCTATATATTATAGGGTTTTTTTTAATACAGTGCCTGGCACCATAAAGTCTCAACACCTTTCAGTTTACCTTGATGTAAATAAAATAAGAATTAGTCCCACAGTGTTAACTCACCTGCAAAAACCCTGAAGTAATACAACAGCCACATGGCACATCTGACATCTTATGTATAATATTATGTGCTAATTATTATCATTTATGTAGCACCATAGGTGTAAATAGTGCTTTACAGACATACAATGACAAGTCTCTGCCGTAGGGCATTTAGAATCTAAGCCCTGATCTTGAAATTCAATGGGGCTTCACCTAAGTGTGGAGGTCTGAGCTAGCAGATTTGACCGAAGAACTGAGGACTAAAATGGACACAATATGGTGAGTGATGACTACATACAAAGGGAGGAGCTGTGGGGGAAGTGGAAGGAAAGGGCCAAATTGCAATTTTTTAAGAAGGTAGGGACTATTTCTTTTTATTCTTTTTTATGTATCTAGCTGGAGCCAAGTATTTGTTTCCAGAAAAATAATTGTAATGTTTAGCCAAGTGTTTAACAGTATTAATGAGATCTTGGCTAAACAAAATATTTTCCAGGTCAAAAATCCTAAGAGGTCTGAGCACACTTTTGTCAGATCCAACAATACATAAGTTATTTGGTTTAGTTTCAGTTTTAGTTTAGTATTTATTTTAACATAAACTATGATAAAACTGAAGCTCATCTATTTTCCTGTCACATGCCCAAACTACACCTTTCTCTGAGTTATTTTCTTTTCAGATGGGAAAGATACTGTTTTAGTTAATACTAAGTTATAACCTTATGGCTTGTCTATACAAATAGTTAGTTGCTGATAACCTGGGGGCATAAATCTATCTCACATTAGCCTGCTGCACACTCCGGGAATGTCTACACAGCATGGCAATGGGAGTGTGATTTCTAGAGTGTACTGCCATGTGGACCATGCTGAAGTGCATTAAAAAGTTCCACAGTGTGCTCTGATCTACTCCTGTTTGGAACAAGAGTAGATCAAAATTAGGGAACATTTAGTGCTCGGCAGCAGGGTTCACATGGACGGTTAGTGTGTGGCAGGCTACTACAAGGTAGATTTGCATCCCTGCTTACCACACTTAGTTAAATTGCAATACATATTCTTATTTAACCAGATTCCACTCATAGATACAATATTAAAGGACAGGTTTCAGAGTAGCAGCCGTGTTAGTCTGTATCCGCAAAAAGAAGAACAGGAGTACTTGTGGCACCTTAGAGACTAACAAATTTATTAGAGCATAAGCTTTCGTGGACTACAGCCCACTTCTTCGGATGCATATAGAATGGAACATATATTGAGGAGATATATATACACACATACAGAGAGCATAAACAGGTGGGAGTTGTCTTACCAACTCTGAGAGGCCAATTAATTAAGAGAAAAAAACTTTTGAAGTGATAATCAAGCTAGCCCAGTACAGACAGTTAAGAAGTGTGAGAATACTTACAAGGGGAGATAGATTCAATGTTTGTAATGGCTCAGCCATTCCCAGTCCTTAGGTTAAGGACTGGGAATGGCTGAGCCATTACAAACATTGAATCTATCTCCCCTTGTAAGTATTCTCACACTTCTTAACTGTCTGTACTGGGCTAGCTTGATTATCACTTCAAAAGTTTTTTTCTCTTAATTAATTGGCCTCTCAGAGTTGGTAAGACAACTCCCACCTGTTTATGCTCTCTGTATGTGTGTATATATATCTCCTCAATATATGTTCCATTCTATATGCATCCGAAGAAGTGGGCTGTAGTCCACGAAAGCTTATGCTCTAATAAATTTGTTAGTCTCTAAGGTGCCACAAGTACTCCTGTTCTTAATATTAAAGGAGTATGTCCATTGCAAAGTGCTCCATTTTCTGCCTCCAGGCAGTTTTTGATCCATAACAGTATTTTGCTTTTACACCATGACTAACTTAGCTTCTTTATCCATTCCTTTGCAGAGGATCTTCTCAAAGCCTTTTTGGAAATCTAAAGAAATTTTAAGAGTTGGTTCTCTTATTGAGCTGTTCAGAGAATTCTAAGAGATTAAGTGACATTTTCCTTTGCAGAAACTGTGTTAGTAGACTTTTAATTTCCCTCTTACTTATTACCTGCTGTAATTTATGTATGTTGGCTTCAGCTGGGTCAGATTTCCAAAGTTTGAAAGATTTCTATTTGGCCTCTCAGACCTCGCCATTTAGCCATATTGGCTTACTCCTTATCTTCCTGGTGCCTTTTTGTTAAGAAATACACGTCTTCTGAGACTCTATTATTGTTTTGTTAAGTAGCATCCATGCCACCTCTGAGGATTTTACTTCCTTCACTTTTAACTTTAGGGCCTTTTTGACTAAACTTCTCATTTTATTGAAATCCCCCTTTCTAAAGTTTAATGTCACTCGTCACTTTTGGTACTCATTAAAGTACCCCCTTGTTGTTTGCCATTCCCCCATGTTTCTGTAATGTTTATTATATAAAGGCATCCATTGCAAGGCATACTAGTATCCCTATTTTTGCTTTTAAATTTCTTGCATTTGTATATAGACATTTATTGGACCAAGTACAAAGAATCCCTACCCTCAACTCAATGGCGTTTCTCTCTTTGTAAGGCAATAACTTTGGGACACTGCAACTGATCAATTAATAAATTTCAGTGAATGTTCTTGGCTTCAATGGGCAGAACCTTAATGATTCTTGTGCAAATCAGAACAGGTACTGCAAGCAGAGGAATTTCTCTGCCACCCCCTGCACCCACCTACAGATATCAGTGCAGCAGCTTAACTTCCTGTCTGTAGCCTGACTCTAACGGAAATAAGAGAGCCTTACAGGAAGGGTTTGTAGCTGGGAGGCAGGGACTTGGGGAGGGAGGAAAGCAGAATGGGGGGAGGAAATGGACACCTGAACAGGAAGGCATGGTGGCTGGGTAGGAAGGAGCAGGGGATGGAGGGATGGGGAAGTGGTGGGGGGGCAAACCAGGAATCCAGGGAGGGCTGGAAGTGAGTGGCACTGATAGTGGCAGCAGGGACCCTGAGACAAGTGTGTAGGGGGGAAGTGGATGTGGCAGAAAGGAGTAAAGGAGGGACATGTAATGTAATGGAGTGCAGTGTGGGGGGGAAGTGGTGGTGATGATGGAAGCAGGGTGTGGGGAAGTGGGGATGGGGAAGGGAAAGCAGGGAACACAGAGACCCTGCCATGGTGTGGAGAGCGTACAGAGACCCTGCAATGGGAGAGAGAATGGGAATAATGGTGTGGGGGAGGGATACATCGGGAATACAGGGCCCTTGGCAGGACGGAGGGCTTGGGGGAGGTTCAGGGAGTCCCTGAAATAGAGGGGCAGGGGAGGGGGCACACAGGCAGCTTGTAAAGGTGGGGAATTGGAGGAATGCAAGGAACCCCTAGCATGGGCAATGTGCTCAGCCTACAGAAGATACAGTGTGTGCATTTTTATTCTCAATGAGGAGAGTGTTTTTATTTAACTCCTTAATCCGACCCCCTGCTGATTTTACAGAATTTCCCACTGTGTTCTTATCCTGTCCTTGCAATTTGATTTAGTTACAGAGAAATCTTGTCACAGCCAAACACCCGGGGTAATGACCACAGAAGCATAGTTAGACTTGTAAACTGGTACAGACATGTTATTTGTCATACAGGTTTAGCAAGTATATTAGACTACAAGCAGAGTAAATACAGAAAAATTAAGAGTAATGCATTAGTAAGCAGATACTGGAAAGGTATATCTTGATGTGCATTTGAATACTAGGCAAGCATGTTTCAGCAGAGAAATTTCTTTTCAGTAATTTTTGTGGCAAAAAAAAATCGAAATATGTGAAAACATCAAAATTTTGTTCACAAGACACTTGCTGCCAAAAGATATGTGCAAGTTTTTAAATTTCACTGAGGTTGAATGAACCCAGATGGGTGCTGATAGTCATAGTCAACTACATCCCAAGCAAAGGAGACCATCTGTTAGACAAATTCCTCCAGAGATTTGAAGACCTCTGAAGGAAGAATGTAGATCAGGGAAAGTGTAATGAATGCTCACCAATCAAGGATTATATATTTTTCTAAAATTTGCTTTAGGCTAGAGTTGTGGGGTTTTTCAAGAGAAACACACTGATATGTAGAACGTAATAGCAATAAAATAAATAAACATCTAAATTTAATGTTTGACAACTCTCTTTCTCTACCATGTTTTTCCATTTCTTCTCTCTCACTTAGTTCATGCACCTTTCTTTTTCTCTATTTTCTTCTAAACCTTTTCCTACTCTGTATCTCCTTTATTTTCACTGGAAGATAGCTTTCTCCCTTTCATGCTTACTGGCCAAAGCTGAATTTTGTCTTCCTGTTTTGCAGTTTCTCCCTTTCCCCTTCATTCTTGCTTGACCTCCTTCTTTCTCCTCGTTTGCTGTTGTTTCACCCAAGCTCTCTTTTGACTTCCCTTCATATCTTGATTCTTTTTCCCTGCTTCCCCCACTTGGTGTTCTCTCTCCCAAAGCCCATTCCCCCTTCCAGTATTGCTTTCCGATGTTTATTCCTGACATCCAGTGTCAAGCAAGAGTTTCAATCTCTGCATGTTTTATACAACCATATATATGATGTATTTTGGTTTTTAGAAGACACCTTTTAAAGTAGGTAACCAAGCACATCAAATGAATGATGCACCTAAAACCCACTGGTTTTATAAATTCATTAGCAAATGATTCTGCAATGCAGCACCTATCACTAATGCCAAGACACAGATTGTAGACTACTCATTTTGGAACAAAGGCAATAAAACAAATATATAATGTCTTATGGAGGACACTTTACAGTGAGAGTCAAGGATGTCCAGGTGGTGTATAACCCTAGAAAATATGGTGGATATATATATCCAGGAAAGCCACAGTATTATATGACAGGAAAACAACTATGTGAACATCTCCTCTCCTTAAGAATGTACCTTTAAATCCACAAAAATCAGGAAATGAAGGCCTTCTCTACATACGAATTGTACCACTTTAACTATACTGGTTACAAACCCGCTAATGCGGATGCAATTCTACCAATAAAAGGTGTTTACACTGATATAGTTTGTTCCTAGGAAAGAGGAATAAGCCATACTGATATAAGTTATCTTTATATCAGTAAAATTGCACACTAGGGTTATACCAATCCAACTGTTTTGGTAGATAATCAGACTCCCAAATGAAATGACTAAAAAAGTGTGTGGACCAGGCCAAAAAGGCAAAATTCTCATAAACTGAGTCACCTGCAGTGTACAGATTTTTGATTGCTATTTACACTTAAACATAACTAAATATACATGACAGGCCAGATCAAAGTAATCAGAATTACTTCAATGGGACTGTTCTTACACATGTTGACATCCAGCAAAAATACATCCATTTCTAATCGTGACAGATGCAATATTTTCATGCCTGCTAGTGGAATCAGAGGGAACGCGTACATCAGGCTCCCTGACCACGACAGAAGGAAGGCATCAGAGAGGGAGTCTTTGCTCAAACCCTAACGAGAACAAAACCGGTCACATTTCCTGTTCTGTCTGGTAGCGAACAGGTCCACTTGGGGAGTTCCCCACCTTTGAAGATCATGCAGGCTACCTTTGGATGTAGCGACCATTCGTGGTGAGAGGAGAAGTCCCTGCTGAGTTGGTCTGCCAGCGTATTCCTGGAGCCGGGAAGGTGAAAAGCTTCCAGGTGCATCTCATGGCTGATGCAGAAGTCCCACAGACGGAGTGCCTCTTGACAGAGAGCCAATGAGCATGTTCCCCCTAGCCTGTTGATGTAGAACATCGAGGCTGTGTTGTCCATCAGGACTCGTAACACCTTGCCCGACAGGTGGGGCAAGAAGACTATGCATGCCAGCCGGATTGCTCGGAGCTCTTTGATGTTATGTGTAACTGCACCTCCTCCGGGGACCACATCCCCTGTCTGGAGGTTTCCAAGATGTGCTCCCAAGCCCAGGTCTGAGGCATCCGACACCAACTCGATGGAGTGAGGAGGGTTGTCGAATGGAACCCCTTCCAGGACTGTCCTGAAGTCAGTCCACCATTTCAGTGAGGTAAGTATTGCCTGGGAAATGGTAATGATCTTCTCCAGGGGGTCTCAGGATTGGGAATAGACCATCGCCAGCCACTGTTGCAGGGGGCGTATCCAGAGCCTGGCATGGTGGACCACGTAAGTGCACTCTGCCGTGTGGCCTAGGAGACGCAGACAGACCATGGCTGTAGTCAGAGGGAATGCAGAGACTTCCACGATGAGGTTTGCCATCGTGTGGAACCTTTCCAGCAGCAGGAACGTGCTGGCGCAGGTGGAGTCGAGGATCACTTGGTAAACACCTTCGGTGCTGTCGCCGGGCCGAACGGGAGGACTGTAAACTGGTAGTGGTGGGGTCCCACCGTAAACCGGAGGAAATGTCTGTGTCATCGAAAGATTGCTATGTGAAAGTATGCATCCTTCAAGTCGAGGGCGGCATACTAGTCTCCCGGATTCAGAGAGTGGATAATAGAAGCCAGAGAGACCATGTGGAAATTTAGCTTCTGTAAGTACTTGTTGAGGTCTTGCAGGTCCAGGATGGGCCATAGACCGCTCTTGGCCTTTGGAATTAAAAAGTACCAGGAATAGAACCCCTTGTTCCTGTACTTGAGAGGAACTTCTTCCACCGCACCCAGCTGTAGTAACCCCTTTACCTCCTGCATGAGGAGACTCTCGTGAGAAGGGTCCCTGAAGAGGGACGTGGAAAGCAGGTGGGAAGGGTGGGTGGTAGAAAAGAACTGGAGGGTATAACCCCGTTCCACTGTGCTGAGGACCCAGCGGTCTGAAGTTATAGTGGTCCATGCAGGGAGGAAAGGGGAAAGGTGGCTGGAGAACACTGGGAAAGATGGATCTGGGGAATAGTCTGGTAGGTCGCCCGTGGGCGCACCCTCAAAACGACCGTTTGGCCCCCTGCTTATTACGGGTTGAGCCAGACTGGGCAGAGGGTGGAGGCAGGTGGCTCGGGCAGTGCTGTAGCCCTTGGCTCATTTATGGGGCTGGTCCAGCTGAGGCTAGCTCCCCTGGCCTGAGGCTGCTGTGGTTTGAACCACTTACGCGCTGGGGCTGGGACTTAAAGACCCAGGGTTTTCAGGGTGGTGCAGGAGTCCTTGAGATCATGCAACTTGCTGCTGTTTGCTCTGCAAATAGGGACCTGCCATCGAAGGGCAGGTCTTGCAATGACTACTGGGCCTTGGTGGACAACCCAGAGAGGAGCAGCCAAGAGACTCGCCGCATGGAGATAGGGGAATCCATGATGTGGGCAGCAGCAGCATCTGACGCCGCTTGGAGGGCCGTCCTGGCCGCAGTTGTGCCCTCATTGAAGATCGCTTGGAACACCTTCCTGGAAACCTCAGGGAGTGACCCTTCAAACTTGGCCATGGCTTGCCACATATTAAAGTCATATCGGCCAAGGAGGGCTTGGTGGTTGGCCATTCTCAGCTGAAGGCTTGAAGACAAATAAAACTTACACCAAAGAGATCAAGCCTTCTTGAGTCTTTATTTTTGGGAGTGGCCCTGGGTTGTCCTTGCTTCTCCTTGTGGTTAACCGCCTCAACCACAAGGGAATTAGGGGCTGGGTAGGAGTATAAGTACTCATGCCCTTTGGTTGGCACAAAGTACTTGCGTTCGGCCCTTTAAGAGATAGGGACAAGGGAACAGGGGGGTCTGCCAGAGGGCATTAGTGATTTTGGAAACCCCTTCATGAAGGGGTAGATCCACCCTGGCAGGAGCTGAGGAGCAGAAGACGTCAAACAGAGAGTCCGAGGCCTCTTCCAATTCATCTGCTTGAAGCCCCAGGTTAGAAGCGACCCTCTTCAAAAGTTCCTGGTGCGCTTTGGCATCATCCTGAGGAACTGGGTGAGGGTGCTCCATGATAGCCTCCTCCAGCGAAGACGAGGACAATACCGGTGCCATGGGAATCTCCACGTCCATTGGTGGTCCAGCAGCTTGCTCCCCTGGATCCACCTGGACCTGTGGGCTCCTTCCCCCCAAATTCTCTGGCACCAGAGGGAGACAGGATACTGAGGCCACTGGCCTGTCTGAGGCTCCCGACATTGATCAGGCAGCCTGGGAAGGTTGGGTGAACCCCCAAGGGTTCCACGGATACCATGGCGCCGGCCACTGCGCTTGGGACCATGGGACAGGTTTCAGTGCCAATAATGTAGTCGGTACCGCTGGTATCGGGGCTTGTCCCACAGTCAGGGAACCTTGCTCCAAGCCAGAGGTACCAGCGGCGTGGTCGGTACCAGGTGACCAGGATTGGGCTGAGCAATGACTCTTGTCCAACCAGTGCCGGTCGCTGCATCCCGAAGCCGACCTGTCCAAGCGAGACTGTCTTGGTCGGGCACTCATGGACTGATGGCGTTCAGCAGATCTTCGTCGGATACCCGGCAATCCACGCCTCATGCTACTTGACCGGTACCAGGATGTTGAACGGGACCAGGGCTACTATGGGCCAGTTGCCAGGAGGATTGTCCTGACCAGGGTGACCTCCTTCTTGGGGACAGGCGATAATGGCGGTCTCTGGTGTCCGATTGTTCCCGGGATCAGTACCATGCCCTTGGAGATGGTTGGGGCCAGTTCCGGAGTTCTTGCTGGGTGGAGTGTGCCTTAGAGGTTCTGTGCCAATGTACCAGCAAGGTACGCCTCATCGTGGCAGACTCCGAGCCCTCTCCTTTCCCTTACGGGAGGTAGGAGATCTTCCCTGGAGCTGTGGAGGGGGACGGGTGCCAGCTCGTGGACAGCACCAGTGGAGCACTGTGCATGGAGGCCACGGTGCTCAGTGCCGAATCGGACCGCTGCTCTGGTGCCGGAGTGAGTGCCAATTCCATTAGGAGTGCTTTCAGACGGATATCGCGCTCCTTAGGTTTAAAGGACTTGCAGATAACGGCACTTGTCACTTATGTGCCCTTCGCCTAAGCACCTTAGGCAGCTGGTATGTGGGACTAACAAAAAGTTGAGAACTACTACTAAGGGTAACTAAGAAACTACTAACTATATTACAGGTTTTCAAAGTTCACAAGAACAGAAAACGAAACAACGCTAGCCAACACAGCAGATGTTCCAGCACCATCATTGGCAGCAAGAAGGAACTGAAGGTGGGGGGTGCCGGCAGAGCCCCTTATACCGCGCCATGCGGGTGCCACTCCAGGGAGCACCAGAGCGAGTCCCCTATGGATACTGCTGAGGGAAAAACTTCCAGCACCAGTGCATGTGGCAAGCACACACACCTGATATGGAAGGGACATGAGCAAGGCCTCGAAGAAGAAGGGGTGGAACAGGGAAGGGGTTACAGGCTTGGAACTCCAGCCAGTGCGGAAAGCTTCACTGTGGTCCCAGCTGGGCCCAAGCTCTCAGCTCCTGGCCTGAGGCCATGGCAGGGCTGAGAGCAGCAAGTGGAGGCAGGGCCTTCAGCCACAAGAGGGGGGGCACAGGGCTAGTCTCCCCAAAGGGAAGCTTCACCTGCCGCCCATGCCAGGCAGAGTGATTTGCTGCAGTGCTTAGGACTGGGAGACACATCTGATTCCCAGACTTGTGCGCAGCCCAGTAGACCCTAGTTGCTATCAGTGCTCCTGCTGTGCTTTGCACCATTACTGCAGAATTCTGCCATGGGAAATGCCAGGTATTAATTATGCTATTATTTGGGTGTCACTGGTTCCACTCACACCTCCTATCCTGCGCCTTTGGTGACGGACAATTATGTCTTGCTCTTTCGACACTTAGACACTATTCATTTGCTTTGGGACATGGCTTTATCATGTCACCAAAAAAACGAAACAGTCCAAAGCCATTTCTTTTTGTTTTCCTTCTCCCCAAGATCTCATCCTCCTCTTGATTTGCAGGTAAAACACCAGTGGCTTAGATGGGTAGGAGGGGAGAGCTTTAAAATATGTACTTCTGACAATACAATGAAGAAAATAAGAGAAGCTGTGAAAGAGGAAGATACCTGCTTTATCTGAGACAAGTTTTAAAAGGGCTGTGTGTGTGATGCAAGCTGGATTAGCCATAGCCTGCTGTAGAGAATCACATTTCACTTCAATTCCTCAGGATGAAAAGGTGATGCTGGCTAATTTGAACCTAATCATTAAGACCCCATTTCAAAACTCCGTCAATTAAGCTCTGTTCTCTTCCCCAGCCTGTGGGCCTTGGTTTGTTGTTGTTAATCAGGACACGGGGAAATTACTTTCACCACAAAGCTTGCAGTTTCTTTGCTGGAAACAAAACACTGATCTGATTTTGCCTGATGGAAGAGGTTTTTATGCCTGCTGGACATAAATGCCTCCCAGAAGAGAACAGTTTAGCACAGCTCCTAAGGGCTAGGGTGGGACAGGCGGATTACTAACAGAATAAGAGGGGTCCAGCTTCAGTGATGGATCCCATTCACTCCTGGGACATGTGTTAGCTTTCAAGGACTCTCTCTCTGGGAGCCACACATGGGAATAGATTTTTTTTTTGCAGGGAGGGGGGAAGGATTAAGTTCCAAAGAGACATATTTGAAATCTTTATAAAATAGATACCACATCACTGGTCCCAAATGCTGTAGTGACTCACTCCATTGTAAACCCTAGCCTTAGAGATCATTACTGCAGAGCACTGCAATATTGCTTTCTGTAAGGGTTCCTTACTCGTGATCTCTGATTTATGGGGGAAGCTTACCTTTGTTTCTCCATGTACACATTCTGGAGAGATGAACTACTCTAGTTTACACTCTAATCATGCCTTTCACTTCACCAGTGAATTATACCTCTTACTATCCCTCTGTAAGTATCACTATCCCTCTTTTGTATAAGGGAAAACTGGGGCAACAAAACATAAGATTTGCTCAAGATCACAAAGGAGGCAAATGGCAGAGTTGCAGGGCTGTAAACGGGTTGGGACGAGAGGGCACAAAGCCACGTGGGGTGGAAAAATGGGTCAAAAAATGACCAGAAAAACGGTAGGGGGCACAAATATGCTTGTTCGCCCCAGGCGGTAAAATCCCTAGTTATGGCTCTGGCTGCATCCACATAGGAGAGTGCTTAAGCCACACATCCCCCTTAATGGCTGATTAGGCGTGGTTGCTCCTACAATCCTTATGGACTCCTTTATGAAAGGAGATTATATATATATTACATATACATAAAACCTTTTCTATGAGAGAATTTCACATCAAGCACGTATAACAATAATACATTATACACATTTTATTACCACCTGTGCCATCACAGTTTTATTGATAATACTAGAAGTTAACACTGACCCACATATTCGCCAAACATATTGCCTAAAAAACCCATTTGCCATTTATGGAAAAAGCATAATGAAAGTTGTAATGGATATTAAAGCCATAGAAACTACTTACCTTTACACCCTGTGTCCCAGGCATGCCTGGGTACCCTGGTTCACCTGGAGTACCTGGTCCTCCTTGTTCTCCCTGAGTAATACAATAGCTCCATAAGTATCATTGATGTGCTGTGTGTAAAAACACAGATTGCATGTTTTTTCAAGATCTCTTCAGGTTTGGCGATGATACTCTGAGATTTATATATTATGAGCTGAAACCTCTGTGGTTTTCTGTATGCTGAATACAGCCATAGTGACTAAAAGCCACAGCAATGCTCTCACTCTTGATTTCTCAACCCTTTCATCCAACATGAAAAAGACTTACCCTGACTTTTACCTAGGTAGGATTTTTTTCTTTGTAATATTACACAAATGATACTGTTCCTAGTAATGGCAATGTCAAGCAATTTAGTTTTCAACAACTTCATTTTAAGAATTAGAGTAAATGCATCTTATCACATGCATTTGACTGTATTCATTATGTACCATTCCAGAATATTGGGCCTGATTTTCATCTTACCATATATCCTCGTTCATAAGTCGAATATTTTAGGTAAAAAAGTGACACATCAAAGAGCAGGGGTTGGCTTATAACAGGTCTACACCAAAATTTGATGATTTTAAACTCTATGGAATCATTGAATTGAATATCTAATACAGGGGTCGGCAACCTTTTGCTCGTGGCCCGCCAGGGTAAGCATATTTTGTTTACTTGCCGCGTCCACAGGGTCAACCAGTTTGTTTACTTGCCGCGTCCACAGGGTCAACCGATCGCAGCCCCCACTGGCAGTGGTTTGCCGCTCCAGGCCAACGGGGCAGCAGGAAGTGGCATCCAGCACATCCCTCGGCCCACGCCGCATTCCGCCGCACCCATTCGCATGGAGCGGCGAACCGCGGCCAGTGGGAGCCGCGATCGGCTGAACCTGCAGACACAGCAGGTAAACAAACTGGCCCGGCCCACCAAGGTGCTTACCAGGGTGCCAAAGGTTGCTGATCCCTGATCTAATACATTGTAGTTTTGTTTACCTGAAGGGTCTGCAGGCATGGAGCCCCTCAGCTCCCTGTGGCCGCAGTTCACCATTCCCGGCCAATGGGCGCTGCGGGAAGTGGCTGGGAATGGCGAACTGGGGCCGCTGGGAACGGCGAACTGTGGTCACAGGGAGCTGAGGGGCTTCATGCCTGCAGACGCTCCAAGTAAACAAAATGTCCCAGCCCGCCAGCGGCTTACCCTGACAGGCCGGGAGCCAAAGTTTTCCAACCCCTGAAATATAGGGTCAGCTTATGAAAGGGTCATACGGTTTTTGCTATTTTTACCTATCCATTTTGGGGGGTCAGCTTATAAACGAACGGGCTAATGACACTGGTTTAACATTGCTGTAACTTCACTGACTTCTCTGAACTTATTTCAGATTTATACCACTGTGACTGAAGGCCAGGCTCCATGTTTACTTCTGAAACCTATAGCTGTGTAAAAGAGTTTACCCAAAATGTACCTCAGAAACTATTGCAGTTTTGACTCTCACCGTTTTACTGTGAACCTTCAATAATCTGCACAAGTTCCATTTGATTTCTTCCCAGACAGGGCGCTTGTGGGCTCAACATTCAACTGAAGATAAGAGTCTAAGACACTAATTTTTGACAAGCCACAGTTTCTCCCCTTTGATCCTTCCCTTCCCTTCGCTCTGCTTGACAAGGCACTGTACTGACCCTCCCAAAGGACTGTATTACATGAAGACCACAAAGTCATCCTTAGATCAAGAGATAAACTAGGCCACTCTGGAGTGCTGCTTTCCAATAAGATCAGGTATTTTGGATCTTCCCTCTGACATCATAATTTGGTACCATTAGGTCACTGATTAGTTCTGCATTGTTATTTGCTAACTTTTTGGATTCTTTAACTAAAAATATAAGAAAGCACCAGCAAATACTGATAATGTATTATCTACATCTTTGGTACACACAAGTAGCAAGAAACAATTTACACCAGGGGTTCTCAAACTGGGGGTCGGGACCCCTCAGGGGGTCGCAAGGTTATTACATGGGGGATCGTGAGCTGTCAGCCTCCACCCCAAACCCTGCTTTGCATCCAGCATTTATAATGGTGTAAAATATATAAAGAAGTGTTTTTTAATTTATGGGGGGGGGGGGTCGCACTCAGAGTCTTGCTATTTGAAAGGGGTCACCAGGACAAAAGTTTGAGAACCACTCATTTACACTATATGTATGCCTGTATGTTAAGTTCCATAGTACAGATCAGAAGAAACTATCTGTGTAGATGCAATGTAAACAATGGCCCAGACACTAAGATGCTGTAAAATGGCATAGATTTGCTGATTTCACTCCAGGATCTGGTCATATATTTGTAAGAATCACCCATTAAATCCAATCTGGAGTAAATTTGTTAATTATTGTTTCCATTTTGAAACAAAACTACCTTGTAACCAAAAGTAAATCATGGAACATTGTAATCATAATGTCCTTGACTGGAATATTTCCAGATGAAGGTAAACCACCTTTACCTTGACTCCTGATGATCCTGGTTTCCCTTGTACTCCAGGTTCACCCTTATAGCCCTATTAATAAAACAACATAACTGTGTGGTTGAGAATATCAAATATAAAGAGAGCCTGTTTGAAAACCTTCTGTCACAAAAGGGCACTTAACATATGTGTGACAGTAACAATCCAGCCCTCCGAAACTTGGGGGATTCTAAATGATCAGTACTCCTATTTTAACCATGCACTTGTAACCCCTCCTACCTGCTGGCCCACCTTAAAACCCCCAATTCATCTTAATGTCCTTGAGGTTTAAACCCTCCCACAGTGACAAGTACCCCTCCTGGATACCAGAAATGTATGTCTGCCTCTATCCCCAAGTGGCAATGACTGACCTTCCCTTCCCCAGCAGCAAACCTTCCCTCACCAAATATACTATGATATTTGCATATATCAGCTTGATGTTCTCACACATCTTACTTAGCAAAGGGCCTTGCAAATCCTAGGACTTCTGAGTTAAAAATATTTTGGTCCTATAGAACAACTCACGTTTTCAGCTTCTCAGATCTTCATTAAAATTAAAGAGGAGTTACTGATTAACCTGATCTTGGCTGTGTATAAATATCAATACATGTTTTTTCCTGTGGAAGCACGACAGGATCCAGCTCCATATATAGAACATAAGAGACTAATGCAGCTTTTTTCTCAGAACAGCCACATCTATCACATTTTAAAATCAAATGTATTTATTTTTGTCTGTGCTGATTCTTGGCCTAACTCTGCTACCACTGAAGTCAATGGGAGCAGAGTCAAGCCAATTTTGAGCACTTTTGAAAATCCACCTGCAACATAAGACTTAAAATAATATTTATATGCTTCTAAGCATGATTTATACAACTGAAAGCATGTATATATGGATAGAGACACAAAGACTAGAAGAATTAAGACTCAACTTCTAAAAGTTTTGAGGGCCATATCATGTACTACTCACTCAGCCAAAACTCCACTCATGTTAAATCTGAAGGTTATCTTAACAGTCAGATCTGGATTTATATAAGTACATGGGTCAAATTCATTCCTGCTATAACTCTAATGCAATCAATAAAGTTACATCTGAAATAAATTTGGCTCAATATTAGAGGGAAAGAGCAGCACATCACTTTAACACGATTAAAATATAAATAATTGGAAAACAGGCTGAAAGTTCTGGTTTATACTAAGTATTATTTGGCCCCTAGTATTGAGGAACATTTTTCAAGATTCCAAGGCTCAAACAAAGTACCACAAACTGTTTCTGAAGAAGTTCCAATGCCTCATAACATGACAGGTAATGGTTGCTACATCTTACCAAGACTTTCTTGTGTTTAGAAATTGGACTATCACATACAAGTTATATATGGGAAATTATAGTTATATTTTCAGTGTTTTTATATTAAAATAAACAAGCACATGACAAAGAGTACTATAACTTTGTTATAATGATCCATAGGGCAATGAATACTCTTGACATCATTTGTCCCATTCAAAGTAAAATAGAGTAAATGACCTTACCTTAGACCCAGATGTTCCAGGTCGGCCAGATGATCCCGCAGGTCCCATCACTCCCTATTTATTTAAAAAGAAAATATGACATTTCTAAAATTAGCTAAGGGAGAGACAGCTGGCCCAGTTTTATTGCTTATTACATTTATCACAGAATCGTAAATAAATACGTCTGGAAGAGACCTCAAGAGGTTATCTAATCCATCCCTCTATGCTAAGACAGAACCAAGTATACCTAGACCATCCCGGACAAGTGTTAGTCTAACCTGTTCATAAAAATCTCTAATGATGGGGATTTCACAACCTCTTGGTAATGATTCCAGTACTTAACTATCTTTATCCTTTTTAGTTAGGTAGTAGGAAAATCTAATATCTCCCTTGCTGCAGATCAAACCCATTACTTCTTGTCCTACCTTCAGTGGACATGGAAAATAACAGATCACTGTCTTAACATATCTGAAGACTTATCAGGTCCCCCACCCTCACTCTTATTTGCTGAAGACTACACATACCTATCCTCATAGGTCAGGTTTTATCATTTTTGTTGTTCTCTGGACTCTCTCCCATTTGTCCCCATCTTAAAGTGTGGCAGCCAAAACTGGACACAATACTCTAGGTGAGGCCTCATCATCAGTACTCCCTCCCTTAAATAACACTCTTGTTAATAATATATAGGGTGACCAGATCACCCAAGACAAATATCGGGACGTGTGGGGGGAGGGAATGACGTGGGGGGGGGGGGGCGTGGCGGGGGGCGGGGCCAAAAAAAAAAAAAAAAACCTTCCTCCACAAGCGCTGGAGGGAGGCCCGGGAGACGCAGGGGAAGCGCGGGGCCAGGGTGAGTAACAGTCCGGCCTGGCCCCGAGCAGGCAGGACTCAGTTGGGCGGTAGGGAGAGGAGGGGGGCGGCCCGCGGGGCCAGGCGGCGGCTGTTCTCACCCCCGGCCAGCGGGACTCGGGAGCAGCCGCTGCTGCAGCTCCCACTGCCGCGGGGGCAGGAAGTGGCCATGGCGCTCCGCGGCTGCAGCTCTGGCGCCCCCGAACCCCCCGAGCCGGGGCCTGCTGCGGGAACCCAGCAGTGCGCACGCTGGGCCCAGCCCCTGGCCAGTCGCGTCTGGGCTGCTGCCCAGCTGGTGCTATCCCGCGGCGGCCCCGAACGAACGGGGCTGGGCGGCCGATGCCTCCGCCCCGGGGCCGCCGCGGGACAGCACCAGCTGGGCAGTAGCCCAGACGCGACCGGCCAGGGGCTGGGCCCAGCGTACGCGCTGCTGGGTCCCTGCAGCAGGCCCCGGCTCGGGGGGTTCGGAGGCGCCGCAGCCGCCAAGCGCCATGGCCGCTTCCTCCCCCGCGGCAGTGGGAGCTGCAGCAGCGGCTGCTCCCGAGTCCCGCTGCCCGGGGGGAGAACAGCTGCCGCCTGGCCCCGCGGGCCGCCCCCCTCCTCTCCCTACCACCCAACTGAGTCCTGCCTGCTGGGGGCCAGGCCGGACTCTCACTCACCCCGGCCCCGTGCTTCCCCTGCGTCTCCCGGGCCTCCCTCCGGCGCTTGCGGAGGGAGGGGGAAGGGTGAGCCCGGGGAAGAGGCGGGGATTCGGGGAGGGAGCCAATCGGGGGAGGAGGGGGCGGAGTCGGGGCGGGGGGGGTGCGAGCACTTCCGGGCTCTAGGCTCCGGGGCATTTCCTTGTTTGTCCAGACGCGGGACAAACAAGGAAATATCGGGACAGTCCCAATAAAATCGGGACGTCTGGTCACCCTAATAATATACCTAGAAATATGTTAACTTTTTCAGCAACTGCATCACACTGTTGGCTCATATTCAATTTGAGATCTACTATAACCCACAGATTCTCTTCTGCAGAGCTACTGTCTAGCCAGTTATTCCTTATTTTATAGTTCTGCATTTGATTTTTCCTTCTTAAGTGTAGTCCTTATTGGATTTCATCTTGTTGGTTTCAGACCAATTCTCTAGTTTGTCAAGGTCCTTTTGAATTCTAATCTTCCAAAGTGCTTGCAACTTCTTACAGCTTGGTGTCATCTGCAAATTCATGCTGGCTATTCCTTATCAGTCTATTATTCTGTAAGTGCTTACAAGTTGTTTAATAGTTTGTTCCAGTATCTTTCCAGCTATCAAAGCTAGTTTGATAGGTATATAATTCCCTGGCTCCTCTTTGTTCCCCTTTTTAAAGAAAAGTACTATGTTTGCCCTTCTCCCGTCCTCTGGGTCCTCACCCATCCTCCATGAGTTCTTGAAAATAATTGCTAATGGTTCCAAGATTGCTTCAGCTAGGTCCTTTAGTACTCTAAGATGAATTCACCATATGATTATGACACAATACAGAGATAGAGAATGTCATCTTTTATAACTCACTAAAGTCCTGATCCAAACACTATACACCTGGGGCCTTCTAGGATGTGGAATAACCTGTTCAGGGGAAAGGTGCATCTGACATGCAAGTCTCAATAAAAAAAGAATTGTGATGATAAATTCTAAATTTGCTCATGGGAGGACACCTCATAAAATCAGCAGCCTACTTCCTGTGGTCTGATTTTTAGCATTTTCCAAACGTTCTGTATAAGGCTTAATTGTCCAGCGAGTGGAGTAATCATAGAATCATAGGACTGGAAGGGACCTCGAGAGGTCATCTACTCCACAACTGCAGATGATGAGATGGAAGATTTTGCTCAGCCTCCAGTACAAGTTTTTAAAAACCCAAACAGAACTGGGAATGGAGGGTGTTCCTTTCACTTCCTGATCATCAGAAAACAGGATGTGGCCTTCCCCAGTTGCCCCCGTAAATGTGTCTACCCTCCTCTCCCATTACCTGGGGGATTTGGGGAGGGAAAAGTTAATCACTGAGCTATATAACCACTGGCAGACTTCAGGATTGGAGCATTTACTAAGAACTCAACAACTTCAATCATTTTAAAATACAGCACTTTCAGCATACAAGCTCAAGTAGAGCCTATAAAAGAATGCCCCTCTCTTTTGCCAGATACCAGTGACAGAGATGCGTGAATAATGAAATCCACAACTACATTTGTTCCACTGAAACCTAAAAATTAATAATTGCTAAGCCCCTGCCTGGGCTTCTCTTTTATCTATATAAAGTTATTCCCAAGTGTATTTTGGAAAAGATAAATCTTATTTTTAAATCATGTTTTCCAAGAGGGAATTCCCATTTACAGTACTTTTCACATCAAGTGTTAATATATGTTTTTCTCACAACTTCTCACTTTCATTTTGACTCCAGAACTGCAGGTATCAATCAAAATTGTATATAGATAGATAGATAGATAGATAGATAGATAGATAGATATACACACTTGGAAATAAGAGTTAATAAAGGAAAGTCTCCTTAATGAGATACTTTTTGTCATCCAAGCATATCAATACATGGAAATGGTCAAATAGCTGGAAAATATGATAGTGCTACCTTTGAGTCAAACATTATAATGCATCTTCAGTAAAATGTAAACTAAGCTGTCACTGTTATCAATTAAAGGCAATTTAGACTTGTGGCAAGATTTAGAAACCTATTCAGAATGGACCTACATGTGATATTTAAACTAATTTTTGCATAATTTATAGCAACAATACTTTGTGCTTACAGTGGTCACCATGAGGAAGTCAATATTTATCAACAGGTCCCACAGATTTTTAACTGAAATACCACATTTTCCCCATAGTTAGACTAGGATTTATGGTGTGGTCACTGCACAGTAGTGACTAATCACTACTGACTTGATTGTGTTCTCTAATGTATGTAGCACTTTCAATTTGAGGAGCTTAAAGTGCTTTACCAATATTAATAAATTAATCCTCTGAGCAATCCTATGATATATAATACTTTCCTATATCACAGGGCTATTCAGATGGTTAATTTGTTAACGCTGCTAAAGCACTTTAAGCTCCTCAGATTGAAAGTGGTTCATTTTCTTTCTCATCCACTTCTCAGTCTGGAAATTGTGTATGCAATGTAAGGTTTTGGTAGGATTCTTTAATATATACATATTAATATCTATACACTGCTTTAGAGATGGCAAGGTTGAAGTGAGGTTATTGAAGGTCACAGAGAAAGTCTGCAGCAGAGAGAGGAATAAATCCCAGGTGTCCTGACTTCCAGTCTTGTGATTTAAATCAGGAAACCAAGTTTTATCTATGTCATGCACAAAAATTACAAGAACATGATCTTATATAGAACTGATGTTCTGCAAATGAAACAATTTTCTGATGCAATGTGGGGAAAGTTTAACTGGACAAATCCAAAGATTATGGCATATAAAATTAAAAGAGGAGACTATGTCCTAAAATTTTAATGTTACTCCCCTATTTTTCCAGGGCTGACTATATTTATGTGGCAGATAAATTATTACATTGTTGATGTTGGCAGTGTAATTGGGATAATTGTTACTTAAGAAGAACTTGTTACTGAATAGTTTCCCTAGTGTATTAAGTATAAACTATCAACTAGCTTTCCATCTGTTTCCCACCCCCCTCTGGAACAAACATATTTAGTGTGACTAATACAAGGAAAAGTCCACTCTACTTTTTTGGTTGAATTTCCCTATGTTACTCAAAACATTCAAATCTTCCATGCATCAATGACTTATTTTTTAATCACGTGATAGGAGATGTGATAAATCAAATTGATTGAAGACCTCAGGAAATTATATTCCAGCAGATAACCAGGACCAGATGACATTCATCTATGTGTTCCAAAGAAAATATGAACAAAGTATGGTAGGTGAGTTACTGAAAAAGTAAACTCCTCAATTCTGCAGACCTAGAAGCTGTGACAATGTGACTACAAAGGAACCCATCCAGAAACTCCAAAACGGAACAAAGTGATGCAAACTCAGAAACCAAGAACACAAACCAAGTAGACTGGGTGTATATACAAACATAAGGAAACCCAGTGTAGCACATGCTCCTTCACATCCCCCCTGCATCCTGTAGTCATGCAACCCACTCATACCTATATCAGTGGTAAATAACCTGCAGTGTGAGACAGCATGTGAGTGGGAAAGTTTCACAAAGGGCAGGCACAAGAGTCAGGACCCCTGAACTGGTGTGGCCTTGTTGCCTGGTCCCCCCTCAAACCAGGGCATGGCTAGAGTGGGGCGAATTTTTTTGGGATGAATAGTTTATTCTCTGAAAAATGTTGTTTTAGTTGACCCAAAACTATTAACAAATTTGACGCAATTCGTTTTGGCCAGTTTCAGAAAAGTACATGTGTCCTTATAAACTTTAGCCCAAAGGTTGTTAGGGATGCAGCAAACCCAGTGGAGGGATTTGAATCTGCAACTCCGGCTAGTTCTCTAGTGCGTGCCTTAATTACCAAGCTACAGAGTTATTCTCTTGCTCAGGTTCTTTCTTTGGCTCAGTGATTCGTTAAGTAACGATTGAGAACAATCTATGCCAGAATCATCTATAATCTGGTGTTGAGAGTGGTCAGATTTGAGGGGAAGATCTGAGTTTAAGTCCTTGGCCCAGAAAGAGGATTCCAATATGGGTCTCCCACATTGCAGGTAAATGCCCTAATCACTGGGCTAAAGGTTATACAGGTTAGACTTTCATACAAAGTGGATTTTTCTGATTTGCTGACAAGTTTCAAACATTTCTGAAGCCAATCCGAATATTTTTTCTGATTGCTCAGTTCTCTGGGTGAATTAAAAAAAATCAATCACCCACCCAGCTGGTAACATCACTGCCATGGCTCCACACCCTCTCCCTTAAAGCCAAAAAGGCTTGCAATCAAGCTGATTTCCACAAGGGCCACTCAGGCTGTGCTACCCTGCTAGCCATCAACTCAAGCTAAACATGGCTAAAACAGCACTTCTAATTCCCCCCATCAGCCCCTGCTGAAAAGCCATCCTGCTATCTCTTTTCTCAGCCACTGTGAACAACACCACCATCCTGTCTGTCACTCAGGCCCATATCTTGGGTATCACCTTTGACTCAGACCTCTCTCTATCCTCACATCCAGGCTATATGAAAATCTGGTTGATTCTTTCTGCATACCATCTCTAAGATGTGGCCTTTCCTATCCATCCCCACAGCTAAATATCTCGTCCATGCTCTCATTATCTTGTGTCTCAATTACTGCCTCATACTTGTCTATGGCTTTAATGAATGCAATCTTGCTCTGCTTGTATCCATTGAGAATGCTGCTGCAAAGATTTTCCTAGCCCATCACTTTGAAAATATATCCCCCATCTGTTTGCAGCCCTCTGCTGGCTTTCCCTTCTCCACTGCATCAAACATAAACTACTTGTCTTCACTTTTAAGGCCCTTCATGATCTATCCCACTCTACATATCATCTCTTCTTCGCTATTGAGATATTGATTTTCCTCCGCTTAGCCCATGATACCAGCCTGCACTGCCACTTGTTAAATCTTCTTCTCCTGTACTCCCCCCACCCCCAATGCTTGGGAGGAGCTCTCATAAACTCCCACAAAGCTTCAAAACCCTCCTCAAAATTCTCATTTGCTCTGATACCTACAAAAAAGCTTGACAAATGTTGAATTGCTCATGTGCAGAGACCACAGCCTATCACACAGACCAATATGGCCTCATTGTTTCCTTGTAGTCCCCTGTCTATCTATCTGTGTCCATGTATTGTCTTGTCTTATGCTTAGATTGAAAGCTCTTTTGTTTTGTGTTTGTATAGAGCCTAGTGCCAGGGGGTCCTGGTCCATGACTGTGGTTCCCAGGCAATATGGTAATACCAATAATAAGATCTGTGCTGTTTAAACTACTCAACACCATTTATACTCATTGATTAGTTCCATGATCTAGATGTCATAGTAAACAGCTTATTAATGAGCAATGGCAGACAAAAAGCAATAAAATATTATTTTGAAATAACAAGTAAATGAGGAATCACACAAACACATACCGCTATTAAAATTGTTGATAAAGCCTTCCCCCCTTTAACAATTGTTCAATTTTGGTCACCTCATCTCAGAAAGAAAGAGATGGTAGAAATGTTCTATTTCTACTAAAGGGCAATAAAAGAATATTAGAGACACTGGTGGGACGGAGAGTATGCAGGTACTACCTTGGAGTAGATTATGCTTGTACTAAGAACGTGGTAAAAAGGTAAAGTGAAAGTGCTTTGAATGCCTGAGACCACTCTGTTCCTACACAGATAAAATTTCTTTCAACTGTGATCTAAACACCTGACAAGAAATAACTGGAAATACTTTGAGAGATACTCTTCTTCCCACAACAATGCAAAAGGGCTGTAAAATTTCCTTATGTGAACTTAGGTGAATTCCTCCAGTGCAGGTGTTGTCCACACAAGGCCCCTTACAAACTCTAGTGAAAGGATTGAGCCAGTGGTGGGATTGCATGTACTGAATAGGTAGGGCACAAAGGTAGCTTAAACCTCCCTTGTCCTTCCTACCTCATGGCCTGTGAATTTGTGTGCTGCACTTCTGAGAGGCAGAGAACAGAATCTCAATGATTCATTTTAACCGATAACATATTTTAATCAAGAAATCCCAAGCATGAAAATAGACAGTTTGTTTGAGGGATTACTACATGTGGGACCAAAAATTGAAGTTTGTGCTGATTCTACAAATATAAATCTGTAACCATTAAAAAGTTCAGTATTGGTTAGGATGGAACCACGGAGGCTGCTTTCACATTAAATTCTTGACTTCTATAGTTCTGATCTAACTTAATCACTGCCTAATACAAGTAATAAAGTAAACTCCTGCATAAAAAGCCAATATATTTCAGAATAAAAATAGGCCTAGAAACCCAAGTTATTTTTATTATAAAATTGAAATGTTTCTATTTTCAGTTAAAAACCATTTAAAAGCAGAATTATATGATGCTCACATGTATAAGAAGAAAGCATCCACAGATCTGGGAATTTATATTTAGTAAGACCATCTGATCTCAATTGCCAGAGTCTTATAGAAAATAAGTTAAATGAACAAAAGCCATAAAACAAATCAAAGCTTTAATTCAAAGAGAAAGAATTCTCCAAAGCAACCAGGCTTGTTTCCACTAAAAACGAAAGAAGCAACATTTTTATTTCTTGCAGTAAACTCAGATTTCAATCAGTGAAAGCTACCATCTGTTAAAAATTATTCCCATATACTCTGGAAAAAGGAATCATTTGTAGGAGTCACTAATAGGATTACTTCATGATTTTAAAGATCTCACATAAATGGGTTACATAGCATTAAATGTAAGGAAATATGATTAGAGTTCACATACAAAAGATGTAGATCTTTCTTGAATAAGAGTCTTGCCTATATGCATTTTATACGGGTATAACAGAGGCTAAAAGGTTGAGCCAGTGGTTAGGCAACTAGCCTGGACATGGGAGATAGAGGTTCGAGTTTCTCCCATGCCACAGAGTTTCTACATGACCTGGTGCAAGGCTGTTAGTCTCTGTCCCTGTTCCCTATTTATTGATTAGGATAATAATAGTTTCCTACCTCTCAAGGGTGTTGTGAGGATAAATACATTGGGCAATTTTTTCAGACACACCTACATTACTTAAGAGCCTACATCCCATATTTAGGCATCACTGGCATTCACAAAACTCCTGATCAGTTGCTGCCTAACCTTGTAGTCAACTAAATTCACTAGGTGATATAAATAATACCTAGCTCTTACATAACACTTTTCATCCACAGTTCATTTTACAAAGGATTTCAATACCATTACCCCATTTCACAGATGGAAACTGAGGCACAGAGGAGGGAAATGACTTGACTAAGGTCACCCAGCAGGCCAATGGCAGAGTCAAAAATAGAATGCAGGTCTCCTGAAGCCTAGCCCAGTGCTCTATCAAAGAGGCCACACTGCCTGTCTTATAAAATAAAGCTAGGTGCCTGCCCCAAGGATCTTATAATGTACTTATAGGGGAAGAGGTAGAGGCTACTAGGTTGCCTAACATTTTCCATTATAAAAATTCCTCACACTGTTATTTTCAATGAGCTCTAGCACTTTTTTATCTGCAGCAAAAACCTGACATCGGCAGAGAGTCTCCTGAAATCAAAGAGATGCAAAATTGGATTTCCCATCAGTGTCTTGCTCACTACAGTATGGTCTTGGCATTCTGCCTAAAAAACTCTGACCATTCTATTAGCACTGCACATGCATCACCCTATTTAAGTGTGCCACATACAAAGAACCTCCAGCCAGTACAGACAAAATGGATGAACCTCCTTCTGTTGTCACCCATCAAAATACCCTGAGAGATAACATAAACTGGGAACAGAACTCAGATTTCTTAGGTGGCAGATGTAGCGCTCAGCTACTTAATTCCATGGTCTCTCAGCAAAACACTGACAAACCTAAGTACTCAGTTATAGACTCACAGACTTTAAGGCCAGATGAGATCATCCTGATCATATTGTCTGACCTCCTGCACATCGCAGCCCATAGAACCTTACCCGCCCACTCCTCTGATAGATCCATTACCTCTGACTGAGTTACTGAAGTCCTCAAATCATTATTTAAAGACTTCAGGTTACAGAGAATCCATTAGTCTAGTGGATCTAGTGTAGATCAGAAAGTGATCTATGCCTCATGCTGCAGAGGAAGGCAAAAAAAACCCCAGGGTCTCTGCCAATCTGACCTGGGGAAAAATTCCTTCCCGACCCCAAATATGGTGATCAGTTAGATCCTAAGCATGCGGGCAAGACCAACCAGCCAGACACCTGGGAAAGAATTCAGTGTAGTAACTCAGAGCCCTCTCCATCTAGTGTTCCATCTCCAGCCATTGAAGATATTTGCTATTAGCAGTCACAGATGGGCCACATACTATTATAGGCAATCTCATCATACCATCCCCACCACAAACTTATCAAGTTAGGCTTAAGCTCAGTCTTGAAACAGGTATTTTTGCACCCACTGCTCCCCTTGGAAGGCTGTTTCAGAACTTAACTCCTCTGATGGTTAGAAACCTTCATCTAATTTCAAGCCTATACTTGTTGACAGTCAGTTTATATTCATTTGTTCTTGTGCGAAGACTGGCCCTTAACTGAAATAACTCCTCTCCCTCCTGGTGTTTATCCCTCTTACATATTTATAGAGAGTAATCATATCACCCCTCTGCCTTCGCTTTGTTAGGCTAAACAAGCCAAGCTCCTTGTGTCTCCTCTTATAAGATATGTTTTCCATTCTTCTGATCATCCTAATGGCCCTTCACTACATCTGTTCCAATTTGAATTCATCTTTTTTTAAACACAGGCAACCGGAAGTGGACACAGTATTCCAAGTAAGGTCTCACTAGAGCTTTGTATAATGATAATATAACACTTCCTATCACTACTGGAAATACCTCAACTGATGCATCCTAGGATTTCATTAGCCTTTTTCACAGCCATATCATATTAGTGGCCAATAGTTGTCTTGTGATTGACCAATACACCAGGTCTTTCTATCACTGCCAATGGATACATCCCCAGCTTATACCAAAACATATTGTTGGTAGTCCCTAAATGCATGACCTTGCACTTTCCACTATTACATTTCATCCCATTTCTCTTACTCCAGTTTTCAAGGTAATCCAGATCTTCTTGTATGATATTCTGGTCCTCCTCCATATTGGCAATACCTCCCAACTTTGTATGTGCAAATGTTATTAGCACACTCCCACTTTGTAAGGAGAAGGCTTTTCCCATAGCCATATTGAAAGACCTAAGGCCTTTATCTGCAGCCATATTAGGAGAACAGCAGCCATTAGCTAAGAAGCAGAAAGTCACATCCTCACATTGCATCTAAATTACATTAAAACAATGTAATATTGGGCTGTTAAGAAGGAGATCCTCTCCTAATAGCACCCACTATCACCAGATAGAGAAACAGAACTTAAGATGGTTAAAGAAAACTTAGTTTGATAGCATTCTGTCTGGCAAGAAACCACTTATCAGTAGTTGTGGTTTTATCTTTATGGTCCCCTTTCCTTATAGTCTGTCTATATTATCTCTGTCTGGTTCTTTGATTGTTTCTGTCTGTTACATAATGAATTTTGCTAGGTGTAAATTAATTAACATGTTGGGGTATAATTACTTAAAGAATTTTGTCACAATAGGTTAGGATTGGTTAGTAAAATGATTGATTAAGGTACAGCTAAGCAGGACTCAAGTTTCGCTATATAAACTGGGGTCCAAAGAGAAGTTCTTTGGGAACCAGCTTCAGGACACAGTCCCAAGATCAGAACTGCCAGACCGCAACACTCTGCCAATGACACCGTGCAGAAACTGGAGCCCCCCAGATGACCTGATCCTGACGGGCCACCAAGAAAAGTTCATCCGTCTTATTGAGAGTGGTGAGCATTTTATGTGTAGTATGTGAATTCTGTTTGATTAATAAATAGAAGTTAAGTAGGGTATTACTGTATTAGGCTTTTTCACTGGTAAAAGACCCCATAAACCCGCAAAAAATTAAACCCTGAGTCCACTGGGAATGGATGTTTACCCGGAACCCAGAGGAGTACAGCCCAGAGCTTGGAGGAGTAGAGCCTGGAGCCCACGGAGGGGTAAAGTTAGATGCCTAAATTAACAGGGTTACGCCTGAGCCCTAGGAACAGGGTGAGTGTGTGAGTAACAGAGAATTTTGTGCAATAACAACTTATGCTGTCTGTAACATGGAGCCAATCATGCTGATGTAACCCATTGTTTCACTGTATTATGCAGCATCTTCTAGAGGCCACTCCACAGCAGAAAATAGCTTGCTACCAATTATTCTAGTTCATTCTTTAGCTATAATGGTAGAGGTCTATGCTGCAGTGCTGAATGTCCAGGGCCAAACTTTGCTAATGATGGCAGTCAAAGCAGGACATTACACTTACACATAACAGAATTTGATTTTTCTTTTTAAATAACCTAGGAAATTACATGAAAAAAACGTACAGCGGCCCCTGGTGATCCTTTTGCTCCTGGTTGCCCTGGAGGTCCGATTTCACCCTATAATTGAAAACATCTCACATAAATATAATATTGGTGCAAAAAAGAAATTTGATTACAAAACCCTACTTCTACAGATTAGTTTCATCAGGATTGATTTCAAAGTGTTAGAAGAGCCAATTAATTGTATGTTAGCCATACTGATTGCTCTAATCACAGAATGAAAAAAAAAAGATCAAAAGATTTGCAGTGTGCATAAAAGATTTAGAAGCATGAGTCCTTGTACAGGATCCAAGACAAGGAAGGCCAAAACCAAACTAAGAAAAAAATAGATCCCCTTTAGGAAGGCCTCCAAACCAACCATGGCAAGCAGAGTTCCTTGTTATTGGTCTAGGAGGCAGACAGGCTCTCTCCCTTACCCTTTGGAGTCAGATGAGGTCAGATCAGGGGCAGCTTAACCCAGTTCATAAGGCTCATATTTCAGATCAAACAAGCTTGGAGTCTGAAAAACATCTCTAAGGCCCAGGTCAGGGTAGTATTTTGGAGACTGAAGGGGCCCTGAAATCTGTAACACGCAGCATAACATCCAGTCCTTTCTCTCTCTGAGGATACATCTACATGGCAATAAAATACCCGCGGCTGGCCTGTGTTAGCTGACTTGAGAGCGTGAGGCTTGGCCTGCGGGCTATAAACTTGCAGTGTAGATATTCAGGCTCAGGCTACAGCCTGGGCTCTGGGACCCTCCCAACTCGTCCCCATTGCTTTTCAATGGAATTTGTACTCCTGAATCCCTTATGACGCTTTTGAAAATTTCCCCTCAAATCCTTATTCAGGCAAAAAAACCTAAATTTGCATTGATTTTAATTGTATCTTAAATTATTATGAATACCTTTTGTCCTTTTGTTCCATGACTTCCAGGGATTCCAGGAATTCCCTAAGAGAAAAAACAAGAAGTTTTAAATATATGAAATGGCTATTCCAAAAAAAAAAAAAAATGTTGTAAACTTTTTTTTTTTAAAGTTTAACATTTCTCTTTTAATTTGGGTAAGAAACATAGCCAGGAAATAAGATACAACCTGGAAACATGCAAGCTAATGCTTCTGGCGGATATAGACTAAAACAAAGAATTCAGTGCCTCCCCCTCTATTTTCCTGACAGTACTTGCAAATGTGCAGGTGGGCAGGGTCAGGTCCCCACCTTTGTCCCACCGAGGGTGGAATGGGGGAGTGAAAATCCTGATGATGCAGAGAAGGAAATACCCATAAGATTTCCTATTACAGAATGTACAGGCCAGCTTTGGCATGATCACAGTTTCAAATAAACCAGCTGTTTTTTAGATCTATCATGACATGTTTACATGGCTAGCACTTTGCGGTAACAAAAATTGTAATTTCATGCAAAGTATTTTCTTTTACAATATTATCATTTAGTTATGCTTGCTAAAAACAGAGTAAATGTAACCTCATGCTTCAGGACTTAAAATATTTGCTAGAGAGCTAAATACTGCACAATTATCTAGGTTCATTTCACCTTTCAACAAAGCATGAGCTACTGACTACTGTCAGAGCTAGGGCACCAAACATGATGGATAAATGGTCCAATCCAGCATAGCAAATCTTACGTTCCTGTCTAGCTTGTAGTGATCAGATCTGAGGGACACTGGAGATGATTGTTTTTGTGTCCCAATTTCTCCTCTTAGACATGGCTGTTGGGCTTCCACAGGCTTTAAGGAGGGCCACTATAAGTGACTAAGGATGGTCAACCTGAATGCATTTTTTACATGTCGTTAGCACAAAGTGTTATAACGAATGAAAGAATACTCAAATTCATCCCGGAAACAAAACTCTCACGTGTGTAGTCAGCCTAATTCTGCTCTCAGTTACTCCCTATGCAGCCTTAATAGACCAAATCCTGTTCTCAGTTACACCAGTAAAAATCAAGAGTAAGTCCATTGTGAATTTGGCTCACTGACTTCATTATTTTGTCCAATATTTAACGTAATATGCTGCAATGGAACTAAGTAGAGAGATGTCCTGGACATAACAGAGACACATAGGTAAAACCTCTTCCAATCAAACACATTCACATAAGTTCCTAAATTGTTATTAATGAAGACCTACTGATTCTAAGAATATTAAGCTCTTCCCTTAGCATTATGTTGTCGTCTTTGGAAACCAAAAATAATGATGGGAAGCCTAGGGTGAAGTGATAAAGCAAAGGAAATCCAGATTTTATGAAATGCCTAACACAGCATCAGGGTAGTGCATTCTGCTCAACACTACGAACATGATTCTGATCTCCCCTTCACTAATGTAGATCAGGAATAATTCCATAGTAATCAGTGAAATTACACCTGTGTAACATCAGCATGTGAACAGGCCAACAAACTTTAGAATTGTAATTGTTCTATGGTTTACACTATACTTAAACTCTAGTTTAGTTTTAGCTAATATAGATTCCATCTAACAGAATTATCTTCAGGATATATTTAATAATGACACATTGTGGGCTTTGACTAGTCATCAAGGTTCTAATTTTGGTACCAATTACTGGAGAAAGCAATGACACAATATTATAGAAAGCTACACTAGATAATAAAGGCCTGATTCTACCACCTTTACTCATGTTGAGTAATACACATTTTCTCTCCAAACTATTGCTCTGTCAAGATATTTCAGTATTCCAAAAGCATATTAGACCTGCTGGATCTGGGCTGTAAGCGTTCCATAACCAGACATGGTTTTAAATAAATGTAGATGAGATTAGTCCTGTCCATGAATTCTAAATAGCTGTACATTATTAACACAATATATTCCATATACTTGACTACCCATCAGAAGATTTTTTTCAGAAACAGGATAATATTTATTGAAAAGATGTACAGAAACTCATGTTGGCTAATAACTTCCTTTTGGCTACACATCTACACAGTCTTCAGGGCAGAGATAGTAACTTCATGTGTGTTTGTACAACATCTAACACAGAGGTTCCCAAAGTGGGCAATACCGCCCCCTGGGGGGTGCTGGAACGATCCTGGGGGCAGTAGTAGCCTTGGGTGCAATTGGGGGGCGTTGAATAAAAATAAGGGCGCAGTGGAAGCATAAAGAAAGAAGAGAATATAAGAAAATTTTGAAAAAACGTTCGTACATGTTTCATCTGTTGTGTAACATAGAGTTAAAGTTGTAGTGATTACTTTATTTTCCAAATAAATTCACAAATTATAACCGATCAGGTGTCAAGTCCGTCAACAGCTCTTAACAAGCAAGTGTTGGCAGGCGAGCGTGTCGCGCATTGTCGGGAAGTCCAGCATGCATCGGCAGGAATATGTGCGTGTAATGACTTTTTACAATACGATACTGAACCCAAGAAAAAATGTAGACAATATAGTATTGAATATTTGAACTATGGCTTTATTCAGTCGCCTACAAACAATACATTACCGATATGCCTGATTTGCCAAAAAGTTTTATCAAATGAAGCTATGAAGCCTTCAAGACTACAAGAACATTTGACAAAAGTTCATGCTGATAAGAAAGATAAGGATTTATCTTATTTTCAAGCACTTAAAGAAATTTTTTTGAGACAGCCGACATTGGCAAAACTCTTTTCAATAGCATCCAAAGATGAGGAGGATGGGTTGCGTGCTTCTTACAACATTTCGTTACTGATTGCTAAATCTGGAAAACCGCATACTATTGGTGAAGAACTAATTCTACCGGCTATAAGTGAGGTAATACGCACTATGCTGCACAAGCCAGCGTCTGAAATTACCAAGAAAATTTCTTTGAGCAATAATACAGTGCAAAGAAGAATTGATGAAACGGCTCAAGATGTTGAAGACTCATTATGTGAGTATTTAAAAACATCCCAGTTCTCTATACAGCTTGATGAGTCAACTTTGCCAGGAAATGAAGCCTTACTTTTAGCATACATGCGATTCATAAAAGAAGAAAAAATTTGCCAAGAATTATTATTTGCAAACTGATATTAAAGGAGAATCGATATTTCATGCATTGGAAGAGTTTTTTAAAGAAAAAGAAATCCCCCTGAGTAATATCTTGTCAGTTGCTACTGATGGTGCTCCAGCGATGATAGGGCGGCTACAGGGGTTTTCTTGCATATTTATAAAAAGCGGTTCCGAATGTATTCGCTGTACACTGTGTCATTCATCGTCAACATTTAGTTGCCAAAAATCTGAGTGAACGCCTACATAGGTCATTACATTATGTCATTAAAGCAATCAACAAAATCAGAAGCAATTCATTGAATGACAGATTGTTTGGACAACTTTGTATTGAAAACGATGAAGAATTCAATCACTTGCTGCTTCATACAGAAGTTCGTTGGCTATCAAAAGGTGCCTGTTTGGATCAGTTTTATAAACTCTTCGACTCAGTGCTAGAGTTCCTAGAAAACAAAGATGATGCTTTATGAGCCAACTTGATTGATTCCAAAAATGACATAGCTTATTTGACAGACTTGTTTAATAAATTTAATGAAACAAATTTACAGCTCCAAGGCGATGAGCTGAATTTAATCAAAACAAAAACTGTTATTTCCGCGTTTGTGGCAAAACTTCTTCTGTACAAACGAAATATTTAGTGGAACGTAGGTTCAGTGCGGTCACAAATCTGTTAACTAAAAAAAGAAACCGACTGCAAATAGCTAATCGTGGTGATTTAAGAATGCTGCTGACAAAAATAGAGCTGAACATTAATAAATTGATAGCAGCGCACCAGGTTCATCCTTCTCATTAGGATTATTTGTAATGTTATTCGTAATTTTTATTTTAATATTATCCTTCGTTATCTTAATTTTCTGTGTGTAATGCGAATGTTACTATGGTTTATTTTAATAAATAATTTTATAATTTCAAGCTTCAAGGTGTCTTATTTACAACAACATCTTTCTTTACTATATTGTAGGACGTAGGTAGAAATATAGATACATAAAAGAACACAAATTTGTCAGTGCATCTTTCTGTTTGTTCGCTTAAAGAAGGTAGATTTCCAGGGGGGCGCTGAGTAATTTTTTTTTCTGAAAAGGGGGCGGTAGGCCAAATAAGTTTGGGAACCTCTGATCTAACACAATGCTGACCCAATCCTGATTGGGGCCTCTGGGGGCTACTACAATATACAAATAAACAAAAAAATGTTGGTAATGTAAGGAGGGTCAGAGCAGGAGTTAATTATTCCAGGATTAGGGTTACCATATTCTGTGCCTCCAAATGGAGGACACTCCACGGCCCCCGGCCCCGCCCCCAGCCCCGACCATACCCCCGCCCCAACCCCGCCCCCTCCCAAAAGTCTCCGCCCCCTCCCCTGCTTCCCGCGAACATTTGATTCGCGGGAAGCCTGAAGCAGGTAAGGCGGGTGTGGGGGGGAGGAGGCGCGGCCCAGGCTGGCCCCCCGGCGGCTCCAGCCTGGGTCGGCTCGGGCCCTGGGGTGCCGGCCCCGGCCGACCACCCCCAGCCCGCCCAGCACTGCCGGCCCCCGGCGGCCCGGCGCACCCCCGGGCTCGGCTCCCCGCGGGCCCGGCTGACCTGCTCCCCGCCGGCCCGGCTCCCCGCGGGCCCGGCTGACTGGCTCCCCGCGGGCCCGGCTCCCCGCCGGCCCGGCTCCCCGCGGGCTCGGCTGACCTGCTCCCCGCCGGCCCGGCTCCCCGCGGGCCCGCCGGCCCGGCTCCCCGCGGGCCCGGCTGACCTGCTCCCCGCCGGCCCGGCTCCCCGCGGGCCCGGCTGACCTGCTCCCCGCCGGCCCGGCTCCCCGCGGGCCCGGCTGACCTGCTCCCCGCCGGCCCGGCTCCCCGCGGGCCCGGCTGACCTGCTCCCCGCCGGCCCGGCTCCCCGGCTCCCCGCCGGCCCGGCTGACCGGCTCCCCGCCGGCCTGGCTCCCGCCGGCCCGGCTGACCTGCTCCCCGCCGGCCCGGCTCCCCGCGGGCCCGGCTCCCCGCCGGCCCGGCTCCCCGCGGGCCCGGCTGACCGGCTCCCCGCCGGCCCGGCTGACCGGCTCCCAGCCCGGACCCCGGCCCGGCACCGCGCCCCCGGCTCCCCGTCCGGCCCCGCGCCCGGCACTGCGCCCCTAGTTCCCGGCCCGGCACCATGACCCCGGCCCCGCACCGGCCCCGCACCGCCGGCCCTGGCCGAGCACCACCCAGCCCTCCCGATTTTCCCGGACATGCCCGGCTTTTGGGGATTTCCCCCCGGACGGGGATTTGAGCCCCCAAAAGCCGGACATGTCCGGGAAAATCCGGACGTATGGTAACCCTATCCAGGATCATATGTATAGTAATATACACTCACTAAAATGGCTCTTGGCACTTTGTTGCTGTTGTTGTTTGTTTTGTTTTTTCCTCCCAAAAGGAGTCAATTTTTATGCAAAACACACAACCCTTTTGTAATATGCCAGCACAAACAGAGAGGCTTGGGGGCTAGCAAAATATCAATGTTACCCCTTCAAACAAACAACTTATTCCAAAATTCAGAAAAGCATTATGTGGATCTGAGAAGAAAATGTGGCTCTTTTTCCATTAACAAGGAACAAAAATTTATGAAGACAGTAATAATAGGTTCTAACCACTGATTTGGTTAAAATGATGAGCATGTGGATTTAATTTAACCCTGAGAATAAAAAGAATGGAATATAAAATAAAAAGTAAAACCCATTAAATCTTGAGAACAGAATTAATGTGTAAATACATTTTGTGAGAAGGTTTCTCATTCAAATTCACACCTAACTGCTAAAATAATAAGACTTTCAGAGTCACTCATTTGATTTTTTTTCAGTTTATAATTCATTTGATGAGATTAAATCTAAGTAACATCCAGAATATATATTTCAAAGAAAAGAGTGAAAGTAAATGTATCAATTGCCAAACAGAAGTAGAAGAAAATTGGATATCATACCATATATTGACATTGATTAAGTACTATGGTATGTGCAAGGGATGAGAATGAAGTAATCAACTGACCACATTTACCACATCAAACCCATCCTCACCTAACATCCTTGCACAACAATGCTGAACAATTTAATCAGGGACGCCAGGGCCTCAAATTTAAGCAATTGGCCCTAGACTACGTGTTTACACTCATGCTGGAACCAAACTGACAACAACTACATTTGGACATAGTTCTTATTAGCAAGATGGTGATAGTGTTTAGCGATGAGTTATGCTATACTAGTAAACTGTCTCACCGGATTACCATAGTTGTAAAATTATGTAGATGGGGCCAAATGCCTGTAAGGAGAGGATACCTATTGTGAAATTGTAGACTGTGAGAGATAGTGTGGTCTTGTGAATTGAGAATGAGGTGGATCCAGGAATTCCTAAATCCTAGATCCTGACTTGCTGTGTGGCCTTGGACAAGTGGCATATCCTCTGTGTCTGTTTCTCCAATCTACAAATGAATACTTATTTAACACATATGACAAGTATTGTCATAACATTTGAAAATGTAAATGACCCTCCCAAACCTACAAATCAATGTGTGAGAATAATTGTTAACACCCCTGTAGTCATAGGACAAAAAGGGGGAGGGGGTTCGTGGGTTACAGATTGTTGTGACAACCCATGAATCCAGAGTCTTCATTAAAACCATGTTTTTGTCCTATGACTACAGGGGTGTTACCAGGCCACTTCACTTTGAATGGTCCCTTAGAATATGTGATAACAATTTATGCTAAATGTCTGTGCCATCTTGTATTTAGCTGTGGCACTCTGACTACCTTTCCCAGACCCAAAGAACAGCTCTGTGTAGCAAAGCTTGTCTTTCTCAGCAACAGAAGTTGGTCCAATAAAAGATATTATCTCATCTACCTTGTCTCACTAATAGTCTGGGACTGACATGACTACAACTACACTGCATACATTTGTAATTACATGGCAGGTTGAGAAGGGGTAAATGCAAGAGATTTATGCAGAGGCTAGCACAAATAATTTATGCCTTGAATTTCCTCACCACTTCCCAAAACTCTGATGTTTCTGTGGAAGTAGCAGAGGAATGTCTGGAGGGAAGTACTGCTCACTCTCTAAAAGATTTTTCTGAGCAGACTTCTTGATTTCTCTCTTCCTTTTCAGAGGACACTTCTTCCTCGTTGCCATACAGAATTTTGGAGGGAAGCAGACCGGAGAGTTCTGAACTGTTTGGTAGGGGCCTTTCCACTCAACATCTTGCCACAGGATCTGAAACTGCCAAAATATTCTCAGCAAGGAAGCAGCACACTAAACTGTTACAGGTTGTATTCAATCAGATTAAATAATCTCTCTCTCTCTCTCTCTCACACACACACACACACACACACACTGAGCTATCCCTCCACACACACACACACGAACATTTAAACAATAGAAAACCCCTTAAAGCCCTGCTTAGCTCCTTTTAAAAAACTTTCTTGGCTGAAGGGATCCATTTATACCATTCTTTTGCTTTTACCTCAACATCAATAGCAATGAAGGATTGAAAGAAAATAAACTTCATCCAGCCATAGCTCCTGTAGGACTGATTCTGTATCCCTGAAGTCAATGAGATTTTTGCCACTGACCTCAGTGGGAGCAGGACTAGATCCTTAATGTCCTTATTTGGCTCACTGACATTTATTCATCTGAGAATGAATCTGCCCCTCACATTAGTTTGCCTCAGGGATTCCCTGAGCAAACTAAGTGGAGTTCTTCAAAGTCATTCACCACATATTGATTGGCACATAAGGAGCAGTATGAAATGGCTAATCTGGCATGTAATGACCGGTGAAGAAAGAGGCTTTCCCCACAATAATTAATTTCCTGTATAACTTCCATGGTCCAGCAGCTGCAATGGCTAATTTCTGTAGGACTGGATCCAGAAGACCTAGAAAATTAAATTGAATCTCTATTTCCTTATCTATTCTAACTCTATTATTTCCCTATTCATGCATAACCTGTGTTCATGCCAATCGAAATTACTGGAACCTACCCAGAGGAGAGTGTTTTAAAATCCTCTCAGACATCCTATATTTTCTTTTTAATTTTTAGGTTAAAAGCCAAACCAAGTTTTGGAAAAGTGTTAGAAATTCACTCCTAAGCAGATACTTCATATGCCACACAAAGCTTCAGAACCTGAATTCTTTTATTTATTTATTTTTAACAACATGAGTAATAAACCACTTATAACAGGAAGTTATAGTTGAGAGAGTGACATAACGTTAAGTAAACTATCACTGTAACCTTACTGTAATGATCAAAAGATATACCACTACTTTAAAGTATGAGTTGACAAATCTAGTTTAATTCTTTTCCTGTAAAGGCTGCATAAACTAGAACTATAACGAATGCCTGTCTTTAATTAGAAGTTAATATAAAACAGATGCATCATGCAATTTTTCACTTAGGGAAACACAATGTTTGGAATCACTACAAATGGGAAAATTGCCACCCACTGGGAGTGACAGAATGAATGCTATAGAATAATTTGTGATTCACTGGCCTAGAAAATATGGCCTTTGGGGATGTCCTTTGCACAATTAACTGCATCAAGCAACTTTTTGTCAGTAATACATGAGAAAAGATGGGCAACTCTCTATTTCAATTTTCTTTTTTCTTCCTCTGATCAGAAAACTTTTTTTTTTACTGTCTGAATTTAACAGTGCATTTTTACGATCACTATCCCAATAAAATTTAGCACTGTATTTCTATCCACTATAACTAAAACTCAAAAAATCTCAAAGCCTTATTGAGCTTTAAAAAGTGGTCATTTTGATCTTACCCCCTTTTTGCATCCCTCCACTCGTTCCCCCTTTTTCTCTGAATCAAGCACAAGCTTCTTGTCTTTTTTTGTCAGTCCCTTCCACATTTAGCTATCCCTTTTCTATCAAATTTATTGCAAGGCTGACCCCTGCCTTCACTCTTCCAGAGACATTAGCCTTGACTGCCCACTTGTCAGCTTTTCCTACGAGTACCTTCATGTTTTCCTTCAAGTCATCCTTTTTACATGGGAAGAACTCCCCATCAAACTTTGTAAAGCCGCTTCCTTATCGCCTCTTAGATCTTGATCTAGCAAGGGACTTAAGCACCTGTAACTTTAACCATGTAAGCAGTCACTGACTTCAACAAATTATTCGTGTGCTTCAAGTCATGCATATGTTTAAGAACCTTACTGAATTTGGGATTTATATCTATCCTTACCATCTATCTTTGCCATGGTGCCTAGAAATTAATGTTATCAGACACTAGTTAGATTGGCAGCCACCTGTGACTAAAAAGATTGAGGCTACTAGTTTGTGTAAATGTTGCAGTCCTTCCCATCTGTTTCCATCTTGGTATAAACCTACATTGTTAGTTCTCTGGAGCAGGAATTGTCTTGGTTTCACTTGTTGGCATGGTACTTAGCACAACAGGTCTTTGATAGAGGTCTCTAAAAGCTAATGCAATATATAAAATTAATAAATAATAAGAAGTAATAATATTTGAAGCATTACCAAATTGTTTCTAAATGAGTGATCCACCATTTACAGAGGTTGTACAGTAGTAGATAGCACATTAGCTAATGGTCCAGCAGCAACCTGTTAAAAGAGCAATTGGAAAACTAAGTGCCAAATCCTGATCTCATTAAAATTAATGGGAGTTTTGCCACTGACCACACTGAAATTGGTATTTGGCTCTGTCAGGGTTCCCTCCCCACTCTGAACTCTGAGGTACAGATGTGGAGACCCGCATGAAAGACTCCCTAAGCTTATTTCTACCAGCTTATGTTAAAAACTTCCCCAAGGCACAAATTCTTCCTTGCCTTTGGACGGTATGCTGCCACCACCAAGTGAGTTAGACAAAGATTCAGGAAAAGGACCACTTTGGAGTTCCTGTTTCCCCAAAATATCCCCCCAAGCCCATTCACCCCCTTTCCTGAGGAGGCTTGAGAGTAACCAAGGTGAGCACAGACCAGACTGTTGGGTTTTTAGGATACTAAAAACCCAATCAGATTCTTAAAAACAGAACTTTAATATAAAGAAAAAGTAAAAGAAGCACCTCTGTAAAATCAAGATGGAAGGTTATTTACAGGGTAATCAGATTCAAAACACAGAGGATTTCCCCTCTAGGCAAAATGTTAAAGTTACAAAAACAGGGATAAACCTCCCTCTTAGCACAGGGAAAATTCACAAGCTAAAACAAAAGATAATCTAACGCAGTTTCTTCCTATTACTTACGATCTGTAATCTTAGAGGCTTAGTTCAGGTATGACTTTGGGAGATGTATTTTCCCTGCCCTGATACCTCGCTGACCCGGAGAGAACAAAGGAACACAAAACAAAAACCTTCCCCCACAGATTTGAAAGAATCTTCTCCCCTTATTGGTCCTTTTGGTCAGGTGCCAACCAGGTTATCTGAGCTTCTTAACCCTTTACAGGTAAAGGAGGGATTTTATGCTACCTACCATACCTATTGTATGTTTATGACAGGCTCTAAGTGAAAACTGGACTAGGCACAGAATCCCTAGTCAGTAGTCTAGAAATATATAACCTTTTACGAAATATGACTGTGATTGGCATGGGTGGACCCCTTGGAACTGTGGGGAGCGCCATCGGCTTCATGGGACTCAATGTGAGCATGGGTCCAACCAGGCCCACCAACAGGGACCGGGGGGGAGGGGCAAAGGGGGCAATTGCCCAAGACCCCGGGCAATTTAAAAGACCTAGGGGTCTAAGTTCCCTGTAAGCTGTGTAGCCTTGTGGCAGCCTATTTAGCACTGTGCAGGTACTCAGGGAACCCGGCCAGGGACCTGCCGCTGCCAGGGGAGAGGTGCTCCGGCCTCAATCTAGCCCGGCCCACAACCTGCTACAGCTGGGGCACCCCTCCCCTGGCCCCAACTCTGCTGCAGCCTGGACCTGCCACAGCCGGGGCGACTGGACCCAGAGGTGGCCGGGTGGCGTGGCTCAGCCCAGCCCAGACCCAGATGTAACCGGGGCTCCCCACCCCAGCCCCGGTCCTGACCTTCGGGGGCAAGGGGAGGGGCCTATCCTGCAGCTTCAGCCCCGGAGCTGCAGCAGCAGGGAGAGGCACTTCTCTTCCTCAGCATAGGTTGTGCTGTGGGGGGAGAGAGCTGGGGGGAGTCCTGGAGCACCCTCCTACACCCCAAACCCCTCACTCCCACTCTAGAGCCCACACTCCCAGCCAGAGCCTCACCCCCTGCACCCAACCCTCTGCCACAGCGCTGAGCCCCTCATCTCTGGCCCCACCCCAGAGCCTGCACCCCCAGCCAGAGCCCTCACACTCCTACAACCCAACCCTCTGCCCCAGTCCTGAGCCCCCTCCCACATGCCGAACCCCGCAGCCCCACCCCACCACATGAATTTTGTTATGTGCACCAATATGGAGGCGATGTGTGACACATCGCCTCCATATTGGTGCACATAACAAAATTCATTCTGCACATCGGTGGGAAAATTAGAGGGAACACTGCTGGGAGTCCCTGGCCCTTTTAAATCGCCTGGTTGGGCTGCAGGGCTCCTTGGTGCATGCAGGATGGTACCAGCAGTGGCGAAGGCAGCCACATGGGCATATGGAAGTCCTGGCCGTGCCGGAAGAGCACACCCAGCAGCGCAGCTGGCAACTCGCTGGGCACCAGCCAGTACAGGCACAAAACTGCCTAAATGTCAGGCGGACCTTTCTAGGGGGCCCATTGACTGTTCTGCCCTGAGGCCCGGAATTGCTGTCAGCGGGCCTGGGTCCGACCTGCATAAACCCAATTCCAGGGTCAAGGGCCTAAGCCCTTAACTGAGAAAGTTGTCAGTTGTTTTATTGTTGCCATATTTTCCTGAGGATTAATTCCAAAAATATTGTGATTAGTATATTGGTACTTTCTGCCTGTCAACTAGCAGGAAAATGTTACGTCTGGAAAGAGAAAATATATCAAAATATTAAGGCTTAAATTCTTTTAATGGAAGCGTTTTGTTTTTCAACAAAATGTTAGGCATGTAAAGAAATTCTTGGTAGGCTGTATATTCTCTCTTAATTAAAACATTTGTAACAAATTTGTATGCACCAAATTATGTGATTTCTTATGTGATTTATGTACTGAACCATCTCAGCTTGGTTTCCATTATCATAATGAGCTTCAATTTTCATGTATTTTTACTTAAAATAAATGTACCATTTTATCCCAGTTATCTGCCAATTTAAATGACTTCCATCCTTTGATAATATCTGGCTAATTTAATGGCTGCAAAAAAACACATGGTTTCCCTGTCCTTGAAAAATCTTTTGCAGCTTTTCATTAATCACAAATTCCCTATTTTTGGTTTTGGATACCACACCACACAGTTAGGGCTTTTTCCATGCAACTCTGCAGTATGTCCCCATTAAGGGAGTTGCTTGCTATCTTATGTATTCAAATAAAGTAGGTACAAGCTAATTTGCTTAGAACAAGAGCCTCATTTCAAATCAAATATTTTTTCCACTTTTTATAACCAGTAGTATAACCACATTTATGTCTCACTACCCCAAACTCTATGCTTCTGAATAACAGGAGAGAATATACCTTCTTCCAGAGAAAGTACTCTATTTCTAATTATCCTTTTCTACTCATGTGTCTCTCCATCTTCTGTTACTAGTCATTTAACATCCTCAGTCTTATAGGTAATACATTAAATCCACATGAAACTTTTACTGCTAGAGGAAGGAAACATTTCATGGAAAAGTCTCCAAAGATAATGATGCTTCTCAACTATGGGCAAACACTTTACAACCAGACTCCTCCAGCAGACGATGCTAAAACTGAAAACACTGAAGGGGTGTGTGACAGAGTGCTGGAGGATAACAAATAAACCAGCCCTATAATCATTTAGGCACCAATTAGTTCCCCTGGAGCAGGCTGACTGGGGAATACGCAGCTAATTAACTGATCAGTCTAGGGAAGCAGAGGAACTAATTAGTCATCAATTGAGAGCTATAAAAGACAACACAGGAAGGAAGTAAAGACGTGAGAGAGTGGGTTAGCTGAGCCCAGTATGTGTTGAGATCCCAAGGGAGGGATATCTCTGTTCCTCTCTGGCCCTATGGGACAGGACAAGAAACCACTGTAAATACTTTGCTGTATTGGGGTTGGTGGTGGGAACATAAATATGCAATGTGGAGATGCCACTCACTGGAGAGCCTGAATGGCTTCTAACCATCAGAGGGCATGGATGGAGCTCACCATGTTATAGGGTGCCAGACTGATGCTGAGGCAAAGTCTGTTCAAGGAGATCACATCTCTGTGCTATATTGGCACACAGCCTTAAACAGACTTCCTTTTATATCCTGTATGCCTACACTTTATGAATGTGTCACACATTTAATAAATATTGTCTAAGACAATCCACAAAGGAATAATTTTTCAAACTATCCAGTCTCTCAATAAAAACACAAATGTTTGAAATAAACCCATTTCCAGATTGAAAGAGGATGAATGTGCTTTCAAGCAAAAATTTAACAGGAGACCACTACTGTCTGTTTGATCCATAATGAGAAATCTTGAATGAAGAAAATGCTTGAAGGCCAGCTAACTATGGAGCTAACTAGTAGTTTAACATTGCACCATGTATTTCTGAAAAAGTTCTCTGGAAAAATCAAAGAGCAAAATCTGGCAGACGCTCCACTGCCATTAGAGAATATTGCCAACAATACTGACCAATGCAATTTTTTGCTGCCAAAGACAGCATATGGCCCAAGAATCTCATTTCATAACTGACTTTTTCTGATGAGACTGTGTCAAAGTTATTTTGATAATTCTACTCAACTTTGTTTTCAACCACATCTATTTTAAAGGTTTTCTAACATAAATCCAGAAAACATTTACCTGGAGATTTCTGTTGAAGGATGGTAACATTGTGTCAGTCATAGAATCATAGAATATTATGGTTGGAAGAGACCGCAGGAGGTCATCTAGTCCAACCCCCTGCTCAAAACAGGACCAACACCAACTAAATCATCCCAGCCAGGGCTTTGTCAAGCCAGGCCTTAAAAACCTCTAAGGATGGAGATTCCCTCAATTACAAAACTAAAGTGCTCTCTCCTTAGTACACATACAGTATGTGTGGTAGCAATGTAAGCTTTGCTATAATCTCCCACCAATACACTAAGGAGTTCTTTACTCCTGGGGACATTCTGCATGACTGCGTGCCCACAGAAAACAACTCCCCTCCGTGCAGAGTTCCTGTTCTTCCCTGCAGAAAATGGCAGGGAAGCAAAGGGAAGCTGCGGGGGTGAGGAGACAGCCATGAGTGCAGTTTTTTGGGGAGGATTGCCCCCCTCCATACAGAGGTGAGGCATGGGGGGCACACTGATCCCCAACCAGCTGCACCTGGACCCCCATCCCATCAAGCCCTACCTCCCCAGGCACCGGACCCCCCAGGCACCGGACTCCCGCCCCCACGTCCCATCTCCCTATACCCAGAGCCTCCCGCTGAGCCCCAACCATCGTCACCTGGATCCCCTGCAGAGTCCCATTGCCCCTGCACCCAGAACCCCACAATGAGCCCCAGTGCAGCCAGATCTCCCACTGAGCCACCCACACCCAGATTGCTCCACACAGAAACCTCTCACCCCACACCTGGATCCCCCCACACTAAGCCTCTCCACACTTGGATCCTGCTGGGTTGAGCCTGCTCACCTACACGTGGTGTACCCGGTGCAGAGGGGCAGGGTCCTGGGGTGTTTCTGGGGTCAGGTGTCAGCCCTATGTCAGGGTCAGGTTCAGCCTCACTGCCAAGTCCCTCTATCAGGGGAGGTGGGGGCTTCAGGGTGATCTCCCACCTCGATGCAGCCAGTGTCCTGTGCTCCCCACTGCCATGCTGGAGCCACATTTATTTACTGACAAATACAATTGCAGAATTTTAAAATATTGTGGGCATATTTTTTAATTTTTGGCACATCATTTTTAATTTTTTGATGCAGAATTCCCTCAGGAGTACCTAGTGAGCAGTTCAGTCTCAGCAGGCATCTCTGTTGAGACAGTCACAATTAGCAGCATTCAAGTATCAGGGGGTAGCCGTGTTAGTCTGTATCTACAAAAACAACAAGGAGTCTGGTGGCACCTTAAAGACTAACAGATTTATTTGGGCATAAGCTTTCGTGAGTAAAAACCTCACTTCTTCGGATGCATCCGAAGAAGTGAGGTTTTTACTCACGAAAGCTTATGCCCAAATAAATCTGTTAGTCTTTAAGGTGCCACCAGACTCCTAATTAGCAGCATTGATGGCAATCTTAATCATTTCATTTATATTTAGCATTAAATATGGTGAAATGTTAGGCTAAGCCATACAAAAAATAACTGTTGTTAAAGGATTTACTTCTGTTTCAATTCAATTGTTCAGTGAATGTTGAGAATTTTGCAACCGAAGCAGTGTGCAGACAGAGAAAGGCAAACACATAAATTAGAACAACAAAATAGACTCTCATAAGATGGTTTTAACGGTAGCATCTAAGCACCTGTGAAATGTGATTCTTTATGTATAACTCCTCTTTACTTTCCCAGAAATCCTTGATGATGCATTTGAGAATTACTGGGAATGTGGAAAAAAGGTCAAGTTAACTCAGATTTTGGATAAGAATACACGGGCAGATTGGATAAAACATGATTACAGAAAAATCTGGATTATCCAAATGGAATGGGGGGTCTGAAATTAATTTGGATAAAAGATCTGGAACATTGGGAACAGCAGAAGAAATATATGTTAAAAAAAATCGATGTGGTGCCTTCAGTTGATACTGAGTAGTTGATATGTTTTCAGGTAGGGGAATCAATAAAGGAAAAAATATATGGTAAAAATACATTAAGAAGTATTCCCACAAACAAGCCACTTCAAAAATAAGAAGAAAGAGAGTGGGAGGCACCCTGACAGTTACAAAGCCTTTTGAAACACTATCATTGGCAGATGGACTATTATAAATATAATCACAAAGCACTCCTAATGCAACATGGTGGCTAGTATTTCCTTGCGAACCACATAGGTCTTAATGACAAAGTTGAAAATATTAATCGGACGTGAGAACTACATTATTGTACTATTAGATGGTCAAGTTGCTGTCACAATTTATCACAGCTATCCTTGAAACCAACACAAATAATAACTGGGCTCTGATAGTGAAACTGAAAAAAGAAGAAAACAACTGGCATTATATACACTAAAGAAAAGACAGAGAAATATTACTTCAGTTTTCAAGGTTCTCTAGTGGACAAAAGGTTTTTATAATAAACAAACAGGACTTGTAACAAGGTAATAGTTTCTAACACTCTGGCTCCTTTCCAGACATCCATCCATAGCTCAAGCACTAGAACGCTAACAGAAGTAATTTCTGCTGCCTCTTGCTGACAGAGCTTATTGGCTTAACCCAGGACAGGGGAGAAACTGGAGCATTTCTCCAGGGAAGAAGAAATGAAGGAATGGGAAAGAGAACAATATCAGCGACTCCCAAGTCTGGAGAGAAAGTTTAAGATGAGTTTTATGCTTTGATATGGTTTTTTAATTTGCTAATAAAACCAAAGTCCACAGAGAGTTCATTTTGATAGTGAGCTAGATCCGCAGCTGCTGTAAATTGCTGAAAAGTTTCTGCATCTCCTAGTAGTAACTAAGTCCAACATATATGAATAAGGGGGGCAGAACATGACTGTCCATTTTTTGATACGTCAGTGAAATTCCATCTTGACTGAAGGGCAGTTAGCCTACAAGTACTATGTGATTCTTCAATCCTGAGGAAAATTTGGTTTGTAAAGTGTCACATCTTTGCAGCCATAGTTAGGCATTAACTGTTGATATTAAAAACTCAGATCTCTGAAAATAAACAAATCTTGGTCCCAGCTTGCTTCTCAACCAAGCTATCCAGTCCAGTGATATACACTGGAAATACAAAATGCAGACTTACGCGTGTTAGCAAATTTCACAGGTTTTGTGATGCTATACTACCAAAGTATTTATAACCTTACCAGAAGCTTTTAATTAAACCAGATTTTAGATAGCACAGACAAAAATGGAGCTGGAGTTTTGCCAGAGATAAGGACTACAGAACTGAAGAACTAACTACAAAGAGCAGGCATTTACTCTGCAAAAAATTGCTAATGCACTAACTATGCCCAATAATACTTTTGTTTTTAACACTGAAAATAACATATGTTCCTGCCACGCCACCCCCTTCAGGAAGGTTGTTCTAGATAGCAGGAGCTACTGAGGAAAAGGCTTTAGCACCAACAGTAGCCAGATCATCTGGAGAGGCCTATAGGAAGCCAGTGCTAGAGAAGAGGAGGAAACAGGGATGTTAACACAGGGAAACAAAGCAGTGACAAGTCAATGCTCCAAAGGGAGTCATAGAAAGAAACAATCTCTCTATTTCAGCTTGTAAGCAGGGACTATCTTTATTTCATGTCTTGTACAGTGTTAACTAAATTATCAGCACTGAACAAATAAATAACAGTAAATAATAATACCCCTTCTCCTGTGCAATTTCACTTCCCCTGGCCCAAGGAGCAGAAATGAAATACATGGAGCTTTTATATATGCCTCTCCCTCCCAAAGAAATTCTGTCATCAATCTTACCACATTCCAGAATTTCTAAAAATTATTAGCATATTTATAAGTGATTTATACCAGTAAAACTGAGATAAGCATTTGGACCATTGCTATTGCATGGGATGCAAGTCAGGGTACTTTGGACCTTGCTGTTATTTAACTTCACAGAATCTTTCCTGATTCATATAAAATGTTTGTACACTGCCATTTATCTTGTGCAATTCAAATGTTCCTAATGGAAATTCCAGTAGACGGTTAGAACCCTTTAAAAGGTTTTGGTTGGTTTCTACTGATGGACACTTTGAACCAATATAACGAGAAATCCGTTGCTTTGTTCCAAAACCTGGTTGCCAATTGGAACCAGTTTCAATTTTCAACTGGAATTTCCACTAGTGGCAGCAAAGACACACAATCAATCAGATTTCTGAGCTTGCCTAACAAAACACCCTTACAGGACCTGACATAACAAGGGTAACTGCCAGCAGTGTTGTGCTGCCATGTCCAAACCTTAGACTTAGCTGGATACTAATGGGTACACGAGCAAGAGGATTCCTTATGTTCACAACAATGCAATCTTTTCTGCCACACTTCTTTCTAATTTCTTACTCCTGCCTCATTTTTATGTCATTTTAGAGATTACAGACAGTGGGATAGCCGCACTGGTGATCCTGAGAAGGGCAGAGGTGGTTTTACATCACTTTTCTCCCCCACAATCCTTAAGGCAGCTGTGACTTGAATTGGTGGATGGGGGCTTCTATGGAGCCACATTGTTGGCCAGGATTTTGGCAGCACATTGCGTCCCCAATATGCCCATCTGTTGGTTGAGGAAGAGGTAGTGGCACAGGGCTGACTATGCCATTCTTTCTCTTTCTGACATTGCATCGAAGCTGCCTTAAAGCAGCCAAGTCCCCTTTGTATCACAGGGCTGAGTATCGGACCCTAAAACTATTGTACAGGTTAAGAAATACAGAATAGAACTATAAAAGGCAGACATAACCAGCTGGAATATTAAATATTTAAATATCACTCCATGTAATGATTGCGACTGACTCATCTGGTCACACCTTAACTGGGCTTTCAGTGTTGGAATGGCATCATGGATTTAGCCCCTAAGTCTTCTGTATTGATTCTGGTCATAGCTAGTCTGCAGTGGGGAAGTCTCCATTGGATTAAATAGCTCCATCCTCCTAAACCAACAGCCATAACCCTATTCTCTGGCACAGGGAGTGTGCTGGGAGATGAAAGTAGCATATTGGGGATGGGAAGAATACATGTTCCTCTGATCTGTCAATCCTCCAATGGCATATGGAAACTCATGCCAGGGAGCTGTAACTAGCATCTTGACACCTCACCGTCACTACAATCCAATGTATTGAGCAGAGCATGGATGCAGGGGGGGACTCTGACCCCTAATAAGCACCACTATTTGGGTCCAATTCACACTACTTTGGATGTCTGTGGTATCACAACTGCTGCTACAGAAGACAATTACATACTCTGATGATGATCTCTAGTGCAGATGCATCTTTGAAAAGTTCTTTTGCTACAGTTAAGTGAGCCTGCACATATATACAGGCATTAGAGAGGGAGAGAGAGAAAGAGATTTATTTAAAGGTTCGATTGTGCGTTGCAGGGGCAACATGGGGCTGCACCACCCTAAGGGAAGCACAGGGAGGTATTCTGCCCCATGAAGGCAAAGTACATCCTGGAAGTTACAGATGTGCACAGGCTGTGTGCCTACCATTGCACCCTTTTACATGGTATAGCTGTGTGAGCCAGGGAGAGTGGGTGACCATGGAAACATCTCCTCTCCACCCTGTTTGGGGCACAGTTCACCCAAAGTGGCATATGGGCAGAACAGCCCATGACTATGCAGGGCCTACAGATCTACTTGGCCTGTGCAATGAAGAGGAGGGAGGTTCTTGGTGTGCTCCCCCAACCCCGCACTGCATTCCTATGCTGAATTTGGCCCTAATTTGAAAAAAAAGCAGCTCAATGTCAGCAATTCATTAATAAGGAATAGCATGTAAAATTTCCTTATCAGTCTATGATTTCTTATCTCCCTGATTTGCGATTCTGTTCCTTCCTCTATTCCTCTCTGTGATTTCTTACTTAGGGCAGGTCTACACTACAGGGAAAAGTCGATCTAAGCTACGCAATTTGAGTTACGTTAGTACCATAACTCAAGTCGACGTAGCTTGGATCTACTTACCAGAGTCAACGGGAGAGCAATCGGTGGTTGATTTAGGGGGTCTTCACTACACCCGCTAAATCGACCCCCAGTGGCTTGATCACTGCAGCGTCCATCCCACCTGTAGTAGAGACAAGCCCTTAGATTTTAATTGTCCTCAGTTATAGACAGATTTCTTATCTGCTTGTAAAACAGCATGAATGCCTATCACACCCAATTAATAATAAAAACAGTCTTATGGCTGCATGACCATGTTTGGGTTTGAATACAAATAAGAAAATACTTTGCCTCTTTGAAAATCTGGTCACGTCTCTGATGCAGGTACACAACTTTGCACAAACAAATCACTTGTAGGCCACAGTGTCGGTGCCCTTTTACACCTGAAAACAAATGGTGCATTTTATATACAGAAAACCCACTTATGTTTGATTTGTATATGTAATTTATTTAGGTGCACACGAAAGTGAAAATATTTGAAAATTATTCACTAAAATAGAAGTCATGTTTTTAAAAGTTGGCTTTTGAAGTGTTAGCCTGTGATGGAATAAAATTATCAGTGACATAATTGAAAAAAATTCAGCTTTATTATCAAACATGATTTACAGACTGTAAGGAGGGGGAAGAAACCAAAATAGGGTTATAGGATGAATAAATACATTTATCTCTAAAATCGTTTATGATATAGAAAATTTAATTTAATTTTCTGACAAATATTTCAAGTTTCATGGTTATCACTTTGCAAGGCAAAGGAAGGCAATATCAAAGCATCCAGATCTATCTTGATCTTCTAGGGTTCAGCTTCTAACCCCTAACAAAGAGAAAAGGCCACAATTAGCACAATATTTACTTACTTGCCAGCTAGAGCACATTCATCCACAAGGCATTAGATGCATCTGTGCATGTGACTATATAAAAAAAAACAATGTGGCTTAATGTAGTCCATACACGTCATACTGCTATCCTGAACTGCTGTTAGTTTTGATGTGCATAGTTGCTGTGCATCCCAGAAGTGGCTGCATTACAGTGACAGAGGGAGTAATTGTTGGTTTATCTACTTTATAGCGAGATTATGAATTTGTTGAGTGTGCTGGGATTTTTGGATGAGAGGTTCTTTGTAAATGCCAGTTTATTTATTATTAATTATTTGTATTCCCCCAGCACATGCTAAAATGAAGGTTCACCATACTCTATATTTGAAACATGATTGCAAAGAGAAGCTTTGTTTTCACAAATGATAGAGATGGTTTTACTTGCTGTGAAATATCTGAATACAAAACAGATTTCTGGAATCTCACTCACCCATAGCTCCTCAGCCACAATCCAGTCGTGTGACTACTTAGTCCAGTAGAAACTAAGTAAAGTTGCTATATTATTCACACATTAAAGTGACACACCGTGGGGGGGACTTCCTCACCTAATGTTAGCCTCCATAATCCCACCATGAATTCCTGCTGTGAAAGGAAGATGACACAGTTGACTGATGAGTTACAAAGAGATAGCCGGACCAAATAAAGCAACTACTACTCCATCCTATTTTTTGTAGCTGTGTCATCTCTGTTTATGGCTTTGTATGAGTTCCAAATGTACAGGAAAGGGACTCACAAATTGGGCCTTACAACATGTTACATTTTCTCTATCATGATTTCATAAACGAGTAGTTGTTTGGATTAGTGTATGAGTTATCAGAATATTTTATTAGAAAACAAACCCAATATTTAAGGAACATTCACTTACCTCTACAACCCACGTGGCCCTTTCCTTTTTCAGGCAGAGTCCTCACTGGTCAACCCACAGCGGGCCTGGAAGCATCAAGAGCTTCCTCATGGACCTCAAGAATGCTGCTTCATTGCCTTCTGACATGTTATGTATTTTAGCTGAGAAAAGGTATATTATGACTAAGTGAGGCCAAAAACTATCTGATGGTATTGCACTCTGACAGGGTTTGTGGGATGCTTTGGTGGTCAGCAGTTTTGGTCACATCCACAGGCATTTCATGCACAGAGCTAGACATTTATGTTCTGCTACTTGTGGCACTGCCAGACTGTTTTTGCTTTTCTGGTGCAAGGCATAATGTTTGTGTTGAGGAACACTGTCTCGCATGACCGTCTCATAAATAAACTAGGAAAATGCAACCTAGATGGAGCTACTATAAGGAGGGTGCAAAACTGGTTGGAAAACCATTCCCAGAGCGTAGGTTCACAGTCATGCTGGAAGGGCATAATGAGTGGGGTCCTGCAGTGATCAGTTCTGGGTCCAGTTCTGTTCTATGCCTTCATCAATGATTTAGATAATGGCATGCAGAGTACACTTATAATGTTTGCGGATGATACCAATCTGGGAGGGGTTGCAAGTCCTTTGGAGGATAGGATTAAAATGCAGAATGATCTGGACAAACTGGCAAAATGGTCTGAAGTAAACAGGATGAAATTCAATAAGGACAAATGCAAAGTACTCCATTTAGGAAGGAACAATCAGTTGCACACATACAAAATGGGAAATGACTGCCTAGGAAGGAGTACTGCAGAAAGGGATCTGGGGATCATAGTGGCCTGCAAGCTAAATATGAGTCAACAGTGTAACGCTGTTGCAAAAAAAGCGAACATTATTCTGGGATGTGTTAGAAGGAGTGTTGTAAGCAATACACGAGAAGTAATTCTTCTACTCTACTCTGCTCGGATTAAGCCTCAACTGGAGTATTGTGTCCTATTCTGGGGCGCCACATATCAGGAAGGATGTGGACAATTTAGAGAGAGTCCAGAGAAGAGCAACAAAAATGATTAAAGGTCTAGAAAACTTGACTTATGAGGGAAGACTGAAAAAACTGGTTGTTTAGTCTGGAAAAGAGAAGGCTGGGAGGGGACATGATAAGTTTTCAAGTATGTAAAATGTTGTTACAAGGATGAGGAAGCAAAATTGTTTTTCTTAACCTCTGAGGATAGGACAAGAACCAATGGGCTTAAATTGCAGCAAGGGAGGTTTAGGTTGGACATTAGGAAAAACTTCCTAACTGTCAGGGTGGTTAAGCAGTGGAATAAATTGCCTAGGGAGGTTGTGGAATCTCCATCATTGGAGATTTTTAAGAGCAGATTAGACAAACACCTGTCAGGAATGGTCTAGGTAATTAGTCCTACCATGAGTGCAGGGGACTGGACTAGATGACCTCTTGAGGTCCCTTTCAGTTCTATGATTCTATGAATCCATTTTGTTTAGCAAACCATTTCTAACGTAGCAGTGGTTTTCAACCTGTGGTCCACAGTCCCCAGGGAGGAGAAAGGGGGGGATCCACAGACTGTCTAAGAGGTCCAGGAAAGGTTGTCATTACCATAGAACCGCAGATTATGTCTAACGTTTCCAAAAGGGGGCCGCATCTCCATTCCAAATTTTTTAGGGTCCACAAATGAAAAAAGGTTGAAAACCACTGTAACACAGTATTCAAACATTATTGGTGGATTTGCAAACTGAGATAGTTAATGAGTAAATTGCAAGGTCTGAATAATAGATAGATGTTTCTATGTTACTAGATTAATCAGCAGATGTCAAACATTGTTTACTGGGAATATGAACATTGATTTTCCTGGCACAAAAATGGTGGATGTCAGCGCAATACAATACAAGGCAGATAGCAGTCCAAGCACTTCAAGTGTCTCCAACTGGAGGAACAGTTTGAACTTCATGGGTGGGATTTTCTGAAGTGCTCAGGGTTGATCTAATTTTGTTACTACTGACATCAATGAGAGCGAATTCAGTCCAATGCTGAGCATTTTCACAAATCAAATACCATAGATAGTATAGTATGCTGTGGATTTGATTCTTTTCTCACTTATTGTACACTGATTTTATACCAGCGTAACTATGACTTCAATTTAGTATTGTAAAGGGGAAAACAAAGAATAATTTAAGCACCCCATTCTGTATTTTTCAACTTGTGTCCTAGATACCTGTTCATAGCAGAATCTGACTTTTAAAAAATATACATATATAATTTGGTAAAGCTTTAAAACATTCTATATGCAGTGTTGTTATAGCCATGTAAGTTCCAACATATTAGAAAGACAAGGTGGGTGAGATAATATCTTTTATTGGATCAACTTCTGTTGGGGAGAGCTCTGTGTAGCTCAAAAACTTGTCTCTCTCACCAACACTGGCTGGTCCAATAAAATATATTACTTCACCCCCCTTGTCTCTCTAAAATGTTCTATATTCATTTACATTTCAAGTTGAGTTGCAGGATTTCAGAAAATTCTGATAAAAGTATGTAAAGCTATGTGTGTATGTGGATGATCCCCTCATCTCTCACAGTCATGTGGGTCATCAGTTTCAAGTAATTTTTCAGAGCCTTTTTTGCAAGCTAAACAGTATTACATTGGCTGACCTATTACAAAGCCTCTCTGTTTATCAGAATCTTAAAATATCCTGAACTAATAAATCAAAAATACTTCAAAATTATTATCTGTTGTGGTGAGTGGAACATTTACCCCTATTTTTTAAAATAATTTGTGCAACATAGATCAGTTACAAAGTGTGTTCAAATAATAGATGTAATACCTATACAACAAGATACTGTAATTTACGCAGGGTGGGAAACAGTTCTCCCATCCTGTGAACATTTCATATTTGAAGAGATTGTCTTGTTCTGCACAGGGATGAAAGTGAGACCTTTCAAATGTTTTCACCAGTGTGTGTATATGTGTGTGCAAGAATATCCTGGTGGTTAGGATGCTCATTTGAGATCTGGGAGAACCAAGTTCAAGTCCCTACTCCAAATCAGACAGAGCAGGGTCTTGAACCTGAGTCTCCCATATCCCTGGTGAATACCATAACCATTGGGCTCTTGGCTATTCTGGTGGCCTTTGTCTCTCCCCAGAAATCCTGGACCTCAGAAACCAACCCTTTCCTATGAAAAGTTTCAGTTTTGATTAACTGTCATTTTCCGATGAAAAACCATTTCGGCGAAAAATTCCCCCCATCTCTAACTGCAATGCTATTATTAGCCAAATCCCATTACTGATGAGGAAAAACAAGCAGTGATATTTGTGAGAATAGTCTAGACAGCTGATAAAGAGGTCTCCTTGGGCCCAATGCAGCAAACACTTAAGCATAGTGCCATAAGGTGGCTCTTGCCCTTTAAGAGGGAAGAAGCCAGCACATCTGTGACTGGTGAGCTAAACCCAGTTGCATTTAAGAGAAGGCACCTGACGCTAGAGGGAAGAAGAAGATTTGCTGAGTGAGAAAAGGGGCAGAGAGAGCAGGCATGGGGCTCTCAATGACTAAGAGAGTACAGAGAACCAAAAGTTCTGTAGGAGCTCCCTGGGAATGGGGTGATGAGCCAGAAGACAAGAGACCTGGGTAGACCTGGGGGGGATAGCTCAGTGGTTTGAGCATTGGCCTGCAAAACCTGGGTTGTGAGTTCAATCCTTGAGGAGGCCACTTAGGGATCTGGTGCAAAATCAGTACTTGGTCCTGCTAGTGAAGGCAGGGGGCTGGACTTGATGACCTTTCAAGGTTCCTTCCAGTTCTAGGAGATGGGATATCTCCATTTATTCTATTCTTATTCTAGTGAGTGGGAGGAGACGACTCTGGAGCAGGAGGAAGGCCCAGAGAACACCTCATCCAGTATAAAGGGAAGAGAACTGGCATAAGTTTCTCCCTTCACACTTAAAATGTTTTCCATGGCTGGAATATCCTGTGGTTTGATAAACTAGTTACCGGTAATCATTGGAATAAACTTTTCACAGCAAGGACTTATTTTGTGTGTCGGCAGGGTCTAGCAGACTGGATACAAATAAATAAATAAAAGGAGAAACCCATAACTTGGTGTATGGAAGTACTGGTACTGCATATTCTAACAAAAGATGTGCTTTATATTGTTTGTTGAAGAGCTTTTAAACATTTATTTCTCGGGAATTATAAAACCAAACCCTTGCATGACTGCAATGATCACGCTTTATATTATAAACTATTTATAAATGTTCCCTTAAATAATTATTAATATACTTTTTTGATTAATTCTTATTCATTTTCGTAAAGAAACAGACAGTGGCCAGTACAAAAAGGTAAGATATTAGAAAAAAATGTTTTAATAAATGGTTATGAATTGTGATAGAATCCTAGAGGTTAGTAGGTAGATTTTAACCACTTATAGTACTTTCTACTGATGTGCTCCTACTAAAGTGCTTATAACAGGGGTGGGCAAACTTTTTGGCCCGAGGCCACATCTGGGAATAAAAATTGTATGGCAGGCCACGAATGCTCAGAAAATTGGGGTTGGAGTGCGGAAGGGGGTAAGGACTCTGGTTGGGGGTGCGGGCTCCGGGGTGAGACCAGAAATGAGGAGTTCAAGGTACGGGAGGGGGCTCCAGTCTGCGGTGGAGGGTGGAGTGTGGGGGGAGAGGGAAGGAGGGTTCCGGCTGGGGGTGCGGGCTCTGGGGTGAGGCTGGGGATGAGGAGTTTAAGGTGTAGGAGGGTGCTCCAGGCTGGGACCGAGGGGTTTGGAGGGCGGTAGGGGAATCAGGACTAGGGCAGGCGGCTGGGGTGCAGTAATGGATCTTAATAGATCTAGACTGTTCTCAGTGAAGGCAGATGACAGAACAAGGAGTAATGGTCTCAAGTTGCAGGGGGCGAGGTTTAGGTTGGATATTAGGAAAATCTTTTTTACTAGGAGGGTGGTGAAGCACTGGAATGGGTTACCTAGGGAGGTGGTGGAATCTCCTTCCTTAGAGGTTTTTAAGGTTAGGCTTGACAAAGCCCTGGCTGAGATGATTTAGTTGGGAATTGGTCCTGCTTTGAGCAGGGGGTTGGACTAGATGACCTCCCGAGGTCCCTTCCAACCCTGATATTCTATGATTCTATGAAGGGGTTCAGGCTCCATCTGGGGGTGCTGACTCTGGGGTGGGGCTGTGGATGAGGGCTTTGGGGTGCATGAGGGTGCTCCGGGCTGGGCCTGAGGGGTATGGAGGACAGGAGGGGGATCAGGGCTGGGGAAGGGGTTGGGGCTTACCTCAAGCAGCTCCCGGAAGAAGCAGCATGGTCCTTCTCCGGCTCCTACATGGAGGCACAGTCAGGCAGCTCTGCACGCTGCCCCATCCGCAGGCACTGCCCCTGCAGCTCCCATTGGCTGCAGTTCCCGTAGGAGCCAGGGGGGTCATGCCGCTGCTTCTGGGAGTCGCGTGGAGTGGCCCTTCACCCTGTTCCCCGGCTGGAGTGCCAGACCTTGCTTCCCAGGGGCTTCTCGAGGGTCAGATTAAAATGGTTGGCGGGCCGTAGTTTGCCCACCCCTGGTTTATAACCAACTATATTGCATGATATTCATATTTGTCAGATGCTTGTAGCATCTGCTAATCATTTATTAACCCTTTATAAGGTATTAATGAATGTACCCTTAATGTAAGTGTGACCAGTGCATATGTCAACTAGTCTCTGCTAAATGCCAGATCAGGACAGCATCTTTTCTTCACATTATACTATTCTATTTGTTTTAGAAGTCCCTAGTTCTGCTGGAAATAAATGCACCCTGCACCCCACCCCTCTGCCCTGAGCCCCCTAACCTCCTGCCTTGAGCCTCCTGCCGCATCCCTCCTGCACCCCACCCCCTGCCCTGAGCCCTCAACCCCCTGCCCTGAGGCCCCGCCACATTCTGCACCCCTCCTGCACCCCAACCCCTTCCCTGAGCCCCTTCCTGCACACTGTACCCCCTCCTACACCCCACACTCCCTCCCTCACGCCAACCCCCTGCCCCAGCCCTACATTCATGGCCCTGCAGACAATTTCTCCACCCAGATGTGGCCCTCGGGCCAAAAAGTTTGCCCACCCCTGCCCTACAGGATCCTTCTAAATAAAATCTGATAAAAACAGATTATGGAATGGATTACATTATTTATCAGACACATTGAAGATTAAAAGACATACTGACATGAAACTATTTGAAAAATTGTTTAAAATAACCAACTATAAGGAAACAAAAAGAAAATTCAAATGATAGGGACCAGAAATTGTATAAGACATTTAAAGACTATGGGAGAAGGACACACATTCTTCCCAGTCTTTCAACACTCCATTGTGTAAATGATGGAAGAATTTGACCCTACTCACCAAAACTTCATTGACTTCTATGGTGCAGGACGAGGGCTTAATAGTCTATCACATCCACCTTACTCAAGCTTGAACTCTCTGCTGAGTTTCTCCACTGAGCACTTCCCAGGGTCTCTCTTCAAATCCTCAAAGGGTCCTGTGGCACCTTTAAGACTAACAGGCCTGCATCTGAAGAAGTGAGGTTCTTACCCATGAAAGTTTATGCTCCCAATACTTCTGTTAGTCTTAAAGGTGCCACAGGACCCTCTGTTGCTTTTTACAGATTCAGACTAACATGGCTACCCCTCTGATACTCTTCAAATCCTGACCTTTTATCAGAGCTTTTCACTGGAGCCTGCTCTAGTCCCAGTGGCTGCTCTGTCTTTTTCAAGGAAATATCCAATGACACTGGCACTAAAGCCTTGGTCTTCAGTCTGTCTTCACGTGATGCCAAGAGGATTGCAAGGTTTAAACCATTTATTGAGAGAGAAAATTTGAAAATTCATATAAGTGACCTCAAGAGATGCAACAATTATATTGATAAAATTATTATAACTTTTTTGGTTGCTGCAAACTTGTGTGCAACTTTACTGTATATTAAGATATGTTAATATCTGAACATACAAGTGTGTTATTGCCAGGAGGCTTAAACATAAAATAATACTTCTTAGGGTTACCATACGTCCGGATTTCCCCAGACATGTCCGGCTTTTTGGTACTCAAATCCCCGTCCGGGGGGAACTGCCAAAAAGCCGGACATGTCCGGGGAAATAGGGAGGCAGCATAAGCCAGGGTCCGCCTAGCCCCAGCACAACCCATCGGGTCTGCAGCGCAGCCCAGCCGCCCGGCTACATTGTAGCGAGCTCGGGCGGGGGAAGGGGCGCAGCCGCAGAAGGCGGTGAAGGGGCCGCTGCTGACCCCGGAGGCCGGGCAGACCGCGCGCCCCAGCCAAGCTCACAGGACCATGGGGAGGCCGGGCCCAGCCAGCGGCTTGGGCTTCCCTCCCGGGCGGGGACTCTCCGGCCACTGGGGGACCCTTCCTGTGGCCCCGTCATCCCGCGCGGCAGGAAGGAGGCTGTGGCGCGGGGCAGGGAGTGCGGCATGTGCCGGGGCTGCCCCGGTCACCGCTGAGCATCCGAAGCCCCCGCCAGGCAGAGGCTGCCGGATGAGCGGGGGAGCAGGGCAGGCGGGGGGTGCAGAGGCTGCAGGGCGAGGAGGAGCAGGGCAGGCAGGGGCATAGAGGCTGCAGGGGCAGGGGGTGCAGGGGCAGGGCAGGCGGGGGGCACAGAGGCTGCAGGGGCGGAGGGGGTGCAGGGGCTGCAGGGCGAGGAGGAGCAGGGGGGGCAGGGCAGGCGGTGGGGTGCAGAGGCTGCAGGGCGAGGAGGAGCAGGGCAGGCAGGGGCATAGAGGCTGCAGAGGCAGGGAGGTGCAGGGGCAGGGCAGGCGGGGAATGCAGAGGCTGCAGGGGTGGGGGGGGTGCAGAGGCTGCAGGGCCAGTGGGGAGCAGGGAAGCACTTAGCAACCCCCAACCAAGATCAGAGCAGGAGGGAGGAGGGGGAATGCAGGGTGCTCAGAGGAGGGGGCAGAGTTGGGGCAGGGACTTTGGGAAAGGGGTTGGAATGGGGGCGGGGAAGGGATGGTGTTGGGGCGTGGCCAGGGGCACGGAAGGGGCGGAGTTGGGGTGGGGCCGGGGGCGGGACTGGGACCCCGTGGAGTGTCCTCTTTTTTAAATGTTTGAATATAGTAACCCTAATACTTCTACATGTTCAGTTAGGTGATCATAAAATGCTCAGGCTGATTAAAGAAATTTCAGGTTTCTGTTCTGTCTCAGGACAAGCAAACCCCAAGATGATCACCTCCTTGGCCATACACCATGTTTATGACTCCTAGAAATTTTATATGGTGTAGTGGGGTGAACGCCCGCTCCAGCCCTGAAGGGGTTGGAAAAGCCCTGCGGAGGGCTGGGGCTAAGTAAAGGAGCAAAACCCCGGCTGATTGGGGAAGTGGCTGCAAATGGGGCCCATGCCCCAAACTGAGGAACTCAGCCTAATAAGAAGGCCAGGGAAGCCAGAAGCTAAAGGAGTCTCCCTCTGACAGAAGAGAGAGAGACAGGCCTGGCTGCAGGGAGCTCACCGGGACCTAGAGTGAGGCAGGGCTGGGGAAAGGCCTTGGGGGCTGGGAAGCCCTAGGCCAGCAACTCCCCAGGCTGCAGGGCCTGGTCCTAGGCCCAAATAGGTATTGAGGTTGCAGAGGGGCAACCTGAGGGTGGGTAACGGCAGCCAGTCCAAACACCTTGTTGCCTGTGATGATTGGCTGATAGACTGCAGTCTGGCCCAGGTCGCGTGGCTAAATGGTGACTGGTAGTAGCCACGACTGAGGCGACACTGGGATAGGAGGTGGGGGTTCCCCTGGGTGGGGAGACCCCGAGAGAGAGTGGGGTACCGCCAGGGGGGCAGCACCCAAGCCAAGGGCACCGGGGTCTGGGAGGGACGTGGGGGCCAACATAAGGCAGGACACCTGGCCTGCAGAGGGCGCTCTGGATGCTGGTGAGCTAATTCCCAAGACGACCAATAGGAGGCGCCGCAGGGGTGAGTCCACACCTGATTACATATGGACTCAGACATCTGCACTTTACCTTGCTTTTACCTTATACTATTTTCTTTTATGCTATGGTTAAAAATGTATTGGTTATTGAAATTTGTACTTTATACTAAATAACAAACAATCGTAACTCTAAGGAGTGGGGGGTCAAGAAACAACAACCATGTAAAACAATCATGATTTATAAAAAGGAATGCAGGGTTTTGTTATCAGAGCAATAAATATAGAGGTAAGTAGACCCACACTCACTCTCTCTCTCTCTCCTCTCTCCTGCCCCTCCGCTTTTCTTTTCGAAGAAAAACCTGAGTTTAAACCCATGCTAAGAATTGGAGAAATATTCTTTTTGAAATGGATTTCTTTTGTAAAAAAATTAAAGTATTCACTCTTTAAATCTGGAGAACATTTATGGTGGAAAAAGGTTACAAAAGATATTGGTTACTTCCAACTCCTGTTTCTAATGAAGGTTAAAACCTTTGTGTTTCTCAAATTCTTAGGATGACAAGCTTCTTTTGAGATGTATATTTGGAAATATTTTGTATGTGAATGTAAACCTTCACATAACAATAGCCTGATATCATTGTTATATCAACAGTAAGATGTTTAATGTATCATTATAGCAAGATCAGTCAATGCTAAACTAATTATTAATGTAAGAAGATATATAAATAGAGAATATTTATATTAATAGGGACTTACTTAATTATTCAAACTACTCAAACAAACCTCTCCAACGACTGGGAAAAAGAAGAGATGATACATTTTTTATGACCATTTAAGCTTAAAGACTCTCTTAGATAGTTTAAATTAAAAAAGACTACTTTGAGAGCTAACTATTATAAAGAGAACAGGAGTGTGTTTGGACTCATTGGAAACAGAATTTCAGCTCCTATTAAACCCTGATGGCATATCTCAGGAAACTGACTGAATAAAAGAGTTAAAACTCTAAACTTAAAGATGTTCTCCTGCCACAAAAACAAAGGAAATATAACTGTGAAGAAAGAATTACAACCCTAATATTAATAAACTACACATTCATAAGACGAAGACAGTACCCATGAAGGCATGGAAACAATGAAAGGATGACAGTTACCAGCTTTGAATATAAACAATTGTAATTTCATGGAAACAGGAAGAAGAAGAGTATAAAATTGAGAAGTGAGCACCCCTCACGAACAGACCTTCTGATACCCAGCTTAGACAGTAAGCACTCCACAACTCATCCTGTCCATCTCCATAAGGAAGCTGCCACAGACAGCTAAGAACAATAAAGGACACTCAAGAAGAAACCAACCCCAAGTCTCCCCAAGACTTCAACACAGAATCACAGTGGATTGGTGAGAGAAAGTTAACTAAAATACTGCCATGGGATTAGATTTAAACTCTTGTAATGGTTTTATAGGGATATGAAACTGCTGTTGTAACTTACAATATTAACCGTTTCTCGTGTTGATCACAGATGGTTAGACCATATATTTCTGGAGAGGAGACAGTGGCTAAATATTGGTAAACACAGAAACATTGGAGATGTTGGATGTAAGATTCTTAATATTGGTTAACTGGCCTGCCTCATGGCAGCTCTTTAAATGGCTTCGTCTAAGTAACTGATTTAAATTTTTTTTAGCTTCATCGTATATAGTTATAAACTGGCTGGTTATTTATTAATAACCAACAGGTTCTCATTCCCTGAAACAAAATTATTTTGCCCATCTATAAACATTCTAAGTAATAGAATCTAAGGATATACTAAAGAACAGATTCACAATAATTTTAGGAAACAATATATTTTGGTCTTAATTTACCAAGAGAAAAGCACCTACCCAAGAAGTTGTCATTCTCAATCACTGTAATCCAGGGGTCGTCAACCTTCGTCAACCTTCGGCAGTCCATCAGGGTAATCTGCTAGCCGGCCATGAGACATTTTGTTTACGTTGACTATCTGCAGGCACGGCCCCCCACAGCTCCTAGTGGCCACAGTTCACCATTCCCGGTCAATGGGAACTGCAGGACTTGCTGGCTGCCACTTCCCGCAGCTCCCATTGGCCAGGAACGGCAAACCGCGGCCACTGGCAGCTGCGAGGGGCCGTTCCTGCAGATGGTCAACATAAACAAAATGTCTCGCGGCCTGCCAGTGGATTACCATGATGGACTGCGTGCCGAAGGTTGCCGACCCCTGGTGTAATCTGTTAAAAGCTCTTCACAGAAAGACATATAGAAGAGATTGTAACAGAAAAAAAATATTTTATCTTTTGTGGTTGGTTATTTGTGTTCTTTTGCATAATGTTCCCTTTTTTCCTTTCTTTAATAATGAAATAGCCATGGTTGTTAATTGTGGTGATTTTGCTTGGCTTTAATCATGGTGTTTTCTAAAGTATGTAAAAGACTAAATAGTGAGAGACATATCCATAAGGTGGCTGTAAGAGAAACAATTAGTAAGAGCTGGCCTACCCATTTCTTGTTTCAGTAAACTAAATACTTTTAATAATTTTAAAATAAAATTATTTGGTGTCCAACAATTTCAAATTACCCCTTTCTGTCCCACATCCAGCCACAATCAGAATTAAGTCAATGTTATAACTCAAACAACACTTTCATCAGTTTAGCAGAATAACCCGAACCATATACTTTCTAGATAAGATCTCTGTCAGAAAGAGCATTGTATAGATATCCTTCTTTTAGCTTTGTCAGGTTTCATTCTAATTGCATTGTCATGACATCTTCTGAGTAGCTAGTAAGTATTTCAGAATTAATATTGGATAGAGATAGACATGAGATACTAGTATTGGACAAATGCTTACCGATGAAATTATATCAGTAAGAGAAATGATCCTTTTTTATGCTAGTGTTAGTTTATTCAGGAGAAACTATCACCGTAACAACTCAAGAGCAGCTTTATGCACTTGAAAGTTTCAGTTTCCATTGTCTGACTCCTTCATTCTCCATTTACATTCATCATTCGAGCTGAATTCAATAATTCATAACTAATGTATTCAGTAAATTTTGCTTCTTTTTCTGATTATGAATTATCCAAAAATTGTATGCAACTTTCTCAAGTTCATTTAGTATTAGAAGTTATTTACCAAATAATTTTGTCAAGTAATCCCTAGTGTTTCTTTTGACTGCAGTCAAAGTAATTTGTCTAAATATGAACTAATATCTGCAGAATTTATTTTTATTTTGAGTATTCACTCAGCCCTGTTTAGAACATCTGCTGACTTGTGTGTAGGTCAATATTGGAAGTGACGTACAGTAACGACTTCTGGATAAGGAGAAGGTTGATCATTGGAAATATCAAAGTCTATTTTTTCAACAATCAAAAATTGTCTATAAACTTTCCTTTGTGTTAATGTCCCCTGGCAGATGCCCTGAAAGCAAGGGATTTTGTGAAGGCCACTAGCATACCTATGATGTGGACTGCTAATGGTTTTTCATTAATGGGCATATAAGCAAGCAGGTTTTTCTTATTTGCTATCTAAAGGAGAGCTTAGCTTTAGGGCAACATTAGACATAAGCAAGCTTCGTGGCTAGCTTAGCACTACATTTCAAGGCAGCACAGTGTCTCAAGGAGAGTTTCCACTGTAGGAAAAAAAGGCTCCATGCTCTAAGACTCCATCACTTGCAGTACAGGATACAGAAGAAGCCTTGATGGCCAAAATACAAGTTCCCTACACAAAAGGGTCCTGAGATAGTAAGAGCACTGAGGAAACTTGAGAGGCATAGCAGAGATGGGGATATCTGAAAGTGGGAACATGATATGTGGGAACCATTCTACTTGGGAGGTGGAAATACCAAAATATTCTCTGTATAAGGCACCATCATATACCGGTAATTACCACCCCTGCCTGAAGTCAGGGTTTTTCCTCATTTTGCCTGCTTTTTTCCTAGCAAGAGGATTAGAGGGATATCGATTTCAAGATATGAAAGTGGAGTTTCCTTCTTGAATGATATATTTGGCAGTTCCTACAGACTGAAATCATTATACATGATGCAGCCAATGGCTTCTACTTTCTGATGATGAATACATTCATTCCTGTGGTATACATAATTCCCTATTGTTTGTATATACTGAGTGAGCTTTTCAAGCAAAAGGTTTTTTACTTAGCAGGATTCCAGAAAGACGCTCACAAACTTTTGTAGACTGATTAAAACTGGGCACACACTCCTCATACCTAGCACAGTTATCAGTTGACATTCACTGTCAAGACAACAGGTCAAACAGTGGGATTAACCAGAATTTGAGTGCTTTGTTATATTGCTACCATCGTACACAAGGAAAAATCCATATCTGAGACGTGTTGTGACCCAAATATTAAGCACACTCTCCACCAGTTTTTCAATGTTTTCAGCTGTGTATGTGTTTATAAGAAATAGGCAACTTGTAGGATCTATTGAAGCTACTCCCACTGCTTAGACATGGTGCTGGTGACAGCACTACATATGCCAGGCCCAAAACTGTGCTAAAAATATCCTGACAGCATCAACCATGAGCCTCAAAACTAACCTAATTAAGAGTTTTCATGCGTGGGTTTTTTATGCTTTAGGAATTATTGTGGGAAAGTTCTCTGGTCTTTGTTATACAGGAAGTCAGAATAGATGACCACAATGGTCCCTTCTGGGCTTGGAATCTATGAATCTAAACACAAGGAGAAAAGCAAAAGAGTGATCCTGCTCCCACTGAAAGCAGTGACAAAACTCTCATTACCTACAACAGAAGGGTGATCAGGACCCCATTCAGCCCAAATTGTATCTTGGTTGACTATCATTTAAACAGCTTGCCATGTTCTAATGTGGCTGCTTTTATTTTTATATATGTATATATATATAAAATCATATTTACAGGGCTGTATTTTGTTTAAAAAAAAAAGTAAAGTTAGAAGAAAAACATCTGGCAAGATCTTGATCAGAGAGATACTATTCCAATGTATTCTAGCCACAACACTACATAGCTTTCTATGTAGACCTATTTTAATCACAGCACATAGAAAAACCTCAAATTAGCATATTACAACATAATTTGAATTTGTTCAAATTCACAGTTAATAAAGATACATATACTGTTCAATTCTTACAATGAAAAAAACATTTGCAGACTGGAACATTGTCTATCTTCATAATTATTAACTGTGTTTGATTACTTACAGAAATGAGGGAATGGAAGGGATCATGATAGGTCATCTAGTGCAGTTATATGTACTGAGGAAGGCCTAAGTATTATCTGGACCATCCCTTACAGGGGTATGTCTAATCTGTTCTCAAAAACCTCTATTGACAGAGATTCCACAAACTCCCTAGGTAGGATTACCATATTTCAATACTGCAAAAAGAGGTCACTCCACGGGGCCCTGGCTCTGCCCCAACTCCGCCCCTTCTCCAAAGTCCCCGCCCCAACTCCGCCCCCTCCCCTGAGCACCCCTCATTCCCCCTCCTCCCTCCCACCCCCCGGCTGCTGCTGTGTTGGGGAAGTTGCTTCAGCCTCCGCTGCGGTGGAGAGCGGCGGAAGCAGGGAAAGTTGGAGCCCAGGGAGGAGGAGGCGGTACCCTTACCTTGCCTCCCTACTTTCCCGGACATGTCCGGCTTTTTGGAAATTCCTCCCGGATAGGGATTTAATGACCAAAAAGCCGGACTTATGGTAACCCTACCCCAGAGCCGCCTCCCGCCCGCCCACCGGATCCCCCCAAGCCTCACCCCAGAGCTGCCTCCTGCCCGCCCACCAGAACCCCCAGCCTCACCTCAGAGCCACTGCCTCCTGCCCGCCAGACCCACACCCCCCAGGCCTCACCCCAGAGCCGCCTCCTGCCTGCCTGCTGGAACCCCCATGCCTCATCCCAGAGCTGCCTTCCACCCATCCGCCGGACCCCCCAGGCCTCACCCCAGAGCCACCTGCTCTCCACAGGGACCATCCTCAGTCTTCTCCTGCCTCAGTGCCCGCTCTCCTGAGAGCCTGCCCTCCGCAGCCCCCCCACTCTCCACAGCCCCTGCCTCAGAGCCCCCCACCCCCTCCCATAGTCCCCACCCTTCCATAGCGGTCCCCACCTTCCACAGCACCCCCACCTCAGTCCTCCCCTTCACCTCCCTCCATAACCCCTACCCTTCATTTCCCCACCTCCTCCCATAGCCCACCCCCTCCACAGCCCCCCACTCTCCATAGCCCCTGCCTCAGAGCCCCCCACCCCCTCCCATAGCCCCCTACCCTCAGAATCCCCCCCACCTCAGAGTCCCCCACCCTTCACCTCCCTCAGGGGAGCCTCCACCCCACTCCCAGACGGACCCGATGAGGCTGCGGGAGGCGCTGCAGTGCGGGCCCTTCCCGGGTGGAGGAGCTCAGGCTCCTGGGAGCCGCCACCGACGCGCGCTGAGAAACTTTCCCCTGCGCCGGACCCGCCCCCGGGCAGCAGCTCTGCCGGGGGGAGGCAGCCCCGGCTGCACGGACCGCTGGCGGGGGGGGCTCCTTGCACGGCTGGGACGGAGGGGGAAGACTGAGGCTCTGCCAGAGCCGTGGGGGATGCTCGGGGGAGGGAGAAGTGGCCACGGGTCCCCCGCACCAGCAGCTGGCTGCAGAGACACCACCGCTCCTAGCCATGGGGCGCAGGGTTGCAGCAGCACAGGGGGGTTGCAATCCGCAGGCTGAGCGAGCTGACACCCCAAGAGGAGAGGGGGCAGTGGGTAGGGTTATCATACGTCCGTATTTTCCGGACGTTTTTATATATTTAAAAAATCCTCCCGAACGGCAATTAACTAAAAAGCCAGACATGTCCAGGGAAATACGGACGTATGGTAACCCTATCCCTAGGTAAATTGTTCCAGAGCTTAACTACCCTGACAGGAAGTTTTTCCTAATGGCTAACCTAAATCTTTGTTGCTGCAATTTAAGCCCATTACTTCTTGTCCTGTCCTGAGTAGATAAAGAGAATAAGTTATCACCCTCCTCTTTATAACAACCTATTACATACTTGAAGCCTATTATCCTGTCCCTGCCCTCAGTCTTTTCTTCTCCAGACTAAGCATGTTTTCTAGACCTTTAATCACTTTTGTTACTCCCTAATTTGTCCACACTGACTTGAAGACAACTAACTTGTGTAAAGTATCAGAGGAGTAGCCGTGTTAGTCGGAATCTGTAAAAAGCAACAGAGGGTCCTGTGGCACCTTTAAGACTTACAGAAGTATTGGGAGCATAAGCTTTCGTGGGTAAGAACCTCACTTCTTGCATCTGAAGAAGTGAGGTTCTTGCCCACGAAAGCTTATGCTCCCAATACTTCTGTTAGTCTTAAAGGTGCCACAGGACCCTCTGTTGCTTTTAGCTTGTGTAAGTTATTCTTAGCTCGTTCTTTCCCTATTTGCCTCAGGTCATAACCCATTTATACTGATATTCACTATGTTAGTTATCTGATCACTGCTAATCTTTTTGATGAAAACTGAAAGAAAAAAGGCATTTAATGCTATCACCATTGCTGTGTTTTTGTTGTTGTCTTTCCCTCCTCACTGAGTAATGGGCCTACCCTATCCTTGATCTTTCTCTTGCTTCTAATGTATTTATAAAATGTTTTCTTGTTACCCTGTATTTTGTCTCTACATGCTTGTTTTTTTTATATATATATTCATCCTTCATAATCTGACATAGTTTCCACCCTGTGGATGACTCTGTTTTTGAGTTTCAAGTTACTGAAGATCTCCTGATCTCTTACCGTCCTTCTTTGCCCTTAAGAGTGTCTCTAAACTGCCAACTCTCCTGAACTCTTTTTTTCCTTAGACTTGCTTCCCATGGGGTTTTACCTACCCATTCTAAAGTTTCCTAAAGTCTGCCTTCCTGAAGTCCATTATCTTTATTCAGCTGTTTTCCCTCCTACCATTCCTTAGAATCCTCTATCATTTCATGATCACTTTCACCCACACTGCCTTCAACCTACTCCCGAGAAAGGAGGCTGCCTTGATAAATCTAGTATCAGAGGGGTAGCCGTGTTAGTCTGAATCTGTAAAAAGCAACAGAGGGTGAGGTTCTTACCCACGAAAGCTTATGCTCCCAATACTTCTGTTAGTATTAAAGGTGCCACAGGACCCTCTGTTGCTTTGATAAATCTATACATTCTGGAGGCTACTTTTCTTTCATAAAATGGGCAGGACCAGGAGACCGCATATCTGGCTAGCTTAAGGCCCTACTAGTAGTATTATGAGAAAACTAACACATCACTTGGAAATACATACTTAGTTTTACAAACTACTTTTTCCTACTCAAAAATTCAGTGATTAATAAAACCAATAATACTCCAGTGTGTGTGGTATAGAGAGGATAACCACACCTCTCAGATGCTGGAGACAGTTGGCTGTCAGCTCAGCCTCGCTCCGCAACCAAGACATATAGCTGTAACAACTGCACCCACTGGAAAGTGTTTATCTTGTAGCTGTGCGCTGCAGTAATTTGGGAGAGCAGAAGGGAATGGTGAGATTGTACTTGTCAAAAAGCAAAGGGCTAGACTATCTAGGAATGACAAGGTGGGACAGAATGAATAGGAAGGAGGAAGGATCATATCCCCACACCCACCTTAGGGTGGCTGCACACGGGTCAGTTATAACTGCAGCTGGCTGGAACCTATGAGTGGAGAATGAGCAGACTAGCAGATGGAGCCATAGCTCTGGCTTCCTCACCCACATGTTTACCTGTGGCACTCACTGGCTGAGTAGGGGTGAGGGATTATGTGACATCTTTTAAATGAGTGTTGGCAAATTATCCCTCCACCAGTAGAACTGAAGAGTCCAGGAGGGATTGTGCTCCCTCTGGGGTCTTATACACCATCCATTTCTGTAAGCTGCAGGCACAAAGCACAATTGTACCCCAAGAAATCTTTACAGCACATGACAGTACTGAAACGTCAATGCCCCGAACTTTTAGGGACATGTTAATCAGCTGCCTCACTCCCATCTCTCCTATTCTGCTGGACATTCCCCATCTGCTGGTGGCTGGCAGCTCCATGTCCCTGAGGGTGGCTCCTATTTCCTCTCTTGCGCTTCATGTAGCAGCTGTCCAGAGAGACAGCTAGGCTGGCTCCTCCTTGTTTCCAGCTGTTTTCCAGGCCACCAGGCTGTGCTTTGCAATGATGAGCCAAGATATCTGTAGAGGCAGCTGAAAGCATGGAAAACAGAAAAAGCCAGCTCTCTGCAAACTACCAGAAAGTGCTCTGCAGACCATGAGTGGTACATGGACAACATTTGAGAACACTGCTTTACAGATAGATTGTATTCTACATAAAAATTTAAAAAACACCACTTTACAATTTTAGAAACTTTTGTAGTACTACAGCTAGCATCCTGAGAGAGGACTTATGTTATATGGTACTGTAAACTGGTGGACAGTTTCATCAGTCAGGGAATGGAAATAAGCTTCAAGTCTATGTTGTTTTAAGGTCCTTTAATTGGACTTATTAATTTCCACTAAACAATCATAAAAACATAGTAAGTCAACTGAAAAATACTGGGCAGCAACTCCCCAGAGGCTTTCTCCACTTGATTCAGCCAGAAGGGGAGAAAACACATCCTTCCTGACTTGTTCCACTTTCCCCGTCTTTTTATGCTCTATCTATGCAGCACCTTTACTTTGTCAGAGGTACTGATTATGATAGCAACCGAAAGTCAATGTTAACTATAAATGATGGCATACAAAGGAAGATATCTTGGGATTATAATGGCATTAATAGAAGCTCCAGTGTTCAAACTATAAAAAAGCTTCTGTTATACTCTGAGAATTTTATTTACTTAAGAAATGTTGAAGAAAGAATTTTTGAGTTAAGACTTACTAGAAATTTAAGACTTTTTTTTTTTTTCAAACATGTCTAATGCTTATTTGAAAATAATTCAAAAACAGCCAGGTTCAACTATAAACTTTATCTCTACAACATGAATGTACTTTTATTTTAAATTAATATATGCAATTATACCATTTAAACAAAAATGTTAACTAGAACATCAAATATGCCTCACTATGCCTTTGTTCTGACAGAAAAGAAGTGGTGTTTTTGTGTGTAAAATTACTGCAGTCTTCAAAATTATATCTAATCTATATCTATATAGATCTATATATAGAGAGAGAGACTGCAGAGTCATCAAATCAAATTTGATATATATGAATGAAGACTTCACTGTCTATATATTAAAGGTAGATCTTCCTACTCCTACTTCAGAATACAGCAAACTGTTCAAACTTGGAACGGCTGACACATGAACTAAATCATTCACTAATAAAACATGCCCAATATTTCAGCAGTTAAAACACTTACAGGGTCTCCCCGACGTCCTTCTGTTCCTGTAGAACCAGGCTTCCCAACTTCTCCCTTTAAAATGAAAAGAGTGTTAAATGGGAAACTTAGGTTATTTTTTTGTTTTGGCTTTCTGTTCAAAAAGAATAGTGAATTCAAATGGTAACTATTTTTCATCTAAAAATGTATGAGACACCTATCTAGGCTCTTTTAACGTTACTTTTAACATCATTAATATCATTAATACAATCTCATCAGCATTAAAGTAACCATTTCAACAGGAACTCAGCCAACTGACTCCTAAGAAATGCCTGTTCATCCCACTCATCATTGTATGAAGCTCACCATTTCCAAACCCACTATGAAACAGATGCCTTTTAAAGATACGTTGAAACACAGAATGAAATGTCAATTCAGAATTTTATTCTTTACTTCATAAAGATAATGTACTTTGTATATTTCAATGGTACACATGTTGAGTAATCTGTCATTCAAACATGTAAACACATTACTTAAAAACAACATTATAATGTACATTTAATTGTGTAAAACTATCCCCAATAGAAATACATTGTTAATTTTTTGTGGAAAAAACACTACTGTGAAAAGTATTCCTGTTCCATCACCTAACTTAAAAACGTATGATACTTGTTAAAAATATTATCCCATAGCTGGTTATATGCACATGCATACTGAAGTTCAGTCTGAAATATATTTTACTGCCAAAAACCTGTTAAACATGGCATTTCTTAATTAGAGGAATTATTAAGTGTCATTATTAGCTGCTTGTTACAACATGTAGTGTGACGGGTGTTCGTATTACTGATGATGAAACTCTCATGCTCTATTGATAGTAAAAACTAGCTCTTAGGTGTTTTTTCCTTCAACTGAGGAAGTGGTCTCTGTTTGCACTTAACATTAAAATGTTGAGGAAGTGTTTGATTAATAAATATTGTACCCAAATAAAATAAAGAAGCTAATTCAAAGACTCCCAGCATCAAATAATTGAAAGATAAAATAATCCAAGATCCTGCGTATGGGGAGGACTCCAAATGATAATCCATAGACCAGTGCACTAGTGTGGAGCTCCACTAAATTCCGTAAGGCTCCACACAAGAGCTAGAACTGAAAAGTGAATGGTTAGAGAGTAAGATTCAAAGCAGATGAAAGTTGGACACATCAGCTTCAGTATTTTCTGAAGTCTCAAAAGATTTATAGATTGAATGATCCTACCAAGAGCCACACTGAGATCAAATGAAATAAGCGGAGGGGGGGGAAGATCCAAAGTCAGAAACTAGGCTAGATCCAGAGAAGTGAAGTTTCATGACTGTGAAAGGATTCAAATAAAACAGAAAGCTGCCAAGAGTTCCATGAGAACTCCTAAGTTTTCTGAGGAAATGAAGTTTGAAGGACAAGGGATGATAATATAGTGTCATGACTGAGGAAAAAATGTGGCAGCTGTGCAAGACAAACTATAGGATTTTAAAAGTACTGTGGAACTAACCAAACCAGTGGCCATTTTGAGTTTGCATATCTGAAATGATTACAAAGGACTACAGAACATTTTTGACTCCTGAATTTAGGCATTTTGCTCAAATATGCATCTACAAGTAAAACAAAAGCATTAAAAACCTCAAAAGTCAGATTTGCCACTCTAAGCCAAAGATCTTTGTGCTTAAAAGGTGTTTTAACAGGGCTGCAGCAAAACCAGTTTATAACACAGTCTGGCCAGCCTGTGTGGTTTGGGAATAAACTGTGATTTTAATGCATGTTTAAAATCTGGGTCCAATGACAATTCCAAGCAATTCTTGAACACTTTTTTTTTTAAACGAAAGTGTAGCCTAGCCACATTGCCCAGCTGAATCACATTATAAACTGTGAGGGCGAGTCCTGTGGTATTGTGGCGGAAGTGACAATCCACACACGTTACTTCACAGCAAATCCAATAAAGCCTATGGAAAACACTGTAATTTTCTCTGAGAGAACTGATCTATCTTCAGCCTTATACCAATCTAATGATCATGGTATTTTGGTGCCTAATTTACACAGCTATATATTGAAAAAAATCCTCTTAATTTACTAGATAGAGTGCATGATGTCTTCTGTGTCTGTCTTTTAAACTGTAAGCACTTTGGGGTAGGGACTATCTTTATTTTTGTGCTTTGTATTGTGCCAAGCACCATGTTAGTGTTAAAAAAAATATATATATATCATAATTGCAGGTATGATTCCAGCTACCATTGTTACTAAGAGTAATCCTCTGAAAATTATTTCAAGGCACTTCTAAACTATTGCATTACCAAGCTATGACCAAATAATTATGTTCTGATTCAAAACATGCATGTTATTCCTTACTAAAAACTCAGAGAAATAGAAACAAAAGCCAAAAACTTCCAGATTGTACATAAAAAAAATATTTATACAAGTTAAGGTATAATAAGTTGCTGTCAATTTAAATTACAAAACCTGAGTATGCAGCAACAATTTCTTTCACATTCTTTCCCAGAACAAATATGTTTAAGAAATTTTGTAAGAGAACAGAAAAGCTCCAACAAAGACAGACATTTTTTAAATCCTCTGATTTTGATTACAATGGACCCAGAATGAAACATTGCAGATGGTAAAGGGAAGCTGATAAAATGTTTGAATGAAGCAGAAATAAAAGACTTCTGTTAACTATTATATTCTGAAGCAATTATGGCGCAAACTCTTTCTCACACTCATAATAAATTAACTTTGTGAGTGACGGGAGTAAATGAGACTTCCTGCACACAACTATTTCAAGAATATTCTACAAAAGGAGATGAAGAAAGTGGTGACCTTTTGGGCCTGTCATACACTTATACTAGAATAGTTAACTAAAGGAAATAAAGACACATGAATTTTAGTCTAAATGTATACATTTCTATTTTTTTAATCTTATGGTTTACTATAAGAGTGAAGGCAGGTCATATACTCTCAAAATTCATGTTTTTCAAAGACAGACATTTCTTGAACAGGCCATAAGCTCATATAAATTTGTTAGAAATTTTGTGGAAAACTCTGTGTCAAACAAAGTGATTAACTGGAATCAAACCCATCTTATCATATACCAGGGATGAGAGAAAATTATGAGATTGAGTTTCATTTGGTTCTGATAAAATGAGAGTTCTGGGATGCTGCATATTTGATTTTATCACCCAAGTAGTCTCAGAAGCAGGAAAACAGCTACTTTCCATACTACAATATTCAGTATAGATTTTCAAATGGGATTCCATACTCTTGTATGCACTCAATTTGGATACCAAATCCAAATCCCCCGATGCATTTATACAAGTCAGAGTTGGGTGATTTCTCAGATATATGTGAATAATCATGACTTGCATGCATCAAGGAGATTCAGACCAAAGTCAGGTGAATGGAAAAATGCTGAAAACTAAATTGAATGGTGAATAAAAATGTGAAATGTTTAAATACTAGAGAAATCCAAAATACTATCGGTTGCTGAAGCATGAAGTAATTTCTTAATAAACTATCATCAGAATCTTTACTAACTTTACCCAGTTTGTTCTGCTAGTGCATTTCTGAAAGGTGCAGACAAATCAGAAAATAAGGACTAAACCAAAGAAGCTTATTACAGTTATGGCCCCAAAAATTTGCCAATTTGACCTAAGATTAAGTAGATAACCTGAGTATCTTCATTATCCCCTTGTACTTCCTTCCTATAACATCTAAAGGAAATACTTCAAACAGTGCAAATATTGAGGTTATCTAACTGAAAATATTTAATTTTCAAGGCCACCACTGTACATGTATTCTCCTTGCCAAATATATTTTAAACATAGTATGACCACCAGTACTGTTGTAGATGATCACTTACATTCAATGAACTTGTCAGTACTGAAAGGATTATTTTATGGAATGGAACTATTAGTAGTTTGACACAAACAAACTTCATTATTATCAGACACCGAAAACCAGCTTGCATATTGCATTTAAAATTGAAATGCTTAGCGTCTTTCTTATTTCATCTCAGAGTAATGGGAAAACCAATAATCTAATAGTCTCGTGAACCACAGTCCCCAGTATGAAGATCAGGCTGTGTTCCTGTACCCTCTACTATTAGGAGGCAGATATACATTTAGCTAAGTATATGAAGAATTGGGAGCTCAACATAATAAGATGTGCTGAAGTAGTTCTCCCGGTTTCCCATGAAACCTGCTAATTCCCATGAACTACCAACTGATGGAGGTGGATTCTTGGTGTTAAATTAGTTAAACATGAAGCATATTTCAGGTTTAGAACTAGATTGTGCCCTCAAGTGTATACGCAGTGTTGTGGGCCATTTTCCCCTTTTCAATAGCCATCATAATAATCAACTCTTTATCATTTACCTGTATAGGAAAGAATGCTGTGAAGAATATATATGTATATCCGATATTTTACAAAAAGATATTTTACATTATTCACAGAGTTAGAGGAATACATATGGAAATGGAAAGAACAAGATTAGTCCTAAGCAGTCTTTGATTATAATCACTAATAATAAATTTCCCAAATAGCTCTTCAGCAATTGGGCCCTGATCCAAAGCCCACTGAAACCCCAATGGCTTTGACTAACATCTACCTGCAGTAGACACAATTTTTATTTCCATTTACTACCCACAAAACACATGCTAGAAATAACTAGACCTATAACAATGTTATATAAGGCGTTGGCAAGTTACTGACAGTTCAAAAAAACCAAACACCTAAATACAATTTATTGAATGAATATGTAAATACCTTAAAGCCAGGGCTTCCAGGTAATCCATCCTTCCCATTTCTCCCAGGTTCCCCCTGTGGCAACAGGTAACATGACACTATTAGTAGTATTGACAAAGTAAATTTAAAGGCAAAACTGTCCTTGTAGAACTTACAGATCGTCCTGGCATTCCTGGAAAACCTGGATCACCTTTTTCCCCTTTAGCACCCTGGAAAAATATAACCAAAAAAAAAAAAAGAAGGAAAATGATGTTCAGATAGTATCCCCAAACTCAGTTACACAATTCCAGCACAACTAATCTGAAATTCTCACACTGTTGTTTGCTTTCTATGAAAATTTGCAATGGAATTTCTTACATATAAAAGACTATGGACCCTATGCTGTCGTCTTTACTCAGGTAAAAGGCCATTATTATTATTGTTACTGAAGTATAAAATAGGAAACACAGAAATCAACCAACGACCCTGCTTCAAATGGCTGAGAATTTAGACAAAGATCTGAAAAAAATAAAATTGTAATTTAGAATGTTTTTGCTTGTTTTACACGTGTATGCATACGGGTGGTGACTACGGGTGTTATATTGACAGACTAGACTTTGTTAGCTGGAAAAAGAGTTTTCAGGAGGTATCTGAATGAAGAGATCATACTGGAGCAGAGATATTGTTCTAAATAAGGGGTAGGCAACCTATGGCACATGTGCCAAAGGCGGCACACGAGCTGATTTTCAGTGGCACTCACACTATCCGGCCACCAGTCCGGGGTGCTCAGCATTTTAATTTAATTTTAAATGAAGCTTCTTAAACATTTTAAAAACCTTATTTACTTTACATACAACAATAGTTTAGTTATATATTATAGATTTGTAGAACGAGACCTTCTAAAAACATTAAAATTTATTACTGGAACACGAAAACTTAAATTAGAGTGAATAAATGAAGACTCAGCACACCACGTCTGAAAGGTTGTCAACCCCTGTTCTAAACATTGACATCAATGGAAGTATGCCTGAGAATGCACTGTAGGATTCAACCCCATGTAAATAAAAGGCATTTTACAACGTGAACAAATCAGAAAAATGCTGGCACTTCCCTTTATGATATTCAATTCACACTTGCCTTTTTTCCGTAAATTCCTGGTGGTCCTTGATCTCCCTTAGGACCCCTTTCACCCTACAACAAAATAAGCATTATTTTGCTTTTACAATTTGAGCTAATTATATACGGCTACAAACATGATGTATTCCAACTCACTGTTTGCTTAACAAAGAGCTGGCCAAAAAGAAGGAATCCCTTTCCATTAATTTTGTTTGAATTTTTAAGGAAAAGCTCTCTCATACTGGGACGAAACACCAAAAACAAACATTTTCACAGAAAGGGATTTTAAGAAAGATTCTGTTTCAGAAGAACTGAAACAGAACTTTTTTTGGCTTCCCAGCTGGCCTCAGGAAAAGCTCTTGTCAATTCCACAGTTCCACTCTTCCTCCCTGCTAACAACTCATTACAGGAGCCAGAGAGGCAATGTGCATCTCAGTTCCCTGGAGCTAGCGGGGGAAGGTGAGGAGGCAGAGTGGCCCATGCTTTGCTGTCTTTTGACAGAAGTCTAGTCAAATCTGTAATAGATTCAGCAAAACATTTTGTTCTACCAAAGTGACATTTTCTGACAAAACTAAGAAATACATAGTCCAGATCTAAATGGGTATATGACTATCTGAAAAACAGTCTGATAAAGAGTCCAGGATGATAAACTAAATGTGACTTCAGAGTGGCAAACTCTTGCAAACAAAGAACATAATTGTGCATGATGGTGAGCATTTTCTGCAAGGTACAGATGGCCTATGAAGTACCACATGCTTAGTACCTCTGGGGCAGTGGTTCCCAAACTTTAACAACCTGTGAACCCCTTTCACTACAATGTCAAGTCTCGCGAACCCCCTCCTAAAAATGAATATTTCCAGGGATTTTCTCCTTTATCTGAGTATAAATTATAAAAGCAGTGATCTCGGAAATATAAAATTTGTTTTTATGACGCTTATTACATATTATGCATAATGATTATTATTACATATTATTATATAATGATATTATTTATCATTACAGTATTTTTATTACATTATGAAAATAGCAACACTCTTCCAAGATCTCACTTTTGTATCTTGTATCACTTTGAATAAGCCTATTATAAGACAAGGCTCCTATATTTCATCAAGGAGTATCAGATGTGAAACAGCATGAAGGTATTTAAGATGCCAACTCAAAGAGTTCCTCCTACACAAGCATTCAGGTCTTGAGCAGTCCAGGCAAACAACGCACATTAAAACAAAGCTTAAACTAGTTCTTCATAATAATTTAAAAAAAAAAAAAACACTAGCTATTTATTTAATTTTAAAAACAGCAAAAAATCTCCACCTCCCTTTCCATTGCTTATAAGGAGTCTTGAAGTTTTAATCTTCTCAGTGTGACAGATATGCTTGCTTTGATCTGCTTAGCTCTTGGAAGTCCAGGGGCTCTGTGCTGCTGGCCCCATGCTGCCCAGCATCCCTAGGGACAGCTCTCTTCGCCATTAGGAAATTTTTTCCCCAAGAACCCCCTGTAACATTTTGCGAGCCCCCAGGGGTTCACGAACCCCAGTTTGGGAACCACTCTCTGGGGACATGTTCAACAACTAATAGGTTTAATGCCTGTGTTTCCAACAGGAGCTGCTGGGCACTGAGCACTTTTGGAAATCTGGTCACTTCATTGAGATCCTAAATGGAAGTTGAAAATCTTTGAAAAGTTGAAAATCTTTGAACAGTTGTGTGTGCTGCACTCTTTTGAAATCTGTCCTGAAAGGTTAAAATAGACATTAGGAGGAACTTTAAGGAGTAAGATCAATTGGGCAGTTGGACACACTAGCAAGAGATGTAGTTAAGAGAACTTCATTATAGAACGTTAAATAAGAATTTTAAGGAATTAATGCAAGAAAGTTCTTCAAAATGCTGGGGGTCAAACTGAATGACCTAAGGAACTTGAATATAATCAATGATTCCATTATTTTGACACTATTTGCAGAGAAGAGGGCTCTAAGTTTTATTAAAATCAAAATTCAAAGCAATTTATATGCAACATGATCCAAAGCCCATAGAAAAAAGAACATTATCAGTATTAGTCTCACCTCTTATCTGTGTTTATAGATAAACTTAAACTTTACACATACAGGTAACTAAAAGCATTTTTAAAAACTATGAAAAGAAGTTATGGAATAATCCAAGATGGATGGATATTTTACAAGAAGCTTTTGATTTCAACCTTTGATGCTGGCATCCCATGTAATCCAGGAAAACCAGGAAATCCACGCTCACCCTAAAACAACAAATATATTAAAATATGTGTATATAAAATAAAATAATATTTTCATAACCCAACTGATTAACAAACCAGGAAAAGACTTAAAACGAAATGGCCTGATACAAACCCACTGAAGTAAATGGAACAATTCTCACTAACGTCCCAAGGCTTTGGAGAAGACCCAGTCTGAACAACATGAGCTAGTGGTGTCAATGTTACCAGTATTTGATAATTATTTGTAATGCTACATTAGTTCTCTTCTCAAGGCCCACTTGTACCACAATGCCTATATCGGCTCAAATAGTAACAGTTCACATTTCTTTATGTAATTACAATACTGAAGTTATATATTGTACATGTGAACACATGTATGTGCATATAACCAACAAACATATGTTTACAACAATTGTATACTGCCATCACCCTTTGCATGTTGCTCATCAGCAGCTTACAAATACACATAAACCAATCTTAGCCCCTAGGAACAGTCAGAGTCCTGCCCTCAATTCTGTTCATTGCTGTGCCATGGGGAGCAAGTGCCATGTAGGAAGGATGCTTTCATACTCATAGACCCCACTTGACACTATTAGGGATCCTGGCTGTTCATTTCCCTGTTGAACTCATCAAAACTCCACCCTAGTGAAAAGAGTGAGTATTTGTGAGCAGGTACAGTATTAGAGACATTAAAAATCAATCAATAAACAAACATATAGGCAGTTCAAATAAGCAATTCCCTTTTTACGGAAAGAAAAACTTGATAAAAGCAATTGGCCATAAAAAAATTAAGTTGTCCACATTTCTGTGGGAAAGCATCATGAGCTTAATTTTGTTTATGAGTTTGGTCTTCCTGTTGTCATTGCAACTGCCAGACGTCAGGATTCTCAATGCTTTTGCTATTGATACTGGAGATATTTATTTGATTATTATTTTCAAGCTCACTTGAACTATTCCAACAGAGGCTAAATTGTATCTCGCTGCCACCTGACCTTAAAAAGCTAGAGAAAGATACTTCAGTAGACAGATTTTATTTTAATCAGGCAACAGAGCATTTGAACATTTACTTTCATTGCCAGTTACCATGGCTTGTCTCTACTTAAATCCACTAACTTTAAATTTAACATTTACATTAGTTTCAGACAACAGAGGAGAAAATTAGAATAAATTATGCTGCCCACTTAGTGATTTTATGTAATATTTCGGGTATAAGATAAGAAGGTATGAACAATGGGCCTGAACTAGAGAAATGTTCAACACCCCCTGAGAGGTGTTAAAACCATTCTGAACCATGCAAGATAATACAAAAAGAAGAACAGGAGTACTTGTGGCACCTTAGAGACTAACAAATTTATTAGAGCATAAGCTTTAGTGGACTACAGCCCACTTCTCGGTATGCATCCGAAGAAGTGGGCTGTAGTCCACTAAAGCTTATGCTCTAATAAATTTGTTAGTCTCTAAGGTGCCACAAGTACTCCTGTTCTTCTTTTTGCGGTTACAGACTAACACGGCTGTTACTCTGAAACTTGTCAAGATAATACAGTTACTTATTGTACTGTACCTGTGGTTCTTCAAGATGTAGTCAGTGTGGCTCCGTAGGTGAGAATGCACTTCATGCATTTGCAACTGGGTTCTTTTTGCTAGCAGTGTCCATTAGGGTTGTGCATGCTCTCAAGTTCCCGTGCAAGGGTGTAAAGAAGGTCGTGGGTTTTACATTGACTATAACATCTTACACCTACACCACAGTTATTGTAGGATAAGTAACTGTTCTTTCTTCAAGTATCTATCAGTGTGTATCCCACTGTATGGGACTGGCAAGGAGTATCTTCTCCCAGATGGTGGATATGAGTATCCATCAGATGTGTTAAATAAAGATTGAAGTACTGCTCTTCCAAAATTAGAATCTTCCCTGGTTGCCGCATCTAGTTCCTGCAGCCAGGGGTCAGCAGGTTATTCCATGTGTCTGTCTTACAAATCTCTGATATGGGCACATTTCTGAAGCAGGCCAACAAGGTTGCCTGTGCTCTGGTGGAGTGTGCCTTAACTTTTGGAAAGAATGCTCACCAGCCAGCTGGTAAAAGGTAAAATGCACTTTGTAAGCCACTTGTAGAGTGTCTGTGAAGAGATCACCTTTGATACAGCCTATATGATCACAAGGACACTGGAAGAGAGCCCGAAAGGCTTAGTCCTGTCTAGGTGGCAGAGTAGCATTCTGGAAACTCTTTCAGAGTGCTTCCCTTAGAATCACTTAAACTATATGCTATTGCAGTTTGAATGCTCTTTAAACTTGTAATAAGGGATTTATGTTAAGGGATTTTGTGCCTTGTTTAGAATTTTTAGGATATACTCTATTAGGGATTATTAGCTACATTCATAAAAAATAAACTTTGATTTGGAAAAGAATAGTGCCTGTGACAATTACTTTACCGGAAGGTTGTACCCATGTCCTTTAATGTTTTTCCTTAATAATCCCAGAAATTTATACCTCAGGAAGGACAATTTAAGGGGGAAATACACAGGTTATTCCAGGAATGCCCAAAAAATTTGGGGGGTAACACCATGAGGGCTTGGATGTTGCTGACTCTATGCCAATGTGATGACAACAAAGAAGACCATCTTGACGGTAAGGTGATACAATAAACATTTTGAAAAGAAGCTCCATGAGATACAAGAGAACCACACTGAGGTCCCGTGTAAGAATCAGGTCTCTAACCAAAGGACAGGCATAAAGGAGACCCCTGATGAATCTCAATACTGTAGGTTGTGAAAAACAGAAACTGGCACATGATGCACTGTCAAATGCACTTTGAAAGAGCTAAATGCCAGTCCCGACTGTTTCAGAAGCAGCATATAGTCCAGAATCATTGTTTTGAGCTGCCCCTATAGAAAACCATTTTTCATTTTGCAAAAAAGGTCCTGCTAATGGAAGCTTTACTGCTTTGCATAAGAATTTCTTGCACCTATCTTGATCACTCTTTTTTAGTGATGCACATCCAAGCCATCAGCTGCAGTGACTTGGTCCGAATTTAGACCTGCAAGCCCCATTCGAGAGCTTGGCAGCTGCAACACAACATCATCCAAGATTGCCTGGCCAGAGCCATCCTGCCACCTGTGGGGAAGGTTGCTGTAAACTCCGCCATCCCCGGAACCAACAGCCAACTGTGACTGGACATCGTCATCAATGAGGACCAGAAGATGATCATCATGGTGGACGTCACAGTGCCGTTCGAGAACAGGACCCTGGCCTTCCACGATGCCCGAGCTTGAAAGGTAGAGAAACCTTTAGTTGAAACCTTGAGAGCTAAGGGTTACCAGGTCCAGACACAAGCACTGATCATCAGAGCCTAAAGAACATGGGACCCCAGTAACGAGCGAGTGCTGAGAGAATGGGGAATCAGTCAACGCTACGCTCGGCTGATGCGGCAACTCGTGGTGTTGGATGCCATCAGGTGGTTGAGGGACATCTACACAGAACACATCACTGGACATCAGCAATACCAGGAGGGATGAGCTGGAGTGCCGATGAGAAGCGCAGTCAGGAAAGTAACAAATACTTTCCTCATGGATTGCATTTTCTAAATGGACAACCAACCTAATTCTCAATTATTGAGGGACAATCTCCACTCATTGATATATTTTGCTTTCCACAAGCAAATCTCTGTACAACTTTTCATGAGTGATGTACCCGAGTATTTGGATTCTAATATCTAAGCTGTATTGTTAAATCTATTCACCTAAATTTGGGTTATTGCTGATTATGTACTCTATGTAGGATATGACTTTTAAAAACTAACTTTGTATTTGTGGATAATCTAAGCACTATACCCAGATGTACAGACACTCTTTTCCCAAACTATGTATTATATAATTTTTTTAACATTAGCTTTAATAAACATTTTAAATCTGACTGTCGTCCTGAGACAGCATGTCTGGTCAAAAAGGAAAGCGAATGGGAGGTTGTCTGGACATCTGGAGTCAGTCTGATGGCCAAAACTGTCTCAGCCAATATTGTTGGGTAAAATCTGTTTCTGACCTGTTTTATGTAATGTCCATCTTGGATTTGTAAAAGGACAGCTAAGCCTCCATCTTGGATACCCTTCTCCTCAGATGATTTAGTGCCCTTTCAGCCTTTTTCAAATCAAGGAGGGGAAAGATCAGGGCAGTTAGAGTCATGTGACAGCCATAATCTGCCTAGCAATTGCAGGTTATTTAGTGAGTGGCATGCCTGTCACTCAAGGCTGTCCATCTGAGTGGCAGCCAGAGTCACACACAGTTCAGCTAGCTGTGAGGAGCCCCAGAGGGACTAGGACTCATAGGACTTTGGATTCTTGGTCTTTATTAACATACTTGCACTCAACTGCTACACACCATTAGTGAGCGCATACTTGCACTGGACTACACGGTCAAGCAGAGACTGCGTGGGCAAGCACTGAAGACCTACCCGAGGGAGAAGATCTACCCAAGAGGGAGAAGATCTGCCCAGAGGACCTGACCAGAGGGAGAAGAATACCCAGTTCCTGAGTTCCTGTTTGGTATCCAGCGCCCCTGATTTTCACCACTAACCCTGTCGGTATCCTGAGTTTTTGTCATTGTGTTCCTGTCTTCAGAATATGGTATTGTAATACCCATTGTGGTTTCCTCTGTTTTACATCCATAGATTAAGGGGTTTAAGGGCTCTGAGCTTCACGCTCTGGTAACTGTTAACAACCAAGTGTGTCTTGCTTATGTTGTTTATTGTCTGAAGGGGGTCCTTGTCTAGTTTAATAACTGTGGCATAATACATGTGTGTGTGTTACATCTTATTCTGCCTCTGTCTTAATAAATCACCCAATGATAGATGCGGGAGGGGGTGGGATCTGCAGACAGCCCATCTTCTGATCTGTGTAGACCATAGTTAAACTGTTCTGGGCTAACAATATGGGGCTATCATGATAACAGTAGCTTTGTCCCTGGGAATCAGGGGATTGGTGAGAAGGTGAAGAGGAAACCTCAAGACCAGCAGAGAAAAAAAAGAAGTATCCAACAGAGATCTTAGACCCATGCTGCCCCTGGAACAAAAGATTCTGCATTTGTCATTCTCAGCTCTGGTGAATAGTTCATAGATTCATAGATTCTAGGGCTGGAAGGGACCTTGAGAGGTCATCGAGTCCAGTCCCCTGCCCTCATGGCAGGACCCAATACTGTCTAGACCATCCCAGATAGACATTTATCTAACCTACTCTTAAATATCTCCAGAGATGGAGATTCCACAACCTCCCTAGGCAGTTTATTCCAGTGTTTAACCACCCTGACAGTTAGGAACTTTTTCCTAATGTCCAACCTAAACTTCCCTTGCTGCAGTTTAAGCCCACTGCTTCTTGTTCTATCCTTAGAGGCTAAGGTGAACAAGTTTTCTCCCTCCTCTTTATGACACCCTTTTAGATACCTGAAAACTGCTATCATGTCCCCTCTCAGTCTTCTCTTTTCCAAACTAAACAAACCCAATTCTTTCAGCCTTCCTTCATAGGTCATGTTCTCAAGACCTTTAATCATTCTTGTTGCTCTTCTCTGGACCCTCTCCAATTTCTCCACATCTTTCTTGAAATGCGGTGCCCAGATCTGGACACAATACTCCAGTTGAGGCCTAACCAGCGCAGAGTAGAGCGGAAGAATGACTTCTCATGTCTTGCTCACAACACACCTGTTAATACATCCCAGAATCACGTTTGCTTTTTTGCAACAGCATCACACTGTTGACTCATATTTAGCTTGTGGTCCACTATAAACCCTAGATCCCTTTCTGCCGTACTCCTTCCTAGACAGTCTCTTCCCATTCTGTATGTGTGAAACTGATTTTTCCTTCCTAAGTGGAGCACTTTGCATTTGTCTTTGTTAAACTTCATCGTGTTTACCTCCGACCATTTCTCCAATTTGTCCAGATCATTTTGAATTATGACCCTATCCTCCAAAGCAGTTGCAATCCCTCCCAGTTTGGTATCATCTGCAAACTTTATAAGCGTACTTTCTATGCCAATATCTAAGTCATTGATGAAGATATTGAACAGAGCCGGTCCCAAAACAGACCCCTGCGGAACCCTACTTGTTATACCTTTCCAGCAGGATTGGGAACCATTAATAACTACTCTCTGAGTATGGTTATCCAGCCAGTTATGCACCCACCTTATAGTAGCTCCATCTAAGGTTGTATTTGCCTAGTTTATCGATAAGAATATCATGTGAGACCATATCAAATGCCTTACTAAAGTCTAGGTATACCACATCCACTGCTTCTCCCTTATCTACAAGATTCATTATCCTATCAAAGAAAGCTGTCAGATTGGTTTGACATGATTTGTTCTTTACAAATCCATGCTGGCTATTCCCTACCACCTTACCACCTTCCAAGTGTTTGCAGATGATTTCCTTAATTACTTGCTCCATTATCTTCCCTGGCACAGAAGTTAAACTAACTGGTCTGTAGTTTCCTGGGTTGTTTTTATTTCCCTTTTTATAGATGGGTACTATATTTGCCCTTTTCCAGTCTTCTGGAATCTCTCCTGTCTCCCATGATTTTCCAAAGATAATAGCTAGAGGCTCAAATATCTCCTCTATTAGCTCCTTGAGTATTCTAGGATGCATTTCATCAGGCCCTGGTGACTTGCAGGCATCTAACTTTTCTAAGTGATTGTTAACTTGTTCTTTTTTTATTTTATCTTCTAAACCTACCCCTTCCCATTAGCATTCACTATGTTAGGCATTCCTTCAGACTTCTCGGTGAAGACCGAAACAAAGAAGTCATTAAGCATCTCTGCCATTTCCAAGTTTCCTGTTACTGTTTCTCCCTCCTCACTGAGCAGTGGGCCTACCCTGTTCTTGGTCTTCCTCTTGCTTCTAATGTATTGATAAAAAGTCTTCTTGTTGCCTTTTATTCCTGTAGCTAGTTTGAGCTCATTTTTTGCCTTTGCCTTTCTAATCTTGCCCCTGCATTCCTGTGTTGTTTGCCTATACTCATCCTTTGTAATCTGTCCTAATTTCCATTTTTTATATGACTCCTTTTTATTTTTTAGATCATGCAAGATCTCGTGGTTAAGCCAAGGTGGTCTTTTGCCACATTTTCTATCTTTCCTACTCAGCGGAATAGTTTGCTTTTGGGCCCTTAATAGTGTCCCTTTGAAAAACTGCCAACTCTCCTCAGTTGTTCAGGCAGTACCGCTCATGGACTATATGGGGGACAGGCCTTACTCAATGCTGGCAAGAACATATGCCTTGGCAACAGTGATGAGAGATATAGCTCCTCCATAAGTAGTGCAACGGGTCCAGTACTGATGGAGTCTGCTGCATCGCAGTCTGCTCCTTTTTGCTTTGCTTCAGTGCTAGACAAGCTTTGGAGGATTAATCCTCTGATGCCTCCCTGTTTCTACTTATGTGAAAAGACAGAGCTCTTCCTCTGAGCAGCCTCTTTCTATGGCCTGCTTCGAAACGTGTGGCATCGCCTTTAATATTGACGGTTGTGATACCCAGATTTGATGCTGCTGTCAGTACCAGCTCCTTACTTATATCTGATTTCTTTACTGAAGTCTTAGTAATCATTCTGCCTTCTCTATGAGGCATTGGATGGTTTGATCAGTATGAAGTTTTTGAATTTAGATCGTCTGAGTCCAATGTCACTCATAGATTGTTCTAAGAGATGGAACTTGAGTCTGGCATATTGTGACTTTCTGGTTTGAGTGAAGAACAAAAAGGCATCTGCTTGGGATGTGGGATTTTCCCAGGCAGAAGAAGCACTTGCTCTGCTAGTCTTTAAGAAAAGTTAGTCCATCACAGGACAAGCAAGACTTGAAGGGCACAGGGTTCTGAGTCCACCATCTTGAAGTCATTGTACAGAGAGGTTTGTATGGTCAAGGTACATTACAGAGGGCTCTTTTCAAAATTGCCATCCAGAAGAGGATTATTCTGTCCAAGAAATTGTAAGTGAAAGAGAGAAGGCTGTTCTGAAATGTTTCAGAAGTTTAGAAAAAGATCGCTCACACTAGAGATTTCAGCAGATAGGGACACTGCCAGGTTCCATTTTGCTGTCATGGGTAGTAAGAGGGAACCAGGGAAGGATCATGGTCACCTCACCCTTTATGCTCTCATGTGGGTGCACCAGATGGCTCAGGTTGCATGCAGAGTCCTGATGGACACTGCTAGTGAAAAGAATCCAGTCTTACGTGCAGGCACAACTACAATGGGATCCACACTGACACACAATCAAAAAAGAATGGACACATACTGTACTAAAAAGCAATAAACACAAGGAAAGGGACCTTCTCATGAAGAAGTTGACTTAAATGTCAAGATTCATGCAGGCAGTAATTTAGGCCTGTGCAGAGTCCAGGGGGCCTCTACACTGGTGCACAGGTCCACCCACACATTCACACATGACAGGATGCTGGCCCTAGTAATAACAATTTATAAGATAGTACTATCAGGCATGTCTTCTTACATGTAATTAAGTGTTTAAAACAGGCAGTTTTAAATACAGTCTAACTGTACATATTTAAGAGTAAAATACCTGCAGATCTTGTAAAAACAATCTTCCTACTTCCATTGCCCTTGATTAAAAGTGAATGTAGCCATAATTTATGTTCATTTAATTATGGATTAACTAAAACAGTCTGCAACAGAAACGCCTAGCTTTAAATTAACCAATGTGGAAACGCCTAGAAGTAATGGGATGAAATTAAGAAATGAAAATGTAGGCCGAATATCAGGAAAACATTCCTAATGGTGAGAACTACTCTACAGTGGAAAATATTTCTAAGGAAAGTGGTGGAAGCCCCATGTCTTGGCACATTTCAAGCCAGGCTGGACAAACGATGAGAAAATATATTTTAAAACACAATCCTGCAGTGGCAGGGGAATAGACTAGATGACCTAAGAAGTCTTTTTCATCTTTAATGTCTAACTCTCTGAAACAGGAAAAAACGTCAAGAGTGAAAAAAAGGAATAAAATCATTACTGAATATTGCCCATTACTGACTGAACAATTTTGTTTAACATGAGAGCCCCAATGAAGCAAAGCACATAAGCACATATTTAACTTGAAGCATATGATTAAATGCTGTGCTGAACAAGGGGCCTTAATAAGATTTAACAACCTGCTTTGCTGAATTAGGGCCCTAATAATAAGGAAATCCTGGGGGCTATCTTTAGGCCTGAAGAGAGAAAGGAGATGGAAAAGAACAATTTCATTAATCATAGATAACCTGCTATTCAGGCATATGTCAATATCACTTTCCATCTACTACACTTTTTAAAAATGAAATTAGCAGTCACATTAAAGGTCTTAACTGACAGTATTATTGTATATACAACAATATTTTAAAGATAATACATCTTATTAAAAATGGAAATACTATTCTAAGAATAAAATTCCAGTTCTGACTTTATTGTCTTGGTAGTAAACCACTTTTAAACTAGTTTCACATGGAAATACCAAGGCCGTTACTTGTACTAAGCAAGGACTGTAAATATTAAAGTAACTTTTTACCTTTGCACCATCTCTCCCTGCCTCTCCCTTGATACCTTGTAAGCCACGGGGCCCCTAAGAGAGAAAAAATATACACATTTAAATTTTTGTACTCATTTCTTTTACAGATAAGGACCAGATCCTGTAAGTGCTGCACACTCTGGACTCTCAATGAAATAAATGGAAATAGTATGAGTACTTACAGGATTTGGCTTAGATTTCCACATTGTAGAAAAGACAAAAGGAGCTTACTTGAATCCCTGGGGATCCTGGAACACCTGGAGTTCCTGCTATTCCTTGATATCCCTAAGAAAAAAACCCAAGACATTATAGCTAACTATATGCAGAAGTTTGCAAACAATTATTTAAAATATCTTAGTTACAGCAACTGAGTTGGTAACACAGACTAAGGTTAAGGCTGCAGAACTACAACAGTTTCCATTAGAATCTCATGTTTGAGACTCATATTTCAACTTTGTGGAACTTTCACTTTTGGAGCTGAAATTTGCCATTCTGTCTTCACTGAAGGTGAATTTTTCTCATGAGTAAGCAAAACACCTTCAGTTGCTTTAGAATTCTTGACAAGCAAGAGAATGGAGGGGAATGTATCACACATTTTTATTTTTCCATTGTAAAAAGACAAAAAACCCATACACACGGGTCTTTTATATGAAGCTAATCAAAAACTGGCTGAACTTTGAAACTCAAATTTGGTTATAGAAAATAAGCCTTATAGACGAGACCTTGCTTTGCTATGTTTAAAATAACTGCTTTTAAAATAAACAGTTAATAATAATAATGCTGCATTGAGCATGTGCAGTTTGAAAATTCTGTTAAGCTGTCAACTATACACTTAAAGATAAGTGACAGGGCATGCTGGCCCTTTAAGAGCAGGAGCAGGCACTGTTTCGGGGAACAAGTGATATGAGGGAAGGGGATTAGGAATAGGAATGAGAATTTAAGATAGTTTCAGTGATGGTAATCTCCGGCATCACTCTCTAGCAACTGGCACTGGAGGAAGAAGAGATTACTGAAACAATGCCCTCATGGTACTTAAGCGATGTGACCCTTTGTCTGTCTTAACAGAAAAGAGAGTTGCCCCATTAATTGCAAGGGTGGGTTGGCCAGCATTTAAGTCCATGCCCCCCTCCACACACACACAAACACACACACACACAGGAAGGGTTACCTGCTCCACCAAAGAAACACTTAAGAGTAACTACTACAGTCGCTGGACCATGCCTTGCACAAAGCTTTGCAATGAGAGGTGACCTCATGTTTAAAAGTGGCAGGGCTTTACAGGCAGCCTTTAAACATAAGGCTCAATGGGTAGTGATCAATGGCTCCATGTCTAGTTGGCAGCCAGTTTCAAGCGGAGTGCCCCAAGAGTCGGTCCTGGGGCTGGTTTTGTTCAATATCTTCATTAATGATCTGGAGGATGGTGTGGACTGCACCCTCAGCAAGTTTGCAGATAACACTAAACTGGGAGGAGTGGTAGATACGCTGGAGGGTAGGGATAGGATACAGAGGGACCTAGACAAATTAGAGGATTGGGCCAAAATCAACCTGATGAGGTTCAACAAGGACAAGTGCAGATCACTCAGGATGGAAGAATCCCATTCACTGTTATAGATTAGGGACTGAATGGCTAGGAAGCAGTTCTGCAGAAAAGGACCTAGGGGTTACAGTGGACGAGAAGCTGGATATGAGTCAACAGTGTGTTCTTGTTGCCAAGAAGGCTAACGGCATTTTGGGCTGTATAAGTAGGATCATTGCCAGCAGATCGAGGGACGCGATCGTTTCCCTCTATTCGACACTGGTGAGGCCTCATCTGGAGTACTGTGTCCAGTTTTGGGCCCCACACTACAAGAAGGATGTGGAAAAATTGGAAAGAGTCCAGCAGAGGCAACAAAAATGATTAGGGGGCTGGAGCCCATGACTTATGAGGAGAGGCTGAGGGAACTGGGATTGTTTAGTCTCCAGAAGAGAAGAATGAGGAGGGATTTAATAGCTGCTTTCAACTACCTGAAAGGGGGTTCCAAAGAGGATGGAGCTAGACTGTTCTCAGTGGTAGCAGATGACAGAACAAGGAGTAATGGTCTCAAGTTGCAGTGGGCGAGGTTTAGGTTGGATATTAGGAAAAACTTTTTCACAAGGAGGGTGGTGAAGCACTGGAATAGGGAGGTGGTGGAATCTCCTTCCTTAGAGGTTTTTAAGGTCAGGCTTGACAAAGCCCTGGGCTGAGATGATTTAGTTGGGGATTGGTCCTGCTTTGAGCAGGGGGTTGGACTAGATGACCTCCTGAGGTCCCTTCCAACCCTGATATTCTATGATTCTATTATAAGCAGGGAAGGAGGAGAAGGTGAGCTTTCATTTGACTCAGTTGAAGTAACATATGCTTCCAACATACAAAATAAGGCCATGTCTACACCAGCACTTTTGTCGGTAAAACGTATGTGAAAAAAACACCCCTCTGAGCGACATAAGTTACACTGACAGAAGCGCCGATGTGGACAGTGCTACCGCCGCTCGTTGGAGGTGGTTTAATTATGTTGACGGGAGAGCTCTCTCCTGTCGTCAATAGCATCTATATGAATAATCTTACAGTGGCACAGCTAAACCGGTACAGTTGTGCCACTGTAAGTTCACCAGTATAGATATGGCCTAAGATAGAAGGAGGAGTTGTCCTCTGACAGAATAGGAAGAAAAAGAAGTGGAATTTTTGCTTACTGTAAAATGACTACTTCTACTGTAAAATTTTGAGAAACTAAAAATGCTGAGAAGACAGACAGTCCCAAATTCACTAAAACAAAGTTCTAGTACCAAATCTCTGTACTGGTAAAGAAGAACTAATGGAACCATTTCATAAGTCTTTTTTGTTTTCTATACAACAATAAACGTGTTGTATAGTCGTGTAACTAATAAACAAAGCCAAAATTACTGTCTGGGACAATGCTTGCCATACCCTTTTCCAGAAAGAAATTTGAGCAGATGCCCTAAAATCCAAACTGGTAATGTTTAACAAAGAAGGGAACAGAACTCTAGGGCTCTGTCACACATCTATCCTATAGCAAGTCTTTCCCTTTTAGTGCCCAGAGATAGTTCTTGCAGAATAAGCTTTAACTGAAAATGGAGGAGCATTCCCAGCTTGCCTATAAGCCTCAAAAATAGCTGAAACAATTCAACTAGCCAAGGATGCCTTAAAAACTGTCTGTCCCTTTATTTCTTATCCAAGAAAAACAAAAAGTTTGTCTGACTTTCTGTAAGAAATAGTCATATATAAATAAAATTTTAGTGCACTTTTCAGATCTAAGAAATGCAATTTCCTCTCCTCCTTTTTCTTATTGGGAAGGATCATAGGGAGGGAAGAATAATTTCCTGGCTGAATTTGATTTCAGAATACACTATGTGAATGGAAGATAGAAGAGGGAGTCCTGACACCAACTTGGCCTTCTGAAATGGCAAATTTAGCTCAGAGATAGACCTTGTAACATGATCTCACTGCAAACAGAACAAATGGCTCTGAAAAAGGTTGACCTAGTGGAAAGATGGAACAGGGAAACTACAAGTAAAAAAAACTCAAAAGGAGGTTCACACAAAGCTAAGATGACAAGAATTAACCTCCAGAGCAGAACTAACCTAAAGTTTGTTTTATTGACTACAGACACATTGGAAACTGGAATTACCAGGATCAGCTTTAATACACTGGCACTCTTTTTGTAATAGCATCTGTTAGTTAAATTATCCTGCAGGAAGGGAGTACTTTATTGAAATATTTGACTACCATCAAGCCACATAACCTACACACAGGGAAAGAGACCAACACACAGAGAATGGATTAAAAAACCAAGAAGAAACAGAAATGACAAGTGATCATAATCTAGTTGGTGTAAATGAAACATGCTGGGGTAATTCTCACAATTAGGGCCCTACCAAATTCATGGTCAATTTCACGGTCATAGGATTTTAAAAATTGTAAATTTCATGATTTCAGATATTTAAATTTGAAATTTCACAGTGTTATAATTTTAGGGATCCTGACCCAAAAAGGAGTTGTGGGAGGGCTGCAAGGTTATTGTGGGGGGTGGGAGGGTTGCATTACAACTACCCTTACTTTTGCGGTGCTGCTGTCAGCGGCGCTGCCTTCAGAGAGTGGTGGCTGCTGGCCGGGAGCCCAGCTCGGAAGGCAGAGCCGCGGCCAGCAGTAGCGTAGAAGTAAGAATGGCACGGTATGGTATTGGCACCCTTACTTCTGCACTGCTGCTGGCAGAATGCTGCCTTCAGAGCTAGGTGCCTGGCCAACAGCTGCCACCCTCTGGCCACCCAGCTTTGATCACAGCACAGAAAAGGGTGGCAATACCATGACCCCGCTAAAATAACCTTGCAATCCCCCTGCAACTGCCTTTTGGGTCAGGACAGCCAGTTTAAGAAACACTGGTCTCCCCTGTGAATTCTGTATAGTATAGGGTAAAAGCACACAAAAGACCAGATTTCATGGTCCGTGACACATTTTTCCATTGCCATGAATTTGGTAGGGCCCTACTCATAACTCACAGAGATGGGCAATCAATGCAGCAACCTTTTTACTTTCTACACAGGTGGCCATCAGCATAACTCCTCAAACTTCAACCTCTGCACTGGTTCCCAGGTGAATATAGAGTTCAAATCAATATCTCTTTCCTGATATTCAAAGCCCTCAATGAGAGTGTACCTAGCTACTTGAAAGATTGCTTCTCCCTCTATGAGTATGACCTATCGTGACAATCATATTCCACTCGAAGCACAAAAGTGTTAAATACAGGGGGCACCTCATGAACACAGGAGAGAACTTCCATGGGAGCTGGGCAGGGCTATGGAACTCACTTCCAGAGGAGCTAAAAATGATCACTAAACTTGCCACATTCAGAATTAAATGCAAAACCCACCTCTAAGACTTGGTTTTTCCACAGTCCATGGCTTACTTACTTTTACACACACACACACACACACACACGCTTATCCAGTATGAACAAGTTATTCTCTCTCTCACACTCACACACCTCTGCTGCACTGGTGTACATCTGGAATAAGTCAGATAAACAGACATTTATACATGTATCTGACTTATTCCACATGTACACTAGTGCAACTCAGACAGACATGTTTCATGAAAACTTATTTTCAAATTGTCCTGGATAGGAACTGTGACACCCTGGCACCTCCTTATTCACCACTGTCATGTAATTAGGATCCGTTTTGCACAAAGTATGCTTTGTGAAGTATCGTTCTAAAAGTCTTGATTTGCTAGACATTAATACCACATTGGCTTGTATGTGCTATCATCGTATGTGAAGTTATGAAGTTTGGCTATGTATGTGTTACTGAAACGTGTTGTGGGGTTGAAAACACCTACAAGCAGCCTTTCAGGTACAACAGTAAAAAGGCCAAACAATGTCAATGGCTTATTGAGGAAATGGACACAAACACAAGGATTACCCCAGGAACTGTGTACCTCTCAGAGACAGCACTACACAATGTGAACTGTTTGATCCAGGTCTCAGCAAAAGAGCTTTCCAGTAAATGGGAAGAAGATATAAAAGGGGGAAATAAAATCATGATGATACCTCACTCTCCCTACAACAACACATCTGGAAACATCTGAGCAACAAAGACTGAATTGGGGGAAGTGATGGTCCCTAAAGGGATTTCTAGCCTGTGTATCAAAACCCAAGCTGCAAAGCACAGGCAGCTTGTGCCTTAAGAATCTTCCAGCTTGTTTATCACTCAGGGTGAGAATTTGCTAATTCATATCCTACCTATCTTATATGTTAAGTTCAGTTTGCGGTTTTGTTTATTTACTAGGTAATCTGCTTGCTATCACTCATAATCACTTAAAATCTATATCCTTTTGTAGTTAATAAAAACTTATTTTATTTTTTAATCCAAATCAGTATGCGTTTGACTAAGGTATCTGGGGAAAATCTTAGTTTGGTTGCCACAAGTGTGCATGGTTCTCTTCACATTGAGGGAGAGGCGGACCAGGTATTAAACCCATATACTGGCCATATTTGACCAGGGCAGGACGGTACTGCTCTGGGGTCCTAGGCTGGGAGGCTGGTGGTTAGAGAGCCTACATGTGACTTCAGCTAGGTGTGTCCCTACCTGTGTGAATGCTGGTGAAAGAGCAAGCTTGGAGGGCTTTGCAACTTGTCACAGCAGCACAGTGTGAGAGGAAGCCCAGGCTGGTGGGTCAGAGGGCTCAGTGGTACCCCAGTCCCAGGTGGCACCCAGGGAGAACCCGTCCCAGGAACAACATGGCTTGAAAAGAAAAAGGGTGGAAGAACTGTAGAGAAAGAAAAAATCAGGATAAGCAACAATGTTCTGAGATGTGAGGAGGTACTTAGTTTTGGCTGGTAGATCCAGTTTTATTTAACAGCTTTAATAGTAATCTGGAAAAGTAAATAGCATATTAATAAATTTGCAAATTCTAAATTGAGAGGCACTGCAGTCACAAGTGAGGACAGAGAAATTACATAAAAAGGGATCAAGAGAAATTAGAAATATGGCCATAGAAAGAAATGAGATGGAAAATTGCAAGCTAATCCATCTTCTGAAGGAAAAAAAACCCAGTCATTCAATCAGAAGGAGAAACACGGAAAGCAATATTTCAAAAGGAATTTTAGGAGAAATTTGCAATGCAATAGGGCAGCAAAAGGACAATCCAGGTTTACACTGCACAAAAGGCATCTCGCATCAGAGGAAATAGAAATAAAAAATGTAAGGCTCTGATGAGTGTGTTTGGAATACTGCATCAATTCTTGGGACCTTATTACTCAAAAAATGCTGCTGTAGTCAGTAGGCTCTGAGAAGAGCAATACAATTATTAGGAGCTGAAGAAAACAAGACCAGACAAAACATTGCAAGAGAGGATCTCAAACTTTTTCATAAGGTAGTCTCTCCATTAAGATGTGGTCTATCTTGTGGACTTCCAGTTACATCCGCACTCGCAGTCATAAGGATGACTTCCCTTCTTACTCACAGAATTCCCATGGTGACTAAAGTAATTGCTTCAGCAAAAAATATTAGGAAAGCATTTGATGTATTTTGTTGAATGTGATAGCTGTTTTGGCCATTTATTTTTTAAAAATTGCTGTTCTTTTAATCTCCGCCTCCTATTGGTTATGTTCTCTCTTCCCTGAACCTCTGCACATGTTCCTCTGTTGCCTTGTCTCCCTTCTCTTTTCCTCCCTGTTGCCTGCTCCTTCTCTATCAATGCACTTGCTTGTCTATTACTTGTTTCCCTTTTTCCTTGCTCTTCTTGACATGTTGCCCAGCTACCTGGTCTTCTCCCCTCGACCTACTTGATCAACTGCCTTGCTCATTTCTCCCTTGCTGCCTTGCACATTCTTATTCCACTGGTGACCCAAAATGGCAAAAGAACCTTCCATTTCCACTTCTTCTCTCATTGTATAGCAATAGGTCTGAGTACAGTCTAGGGCCATTTCACTACTGTACAGATACAGCTGTGCTGCTGTAAGAGCGCTCATGTAGTTGTGTTATGTCGATGAGAGAGAGCTCTCCATCGACATAATAAAACCAGCTCAAAGAGCAGAGGTAGCTATGTCAATTGGAGAGAGTCTGCTGTCACCAGAGCACTGTGCATATGAGCACTTATGCCAGCAAAACTTATGTCACTCAGGGGGGTGTTCTTTCACTTCCCTGAAAGACAAAAGTTTAGCTGACATAAGTGCTAGTGTAGACCTGGGCTAAGTTGGCTCCAAATTTCCAGCTACTTTTACAGGCCTCCAGGTTTACCACTGTAGTGAAGATCCTGAACATTTATTGAAAGAGGTGAAAACAAGGAGCAGACTCAACATCATTCACAGACCACCACCAAGTGCTTTGCAGACCACCAATCACTCTGGTAACCACTACGCTAGAGAATACATGGAAAGGAATAACTATGTATTTCTAAAATTGTATGATTATGTGAGGATTTCAGCTATATGACTGCCAATAGGAGGAACATATCTAAACTCCTGACTCAGTAGTTGTTCTTGCCTACATATAATTTAGCTCTTGAAAATGTAAAAAGTGACAAATAAGGACATATGCCGCATAAGCAAGAGGGGAATTTTGTGTTACTTTCATGAAAGGTTAAGCTATACAGATCAGAAAATTTCTATAAACAAGGCCATGTTAATTAGAAGAATCCAGAAATGAATGTGTACTCTATTTAAAATAATAATCTAGAATGGTAATGAACTATCCAGGTCTGGAGTGGCCCCTCTCTGCCTTCAAAGTAAATGTGTGGTGTTTAAGAAGCCTAATTTACAGTACGAATTTCCCAATATGAAGGAAATTTCAGAACATTAGGGGATGGTACTTGACACTTAGGGATATTTTAGTGACTATATTTCCTGTGGGAAGAGGTAGGTCGCATGAGGCCACATACTACCAAGTAATTATTTCGTGGACTCAAGGGCAGCATTTGGCTGCATAACCGTCAAGGATTGTGGCGCTTTCATAGGACAGAAGCTGTAGAGGCTGGATGGAGCCCGAAGTGTAAATTCAAGCTCACCACATGCCCACAGATGGGTGGCAAGAGGGGTCCTAAGTACACAAGAAAGTAATGCCCAGAACCTCAAAGATATTTAGGCACCTAACTCTCATTGATTACTATTAACTTTTTTTTCTTTTTAAAATGCTGTTGCTGTTTCTGGCTACTATACAAAGTTCATTGTGTAAGTATTAAACCATCACAAATATTAGTAACAGAGAGTCCTGTGGCACCTTTAAGACTAACAGATGTATTGGAGCATAAGCTTTCATGGGTGAATGCCCACTTCGTCGGATGCATGTCGGACGATGCATGTCCTGTGCATGCATGCATGCATCCAACGAAGTGGGCATTCACCCACGAAAGCTTATGCTCCAATACATCTGTTAGTCTTAAAGGTGCCACAGGACTCTCTGTTGCTTTTTACAGATCTAAACTAACACAGCTACCCCTCTGATACTTGACAAATATTAGTGACATTTGGATAGTAAGCATGTAACAAAATCCTGCAGCTCAATGTAAAAGGAAAGACTAGAACCTTCAAAAGGTACTTTATTAGGTGAGACTTTTGATAGCTTTAAGAATGTCAAGAACAGTAATCTGAATACTGAGTTTGCAGCTGGATATCTCAGTAAACTCAACCTTGCCAGGTTTAAAGTTCTTCATCACTTACTGAACACTGTAAAAAGACAATAAAAGCTTTTAAAATTCCATGAATGAAGCTAAATAGGAGACTGGAAAATAGCCCAGACTTGTCAACCATCTGTTCAGAGTTCAAATTTTATGAATTAGTGTTTTCATGCATTCTTTTCAACAAGCAGGTCAATAACCTATCTTCTTTATTGCCCTTAAGTATCCTTTGCGTAAGAGCAGAAGATGCTGTTTTATCATGGTAATATTTTGAGTTCTTCCCTGACACATATAAAGAATCCCTTGGAACAGAGAACAGCCTTTGGGACTGCAAAGTCAGGGAGGCCCTTGAATGTTCTATGGGCCAGCTACTCCAGCCTTCTTTCTCAGCTGGATAAGGGCCCATTACAATTACTACTTAGATTAAAATAAAATTTTAGACTCATTTACAGAAGCTATTTCTATTGATACTGGTCTGTGATAATTTAGGTCAAGAAATTTTGAGAGAGTAGAAATATTTCTCTCTTTATTATGGTACTACAGGTTCTCATTTCTGTGCTTTTGAAGTCAATGGGACTACTCTCGTGAGTAAAGATTGTATAATTGGGCCCAGCCATGCTCATTCTAAGTACTTCAACTAACGTTAAGCTATAGGAATGGGTACATTAAGTAGAGCTGGTGATTACAGCAAAAACAAAACAAAACAAAACAGAGAACTTCAGCGACTATTTTTTCACATTTAACAAATGCACTTTGATCGTGTTTGGATCCCACTAACATTCATTTTCCATGAATATTCTAGGAAACAAGTTTACTATGGAAATATTCAGGGAAACAGCTAATTTTAGAGTAATGTTTGAGAATATTCATGAAAAGCAAATTCTGAATTTGTCTAACACAAGAAACCCAATTCTAAGGGATACACACATCTACTCAGAAGATATACACATACAATATAGTTTCTATATCCAACCAACACTAAATAACATAGTTAAATTGTGAATATTGAACACTTGCAACGAACTGCTCATGCATGATCTTTAAACCATAGACAATTCATTGTAATTATTTGAAACTAAGCTATTTTTTAAATGAAAAAATAAATAAATTAAATACATTCTTTATGTAAACAAAGAAACAAGCAACACTTGTTGCCCCACCATACAGTTCAGAAACAATGAATATCAGAAAGAGAGAGGCAAACTGGAGGGAGTTTAGAGAAGAGCATCAAAACTGATCTGGGGTCTGGAAGTACTCACTTCCCAGGCAAGATTATAAAATACTACATCATAACCTCAAGTTTTTCATACACACATAATTTGATTAAACAAATAACATGAACATGATAACCATCTGCAAGCATATTACGGGGTAAGAGCCAAAAAGCCTTAGGGTGCCTCAAGGGGATATAATCAGGAATAACAAGATTAAAATGAGCAAAGGAAAATGTATGCTAAACAAGACACATTTCCTAACACTAAGGTCCTAGATACTATGGCAAGGGACACTACTGAAAAAATGAAGATAAACAGATACAGAGGTCTATTAGACTGCACAAAGGTCTCCCACATGGACGGGTAAAAGTCCCATCGTTCAAGTCTAAAAAACTAGACTGGAAAGCACTCAAGAATCTACTGTAAGAAACAATAATGCACTGGCTAGGGTTGGAGATGACCTAATAGGTCTGCGATTTGTTCTTACAAAGAACAAGTGCAAATAGCGACAGCTGAATATTCGCAAAATAAGTCAGCTCAGAAAACTGAAGCATTTAATCAAAATTACTTCAATTAATATGAGTTTCAATTCAACAAATTGCTGCAATTTGTAATCTCTCACTTTCTGTATTATCAGAGGTTCATAATTTTCCTCTACTGTTTTGAGATAGTTTTGTAAATCTTTTCCATGTTCACAGAATGTCCATCTTTGTAAATCATGACTCATTAGTGGCAAAAAAATCATGACTGCCAATTCCAAGGTTACAGAAAGACAATAGAATCAAGTTATTTTTCCTCCATAATTTGTTATATTACAAGTTATGATTCTCCTGGGAAGATGAATAGTATTGAAACAGAAACCAAGAAACATGAAAGGATATGCAAAAATGACAACAATTGTTTCCCAAAATTGCTTTGAGTACATCTTAACAAAGCCTACAGCAGTAAGCCTTGTTTCTTCAATAAGAAACAGTCAGGAAATGTATACCCTTGTACAAATATCTGTTTTCTGGAAATCTTAAACCACAATACAAAGAATAAATAAAATACAGTCAAATTCTGGCTGATATTGGACAGAGACACATGTTAGAAAACCTGTGGTCAGCAGCTAAAAGCAAAAGAGTGCCGGAATGTTGTCTATAATCCATTTGGCCATCACTAGGTCTTCTAAGTACCTATGGCACATATATTTGTCAAGAATTTCTAAGAACATCCTTCTGCACAGATTACTCCTACTCTTAGGAAGGAACTAAATACACAGGGTTCAGGGCCGGCTCCAGGGTTTTGGCTGCCCCAAGCAGCCAAAAAAAAAAAAAAAAAAAAAAAAAAAAAAAAAAAAGCCGCGATCACAATCGCGATCTGCGGCGGCAATTCGGCAGGAGGTCCTTCGCTCTGAGCAGGAGTAAGGGACCGTCCGCCGAACTGCCGCCGAATAGCTGGACGTGCCGCCCCCCTCCAGAGTGGCCACCCCAAGCACCTGCTTGCCAGGCTGGTGCCCGGAGCCGGCCCTGACAAGGTTGTGCACATAAGGATGGTTGTGGCCAAAATAAAGGTACAAATTGCTAATGATTTTGCAGAGAAAATGCAAATTCAAGGAAAAGAGTGGAATTAGACCTAATTCCTGAGTGATTGAGGAATGGGCAAAGCCTTGACTTAGCCCACTGGCCAGCCCACAGGATGTGAAAATTTGCAGCTTGTATAGGACAGCAGAAAATTACTACTCCCCTCAAACAAGGGGGAAACAGTGAGGGAATTTTGCCTCAGGGAGGTGTCTAAGTCATAACGCCTCCAGGGACTATTACTAAGATGAGGCAGCTTAGGGCTGTGCCTAAAAGCACAACTGGATACTTAGGTGATATCCATGTCTTAAAACCAGGTTATTCTGATTACTGATTTGCATTGTTTCACTCCACATCCATCTATTCCAATGTTAGCCAATATTTTCATGAATATCTTGGGTTAGAAATTAATGCTTTAGACCAGGGGTGGGCAAACTTTTTGGCCCCAGGGCTATATCTGGGTATGGAAATTGAATGGTGGGCCATGAATGCTCATTAAATTGGGGTTGGGGTGCAGGAGGGCAGGAGGGCTCCGGCTGGGGGTGCAGGCTCTGGGGTGGGGCTGGGGATGAGGAGTTGGGGGCGCAGGAGGGTGCTCTGGGCTAGGTCCGAGGGGTTTGGAGGGCGGGAGGGGGATCAGAGCTGGGGCAGGGGGTTGGGGCACAGGAAAGCATCAGGGGGCCAGCCTCCGGGTGACACTTACCTGAAGCAGCTCCCAGAAACAGCAACATGTCCCCCCTCCGGCTCCTATGCAGAGGCGCAGCCAGGCGGCTCTGCGCGCTGCCCTGTGCACAGGCACCGCCCCTGCAGCTCCCATTGGCTGGGGTTCCCGGCCAATGGGAGCTATGAGGGCAGCACTTGGGGAGGAGGCAGCATGCAGAGCCCCCTGGCTCCCCCTACGCATAGGAGCTGGAGTTGGAACCTGCCGCTGCTTCAGGGAGCTGTGCAGAGTGGGGCAAGACCCCAACCCCATTCCCCAGCTGGAGCGCCGGAGACAAGCAAGCCCCAAACCCCACTTCCCGGCAGGAGCTCGAGGGCCAGATTAAAATGCCTGGAGAGTCGGATGTGGCCCCCAGGCCGTAGTTTGCCCACCTCTGCTTTAGACCATTCGAAAGCAAGGATTCTCCCCTTTCAAAGAGTGTAATTAATTCTAGCTCTAACAGCTTTCAGAATAATGGCCATTGCAATCTGGTGGTAATTGAGGCAAGGGGGATATACACACACACACACACACACACACACACACACAACAATGTAACCAGAATTCTGAGAATCAGGAAGAGATATCCAACATACCACATGGTTAGAATTACAGAACATATGAAAGATGAGAATCTCAGCTTTTGAAGATACTGAAAATTTGTCAGTGGTCCCTTGGGTCATCAGTGCTATTTTAACATTCCTCCAGGACTTAATATACCAAGTCCTGGACTTCAGCTCAGTGTAATTTTCAGTTCCTGGAAATAAGTACATTTCTTGTACTGTTGCTCTTCACAGTAATACTGTATCCAAAAGGAATCACTATAATTATAATCAACCATCTGTCATCCCCAAGTACATGGCCAAAATGTAACTAAGCAACCAAACAGGAGAAATTGGACATTTTATAAAGTACAGCATAGAGGTTTCTCTATTTAACTTGCAAAATTAATAAGCTTTACGGCACATAGTTCCAAACAAGTATTAATCTCATTCTTTCAACACACAGAAACTAAATCAGGGGGTAGCCATGTTAATCGTATCCACAAAAACAAGGAGTCCGGTGGCACCTTAAAGACTAACAGGTTTATTTGGGCATAAGCTTTTGTGGGTAAAACGCCTCACTTCTTCGGATGCATGACTCTATGCATCTGAAGAAGTGAGGTTTTTTACCCACAAAAGTTTATGCCCAAATAAATCTGTTCGTCTTTAAGGTGCCACCAGACTCCTTGTTGTTTTTACAGAAACCAAATGTATTACTATCGGTATTTAAAGTTCTTACTAAACACAGAACTTTAAATGTATTAATTAAGTTGTAAAAATGGCAGGTAATATCCTTATGAAAAGTAATAAAGCCAAGGCCACATCACTTAATGAGAGCCCAGGAAACTTGTAGGAGATATACCAAAATCTGTGGAAATGTTTTAAGAATCTGCAGAACATTTTTAAAGCAAATTGATCAAAATATAGATGAAAAAAATAAGAAGAGTTACAAAGTTTGGACCCAAATACAGACTTTGCCAAAATCAGAGTTATTCTTATCAGAATTTTGGTTTCAGCCCATCTCTAGTTACCTGGTACATAGCATAAGAACAGCCATACTAGATCAGCCCAATGGTCCATCTAGACCAGTATCCAGTCTCTGACAGTGGCCAGTGCCAGATGCTTCAGAGACAATGAACACAACAGGGCAATTTTGAGTGATCCATCCCATTGTCCAATCCCAGCTTTGGACAGCTGAAGGTTTAGGGAACCCCAGCACATGGGGAGGCATCCCTGACCATCTTAGTTTATAGCCATTAATGGACTTATCCTCCATGAACTTGCCTAATTTTTTTTACTCCAGTTTTACTTTTTGCCTTCACAACATCCCCTGGCAATGAGTTCCACCAGGCTTACCATGTGTGAAGAAGTACTTCCTTATGTTTGTTTTAAACCTGCTGCTAATTTAATTGGATGACCCATAGTTCTTGTGTCTGTGAAAGAGTAAATAACACTTCACTATTCACTTTCTCCATACCAGTCATGATTTTATAGACCTCTATCATATCCCTCCCTTAGTCATCTTTTTTCTAAGCTGGACAGTCCCAGACTTTTTAATTTCTCCTCATGTGGAAGCTGTTCCATACCCCAAATCATTTTTGCTGACTTTCACTGCACTACTTTCAATTCTTATACATCATTTTTGAGATGGGAGGACCAGAACTGCACACAGTATTCAAGGTGTGGTCATACCATGGATTTATATAGTAGCATTATGATATTTTCTGTCTTATTATCTATCACTCTCCTAATGGTTCCTAACATTCTGTTAGCTTTTATGACTGCTGCTACACATTAAGCAAATATTTTCAAAAAACTATCCACAAAGACTCCAAGATATCTTTCTTGAGGAGTAAGAGCTAATTTAGACCTCATCATTTTGTATGTAGAGTTGGGATTATATTTTCCAATGTGCATTACTTTACATTTATCAATATTGAATTTCATCTCCCATTTTGTCACCCCGTCATTCAGTTTTGTGAAATCCCTTTGTAACTCTTCTCAGTCAGCTTTGAACTTAACAATCTTGACTAATTTTGTACTATCTGCAAACTTTGCCAGCTCATTTTTCACCCCCTTTTCCCAATCATTTATGGTAAATTATTTGAACCTTAAGGACTCAACTGTATCGCCCTTAAACACAACTAGGACTCTCACTTTTAAAGGATTTTTTGCAATTTTACTTGCCCCTCACCTTCCCAGAACAAGAGGGAATTTGGAGAGGAGTTGTGACTCTGAATCACAGGTTCTTCCTGGTTCTTCTCCTGGGGTGGCACAGCTACATAGTGCACCATATACAGAGCTGAGCTGAAACTGCTCATCTCTTCTCTACAGTTTGTCCATTTCTGATAATACAGTGGAAATTTAACACAATATTCCTGCTGCAGTCTCACCAAAAATGTAGAACATTATCTCCATGACATGATGCCGCTGCTTAAACTGTATTAGCCTTCTCTGCAGTCAACTTCCCCCACCCCTTTTTTGCCCATCTTTCTAAAGTCCCCTTTTTATCTTCATCCTTAATGATATTTGCAACTCCTTCCAATTTGAACCACCTGAAAATGCTATGAACAGATTTTTCCTCCTCTACCACATCAACAAGGAAGATTTTAAAATAAGACTGGATCTGTGGTACCCCCACTAGACATTTTCTGCAAACTCAATACATTGCAGTATAGCCTTATCCTTAGTTTATATTCTTCATCAATTTTCATCTTACAATGCCAGTTTCCAAAGGACAACTCATTTATACGGAAAACTGAAGGCTTATTCCAGTTAACCTCTGCCCTTCACCATCTTCTTCCATGTCCTGTTTGAGTATTTGCACTTCCAGTTTGATCGTTATTCATATTATTTAAGATATGTATGTTGCTAGTGATGTACATCAACAAGTCTTTCCTAATGTCCAAGGAACCATTTAGAGCTGATCATTTACTCCTCCCCAGTAAAAACAAAAGGGTAAACATTATTAAAGATTAACAACCCCTAATACAGGTATCTGCGGTATGTGTACGTCGAAATGCATGTGTGTGTGTGTGTATGTCTGTGTACGTGTATATGCACTCACAGATTTCTTCCATTTCTTTCACTAGAATTATTTTTTCACGTCATAGTAGCTTCCAGAGAAATTATTCTCTTTTCAAAATTAAACTATTTTTAAATGCCCTCCACTGTCTTTTGCATTTTTTTTTACAACAAACTAATAAAGAAGAAGCCACACTGGGGTCTACATTCTTAGGACAGGAATTTGGGTGGTCGAAGTCTCTGAGTCTTTCACCTTTATCTTCCCAATACACCTTAGGCACACACACCAGTGGCTCAGGAACACAGAATGAAACCTATGAACTGTAAACACTATGCATTTAATGAGCATTAAGATCTTGGGTGTCAACTTCTCAGAAGCTTCCACTTCGATCAGAGTTCTAATTTCTTTTATGGAACCTAAGGCTACTTTACTGCTTTGGGATTTTTAACACAATTTAAAAAAAAATTCTAAAACTAAAGACCAAACTGACCATCACCAAATTTGCCATTTTCTTTATAGGAACACCTGTCATTCACCTACTGTTTTCATAAAACATACATTCATAAACCAACAATAGTAAGTTAAAAAACAAACTACAGTGTGTGGGAATATATATATATTTCAAAGCAGGGTACTGTTTTTAATTCTAATTCTGGGATACTCTTGTATGAAAAATCCCAAACATTTTCGAGCACAATATAAGGGCCATATTAACACTGAGAAAAAGTAAACTGCTTATTGGGTTGTTGCTTTAAGCCATTGTATCCGCACATGTCACATGACGAGATCAGTTCAAAATCTGAACTTTGGATTCAAATGTCCCACAAATTTAGGGATGTTCATATCCTGGGTTTTCATTCAGGCAAGTCTCTAGTTTCATGCTATCATTTGATGGCTTTTAATCTAACAATCAAAATGTTCATAGAATTGTTAAATTCTGATGCAGCTTAGCCTATAATTCACAATGCTATAGAACATGACATATTAAAGATTTTTTTCCTTTACCGTTAGTTTTGCATTTACAGTACTTTATATGACTAAGTTTTTAGTACTCACAGGCTTACCATCTGGACCAGGCTGTCCAGGATAACCATGATTCCCAGGTTGTCCAGGGTCTCCCTGTAGAGAAGAAGTTACACATCAGAGCACAAAGACATATGAAAGAGAAGTTTACAATTAGTTGAAAGTAACTTTTATCCAAGCATATTTCTGAGCTTCAGGAATTCAGGCCTTGAAGGAATATTGTTCCACAGAACATTGGCTGTAAGCCCAGATAATTTTTTTGAAAGCGTAATTGCTATAATACAAAGAGCCTGATCCTATGGGGAAACTCCCACTGACTTCTTATGTAGGGCTTGGAAGATTGGGCCCTAACGATAGTACATAATATCCCATATTTAGGATGTTATAGAACATGAAAAAGAAAACAGTAGAAATAAAAACAAATAAAATAAAACTCAATAAAATACGTTAGTCAATACCACCCTGAACCAAACTTCATCTGTCTGTAGGTCTCTACCAAGGATTATCCTGACGCCAGATTTTTATTGAGTTTGGCTCTAATTAAAGTGAAACAGCTAAGATGGACATGGTTAAAACCTTTTAATCAACAGCTACTGCCTCAAGGTGCTTATCCTTTGTAACCCCTCTTAGAACTTTAGCCAATGCATACAGAAGTCAGTGGGAGTCTTTCCAACTATTTCAATGCGGTTTGGATCAGGCCCATAAAAAGGCAAAAGAAAACTGCAGTTTCCCAAAGATAACTAGACCATCTTTATGATCAGAAAGCAAAACCACCAAAAATATTCTTACTCAATATATTAGTTCACTGTATTTGAACGCTCTCTGTTTAATTTACCAACAAAGGATCTGATCGTGGTTCTTTGTCTCAAACATCAATGGCGAAATTCCCATTGACTTTAAAGGAACAAAGATTTGGTTCCAAACAATAGTTTACTACTGTAAGAACTGCAGAGCACATGCAGTTCTGGAATAGTAAACCAGATTGTGTTCAGCCTCACACATTGTCAGCAAAATTACCGGGTAAATTCCTGATGATAGAGGAAGAGGAAGATCACAGATTGAGACTTAAAGCCTAGTTTGAATTGGAACTGTGAGAAGTCATTTAACAACATGTAAATTGAGCAAGTTTAATATTGAATTCAGTGACAAAGAATATAGAATCCCACAATAATGTCATTTATACAAAGTCACAGAATACAAAGCACACCTTTGAAAAATATTTTAAAACTGATGTTCTGAAGTTAGTCAACTAAATCTACATTTAGGGACCTAAATAAAAGTGGTCTGACACTGAGAGGTGCTGAGCTAAGAGTAACAGACTCCACTGGGAATTCCAGATCATCAGCTCCTTCGAAAATTAGGCCACTATCATTTAGGTGCCTAATGCGGATTTAAATGACTAACTTGAGACACCTACCTTTGAAAATTTTGGTCTTAGTAGTTATACCACCAAAAATAAAATTGTTTTTTTGTAAAGAGCATCTTATGTTATTAGATAACATAACAGACAATGGATTGAAAACAAGTGGATTTAGAAACAGCCATATAAAAATTCAGAGGGTTGCAAAAAGTGTCTTAAATAACAAGCCACTAATTATTTGGTACTACTGCATATTCAGATTACAAGTAAAAAAAATATTGAAATAATGGTTAAGGTTGTAAAGTCCAGCACTCAAAAGTTAGGATATGCTATAATTAGCACCCTACCAAATTCACGGCCATTTAAAACACATCACGGACCATGAAATCTGGTCTCTCCCCATGAAATCTGGTCTTTTGTGTGCTTTTACCCTATACTATACAGATTTTGTGGGGAGAACTGGGGGTCCTAACCCAAAAGGGAGTTGCAGGGGGGTCACACAGTTATTTTAGCGGTTCATGGTATTGCCACCCTTATTTCTGTGCTGACTTCAGAGCTGGGCAGCCAGAGATCAGCAGCTGCTGGCCAGGCACCCAGCTCTGAAAGCAGCGCCCCACAAGCAGCAGCACAGAAGTAAGGGTGGCAATACCACACCGTGCCACCCTTACTTCTGCGCTGCTGCCTTCAGAGTCGGAGAGTGGAGGCTGCTAACTGAGGGCCCAGGTCTGCAGGCAGTAGCACAGAAGCAAGGGTGGCAACACCATACCATGCCATCCTTCTGTGCTGCTGCTGGCAGTGGCTCTGCCTTCAGAGCTGGGCTCTCGGGCAGCAGTTGCCGCTCTCCAGCTGCTCAGCTCTGAAGGCAGCGCCACCGCCAGCAGCAGTGCAGAAGTAAGGGTGGCAATACCGCAAGCACCCCCTACAATAACCTTGCAACCCCCCCACAACTCCTTTTTGGGTCAGGACCCCACAATTATAACACTGTGAAATTTCTGATTTAAAAAGCTGAAATCATGAAATTTACTATTTTAAAAATCCTACAACTGTGAAATTGACCAAAATGGACTGTGAATTTGGTAGGGCCCTAGGGTTGCCTGTGCAATCTTAGTTCAGCTACCTTGTGTCTAAACGTTAGGATAATCTTGTCCAGCATGACATGGGAAATCTGTGACACAGCCAGGAACAAACTCTCACTGTACTGGGTCCTAATGCAGAGCCTTAAACACAAGAAAAATTCCTCTCTTCTTGCAGTCCTCTGCCTCATTCAATATCCAGTTGTGAACTAAATGAAGCAGGGTTTCTGATAGAACAATTAGTATATGGTCATGCAATTCAAGCTTGCATATGCACCAGGGGGCCTACTTAAGATTGCCTGGGCCACCTAATTCTGTCAATTCCTAACTTTTGAGTGTTTTACTGTTCTTGTAAGTACTTACCTAGGTTTTGTTTAAAAATGCAAAGAAAAAACAAGAAATTCTATCATGTGAAACGATAATAACTGCTGAAATGGATCATCAGCGGAAATGCCCATACACTTGATGTAATGGAGTAACTGGCAGCTGTTATCCTCAGTGTGGAAAAGCCACTAGTGGTTGATGCAACATGCACTAGCAAAGGGATTCTTGGATTCTATTCCTGGCCTTTGAGACAGCACCTCCAAGCACATTTATTCTAAAAGACAGATTTGCTATCAACTGAGGTTTGGATTTGTCCTATTAGAGACCTGAAGCCAGATTCTAACCCTCACCTTGGCCTTTAATGCTGCTTCACCACTGGACAGAGGCTATAAAGGTCAACTAAACCCAAAGCAGCCCCCAATAGATTTCTAAATATTAATTGCAAATTAAGAAAAGTTGAGAAATTGTCATTTCTCCATGACCAGATTTTTCCATGTCAAACCATGTTAGGATTTCATTACTGAAATGATCGTAAGGGGGGTGAAATTATTTACTGGACAGTAACATGAAATTTGTGTGTAAACGAACATCTAATTTTCTTAAACAATTAAAATGACATTTAGCTTATCAGGAGTTATTGAACCAGTAGCCAATTAATTGCATCTGTCAGAGTCTGATCTTGCAAGATGGCAACTCCCAGCAACTCCCACTGGCTTCAGTGGGAGCAGAATTGGACGCTGTGTGGCTTCTTCCTTACACAATGACCTTATAACGTAGAAGGTAAAAACCACCACCAAAATGCAGATTTTGAAAATAAGAAAATTAAAGAAAACTCTACTCACTTTTGGGCCTGGAGGCCCTTGTTTTCCTGGAGGACATATACAAGGAGAAGGTGTGGAGCCTACATCACTAGGGCCATTCATACACTACCAAAAATAAAAATGATCATCAAAATACATGGAAAACCATAAATCAACATATTACAATTAACTGCATTAACATGACCAAATATAGGACAGAAATATTTTTATTTCATATACAGCACAGCCTTAGGTTATGTAACATTTGTTTAATCAGAACTCCTGCCTAAATGAATACAAGTGGTAAGAGGGGAGGGATAGCTCAGTGGTTTGAGCATAGGCTTGTTAAACGCAGGGTTGTGAGTTCAATCCTTGAGGGGGCCATTTAGGGATCTGGGGCAAAAAAAATTAGTCTTGCTAGTGAAGGCAGGGGACTGGACTTGATGACCTTTCAAGGTCCCTTCCAGTTCTATGAGATAGGTATATATTATATTATATTATATTATATTAAGTCATGTCCCTGAGCAACTTTGCAGACATGAATTCCTGTCCCATCTCTCCAAAACCCTGATAGCTTTTAGACCATTCAGAAAAAAACAGATTTCTATTGTAGTTAAAGTGTAGTGAAATTACAGCTACAAATGGAGCTGGTCAAATTATTCTTGGGGAATGAATGAAGTCTCTTTTCCATTTTTGAATCATTCAAAAAGATCCCAATTTCTGAAAATGAATTTGTTATTCATAAATATTCACCAAATAGTTTCAATGAAAATTTTCAGAGGATAGATTTTCAAAAAAAATTCTTTTAAACTATTCAATCTTTCTCACATGTACATGATCACTAATTCACATAGAACTATTTCTGAAACTTTTTAAAGAGGATAATACACAACAAATGACTTATAGCAAATCGCGTATTGTGAATGCTATATTGTTAGCATAAAGAAGAACAGGAGTACTTGTGGCACCTTAGAGACTAACAAATTTATTAGAGCATAAGCTTTCGTGGACTACAGCCCACTTCTTCGGATGCATATTGTTAGCATGTGACTATGGGAATTCATACCAAGAAAGACCATTCCAAAAATATTCCTAAAAACAAAAACTCATTAACAAGGATGTTCAAAAATATTGAATAAAAAGGGGCCTGACCGTGACTGAACCAAACATCCATATAAGAGGCAAATGAATTTTAACAAATAGTTTTTACAGAATTCATCCAGCACCAGTTACATGAATCATTAAAGAATAGTAAAAAATCCGTTAACAAAGAATTTTACACGTCACCACTGTGGCTTTCATTTATGATACATCGAAGTACTTCATCTGAAACATGTAATAAGTTTATGATTAAATCTTACTGTGCTATATATATTCTATACAGGAAATACTGTTTTTTTGTTCACTGCAAGCAGTGTGCCACAGTAAAATATGCAGATATAAGGAGGGTCCATTTCCCAAAGAACTTAGCCCTGGTCTACACCGGGGGGGGGAGGGGGGGCAAGCTGAAGGTCAAACCCAGCCCCCAGATCAGGCGATGCCTTTCCCTCTCCTCCTGGCTAGCCTCTTCCCAGGGATGGGGCAAAGGGAGCCAATACACTTTCTTCTGCCAGTCCAGTCAAAGCTCCCTCCCGACCTTGAGGTTGTGGGATTTGCATTCTGAGCTGTGCAAGAGGAGGTTTAGTATTGAATTGAGTACTTATTATTCACATATTCCAAATAATATATTGCACCTTAATCTGTAAGGTGTTGTGTAACACGGACTTTTAAAAGAGGGTTCCAAGTAGAATATTCTCTCAGGGTGAAATTGGTAGATTTCATTTATGAAATATAAGTTTAGTTTGTGTCAAAAACAACTGCAATTGAACTGAAGCCAATAGGAGCTACTGGTCCTCAGAACCTCCAAAAATCAGGCCACTTATCCAGTGCCCACCTGTGGATTTAGAACTAGATGTTTTACTTTAGACACCCAAATTGAAAATGTTTGCCCATTGACAATACAGTTTTGATTAGCTGGATTCCATTGCTTTTAGTTTTTTGCAAACCACTTTTCATCTCTCGAAACCAACTGCACATTACCAGCTGATGGCTTAATACTGAGTTTATATAAAAGTAAATACTACCTTAAATTGAGTGGTTTATGATTGAGCTTACCTCTCCATTCTGAAATGAAAAGAAACAGTTTAAGAATGTAGCAATATTTGTAAAGGAATATATATTTTTTTATAACCATTTCCCAAATAGCAGGTGTGAAGTCCCTGCCCTCTTCATGTCCTAACTCAAGACCTGGGTAGATCCTGTGTGGCCATGCAAGGGTGTGGAGAGGATTAGCTTGATTTTCCCTTCCCTCCCTTTGTGCCTGTGTAGGATGCAGCCACACACTAGCCTATGGGCTATATAATTGCAATGAGGTTTCTGGTATCTGTAATAGCACAGAATGTTACATCCTGAAATCTCCTAGCACATCAGAAATTATGGGGGTAGTCTCCTTTAGTGAATTACCACACCATTACCTTTGGTAGGATCCTCATGCAAGTGCTGACCAAGCAAACCATGCTTAGCTTACAAACTCTGACACAATCAGAATCCAAAGTGATATGGCTGTGCTATGCATCCTTTGACATGTCACTGCACCTTCAGATTTTCACAGTGACATGTGAATTTCATTTATGACAAAAACAAGTGAAACCAAACTGGCAAAAAGGGATCTTTTTATCTGGATTTGATCATGCAGAATGTGGTGGGTTTGCATTTGTTTATTTTCTGAATCCCATTAGCAATTTGTAAATATCAAGATGATGCAATCTTACAATCAAGTTGACAAAACTTTATAGAAAGAATTATATCCAGTACGTTTAAATTTATTGTAGACTTTGAAGCTCAGCTCCCATTTAAGAACCTAAACAAGAGCTGGATGTACAAAAGTGCTCAGTACCTATGGCTAGGCTTGCCAAACAGCTCAGTATCCAATAAGTTGAGCTCTTTTGAAAATCTAACTACTTATCTGGTGTCTAAGCAGGAGTTGAGCTCTTTCAAAAAAATGACTATAAGCGTCACAATGGCAGCTGCTAGACATGGCACAGTTCTGTAAATCTAGCTGTTTGTTAGGTTCTGAAATAGGAGCTGAACTCTTTACAACATTTGGCCCCACATGATTTAGACTTCCCTGCACCATTCTACAAACAACTAACATTTCAATATAGAATGAACTCTAACCAACCAAGTAAGGACAGGGCCACTTTTAGGTCACTCTTCAGCCCCACAACCTGGACATGAACTGATTAGGACTTCAGTTTTGTCTCATCCAAATCACATTGGATGAAATCCAGGCCTCATTGAAGTCAATTGGAGTTTTGCCACCAACTTCAATGGGGATACTTTTGACAGGAAATTCTAATTTAAAAACCTAGAAACCTATTGATAGATAATAGATTTTAGAGATTAGGGGATTTACTGATGACTGTAGTAATAAAATTACTTTGCACTTAAAGTAGATAGCTCTTTTCATCAATAGATCTCAAGGCACTTAGTATCTCAAAGCATTTGTCACACAAGATTTAAAGTTCACTTCATACTGATTTCACATTTGCACTGTCAAGTAAGTAATAACATTTTAAGACTTCTTTAAGGATGTATTTCTAGGAAAATACAAAAGTCTTGTAAAATATGTTTGTTCTAAAACTAGGTTGATAGATGCCAGATACATGTAGCTGTTACCTGTTTAAACATTATAGAATGAGTTCCTCAAATTCCAGAAGGAATTTGTTTACCGTAGTTGAATAAATGCAGAAATGTTTATTTTAAGAGCTCATTATTAAGATAGCCCCTGTGTTTAGTTATTTGGATAAAATGTCAAACAATCCTGGAGAGTTCATCAATCATACTCACAAATCCCGGGATTTCACAAGCTGTTTCTCGGTTGTTTTGTTCTGGGTCACAGTAGATTCTTAGTTTCTGGACATCAAACTATAAGTCAAAGCCAAATACATTGTTCAGGAGAAATTAAATGTTAATCATTTGAGATTACATCAATGAATTTAAAATACAGTCTCCCTTAAATGGTCTGAGTTGATAATATAGACAAACAAATCTTTAAACCCATTTGAAGTCATACATGTCACGTAAGGTTGTCTGACAATTTCAGAATGTAGTTAGTGATAGCATTTTAGCCACACTGCTCCCATGGACTGATGTGTACATTACTTTGACATTCCATGGGTAAAAGCAACAGGACTACTTATGGAAAAAATAATTATTATTTTTTCAAAACAGTAGAAATCATTGTCCTGAGTCTTTGGCTGTGGATGAGGACTGCACAGCACAATATACTAAACTGTTTATGGTAAATCTGCCCTTATTCTATCTCTGTACAGTACCACTATCCATAATATTTAGATTATTGTGAAATCAGCCTCCCTTCCCATACTTCTGATTCAGATCCAATAGGTTTCATTCAGTAGAGGCTTTCAGAATACATTGTCAATAAAAATGAAATGCACAATTTAGTCTTTCATAATAGATTTTAATATAGCAATGTTCCACCAAACTGACTATTCTATAGAACAAGATGTGTCATGATGTTGAGAAACAGAATCTCAGTAATTACAGATAGAAAACAAAAAACATTTAGGTCATAAAGACCATCTTTCTGGCAGTGTAAAATTGTTCCCTACTGTATATTCTAGTGCTTCTTCCAGGCTACTTTTAAATCTCTCAGGCAGTGGGTCTTACACAATTCCACATTCCTAAATCTTTTCTTAATTTCAGGCAAAATTTCCTGGCAGTGACATTTATTAACTAAGGAACAGCCTTCTTAAGAAAGTGGTTGAAGCCCCATTCCTGAAGCTATTTTAAAAACTAGATTGCACAAGACTATACAAATGTAATGTAGGGAATAATACTGATTTGGCAAGAAGGATGGATTAGATGACCTTTTATATCTCTTCCATCTCTAATTCCAGTAAAAATAAATGTCTGAGATTTCTACAAGAAATCTGCAACACAATGCAGTCTTTCTTGCAGAGAACCATTTTACAGCACGAACAAAATCTCATTGGGAACACTGACTCACAGACAGACCATGCAGTTCCCTAAAATTTGTTTAAGAGATTATAAAAAGAGGTCTCAAGCATTCCCAAAAATAAGTAAAATGCAGGATGCCCAGACAGAGAACTGCTAAAGGTCTAAAAACAAGACAATTTATTTGTGATGGGGTGTGGCCCCACATCAGCCTCAACAGGGTTAATGAGAGCTTGAGAGGCCAATTAGGTCAGCTGGAGTCACCTCAGAGAAGGAGGGCCAGGGTGAAGTGAAAGTGAAGCCTCACTGGACCAGCACTATAAAGCCATCTATGAAAGGGCTGGGCCAACATAAAGCCAAGAAACTGAGAGTAGAATGGGGCTGCAGGGGAAAGTCTTCAGTAACTCCCTGGTATGAGGGAGGTCATCAGGGATGAGGAGGAAGTACAGGAGGAAAGTAAGGCCTTGGAGCCTGTCCTGGAGTAAGTAGTCTGGCAAGAAGCTAGGAGGGGTGAAGTAGTCATGGGGAATAGAGTAAGCTCCAGTGGAAACCCAGAACCAGGAAACAGAAGACAGGGAGGTGTTGTCGGAAGAAGCCCAGGGAAACAGCGACAGGGGCAGGGACTGAGGACTTGGATTGCTTGTTATGGTGTCCCTGGGCTGGAACCTGGTGTAGCAGATGGGCCTGAGTCCCCCTGCCAGCCAGTGCTATAGTAGCACAGAGCCCAAGGAGGGGCTGAACACCTTTCCAGTGATGGCATTTGGATAGATGTCCTCCTGGACTTCGTAATCCTTAAGGGATGGACTAAATGGGAACCTGGCCAGAAGGCCAAGTTATCACAAGAGAGACTGTTACAGTGTGAGCAATGAGCAGCAAGGGATACATTCCCAGACCTAGACGCAAGGAGATGCACTAGCAGTGAGTAGCACCTGTGTAACATTCTGTAAGAAGGCTCTGCTTTAATCTCGGTGCATGTTCAAGCACCCTGATGATGAAAAGCACAATATATCTTTTAAAAGTCTGAATGTTTATATTAAAAAATTTAAGAAGTTAAACAGCTGAGAGAAAACAAAAGAAAATATATCTTTCAAAGAAACCAAAAAAATGAATCTAATTTAAGTAACTCAATATTTCCCAGAGTTGCTGCTATTATTCTCAGTCTAATTAGTAATGGCTCGTACCACACTGTTATAAATAAAAAAATCATAAGAAATTAACAACTGGATTTAATTTATTTAGCAAACATATGGAACGCTTTATGTACTGTAGTTTTATTGCTAGCAATTACTTATAAAGCCAAAATTTTGCTTACTTTTTTGTGGTAGCACATAGCTATTGAAAAAAGGTGTTTTACATTCCTTAGATAGATCAAAAATACTTACAGGCTTTTCCATATTTTATTTTGGCAGACTAGAATCAAACATTAACAATTTACAAGCATGATAAAGGCAGCACAGCAGGGACACAACTTCATATATTATGTGCTTTATGCTTCCTGTAAGCCAATGATGGGACAGTAACTGCTTGCAACTTTTATTCTCTCCTCAATATGCACAAGTAATTCCTCTGACATCAGTGGAAATTATGTGAAAGTATCAAGAAGAGATCAGGTACCCTTTCTTTAGATAAATGGTTCCCAATTTTGAAGGGCAACTGTCATTTCACTAATTTAACATCTCAGCTGTTTCAATTAGCAACCACCTTCCCCTTCAGTCAGTTGGTCTACTTAGCACGAGGAAGGGCGCAGCTATCAAGTTTATTATTATTATTTGCATTGCCATGGCACCTAGGAGTCCCAGTCATGGACCAGAACCAGAATTGTGGAAACCTAGATGGTTGTTAGGAAATCCCTGCTCCCTTGCTTGCAGCCCAGCTACATTTGTGAGATCATAGCTGGAAAGTAGGCAGGCATGTCAGGGCTGTCCCATGATATTTATGACATTTGGCAGCACTGTAAGGGTGGCAGAAACAAGCCTTTAGCAATACAGCCAAGGTCCATTTTCTGCATTCGGTCCCAATGTACTGCAATTGCCCACCTCTCATTCAATAGGTTTTAAGGCAATCCAAATTCTGCACCGGGTCAGTTTATGCAAGACGGGGATTGGAACACACCCAATTTGAATGGAGACTAAAATGTTCACAAACAAATGGGTGCCGAGCAACAGCTGAGCTTTAAGTTTGTATACAGGGGAAATGTAGTGGGGACAGCAAGCAAAGTGTGATGAGTGTTCTGAATCTGATGAGTCATTCGTGAGCCTGAGGGTTTCTCTACATTGCAATAAAACATGCGACTGGCCCATGTCTGCTGACTCAAGCTATGGGGATATAATACTGCAGTGTAGAAATTCGGGATCAGGCTGGAGGCCACACACTGGGACACTCCTCCCTCACTGGGTTCCAGAACCTGGACTTCAATCCGAGCCCGAACATCTACACTGTAATTTTATAGCCCCGCAGCCCAAACCCCACAAGCCCAAGTCAGCTGACACAAGCCAGCCGTGGGTTTTTAACTGCAATAAAGACATACCCTGAGTGTTCTGAGCCTGAGTCATCCCGGAGCCTGAGCCATCCCATTCTGCTCAACATGGCTACCTTTTGGGGATACTCCCAGCAGTGCTGACAGACTGCCCCTGCTCTTGCTGCTGAAGCAATGGCTGGTCACCTAGCATGGTTGGTCCACCATCTTCGGGATCAGCTGCAACTGGAGAATGCCTCTCTCTGCTCACAAATCCCAGTATCTCCAGTACCTCCAGTACCACCAGCTATGGACCCTCTGAAACATGGCCCAAAGGTTCCACTGCCAGAAAGATTTCATGGGAATTGCCAGACGTTCCATGGTTTTCTTAACCAGGGCCACCTTTTGTTCTGGATGTGTCCCACAATGTACCCTGACGACCAGACCAAAGTTGGGCTTATCATCCATTTATTGACTGGTGACTGGTGAAACCCTAGACTGAGAATCACTGCTTCTGGAGCAGATGGGCCCAATGCTGACTAATTTTGATGAGTTCATCCATGGCTTTTTGGTAGCATTCTACAGTTTCTCAGACAAGGCTGTCAGCCTATCTCGGCATATGCTGCTCACTTTCAGCATCTGGTTGCCAACATGGCATGGAGAGGGTCAGCCCAGATCTACCATTTCCACCAGAGTCTGAATGACAACGTAAAAGATTGATTGGCCCAGGTCGAATCCCCCACAATTCTGAACTCGTATTGAATTGTGCATCTGGATCGACAGTCATCTGTCTAAGCGACGCCAAGAAAAGAAGAGGACATAGCCACAACTCCAGCTTAGACCTGCTCCATTCCAGCCGACCCCAAGCACTATTCCATAACAGGAGCCTATGCAGATTGATGTGACGCAAAGGCACCTCATGGATCAGGAGAAGGAGTATTGGTGATAGAACAACCTTTCTCTATTTTATGGTGGACTTAGTTACGGAGTACCCCTTTAAATCTAGACCCTTGGAAAACAACCACATCCAGCCCTGTTAGAGAGGTTGTGGCTCGATGTAACCAAGAAATTGAGTCCTCCACAAAAGCCCCCTGTTCTGCCATCTTGTATCTTGGCAGCCACGAACTGTCACCCACCACAATGCAGGTCTTCCTCCATCTCTTAATCCCGATTAGAAGTGAGCTGCACTCAGCTTTTGCTCATGAATTCCAGTGCTTCTAGTAATTTTATGGATGATGGGCTCACCAAAGCTACTCAACTTCCAGTGCAGAAGACGCTCACCCCAAACCACGTGAAGCCAATTGATGGTAGCATGAAACTGTGCCCCTCCAAGTCAAGACTGACAGGAAACTCTGCAATTAAGCCCTGGTCTACACTGGGGGGGGAAAATCGATTTAAGTTACACAACTTCAGCTATGTGAATAACGTAGCTGAAGTTGACATACTTAGATCGACTTACTGCGGTGTCTTCAACACGGTGAGTTGACTGCTGCCGCTCCCCCATCGACTCTGCTTGCGCCTCTCACAGCAGTGGCGTATAGGAGTCTACGGGAGAGCGCACGGGGGTCGATTTATCGCGTCTAGACTAGGTGCGATAAATCGATCCCTGCTGGATTGATCGCTACCCACCGATCCGGAGGGTAGTGAAGACATACCCTCAATATAATCAGCTTGCCACACTTCCTGTTTATGCTCAGCATTTCTTGGCTCTCAGTGCATGATCCAAACAACTCTTGGAGGATGGAAGAGCTACAATTCAAGGCAAGCTATTGCCAACAACTGCATCTAGCCGAGTCAGATGCCCAGAAAACAAGAGGAGGAATGGAAAAGGCCACTACCTTCTGTGTTCAGCAGATTCAAGGAGACAACAGTACCAAAATACCTAAATTTTGCTGATGTATTTGATAAAAGAAATGCTGATATCTTACTCCCACATAGACCCTACAATGGCCCCATCAACCTCCAGTATCGAAATCAGAACTCAAGGCCTTACGAGAACATGTTGATGAGAATCTTCCAAAAAAATTCATTTCTCCATCCACATCTCCCACTGGAGCCCTGATTTTGTTCATTAAGAAGGATGGTTCCTTGTGTTTCTATGTAGATTATTGTGCATTGAACAAAATCACTATCAAGATCAGTTACTGCTAGCCCTGGATCACCAGGCTGTTGAAAGGGGTTGGTGCTGCCAAGGTATTTATCAAGCTCTTGACACTTACAATCTAGTCTGCATTAGGACAATAGGGCAACAAATGGAAAACTGTGTTTTGCACGTCATGGAAATTTTGAGTATCTAGTTATGCCTTTCAATCTCTCCAGTGACCCAGCCATGTTCGAGCACTTTGTCAATGACATTTTTAGGGATATTTTAGACCAGTTCATGGTGATCTACCTGGATGACATCCTCTCCTTCTCAAAAAATCAAGTCCTTCATGACCAACACATCCACCTTGTGCACAAGCATATCTGAGCAAATGGCCTGTTTGGGAAACCCTAGAAGTGCGAATTTGATCGCCTTTTTGTCGACTTCTTTGGCTATGTCATTTCTCCCAACCGACCCCTGAAGATTGTCCACAGTCCTGGAATGGGCAGCCCAAAGAATGTCCATGATGTCCAGTGTTTCCTGGAGTCTTCCAACTTTTACTGGCAGTTCATCAGGGGGTGTTTGAAGGTGGTGACCCCAATTGCCCGGCTGCTCCGGAAGAATACTATATTTGCTTGGATACCAGAAGCCCAGTCCACCTTTGATTAGTTAAAGGAAGTACTTACATCAGCACCTATTTTTTATTTATAATTTCTTATTAATTTTTTCCAAATACAATACACCAAAATACTAGATTCATCAAAATATATAAAGTAAGTAAATAGGGTTAGGATAAATGGAAGGGAAGCAACATAACTATATTCAGGATCTACGTTAATCATAGACCTCTCAAAAAACAGTCCAAATGGCTTTGAATTTTTCATGCTTTCCCTTTCTATGGAATGCCAATCATTAGTTAGCTGCAAGGTCAACCATATCATTGAGCCAGGCAACAATATTTGGTGGGAATTGACTTTTCCATTTTTGTAGGATTAATTTTTTAGTAACCAAAGCTGCATGTTGTTACCAGGTAATTTTCAGGAATACATCCAAGAATGAAACCTAAGGGGTAGGGCTCCAATTTAGCATCCTGTATCCAACTGGTGCTTTGACCCACCTCATACCAGAAATTCTTAATACAGGGACACTTCCAAATCATATGAGCTAATCTAGCATTAAGGGACCTACATTTTCAACAGCAGTCAGCATTTATGAGGCCCTTGTGAGAACCAGCATATTAAAGTGTTTTTGGTGAATAAGCCATAATCATTTAGTTCTATAGTCGCCTTTTTAATATTAGTTACAATTGTATTTCATTAGGATCAGCATCCATCTTGTTATATCCAGACCTGGCAAAAGCCTTTGTTGTCGAAGAAGGTGCTTCCAATTATGTGATTGGGACAGTTTCAATACAGTGGCACAGGCTTCAGGGAGTTCTTCGTCCTTGCGCATTTTATCCCCGTAAACTGATGCCTGTGGAGCAAAACTATGAAATCTGTGACAAAGAACTGCTGGCCATCAAGGCCACTTTTAAAGAATAGCACCGTCACCTGGAAGGTGCATGTTTCCCAGTCCAGGTATATATGGATCACAAGTACTCAGAGTACCCATGACTGTAAATCTCTCAATCAACACCATATCTGTCAGTCCCTTTTTTCCAGGTTCAATTACACTGTAACCTATTGCCCGATGCCAGGAATGGTAAACCTGCCTTTTTGCCAATGTCACCATGAACAACTTGCTGTCTCTCATGAAGTCCCTCCTATTCTTCGATCCATTTGCAGTGAAAATTATGGCAACTGGCACAGATCTAGCTTCTGACTCAATATTCTCAGTCAAAAAAGGGATCTTATTAAAATATTGGATTTATACCTCAAACAGTCAGCCACATCTAGCAATACTCTGGCTATGTTATGATTCACTCCAATTGTTCATTTCGGCCCCCCGGAAAACCCTGAGGCTCTTGAAATCTCAGATGGCCAAATATGCATGTTTTCATGTAGTCCTACATCAACTCCTGTGACACGTGCACTTGAATGAAGACTCCCTGCACCAAACCCCTGGGCACTTTGATTCCACTGCCAATTCCATCTCAATCGTGGTCATCCACCTCCGTGGACTTTATCATTTACCTTCCCAATTACCAGGGCCACACAACTGTGCTAGTTTTTGTCAACCTACTTACAAAAATGTCCCATTTTCTGCCAGGCATTCATATTTCCACTGCAGCGGTCACAGCCCAACTGTTTTTCAACCAGGTATTCAAACTCCCTGGTCTACCATCTAACATTACATCTGATCAAGGACTGCAGTTAATTTCACATTTCTGAAGAGAGTTGTTCAAGTTCCTATATGTGGATCTACAGGTCTCCTTGGCTTATCAACCCCAGGCTGATGGATAGATGAAATTAATTATTCAAATTCTTGAGCAATACCTTGTTGCTTTATCATTACCATTAGAATGACTGGGTTTCACTCCTCCCTTGTCAAATTTGCATATAACAACTCTCACCAGAGATAAAACCACCACCATCCTTTTTATGCCAACAAAGTTTCCACTCCCAGTTCCACCCACCCATGCCACAAGTCTCACATGTACCCAGAGCCTTCAATCTAGTCAAACATGTGCACCATGTCAAGGAGTTGAAAGTCCACCTAGAACTGGTCATAGGGGATTACAAACAAGGGAACCCTCATATCATAGTTGGAGATAAAGAATGGCTCTTCACATAGCACATTGGCTCTCCCCAACCTTCACAAAAGTTAGATTACCGATACTTGGCCCATTTTGGATCATCCAGCAGATCAATCCTGTAGCCTTCAAACTCCAACTTCCCAAGATGATGAAAACATACTCAATGTCCCATCACCCCTCTGAAAGACCATATCAACAACTCCTTTCCCAGATGAGTTCAGCAACCACCTCCACCCATCACTGCCCAGGAGTACCTGGTGAAGTAGATCCAAAGTTCGCCAGGGGAAGCTCATGTATCTTGTTGATCGGGAGGGTAATGGGGTGGCTTATTGTTGGTGGAAGCTGACTAACGGCATACACACACACACCCTACTTTGAGAATTCCATCAGTCACACCGTGATAAATCAGGTTGAAGGACACCTGGCAGGCATCTTTTTCAGAGGGGTACTGTGAAGGATGTTCTGAGCCTCATGAGTCATCTAAGGTAATTCCCTGAGAGTCTTAAGGGACCACCCAATCCACAAGCAAGGGTCTAACCAGGTGATCCCAAAGCACGTGTATAGCTTCCTAATGAAAGCAGCCGTTCCACTCTGCTCAACATCACTACATCGTCAAACATACTACCAGCTGCCTGCTCCAGCCTCTGCCTGCTCCTGCTCCTGCCAAGCAAGTCCCCTGGATGTCCTGACTCAAAGTGGAATACCAGTGGATTAAGTTTCAGTAGCACTACATTTGGGAACACCTTTGTGATGCCGTACCCCATAATGCTTTATGGAAATATGCTTATGAATATATATGACATAACTGGAATATGTGCTATGCTACATATTCCATGTAGCATATCTATGTAAAGGTTATGATCTACTGAATCTATTAATCCTATCTGTATGCATGTATCATTTTTGTATTGGAAGTTATGAATATTGGCTGTGTACTGGCTTGATTTCTAAATATCCTTAGTAGAGCATTTGGTCAGTTCCTGGAGAAAGGAATGTTGAAATTAAGTACCTAATCAAGAAACACTTAAAGGACAATGAATCTTGGAATGCTCCAATCCACATAAGAAGTCTACTTGAGGACCTTCAAGATAGCATGTGACCTATGGTTACTACCTGGTATGAAACTGTGAGTCATGCATGGACATGTGACTTGCCCAGGTGACTCCAGAACTCCATCTTGGAGCTGGACTTTGCATAGGAGTGAGGAGGGGGTCTTCACCCGCAAGAGAAAGTCTATTTAAGCCCATGGGAGACCCCTTCATTTGGTCTTCAGCTGGCTAAAGAGAGCCTCTCCACCCCCCCAGGATACCTGAAAGAAACTGGAACAAAGGACAGTGACTGCAAGGGGTGTGAGTGATTGCTGGACCCATGCTAAAAGGAGATTAGTCTGTAAAAGGGAGCATTCTGGAACTGGTGAGGATCTTATCTGTATTCAGTTTGATTAGACATAGATGTGCGTGTTTTATTTTATTTTGCTTGGTGACTTACTTTGTTCTGTCTCTTACTACTTGGAACCACTTAAATCCTACTTTCTGTATTTAATAAAATCACTTTTTACTTATTAATTAACTCAGAGTATGTGTTAATACCTGGGTGGGCAAACAGCTGTGCATCTCTCTCTATCAGTGTTATAGACGGTGCACAATTTATGAGTTTACCCTGTATAAGCTTTATACAGGGTAAAACGGATTTATTTGGGTTTAGACCCCATTGGGAGTTGGGCATCTGAGTGTTAAAGACAAGAACACTTCTGTTAGCTGCTTTCAGGTAACCCTACAGCTGTTAGGGGACGTGATTCAGACCTGGATCTAGGTTTGCAGCAGGCTAGCGAGTCTGGCTCAAACCAGGCAGGGCACTGAAGTCCTAAGCTGACAGGGCAGGAAAGCAGGGGCAGAAGTAGTCTTGGCACATCGGGTGGCAGCTCCCAAGAGGGTTTCTGTGATCCAACCCATCACAACCTTAATTACAGAATAAGCATTTCAGAGCCCTCCAAACCATGATGACATGAAAGAGAAGCACTATATACTGCTGTATGAATAGCATATACAGAACTTTCATCTCTGTTATTTCATTTGTTTATTACTGCATCAAAAAACATTCTTCCCCTGCCCTTAGAGTCCAGTAGTTTTAAATAATGTTTATTGCCAAGACATTGCTTTAACAAACTGTTCATTTTACTGTAACATAATTCTTCTTGGGTACTCAAGAATGCCATTATGGCAAGAATGATTTTCTCTACATTGTTGCTGTGTGAAGGACCTGAACAAACATCAGGGACAACTGCCAATGCAGAGGGAAAAGTGAAACTGACTATATACATATATTGTCAAACATGTAAATTAAGCAACCTGAAGAAAGAGACAAATATTTCCCCTAATCTCTTTCACTTACTGCAGTGTTAGGTATTACTTACAATAGCTGTGGTGAAAAAGAAATTCAGACCAAAATGTGACTTTTTTTAATGTTGACTATCTCTCTAATTACTAGCTAAAATGTATCTCAAATTGTCAGCCCAGAAGGAATTATATTAGAAAGTATAACCCCATCGAAATAGAAGGCTGCAATGAAATACTAGGTAAAAGATTAATGATTGCAGTACTACTGAACTGGTATAGTGTCAAACTATGTTACATCCAACAATATTCTAGACTCACCTGTACAGTTTCCTCTTTCCCAGGGTATTTCCCTATTTGGGTTAGTCCACTGATGTAGATACCTAAAACAGGATGTAATGGCTTCATTTCAGTTTCTTGATCATCTATATACAAAGTTACATGTGCTTCTGTTACCAAGAGACGAATCTGATGCCAGCCTTCGTCAAACAATGTCTAAGAAAATGGAGAAAATAAGAGGACTTTAAAATATAATTTCCTAAATTTAAAGAATTATGAAATTTGATCTCAACTATTTATCCACTTGTTTTTATCAATTAATAAGACTGGTTGTTTGTCATGGCAAAATACAGCAAAGGTCATGGCTGTGTCAGAGCAAAAAAAAAAAATGCAAAAGACAAATGATATAAAAAAATCAAAATGTCATAAGATCACCTTTATTTTACAATCAAGATTCTGCTAAGCCATTTAAAAATAACTAATAGTTTTGAACCTATTTTTAAAAAAAGGTCACTTTCCCATACTTCACTACGTTGGATATAAAGAGAGAGAGAGAGACACCCCCACATTTGCAAAAATTCATAGAAGAATCCTATTAAGCAATGAGCTAGCCAAAATGATAAAGACCATGGGTAAAATATTCATAAGAGTTTAAATCCCATTTTCATTCACTCAGGACCCAAAATTTCATTAAAGGACAATAGGACTTAGTAGCCTAAGGGCTAGATTCCCAAAGGGACTTAGGTGCCTGACTGCAAATTTAGGTACCTAAATCCAACAATTAGGTCCCACTGGCATTCACAAAACTACTGCTCTGCTGGAGTTTGAATATGTAAAGCACTATATAAGTATTACTGCTGTTCAGCTTGAGGATACACTAAGCTGAAAAAACAAATGTAAAGAAAATAAATGACTATTTGTTAGGGCTGTAAAGCAATTAAAAAATTAATCACGATTAATTACACGATTAATCGCGCTGCTAAACAGTAATAGAATACCATTTATTTTAATATTTTTGGATGTTATCTACATATTCAAATATATTGATTTCAATTACAATACAGAATACAAAGTGTACAGTGCTCACGTTGTATTTATTTTTGATTACAAATATTTGCACTGTAAAAATGATAAAACAAAAGAAATAGTATTTTTCAATTCATCTAATACAAGTACTGCAGTGCAATCTCTTTATCATGAAAGTTGAACTTGCAAATATAGAATTATGTACCAAAAGTAACTGCTTTCCAAAATAAAACAATATAAAACTTTAGAACCTACAAGTCAATTCAGCCAATTGTCAAATCTGCTGTGAAAATGTTCTTAAAATGAATGTGTGCTGGGTCATCATCCGAGACTGCTTTATGAAATATATGGCAGAATGAGGGTAAAACAGAACAGGAGACATACAATTCTCCCCCAAGGAGTTCAGTCACAAAGTTAATTAATGCATTATTTTTATTAATGAGCATCATCAGCATGGAAGCATGTCCTCTGGAATGGTGGCTGAACCATGAAGGGGCATACGAATGTTTAGTATCTGGCACGTAAATACCTTGCAACTCTGGCTAGAAAAGTGCCATGCGAACATCTGTTCTCAATTTCAGGTGACACTGTAAATAAGAAGCAGGCAAGAGTATCTCCCGTAAATGTAAACAAACTTGTTTGTCTGAGCGATTGGCTGAACAAGAAGTAGGACTGAGTGGACTCTTAGGCTCTAAAGTTTTACATTGTTTTGTTTTTGAGTGCAGTTATGTAACAAAAAAAAATCTACATTTGTAAGTTACACTTTCAGGATAAAGAGAGTGCAATACAGTCCTTTTATGAGGTGAACTGAAAAATACTATTTCTTTTGTTTATCATTTTTACAGTGCAAATATTTGTAATAAAAAGTAATAATATAAAGTGAGCACTGTACACTTTGTATTCTGTGTTGTAACAGAAATCAATATATTTGAAAATGTAGAAAACGTCCAAAATATTCAATAAATTTCAATTGGTATTCTATTGTTTAACAGTGTGATTAGTCATGATTCATTTTTTTAATAACGATTAATGATATTTTTTATAACAGAGAGTTAAATGCAATTACTCAACAGCCCTACTATTTTTCAAAACTCAGAATTGCTTTTCACTTGTGGTTTTTAAAATTGATCAGAAAAGATATCCAATGAACACTAAACATTTTAAAGCAAATTTTATTGTAAAAGAAAAATGTTGGATTAACAGCCCTGAAGCCACCTATTCACCTACAGAACTGTTACAACTCTGGCATGGCAATGCTGTCTTCCCCACCTCTAAAGTAAGAAGGTTCTTCAATATTAAAAGTTTAATGCGATCTCTGCTAAGACTCCAGTTGGCACCTTTGTGTACATGGTGTTCCTTATCATGTGCTATTTGTCATCTAAGAAATTGAATGAGTAAACCATTTCAAATAATAATGGTCAAGAATTAAACTTAATTTTGCCAGGGGGGGATCACAGAAATGGTTACTCTCTCTGGAGAATCAGAGAAGATCTCCAGAGACTATTTATATTTATTCTTATGAGCATTCATATCCAATCCAATATTTTAGGTACCAGTAAAGTACAATTTTGTTTATCTAAAATGTTTCTGGGACTCCAAAGTGCTTGGAGGGTTCTAATAAATTTAGTGCAGATTGTCTATTATTCAAATAAAAAACAAACAAACAAACAAACAAACCAGATAAGGACGTTTTCACTGGACACAGAATTGGATAAACCAGGTTGCACTGAAATTCACAAGTTTCTAACCAATCTACTAGAAAACAATTATTTTAATAAATAAATAAATAATGGAAAATAATTAAAGAATTTGAAACCTCTACCACGGTGGTTTTGAACCTGTGGTCCATGGACTCCGGTGGGTCTGCGAACAATGTCTAAGGGGTCCACAAAAGGTTGTTGCTACCATAGAACTGTGGTTTTCAACCTGTGGTCCGCGGATCCCTGGGGATCTGCAGATTATATCTAAGATTTCCAAAGGGACCTGCACCTCCATTCAAAATTTTTTAGGGACCCGTAAATGAAAAAAGGCTGAAAACCATTGCTCTACAAATACAGGAGCAAAATCCATCTCTAAAACTAGATTATTTTTATCAAAATACATTTACTAAGTGACAGAGATGCTATCTTTGTAATAAATAAAAAATATTTTTTTCAACACCAGCATGTAGTATGAGGCATCATCTAGCTATTTTCAAATATTTACAAATTCAGGAGCTAGTATATCTTAACAAAGGTAAAGAACCAAGGAAATAAACCTGTATTCTCATGAATATTCCAATACAAGATCAATGTACTCATTACCTTTACATGAGGTGCAGTGAAAGTGACAACCTGAGTTCCATTTACTAAGCTTGTTGTAGTAAAGGATAATGTTTTATCTTCCCCATTTACAGTAACTGTTATTTGCGGCCTCCCATCCAGGCTTAGAATCCTCCACAAATCCCATGTCTTTCTGACCTTAAACCTCTGCGTGGAGACGAACACATATGATGGAGGAAGACCTTCTGGAAACACATTCCTGGGGAAAAAACACATACATTCTAAATGGAAAATTCTGAAAAAAATCCCATACATTTTAATAAACCGCATTTTTATCCCAAACTGTATAGCTTTCTACAATGAAGTACCTTGTAAATTCTGACAAGTCAACGTTTGATGTTATTTCATAAGCTTTTGCATTAGAAGATGGGATTTGAATTCTCTTTTTAACCTTTTTCTTCACACCTAATCCTAGAAGAATATCAAATCCTTTTTCATCTCGAGCTGCCACTGGAATTCTTGTTGGACAAACAGATTCTATAAAGCAATAGACAGAATAGTTGACAGCAATCAATTCTGAAAACACTAAAACTGCTATTTGATACTGCATCTGTTTGACAAACTGTGAAACATTTTAGGCTAAAGTATAACGTTCTCAACTTCTTTGTTTCAATACTAAAACAAGACTATGGAAGAAATACTGAAACTCTTTGGGTCAAATATTTCTCTATGCTACAGGATTCAGAAGAGATGAATGAATGAAAAATGGAGTAGAAAACCCCAAAATACAAGGGCCTGGAAGCAGAACCTCTGTCACATATTCCCCTCTTTGCCAGGTGTCCTCCAAATCTCCTCCACACAGCACTAAACTTTTGGATCTCTGTGAGTTTGTTGGTGGAAATAGCTGCTGTGCACAGCTTGTTCTCCTGGGAACCTGATGGATATTGCAGCAGGAACAAGGGGTATGTCCACACCGCAATTGTGAGTGAGACTCCCAGCCCAGATAGACAGACTTGTGCTAGCAGGGCTCAAGCTAGCACGCTAAAAACAGCAGTGTGAACATTGTGGCTTGGGTGGCAGCTTGGGGCTCTCAAGCCCACCTGACCCTCTGGGTTTGAGTTCGGGTAGCCAGCCCAAGTCTCCACTGGAGCCGCAACAACCACAGTGCTATTTTTACCAAACTAGCTTGAGCCCTGCTAGCACCAGCCTGTCTATCCTGGCTGGGAAGCTTGCTTCCAGCTGCAATGTAGACATACCTAGTGTGGGAGACATACCCACTGTCACTAATACAGTTTGAGCTCCTCAGATGAAAGGCAGTACAGACATGTAAAACATTATTATATCTCCATTTCTGTAAAGCTTTTTATTAGGGATAGACTATCTCAGCCATTACTCGGATACACACGGGCACCCTAGACATCCAGCTACAGAAGCTGCTTCTTATTTCAAGAGGGTAGATCCGTAGCTCATTGCTGGTTTAATCAGGCCATAGCTGGCTGACACTGGTCCCTTCTCAATGATCGGACTCATTCCTATTGATAATAGTGTGTGTGTGTGTGTGTGTGTGTGTGTGTGTGTGTGTGTGTGTGTGTGTGTGTGTGTGTGTGTGTGAGAGAAGGATTCATCCCTGGATAATAGTTCTGGTACAGGACATAGATAGAAGAAAGATGTCCATTAGGCCAAAGAGTCTTGTGGCTCCTTCCAAATGTGGGAACTGAGGGAGTCTGCCCTCCGAATGTACATGGAGTCATTTGCCCACAACAGGGATGGTGAAGGTAGTCAGATGCAATGTGTAGTCAGCATATAGAATTTGCTGCCATGGGAGTTGAGAGAGAGAAATACAGCAACTAGATTTTTAAAAGGTGCTGGATAATTTTATTGCCATTAGTAACACTTATATTCAAAAGCAGGTAACTAAATACTTCAGCTCATTGATTAACCCAGGGTTCAGGAAGGGAGTCCTGTATATACACCACTGCACAACTGGCCAGGTTGTTTATAGGGAAGGTTGACCCTCTTCTGAAGAATCAGATTTAGGCAGTGGTATCCTTCATAAGATACCCAAGTTGATAGACCATGGGTCTACCTTGGCAAATTGTATGTAATGAAAATAATCTACGAGTCTTTACTCTGGGAAACTTCTCCCTGTAACAATTTTTTATTAAAGAATCTCTATGTTTAAGTGGACTTCAGTCATTTTTTAGATTGGCTTCCCCCCACTATTTAAGTTACAGTATATCGACTACAGTACATTGGATGATTGTGATTTTCATTTATGTATGAAGAGACTAACACTTGTACCTCAATATAAACAAATAATTACCACATTTTTTCAATGAAGTCCATACTTCAAGATAAAAACAAAGGAAAATATTTTTATCTTGCTCCTGCTAAATGCAGAAACATTGTACCACTGAAGTATATCTTACATCAACTCTTAATAGTATAACAAGCACAACAAACATGCTGCTGACGCATGCTATATTCATTGTATAACAAAGTATAACAAAGTCCTTCTGTGTGATGGATTTTGGAAGCATTATGCTAACTTTTTAGAGGAATGTCAGTGTTTCATAAAGTTGTTATAAAAATTCAATTAGCTGTTATTTTTCTAACATTTGAAGTTTAAAAAGTCACTTTAAAGTGTTGTTTTTGGCTAATTCTTCTACCAAAAATGCTGTTTAAAAATTATGCAGAATATTTTGGCAAAATCCACTGGAATTGTAACAAAAGCCTTTAAATCTCTCCTGGGCTTCTCAGCACTTGCTAGCAGAAGCACTCCTATTATTAATGTGAACCTCTCTTCCCATTTGTTAAGAGGTGATAAACAGTGTTGCAGACTTAAACTGGAACTTAGAGAACTAGTATTAACACTTTTTTTTTTTAATCCCTGAAGGTTTAACTCAACACGCATTAAAATTAACCTCAATATTTTCAGCACTAATGCAAAGAGCTTGAGTGATTTGTGTTTGCAAATTCTGGTAAAGCAAAGGGAAGATTTTCATATAAAAATAACACACACTGAGATGAAAATATACAACATATTAACATATCACTCCTCAAAAATGCTTCCTTTTTTAATAGAAAAAAATAATACTGCATCAAAATCAGGAGGAGAAGTTCATTCAATAGCTAACAAAACTTATTATTATTCATTAGTGGCGGAGCTATATACTTACCAAAAGGACACTGAAATACTGCAATATGCACACAGCAGTACATATCACAAGACTTTAAGACTATCTATGTTCCAAAGATATATTAAGGTTTACCTTCACAGAGTTTCTGCTTTATTACTTCTCTTATTCTGGATATTGCAATATAATCTTCAACGTAAAATACGTAAGTTGATGAAGGCTTGTTGGCAATAGCTCTAAGTTCATCCTCCTCAATTTCTGAGCCAACACCAATAGCAAACAAAGTGATTTTGTTTTTTCTTGCTTCTGCTGCTGCATCTTTGACTTCATCTTGGGACTTGCCATCAGTGAGAACAACAGCTATTTTAGTTAGAAATCTTGAGGATTTAGCAAAGAGGTGGTCAATCGAAAACTGTATAGATCTTCCTGTTCTCGTATTTCCACCTAAATATTGTATGAATTCCATTTCTCTGATTAGATTTTCAGTGGAATCATGAGTTCCTAGTGGGATTTCAAGTACAGGGTAATCACTGTACTGGACTACTCCAACTTGAATAAACTTTGGCCCTATGTCAAAATTTCTTGTAATATTGACAAGCCACCTTTTGATAATTTCAAAGTTTTCTGGGCCAACACTGTAGGAGCCATCTAAGATGAAAACTAAATCCGCTGGAGCAGTTCTGCAACCTAAAAACAAAAATCAAAGCCATACTTTTAATGGGCATCTTCTCTACTGCAAGCAATCCTTTTTTCATTTATCACTGATTGGTTATATTGTAGTCAGCTGGCCAAATATTTTGTAAATTCCTCATTTATAATTGCCATATCAAATAATCTACTAAATTTATCAGAAGACAAGATATTTTCAGTCAGACCTGCAGACTTGACTTGGCATCTGAAAAAAGCTGGGCCCTTTTGTGCACATTATCATCAGCCGTAATCAACAATAAAAACTCTGGAATCAGAACTTCAGCTAGCAACTGCATTTGATGCCTGAGATAGAAAAGAATGCAGCTTTCTCTTCCATACCTGTATTTGTCCTCAATGATAACAGCAGTAAAAAAAGCAGATCTGACACAAAACACACACAGCCAGGGTACAGCTAATTTCAGCAGCAAGGTATTTTTCCTGAATCATTTTCTGATCACAACCCCAATGTAAAATTTATCTGACACTGCTACCATGCATCTACAATAACAATTATAGTGCATTTAACTCTGTTGAATGGCACTGGTAGCCCATTATATTTTAAGGAGATGTCATTGAATCACTTGAGCTCAATAACAGAAGAGTGGAACATGTGTTTATGGGCATAGTAGTTAGAAGGTGCACTATTTTTAATATAAAGTGTAATGCAATTGCATAATGACATCTGCATAGGTTTCAATATTACTGTCTTATTGTTGCTATACAAACAGCTATCTGAATCACATGACTTCTGGAGGAGAGGCAGTACAAAGGACAATTTTGGAATAAGCAAGCCATATGCATTTAATAAAGAATGGTCATGGTCTTGAAGCCTTATTAGAGTTCAACTTGCCCCTTAGGAATTATCCATTAAATAAAAATCAGTTCCCACTTTTTAAAAATAGAGACATTCCCTTCCTGCAGGAAACGTAAAATATTATGGCTACAGGTTCATACATCAAGAACCTTTCATCAGTGACAATTCATAGAATCATAGAACTGGAAGGGACCTCGAGAGCTCATCTAGTCCAGTCCCCTGCACTTATGGCAGGACTAATTATCTAGTTTCATTGCGGAGAAACTAAATGAATTCTTTGCTTCAGTCTTCACAGCTGAGGATGTTAGGGAGATTCCCAAACCTGAGCCAGCTTTTGTAGGTGACAAATCTGAGGAACTGACAAATCTGATTGAAGTGTCACTAGAGGAGGTTTTGGAATTAATTGATAAACTTAACATTAACACGTCACCGGGACCAGATGGCATTCACCCAAGAGTTCTGAAAGAACTCAAATGTGAAGTTGCGGAACTATTAACTAAGGTTTGTAACCTGTCCTTTAAATCGGCTTCTGTACCCAATGACTGGAAGTTAGCTAATGTAACACCCATATTTAAAAAGGGCTCTAGAGGTGATCCCGGCAATTACAGACCGCTAAGTCTAACATCAGTACCGGGCAAATTAGTCGAAACAATAGTTAAGAATAAAATCAGACACACAGAAAAACAAACTGTTGAGCAATAGTCAACATGGTTTCTGTAAAGGGAAATCGTGTCTTACTAATCTATTAGAGTTCTTTGAAGGGGTCAACAAACATGTGGACAAGGGGGATCCAGTGGACATAGTGTACTTAGATTTCCAGAAAGCCTTTGACAAGGTCCCTCACCAAAGGCTCTTACATAAATTAAGCTGTCATGGGATAAAAGGGAAGGGTCTTTCATGGATTGAGAACTGGTTAAAAGACAGGAAACAAAGGGTAGGAATTAATGGTAAATTCTCAGAATGGAGAGGGGTAACTAGTGGTGTTCCCCAAGGGTCAGTCCTCGGATCAATCCTATTCAAATTATTTATAAATGATCTGGAGAAAGGGGTAAACAATGAGGTGGCAAAGGTTGCAGATGATACTAAACTGCTCAAGATAGTTAAGACCAAAGCAGACTATGACGAACTTCAAAATATGTCACAAAACTAAGTGATTGGGCAACAAAATGGCAAATGAAATTTAATGTGGATAAATGTAAAATAATGCACGTTGGAAAAAATAACCCAAACTATACATACAATATGATGGGGGCTAATTTAGCTACAACAAGTCAGGAAAAAGATCTTGGAGTCATCGTGGATAGTTCTCTGAAGATGTCCACGCAGTGTGCAAAGGTGGTCAAAAAAGCAAACAGGATGTTAGGAATCATTAAAAAGGGGATAGAGAATAAGACTGAGAATATATTATTGCCCTTATATAAATCGATGGTACACCCACATCTTAAATACTGAATACAGATGTGGTCTCCTCATCTCAAAAAAGATATACTGGCACTAGAAAAGGTTCAGAAAAGGGCAACTAAAATGATTAGGGGTTTGGAACGGGTCCCATATGAGGAGAGATTAAAGAGGCTAGGACACTTCAGCTTCGAAAAGAGGAGACTAAGGGGGGATATGATAGAAGTATATAAAATCATAAGTGATGTGGAGAAAGTGAATAAGGAAAAGTTATTTACTTATTCCCATAATACAAGAACTAGGGGTCACCAAATGAAATTAATAGGCAGCAGGTTTAAAACAAATACAAGGAAGTTCTTCTTCACGCAGCGCACAGTCAACTTGTGGAACTCCTTACCTGAGGAGGTTGTGAAGGCTAGGACTATAACAGCGTTTAAAAGAGAACTGGATAAATTCATGGTGGTTAAGTCCATTAATGGCTATTAGCCAGGATGGGTAAGGAATGGTGTCCCTAGCCTCTGTTTGTCAGAGGATGGAGAAGGATGGCAGGAGAGAAATCACTTGATCATTGCCTGTTAGGTCCACTCCCTCTGGGGCACCTGGCATTGGCCACTGTTGGTAAACAGGATACTGGGCTAGATGGACCTTTGGTCTGACCCGGTACGGCCATTCTTATGACCATTCCTGACAGGTATTTGTCTAACCTACTCTTAAAAATCTCCAATGATGGAGATTCCACAACCTCCCTAGGCAAATTATTCCAGTGCTTAACCACCCTGACAGTTAGGAAGTTTTTCCTAACGTCCAACCTAAACCTCCCTTGCTGCAATTTTAGCCCACTGCTTCTTGTGGTATTCTCAGAGTTTAAGAAAAACAATTTTTCTTCCTCATCCTTTTAACAACCTTTTACATACTTGAAAACTGTTATGTCCCCTCTCAGTCTTCTCTTTTCCAAACTAAACAAACCCAGTTTTTTCAATCTTCCCTCATAGGTCATGTTTTCTAAACCTTTCATCATTTTTGTTGCTCTTCTCTGAACTCTCTCCAATTTGTTCACATCCTTCCTGATATGTGGCACCCAGAACTGGCCACAATACTCCAGTTGAGACCTAATCAGAGCAGAGTAGAGGGGAATAATTACTTCTCATGTCTTGCTTACAACACTCCCGCTAATAAATCCCAGAATGATGTTTGCATTTTTTACAACAGTGTTACACTGTTGACTCATATTTAGCTTGTGGTCCACTATGACCCTCAGATCCCTTTCTGCAGTACTCCTTCCTCGGCAGTCATTTCCCATTTTGTATGTGTGCAACTGATTGTTCCTTCCTAAATGGAGTACTTTGCATTCATCCTTATTGAATTTCATCCTATTTACTTCAGACCATTTCTCCAGTTTCTCCAGATCATTTTGAATGTTAATCCTATCCTCCAAAACACTTGCAAGCCCTCCCAGCTTGTACACTGTATGCTGTTATCTAAATCATTGATGAAGATATTAAACAGAACCAGACTCAGAACTGATCGCTGCGGGACCCCACTTGTTATGCCCTTCCAGTATGACTGTGAACCACTGATAACTACTCTCTGGGAACTGTTTTCCAACCAGGTTTGCACCCACGTTATAGTAGCTCCATCTAGGTTGCATTTCCCTAGTTTGATTATGAGAAGGTCATGCAGGACTGTATCAAAAGCTTTACTAAAATCAAGATGTACCATATCTACCATTTCCCCCCATCCACAAGGCTTGTTACCCTGTCAAAGAAAGCTATCAGGTTGGTATGACATTATTTGTTTTTGACAAATCCATGCTGACTTTTACTTATCACCTTATTATCTTCTAGATGTTTGCAAACCAATTGCTTAATTTGCTCCATTCTCTTTCCGGGTACAGAAGTTAATCTGACTGGTCTGTAATTCCCTGGTTTGTCCTTATTTCCCTTTTTTATAGATGGGCACTATATTTGCCCTTTTCCAGTCTTCTGGAATCTCTTCTGTCTTCCATGACTTCTCAATGATAATCGCTAATGGCTCAGATATCTCCTCAGTCAGCTCCATGAGTATTCTAGGATGCATTTCATCAGGCCCTGGTGACTTGAAGACATCTAATTCGTTCAAGTAATTTTTCCTCGTTCTTTCCCTATTTTAGCCTCTTCTGATCCTAACTCATTTTCACTGGTATTCACTATGTTAGACATCCAATCACCACCAGCCTTCTTGGTGAAAATCAAAACAAAGAAGCCATTAAGAACCTGCCATTTCCATTTCCCCACACCCCCACCCCTATTGAGTAATGGGCCTACTATGTCCTTAGTCTTCCTCTTGCTTCTAATGTATTTGTAGAATGTTTTCTTGTTACCCTTTAAGTCTCTAGCTAGTTTGATCTTGTTTTGTGCCTTGGCCTTTCTAATTCTGTCCCTATATACTTGTGTTATTTGTTTATATTCATCCTTTGTAATTTGATCTAGTGTCCACTTTTTGTAGGACTCCTTTTTTATTTTTAGATCATTGAAGTTCTCCTGGTTAAGCCAGGCTGGTCTATTGCCATACTTCCTATCTTTCTTATACAGGGGATTGTTTTCTTTTGTGCCCTTAATAATGTCTCTTTGAAAAATTGCCAACAGTCTTCAATTGTTTTTCCCCTTAGACTTGCTTCCCATGGGATCTTACCTACCAATGCTCCGAGTTTACTAAAGTCTGCCTTCTTGAAATCCATTGTCTTTATTTTGCTGTTCTCCCTCCTACCATTCATTAGAATCATGAACTCTACCATTTCATGATCACTTCCCCCAAGCTGCCTTCCACTTTCAAATTCTCAATCAGTTCCTCCCTATTTGTCAAAATCAAATCTACAACAGCCTCTCCCCTGGTAGCTCTCTCCACCTTCTGAAATAAAAAATTGTCTCCAATACATTCCAAGAACTTATTGGATAATCTGTGCCATGTTGTGTTATTTTCCCAACAGATGTCTGGGTAGTTGAAGTCCCCCATCATCACCAAGTCCTGTGCTTTGGATGATTTTGTTAGCTGTTTAAAAAAGCCTCATCCACCTCTTCTGCCTGGTTAGCTGGTCTGTAGCAGACCCCTACCATGACATTACCCTTGTTTTGTACCCCTTTTATCCTTATCCAGAGATTTTCAACAAGTCTGTCTTCTATTTCCATCTCAGTCTCAGTCCAAGTGTATACATTTTTAATATATAAGGCAACACCTCTTCCCTTTTTTTCCCCTGCCAGTCCTTCCTGAGCAAGCTGTACCCTTCTATACCAATATTCCAGTCATGTGTATATCCCACCAGATCTCTGTGATGTCAACTTTGTCATAGTTGTGTTTATTTACTAGCATTTTGAGTTCTTCCTGCTTATTCCCCGTACTTCTTGCATTAGCATACAGACATCTAAGATATTCATTTGATTTCCTCCCCCCCCCCAGTTCTGTCTGTCTCTCCTGTATCCGTTCTCTAACAGCCCATGCTCCCCCCACCAAATTCCAAACCTTCTCATAGGTCTCATTGTTCTTGACTTACCTGTGGGCTTTGCCACCTGCCCCCTTCAAACCTAGTTTAAAGCCCTCCTCACTAGGTTAGCCAGTCTGTATCCAAATATGCTCTTCCCTTTCCTCGATTCACCACTGACATTTAAGTAAGTACTATATGTGGACCTGGATACAGATATCATAATCCAGTCCTCTGAATACGCTACACTTGTTTTTAACTAGCCAGGATAGATAGATAAAATTAAATAAATATCTCTTACTTGCTCTTATTTCACCATCTTCAGCCGAGATGTAATCCTGAAGTAGCAGAATTAAAATTGTCTGAAGAAACTTTAAGTTCTGTGCCATGTATATTTTATTTCCAAAATTTTGAGTCCTAAATTAAACTGTAAAAAAAGAAAATATATTACAGTTCTATCAAACAAAAATACAACTGAACAGTTATGCTTTGCCAATTGTGCATAAAAATGACTCAGGATCAAATCCAGCTCACCTTGCTCTCCTGAGTAGTCCTACTGACTATGTTCCATAACCTCAGGTGTACTGTCCATGTAAGTAATGTGAAAAAGATTTGACCCTTATTCTAGAATTAGAACCATCTCCTAGGTGTTCTCTGAAACAACTATCATTTACTATAGGGTATTATATAAAAGTAACAAGTACATTATGTCCAAAAGTCACAAATTTGAAATTATTCCATGAAATGTAATTCACTTGGGATGCACAGCTGCTTCATTGCTCTTAAGAGGGGACAAAGTGCCTGAGCCACAAAACACAATATAGGTCTTTGAATGATTGTAGGCCCCTTCACCATACTTAGCTATTGGAATTGCACTTTTCCTGCCCAAAATAATGTTGATTTATGTGATTTACACTATTTCATATACTATTATGAAACTCAAAGAAAGAGTCAGATTCTGATCTCAAAGATTGTGGTGTAGACCTGGGAGTGAGACCCCTGATTTCGGTGGCATTACTGCAGATTTAATCTTCTGTCACTGAAATCAAAATCTTGTCCCAAATGTGTTACAGTAGAGCTGTGCATTAGAGGGAGAATAAGATGAGCACAATGCCATGCATTAATGCAAGTTATCAGTAAATTGCTTCCACTAATATTAGCAGATGCAACATGCCATGACAAATTTCATATTGCCTTTTCTCCATTACAGTTTTTACTCTGGATATTCTCTCCCATCTGCTGTTTGCTCCAACCCCTGATTTGCCTCTCTGTTTACATGATACATTTTATTTTAACCACATCTTATAACTATACTCTTTGCTTAATTCCATGCCTGTTATGTATTAAAATAGGACTCTAATGAATAAAAATGAAATAGGGCTACTTTGGAATATTATACTTTACTCTTAATTAATTTAAAACTAATTTCAAGACACAGAGGAGACAATTACTTTAAATCTTTACTTTGTGTATTTTCATCTTCTAGAACACAAGCATATCTTTAATGGTCATATTCAGTCTCAGTTACAAAATGCAAACTTCAAGTCAGTGGGGAAAATGCACTGTTGGCACAAGCAAGTGAATTTGGTCAAGTGTGGTTGCACAAATGTAATGCAGACCAGAATTTGATCCTCACTTGCTTATCTGTATGTACATTTTAAATAAATCTGCAGGCTGTTTTTTCTGCTTAATACATTGTCAGCATCTCTTGTGTCACAACAGTGGCAATATCCACTGAATTTCTTGGTTTTGATATAAAACCTAGTCCTCTGTCTAGTAGCTGATCTGACAACTTTTTTTATCTCTTCAGCAAGAAAACCCAGTAACTAAACAGGGGCCCAGTTTTAAAAGATGCTAAACACCCTTAACTCCCATTGAACTTAGAACTTTACAGAATAAGACCAGACTAATACAGACATTACCCTCCGTCCCCATCCTTCTCCTCTGTCAACCATGTTGGTCTTGACCACCCACTTGTTCATTTGTCGAAAAAACTTCTTTGCCCCTTTTTGACATAAACATGGAATCCTCTCCCTGAGCTGACCTACAGGGTCACTAACATATCCTCCTTCAAATCCCTCCTCAAGACCCATGTTTTCAATGATTCAGACATTAAATGGGCCTACAAATAATACATAGATGGAAGTGCCACTGGATGTAAATGAAATACATTTGTTTAATAACAAAATAAAATGTCAATGTATTTTATTTAAATATATAACACCTGTACATATATGTATAGTGCCTTCTCCCTCATCCTTTGTATGTTCATTGTCTCCTTTGATTGTAATCTTTTCAGTGCAAAAAAAAAAAGGGTCTTCCTATAGGTATGGACAGCATCTTCCACGCTGGTAATAATTAGAAACTGATTAGATGTGGAGAAACTTCTAAGTACTACAGAACACCCACTCTGGATACAGGCATGCAGCATTTTGTTTTGACACATGAGAAGGGCCACAATGAGCAGGTAAATGGAAACAAATAATCATTTCCTTTACCAAAGGTAGCCAAAGGAGTACAATAAAAAGAATGCTACTAATGTGCCATAATGTACTAGGCATCCAGAAGAGAATCTACATTCTGTAACAGTTTAATAGAGCCTTGGTCCCACAAATACCAACATACCAGAGGCAAAGTTTATATTAGGTTGGTGATGGGGGGAGGGGAGGTTTTACTGAGATATGGGGACAAGGGAGAAAAGTATTGGAAAGGTAAGAATTTCAGATTCAAGTTTATTCTCTGTGGATTCATGATAGGTATGTACTAAATGAAAGATGTGCAACTTGAACAAGTTCTCTAATCAAACTCAGAATTTTTCCATTATTTTGGGGAATTTTTCTTACTCTAGCATATGAGCCAAAAGGAGTATGTTGCTGTAGTTTGGCTTCTAAGTCAGCTTCTTGCATTTTCTATTACTTACAAGGCATTCATCTCAGTCCAACTTTTTTTTTTTTTTTAATTTCCTCCATACGCAACCTCTGTGAAATCTGACTTCTGACCTGAGCTGAGGCTAAATACTAGGGACTTAAAAACAAAGCACAAAAGAAAGATCAGCTTCCAGAAATGCTAGTTAACTTATAACAAGTAAAGAAGAGGCAATGTTAACACTTACAAGAAACCTATTTTATTTTACCTCTTTCAAATTATTATGGTCTACGTAAGTTAATAAGACAAGGTGACACTACCATCTTCTTTTTCAAATAAACCTACTTTTCTGCAACATGTTCTATTTATTTATTATTTGTATTGTAGTAGAATGTAGGAGCTCCAATCAGGGACCAGAACACATTCTGGTAGATGCTGTACAAACACAGAACGTCCCTTCCCAACAGGGTTTGTGCACACTTCATTATGAACACAAGTTACTTTGCCCTCTGCCCCCACCATTACTGCCATAGTCCCAAAGAAATCTATAATCAGACTGTCGAGGAATCAACTCAAGAACTTTCGATCTCTAGTGTTTTTTAATTTTTTTTTTACTACATTTACTTACAAAGTACAAACAGAACTTAAGAAACAAAAGACAGCATACCTGTTACACGTGAATAAAAGTCTATATGCATTAATATATATTACCTGTTAAGCTTGCATTTGTTAGGTATGCTAGGATAGGAATTTTATCTCAAACTGATCTAGTAGTAGAAAAGTTTACTTACCCTCTTTTGTCCTGGAAGACCAGAGTATTTCTAGCTCTGGTAAATAATAAAACTGCAGATTTTTAATTTAAATAATTCTTTCTGATTACCATCTTGCCTCTCCCCACTCCCACTTCAATTCTCACCTTACTTTATCTGCTGCTATCACACCTACTGCTCAAACTAAAGAGTACTGTTTGATTCCATTTGAATGCCCGGATACCAGTCTTATTTCAAACAGACTTAAGTGCTAATTTCTAGCAATTTGAAATAGAGGCCATTAAAACCATTAACTGTGTGTAAAAAAAAAAAAAAAGCTGAAAGGTAATCAAAACACTGTGAATTTAAGATTCAATAATCTAGAAAGCTGAAAGGACCAGAAACATAAGATTTATACCATTGGAAAGCTGTTAATCCCAGTCTGGAATTCCCAGACCTGATGGTTTTGAGATACATAACCTTAGACTCACCATGCCAAAATGTCATCTTGGCAAAATTAAAAGCTATCCTTCAAGAAGTGAAAACTAAGGCCAAGTGGTACCAAAAGAAACAGAAGATTTAAGAGGGAATTTGAATAGCAAATAACCAAAGACACAAAAAACCCTACAAATACATTATTTAAAAATATCAGAAAAATTAATTGTGGGAATATCAGAAAGAGGGCACTAGGCCTTCAATGTGTGAAGGGGAGCAATTATTATTATTTCATTGCACTCAAATGTGAGTTGGGATCGTCACAGAAAACTGTCCCAAAGAAGACAAAATCTAAACTTTACACAAGAAAGAACAAAGGAAGGTGACAAGCAATTGAGAGGGGCTGTGATAAGCAAGGAGAAGGATTCTATAGAATAATCACTTTAGGTATGTGCACATCCTGGTGATTCTCTTAAGGGTTTGTTTATTAAGGAGGATAAATATATTGCAGAGAAGAGATATGACTTCTCTGCATCAGTCTTTCCCACAGTCTTTATGGTACTAAATTTAAGTCACTGTCAGAGATGGAGGCATAAAAAGAGGAGATGGACTACACTGATAATTTTAATATTGGAAGAAGTCATAATAACTAGATAGTATTCATCCATGGGTTCTGGAGATGGAGGACCTTAAGAATGAAATGGCTAAAGAAAATATTTTTGTTTCTTTAGAATTTGTGTTTCCTTTATAAAAATTAAAATCAGCAATTCATAAAATACAAGTAAAAAATTAACACAGTCCACCTATAAGCCACTCAGGATGTAATTACACACATCCACTAACCATCCTAAAACTCATCTTGCATCTTGCATCTGAAGAAGTGAGGTTCTTACCCACGAAAGCTTATGCTCCCAATACTTCTGTTAGTCTTAAAGGTGCCACAGGACCCTCTGTTCCTCATCCTAAAACTGTCCTCTTCCTAAAAACCCTGCAAAAAGATGGCTTTTGGAAAATAATTATTTCAAACCACAAAGGAGAAGACGGGAGCAAATTAAAAAGTCAAGAAATTTCAGAAAGTACATTCATATAGAAGCACTAGCCTGTGTAAACTGAGAGAACACCAGCTCAATGTCTCTGCTCAGCACAATTGCAACAGTATGTTACAAGGAGAAAAAGAACCAGTTCACAAACCACTCGTGGCTCGACTGCTTAACACCAACACCTTAAATTCCATCTGAAAGCTAACGGATGGCCAGTGGACATCACTGAGCATGGATGTAACATGCAAACAGCAGGAAACTACGTAAGTGGACAATTACATTATGCACTAGCTTCAGCTTTCAAATGGCCTTACAGTGTAGTCCCATGTACAGCATGTTACAGCAATATATGGTAAAAATCTGTATCCTTTATGATCCACAAAACTTTTTCTGTCACGCCCCCCCAACCCATAATAGAAACTGTCCACACACACACACCCAACCCCTCAAGAATCGCAGTTGGGGGTGGGGCCAGAGCCATGGTCGGGAGCCCGGGACAGAAGCAGAGCCACAGGCCACAACCAGAGCTGTGGCTGGAGTCATAGCTGGGAGCAGAGCCGCCGCCGGGGCCAGGAGCGGGTCCACGACCAGGGCATGAGCTGGGACTGGGGCTGGGACAGAGCTGGGAGCAGAGCACGGCTGGGTGGCACTCTCTCCCCGCCCTCATTGAGGGCTGGCATGGGTCCCGCCCCACCCCACCCTGAACATTTGGGACTACTGCTTTATGAAATGTCACTAGATGGGATTGTGGGAATTACAGATAAATGAGCCTTACTGCAATACTAGGTAAAATTACTGAATACCTAGATAAACACAATAAAACAGGGGTAGGGCTTCTGTAAGTGAAAACCATACTTTTCCAACATAAAAAAGAGTTTAAGGGAGTCAACAAAATAGTGGCAAAGGAAGACTATTTTTAAATCAGATTTGTCCGGTAGCAAAAAGGCTTTAATAGGAGGTCTTAATGTATTTTGGTTTGGTGAATAAAAGTATATTCTCGCAACAAAGCTATTTCTCCAAATACAATTTTTCCTCTGTATTTCCTTTACAACTCTCAAAAAGAACATCTGGTTCCTGTAAGATAGAAGAAATCAGGAGACCTAAAAATCTCATTTATAAGTCTAAAGCCAAAAAGCTGTTCAATACTCCAAATTGGATGTTACCAGAAACCAAAATTCAAATGGAAATTACCCAAAACTTAAGTGGCTTCCCCAGCAGGCAGATTCCAGGAATTACACAGCCATACATTTATTTTAAATTTAAAGAAAATAATAATATGGAATTGAATTTTCAGTGGTCATGATAGGTGCCAACCAACAGCACTAGATACCAAAGTTCTCTTTATCATCTACATAAAAGATACAGCACAGGCAATAGAAGTGTAAGTTTCCTGAAAAGATCTGCCAAAATACCTCAGTACTAATTCTACACTACAAACTTTGGTCGAAGAAAATTACATTGGTATAATGCAGCGCCAGTTAGTACATCCCGTGTGTGTGTACTTGTTTCCTTGTATCGGTGCTGCATTACTCACTAAGAGTGAGTGTGTCAATACAGTGCGGTGCACCCTGGGTAGGTATCCCAGTGTGCAATTCACCATTATCCAGCACACTGTATTTTGGGGAATTTTGGCAACAGGGCTGACTCCAAGCAGCAGCTTAACAAGCAGGTCCTTGGGGTGGCCAAGGGAGAGGGGCGGCACCTGCGGCAATTCGCGGGCGGCAGGTCCCTCACTCCCTCTAGGAGCGAAGGACCTGCCACTGAACTGCTGCCGCCGATCGTGGCTTTTTTTTAATTATTTTTCGTTTTCCAATTGCCACTGCCAATCGCGATCGTGGCTTTTTTTTTTTTTGCTTGGGACAGCAGAAATGCTGGAGCCGGCCCTGTTTGGCAATGTACCTGGTGGGGCAGAAACAAGTTACAGAGGGGTGCCTGGGAGAAAGGGGTCAAGTTCCCATCATGCAGCTTCTTCCATTCCATAATACCATCCATAACCCATATGGGGGCCAAAGCTGCCGGGGCCCACCCCAGGCTAGCATCCCCAGCCCTGGAGCGCTGGGAGGGTGGGTGCCCTGGTGCCAGCCTGAGCCGGGGCCACAGCACAGGGGGAATGGAACCGTAGAGTGGGAAGCAGGAGGACTGGGGGGTGAAGCGTGGGCAGGGCCACACCTGGCTATTTGGGGAGACACAGCCTCCCCCAGCCTATGATACCCACCTCCCATGGCTGCAGAACTTTTGGATGCAAAAAGCCACATTCCTTGATCTGTGTGCCACGCTTGCCCCAGCCCTCCTGCACAGGGACACCAGAATGAGACCAGCCCTGACAGTGAAGAAGTAAGTGGTAATCACACTATGGAAGCTGGCAATGCTGGACTGCCACCACTCAGTGGGAAATCATTTTGGAGTTGAGAAATACACAGTGGAGGTCCAGTGTCATGCAAGTGTGCAAGGCCACTGATTGTTTCCTGCTGCTCAGGACTGTGAATCTCATTAGTGTGCAGGACACAGTGAATGAATTTGCTGCAATAGGGTTCCCAAACTGTGGCACGCATATCCCTATTTTGGAACCAGCCCACCTTGCAACAGAGTACATTAACAGAAAGAAAGAGCTACTTTACTATGGTTATGCAAGCACTGGTGGATCACTGGGGATGTTTCACTGACATCAAGGTGGGCTGGTCAGGAAAGATGCATGACAGTTGCATATTTAAGAACACAGGACTGTTCAGAAAGATGCATACAGGGGCATTCTTTCCTGACTGGCAGATTACCTTTGTGATGTTGAAATATCAACAGGGAACCTGGAGGACCAGCCTGCCTCTTGCTCATGAAGCTGTACATCAGCCACCTGGACAGCACCAAGGAAAGATTCAATTACCAGTTCAGCAGGTGCAGAATGACAGTTGAATTTGCTTTTAGTAGACTGAAAGGACACTAGTGGTGTTTACTCACAAGATTGGATCTCAGTGAGCAAAATATCCCAATGGTTATACCTGCCCACTGTGTCCTACATATCTGTGAGGCAAAGGGGGAAAAGTTGCCACCAAGATGGAGGGCAGAGGTGAAGCTACTGTCTGCTGAGTTTGACACCCAGGCTACAGGAAGAGCTCAATGCAGAGCTATGCAGCCGAGGGAGGCCCTTGACAGAGCACTTTATCAGTCAGCAACAGTAATTTGGTATGGTGGACTGTGCTCTACTTAGCCCTGAAAATTTGGAACCTATTAGGAATTGTATGGGGCTTGTAAATAAACTTTTCAGTGCTTTCTGTACATTACAGTGTGATTTTCACAGATCCCAGGAGTTCGGTTGCCCTGTACAATAACAAGTAGTGGGTGCTTTCAGTACCACGAGGTGTTCTGCAGCATGTGTTGTGAAATAATAAAGATTAATTATTTTTTTAAAAAAGAACTTTATTGCATACCAAACCAGTGGGGGAGGGGAAGAAAACTATGCACAATTGAAAAAATAATAAAAATTTCTGAAATAAATTAATGGAACAGAACTTCACAAGGGGAAAAAAAACATTCATGTCCAGTTCAGTCCACTCTGCCTACACATCCACTCATCTGTGAAGCCATGATTGTCTTTACTGTCCCCTGACATGGAGTAGTAAGGGTAGGGAAGTGGCCCCTGATGCCATGTGGACTGTTTGGGGGTTGCCGACAATGGAGAACTCCATTTTAGCACCTCTCCACACACACCCAACAGGCAAGCCTATGAATGTTGAACCTATAGGTCAACAAGACTCTGCAACATCTTTGTTTGCTGCCAGAAAAGCCCATCATGTCCTGGTACATCTCTCTCCCCTTTTCCCGCTGGGCTTTCTCCTGTCTACCCTTTCCTTCTCCATAGTGTCTGAAATATTCACTCTCCTTGCCCTCTGTTCACAGCCTGATGTAACACTGGCTTGCAGAATCTCCGAGAACATGTCCTGCTGACTCCTCTTCTTTCTCCTCCATATCATGGCCAGACATTCTGCGGGTGTGAAGGGCAAGCCCCTCAATGCCACAATGGCAGCAGTTGCAGATAAAGACAACATATGTCACTGTATTGACATTCACAACAGAAAGCGAAAGAGTAAGTTTCAGAACTCCCTTCCCTTGCGCTGCAGAAATTTCAAACAAAACATGGTTATTGACACTTCAGCTCTGGAGCACCTCTGCACAGTACTGATCTCCAGTTCCAGCCATGGTGAGTATGGCCCACCCAAGGGGTGCGCAGGGAGAAACTAAGAGGGAATTGTTCAGCTGCATGAAACAACATAATTTTGACCCTATTTCCATGGGTATGAGTACAGGGCAATGGCACTGAGTACTGGCACTATTTTCCATAGACAGTTGTGATTTTAGCTGATATCCTGCTCCTAGAGTAACAAAGGCAGAGAGCACAGCTGCTGCTGGCATGCCAAAGTTACCCAGGCCCATTTGCCACTAATCTGCTTGCTTACTGCAGTGGTGCCCACTGAAGTCATCATAGAATATCAGGGTTGGAAGGGACCTCAGGAGGTCATCTAGTCCAACCCCCTGCTCAAAGCAGAACCAATCCCCAACTAAATCATCCCAGCCAGGGCTTTGTCAAGCCTGACCTTAAAAACATCTTAGGAAGGAGATTCCGCCACCTCCCTAGGTAACCCATTCCAGTGCTTCACCACCCTGTTGGGACTAGCTAGGCTGTAGTGGAGTCTTAACAGTCCTAACTCACAGCATAGCTGGACCCGCTGATAACATGTCCCCCATCCTCCTCTTTCTCACAACAGGGGTCTGCATCTAAGGCTTCTCAGAGGTATTCACTGTGCTCTGCAGGGTGCTGGTGGGGTCTCCGCTAAGTAAGGCGTGCAGCTCATTGTAAATGCAGCAGATCTTCGGCTGGGCAGCAGATCAACTGTTGGCTTCTCTGGCTGTCTGGTATGCCTGCCACAATTCTTTTGCTTTCATGTGACACTGCTGCTGATGTCCATGTTTCTACGATTGCTCCTTAGCTAAATTTGCACAGCCTCTTCTCCCCACAGGCCCAGAAGATCCAATATCTCCTGTCTACTCCACGTAGGAGTGCATACCTGGGATGGTCAGTTGGACACAACAATGGAGAGCTGCTAAGTGTGCTCGCCAAGCTGGGCAATCAGGACTAGGTATTTCAAAAATATGCAGGGTTTTTAAAGTGTGTGCCGGGGGGGAATGGGGGGGAGAAAAGGGGGGAGGTCTGGTCTCCATGACCCCTGGGCAGTCGAGTTCACAATTGTGACCAAAGCAGTCAGTGATGGTCATTGAGGGACAGCTGCTGGAGGACTGCTAGGGTCGACCTGGGTCACACAGTCTCTCCACTTGCACTGTGTCAATCACAGTACATCAACCATGACATAACATCATTCAGGAAGGTGATGTTACTGTGTCATTGTAAAGGGACCCTTTCATTGGCAGGGAACAAATCTGAATACAGACACATGCACAACTATGTTGACACAAAGTGGCTTATGTCGACCTAACTTTGTAGTGTAAACCAGGAGAGGCCACTAGAACCACTGAATTCCGGGCCTCTCCACTGAGATTGCTGATATAAACAATATTAATAATTACTGGTAGTGTTCACTGCATCTAAGTGCATCTCTCACCCGCGCAAATCTATGTCTAATCAAACTGAATACAGATAATCTCACCCTCAGAGATGCTTCTGTAAATTTTTTCTCAGGCTGGACACCTTCCAGGCCTGGGCACAATTCTTTCCCCTGGTACAGCTCTTGTTGCAGCTCAGGTGATAGCTAGGGGATTCTTCATGATGGCTCCCTCTCCCCTTTGTACTCTTCCAACCCTTTATATATCTTTTGCATAAGGCGGGAACCCTTTGTCCCTCTGGGTTTCCACCCTCCCCCTCACTGGAAAAGCACCAGGTTAAAGATGAATTCCAGTTCAGGTGACATGATCACATGTCACTGCAAGACTTCATTGCCAACTTACCAGCACACACATATATAGGAAGACTAACAGGTAAACACAGCCATCTGCAGACAATGGTCCTTGTTAATGGGAGTCATCAAGATTCCAGACCACCATTAATGGCCCACACTTTACATAATTACAATAGGCCCTCAGAGTTATGTTTTATATTTCTAGTTTTAGATACAAGAGTGGTACATTTCTACAAATAGGATGATCACACTCAGTAGATTATGAGCTTTGTAATGATACCTTACAAGAGACCTTTTGCACGAAGCATATCCCAGTTACATTATATTCACTTATCAAATCTTTATAAAACTATCCCAGTTACATTATATTCACTTATTATCATGTTTTTATAAAACCATATAGACTGCACAAAGTCACATTTGGGTCCCAATTCTCAGTTATACTAAAGCCACTTTACCCCACTCTGTGAGCACCAGGGGCCCACAAAGCGGGTGAAAATGACTCTTGCAGAGTATCTCCCACTGAGGGCCTCTCCACCAATGTTTAGTTGGTTGTTTTTTTTGCCTGAAATTTTTTTCCTGTTCCCAAAGGCAGAATTTTTAGAAGATTTTGATACATGTGTTTCAGTGACTGTTTATAGTCTCCCTCAAGCCAGAGCCAGCTTTTTGCCCCAGAAAACCCCCACTTAGGACTCATGCTAATTTAGGAAACTAATTTATTGCTGCTTTTCTTGTGAAGAGAATCTAGAAAACAAATTCATATATGCCAATATGAATGGATTGCTACAGGGGAAAGCAAAGCATTCAAGTTTTGAAAAGCACCAATGTTTGTCAGAGGAGCAAGTTTTTTGTTGAGAGGCCAAGATTTGGTTTGGTTTACTTTATTTTGCACGTACACACCCACACACACACAAATCCTCTTCAATCCCCATTGCCACCTATTGTGTGTTAGAATATAGATATGCAGGCCTGCCCATAAAGGCCTAGACTTTAAGAATTTAGGTGTATGTTTATCATTTAGCTCGTTATAGAAGTATAAAAAGAAAGAATTTGTGTAAAGGCCTTCTTTCACGGTGACAGTCTGAGGCCCTGTTCTTAAGCTAAGGCCTTCGGCTAAGCAGCAGAGGCAGCCAAAAGCTGAGAAGTGAACGGTCACATCCTCACATTCCAAACCAGTCAAATTGAAATAAGGTGCTATTGGGCTGTTAGGAATACAATCCTGTCTTGATAGTGTCTACCACCACCAGATAAAGATGGTTAAAGAAAACTTAGTTTGATAGCATCCTGTCTGGCAAGAAATCACTTCTCAATAGTTGTGGTTGTGAAACCCTCATTTCTGTGTGTTTTATTTTCATGGCCCCCACTTTTCTATTGTTAATCTGTCTGGTTCTCTAATTATTTCTGTCTGCTGTATAATTAATTTTGCTAGGTGCAGGTTAATTAGGGTAGTGGGATATAATTGGTTAGAGAATTATGTTACAATATGTTAGGATTGCTTAGATAGATTTCAGTAAAATGATTGGTTACGATATAGCTAGGAATATTACTATATAAATTAGGGGCAAACAGGAAGTAAGTTGGGATTCGAAAATAAGGAAAAAGGAACTTGGATTTACACTTGCTGGAAGTTCACCCCAATAAACATCGAATTGTTTGCACCTTCAGACTTTGGGTATTGTTGCTCTCTGTTCACGTGAGAAGGACCAGGAAAGTGAGAGAGTGAAAGAATAAGCTCTCTAACGTGCTCCCCAAATTTATCCTGCACCATATAAGAATCTATATAGAATAGAATTTCCGCCAGTTTGTTCCTGCACCTTCCCTCTGGTATGGGGTGACTGTGTGTGCAAGGGAGGTAGTGGAGTGGCCTAAGGTAGGGTTACCATTCGTCCGGATTTACTCGGACATGTCCTCCTTTTGTGTGCTAAAAATAGCGTCCGGGGGGAATTTGTAAAGCACTCACAATGTCCGGGATTTCCCCCTCCCCTGGCAGAGCAGAGCGAGCGGCTGGGAGGGCTGCAGGAAAGTCCCGGGCTGGACTCCGGAGCAGCTTCCTCCTCCCACCCCCCCCTCCCTGCATTCTGAGCCGGCCGGCAGCTCCTCCTCCTGCAGCCCACTCCGGCAGCCCTGTGCAGGGCCAGGGACCGGGTTTTGTGTTGTGCTGGGGAGCTCAGCCATGTGTCCGGCTGGCACAGAGCCCAACACCCTGTTCTGAGCAGCAGGGTAAGGGGGGGAGGAGAAGGGACAGGGAGGTTCTGGATGGGGCAGTCAAGAAACGGGTGGGGGCTTTTGGAGGGGAGTGGAGAAAGTTTTGGGCAGTCAGGGTACAGGTAGGGGGTAGGGTCCTGGGGGGCAGTTGGGGGGGGTCTTAGGAGGGGGCAGTTAGGGGACAAGGAACAGGGAGTCTTAGGTAGGGGGTGGGGTTCTGGAGGGCAGTTAGGAGCAGGGGTCCCAGGAGGGGGCAGTCAGGGGACAAGGAGCGGGGGGTAGGGGGCTGGGAGTTCTGGGGGGGAGCTGTCAGGGGGCAGGAGTGGGGAGAGGGATCGGAGCAGTCAGGGGACAGGGAGCAGAGGGGTTTAGATGGGTTGGGAGTTCTGGGGGGGCTGTCAGGGGGCAGGAGTGTGGAGAGGGATCGGAGCAGTCAGGGGACAGGGAGCAGAGGGGTTTAGATGGGTTGGGAGTTCTGGGGGGGGCTGTCAGGGGGTGGGGAGTGGTTGGATGGGGCGTGGGAGTCCCAGGGGTCTGTCTGGGGGTGGGGGTGTGGATAAGGGTTGGGGCAGTCAGGGGACAAGAGGCAAGGAGGCTTAGATAGGGAGTGGAGTCCCGGGGGGCAGTTAGGGGCAGGGGTCCCAGGAGGGGGCAGTCAGGGGACAAGGAACGGGGGGAGGGTTGGGGGTTCTGGGGGGGCGGGAAGTGGGAGGGGCTAGGGCGGGGCTCCTCCCATCCTCTTTTTTGCTTGTTGAAATATGGTAACCCTAGCCTAAGGGTGAGTGATCGGGTGCCTGGGGTAACTGTGTGGGTACTTGGGAACAGCTAAGGGGTGATGGTGGGTTAGGTGGGAGCTTGGGGCAGCTGGGTAGTGGAGTGATTGGGTGTCTGGAGATGCTAGAGTAGATAGTGGCTAGGGTAGCAGAGGGGTTCTGATGGAGGGAATCCTCATTCAGCTGAGAGGGGCCAACTAGGATCAGCAATGGGCCTGTCCCCTTGTGCTGCCTTCACATAGCTATTCCTTACTAGCTCAATCCATCACGGAAGCACCAAGACACTAAACAAAGAGACTGCGCCTAGCTACTGACTGTGCAGATACCACAGTGGCCACCAGTGGACTGGAAGAACAACTAACTGCTAACACGTTCTGCATGCCCACAGCTAATCTGGATATGTGAGAATACACCTGAGATGTAGGCCAACCTGACCAGGTGCTGCAGACATGTCACAAGAGTGAGACACTTGACAGACCTGTGAAAGCCCACTTCTATCCAATAAAGCCAACTAACAACAACAAAAAGAGGAAATTAATAAGATTCAAGAAAAAGCCAAAACAAACTCCAAGTTTTTACCCCAAAATGAGAGAAGTGCCAGAGATTGTGTAGGGACTATTTTGCTATTGATTTTACGTGGAAGGTGTTCAGATAATATGAGTGCCAGTAGAAAAGACAAATGAGCGATTAAATTACATTTACACACACACACGGCTTTTTGAGGGGATATACCCTAACATCTTCCTCAGGCTGGTCCTGTGTATAGTGGTGCAAGAAGGTGGAATGTATTCAATTTTGGGGTATGTGGTGTATGTGTGTGTGTGTGCACGTGCACAAAAACTGCTTTGCACTCCTACCTAAAAATGTTAAGGACAGACCTGCCACCAGCAATCTGATAGCAGCAGACCCTGTGCCTGCCACAGAATAGAGTGAATGTGCAGTTGCCCCAGCTCCATGTGGGTGGTCACAAAAAGAGGTAGGTCTTCATTAAGCTCGGTTGAAACTTTTAGGTTTAAAGTGAGCATGCATCACTCATAACTTTACTAAATTTGGAAGAGAAAAAATTAAAAGAAAGGCACTAGTCCACATTACAGACTATTTCACATGCAACATTTCACATTTCAGTCATCTGTGCTGTTGCCATGACCTACTTACAAGTATTCTTTTCAACCTCAATGAACTCAAAAATGGCTGGCTGAAACATCAAAAACAACAACATTTAATTATTGGTCAAGACTTACTACAGAAATTTTCATCCCAAAATGACAATTTGCAGATAGTTAAGAAAATATGGAGCTTACTGGAAATGTTTTTGTAAAGTTAATTATAGCTTTCACTACTTCCGAAGTAGAATATGTACATGTTATATGAATGAAAACTAACGCTGTGTGACAAGTTTAAAACCTGGATCGATAGAACTGCAACATAATATTAAAAAAAAAAAAAGTCATGATCAAATGTCGGTGAGAAGTCAGAAAAAAAGGCTTAATGCCAACAGGCTCTTAAGCACTAAGAATTAGTTATGTAAAGATGGGTCTGAAAATAGCAAATGAACAGCAAAAGAGATTGTTTTTCAATGAGAAATCATATAACTGGCTCATCCAATGTCAAACATCAAAGAAAAATCTAAAGCCATTAAAATACACTAACATGTATACAAAAATCTCTAATATTAAAAGTAATTACTTGGAAAGGATGGACTGACAGATTATTTTTGATACCATTCAGTAAAGGCTAACAAACCCACGGACTCCTCTAGTCTACAACAGAGGAAGTTTGTTTTCAGGCGCCAACATTTGAAGAGTCACAGAATGCCTGCATTTTTAAATCCAGTTTATTCTGGCACCTCACACAGTTTGTTGGATTTGTCCCCACTTCAAGATGATAATGTGCCAGGTGAGGTTGGTAATTAGTTATTAAAGACTGAAGGGGAGGCAGCCTTACCACAGAATTTGAGATCCTGGATGATATGCATGAATGCTTGGGAAAACAATATACAGTATAGGATGGGCAAGTTATGTAACCCGTCACAGTTGCCAGTTCAAGATTCTGGCTGCAACAAGCAAATTTGAGGTCTCCCTGGAAACCATGATTTCAGCCAGTGTATGAAAAGCCCATGTTGTTATTTCTCCCTTTATCAAGGAATTTGATATTTCACAGTGTTTTCCCTTCATGGATTGATCCAAGGAAAACAAAACAGCTAATCAATAGGACTAAATTTGACACTCAGCATAGATCCAAGTTAACTAACGTCTCCAGATAGGATTCCAAGTAACAAATGTTTAAAGTGACTCCTTCTACTAAAATCTAAAAAGTTCTAAGTTTAAGATTTGTTTCTAGTAAATATAAAGTGGAAAGTTAAACTATTGCTCCACATAATCACTTACGTTAGAATAAGAGACCACTTTGTCTACACTCAGTAGTATTGGGCTTGGATTGGGCCCTTAGTATTTATTAGTAGATGTAAGAAGGAAAATGGTGATTCAGGGAGGCTTTAGAGAAGCCTGGCAAAAGCATCAGGTTTGAGTAGCTCAGCATAAAATGTATGAATTGTTTACTTTGATGATGATGATGATGATGATACTGAAACTGCGTACTTGCCTGCAAGCAAAAATACAAAACAAACAAACAAACGTTACTCACTCCAGCCAAATTTTGCAATGTTGGTTTAAACTACAGGGTACTACAAAGCCTAAGTTTTTATTTCTATGTCTTATCCTTATTGAAAAACGATCAATTGATCAAAAGGGCTTGTGATGGCTGGGGGAGTGGAAATGGTAGTAACCCTTCTTTAAGAATTTAGGAACTTCAGTCCCTAGTGAAATCAATGAAAGGACTCCCATTGTCTTCAATGGAGCTGGATTAGGCCCTTAAACTTTCTTACACTGTTTTCGTTTTGGGAGGGAAGAGGGGAGCAGAGAAGTGGACACAAGGAAATTAGCACAGTCATGCTCACAGGAGAAAACATGTTTACAGCAAGAACAATGCATTCATTGTTTTAAATACATCCAAAGTGTGGTGTTTTGAGATACTTTGGCAGTTTCTCATTCAGTACAATCCAAGACTAAGATGATTGAAAGACTGAGTTGACTCCCAAGCCCCTACAGGAAGGCTAGTTCTTTCAACCAATATTCAAGCTTACTATGATGTAGGACGCATGATTTTTATCCAAAGAGAATTATTTGTATTGATTTTCTAAAATATTACTCTTCCCAGATTCCCCAAAATATAGCTGTTTCCTTTAGTCCATCAAACAACAATTAGTGCTCTATAACTAGCAAACGTATTATTAATTGTAAGCGTTTCTAAGAGGATCTACAGATTCAGAAAAAAAAAAAAAAAAAAAAAAAAGAGGGTCATTGCCCTTCAGTACATAATCAATATTTTGGTACCCTAGTTTCAGGAAAGTCCTGCATACTTTGCTTTGCTTTGACAAAGACCTTTTTTAGACAAAGTGTTAAGCCAACTATTGTGCAAGTTGGTAATATACCATACACACCCCACCACAGATGCAGTAGTGGTAGATGCAAATGCACCTGCTGACATAGTAGCCACACCAACATTCCCTCACTTGGCAGGAAAGGGGAGCCTATTGTAGCAGACAATAGCAGGATTGCCAACTCTCGTGATTTTATCACAACTCTGGCAATTTGGGGCTTGGTTTTTTTTTTAAACCTACTTCAAGACAACCAGTTCACAAATTCTCCCTTATTTAAAACAGTCACCATCTCCTATTACCATCAAAGGGACCGAACTGAAGCCAGGACAATGGCCATCATTTCCCTATAGTCTATCTGCTTGTGGAAGTGAGGCTTCCCTTCATGACGTTGGCTACCACCTCATGCTGGTTTTGGTGAGGTTGTAGTCATGCCAGCAGACCAAATGGCTGCCATAGTATGGTTCAGGAGGCCAGGTAGGATAAAGGGACTATGAGAAGAAACTGAGAAAGGTGAATGGGGAGGTACAAGAAGCAGATTTAGGGGCTGCATGGAATGGGATGCAGAGGGAGGCAGAGTAGGGGGTGGTGAGTGCTGCCCAGTCTCAAGCAGAGATGTTTGGGGTGGGGAGTCAGAAAGGTTGCTACTGGGAAAAGGCTAAACCAAGCCCATGTTTGTTTTTACTTTGACATCATTGCTTATGAATGATAGGTATCAGTTTAAAGTTCTTTAATATGTATATTTGTAACGTCTCAACCCTGAGAAGTAATACGAGTGGCTGCGAATTATGATTAAGGCTACGTTTGTGTCACGGAGATCACAGAAGTCACGGAATCCGTGACTTCCAGAGACTTTCATGACTTCAGTGCGTGGTGGCTAGGAGCTGCAGGGTCCCACCGCCGCTGGAAGCTTCCGGCTGCCATGAGGGGAACAGGGGGCTCCAAGCCAAGCAACTCCCGGCCGCCATGGGGCGGGGGGAGAACCTGGATCTCTGAGCCCCCACAGGCAGTGGGGGCCCTGGAGCTGCTAGCAGGGGCCCCTGCAGCTGCCCATCAGCCACAGGCGGTGTGGGGACTCCACAGGTCCCCATTTTGTTACAGATATTTTTACTAAAAGTCATGGACAGGTCACAGGCCTCTGAATTCTTCTTTATTGTCCACGATCTGTCATTGACTTTTATTTAAAATGTCCATGACAAAATCTTAGGCTTAATCATGATGCATTTAATTAAGTCAGTGGTTCTCAAACTATTTACCATCCAGCCCATCTTTTAATCAAAAGAAATAAACAAGGAAGGGAGAGATTCAAGACAGTAAAGAGAACTGCCATCTACTCCCTATATTGCAAGGACAAGGAAAGGGTAAGTGAAGCTTCCATCTGAGCAGCCAGGGAGAGGTGGCATTTAAGCTTGATTTTTCACCCTGATATTATCTCACACACATTGCAGAGGAGTAGAGGGAAGTTGTCATAACTATAAAGGGAAGGGTAACAGCTCTCCTGTGTACAGTATTATAAAATCCCTCCTGGCCAGAAACTCCAAAATCCTTTTACCTGTAAAGGGTTAAGAAGCTCAGGTAACCTGGCTGACACCTGATCCAAAGGACCAATAAGGGGACAAGATACTTTCAAATCGGGGGGGGGGGGAAGGTTTTTGTTTGTGCTCTTTGTTTGGGAGTTCGTTCGCTCTTGGGACTGAGAGGGACCAGACATCAATCCAGGTTCTCCACATCTTTCTAAACAAGTCTCTCCTATTTCAAACTGGTAAGTAAACAGCCAGGCAAGGCGTGTTAGTTTTACTTTGTTTTCTCAACTTGTAAATGTACCTTTTACTAGAGTGTTTATCTCTGTTTGCAGTACTTTGAACCTGAGGCTAGAGGGGGGTCCTCTGAGCTCTTTAAGTTTGATTACCCTGTAAAGTTATTTTCCATACTGATTTTACAGAGATGATTTTTACCTTTTTTCTTTAATTAAAAGCCTTCTTTTTAAGAACCTGATTGATTTTCCTTGTTTTTAGATCCAAGGGGGTTGAATCTTGATCCACCAGGAGTTGGTGGAAGGAAGGAGGGGGGATGGTTAATTTCTCCTTGTTTTAAGATCCAAGAGGTTTGGATCTTGATCCACCAGGAGTTGGTGGAAGGAAGGAGGGGGGATGGTTAATTTCTCCTTGTTTTAAGATCCAAGAGGTTTGGATCTTGATCCACCAGGAGTTGGTGGGAGAAAGGAGGGGGAACGGTTAATTTCTCCTTGCTTTAAGATCCAAGGGGTTTGAATCTGTATTAACCAGGGAATTGGTGAATAGTTTCTCAAGGCTTCCCAGGGAAGGGAACTAGCTTTGGGAATGGTGGCAGCGGACCAGATCTAAGCTGGTAGTTAAGCTTAGAAATTTTCATGCAGGCCCCTACATTTGTACCCTAAAGTTCAGAGTGGGGAAGCAGCCTTGACAGAAGTCAAAAAACATGATTTGATGGGCTTTCAAATATCATGATTTTGGGGGGAGGGAAAAGTATATAACTCACACTTTTTTAATCACTGAGGTTGGCAATACTTCTGTAGTGTCAAGCATTTGAACAATACATTTAAAATCATTTAGTAATACACATACACACACACACTCGAGAGGAAGGATGATTCAGCAGTTAGGGTGCTAGTCTGGGATTCAGAAGAATTATATTCAAGTCCTTGCTCTGCCACGGACTTAGGCCTTGGCTACACTGGCGCTGTATAGTACTTCAACTTGCTGCGCTCAGGGGTGTGAAAAAACACCACCCTGAGCACAGAGAGTACAGCGCTGTAAAGCACCAGTGTAATCAGAGCTTGCAGTGCTACACGCTCGCTCGCAGAGCTGCAAGCTATTCCCCTCGGAGAGGTGGAGTACATACAGCGCTGCGAGAGAGCTCTCACTCACGCTTCACAGTGATGGGAAGTCCCGAGTGTAGCCAAGGCCTCTATGTGAAATCTTGGGCATATCACTTAGAGAACTGAGGCACAGAGAAAGACTATCTGTAAAATGGGGATAATAGCATTTTCCTATTCCCAGGGGTGTTGTGAAGAGAAACATGTTAAAGATGGAGAGATGCTCAGAAACTACAGTAATGGGAGCCATATAAGAATGCTAGCTAGAACACTTCAGAGACTCACAAAATGTAAAGCTGCAGAGATTGCACCCTCTGAATTTTCCCTCTGCCTTTCCAATCACTTGCTTAGGGCCTGTCTTCACTACCCGCCTGGATCGGCGGGTAGAAATCGATCTCTCGGGGAATCGAATTATCGCGTCTCGTCGGGACGCGACAATAGATCCCCGAATCGATGCGCATACTCCATCAGCGCAGGTAGGAGTAAGCGCCATCGACCGGGGAGCCGCAGCAGTCGATTTGCCGCCGTCCTCACAGCGGGGTGAGTCGGCTCGGATACGTCGAATTCAGCTACGCTATTCGCGTAGCTGAATTTGCGTACTTAAATCAATCCGCCCCCCCATAGTGTAGACCTAGCCTTAGTCATTAAAAGTAAAACAGACTGAAAATAAGAAAAAAATTCTGCCCCCATTTTGTGTGGTACAGTGCAGAGAAAGAGCAGGAAGTTTCTGTTCTCCCTCCTCCTTGCACCAACCTAGGAACAGATCAAGATAGAATCCAATAGTCCTTTGTGCACTAGGGATGAGGTCCAACTACTAAGTTTGGCAATGTTCTGTAGCCTCAAGGAGTTATGATCATTCCATGTCTGCATACTGACCTCTACCAATTAGCAGGTCACAGGCACAGTTTCACATAGTAAATAAGCACCCCAACTTTCACAATAAGCCAAAAATCAAGCTAATCCCATTTCAAAATATAGCCAAAACAAGTCAATCCCTAAGAACCCCAACACTCTATGTGAGTAGATCCCCCCGGCATGCAGTCTGGGACTGTGATTGACCCACTATGAACCCCTGACTCTCTTCCCCTCTTGCCCCTGCTTGCCCCCCCGCCTTGCCAGGAGCTGATCAAATAAAAGAAGCAACAAGCTACAAGCCACTATAAGCCAAAAACTAGCCAACAAGCAACTCACAAGCCAATTAAGCCAAAAACAAGCCCAATTTCTGCGTTTTTTTGTGTGTGTTTTTTTGCAGGTTTGGCAAGTCTGGTCACAGGTGATAGGGAGCACACACTTCTTTTAAGAGCAACAGTTGAAAGCACAGCTAACCACACAGGCCATCCTGAGGCATTCTGCTCTACACAGATAGAATACATGGTTGAGGAACATCTAATTCCACAGCTATCAATCCACTCCCTCTGCCCTCATTCAGTTCAGAAGAGCAAGAGCTTAATTTTGTCCTAGGCTTCTCTTTGACACTAAATAAGGAGTTGATTAAAGTTATATTTTGTACAGATAACTCACATTTAAAGATACTTTTGAGTCTCCCAGTTCCCTCAAGTTGCTGACTGACACCATATTTGTGATCAGAATGGCTTGGATCATCCATTACTTTAGGGAAATATGGAAATGTAAAAACAGTCAAATGAAGTGGCTGTTACGGTTTTAAGTAGTTTCTATAGTGAATCCTTTCAGTGTTTTCCTGGAGCCGGTTCTTGGGAATTCCTATAGCCTTCTGGTAATCCCTTGCTAAAATTCCAGGTAGCAGATGGGAAGTTTGGGATTGTTCCCAAATTTCTGCAAGAACTAAGTGCTTCTCTGGCAAGGGTGTATCCACAGAAGATATATCCATGGAGCTCAAAAAAAATGCTCCTGAGCTGCAACTTTTAGCCTTTGGAATGAAGCAGGTTGCACCAAATAGCTGCTAAAATTAACAATATTTCCTAGTAGAGATTATTTTCCTCCCTGCCCTTGACTTCATATTACACAAACTGAACATACTCCATTTATTTTGCTGGAGCAAAATACAAACGTTTCTATCAAAGTTTAGCTTTGTCATAGTGTCTCATTTTTGCTTGTGATTATGGGACTGCTTTGTTATCTACAGTATTGCAAACCCCAAACATTCAAACATATGGGTCAGGCCCCAAAAAATATGAGTGGTCTAAAAATCATGAGTTAAACAAATAATAGATTTGTGGTTCTTTTTATTTGCATTCTCATTTCAGAGAAGTGCCCGGCCAGGGGCGCAGGGTCCGGAGGCATGGGGGCTGCCCGAAGCCCGAGCGCTACCAGCTTCACGGTTTGCCGGGCAGCCTCCAGACCCTGCGCCCCTGTCTGGGCACTTCCCCTCCCGGGCTCTAGCTGCACTGGGGAAGCGCCGGCCAGGGGCGCAGGGTCGGGGGGCTGCCTGACAAACCATGAAGCCAGTAGCGCTCGGGCAGCCCTTTTCGCGTGGCTGGGAGGGAGGAGGGAGAATGCGGGGCACTCAGGGGAGGGGGCGGAGTTGGGGTGGGAAGGGGCAGCGTTGGGGTGGGGCCAGGGTGGGAAAGAGGCGGGGCCGTGGCCCCGTGGAGTGTCCTCGTTTTTTATTTTTTAAATATGGTAACCCTACTCATATCACCACAAGATTGTAGGAACTGCAGTTTTATGAAAAACAAAAAAAATCACAGCATTTGCACTAAAATTATGAGAGCTGGCAACACTGAGTCTTTTTGCAACATTTTCCCCTCACCTATTAAATCTGGAGTGTAAGTTTGAGCATCTTTGTGCAAACTGCTTTGTAATGTTGGCAACGCATAATGTGTTTGCTTTGCTGGCATGGGTATAACCTTTAGGCAGTATCTCTATACCTAAAAAATGGTTTTAGCCTCAGGCAGAATAAAACTTTTACTTGAGCATGAAACAGCATCTAAAGAGACCTGTCTCATAAAACTACTACTAGCATTTCTCCAAGATCCAGCTGCATATCCATTCAATCAAGCAAAACTTGTAGGACTATCTGCAATACTTCTATTTGGACACCCTCCCTGCTCCTCCTATTTTTTTTTTCCCCCTCGATGGGAAAGACATGGGAAAGGATGACAAGAATATTTGTGAAAATAATTTGTCTAGTCCTGGCTGGGAACTGCAACCTTCTGCTTTAGTGACAGAAATCAGTTCACAATAGCCAAGTTATGTCAGAGCTGAAGTAGATTACTTGTCAGATTTTTCTTAAAACAAAGAAAGTTATCCAGATAAACTAGAGTCTATTACGAAATTTGCAAACCTTTTAAAATGTTCAGTTTGATCTTGATCTGCTTTGAACAGTCTTTTGCAATCTTATGTTCTATAAATCAAACATTCTGAATAGGCAGAAAAATGGTGTGTGGAACTTCTCACCCCAAACTTTAGAAATCCAAAGAGGAAACACCACAGAAGACTCAAGTATATATGATGCAGGAATAAAATAAACTCTAGCCACTACAACACACTGCAAAAGCAGTATTAATGTGAAGTCAAATTCTGACGGCAATAACCAGAAACACAGCATAGATTACACTGGTCTACAATTTTTGAGAAGTCGTCTGCTTCAGAGATAAAATGTGCTATTTATTATGTATTTTGATGTGCTGAATTCAAATATGACACTTAAAACAACTGATTGGCTACTGTTTCTAAGATATTTAAGTTTTTATCTTTTATGTCTATGTATATTGTGTAGATAGTAGAGTTTTAATCATAAATTGTAAACCTAGGTCTTTTCATGTGTTTATGGTTGCTTTACATGATAATATTTCACCTGTCCTGTTTATGTAACACTTTAAAAATCAGCAAAAGGGTTATATAAATAAAATGTATTATAAAACAAAAGGCAAAAAACTATTATGTACATAGTTTAGTCCTATTCAGTGTCTACTCGGCGCTTCTTGGCTTGTCTCTTGTATTCATTAAATGGAGCATCTCTTTTCACTGTCCAGCAATAGTCTGCAAGCATTGATGGGCTCCATTTGCCCTGATAGCGTTTCTCCATTGTTGCAATGTCCTGGTGAAATCGCTCACCGTGCTCTCGCTCACTGCTCCGCAGTTCGATGGAAAAAAAATCTAGATGAAAGTGCGAAACGTATCTTTAGTGACATGTTGCAACCAAGGCTTTTGTATGCCTTGAGGAGGTTTTCCACCAACAACCTGTAGTTGTCTGCCTTGTTGTTTCTGAGAAAATTGATGGTCACTAACTGGAAGGCTTTCCATGCCGTCTTTTCCTTGTCACGCAGTGCATGGTAAAATGCATCATCTCGAAGAAATTCACGAATCTGAGGACCAACAAAGACACCTTCCTTTATCTTAGCTTCACTTAACCTTGGAAATTTTCCACGGAGGTACTTGAAAGCTGCTTGTGTTTTGTCAATGACCTTGACAAAGTTTTTCATCAGACCCAGCTTGATGTGTAAGGGTGGTAACAAAATCTTCCTTGATTCAACAAGTGGTGAATGCTGAACACTTTTCCTCCCAGGCTCCAATGACTGTCGGAGTGGCCAAGCTTTCTTGATGTAGTGGGAATCTCTTGCACGACTATCCCATTCCCAGAGAAAACAGCAGTACTTTGTGTATCCAGTCTGCAGACCAAGCAAGAGAGCAACAACCTTCAAATCGCCACAAAGCTGCCACTGATGTTGGCCATAGTTTATGCACCTCAAAAGTTGTTTCATGTCGTCACAGGTTTCCTTCATATGGACTGCATGACAAACTGGAATTGATGGCAAAACATTGCCATTATGCAGTAAAACAGCTTTAAGACTCGTCTTCGATGAATCAATGAACAGTCTCCACTCATCTGGATCGTGAACGATGTTGAGGGCTGCCATCACACCATCGATGTTGTTGCAGGCTACAAGATCACCTTCCATGAAGAAGAATGGGACAAGATCCTTTTGACGGTCACGGAACATGGAAACCCTAACATCACCTGCCAGGAGATTCCACTGCTGTAGTCTGGAGCCGCTCTGCCTTACTCTTGGGTAGTTCCAAATCCCTGACAAGGTCATTCAGTTCACCTTGTGTTATGAGATGTGGTTCAGGAGGAGGATGGGAGAAAATGTGGGTCCTGTGACATTGATGGTTCAGGACCAGAAGTTTCATCCTCTTCCTCATCTGACTCAAGTGAGAATGATTCTGGTGCATCAGGAACCGGAAGTCCTTCTCCGTGAGGTACTGGGCGTATAGCTGATGGAATGTTTGGATAATGCACAGTCCACTTTTTCTTCTTTGACACACCTTTCCCAACTGGAGGCACCATGCAGAAGTAACAATTGTTGGTATGATCTGTTGGCTCTCTCCAAATCATTGGCACTGCAAAAGGCATAGATTTCCTTTTCCTGTTCAACCACTGACGAAGATTTGTTGCACAAGTGTTGCAGCATATGTGTGGGGCCCACCTCTTGTCCTGATCTCCAATTTTGCAGCCAAAATAAAGGTGATAGGCTTTCTTAACCATAGTGGTTATACTGCGCTTTTGTGATGCAAAAGTCACTTCACCACAAACATAGCAGAAGTTATCTGCACTGTTCACACAAGTACGAGGCATCTCTGCTCACTTTGGCTAAACAGAAATGTGTCCCTTTGCAAAATCAAACACTGACAAATAAGAGCTGATATAGGGCAATTTGTTCAGCAGAGTGATGTAAGCTTCATTATGATTGCATCATCCATGACGTCTAGGAATAACATGATGCAATTCATATCATGTCTGATGCAATACCAGCTTCAGATTGCATCATTCATTGTTTTGCCTAAAAAGCAAGTACTGTCCAAACCCAGTCATAGATTTATTCATAGATCCAGTCAAAGATGTATTTTAGTCATTTCTGGTTTAAATTGGTTTAAATTCTTCCCTTTATAACTCACTTATCCTCCGCCATTCCCAAGTCAAGGGTCGTATATACTGACCCAATAGCATATCTTGAAAACTAGAGCCAATCAACAATTTTAAGCATCATTTTCGTTCTCGGTGACCCAGAATTAGTAAAGTTTGACTACATTTATTTCAGAAGCATTTTGGCTGTAGAGCAGTGTTATCTAAGCAGGAAGAGGGTATTCACAGTGGCCACTGCCAGAACAGGTGGCATATGTGTGGACCACATCGAGGATACATATGCTCCACCTCTGATTGTGTCTCCAGTTCACATCACAGAAGGCCTGTGGAACAGCCTCTCTACACATTTTGGAGGAGCCAAAATTGGGGCAAAAAATTTCTGCCCATAGGTTTCTAGCATATTCCTATGCATACCAAGCAGCCAGAATTAGGTGCCATCAAGTTAAAATTACAAAATGCCTCCAAAACTTCTTAATTGCATTTTATATCACGTAAGCGTTCTGTGCTAGCACAGAAAATCAGTGCCGGAGGTGGGAGGGGGAAACCTGAACTCACCACCACTGTATCTGAAGTCTTGATACACTAATCACTGAAACTATAACGTTCTCATAACAAAAATTTTGAGTGCAGCCACGAACTCTTGCTGCGCTGACAAATTTTCCTAAAATATTTAACTAACTTTAGGAAAAACAAATAAATATACACAAATACGCAATGAAGGGGGGGGGGGGCAATAACAGAAAATGTGGAAATGGCAGAGGTGCTTACCACCAGTTTTCACCAAGAAGGTTGGCGGTGATTGGACGTTTCACATAATGAATACCAGTGAAAATGAGGTAGGATCAGAAGAGGCTAAAATAGGGAAAGAACAAGTTAAAAATTATTTTGACAAGTTAGATGTCTTCAAGTCACCAGGGCCTGATGAAATGAGTCCTAGAATACTCAAGGAGCTGACTGAGGAGCTACCTGAGCCATTAGCGATTATCTTTGAAAAATCATGGAAGAGGGAGAGATTCCAGAGGACTGGAAAAAGGCAAATATAGTACCCATCTATAAAAAGGGAAATAAGGAAACCCAGGGAATTACAGACAAGTCAGCTTAACTTCTGTACCCAGAAAGATAATGAAGCAAATAATTAAGTAATCAATTTGCAAACATCTAGATAAGTAACAATCAGCATGGACTGGTCAAGAACAAATCGTGTCAAATCAATCTCATAGCTTTCTTTGACAGGGTAACAAGCCTTGTGGATACAGGGGAAGCAGCAGATGTAGTATATCTTCACTTTAGTAATGTTTTTGATATTGTCTCGCATGACTTTCTCATAAACAAACTAAGGAAATGTAACCTAGATGGAGCTACTATAAGGTGGGTGCAAAACTGGTTGGAAAACCATTCCCAGAGAGTAGTTATCAGTGGTTCACAGTCATGCTGGAAGGACATAACGAGTGAGGTCCCACGGGTATCAGTTCTGGGTCCGGTTCTGTTCAATATCTTCATCAATTATTTAAATAATGGCTGGGAGGGGTTGCAAGTGCTTTGGAGGATAGGATTAAAATTCAAAATGATCTGGACAAACTGGAGAAATGGTCTGAAGTAAATAGGATGAAATTCAATAAGGATGAATGCAAAGTACTCCATTTAGGAAGGAACGATGAGTTGCACACATACAAATTAGAAATGACTGCCTAGGAAGGAGTACTGAAGAAAGGGATCTGGGGGTCATAGTAGACCACAAGCTAAATATGAGTCAACTGTGTAACGCTGTTGCAAAAAAGCAAACATCATTCTGGGATGTATTAGCAGGAGTGTTGTAAGCAAGACACGAGAAGCAATTATTCCACTCTACTCTGTGCTGATTAGGCCTCAACTGGAGTATTGTGTCCAGTTCTGGGTGCCGCATTTCAGGAAAGATGTGGACAAATTGGAATGAGTCCAAAGAAGTGATTAAAAGTCTAGAAAACATGAGGGAACATTGAAAAAATTGGGTTTGGTTAGTCTGGAAAAGAGAAGACTGCGAGGGGACATAACAGTTTTCAAGTATGTAAAAGGTTGTTAAAAGGATAAGGAAGAAAAATTGTTTTTCTTAAACTCTGAGAATACCACAAAAAGCAATGGGCTAAAATTGCACCAAGGGAGGTTTAGGTTGGACATTAGGAAAAACTTCCTAACTGTCAGGGTGGTTAAGCACTGGCATAAATTGCCGAGGGAGGTTGTGGAATCTCCATCCTTGGATATTTTTAAGAGCAGGATAGATAAACATCTGTCAGGAATGGTCTAGATAATTAGTCCTGCCATGAGTGCAGAGGACTGGACTAGATGACCTCTCAAGGTCCCTTCCAGTCCTATGATTCTATACACATCCAAATCATTGTAATTGATTTATGTAGGGCATCTTTTGCAGACTCATTAATAAAAATCATGTACAATTGTATTTTGGTGCATCTGGGCTCTGCTACCTCCCCCCACCCCCACCCATCACCTCTAGCCCATGCTTCCTTCCCCAGCCCCCCACCATCCTATTTCCCCCAGGCCCCGCTGCTCCCCTTTCCCCTTTGCTCTAAGCTCCCTTCTGCGGCCTCACACCCCAGGCTCATCCTGCTTCTTGCCTCTTGACCACAGTGTCTAGTAAGGCCAGCCCTCCTGAAGCCCCACCCCCAGAGTCCAGTGGCTGAAGCCGGGTGCAGGGGAATGCAGGGAAGAGCTGCTGTTTTGCCCCCTCCCCATCTCTGCCCAGGAGGCTGTTGTGGCCACAGGAAAACCCTTTGGTGGCCACATGCAGCCACAGTGGCCACATTTGAGAAACGCTTCCCTCTGCTATAGTTGCACAGTCATGCTACAAATAGCATGTTTGGCTCATTTGGCAAGGCATCTCCTTTGCCTCATCAGCCCCAGCATTTCTCCCTCTGGCAGAGAGGGCCTGAAGAAAGTTAGTCCTACTCCAGCAGTTTTCAATTCCTCACTCTGGTTCATTTTTCAGTATTTACAAAGTGGGCCTCAGGGTAGACCCAAGTAGTTCTCTTAAGCCAAACAAAGGACACACACTCATAACACACACAAAAAATACCTTTCCCAGCCCCTTCTTTGGCGTGTCACCTTAGTATGCTGGCTTCTGGTGCCCAGTCCTTCCCCCAAACAACAGTAGACTTGGCTGTTTCCCCATAGAGAGGAGAGTAGCCTTGCACCCAGGAGAAGCCATTTCTCCTTTCTGCTATTAACCCTGCTACAGCTTGTTCCTCCTCCCTCCCTCATAAGAAAAGGGGGTTTTAAAGGTCATCAGCACCCTTAATTGGATTCAGGTGTATCAGTTAACATGAGGTAACCTCTTTTCAGTTCATCAGGAAAAGGGCCTTCACCATTCTAGGGCTGATATATGGTAGAATCTCAGAGTTATGAACACCAGTGTTTCAAAGTGACCGGTCAACCACACACCTCATTTGGAACTGGAAGTATGCAATCAGGCAGCAGAGACCAAAAAAGGGAAAATACTGTACAGCACAGTACTGTGTTAAATGTAAACTAACTACTAAGGAGTAAAGGGAAATTTAAAAAAAAAAAAAAAGATACGACAAGATATGTTTCTGTGCTTGTTTCATTTAAATTGAGATGGTTAAAAGCAGCATTTTTCTTCTGCATGGTAAAGTTTCAAAGCTGTATTAAGTCAACGTTAAGTTGTAAACTTTTCAAAGAACAATCATAATGTTTTGTTCAGAGTTACGAATATTTCAGAGTTATGAACAATCTCCATTACTGAGGTGTTTGAAACTCTGAGGTTCTACTGTATTTACCTTCCACCACTCTCTTGTAGCTATTAGAGTGTAACAAAGTCAAACATATGTACTAGACTGTGATGTGGGTCCTTGGGCAAATCTGGGAAACCTAAACTTATTTTTATATCACCTTGTCGCAAATGATGTTTTCTAAAGTGGTCTTATATCTCAAAATGGATAAAACACATGTAATTCCTCTTCTGTAGTCTCGATTAGCTAATGTTTACTGTTTACTCAATCAGATACATTTAAAAAGAAAGAAACAAGGAGATGGCACACAACTCCAGTAAACTGTGACATGCTGGGTATTCTGTGCAGTGGCACTGCTTCCTTTACTTGACATAGATGAGAGGGAATGCCTCAGTCCGTAAGCAGATGTATAATTGTAGAATACTGTAACCCTCTCAAAAATTAGAAAAGTGGTTTTTACTCTTTTAAAAAGGTTAAAAGAATACGATATATTGCTCATGCCAAAAATCTGACATTTCTAAAAGTGCCAAATACATTTTCAAACATATTTCAGCATTTATTCAAGCTCAGAGGTACTATTATTTTTTAAATGTCAGAGTGGTCAGGGGGAAAATGGGTACAATTCTTGGGTACACTAACAAAAACTCTAGAGTGTCCCAAGTGATTACAATGGTTTTTAGTTCAGAGTCTGGCATTGGAAGCCTTGTATTAGTACAGCTGAACATATATAATGCACATAGAATTAGTGATTGATTCCTCATAAAGGAGGATTGTGGAGGTTAATCATTTCAGTATCAATTTTCATTTGCACTCCCCATGACAGGTGAAATGCCATAGTTTTAGAAAAGTAATATTTGGAAAAATTGTGCAAGTGGTCTAAAACTGCTCCCTTCCCCCTAAACTACAATTATAACTACAGTATGGTTTGGGGGGGTAGAATTTGTCCAAAACAAAAGGTCAGGTTCAAATAGTCAAGGACTATTCATTGAATAGTGAAAGCTGAAGTTGCTCAGTACCTCCCAGAAATTGCTTAGCATCATACAAAGTCAGTCTGTAAGAACATGCAGCCCCTGGATTCCTAGACCACTGCTCTAACCCCTGAGCTACATAACCACACTTCAGGTCCCCTGAGCACAGGGAGGAGGTTAATTAAGGCTGAGGAGCAATGAGTGACCGAAGGAGTCACAAGCGACCAGTGAGGAGTATCTGAGGCAGAGACTCCTACCCAATCCCTAGCGAATGGGAGCAGGTTCAAACCCTGAATAACTACTAAGAATCTAGAGACAAGGTGGGTGAGGTAATATCTTTTACTGGACCAACTTCTCTTGGTGAGAAAGACAAACTTTTGAGCTTACACAGAGCTTCTGAAGAAGAGCTCTGTCTATGCTCAAAAGCTTGTCTCTCTCACCAAAGAAGTTGTTCAATAAAAGATATTACCTCACTCACCTCGTCTCTCTAATATCCTGGAACTGAGATGGCTACCATAACACTGTATACTAAGACTCTAGGCTAAAATTTTCAGAGACAACTAGGAATTTAGCCATGCAACTGCCATTGAAACAAATAGGAGTTGTGTGATTATATGTTCTGGTCAGCTTTGAAATTGCACAAGTCTTTAAGTAGATGAAAATTATTATAAAGTTTTGTGACACAACAGTAATGAGCATAATACACATTTAGCAGTTATTGCCTAGGGTGTGTTCAGTGCTGAAAAAAATTAAAAGAGAACATGGTATTTATCTCAAGAATCTTATAGCTAGTATCTGCAGGATCATACCCAACCAGGCATTGTACTTACTACATAAAGTCCCAATCCTTCAAATTATAATTCCTGGATGAACTGCTACACCCACACCAAGCCCAGTGAATCAGCAGGGATCTAAACAAACACAGCAGGCTGCACATGTATTGCAGTTTGCAGTAGTGCAGCCTAAGTATTCTTATTGACTTTGATGGGACTATTTCTGGCAACAGTACCCAATTGTAAGAATATGCAAGATTGGGCCTCCAGATAAAACTATACAAACAGTAACAAAAGCATGCACACAAAAATAACCTGAAATAAAAGTTTAAATAATGGCTGTTCCACATTACAGAATGCTATGTTAGGCCCATTGCTCCCCCTCCACCTCTCAAAAAAATGGAATGGTACTGGGAAGATGTGGCCAAAGAAAGTCTTAATGCTAACTGGCAAGGGGATGCACAGCAGTTACAAGAATCTCCTAAGTCTGTTATGCACATTTTAGTTCACCAAAGATTGTCATGTGAAGTCCCAAATAAAGGCTGGTGTCACACTGGTCATCAATATCATTGTGAAATGTGTTTGGATGTTGAGTATGGCATTATGTGTACATATGTTGAAAATGTTTTTAAAGTCCATGTCTGGGGGGTTGGTCACCAGCAAAGGTGAAAAACAGATTTTCTGTCAGACAAGAGATGTTTCTTCATTATCTGTTTACATACAAATTAAATATTCTCTTGTTCACAATTTGTCTCCTATTACCCATCTGAACTGAATACAAATGAAGGATTATCAGAAGATGAGAAGGAAACTAAGAGGAAAAGAAAAACAGTGGAGGGAAGAGTACACCTTTACTTTATTTGGGGGACAGAGAAAACACCCCAGCATCCCTCACCCAGAAGTAAAAGCAGATATGCTTCATGAAAGTGGGATCTCAGCCAGGCTTGGTTGAAAATACTGAAAACAACGTGTGAGATACATTTCTGTAGACAGGAGGTTAACCTGTTGGTTAAGTTTAGTGTCTAGAAAGCATGTTATGATTTTGTTTTATATGTAACTGTGACACTGACAGACCAGATGCCAGCTCTTGGCCAGGCTGCAGGCATAAGCTGAGAGCCAACAAATTTATAGCTGGAGACCAGACCTGTTCATCTGTATGTTAGTTTTGCTCAAAAGAGGTATTAGTCTTATAAGAATGTATTTAGGGTTAAGCTTTATGAAATCCTTGTAAGTAGCTGCATGTATTAATCTCACTTGTAGTATCTGTATTCTGTGTTATAAGAAAATATGTAAGTTTTGCTTTATAACTTTGAAAACATTTGTTCTGAATTTGTGATCTCAGGCATCGGACTCATCACATTCACGTTCCTTTCCCTCCCCTCCTCATGCCCATCCAGAAGAACTATCAAAATCAGATGGGCCATGATGCTCATTCTGAGGACTTGGAAACTGAATGAAAGGAATAAAATAAAGTCACAGGAAAATTTTCCATCTTTTTGGCTGTTTTAACTTTGACAGGGCCAGAGACTCTACACCAGTGGTTCTAAATCTGCGGCCCCTGGGCTGCTTGCGGCCCAATCAGCACACAGCTGCTGCAGCCCATGTGAAATCCTCAGGGCCATACACGCAGTGTGTGTGTGTGTATATATATTATATATATTTTGTGTGTGGATGCAACCACATAACACATAGAAAGCTGCATATGTGTCCCCCAATGGTAAATAGGTTGAGAACCACTGTTCTTCACTGAACTCAGAGATCCCCAGGGGCTACCTCCTGGGGCTGCCCTGAAAGACACTTTGAATTGACAGATCACTACAATTCTACCACTCTAGGATTTAGATGGTGTCAAGGCTGCTTCCCCACTCTGAACTTTAGGGTACAAATGTGGGGGCCTGCATGAAACTTCTAAGCTTAACTACCAGCTTAGATCTGGTCTGCTGCCACCACTCCCAAAGTGCTAATTCACTTCCCTGGGTAGCCTTGAGAGACTCTTCACCAGTTCCCTGGTGAATACAGATCCAAACCCCTTGGATCTTAAAACAAGGAGAAATTAACCATCCCCCCCTCCTTTCTCCCACCAACTCCTGGTGGATCAAGATCCAACCCCCTTGGATCTAAAAACAAGGAAAAAATAAATCAGGTTCTTAAAAAGAAGGCTTTTAATTAAAGAAAAAGGTAAAAATCATCTCTGTAAAATCAGGATGGGAAATAACTTTACAGGGTAATCAAACTTAAAGAACCCAGAGGAAATCCCCCTCTAGCCTTAGGTTCAAAGTTACAGCAAACAGAGGGAAACACCCTAGTGAAAGGTACATTTACAAGTTGAGAAAACAAAGATAAAAACTAACACGCCTTGCCTGGCTGTTTACTTACAAGTTTGAAATATGAGAGACTTGTTCAGAAAGATTTGGAGAGCCTGGATTGATGTCTGGTCCCTCTTAGTCCCAAGAGCGAACAACCCCAAAACAAAGAGCACAAACAAAAGCCTTCCCCACACCAAGATTTGAAAGTATCTTGTCCCCTTATTGGTCCTTTGGGTCAGGTGTCAGCCAGGTTACCTGAGCTTCTTAACCCTTTACAGGTAAAAAAGATTTTGGAGTCTCTGGCGAGGAGGGATTTTATAGTACTGTACACAGGAGGGCTGTTACCCTTCCCTTTATAGTTATGACAGATGGTAACTCATAAATTGTCTATGTGATCTAGCTATTCTACACAAAGAACTAGTTACTTGTATAATTTTCATGAATCAAATCAAAATTGTTTTGTATAGTGTCAAAGAATTAACTCATCCTCTGATAAAAACAACAAGGAGTCCGGTGGCACCTTAAAGACTAACAGATTTATTTGGGTATAAGCTTTCGTGGGTAAAAAACCTCACTTCTTCAGATGCATCATCCTCTGATGTGTAACACCTAAATCCAGAACATAGTATATGGCCTGCTGTGCACTCCATTATTCCTTTGGTAGTGCCACAGGAAATTGAACTTCACATGACTGAAGTTGTTTGCCATTTTTAGCCTTATATTAACATTTGTTATCATCTTCTCTATTCATGCCATATGTACTATTCTTTTTATGGTTTATAACACGGTGTAATTCAAAATTAACTCATTTGAGCATGATGGAATTTAGACATTTAGCAATTATACCATAACCCAAAGGGATTATTTTATATTTTCAATCTTTAAAGTAAGACAAAAACAAATTAAAATTAACTTTTAGAAAGTACTCTTTGAAGCTAAACAAAAAGTTAATACCTTAAACATGTGTTAAAAAAATCAAGTTGTCAGGTCTTCAACTCTCAGAATATAAAACAGGAACAACACTATTACAGCATTAGAGGTACAGAATCATTGCCCTCTGGACAGAATAAATGTATCTGAAGCCAATCTGCTATCTTATAAATGAAATAAAAAGCAAAATCAATATTCCTATTACACAACTGTACCTTCTTAAAACATTTTGTTGGCAGAATTGTCTATTTACTGTCTAATAGAAGAATGGTTGCTATTTTAAATATCCTAGTTGATAAAAGTTGTAATCCAGCCACCAATACTCAACAACCAATGACTTATGATTTTCTTATTCAGTAAAGAAATATTTCTAATAATTCACATTGTCTTGCCATAAAATCCTTTAATATTAGCTAAGACCAAACAAATGTTGAATATGCCTACATAAAAAGTGAAAATCCTTTCACAACACGCATCAAAGACAAATTGCAAATAAAATAATACTTAAAACACATCAATCTTCCTTGGAAAAAGAGCATAACGTCTATATCACAAAAGACATATGAATATTTCATCGTTGAAATGACTGGCACTATCTTCAAGGATAATTAAGAAGGTTTTCAAACAGCAATAAAAATATACACAACTGAATTATCTATTCCTGGGTCTATTCATTTCCAGAGTAGAAGAGTTATCTCCCCAACCTTACCATGCATTTTAAAAATCAGAAGAGATGTTTCAAGATAGTAATAGTAATGGAGGATTTGATGATTAGATATACAGGTAACTGGGTTTGTGATGACAGGGAGAACCCACATGGTGAATTGCCTGCCAGGTGTGAAGGTTATGGATAGCTCGAGACATCTAGACTGATTTATGCGCATTGCTGGGAAGGAGCAAGTGGTCATGGTAAAAGGAGGTATCAGTGACACAGGAAAGGTAGCAGAGAGGTCCTAGAGGCCAAATTTAGGCTGGTAGGTAAGAGATTAAATTTCAGGACCTCCATGGTAGCATTCTCTGAAATGCTTCCAGTTCCACAAGCAGGGCCAGTTACATAGGCAGAACTGAGGGTTTTGATGCAAAGGGTATGTCTACACTACGAAATTAGTTCGAATTTATAGAAGCAGGTTTTATTGAAATCGGTTGTATACAGCCGATTGTGTATGTCCACACAATAAAATGCTCTAGGTGCTCTAGTCGGCAGACCGCGTCCACAGTACGAGGCTAGCGTCGACTTCCGGAGCATTGCACGATGGGTAGCTATCCCACAGCTATCCCACAGTTCCCGCAGTCTCCGCCGCCCCTTGGAATTCTGGGTTGAGATCCCAATGCCCGGATGATGCAAAACAGTGTCGCGGGCGGTTCTGGGTACATGTCGTCAGGCCCCTCCCTCCCCCGTCACAGCAACGGCAGACAATAGATTCGCGCCTTTTTATCTGGGTTACCTGTGCAGACAACATACCACGGCAAGCATGGAGCCCGCTCAGCTCAGCTGAGCTCACCGTCACCATATGTCCTCTGGGTGCCGGCAGACGTGGGACTGCATTGCTACACAGCAGCAGCTGCTAACTGCCTTTTGGCGGTAGACGGTGCAGTAGACTGGTAGCCTTCATCGGCGATCTGGGTGCTGGCAGCCGTGGGGCTTGCCTTTTGGCAGTAAATGGTGTATTATGACTGTTAGCCGGCCTATTACAAGTCGGGTCATCGCACATTAGCAGAGTCTTCCCTGAGCAGCAGCTCGTGCAATAGGCCTGAAGACCATCGTCATACACCGCCCCGTATTTGCTGCCAAGCACCCAGAAAGATGCCGAGGGCTATCAGTCACGCTGCACCGTCGTCTTAAGATGTAAAAAAATAGATTTTCTCTGTATTCATTTGCTTCCCCCTCCCTCGGTCAAATCAACGGCCTGCTAAACCCAGGGTTTTCAGTTTAATCTTTGGGGGGGACCAGTCTGTGACAGTTGTTTGTGTCTCTCCCTGATGCACAGCCACAGTTCTTTATTTTAATTCCCTGTGCCTGTACGCCATGTCGTCACTCGGCCCCCCTCCCTCCTTCCCCTAGGCCGTCAGATACTACGTTTGCGCCACAGCTCGAGCCGAGAAGCGGTTCGCGCCTTTTCTTTGAATTCTGGGTTGAGATCCCAATGCCCGGATGATGCAAAACAGTGTCGCGGGCGGTTCTGGGTACATGTCGTCAGGCCCCTCCCCCCTCGTCACAGCAACGGCAGACAATAGATTCGCGCCTTTTTACCTGGGTTACCTGTGCAGACAACATACCACGGCAAGCATGGAGCCCGCTCAGCTCAGCTGAGCTCACCGTCACCATATGTCCTCTGGGTGCCGGCAGACGTGGGACTGCATTGCTACACAGCAGCAGCTGCTAACTGCCTTTTGGCGGTAGACGGTGTAGCATGAGTGATAGTCGTGGGGCTGGCAGCCGTAGGGCTGCATTGCACCAGCCCCTTGCAGGCGATGGTATATTATGACTGGTACCCGTCGTCGTCATACTGGTATGGCTGTCAATCATGGCCACCTGGGCAGACATGCTACTGTTTTGATGATGACGGTTACCAGTCATAATATACTATTTTCTGCCAATTGCCCAATATTGTCTGCTAAGCACCCAGAAGAGGCCGAGGGCGATGCTGGGTGCTGGCGGACGTGGGGCTGGCAGACGTGGGGCTGCATTGCTACACAGCAGCAGCCCCTTGCCTTTTGGCAGATGATGGTATATTATGATTGGTACCCATCATCATCATACTGGTATGGCTGTCACTCATGCTGCAGCGTCGGCTGCCACCTTAAGATGTAAAAAATAGATTTGTTCTGTGTTCATTTGCTTCCCCTTCCTCCGTGAAATCAACGGCCTGCTAAGCCCAGGGTTTCCAGTTTAATCTTTGGGGGGGCCATTCTGTGTGACAGTTGTTTGTGTTTCTCCCTGTTCCTGTACCTGTACGCCATGTCGTCACTCGGCCCTCCCTCCCTCCCTCCCTCCCTCCCGCCCTCCTTCTCCTGGTCCATCAGATACTACTTTCGCGCCTTTTTTCTGACCAGGCGCCATAGCTAGCACTGGGATCATGGAGCCCGCTCAGATCACCGCGGCAATTATGAGCACTATGAACACCACGCGCATTGTCCTGGAGTATATGCAGAGCCAGAACATGCCAAGGCGAAACCCGGACCAGGCGAGGAGGCGATTGCAGCACGGCGACGAGAGTGATGAGGAAATTGACATGGCCATAGACCTCTCACAAGGCACAGGCCCCAGCAATGTGGAAATCATGGTGTCACTGGGGCAGGTTGATACCGTGGAATGCCGATTCTGGGCCCGGGAAACAAGCACAGACTGGTGGGACCGCATCGTGCTGCAGGTATGGGACGATTCCCAGTGGCTGCGAAACTTTCGCATGCGTAAGGGCACTTTCATGGAACTTTGTGACTTGCTTTCCCCTGCCCTGAAACGCCAGGATACCAAGATGAGAGCAGCCCTCACAGTTGAGAAGCGAGTGGCGATAGCCCTGTGGAAGCTTGCAACGCCAGACAGCTACCGGTCAGTCGGGAATCAATTTGGAGTGGGCAAATCTACTGTGGGGGCTGCTGTGATCCAATTTGCCAGGGCAATGAAAGACCTGGTGATAGCAAGGGTAGTGACTCTGGGCAACGTGCAGTCAATAGTGGATGGTTTTGCTGAAATGGGATTCCCAAACTGTGGCGGGGCGATAGACGGAACCCATATCCCTATCTTGTCACCAGAGCACCAAGCCACCGACTACGTAAACCGCAAGGGGTACTTTTCAATGCTGCTGCAAGCCCTGGTGGATCACAAGGGACGTTTCACCAACATCAACGTGGGATGGCCGGGAAAGGTACATGATGCTCGCGTCTTCAGGAACTCTGCTCTGTTTCGAAAGCTGGAGGAAGGGACTTTCTTCCCGGACCAGAAAGTGACCATTGGGGATGTTGAAATGCCTATCGTGATCCTTGGGGACCCAGCCTACCCCTTAATGCCATGGCTCATGAAGCCGTACACAGGCAGCCTGGACAGGAGTCAGGACCTGTTCAACTACAGGCTGAGCAAGTGCCGAATGGTGGTGGAATGTGCATTTGGACGTTTAAAAGCGCGCTGGCGCAGCTTACTGACTCGCTCAGACCTCAGCGAAAAGAATATCCCCATTGTTATTGCTGCTTGCTGTGCGCTCCACAATATCTGTGAGAGTAAGGGGGAGACCTTTATGGCGGGGTGGGAGGTTGAGGCAACTCGCCTGGCCGCTGATTACGCGCAGCCAGACACCAGGGCGGTTAGAGGAGCACAGCAGGGCGCGGTGCGCATCAGAGAAGCTTTGAAAACGAGTTTTGTGACTGGCCAGGCTACTGTGTGAAACTTCTGTTTGTTTCTCCTTGATGAACCCTCCAACCCCCCCCCCCGACCCGGTTCACTCTACTTCCCTGTAAACCAACCAACCACCCCACCCCACCCTCCCCTCCCCCTTGCAGAGGCAATAAAGTCATTGTTTTTTCACATTCATGCATTCTTTATTAGTTCCTTACAGAGGTAGGGGGATAATTGCCAAGGTAGCTGGGATGGGTGGGGGAGGAGGGATGGAAAAGGACACACTGCATTTTAAAACTTTAACTCTTATTGAAGCCCAGCCTTCTGATGCTTGGGCGATCATCTGGGGTGGAGTGACTGGGTGGACGGAGGCCCCCCCACCGTCTTCTTGGGCGTCTGGGTGAGGAGGCTATGGAACTTGGGGAGGAGGGCTGTTGGTTACACAGGGGCTGTAGCGGCGGTCTCTGCTCCTGCTGCCTTTCCTGCAACTCAACCATACGCTCGAGCATATCAGTTTGATGCTCCAGCAGACGGAGCATTGCCTCTTGCCGTCTGTCTGCAAGCTGACGCCACCTATCGTCTTCAGCCCGCCACCTCTCCTCTCGTTCATGTTGCGCTTTTCTCATCTCCGACATTGACTGCCTCCACGCATTCTGCTGTGCTCTATCAGCCTGGGCGGACATCTGCAGCTCCGTGAACATCTCGTCCCTCGTCTTACGTTTTCTCTTTCTAATGTTCACAAGCCTCTGCGAAGGAGAAACATTTGCAGCTGGTGGAGGAGAAGGGAGAGGTGGTTAAAAAAGACACATTTTAGGGAACAATGGGTACAGTCTTTCATTACAAGGTCGCATATTTCGGCTTGCAGGCAGCCATCGTAGGCCACAGTGTTTTGGCTTTTTTAACCTTCTTAACATGCGGGAAAGATTGCAAACAGCAGCGCATTTCCCATATCAAGGATGAATTGGGTTGTCCATTTAAAATGGGGTTTCAATGTAAAAGGAGGGGGCTGCGGTTTCCCGGTTAACATGCGGCACAAACACAAGTAAACCACCCCCCCACACACGATTCTCTGGGATGATCACTTCACCCCTCCCCCCCACCGCGTGGTTAACAGCGGGGAACATTTCTGGTCAGAATAGCAGGAACGGGCGCCTCTGAATGTCCCCCTTAATAAAATCACCCCATTTCAACCAGGAGAGCTTTCTGGAGATGTCCCTGGAGGATTTCCGCTCCATCCCCATACACGTTAACAGACTTTTCCAGTAGATGTACTGGCCGCGATTGCCAGGGCAAATTAATCATTAAACACGCTTGCTTTTTTTTTGTAATGTTTACAAATAGTTACAAAGTTACACTCACCAGAGGTCTCCTGTGTGCCCTGAGGGTCTTGGGTGAGTTCGGGGGTTACTGGTTCCAGGTCCAGGGTCACAAACATATCCTGGCTGTTGGGGAAACCGGTTTCTCCGCTTCCTTGCTGCTGTGAGCTACCTACAGTACCTCCATCGTCATCTTCCTCGTTCCCCGAACCGTCTTCCCTGTGTGTTTCTCCAGTGAGAGAGTCATAGCACACGGTTGGGGTAGTGGTGGCTGCACCCCCTAGGATCACATGCAGCTCCGCGTAGTAGCGGCAAGTTTGCGGCTCTGCCCCGGACCTTCCGTTTGCTTCTCTGGCTTTGTGGTAGGCTTGCCGTAGCTCCTTAATTTTCACGCGGCACTGCTGTGTGTCCCTGTTATGGCCTCGGTCCTTCATGGCCTTGGAGATCTTTTCTAATACTTTTCCATTTCTTTTACTGCTACGGAGTTCAGCTATCACTGCTTCATCTCCCCATATGGCGAGCAGATCTCATACCTCCCGTTCGGTCCATGCTGGAGCTCTTTTGCGATCCTGGGAGGACTCCATGACGGTTACCTGTGCTGATGAGCTCTGCGTGGTCACCTGTGCTCTCCACGCTGGGCAAACAGGAAATGAAATTCAAACCTTCGCGGGTCTTTTCCTGTCTACCTGGTCAGTGCATCTGAGTTGAGAGCGCTGTCCAGAGCGGTCACAATGAAGCACTGTGGGATAGCTCCCGGAGGCCAATAACATCGAATTCCGTCCACACTACCCCAATTCCGACCCGCAAAGGCCGGTTTTATCGCTAATCCCCTCGTCGGAGGTGGTGTAAAGAAACCGGTTTAAAGGGCCCTTTAAGTCGAAAGAAAGGGCCTCGTTGTGTGGACGTGTCCAGGCTTAATTCGGTTTAACGCTGCTAAAGTCGACCTAAACCCGTAGTGTAGACCAGGCCTTAGATGAGATGATGGTGTAGGGAGGAGGGTTTTAACTTTATTAGGAACTGTGGAACCTTTTGTGAAAGGAGCAGACTATAAAGGAAGGATGGGCTCCACCTAAACCAAAACGCGACCAGATTGCAGGGATGTAAAATTAAATAGGTTGTAGAGGAATTTTTAAACCAAGATCTGGGGGAAAACAGACAGGTGTGGAAGAGCATGTGGTTTGGACAGAGATATCCCAAGTGGGGGGGATCTATTAAACAGGATTCTCTATCTTATTAAAGAGGAGAGGATAGAAATTGATAAAGTACAGGTAGAAACTGAAGAGAAATAGAAATGAAAAAGAGTCCCATTCAATTACAGGACAAATTTTATAAGTGCTTGTACAAAAATGCTAGAAGACTAAATGCTAAGACAGATGAACTAGAGTGCCTGGTATTAAAGGAGGATATTGATATAACAGGCATCACAGAAACTTGGTGGAATGATGACAACCAATGGGACACTGTACGACCAGAGTACAAAATATATAGGAATGACAAAATAGGTTGCACAAGTGGGGGAGTGGACCTATATGTGAAAGAAAGCATAGAATCAAATATAGTAAACATCTTAAATGAATCAAACTCGTATCATAGAATCTCTGTGGATAGAAATTCCATGCCTGAATAATAAGAGTATAGCAGTAGAAATATAATACCAACCACCTGACCATGATGGTGATGGTGACTGTGAAATGCTCAGGGAGATGAGAGAGGCTACAAAAATAGAAAAGTCAGTAATAATGGGGGATTTCACAACTAGCCTCATAAATGTCACCTGAGGATGGGATGCAGAAATAAAGTTTCTAGACACCATCATTGACCGCTTCTTGGAGCAGCTACTCCTGGAACCCATAAGTGGAGAAGCAATTCTTGATTTAGTCCTAAGTACAGCACAGGATCTGGTCCAAAAGGTGAATATGGCTGAACTACTCGGTATCAAATCCTACTGAGGAAAATAGAAAGGAGCATGAACTCTAGCAAGTCAAGTGTAAAAGTACATTTAGACAGACCAAAAAGGAATTTGAAGATTAACTACCAAAAGAAACAAAAACTAACAGCCAAAAAATTTTAAGTACATTAGAAGCTAGCCAAACAATTAGTGGGGCCCTGTGATGATTGAGGTGCTAAAGAGTTCTGACGGAACACAAATATGAAGTTGCAGAACTACTACCTGTGGTGTAACCTATCACTTAAATCAGCCTGTGTACCAGATGACTGGAGAATAGTTAACATGATGTCAATTTTTTAAAAAGGCTCCAAGGGTGATCCTGCAATTACAGGTCAGTAAGCCTAACTTCAAGCAAAGTTACCACGCAAATTAGTTGAAACTACAGTAAAAACCAAAATTATCAGACACATAGATGAACACGATTTGTTGGGGAAGAGTCAATACAGCTTTTCTAAAGAGAGATCATGTCTCACCAATCTATTAGAATTCTTTGAGGAGTCAACAAACATGTGGACAAGGGTGATCCAATGGATATAGCATACTTGGACCTTCAGAAAGCTTTTCACAAGGTCCCTCATCACAGGCTCTTAAGCAAACTAAGTAGTCATAGGATGAGAGGGAAGGTCCTCTCATGAATCATGGTTAAAAGACAGGAAACAAAGGGTAGGAATAAATGTTCATTTTTCAGAATGGAGAGAGGTAAATAGTGGTGTCCCCCAGGTAGCTGTACTGGGACCAGTGCTGTTCAACATATTCATAAATGATCTGGAAAAAAGGGTAAACAGTGAAGTGGCAGAATTTGCAGATGATACAAAACTACTCAAGATAGTTATATCCAAAGCAGACTGCTAGGAGTTAAAAAGGGATCTCCACTAAACTAGGTGACTGGGCAACAAAATGGCAGAGGAAATTCAATATTGATAAATGCAAAGTAAAGCACATTGGAAAACATAATCCCAACTATATATAGAAAATGATGGGATCTAAATTAGCTATTACCATTCAAGAAAGAGATCTTGGAGTCATTGTGGATAGTTCTCTGAAAATATCCACTCAATCTCCACCAGCAGTCAAAAAAGCTAACAGAGTGTTAGGAACCATTAGGAAAAGGATAGATAAAAAAACAGTAAATTTAATAACACTACATTAATTCATGGTACACCCACACCTTAAATACTGAATGCAGTTCTTGTCACCCCTCTCAAAAATGCTATATTAGAATTGGACAAGGTACAGAGAAGAGCAACAAAAACGATTAAGGATCTGGATCAGCTTCCGTATGAGGAGAGATTAAAAAGACAGACTATTCATCTTAGACAAGAGACAACTGAAGGGGGATCTGATAGAGGTCTATAAAATCATGACTGGTGTGGAGAAAGTGAACAAGGAAGTGTTATTTATCCCTTCACATAAAACAAGAACCAGCAGTCACCCAATGAAATTAATAGGCAGCAGGTTTAAAACAAAGGGAAGTATTTCTTCACACAACACACAGTCAACCTGTGGAACTCATTGCCAGAGGATGTTGTGAAGGCCAAAACTATAATTGGATGCAAAAAAGAATTAGATAAATTCATGGAAAATAGGTCCATAAATTAGCCAAGATGATCAGGGATGCAACCCCATGCTCTAGGTGTCCCTAAGCCTCTGACTGCCAGATGCTGGATCTGGACAACAAGGGATAGATCACTTGATGATTGCCCTGTTCTGTCCATTCCCTTTGAAGCTTCTGGCATTGGCCACTGTTGGAAGACAGGATATTCGGCTAGATGGACCATTGGTCTGACCCAGTATGGCCATTCTTATGTTAAGTTCTTATTTAAGATCAGTGACTTAAAATAGCTATACATTTTCTTAAAAGGGCAATTTTCTTTTCAGCACTGATATTTGAATGGTATTTCATTGTTACTTAGTGTGACATGACACTATTTCCCTACAAACTCCAGTCCATAGTTTCCAACTCTCTTTATTTTCTAGGCAGGGTTTCAGGATAAGGAGAATATTTGTAAGCTGATGGGGAGAGTTTCAACTTTTCAAAAAAATCTTACATCTACGTACAGTGCAGCTTGTATGTGCCTACTCTTCTGTGGGAGCAAAAAATGTCTCTTTTCAAAGATTTATCTGCCCACCTAGACACACTGCAAAATAAGTCCAGAACTGTGCATGGTTGAAGTTTTGAGGTGTATCCAGACTCCGGTTGTATGCATAGCACTGGGATTTTATAAAGGAACTATATGTCATCCAGCTCTCTTTACTCCTAAGGGAATTCTGTGTGTTCACAGAATTCATGGCCCCCGCAGATTTCTTTGCTTACCCGCAGAAAAATGACTTCTGATGGGGAAGTAGCAAGAGCAGTCATGTGCCCACTTCCTGGTAGTGCCAACAGGTTGGTTTGGGCACCCAGAGGAGAGAGAGAGAGAGAGAGAGACTCTGTCCCTCTCACTCGCTATTGCAGCATGCTCAGAGTGGAGGGGCAGGGCTTTGGGGTATTTCTGAAGAGGTAGGCATAGAGTAGGTTCTGTTCCCTCTGGCAGAGGAGAATGTAGCAGCCTGCCTACTTAGTGAATTGCTCCCATTCTTCTTAGTGAATTCCCGCAGGTGTAAAACAGGTGTAAAACTTTTAAGGCTCCTTTACATTGCCAGAGCGGTAAATAAATTACTGAAATAATTGAAACTAGCTGTATTATATTGTATTATTTTGACCCAAAAAATGTAGAATTTTAAAATATTGTGCGCAGAATTTTTATTTTTTTGGACCAGAATTCCCCCAGGAGTATCTATTGGACAGCTACAGGGCAGAGTGGCACCTTTTTTCCGGCTACAGCCAAGTGCACTGAAATGAAACATGGACAACTCATCACTATACTGTTTTGTCAAAGATAAATCCATGCACACACACAGGTACAGGTTGCTATTTATTTATCTGCACCAGTAGCCTGCAGCTTTCTCTAACAGCATTTGCACTAATGCCTGGCCCCAGTTCCAAAAGTCCTCCTCACAAACAGAAGATTTTACTTAATTATAGAGGAAAACACCTCTTTTGAGGAAAGATGCCTTACATATTTAGAGACCAACCCAAAGTAAACAGAGGCCCCCAATTCCTCTGGGCTGCCTATTTAGCCAAGGTCAAAATATAAAAACATGCTAACAAAAGATGTGTATATATTTGTAGTAATTTCTCAGGAAATGGAGAGTAGGTGTTTTCTTAGTACAAGAAGCCTTCCTAGGACATAGCCCTGTGATTCTGAAAATTAGGAGCAGCTGTCCCTTCCCTCTGTTCTGACCTCATTAAGGAAATCTGGGTCTTCGCTTCCCACTCTCCCAGAAGATGTCGCTAACCTTCACTTCAGAAGGTGAGTCATGAGTACTCCATAACCATAGGGTCCCCTCTTCACAGTAAGTGGATTCACAATAAAAGTGACAGGCAGCAAAGAGAAACACAATTACATTCCTCTACCTAGTCTTTACAAACTCACCATGGACTAAAACATAAAAAACTCTATTGTTTGGTTGTTATAAAAGTATATTAGCAAAATTTCTTCAAATGTTTTTTCCTTACAATAGTCAAAAGCAAGAGGTTCCTTATCCACTCATCTTAAATTATTATACAGGGATCTGGTTTTCATAGGTTATTAGTAGGGCCCTACCAAATTCAGGGTCCACTTTGGACAATTTCACTGCCAGAGGGTTTTTAAATTGGTCAATTTCACTATTTCAAATGCTTATATCTAAAATTTCAAGGTGTTGTGGTGTTATAAGCTAAGTTCCCTCCAAGTAAGCGAAGTTCCCTCTATTAAGCGCCGCACAGGCACTCAGGGCTGCGGCGTGGAGAAAGCCCTCTCCCCCAGCCCCGGACCTGCTGTGGTGGGGAAAGGCGCCCCTCCCACAGCCCCAACCCAGCTGCAGCCTGGACCTGCCGTGGCCAGGGAGAGAGGCGCCACTTCCCTGGCCCCAACCCAGACCTGCTGCAGCTGGGGAGGGAGAGGCACCCATCTCCCATCCCCAAACCAACCCAACCCTGCCCAGCCCCGAACTTGCCACAGCCAGGGGGAGAGACACCCCACACCCGGCCCCAAACCAGACCCAGCCCAGACCTGCCGTGGCTACGGGAGAGGTGCCTATCCTGCGGCCCCAGCCCCGGAGCTGCCACAGCGGGGAGAGGCACCTCTCCCCCTAAGCCCAGGTGCTGCTGCGGGGAAAGAGAGCTGGGGGACTCTTCTCTCCCTGCTATAGCCCCAGGGCAGCCTGCACCTCAAACCCATCATCGCTGGCCCCACCCCAGAGCCCGCATCCCCAGCCGGAGCCCTTACCCCTCCTCCCCCCCCCCATTCCCAGCATCCCAACCCTCTGCCCCATCCCTGAGCCCCCTCCCACACTCCCCACCGGGGGAAGAGAGGGTGGAAGCCCCAAGCCCAGGCAGGAGCCACCAGGAGTGGGGCCAAAAGCCTTGAGCCCAAGTGCCCCTGCCCTGCCAGGAGCCATGGGGTAGAAGCCCTAAGCTCCGTCAGGAGCTGCAGAAAGGGGCAGAAGCCCTGACCCCAGGAGTGGGGCCAGAAGCCCTAACCCCAAGCCCGGGCAAGAGGCCACAGCGGGGGGTGGGGGGGAAGAAGCCCCAAGTCTGGGCAGGAGCCACCGGAGAGCAGGGAGGGCAGAAGCCCCAAGCCCAACTCTGGGGCTGTTGCAGCACAGAAGTGAGGGCATACCACCCACACTTCTGTGCTGCTTGTTGAGTTGGGTCTGATCCCCCCACATAACAGCCGTGCAGGGGAAGGACACCCTCCACCCTGGCTGAACTAGATTTTGGTGACAGCAGATTTCACGGGGAAGGGATTATTTCATGGTCCGTGATACGTTTTTCATGGCTGTGAAATTGGTAGGGTCCTAGTTATTAGTGCATTGCAGAGATTTGGAGACATTTTACTATCAACAGAATTCTATGATTTCTGGTGGTTTGAGCAACTTTATCCCATGAAGAACAGGGTTGGATTTTTGTTTGTTTGTTTGTTTGTTTCCCCTGGTGTCTTTACGTGACCCTGAACCAGGATGTATTCTTCTTCCTGGTTCTGCCTATTCTCTGTTGTACAGCCAGTGCTTCCCCAACAGCTGTTTTAATTTTTTTCTGTCAGTTTTTGCCACTGGGTCCTTACTTGTTCTGACAGGGGAGAATTTTAAAGACACAAATATGAGTTAGGTGCCCAACTCTCACTGAAAGTCATGGGGAACTCCCTTTCAGTTAGGTTGAGCACTTCACTCACAGGTCTCTACATACATACCTTTTATTTTTCTCTTCTGGAAATCCATCAAATGTTTTCTGTATCTTATTGAGTCTTTTTAAGCACTCTTTTTATTCTTCCACGTCTTGGTCTCTTGATTTGCTATCTATCAGCATCTTCAACCTTCTTCACTTTGGCTTCCAGTATGACTTTTTGTCCATTCTTCTTTCATACAAATTCCAAATGAGTCTTCTGGCGTATCTCGCTTTCTCTCTTCCAATTCTGCTTAGTTCCTCAAGACATTTTTTTTTTTTTAAAGATTAGGTGATATATTAGTAGTTCCTGTTTCACTCGGTGCAGAAGTACATATCTTTCTTTTTCTGAATCACAGAATCATAAAAATCTTGGGCTGGCAGGGACCTCAAGAAGTCATCAAATCCAGCCCTCTGCACTGAGGCAAAGCCATGTAAACCTAGACCATCCCTGACAGGTATTTGTCCAACCCTGTCTTTAAAACTCCAATGATGAGGATTCCACAGCCTTCCCTGGAAGCCTATCTAGTGCTTAAATGCCTTTATAGTTAGAAAGATTTTCCTGATATCTAACCTAAATCTACTTTGCTTCAAATTAAGCCCATTATTTCTTGTCTTACCTTTAGTGAACGTGGAGAACTGATCACAGTCCTCTTTATAACAGCCATTAACCTATTTGAATACTGTTACCAGGTCCCCTCTAAGTCTTCTTTTCTCAAGACTAAACATATCCTTTTTTTAATCCTTTCCGTGTATCTCAGGGTTTCTAAACATTTTATCATTCTTGGTGCTTTCCTCTGGACTTTCCTCCAATTTGTTCATATCATTACTAAAATGTGGCACCCAGAATTGGACATAGTACTCCAGCTAAGGCCTCACCAGTGCTGTGCAGAGTGGGACAATTACCTCCCATGTCTCATGTACAACACTCCTATTAATATACCCCAGAACAATACTAGCCTTTTTTGCAATTGCATATTGTTGACTCATATGCAATTTGTGATCCACTCTAACCCCCAAACACTTTTCAGTAGTACCCAGCCACTTATTCCCAATTTTGTAGTTGTGTAATAATGAAGCCTACTTTTTTCAGATGACATTCTGTAAGCAATAGGGTGTCCAGCAAGTGTGAAAAATCAAGGACCAGGAGTGGGGGGGTAATAGGAGCCTATATAAGAAAAAGCCCGGGACTGTCCCTATAAAATCAGGACATCTGGTCACCCTAGTCAGCAAGCAATCTGTCTCTGTTACTGTCTATCTCACTGAGAATAAGGCTAAAATTTTAAAAATCAGAAGCCTAACTTTAGACCCAAATCTATCTCCTGTAGCCATTGCCTGAACAAATAGTAGTTCTGGTTTATCTATAGCAGATGGATTTCACTTTTCCTGTCTTGGGTTTAAATTCTGTCATCTGGAAATGATATTTGCCATTAAGTGCTTTTTTCTTGCAATATTTGAAAGTCTGTAGGTAGCTGAGCTGGAAAATAAACCCATCTCTCTGAAGTTCAAACTTAGGGCTCTGGCCACTCTGCCAGCTTTCATCCCTTAAGTTCTGTTTTATCTTTGTTTAATTCATGTGTTGTACAGGTTACCCACCTATTATTTGGGTTACCATACAGATGTATAACACTTTGATTTCAAATATTACAATGTGCTTATATTTTAAATTCCATTTTCTTCTTTCTCTCCCCTTTTTTACTGAAGTTATAACTCCGTTTTCTCTACTTCTGATGGGAAAGGGGAAAGTTCAGGTTCTTCTCTTGAGTGCAAGTAAGATGGAACTGTTGAGCTGTGGTTGTAATTAGTAACAGGATTGTCATTATCCAAACAGTTCCACTTAGAACTTTATGAAACAGAATCAACGAGAGTTCAGACCAGGGGCTACAGGAAAATGATCCAGAAGGTTCCAGGGCATTTGGCATAAAAGGACTGTGTGGAAAGAAAATTACTAGAGAAGTTGCTAGATTTGCTGTGTATTTGAACATTTATATAAACTTTTTTAAAAATTGGATGGTTTAAAACAAAGCAAACACTTGCTGCATCTTATCCAAAGTGTATGTGTCATTGTTATACTAGCCTCCTGTAGGGCTTGTCTAAGGAATCCTGGTCGTGTGTGGTCAAGATCCCTGCCATCTTTCTTAGTATGGTAAAACTGTATGCAGTTTTTCTGTGCAGTTCAACTAGGCATGCAAAACTTAAAGCTGGTCCTGACTATTTTACATTTTAACAAATCCTACTGTCTATTTTTCATAAATATGAAGTGAAGTCCTGATCTCTCTTCATCAGAAATTGCAGACTGTATTGAACTTGGAAATTAATCATAGGAAGTGGTGAGCATAGGAGGAGTTGGGGAGGGGCCTGGGAGGGCATTGTCCCCCAGACTGCAAGCCTCAGGCAGACAGCCTAAGTGTGCAATGCAATGAGTTCCGCAGAGGAGACAGGAGACATGCTGCTTCCAACTTGTGCCCCTGAGGCAGGGAGTCAGAATTTTGTTTATAAACAGAGTGGTTAACAGGTGATTAAGATAAGAAATGGCTGTTAGGATGTTTCCTAAAGTTAAATGATCTGTTCCAAGCTTAGTGAACTTCAAAAAGTAGCCTAAATGACAGAAAGTAATTGTAGAGATTTTTCTACAATTGTTTCAATTGTTGTATTCAAGAGGTGGTAACAAAGTTACTAATATCTTTCTTTGAGAAGATAACTGATTTTTTAGACAAAGGGAATGCAATAGATTTCAGTAAGGCATTTGACACAGTTCCACATGAGAAATTATTAGTTAAATTGGAGAAGATGGGGTTTAATATGAGAAGTGAAAGGTGGATAAGGAACTGATTAAAGGAAGTCTACAAAAGGTCATACTGAAAGGTGAGCTATTAGGCTAGTGCAGGGGTAGGCAATCTATGGCACGCGAGCCGATTTTCAGTGGCATTCACACTGCCCAGGTCCTGGCCACTGGTCCAGGGGGCTCTGCATTTTAATTTAATTTTAAATGAAGCTTCTTAAACATTTTAAAAACCTTATTTACTTTACATACAACAATAGTTTAGTTATATGTTATAGACTTATAGAAAGAGACCTTCTAAAAATGTTAAATGTATTACTGGCACGCGAAACCTTAAATCAGAGTGAATAAATGAAGACTCGGCACATCACTTCTGAAAGGTTGCCGATCCCTGAGCTAGAGGGAGGTTACTAGTAGCGTTCCTCAGGGATCAGTCTTGGGACCAATCTTATTTAACATTTTTACTACTGACCTTGGCACCAAAAAATAGAGTGTGCTAATAAAATGTGCAGATGACACAAAGTTGGGAGGTATTGCCAATACCGGGGACTGGAATACCAGACAAGAAGATCTGGATGACCAGAAATGGGATGATATTTAATAGTGCAACTTGCAAAGTCATGCATTTAGGGACTAACAAGAATTTCTGTTATAAGTTGGGGACATATCATTTGCAAGTGAAAGTGGAGGAGAAAAGACCTGGGTGTATTGGTTGATCACAGGATGACTGTGAGCCATCATCTGATGCGGTTGTGAAAAAGGCTAATGCAGTCCTAGGATGTATCAGGCGAGGTATTCCCAGTAGACAGGGAAGTGTTAGTACTATTATACAAGGCACTGGTGAGACCTCATCTGGAATACTGTGTGCTATTCTGGTCTCCCATGTTTAAGAAAAATGAATTCAAACTGGAACAGGTGCAGAGAAGGGCTACTAGGATGATCTGAGGAATGGAAAATCTATCTTATGAGAAGAGACTCAAAGAGTTTGGCTTGTTTAGTCTAACCAACAGAAGGCTGAGGGGAGATGATTGCACTCTATAAATACATCAGAGGGATAAATACCAGGGAGAGAGAGGAGTTATTTAAGTTCAGCATCAATGTGGACCCCAGAACAAATGGATGTAAATTGGCCATCAACAAGTTTAGGCTTGAAATTAGGCAAAGGTTTCTAATCTGCAGAGGAGTGAAGTTCTGGAATAGCCTTCCAGAGGGAGCAATGGGGGCAAAAAACCTAACTGGCTTCAAGACTGAGTTTGATAAGTTTATGGAGAGGATGGTCTGACAGGACTGCCTACAATGGCATGTGGCCCATTGACAACTGCCAGTAGCAAAAATCCCCCAACAGATGGAGATGGGACAGTAGATGGGATGGACTCTGAGTTACTACAGTGAATTCTTTCCCAGGTATCTGGCTGGCGGGTCTTTCCCACAAGCTCAGAGTCTAACTGATCACTATCTTTGGGGTCAGGAAGGAATTTTTCCCCAGGTCAGATTGGCTGAGACCCGGGGAGCGGGGAGGTTCACCTTCCTCTGCAGTATGGGGGCACTTGCAGGTTTAAACTAGTTTAAATGATTAATTCTCCATAACTTCCAGTCTTTAAGCCATGATTTGAGGACTTCAGTAACTTAACCAGAGGTTAGGGGTCTATTACAGGAGTGAGTCAGTTCTGTGGCCTGCAATCTAGATCACAATGATCTCTTCTGACTTTAGTAAGAATATCTGAGTAAGAATATACATTACAGTTTTAAACCTAACCAGTGTCCCATAAGTGACTTGCCACAAGATGTCAGAACATCTTGTTCTTGTATTAACATGTCTTGTATTAGAGCTATTATTTATTTCATTTTCTTTCTTGATATAGAAATTAAATACAATACTCCTGTGACGGGTTGGATCACAGAAACCCCCTTGGGAGCTGCCACCCGATGTGCAAAGACTACCCCTGCTTCTGTTTTCCCTGCCAGCTCAGGACTCCAGCACCCTGTCTTGCTGAGCCAGACACTCCTGTCTGGCTCCAGACACAGATCCAGGGTCTGAATCACTTGTCCCAAAGCTGCAAGTTTACCTGAAAACAGCTCACAGTAGTGTGCTTGTCTTTAGCACTCAGATGCCCAACTCCCAGTGGGGTCTAAACCCAGATAAATCCATTTTACCCTGCATAAAGCTTATGCAGGGCAAACTCATAAATTGTTCGCTCTCTATAACACTGATAGAGAGATATGCACAGCTGTTTGCTCCCTCAGGTATTAATACATACTCTGAGTGAATTACTAAATAGAAAGTGATTTTATTAAACACAGACAGTAGGATTTAAGTGGTTCAAAGTAGTAACAGACAGAACAAAGTAAGTCACCAAGCAAAATAAAATAAAATGCACAAATCTATGCCTAATCAAACTGAATACAGATAATCTCACCCTCAGAGATGTTTCAGTAAGTTTTTTCTCAGACTGGACACCTTCCAGGCCTGGGCACAATCCTTTCCCCCGGTACAGCTCTTGTTGCAGCTCAGGTGGTAGCTAGGGGATTCTTCATGATGGCTCCTCCTCCTCTCTGTTCTCTTCCCCCCTTTATATATCTTTTGCATAAAGGCGGGAACCCTTTGTCCCTCTGGGTTTCCACACCCGCCCCCCCCCCACTGGAAAAGAACCAGGTTAAAGATGGATTCCAGTTCAGGTGACATGATCACATGTCACTGCAAGACTTCATTACTCACTTGCCAGCACACACATATACAGGAAGACTCACAGGTAAATACAGCCATCTGCAGACAATGGGAGTCATCAAGATTCCAAACCATCATTAATGGTCCACACTTTACACAATTACAATAGGCCCTCAGAGTTACATTTTATATTTCTAGTTTTAGATACAAGAGTGGTACATTTATACAAATCAGATGATCATACTCAGTAGATTATAAGCTTTGTAATGATACCTTACAAGAGACCTTTTGCATGAAGCATATCCCAGTTACGTTACATTCACTTATTACCGTATTTTCTCTAAAACTATCTCAGTTACATTATATTGACTTATTATCAAGTTTTTATAAAGCCATATAGACTGCACAATGTCACAACTCCTGTCAGATATTTCTAAGTTATTATATGCAAAAACACTGGAGTTTTCAGTTGCCTAAGTAGCCACTGGAATCACAATTAATGTTGCGCTCCTTCCCCCCTGCCCCGTCCAATCTGAAATGGCACCCCTATGGACAGGCAAGGAATTTCCCCCACAAAGTTGGGCTCACTGGAGCTGCCCCACCTGCTCCTCCCAAATACAGAAGTCTAACTACGCCTATGGTGCTGAGGTTTTGCAACTTCTATTGAGGTCAATAGGAGATGTGGTTGCTTAGCACCACCTAGGAACAGGCCTTATGTACTCTGGTCTGGTTGTTATGAAGACATATCAGCTGTCCACTAACGAATTGATAATTCTGTGTTTTGCAAGTAATAGCCACAGAAACAGTATTTATCTCCTCTGTCAACCCACTTCCATATATACGTTTGAAAAATACAGAGCAAAAATGCTGCAATCGTGGACACCGGAGATTAAATTTTTGGAAATCATTAACTCTGTTTCATGAAGAAAAATACAGATTGTTATAAAGATATTTTGGAAAATACATAAAGGTATGCTTTAAAAATTGTTGGTTTATTCTCAAGCTGGAATTCAATTTTTTTAAGCTATTGTTGATGTAGGGTATAGCTGTGGTAAAGCAAGAAAGAACATGTTTTATCATCACCACAACTCTAAAGGTTTATTAATATAAAGGAAGAGAAGGAAAAAAGTATACAAAGATAGTTTGGAAAATGCAAACTAAACATCTTACATATTTATTTCAACTAATAAAATGTACTTAGCCTGTGATCTGGGTATTGTAAATAATCTTTAAAACATATACAAATACTACAAATTTACCAAATATCAACACTAAAGCAAAATTCACCCACAAAAACTGGGACTCTGCCCACTCCAACAATTCAACCTTCCCTCTCCAAATTAACCTGTATTATGTTCTGAAAGTTGATAAACTTAGATTTTGGCAGCCCATGGAATATGTATTATATTGCAGAGTCCCAGACCCTCTAATGAGAATGTCCTGTCCTCAGACAAACACATTCCAACACATCTCAACTGCCAGATTAAAACATGGAAAAGGAAGCAAGGACTATCCCTTTGTTATGTTTCTAGTGTCTAGTGCAATGGGACCCTGACCTCCAGGCACTGCCACTACCAAATAATAATCTCAGGGATACTCAGGACTTCAAGTATAAAGGACTTTCTAACCAAACAAAATACTGATGTAATGCAGAAATATAAATTTTCTAGATAGTAATGTGACACTCGCTTAAAAGGGTTTACTTTGAACTGATAATGAATTCAAAGTAATCCTCTATTATAAGTCTCATTAATATGAGTTAAAATTTTATTTTTCATGAGACCACAGAGATCATTTCAAAACAAGTTTCCCTGCATTCTATGTCTGTTGTAAATTATAGTGGATTTATGTTTTCATGCCAGTCAACTCCAATGCCAAAATGTTTTTATTAGAATTGTTTTTTAGTTTTTACACCACCATTTAAGAACTCGTTTCATTACAGCATAACACGCATTGAAGAAGAGATAAATCATCTTATCCTTCATTGGAATGATTTACAATGCGAAAAATACTAGAAAGTTGACATCTATTTGCTTTATAATGCTTTATTTCTATTTGTTTCACTACTCAGTACCATCAACACTCCTCACCTCCCTGGTTTCTATCTGCTTGCAACAACCCTGGAAAACTAAACCAAGCAGCACTACTTTAAGCCAATGCCTATACAGATTAATGGAAGAAAAGTTTCCTTTGTACATCTCACAGAACTCCAGTATCACAGAAATTAGAGGTCTTTTCCATCTATTAGGTCATTTTGTCCATGCCTCTGGCAATGCAATTTTGCTCTCTACAGTATATTGCTCAGTGATATGACCAGTCCAATTCTATGCAGTATCATTTAGAAGTCAGCCAGGATTCATTCTATTCTCCCACTCATGGATGAGGGTTGCAAATAAACTCCAAAACTTGGACTTTCCATTTGACACAGCAACGTGCTACTGTCACAGCACAGTAATCTACTTAAATGATCTTTTTCATAACCAGGCTTTACTTTGGATGAGTAGCAATGACGACTTACAACCACATCTGACTCAAAGAGAGAAATTCATCTGTGGTACAGATGGCCATGCAAGTCCATCTACGCTGCTTAAGCCCCATTTGGGCTGCACAGCAGGCTGCACTGCAATTCTGACCCTGGGCTAGGGGATGGATTTCACCTCCCAGGTTCTCTGCACTCCACCCTCATAGAGCCCAAATACTGGAACTTTATCCAAGTCAAAGGAATGTCATCCTTAACCCATAACATTAATTAATCTTTCCATTTAAAACTATGAGGTGCTTCAGCAAAACTTAAAACAAGAAGAATGGGTCATATGATGGCAGATTAAAATCAATGTGGCCAATGCAAGGCAATGATCTTTAGGAGGAGTAATTTGAACTACTTAGTGGGCTCTAAATTAACTGGGTTCTAAATTAACAGCTCAGGAAAAACATGTGGGCATCAGTGTGGACAGTTCAGTGAAGATTTATAGACTAACAGGCCAGAAGGGGCCACTGTGATTATTTAGTCCTACCTGCTTTATTAACCAAATTTGTAATCTCAAAAAAATCAAGTTAGTTTGGCAGGATTTATTTTCCATAAATCCATGTTGATTGGCATTAATTATATTACCGTCCTTTAATTATTTATTAATCAAGTCCCATATCAGCCATTCCATTATTTTGCACAGGATGGATGTCAGACTGACAGACCTATATTTACCCAGGTTGTTCTGTTTACCCTTTTTAAATATTCCTAGAGTTCCTGAATATCAATATTCCTGGTCCAGCGAGTTCCTCAGTTAGCTCTTTTAGAACTCTTAGATGCAAGTTACCCGGACCTGTCAACTTTAAAATGTCTAACAATAGTAACTACTGTTTAACATCCTCCCAAGTTACTATTGGAATGGAAACAGTTGTTTCCCCCCCAAATATAGAACATAAATATTTACTGAACACTTCTGCCTTTCCTGCATTATTGACAATTCAACCATTTCCATCTAGTAATAGACCAATACTGTTGTTAGGATTCCTTTTGTTCCCAACATATTTTTAAAATTCTTTACTGTCCTTAACTCTTCTCATTGTGTTGTTTTGCTTCCCTTACCAATTTTCTACAATTCCTAGTTTCTGATTTATATTCAATTACTGTCAACATTCAATTTTTTCCATGTGTTTATATCTATATCATAAAAATTCTTTTTATAGATGCCTTCACTTCCACTGTAACCAAGAAGTTGTTTTTTAATCAGTGCACCCTTGTTTCTCCACTGTGGGACTGTAACTTTTTTTGAGTCTAGTAAAATGTTCTTAAACAATTCCCAATTATCATTCACATTTTTCTATTTAACTTCTTTTACCCAACTGATTTGGCTCATAATTGTTTTCAGCTTTGTGAAACTGACCCTTCTAAAGCACCACATATATGTATCACTGGTTTGTAAAGAGAAGACTTATTCTCAATCTACAGCCATGGTGAAAAAAATGTCCCTATTAGTATACTATTCTATAATTGTTTATTGCAGGCTTTATTTCAAACAGTGGCAAATAATGGATTCTTCAGAAGAAGGTGTAATAGATTACTGGACTGAACAAACTAGATCTGATCCAGTATGGTAAGTCTTATGTTTACTTAGAACGTGTCTTCACTTGCACATCACTGCAAAAGCATCACCAGTAAGAGCTGTACGCCTCTCGTGGAGGTGGCTTTCTTTTTGCGGTGGAACTTCTGAGTTTCACTGCAAAAAGTCATTGGCAAGAGTAGATGCTCCAAAGTTTTTTGTGCAAAAAAGGGACTTTTTCCACTTTAAATGGCAAGTGTAGACATGCCCTTAGAAACATTTCCTTTGAACTGTTGGTATCAGTACTAGCACATTACAATAGGTATGGTTCTAGCTTTGGTAGTTGTATAAATAATTTTAGAGAAGAGGAGAAATCACATCACAGAAACTGGAATAAAAATGAAGTAACTGAAGGCTAGAATTTGATAACCTTTCTTACACTGAATATATATAACCATATAAATAATAACCATTAGAGATGGCCCACAGAGTGGAACTGTCTTAACAAGTGATTTGCAGAATTATAAAACTAAAATAACCTGTGCTATAAACACATTGCACAGTGCTTTGAGAATGTGAATTGCTAATTATACTATAACTATATTATTTATTATTAAAATTCCTGTATTCCTGTACTAAGAAGCTAGCTACCAAACAAGTTTTAATTGTAAATTTGTGCAAAAGGGGTGGCTTGTTTTTCAACTATAACACAAGAAAAAAAGAACTATGAGACTAAAGGGTTATGATGCTATATCGATCATATAATCTTGTGCAAGTAAACTGAGCCATAAAGTCATGCTTGTACAACCTAATGCACATGCAAACACTGAGGCTAGTGAGAAATCCATCAGTAACACGTTCCAGTCCCATTTCTGTTTTGGTAAATGCACAGATTATATAAGATTTGCACTTGTAGTTTGCCAAGGTTATTCCACATTCCACTCCCCACTCCTCTAGGCAAGCTCTTCACTAGAGGAAAACTGGCTGCATGTTTTAAAAGTTTGTAATAATTCACAGATTTTAGGCCAGTCCTGAAATCTGTACCTGCCATTCAAAGACAAGCTCCCCCCACTTATTCTCTCCTCAGAATGAAACTAAAGGATATACAGGGAGGTCTCTGCTCCCCTGTGCTTCAAGTATCACCCCAGTTCATGTCATCAGTTCATAACCCAAATCCCTGCAGGCGTTAGTAACTCAGACAAAACGCCCACTGGCTTCAGAATTGCTTCCCTCCGTAGTGACTGAACAAGGACAGCAGGGCTGGTCCCTATGTGGTGTGGGAGCACTGAGGCGATGAAAGACAGCTCCCTACCTGACCCAACACTTCAGCATGTGCCCAGTCTGAGAGCGGAGTTTCAGCAAAGGCCACCGCGGAGCCCGTACCCAACCAGCCAGCTCCCTTCCCATGCGATCGCTGCCCCTTGTACCCCCCCGCCTGGAAGAAGTAGCGAGCAATGCATGAACAGAATGCAAATCCAGGGGCTGACACACTTTGTCTGCAGCTCCTCACTAACTACCTGCGAAATGGCTTTTCCCAGCTGGAGCCAGCCTGGGCGCGTACCTGGTTTGCGCGGCAGAGGCGGACGGCGGGGGCTTGCTGAGCACGGACAGGCAGATCCTACCAAGAGGGGCAATGGAGCAGCTTGACCCGAAGTGCTCTCAGCGTGAGCCTGCCTCCCACGTCCCCGCCCCGTCTCTTGCTGCAGAAGCAGCAGCAGCCCGTCCTATGGGTCTCATCCTCTCCAGCCCAGCCCACAGGCTGTTTTACTCGGCCCCAGGGCGAGGGGCGGAGCATGAGAGATAAGATCCCCCCCGTGCACCCCCGGCCCAAGGAGGTGATTGGTTAGAGGTAGGGAGGGGGGTTCTTATCGCACATGCTCCGCCCCCCGCAGTGCCCGAGAGCGAGAGCCCCCTCGCTGTGAGGCTGGAGGGGCAGGATGCGTCCTGGGCTTTGGGCGGCCGCGCCGCGTGGGGCTGCGCGTGCCGCGCACTAAATCAAGCCGTGTCTGAGCCGGCTCTACAGACCCGTGATCGGCGGGACCCCGGCCCTGGGGTACTGCAGACCTTCCCCCCCGCCCAAAGGAGCTGCTGCTCGCCAGGCTGGCCCAACCCCTCGCCCCGGTCCCCAGCCCGAGCCTCCAGGGACCTCATCCAGAACCGCAAATAGCCGCGGGCTGAGCTGCTTTCCAGGCACCAACTGGCCCCAGAAGCCCCCCCGCGGATGGACTTGGCCCCAGGAGGGGAGAGGCTGGCTGCTGTAACCGCGGTGGGCTCTGCTTAGGAGACCAGCGGCTGCCCGACATGTGGTCCACACCGCATCCGCTCAGCCAGGTGCAGGGCTGCGGGGAGGAGGTTGCTCTGAGTATGGTGGGGCAGGAGTCCCAGCCGCCCTTCCAGGAAGCAGAGCCTGAGCCTCCAGCTAGGAGTCTGGCAAGCCCCTGTGCGCTCAACCCTGTCATAGAAGATTAGGGTTGGAAGAGACCGCAAGCCAATCCCCTGCTCAAAGCAGGACCTACACCAACTAAATCATCCCAGCCAGGGCTTTGTCAAGCCGGGCCTTAAAAACTTCTAAGGATGAAGATTCCACCACCACCCCAGGTAACCCATTCCAGTGCTTCATAGAATCATAGAATGTCAGGGTTGGAAGAGACCTCAGGAGGTCATCTAGTCCAACCCCCTGCTCAAAGCAGGACCAATTCCCAACTAAATCATCCCAGCCAGGGCTTTGTCAAGCCGGGCCTTAAAAACCTCCAAGGAAGGAGACTCCACCACCTCCCTAGGTAACGCATCCCAGTGCTTCACCACCCTCCTAGTGAAATAGTGTTTCCTAATATCCAACCTAGACCTCCCCCACTGCAACTTGAGACCATTGCTCCTTGTTCTGTCATCTGCCACCACTGAGAACAGCCGAGCTCCATCCTCTTTGGAACCTCCCTTCAGGTAGTTGAAAGCAGCTATCAAATCCCCTCTCATTCTTCTCTTCTGGAGACTAAACAATCCCAGTTTCCTCAGCCACTCCTCATAAAGTCACGTGCTCCAGACCCCTAATCATTTTTGTTGCCCTCCGCTGGACTCTTTCCAATATTTCCACATCCTTCTCGTAGTGTGGGGCCCAAAACTGGACACAGTACTCCAGATGAAGCCTCACCAATGTCGAATTAAGGGGAATGATCACGTTCCTTGATCTGCTGGCAATGCCCCTACTTATACAGCCCAAAATGCCGTTAGCCTTCTTGGCAACAAGAGCACACTGTTGACTCATATGCAGCTTCTCGTCCACTGTGACTCCTAGATCCTTTTCTGCAGAACTGCTACCTAGCCATTCGGTCCCTAGTCTGTAGCAGTACATAGGATTCTTCCGTCCTAAGTGCAAGACTCTGCACTTGTCCTTGTTGAACCTCATCAGGTTTTTTTTGGCCCAATCCTCTAGTTTGTCTAGGTCCCTCTGTATCTGATCCCTACCCTCCAGCGTATCTACCACGCCTCCCAGTTTAGTGTCATCTGCAAACTTGCTGAGAGTGCAGTCCACACCATCCTCCAGATCATTAATAAAGATATTAAACAAAACTGGCCCCAGGTCCGACCCTTGGGGCGCTCCGCTTGAAACCGGCTGCCAACTAGACATGGAGCCATTGATCACTACCCGTTGAGCCCGACGATCTAGTCAGCTTTCTATCCACCTCACTGTCCATTCATCCAGCCCATACTTCTTTAATTTGGCGGCAAGAATACTGTGGGAGACTGTATCAAAAGCTTTGCAAAAGTCAAGGAATAACACATCCACTGCTTTCCCCTCATCCACAGAGCCAGTTATCTCATCATAGAATGCAATTAGGTTAGTCAGGCACGACTTCCCCTTGGTGAATCCATGCTGACTGTTCCTGATCACTTTCCTCTCCTCTAAGTGTTTCATAATTGATTCCTTGAGGACCTGCTCTGTGATTTTTCAAGGGACTGAGGTGAGGCTGACTGGCCTGTAGTTCCCCGGATCCTCCTTCTTCCCTTTTTTAAAGATGGGCACTACATTAGCCTTTTTCCAGTCATCCGGGACCTCCCCCGATCGCCATGAGTTTTCATAGATGATGGCCAATGGCTCCGCAATCACATCCGCCAACTCCTTTAGCACCCTCAGATGCAGCGCATCCGGCCCCATGGATTTGTGCTCATCCAGCACCCTCCTAGTGAAATAGTGTTTCCTAATATCCAACTTAGACCTCTCCCACTTCAACTTGAGACCATTACTCCTTGTTCTGTCATCTGCCACCACTGAGAACAGCCTAGCTCCATCCTCTTTGGAACTCCCCTTCAGATAGTTGATGGCTGCTATCAAATCCCCCCCACTCTTCTCTTCTGCAGACTAAATAATCCTAGTTCCCTCAGCCTCTCCTTGTAAGTCATGTGCCCCAGCCCTCTAATCATTTTCGTTGCCCTCCGCTAGACTCTCTCCAATTTGTCCACATCCCTTCTGTAGTGGGGGGACCAAAACTGCACACAATACTCCAGGTGTGGCTTCAACAGTGCCAAATAGAGGGGAATAATCACTTCCCTCGATCTGCTGGCAATGCTCCTACTAATACAGCCCAATATTCTGTTGGCCTTCTTGGCAACAAAGGCACACTGCTGACTCATATCCAGCTTCTCGTCCACTGTAATCCCCATGTCCTTTTCTGCAGAACTGCTGCTTAGCCAGTCGGTCCCCAGCCTGTAGCGGTGCATGGGATTCTTCCAGATTGCACCCACCAGGGAGAGGCAGTTTCCCCACAGGAAGGGTTGCTGGAGGTGGGGAGGGGAAAAGGGGAGGCGTTGAATTGAGGAGGGTGGAGTGGGAATTTAGCCCAGTGTTTCAAAAGCAGGTGTGCTCCAAAAGCTGAGCAGTTAAAGGCGGGTGACTCCTCCAAGTCCCCTGGTAACCCTGGGTACTGTGTGTGCCCTTAAGGCATGGTTGGGGGGGGGCTGTGGGATTTTCAGAAGCACCCGGAGACCCCTACCTGCTCAGGAAAGTTAGGACCCAGTCATACATAATTAGCATTGCAGATCTCCCAGCATTAATATAATCATAAAAATAAAGGACCAGTGGGGACCCCCAAAGTCCTCATGTCCAGCCCCCTGCACTGAGGCAGGACCAAGTAAACCTAATTCCTGACAGGTGTTTGTCCAACATGTTCTGAAAACTTCCAGTGATGGAGATTCCACAACCTCCTTTGTACGCCTATTCCAGAACTCAACTACCCCTATAGTTAGAAGGTTTCCTAATATCTAACCTAAATATCCCTTGCTGTAGAGTCAGCCCATTATTGCTTGGCCTACCTTCAGTGGACATGGAGAAGAACAATTGATCACCATCTTCTTATAACAGTGTCACATTCTGGGCTGCAATCCGGCGAGATGGGTTCTGTTACTGCCTGCCCTGTAACTCTGAGTGCCTCAAAATTTTCTGTTACTGTAGTTCTCAGCCTGGACACCAGCAGACTATCATGCAGGTCACACTCTGAGTGTGTGTGTGCTGTGCAGACCTGAATGAGCAATTTTGACTCCAGGAGCTCGCCAGCAACACACCACTCACACTTCCTGGTCTCTATCAGCCTGGGTTAACAACTTGGCAACACATTCCCAGTCCCAAATTTTTCCAAAACAATGTGCCCAGAAGTGTCCAAGCACATATTCTAGCACATAATTCATAACTCTTTGTATACATTCTGTGCATACATCATGCAAGAATATTAATGATCTGTGAGTTACTGGTTTTCCAATGATGTCTTACATGTCAGGCCTGACAAGAGCTGCTGACACAGAGTAGTGAACTAAAAATGGGCCTCTGTGTCTCAAACAGTCCTTAAAATACCTGAAGACTGTTACCACATCCTGCCCCCTCCCTCCCCTCAGTCTTCTTTTCTCACAATTAAACCTGCACAGTTTATTTTAACCTTTCCTCATAGGTCAGGTTTTCTAAACCTTTTTTCATTTTTGTTGCTCTCCTCTGGACTCACTCCAATTTGTTCACATCTTTCCTAAAGCATGGCCCCCCCAGAATTGGACACAGTACTCCAGCTGAGACCTCCCAGTGCCAAGCAGAGTGGGACAATTACTTCCTGCATTTTATATGCAATACTTCTGTTAATACACTCCAGAATATTAGCCTTGTTCACAACTCCATCATATTGTTGACTCACATTCAATTTGTGATCCACTATAATGCCCAGATCCCTTTCTGCAGTACTACTGCCTAGCTAGTCAGTCCGCATTTTGTAGCTGAACATTTAAGTCTTCTGTTCTAAGTATAGTACTTTACACTTATCTTTACTGATTTTCAGACCAATTCTCTAATTTGTGAAGGTCAATCTGAATTCTAACCCTGTCCTCCAAAGTGCTTGCCACCTCTCCCAGCTTGCTGTCATCCACAAATTTTATAAGTATACTTTCCTACTCCCTTATCCAAGTAATTAATAAAAATGTTGATAGTGGATGTGGATAGTGAATGTGGATCCCCATTGGATAAACCCTCACAGTTTCACAATGAATCATTGATAACTACTCTTTACGATAACTACTGATAATGGTCTTTCAACCAGTTGTGCCCCTGCCTTACAGTAATTTCATCAAGACCACATTTCCATAGTTTGCTTATGAGAATGATAAGTGGGACATTGTTTAAAGCATTACTAATATCAAGGTATATCATGTCTATGGCTTCTTCCCATCCACTAAGCCAATAACTCCATCAAAGAAGGCAATTAGGTTGGTTTGACATGATTTGTGTCACAGTTCAGGGCAACTGAACCTGTATTCCCCCTCTTTGGTCCAGCAAGAGCACCCACTGTTAGGTTTCCAGCTCCCAAGCTTTTGCTTCTCTTTGGCAGAGACATGCATCCCTCTCCCTCCTTACCAGAGTATTTCCAGGCTGCACAGTTCCCTGCCTATACTGGATTCCCCAGTAAAGTCAAATCCACCTATGCAGGACTGCTTTACTTTTCTCCTCAGACACAGTAAACAGTGTAATTGCCATAGTCAAGTTACAACATAGTTCTTTCTAAGCAAGCACATTTATTCTTAAGGTAAAAGCATAAACAACAAAACATATTAAAAACAATAAAAACTTACACACATGCTAATAAGCATACCAGAGGTTACCCTCTGACTCCAACAAGGTCTCTGGCTGGTGAACAGTCCTTCAGACCCCACCAATGGACTTTTCTATAGTTACAGGTTCATCACAGCTGTTAGTTCAGAACAAGAATACTTATGAAACTGTTATATAGTTTTTTTTTATAGTGTTTTATATAGTTTTTTTGAGGGGGGAAGTTCTATTCTGTCTTCAAAGAACAGGTGATTAGCCGACAAAAGGTGTCCTCCTCAAGACGAAGCTTCAAAAGGCTGAGTTCTTGTATAACCAAAATAGGTGTACTTGCATATCCCTCCTCCTAGAGATTTTCTGGGAAACCTACTTAACTTTAAAAGTTCATTCTTGTCTTAACCCATTGTTTCAAATAGTCCTTTGAAGTTCATAACACTTCCCAGGATTCTAAACATTACATAAAATCCCACAAATGCATAAACATTTGCATTTTTAATACAATGAACTCCTAAGATATTCAAATTTAACTCAATAAGGTTTAATTTAATTCAGTAAGGTTTGTTCAGGATACTGCAGGAAATTGCCATCTCTGTAATAATTTGTTCTTGACAAATCCATGCTGGCTATTCCTTATTACTTTATTTCCTATAGGTGCTTACAAATTGATTGTTTAATAATTTGTTCCAACGTCTTTCCGGGTATTGAATTTAATCTGACTAGTCTGTAATTCACTCGGACCTCTTTGTTCCCCTTTTTAAAGACAGGTACTATGTTTGCCCTTCTCCAGTCCTCTGGGACCACATTCGTCCTCCGTGAGTTGTCAAAGATAATCACTAACGGTTCCAAGTTTGTTTCAGCTAATTCCTTAAGTACCCTAGGATGAATTTCATCAGGCCCTGATGACTTGAATACATCTAATTTATCTAAATATTCTTTAACCTGTTCTCTCTCTAGTCTGGTTTGTGTTCCTTCCCCCTATTTGTTAATATCAATTGAGTTGAGTATCTGGTCACAATTAGACTTTTTAGTGAAGACTGAAGCAAAATAGGCACTAATCATTGTCTTCTTGAGGACATGAGTTATTAATGCTCCTTCCTGCCTAAGTAGAGGACCTACACTTTCTTTTGTCTTTCTCTTGCTCCATGTGTATTTTTAGAAACTCTTCTTATTCCCTTTACTCAGTGTAACTCACTTTGTGCCTGAACCTTTCCAAGTTTGTCCCTACATGTTTGTGCTATTATTTTGTACTACTCCTTAGCAATTTGTCCATGTTTCCATCTTTTGTAAGATTTCTTTTTGATTTTCAGGTCATTAAGAAGCTCTTGATGGAGCAATATTGGCCTCTTACTATTCTTCCTATCTTTCCTTCACGTCAGGATAATTTGCAATTGTGCATTTAATATCGTCTGCTTGAGAAACTGCCAGCTATCCTTAACTCCTTCTCTTAGATTTTCTTCCAATAGGACTTTACCTATCAGTTCTTTTAGTTGGTTAAAGTCTGCGTTTTTGAAGTCCATTGTCCTTATTCTGCTGCTCTCACTTCTTCCTATCCTTAGAATAACAAAATCTATCATTTCATGATCATTTTCACCCAAATTGCATTCCATCTTCAGATTCACTACCAATTCATCTCTGTTGGTCAGAATGAAGTCTAAAATGGTTGTCTCCCTGATTATTTCCTCCATTTTCTGAAACAAGAAGTAGTCCCCAGTACCTTTCAATAACTTATTTTTGTGTTTTTTCCTTATTATTTTTCCAGCAGATGTCTGGGTAGTTAAAGCCCCCTATTACTACCAGATCCTAGTTTTTGGATATTTGTGTTGTTTGTTCTAGAAATGCCCCATCCACCTTGTCTTCCTTCCTGATTTGCTAGTCTGTAGTAAACACCTACCATAATGTCACCCTTATTTTTCCCCTTTTAACTTTACCCAAAGATTTCAACTGGCCTGCCTTTCACCTCCTTCTGGACCTCAAAACAAGTATATATACTCTTGATGTATAATGCAACATCTCCCTTTTTCACTGCCTGTCCTTCCTGAACAAGATATACTCTTCTATACCAATATTTCCTGAGCTTTATCCCCCTATCTATGATGCCAATTAAGTCATAATTGAGCTTATGTGCTAATACTTCCAGTTCTTCCTCTTTATTCCCCATATTCCTTGCATTGGTGGATAGACATCTAAGATGTTGAGCAGATTCCCTCACTGATTTTCCTCTTGTGCTCCTATGACCCTATTGTAATTTTCCATATTCCATCCCCATATCTAGCCTTCTATTCAGGTCATCTTTTTATGTTTACCTGTGGGTTTTTGTAACCTGCTCCCTTTGAACCTAGTTTAAAGCCCTCATCACTAGGTTGGTAAGTTGGAACACAAAGATGCTCTTCCTCTTCTTGGTCAGATGGATCCAATCTCTTCCCAGCAGACCTCATTCTCAGAACAGCATCCCATGGCTGATGAGTGTGGCCACAAATAATCACATTTTGGTTGAAAAAAATAACACATTGAGTTGTTTTCATTTGCCATCTGTTTTTTAGACTCTAGGATGCACTTGAGTCACATTTTCAAGCTTTTCTCCACAGTCATGATGGCTAGAAACTTACATTTTTTGTAAATAAATGCAGAGTCTTACTTAATCACATGCATCCAGGAACGCAGACTAACAAAACACCAAATATCCCAAGAACCACAATAATATTGTGAGAGTTGGCAACATGGCAAAAGGCACAAGTCAGGAGGAGCAAGTTAGCACACTGTTTTTCACATGTTTCCCAATACAGAGCTGAAATCACACACACTGGTGGGATACGTGGGTTCAGCCTTTCTTACCCCCTACCCATACCAAAACTCCATGCATCCACCCAGAACAAAGGGATCATAGAAAGCAATAGGCCAAACTGCTTTTAAGTTATTGGGTCCTGTCCAAATGGTCCAACCCCAGTTAAAGAGCATAAGAACATACGAATGGTCCTACTGGGTCAGAACAAGGGTCCATCTAGCCCAGTATCCTGTCTTCCGACAGTGGCCAGTGCCAGGTGCCCCAGAGGAAATTAACAGAATAGGTAGTCATCAAGTGATCCATCCCCTGTCGCTCATTCCCAGTTTCTGGCAAACAGAGGCTAGGGACACCATTCCTGCCCATCCTGGCTAATAGCCATTGATGGACCTATCCTCCATGAATTTATCTAGATCTTTTTTGAACCATGTTATGGTCTTGGCCTTCACAACTTCCTCTGGCAAGGAGTCCCACAGATTGACTGTGCATTGTGTGAAGAAATACTTCCTTTTATTTGTTTATTTAAAGAAACATTTTCACCTGTACTTGTGGGCTTAACTAGAGAACTCAGAACAGGGATGACACACAGTATTACCTCCAGTCAACCCCTCCCTAAACATCACAAAAGAAATCTACTCACTGCCCCATACACCATTAACCCTCCACCCCTGCTGCCCCCTCCCCCCCAAAAGGGAGCAACATAACCCCAGAGAACATTATTGGAAGGGAATGAAAGGTTATGAAGCAAACATGTTGGGTGGGATGCAGAGGCCGAGTGAGCAACCTTTGTGTAGGAGCACGGTCTTTATCACTGACAAGGATGGCACTAAGAAGGAAGCACAAAAGGAAAACCATTAGTCCAGTAGCAATATACAACAAAGAAGAAAATTAGAAATGGATTACAAATATGACAGTGCCTTTTTAAATTTAAAAATGTTATGAAAGACAATGATCTGTGGACTCTTATTTACACTGCTCATTAAAGTAGATTTCCTGGGCACCATGCCCAGATGTGGACAAGCTAAGACTTGGGTGGTACTCCTGGCTTGCTGCCATGATGTTCTCATATGTGAGGTGTACAGCAGGGAGGGGCAGGACGTACCCACTATCTCTGATGACTGACTCAAGTCAGGAAATGGAAGAAACAAGCTATGCGAAGAGGAGAACATATATTCTCCAGACTATACACAGTTTGCACCTGAACTCGGGGGCATTGAGCGAAACAATCCACAGCAAGATTGCTCTTCTTCTCTTGTCCCTTCTTGGGGGTTCTCATCCTCATTGCAATATTCAGAACCAGGCCCATGTCCAGGATCCTGTTCAGCATCACTTGTGCCTGCTGCATTAGACATGCAGGTATGTGTGTTTGGGGACAATGAACACCAAACTGAAGGCAAATTCCAAATCTGAGGGGCCTTACCTGAGAAAATCCAGGATCCAGATGGGGACTATTAGCTTGAGGGTCCCAGCTGATCTCAACTGCTGGGAAAAAACACAAAGAGGCAATCTCTCAGAAACCCATGACCCAAGCTATAAAGACCTAACAGATTAAAATCAACACATTATGTGTACTCTGAAACAAACTGAGAGCCAGTGAAATGTCTGGAGCCCAGCAGTTACATGCTGCAACCACAAAACTCTGCATCAGCAGAAGTGTCTAAATGGTCTTCAAGTGTAGTCTCAAGAGCATATAGTAGTAATCCAATCTGGATAACTGAGGTGAAATCCATTTCTTAGAGAAAGAATTGCTACCTTCCAGCCAAGTGCAAATGGGGGAAAAAAAAAACAAAAAAACACTCTTTGCCCTGCTACCTGGCTATCCAGACAAAGTTAAGGAGAGACTTAGACTGTAAATCTCATTACAGAAGGATAGTCACTTAACTTTCAACTGAAGAACCTGTTATCACTACCAGTTGCTTCCTGTCCTGATCTTGGACACTGTAAATCAGTCCAAGTCACTGTGGCTTCACATACATATTGAAAAGGAGAAACATATGAATAGAAATTTGTGGCACTTCACATGAGAGAGCCCTTGGGGAGGATAAGTCTGTGATGGGGTGTCTACACCACACAGGATTGGACGGGGTTAAGATGGCTGGGGAGGCCAATTAACCCCATAGGCCACACCTGGAGGAGGAGCCAGGGAGCAAGCAACTAATTGGAAGCAGACTCAGCTGGGGCCTGTATAAAGCCCAGGAGTGAAGAGCAGTAGGGCAGCTACAGGAAGGGATGCTGTAGTCACTCCCTAAGAGGAGGGGATTGTGAGGCTGTTGGAGGGCCAAGCCACAGACTGGAAGCTGCCATTCTGAGAGTGAGAGAGACTGCAGACTGAGAGAAGAAGATGGGTAGAGAGATTGCTGAGGAGGGCACAGCACCTGGCAGAACTAATCCCCAGGATGGCTAGGAAAAGGTGTCATGAGCATTGAGGGAACCCCATCATAAAGTCCAAGACTACCCTATAGTTTTCTCATAGAGAAAAGAATCAGTCAAGTGCCATTAACCCTGCCAAGGATTGCAAACATGACAGCAGCAGTAAAATAAGTTGATGTCAGATCTAATAGAGTCAGTATGGACACCTGGTCTTTGTTCATCACTAAGTGGATATTGCTGACCAACAAGATTACCAGTGCAGCCTCCTCACTATACCTAATCCTCAAAAAAAAAAAAAAAAAAAAAAAAAAACAGACTGACAGGCATCAATCAATGCTAATGACTCCAAATATTGCAAGAGCTGCTTTGCCAGAACCTTCTCAGTAAATGTGTCCCCAGAATGGAAATTAGAGACAAGGCAGTAGTTGATGAGTGGTGATGTATGCCCTATGAATTAATTTGAAATATCAGGTTATATGTTGCACTGGTGGTTTTGTTATGTCACTATTCACCATATTTTGTTTCTCCCTCTTGGCTCACATCTTCCCCGCTTAGAGGAGATTCATCCCCTCAGCACAGTTAGATTAGGGATACATTTGGTCCACTATATTTAGCAAGAGTGGCCCCCTCCTTACTGGAACATATTCTACAACTTAGATAGGACATTTGGCATACCTAATTTCCTGTTACTAATACTCAGCACCTCCAGGTCATTATTCCGATGGAGAAAATGTATCTTTACATCTTTTAGCAGCATCAAATTATCCTATCCTCAAGCATAATGAAGTTGCATCATGTAAAGGTCTGTACATGAATCCTTTACAAGAAGTATGATGATGCTTCTATTCCAACAGGGCTGTGTGTTACATAAAAGATGATGATGCCTACACTGAAGGTTCTACTTTAAAACATTACAATGTTTGAGATAATTGGCAAAATGCTTGGAAAGGGAAATCCTGGCTTCAGCAACATCCGTAAATGCAGTCCTTCTGGAAAGGATAACTAGCCAGTGGTCCTAATCCCGAGTAGTCTTTATATGAATAGACCCACTGAAGGTCAACAAGACTTCAGTAGGCTATTACCTAGTCAGACGGATTAGTCCCAATGAAGCCTTCTGGCCTTCATTGGGGCTGTTCATGCTAGTAAAGACTATAAAATAGTAAGACTGGAAGGGACCTCGAAAAGTCATCTAGTCCACTCCCCTGCACTTATGGCAGGACTAAGTATTCCCCAGAACTCATGCCAGTACTATATATGAGTAAGAAATTTCACTATATAGGCTCAAGTAAGTTATGTTGCCCTCATGCTGCTCAGAGGTCCATGAAAACATCTCTCACAATTAGATCTTCAACATGGCAGATTTTGGCCCTTAACTTTAATTTTTTTTTTCACTCAGGTGCTGAATGTTAAAGGAGGGGGAGGGGAGCTAGTGTAATGGTATATCTGTGAGATATAAAATGAAGTGTGGTATCCAGTGGAGAACATCTATATGAAATGAAATGGAGAGCTGGAGAATCAAATATATGAGTGCAGGAGATGAAAAACTAGATCAATTAGAATCAGTCTCAGCTACATTGCTACACTCATCAAATCATATATAAAATACATGGGTTTTTTTTCTAAATTCTGAATGTTGTGGTTTCATCTGAAGTCTCTGGTTATCCCACAAATGGATTATACTAGCCAAGCCTATGTGAACTCCCCTGTGGAAACTTTTAGGAATTGGCATATCAAATTAAATCAGCGTTAGATATATTGCTGGATTTTAGTTTACTCACTGATATTTAAAATGTTACATCTAAAACCTGCTCTCTTATGTCTGTTCTTTCTGAAACAGACAGTAAGATTTGCAGTCCTCATCCTCCCTTACTCGAGCAAAACTTACGTTAACTTCAGTGGCACTTATTTCCTCAGTAAAGATTGAAGAACCTTACCATCAGAAAGACAGAGACAGGCAGGGAGACAGTTGCTGTTATATGTAGATAAAGCTGTTTTCAAGTTGTACAGAAAATAATAAAGGCAAAGTATACTTTAATGTCTTCATAATGCAGACACTGTATTGAAATACCCCTTTCAAAAATCTTGGACCTGGTGGTAGTGCATATAACTTTTTCTAATTGTAATAATTACATACAGCATCAGGTGGAGTTATTAAAAATGTACACAAATATTTGAATCTGAAAGTGGGGTTAATTTTCTGGACTGTGGTGTACTTCTATAGTTTTTTAAAATATAAATAAAAGACTGAGTAGTCCCATGTAAATCAATAGGCCTTCTTGAGGAGTATGATACTCAGTGTAAGAGTGTCAGAATCTGACCCTAAGTATTTTCCTTTCATATGGTGGAGGCTTCAGGCAGTCCCTTCAGTTGGTGATTCAGACTGTCTCTTTTTAAGGTTTACTCTCCCCCCGAAAAAGAACCACTTTATTGCAGTTAGAGGCCTACATGCAGAGAAAGTTCCAGTATTCAGCTGCATGAGGTAATGGGTGGGGGATTTATAATATCAAATCTCCCTTTTCCCACGACTTATCCATAACTAATTATGCAGCCTGACTACCTTGCTGCACTTCACCTGGCAATAAGTTACCTTCTTTTATCCCTTAGTGGATCACTACAATGTACATTCATAGAATACCAGGGTTGGAAGGGACCTCAGGAGGTCATCTAGTCCAACCCCCTGCTCAAAGCAGGACCAATCCCCAGACAGATTTTTGCCCCATATCCCTAAGTTGCCCCCTCAAGGCTTGAACTCATAACGCTGGGTTTAGGAGGCCTATGCTCAAACCACTGAGCTAGCTCTCCCTCCCCCATTACTGAATATAAACTCTGAAAGCCAAATTCAGACCTGGGATAAGCAGACAACTCCACTGACATCAATATATTTACACTAGCTTACAGTAGTGACTCAGCGGGTCCATGGCACCTTTAAGACTAACTATTGGAGCATAAGCTTTCGTGGGAACCAGGACATGCTGTATCACAAATGTTCAAGGCCCGGGTCTGAATTTAATCTTTCCAATTAGTAACTGAACTGAAAAAAGTCTATTATTAAGTCAGCCCTGCTTATGGAGTCCCTTCATAACTGATTACTGCTTCTCTTACTCTGCCTAATTCAAACATAAGGTCACACTAAGCAAATAGTCTCCTCCCCATCTCTCTCAGAAATTAAGAAGTCTACATGAGGGAAGGGGGGGCAGTGATAGAGGAAGATTGGGCGGAAGGAGGACAGAGTAGTTAATGCTGAACAGAGTTACAGAGAGCTACAGAATAATCCTGAAATGACATCCTGACATTGTGGTACAATGTTTGCATCCTACAAGTTTCAGTATATAGACATGAATCCAGGATTATTTGTGATTCTCTGTGACTCCTTTGGAGGATTAAGTGCATGACACCCAGAGGTCCTGAGAACAGGCCCTAATTTTCTGTGCAGTTCTGCAACGTTGAGTGCTACTGCAGCAGGCACAATTAAGTCTTGCCAATTACAATGCAAGAGAATATATTCATTAGGTGACTCAACTGAATTACTCCTCCAGCCCAGAAAGATTTTCAGTGCCAGCCTTTGGGGCTCACAGTTCTGGGAACTTAAAAATGTAAATACAGGCAGTCCTTGACTTTACACCGTTCAACTTACAACGAATGGCACTTACGACGTTTCTGAATTGATTCCCTGGTTCGACTTATGACAATTGGTTTTGACTTTACGACACTCGGTCCCGCAATGAAGTGTACTGCGGTTCCAAGTTACAACGTTTTGACTTGCGATGCACTTTTCAGGAACCAATTGTATCATAAGTCCGAGGACTGCCTGTAATAATGATACTTTCCCCAAAGATCAAAGATTAACAACATTCTTGCTATAGTCGCTCAAGGCTGTCTCTTTAGGATCTGGGGAAAATGGCTGCAGATCTCTTTATATTCTGAGGGTGCACTGACCTTTTTTCCAGGGGGGGATGTCTAACGGCACATGGCACATGTATAGGGGTGTGATGACCATGGATAATAGTCAGATGTATCTTAAAAGGATGGGGATTTCTCAAAAATTGTTGTATAAACTTTTCAAAAACTGCTGAGGTGGCTTCAGCTGATCCTCACCTGTTTTCTCTCTCTCTCTTTGTCTTTTTTCTGTGGGGTTGGAGTTTTACATCACATCTCACTAAGATCAGTTCTCATTTAAGGAAGGAAGAGTAAAAGTTGTCAGTATAGTCAGAAGGGACTGGTGAAATGCTGCAATAACAGCTGAATTGTGTTTCCATTTTGAGTGTAGCAAACTGAAGAAAAGGCACATTTTATTAATCTCTGAGAATCAAAATGAATTCTAATTCTGAGTACAGGATGGGTGTTCCTATGGAATATATATATTTTGCAAGTTCATATATGTGGGTTTGCACTTTATGTATTAACACTCTCCCATAAGCCTTGTCTACCACCAGTTCAAAATGATTAACCTATGATTTTTAAGGACTTGCATTGTTAACACGAGCATCTTTCACAAATAATGTGCACTTTGTGTAAACCAATGAAGCCCCAACATGGTTAATTGTCTTCAGTTGCTGTTTCAGTAAGTATTCAAAGGGAAATTTAAAATAGTTACAGAACAGAAAAAATAAAAATATTTTCCTGTGTTCCCTGAATAAGGAGTTATTTTTTCCATCCCAGTAATTGATTGTGGTTTGTCTTAAATTATATATTCCTCACTACAAAGGACCATGGTGAAAACCATATTTGACCGTGGGATAGTACTTATATCCTGCAGGGTATTCCACATGTTCTGAGTCCAAATAAATAAATAATAAATCAGTCCCAGACCTCTCTCTTCTTTTATTGATATATTTAATGTCTTCTAGCTTTTTAAAGCATTTAATAACTTATAATTTCCTTTTACCTAAGGCAAGTGTTGCAATGAAACTTTTCTGCACTATCACATAACATTAAGTATAGAAATGTATTTTTGTTGGTAGCAAAAATGTCTTGTCACTAAAGAAACATTTCATTATATGCTTCTTATCTGCTTTGTGTAATTTTTATTGGGGCTTTTTGTTTTGAAAATAATTCGCTAGTCTTCATTCAAATTTTAAAAATAGGGATTATCTAAGTAGTATCCAAGAGATGTGGTGATAACCTAAACTAACCTAGCCTGCCTTTGTGGAAGTAAAGTATTCTCTACAGCTTTTTAATGTGTCTTGCAGGGTGTACAGACTTTATCATCTTTGTGAAAATGGTCAAATTGGCAATTAAAAAGTCATTTGCCTTTGTTAATTTGATTACTTTTTCATAAAAAAATATGAAGGAACATTTTTGGGGAATAAATCAAAGACATTCTGTGTGTTAGGCCAAGACCCTTAGTGCTCTGGAGAATATTTAGGGTCATTTCTGCAGCAAATTTTGATGGATTCCTTAACATGAACCTTTTAAGCCTGTGTTGAAAGAAAAAAAGTCAGCCTCCTCCCTCATGAATCTGCTGTCCCCACCTAAGAGAGGGATGGGGCAGCCTGCCTTCAGCCTTTTCCTCCTCCAAATATGAATATCATGCAAATAGATACTGCAAATAGAATAGTTGGTATGGTGAGAGAAAAGCATTTACCAATAGCTTCCTTGTTCTCAATCTTCTACTGCTGCGTCCAAATCTACAAATGACCTGCAATTCCAATGCATTTTCTGCAGCTGAAAAATCAAAGAGCACTATAATCCCTGATTAAATCTTATTATCCTCTCTCTTTTTTTCTTTTAATCAACTTCATTACCTCCAAAGTATTATATATGCCAGCTGGGTTCTAAGCATTCTGCATAGATTATGCCTGCTCTGAGCACAAATACTCCAGATACCTGTTTGTGTGCACACAAAAATCTCTCTCTCACTTTAAGAGTCTGATATGCTTTCCTATTGCCTATATATTCTTACAATTTGTATAGTCTCTATAGCTCATTTAATTTAGGCCTGAGATCATTAATTATGCAACCAAGTACTTGCACTAACCACATTAACTGAAAACGGTTTTCAAAGAAACCTGAACCCAGGCACTGTTTTCCTTGACCTCACCGCAGTGTAGCATATGGTGTGGCACACGGGTCTACTTCTTAAAATATCAAGAGTGCTCCCACTGTGGCTAACTGATGCCATCGAACTGATTCTCCAAGACAGATGATTCAGGGCGCATGCGGGTGAGAAAACAAGTGCTTGGAAAAAAAACAGATGAATGTTGGTTCTAGCCCCAACCTTTTATTTTTCCCCATGGGTGCTCACCCCTGCTCCAGCCCAAGGCCCCGCCCTTGCTCCGCTCCCTCCCCAAGGCCCATGCCCACTGCTCTTCACCCTCCCCCAAATCCCTCCCCAAGCTGCCAAATAGCTATTTGGCTGCACCCCTGATTAGCTGATCAGGGGCATCGCCAAATAGCTGATCAGTGGCGCTGCTGAACAGCTGTGGCTGGTAGGTGCATCCACTATTTTTTTCCTGTGAGTGCTCCAGCCCAGCACTGGACGCTGCAAAGCTACCTGACTACTGCAAGACATGGTGCCTTCAGCTTAGCACCAGCAAGACAGTCTCTAGCACTCTCCACTTCCACCAAGCCAATGTGAAAAGGGAACTAAACATCATAATGAATGGCCAGAGGCTGAAGCATACCCAGTTTACTTAGCTGTGATCCTCAAATGAACTATGAGATACAAAAGCCCCCCTGAGCAAGGTTGCAGCGAAGGTCAAGTGACACAGCAAACTTCTCAGCAAACTGGCAGGTTCTTCACGGGGAACCCCAAGGACCTCAGCCCTCGTATTCAATAGCAGAGTACTGTATGCCAGTATGGAGTGGGTCAGCACACACCAAACTTGTTAATGTGCAACTCAACTCAACAATGTGCATCATCACAGGAAGTCTCCGACTGACTCACTTTCCATGGCTTCCAGTTCTGAGCCACATTGCTCCCCCTTAGGGAGATTGCAGCTGGCAAGCTGCTTGAGAATGTATGTGCCAACCCTCATTTACCCTTGTTCAACAATCTTTTTAGCCCACCAGCCACACGTCTTTCATCAAAACACCCACTGTGGTCAAGGCTGCCACACCGGGATATGACAGCAGAGTCCCTGTGGCAGGAGACTGGTGCTTAACACCAACCACCAATGAGTTCCTTGTCACAGACCCTACTGTTCACCCACCCAGCTTTGACCTGCCACAACATCAGTGGGCCCTTCTTAACCAATTCTGGACTGGGCAAGGCCTCTGTGCAGCCAACCAGTGCCGTTAGGGTCTTCAAGACAATCCAAGCTGCGGCGCAGATCAAACAATGATACACATTGTTGAGGAGTACCCGCCAACCAAATTCAGCAGTGGGCTCCAAGAGCTCCAGATGTCCAATAAGAACACTATTTCTTGGCTCAGGAAATATGCAAACGCTTAAGTAATTAATTATTGTCTATTGGTATTTAACATTGGTACCACAGGTTTGCAGGCTGCTTAATTTTAGTTGCTCACCTGTGCTATTAGGTCTCATACAGTGGTACATTATCATTATATGAATATTAAATAAAATATAGAATATTCAATTTACCCTCCATATTAGGGTTGCCAGGTGTCTGGTTTTTGACCAGGAAGTCTGGTCAAAAGGGGACCTGTGCAGTGTCCAGTCAGTACTGCTGACCGGACACCAAAAGTCCAGTTACCACAGTAACTGCAATTGGCCTCTGTCGCTGGGAGGGTGGGAAGAGCAGCTGCTGCTAGAGTTGCTCAGCTCTTAGAGAGAAGCACACAGTGTTTGACGAGCGGGGACAGCAGCTGGGCTCATCACCTGTGACAACCCATTCCACCTTTGCAGCTTCCAGGGACCCTCACTCTTTCTGGTCCCTCACTCCAGGGACCAACCCCCCTTTGCTCCACCATGCCCCAGTTGGGCAGGCAGGAAGACTCCATGTGAGCAGTATGGTTGCCAGCCCTCCAGGATTGTCCTGGAGTCTCCAGGAATTAAAGATTAATCTTTCATTAAAGATAATGTCATGCGATTAAACCTCCAGGAATTCATTCAACCAAAGTTGGCAACCCTACATCAGCTCCTCCCAACCCAATGTGAGTCCCAGGAGAAGGAAGAGTGAGTGGCAGAGGGGCTTGTAGTGTCTGGTTTTGAAAAATTGGAAAGTTGGCAACCCTAAACCATATACAAGCAACGGGCGTTTTCACTTTCACTGTTTTAATGTAATTTTGATTCAAGTTTAGATTAACTATAGCAATAATCTTTTAACAACTGGATACTGTGTGGTTCAGGAACTCTGACTGCAAAATTTTAATATTCAAAACATTATGGCTACCCTAGTTCCAAAATGGAATTATACTGTCTCATGCAACAGTAATTTAAAAAATTAATTAAAAGGCACATCAGAACAAGATTCAACTGCTTAGAGCTTTTTTTTCCACATACAACACATTTCAAATGGCCCTGTCGAACAACTTAGGCCCGATATATGTTCTAGCTCTAATTATTGTCTGGTATGCTTTGTTCTCTGAAAACCAGATTCTAAATATATGTTTGGGAGATACCCTCAGATGCTATACATGTAACCTAAAGATATTTTAATAAAATAATTGAATTATAGAACTGGAAGGGACCTCGAGAAGTCATCTAGTCCAGTCCCCTGCACTCATGGCAGGACTAAATATTATCTAGACCATCCCTGACAGGTGCTTGTCTAACCTGCTCTTTGAAATCTCCAATGATGGAGATTCCACAACCTCCCTAGGCAATTTATTCCAGTGCTTAACACCCTCACAGTTAGGAAATTTTTCCTAATGTCCAACCTAAACTGCCGTGGCTGGAATTTAAGCCCACTGCATCTTTTCCGATCCTCAGAGGTTAAGGAGAACAATTTTTCTCCCTTCTCCTTGTAACTTAAAAACTGTTATGTCCCCTTCTCAGTCTTCTTTTCTCCAGACTAAACAAATCCAATTTTTTCAATCTTCCCTCAGAAGTTATGTTTTCTAGACCTTTAATCATTCTTGTTGCTCTTCTCTGATTGATTAATTTTGAATTAATCTACAAGATATTTAGGGGATAATGCTGAGCGTTGTTTGTGAGGTCCTTAAACTCTGTCAGCTCCCATCATATTCTGCCAGTCTCTTAGATTCTGCTTCTGCAGCATATTGGTATTCCTCACAGGCACTGAAGTTAATGGCAAAAAGGGATGTGGGTTGAATCATAGAACATAGAATCATAGAACCGTAGGGTGAAAAGGGACCCACAAGGGTCCTCTAGTCCAGGGTTTCTCAACCCATGGGTTAGGACTCAAAATTAAGTTATGTTTCAAAAAGTTGCATGGCAGCTCCTGTCACCTCCCTGCTCCAGGCATTGCAGCCTCTGGGGTCCCAGTGCCATTCAGATTTGGCCCAGCCATCATGATGACAAGTGTCTGGGTAGGCCAAATGTGAGTGAGTGGCACTTCAATCCCATAAGCTCAGTCACAACTCCACTCACACAAATTTGGTACAATTGGAGAGGGGAGGGGCAAACCTGAGTGGTGCCGCAATCCTGGAGGTTGCAATGTCCAGATCCCAGAGCCAAGCCCAGCCAGTCCCACAGCAAAGGTGCTGCCACTGTGGGGTGAGTGCCAGGCAGGTCCCAACCCCTCCCTGCCCCCCCCTCGGGCCAATAAAACTATTTATTGGGTTGTGACAGGCCATAAACATTTACAAATGAGTCCTGAGTGCAAAAAGGCTGAGAATCACTGATCTAGTCTAACCCCCTGCCAACATGCAGGATTTGTTGTGTCTAAACCATCCAAGACAGATGGCTGTCCAGCCTCCTTTTGAAAACCTCCAGTGAAGGAGCTTCCACAACCTCCCTAGGAAGTCTGTTCCATTGTCCTACTGTTCTTACAGTTAGCAGATTTAGAATCGCAGGAAAAACTTCCTATGCTGTAGTTTGAACCTCTTGTTGCCTCTTGTCCTGCCCTCTGTGGCAAGAGAGAACACCTGTTCACCATCTTTTTTATGGCAGTCTTTCAAGTATATGAAGACCACTATAATGTCCTCCCCTACCCTAACCCTTTTAATCTCTTTTCCAAACTAAACATTCCCAGTTCCTTTGCTCAGATGGCTTGCATTCCAACACTTTGATCATCTTTGTCACTCGCCTCTGGATCCTTTCTAGTTTCTCTGCATACTTTCTATGCAGCAATGATCAAAATTGGACACAGACTCTAACTGAGACCTAACCAGTGCTGAGAAGAGTGGTACTATTACCTCCTGTGACTTGCATGCTATGCCTCTGTTAATGTAACCCAAAATTGCATTTGCTTTTTCTTCAACTGCATTACATTGTTGACTCATGTTGAGGTTGTGATCCACCACAACTCCCAAATCCTTCTCAGCAGTGCTGCTGCCAAGCTAGTTATCCCCCATTCTGTATTTGTGCATTTGTTTTTTCTTCCCTAAGTGTAGCACTGTCACAGGGCGGGACTCACCCTTGTGGCATCTCCTGCTGGCCGTCCAGGGAATTAGCGTTTCCAGCCTCTAGAGCACCCTCTGCAGGCCGGTGTCCTGCTTCCTGCTGGGTCCCAAGTCCCTCCTGGCTCCCGGTGCCCCTTTCAGGTTGAGGTACTGCCCCCTGCAGTACCCCACAATCTCACTGGGTCTCCCCTCCCCCGGAGAACCCTCAACCCCATATCCCCACCTCGTCTCAGTCTTTGGCTACTGCCAGTCACCATCTAGCCCCCTGTTCACTGGGGCAGACGGCAGTATAATTGCCACTCATCATTGCCAAGGAGGGTTTGGATCTGCTGCCTCTGCCTACGCTTGGGCTGCCCCTCTGCAAACCCAGTACCTTTTCTGGCCTTTAACAAGGCCTGCAGCCTGGGGGGTTTCCAGGCTGGAGCTCCCCCAGCTCCTCTAGCCCTGCTCCACTTTAGGTACTCTTTCTCAGCTCCCAGGCAGTCAAGCCCTTCTCCCTCAAGAGCTCAAGGGAAAATCCTCTCAGCTCCTGGCTTCACTGGCTTTTATAGGGCCAGCTGCAGTCTGACTGAGGCGTGGCCCAGCTGCAGCTACTTCCCCAATCAGCGAGCCTTTAGCTCGCAGCCCCAGCCCTCTCCCAGGGCTGGCTTCAAGCCCTTTCAGAGCAGGAGCAGATGACTACCCTACTACAAGCACCTTATATTTCTCTTTATTTTATTTCATTTTGTTGTCTATAGCCCAGTTCTCCAGCTTATCAAGATCCCTTTAAATTTTAGCTCTATCCTCCAAAGTGTAAGCAACTCTCCTAGTTTTGTGTCATCTGGAAATTTGTTTAGTCTGCTCTCTGTTCCTACATCCATGACTTCAATGGAAGTAGGATTAGGCCATTAAGCCGCAAAGTTCAGGTCCTTGAAATCACTGAGTGTTGTAGGCACTCAGGTCCAGATCCTCTAAGGTATTAAACACCCATTGATTTCAGTGGGAGTTATACTCCTAAATATCTTTGAGGATCTGGGCCTCAGCATGTTGCTGATTCCTTGCTTCAGTAAAGAACAAGGCCAATAAATAAGAAACCCACTTAGCCAGCAATGCTGTGCTGCCAAGGCTGATGACATCACGAGTAGTGGTGCTGACAACACCACACAGCCATGTTGGCAACATGCTCTTTAAAACACAAGGGGGGGAGGAGAAAATATTTGCTGGATGGAAAAATAGCCAGAATAAACGGGGGAAGAGTTATTTTCAAACATCTAAAAGAATGTTTAAAACAATGGACTGATAAACCACAAATTAAAAATTGATTCAGAAATGCTTCAGTGTCATTTTTCAGTAACAAGAGCAGATGTGGGTAGAATGCTTCCCATTGTTTGAGAGCGTACAAGCAACTGTAGGAACGAGTCCAGGCCAGCCCTTCCCCTTCCCAGACCACAACCTCTCCCAGACAATGATCCCCAACAATTGCCACCCATGTGACCAGCAGGGGGTGCTTCAAAAGCAGTTCTATAGAAGCCCTCCATCCTCAGAGCAGCATCCCAATCCTCAGTTTCATGGTATTATAAGAATGGGCATGTGCACTTGGACTGTCAGACTTTGAACTCTGCTCTGATCACATGCTTGATCGTCTGCCTGCTTTTTGCTTTCCCTTTCAATCCCCCTCCTTTCATAACACTTCCATACTTACTCTTTTCTATTTCCCCCTACTAACCGTCTACTTTCCACTCTCACCCCCACACAAATCTACTGAATTTAACAAAACATGCCAACCTGCACCCTCACCAGTTGCTTGTATATTATATCTATTTCCTCTCTTTGTTTTTTGTTTTTTCAGCTCTCAGGACAAAGACTGTTTCTTCCTCTGTGTTTGGAAAGTGCCATATAATGTGTGGTGCTGCAATACAAAATGATTACAAAACTTAGAAAAAACTCAGTATTTTCACACTGTTCTGGTGCAGCTCATAGTTTTTGTTACAGTTGAAAAGTGGCTGAATCTGGTGAAATAACGTTTAGGGTCAAATTTTCAAAGTTGCCTCAACCAGGACTCTGCATTTGTGCAAACAACTGCCTTTGTGCATGTAAATCAGTTTGGACTTCTCATTTACTTCTAGACTAATCCAGTCTGGGAGACTAACCAGGCTGTCATTAACAATACTAGGGATACTGAAATCTCCTCCCTAAGCGCAGACCAGCTGGGCTGACTCTATTGAGGAAGCAACTCAGTAAAGTAGCTGGTTCAGCTGCAGGCACCCAGCACACGAGGAAAGGCAAAAAAAAAAAAAATGGATCTGAATCCTCCACCTACAACAATGGCAGCACTGACCTCCCATGCATACATCATCAGTGGAGGGTAGAGCAAGCTAGGACCTAGCCTACTCCCAAAAGCAGGAAGAAATGGGCAAATAGGGGCAGAGGTACAGTCTCCCCTTCAACTTCAGAAGCAGCAATCACCTACCAAAATGTGTGTGGGGCCCTCTCTTGCTCTCAAAATCCATATCAGCTTCCTCACTCATCATGGCAGGCGGCAGGGAGAACAAGATAATCTGGTCTTCTATGATGAGATAACTGGCTCTGTGGATATGGGGAAAGTGGTGGGCGTGATATACCTTGACTTTAGCAAAGCTTTTAATACGGTCTCCCACAGTATTCTTGCCAGCAAGTTAAAGAAGTATGGATTGGACGAATGGCCTATAAGGTTGATAGAATGCTGGCTAGATTGTCGGGTTCAACAGGTGGCAATTAATGGCTCGATGTCTAGTTGGCAGCCGATATTAAGCGGAGTGTCCCAGGGGTCGGTCCTGGGGCCAGTTTTGTTCAACATCTTCATTAATGATCTGGATGATGGGGTGGATTGCACCTTCAGCAAGTTCGCGGATGACACTAAGCTGGGGGGAGACGTAGATACGCTGGAGGGTAGGGATAGGGTCCAGAGTGACCTACACATATTGGAGGATTGGGCCAAAATAAATCTGATGAGGTTCAAGAAGGACAAGTGCAGAGTCCTGCACTTAGGACAGAAGAATCCTATGCACTGCTACAGGCTGGGGACCAACTGGCTAAGTTGCAGTTCTGCAGAAAAGAACCTGGGGATTACAGTGGACAAGAAGCTGGATATGAGTCAACAGTGTGCCCTTGTTGCCAAGAAGGCTAACGACATATTGGGCTGCATTAGTAGGAGCATTGCCAGCAGATCAAGGGAAATAATTATTCCCCTCTATTCAGCACAGGTGAGGCCACATCTGGAATATTGCGTCCATTTTCCCCCTCCACCCTCCACTACAGAAAGGATGTGGACAAATTGGAGAGAGTCCAGCGGAGGGCAACAAAAATGATTAGGGGGCTGGGACATATGATTTACGAGGAGAGGCTGAGGGAACTGGGCTTATTTAGTCTGCAGAAGAGAAGAGTGACGGGGGATTTAATAGCAGCCTTCAACCACCTGAAGTGGGGTTCCAAAGAGGATGGAACAAGGCTGTTCTCGGTTCTTGACAGATAAGAGAACAAGGATCAATGGTCTCAAGTTGCAGTTGGGGAGATCTAGGTTAGATATTAGGAAAAACTATTTCACTAGGAGGATGGTGAAGCACTGGAATGGATTACCTAGGGAGGTGGTGGAACCTCCATCCTTAGAGGTTTTTAAGGCCTGGCTTGACAAAGCCCTGGCTGGGATGATTTAGTTGGGGTTGGTCCTGCTTTGAGCAGAGGGTTGGACTAGATGTCTTTTCCAATCCTAATCTTCTATGATTCTATGGTTGCTGAGGAGGTGGGCACCTTTCACATCATTTCACCTACAGAAGTGGGTAGATAGGATAGAGAAGGAGAGGAAAGGAGGTTTTATAGTTTAGTATCTTACCTAAAGATATGTATGTGTTAATCAGTAATATTTTTGGAGTGTATCTGCCACCCAGTGAAAGACTTATGCAGAATTGTCATGAAACAGGGCTTAAATTACAGCGAGAATTATATGGTAAATTTACTTCTCTTTTTTTTAATGCATCTACTGTCTTTTTCTGGTCTGCTTCTGCCACCCAGTGGGGAACTCACATGAAAACCCACTTAATGTACTTTTCATATGTAACAACTGATTTACAGGTGGAATTTCCTTGGTGTTTTTTAGCATGTTCTGATACCATGTAGGAAAGCTTCTATCTCTGAAATATGCATTTATTTTTGTTTTAATTAACTACATTGCTTGGTTAGGCAGGGGTGCCTACCATGCCATGGATTCACTGGTCCTTCTTCACCATGGTAGGTAAGAGAAAGGTATTAAGACCACATAGCCTAATCTAGTCCGTTAGAAAGCATTTGGATTTGCCTTGTGGATTACTTTCCTGTTGGAGGAGAAATCATGGTCCCAGGGTATATTTTCAATGTAACATGTTTTAGTTACACCAGTCCTGGAACAGAGTGGTCATAAAAAGCATGCAGAACAATCTCCTGTTCCTAGGGTCTCAGCCCAAATACCAATACTCAGGAAGCCTGTCTCAAGAACTGACTCCAGTTAAATGGACTAGGGCAGAGAACATATTCCTTCACGATTTAACATCGTTCGTTCAAAGAAACTATCACCAAAAAACATTTCAGAATTTCTTCCAAGACTAAAAACTTGCAAGACTATATTTAACAGCAAACATCTGGTGACCCTTGCCATAAAAGTCTCCATATAAACCAACATAAATAGATTGATAGGAACTGAGCTGCTCTGCAGGTACCACCACACCTTGGGTTGGTGAAAAGTATTCTTCAACCCCATCCTATTGCAGAATTTCTCTGTGACCAAGTAAGCTTCTGAGGCTGGGCTTAATAAACAGGATTTGGGCCCAAAGCCCAAATCTTGCTATTGATTTTTAAGCAAATGTCTCATTTTGTTATTGGTAATTCTGCATGTAAAATAGTGAAAAGATTTTGACCCAAGAGCTTGATGTTTGATGAAGATTATTAGAATTGTTAAATATTTATAATTGTGGTAGAGCCTAATAGGCTCAACCAGATTTTGCCTTACTATGCTAGCCACTGTACAAACATATCAAAATGACAATCCTTGTTATAGGTAGCCCCCCAAATCTGAGCCACCCCACTGCCCATGTGTACAGCCCAGTGCTCGACAAGGGAAGCTATGTTTCCAGTGGCACCCGGGCCAGCTTGATGCTGAGCCACTTGGCTGCCCAGCAGCAGGACAAGCAGGGGGAGGTAAGGTAAGTCCACAGGGCTCTGTCATGGTGGTGCTGGCAGAGTCTGTCCTAAGTGTGGCCATCACATACTGACTCTGTCCCTCCTGGTGCCTGTGATCAGAGCTGGGGCTGGTGCTAGTGACAGATGAAGGGAGGATCCATTAGACTTTGAGGGTGGACCAGATGTCCATCAGAACAAGTCCTTTGCTCCAAAAGCTTAGATGTTCCCTGATCTCAAAAGAATGGAGATAATGCTTAATCTATGCATGTAGATGTGATCTCTACTCCTTACACTTTCAATCTGACCCTAAATGCTGGATCTGGAGTTCAAGTATGGCTATAAATAGCCTGAGACAATCCCTTGGATGTACTGAGGGCCATGAAATCTTGAATTCACTCACAAGACTTACCGTGTGGGCACTAAAGTTTCCAAAAACACTCAGTCTTGGTGCCCACCATACTACTGTCAGTATATTATTATTAGTTTTTGTTCTGTGGTACTACACAGAAATCCCCAGTTAAGGGTCTATGGGTTTAATGCTGTACACACATAACAAGAAGATTGAGGCAGGGAGAAAAGAACTTATGATCCAAATACAAGCTGAAGCCAAGCTTCGTGATGCAGTGGAACTACACGTAAACCAACAATCAGTCCTATCTTGGGACTCAAATAGAATATTGATACATGACAAAAAAAATTTGGAAGAACAGCATGAAAAGTAAATGATACTCTCCCTCCCCACTTTGAGTAAGCAAAAGCATATTACAGTCTGGGTAAAAGGTGAGTTATGCCTGGTTAACTCTTTACAAGATGGGATTTAGCCCATGCTGCAAGTAGCAGCATGTCTTCCTCCTTTAATTAGTGCATAAATTGCTTGGTCATGAAGATATGCAATGGGTGGACTAGTTTATCATCAGCAGATGTCATAAATACTTAATGTAGGGCAGACTCATTTCAGGCTGTCTTCTTCAGCCTTCCCGTCATGAATCCAAACTGTGAGGAATGTATAAAGGCTTAAGAGCCCTCATACAGGTCCTGATCCTATATCTTTTCTTAGGATGGAAATACAGGTTGGCACCACAAGAGATAGACTTCCATAAAATTAAAACCATTGTGTAATGTTTTTCAACTTTTATTATAAAAAGCATTTCCTTGGTACATTCAGAAAAGAAATAGCTGTTTGGATGTCAAATATAAAACATGGCATTGCTTTATATTAATATAAGTTGTACAATGTACTCAACATTTAAAAAGCAAATGCAGTATTTTAAAAACAAATAGCCTCTATCTGAACAGGTGCCATTTAAATGAAATGGTTTACCACTTCTTAGGTAGGATTATCATGTTATTATTTTACATTAAAAATTCACAAAGTGAACTGGCTTCTAAATGAAACAGTAATTCATATGTATTTTTCAAAAGGTTTCAATTTTGAAAAGGGAGCAAACACGTACTTTGTTCAATTACACTTGTTTTCTTCCACATCAAAGGATTTCATGATGTTTCTCTCTGAAGTCTTCACTCACTTTGCTTGCCATATAAAAGAAGATGATGACTCACTTTGCTGATCTACATCATTTGAAAGATAAGGATCACACCCTGTTTTACATATACCTGGAGGCCCTCTAAGTCCTGGGTATCCTCTCAAACCAGACTGTCCCATATGTCCCCGTGGGCCAGGCTGACCTGGAAGTCCATTGAATGCTAGTCCACTTCTTCCACTTTCACCTTAAGAAAGGGGCAGTGAGCAAGAGAAATCAGGCAATTACAGTAATAGAGGTTAGAGATGGAAAGGACCTGTGGTCCCCCTAGCCTATCCTTCTTGCCTAGCTTGTGAGCTGGCACCACCAGTGATGTTGAGACTCCACCAACTCCCATTAAGCTATGATGCTCAAGAACTGAAAGTGTGGCTGGCCGTATGCAGGGTCGACAGGGAAGGTCAAGTGGAAGCAGATGTGTGCAGTTTGGCCTGACATGATACAGCCTTTATGGGAAGGTTCTTTATATGGATTTTGGAAAGTATCCACGTAAATAATTCTGTCAGAAAAGCTGCCTGGTCTTTATTTGCTTTCGATTTAGAGAAAACCAATTATGTAGAATTTTCACTATTTAAATAACCAGATTATGTTAATAGTTTACTCTAAAGTGTTTAATCTGCCATGACAGGCTGCAGTGCAAAATACAACCTATTTGGGCTTTACATGGTGCCTTTTATCTATCTCCTCAGAGGTTTGCCCCAGTTTTGACAGAATTGCACATATACAGGATCATATGAGCATCAATTCACAAGACACAACTCGTACATCCATACCACATTAAAGTGTTTACCAAAACCTACCATAAAACAGTACATACTGTACAACATGAATACAGAATATACTTATAGCAAGAAAGATTTCAAGAGCAAAAAGGAGTACCTCTTGGGCCTTGATTGCCTTCAAAGCCAGCAAATACAAAACCTTTGGCACCTCTATCTCCTTTGTCTCCATGTTCACCTAAAATTTAAAATAATTAAGTGTCTTTAAATGACTACCACATTTGTCAACAGCAGCACTTTCACACTTGTGAATGCTGTAATTTATTCAAACGAATATTGCAAAAAAAATTATTTTCCATTTTGAAAACATTTTACCTTTTGGTCCTTGTTTTCCTGGGTCACCAACATCGCCATAAAAGCCTTTAGATCCACGTTCTCCATCTGCTCCATTTAACCCAGGTTTGCCCTATAGAAATGTTACAAATATTACAGTATGTGAAACTACTCGATATTTTTTGTTGTTGAATTCCAATCAGTACCATCAGATAAAATACTGTAACTAGATTAAAATACCATAACTATATAAAAATTAAAGGATTAGCTACACTGAAAGGAGAAGAGTCCAAATGTCACCTTAAAAATCAAAAGTAAGTATTTGACTTCAATAAACTTTCCTAGTCTCCAACAATACAACATTTAATTCAATTCATAAATGAAGTAAGAACTAGGGGTTATTAGAAGTCTGCTTACTTTTATGAAAAAGTCATAGTAAAATGAAAAATCTGTAAAAAATAGAAAAAGCACAGTACATTTTTACATAGGAAAATTCCTATTGTAGTTCATTATGCCCACCATAATAAGGTGAGAACCAAGAATATTTGAAGTAGATAAAGGTCATGTGGGGATAAGGATTAAGGCATCCACAAAGGCCTTAATTTCTCTAGAAGGTCGAATAGTGTTTAAACTTGATTTTTAACAATCAAATTAGCTGACATGGTGCTGCTGACCACTGCTGACTGGGCCATGGCACAAGGACAAATTGTTGTTTAGTATTATGTAGTATAGTTATGGATAAACACAGATCCCAGGAGGGTTTACTCACAATCGAGTGGATGCTAAACACAACTTTCCTTTTCCATATCAGGCAGTCAGCAATGGTAAATATCATGTTACCTAACTCAAGTGTTAAAAATCGTTACATTTGCTAGTGGGGGAGAAAACCCAAAAGCTACTGAAAACAGGCTGTGTGTTTGGGAGGTATGTTTTACCCACCAGTGCAGTTTGAAAAGGTGAAGATAAGAATTGCGGGAGGGGAAAGAAGGGTGTTCCATATGTCGGAGCAAAGTTGTAAGTGACTTTATATATCAACAATGAAGGGTGAATGGGGTAAACTGAAAGGAGTTCAGAGGCAACTGAATGAAGTGGGAGAGCAAAGAGTGATTAGGCCAAAGAAATAAGATGGAACAAGGCTACAGAAAGATTTGAGAAACACTAGGCAGATCTTTAGTTGTATACTTTGGAGTAGAGAAGGTAAAAAACTGAGGCAACGTTGCATGCTTGCAGCTTGGCACTGTACTCTGGGAGTTGGGGTCACCAGCCAGGAGGAAGTCAGCATTTAAAGATATTTGAAGGCATTAGTAAAATGTAAGTTTTAATTTGTTTATTATTTGTGTATTACTTCTATTACGTGATATTAACCTTTATCCAACAAATTAACCTAAACTTTCACATTGAAACAAGCTCTTTTTTTTTTTTGGCCATGATATTCCAATTTTGTGTGCAGTATCTTACTAGTCCATTCTGTTCAGAAAAGATTAATTTGTATATCTGTGGAAAAGGTCACTAAATATAGCTGTTCCCCGGCTTGATATTTAGCTTTAGGTTATGAAACTAAATCTCTTTTTTTAGAATACTTCATACTGCAGGCAGTTATTTACATGTAATAATATAGATACCTAAAGAACCATAAAGATGAAAAGGAATAGCTCAGACGTATTACCATGAAATCTTAACCTTTTAAACATTTCTTACCATGTTATTTTAGATGATGTGAAAGGGTATTGGCTGCAACACAATAATGAATGTGATAACTCTGATATAAGAACTACTTAGGCAGTTACTCATGTGTTATAATGTAGGTACTGGAAAATACTACTGTGCTGTACACAATGAAGTTATGGTTCTCCAAAGGTCAATATTTCATAGATTAGTGGGTGATGAATGCCATGTTATGAGTCAGAATTTGCCTTTGGAGCTGTCAAACATCATGATAGCACTAAATAAAAAACCCTGTTTCATATCACTTTTTAGCAGCTTAATTACTTGTGAAAAAGGTCATCACATTATTTTGTTCAGCTTGTAATTGTATTAAATATACTTATTAAATATACTGATACAGCTCCACTACACATTTCTTTAAGCTTAAGATAACACAGCTATGATCTCAGTTTTTTTTCTAACATGCTAATTTCTTCCATAGTAGTGTTGTACTTGTTGGAGAAAAATGGGTCCTCTGAAGTCAACACAAGCTCACATTGATTTCGATGGGAGCAGGATCAAGCACAATATTGCCACATGGAAAAATGTTTTCTATTTTTTCAGTTCATATGTTAACTTCATTTAACAATGCTTTCAGTGTTTCAATAACTGGTTAATTTTTGTAATGGCTTTGTTTTTCTCCCCCTGTATACTCACCTCTTCTCCAGGGGGTCCAGGCAAACCAACAGGTCCTGGAGGCCCCATAGGCTGATCTCCATAAAGTGGGCATGTGCTGGCACATTTCCTCCCAACACTATTGGCAAACATTGACATTTGTTCTAAGACAATTCGTTTGCACACTTCTATCACATGAGCTGCTGGGAAAGCCAGTCCCTGCATGAGAAGAACATGAGAACAATCAGAGAAATAAAATATGCAGGAACAGTTCCATTAATAGCATAACTCACTGAAACACCTCCTGAGTTTCCTGTAATTATCCATGTAACATTTGGCTGTGCTGTTCTTTGTCACTGTATAGCTAATTTTATGATAACATTAAAAAAGATGATTTCCAAGCATATTAACAAATGAACCTTGTTAAACAATTATTTTACAAAAACAAGCAATTCTTACAAGAAAATGCCTGATGGACCTCAGTTGGACTAATTTAGTTTTTAAATAAAAATTTAGAACTACTGAGCCAACTTCATCCCTTCTATAATTCCACTAACATGAGAAATGAATTTGGCCTTCTTGTCCAATTCTGGTCCTACTTACATATGTACGACCACATTTATTACAGCATGCATGTAACTGTGAGCAGAATTTGATACACCATCTCACAACTCTGAGTACTTTGTTTCTTCTATAATATTTTAGGTCAAAGGAACTGAAAGTCTTACAGGAAGTCCAACTGATCCAACATTTCCTGGTGGACCCTCATCTCCAGGAACACCCTGTTCTCCAGGTTGGCCTCGGGATCCAGTCTCTCCTGGTGGACCTCTTTTACCAATAACACCCTCTGGTCCTGTTGGTCCTTTGTCTCCAACCTAAAACAAAGATTTGACTTTGTTACACTTTATAAGTGAAGTTTTCTTAGAATGGTGTTTGAGCAATTATGGTTTGCTCTTGCTGGCTTTATTACAAATTTTCTATAAGTTCAAATACTGTACACCTTTGATGAGTGCAGTACAAGTATCCTAAGTTAAAGACGGAACAGCAAGGGGATAAAAGGTGTTTTTACTTACATTTCCTTTTGGTCCTTTAACTCCTTTTTCTCCCTTTAAATATAAATACAAATATTATTTTTGGCACTGAAATTCATACAATAATATTTCCCATTGCTTTGTTTGTTATCCTTGTGTAGAAGTAAGAATGTTAATACCTTACAATTATGCAGCACTTTTCATCCAGATCCAAAACACATTTGCAAATGACAAACTAGGAGTACGAGGGGTCATTGGGCATATCATTCAAAACTTCTGTTCATAGAATATATATTCATATAAGGCTAAATCCTCAGCCCAGCATCCACCCATCTTTGACCCAAGTTTGCATAGCAGCTGTTGAGACACTCTGTTGAGATTACTTCTACTGTATGGCCCAGATTTTTAGGCATTACGGCATTCAGTGTTGCAATGCCTAATTGATATAGGGATTTTCTCATTTTCAAAAGGGATTTAGGAACTTAGGAGCCAAGATCTTGAGCTCTGGCATGCCTAAATCCCTTTTGAAAATGAGATTTAGTCTCCTAAATCAGTTAAGCATTGCAACACTGAGTACAGCAACAGCTAAATACCTTTAAAAATCTGGGCCTATATCTGATTGTGTATTGAAATGTAATATTCATAGTCTACGCTGTACTGACTAGCTACATAGGTCATTCAGGGAATTGAAACAATGCCATCATACTTATATAACAGTGCAAATTGTGCAGTTTACAATCCAGTATACAATTCAAAAAATTCACCAATGGTGAATATTCAAGGACACAGGCTAAACATTTGTGTTTCATGAACACTTGCACTAGTAAAGCTTGTATGCTTGAATGCTTGTGGAAAGTGAATGTGGAAGTGCTGTAAATAGGGCTGAATTACCACTCTGAAGAATTTTGACTGCAGTATCCACTTGGTTCTGCATGGGACATTTAGGCCAATATTCTCAAATTTTGAGTGTCCAACATTAGGCACCTAAATAAAAGGCCACGTTTTCAGTGAGGCTGAGCACTGCACTCTCATTGACGTCAACGGCAAACCAACACATCAGTAACTAATATTTGTTGCTAGCAAGATTCTTCCTTTAATTTTACTTACCAGTGCAAAGTTCCACATACCATAAAAGCAGTAAATGTCAAAAGCTATGGTGTTGCTAAGAACTATAGGAAACTAATATGAGTGTGTAGAAGTTTATAAAAACTATAACAATGCCAAGAGTGTGAACAATGAATTAGTTACATCTAATATTCAATTACAAATACACCGCTACCTCGATATAATGCGACCCGATATAACATGAATTCGGATATAACGCGGTAAAGCAACGCTCCGGGGGAGCGGGGCTGCGCACTCTGGTGGATCAAAGCAAGTTCAATATAATGCCATTTCACCTATAACGCGGTAAGATTTTTTGGCTCCCGAGGACAGCGTTATATCGAGGTAGAGATGTATGTCATATATTACTGTACCTTGTCACCTTCTTGACCCTTTATGCCTGGAACACCAACATTTCCCTACACAGAGAATGAAACCCCAAACAAATATTATAATTATATTTTTTTAAGAATAGTCACAGCAAGACTCAATGCTTATATTAATTTTTTGTGAGCATTATCAAAAGCTTAATAACCTCACCACTTTCCATTCCAAATACTAAGTGCACTTCTTCAACCTAGTCTATGCTAATAAATGACAGTTATATCACTCTCATTCCTGGTACACTGCAATGTCTTCATAACATGTTAATAAATAATAACAACTCTCTCTTTTTTAGCAGCGGATCTCAAAGCACTTTAAAAAGGAGATCAGTACAATTATCTCCATTTTACAGACAGGAAAACTTACACCCAGAGGGTGAAGGGACTTGCCTATGGTCACCCAGGAGGCCACTGGGAACAGAACACATATCTCCAGAGTTCCAGTCCCCTATCCACTAGATGAGACCGGTGGTTCTGGGGGGCCACGGCAGGTTTTAGGGGGTCTGACAAGTATGGCCGGTACTATACTCGCTAGGGCTCAGGGCAAAAAGCCAAAGCCCTACCGCACAGGATTGCAGCCCGGGGCCTCAAGCCCCATCACCCAGGGCTGAAGCCAAAGATTGAACAACTGAGCTTCACAGTGCCCCCTGTGGCGTGGGGCCCTGGGCAATTGCCCTGCTTGCTACCCCCTAACTCTGGCTTTTATATGCAGAAAAACAATTGCTGTAGCACAGCTGGGCCGTGGAGTTTTTATAGTATGTTAAAGGGCCACCCAGAGAGGGGGGGAAGTGGGGCAATTTGCCCCAGGCCCCACAGGGGCCCCCACGAGAGTTTTTCGGGGCCCCTGGAGCGGGGTCCTTCACTTGCTCCGGGGGCCCCGGAAAACTTTTGCAGGGCCCGGGCCCCCGGAGATTCTTCCGCTCCGGGTCTTCGGCAGCAATTCGGTGGCAGGGGGTCCTTCCGCTCCGGGACCCGCCGCCGAAGTGCCCTGAAGACTCGCGGCGGGGGATCCTTCCGCCCCGGGACCTGCCACCAAAGTGCCGGGTCTTCAGTGGCAATTTGAAAGTGGGGGCCTCCCGCCGCCGAAGACCCCAGGTCCCCTGAATCCTCTGGGCGACCCTGGCATGTTAGGGGGGGCCTCAGAAAGAAAAAGGTTGAGAACCCCTGGACTAGACCATTCTCCTATCTCAGCAGGGGTCTCTTCTTTTCAAATGACTGATATTCAGCGCCAATAAGGTGATTAGTAGCCTTTAGACTGTATTCAGGGGCCTGCTGAATGCTGAGCTGTTGCAGAGCCAGCGTAGGACCATTTGTAGAGTTAAGGTAAAGAACCACAGAAGATTAAGGTTGGAAGAGACCTCAGGAGGTCATCTAGTCCAACCCCCTGCTCAAAGCAGGACCAACACCAACTAAATCATCCCAGCCAGGGCTTTGTCAAACTGGGCCTTAAAAACCTCTAAGGATGGAGATTCCACCACCTGCCTAGGTAACCCATTCCAGTGCTTCACCACCCTCCCAGTGAAATAGTTTTTCCTACTATCCAATCTAGACCTCCCCAACTGCAACTTGAGATCATTGCTCCTTGTTCTGTCATCTGCCACCACTAAGAACAGCCGAGCTCTATGCTCTTTGGAACCCCCTTTCAGGTAGTTGAAGGCTGCTATCAAACATGAGTAAGGGTTGCAGAATCAGACCCTATATTATTAAAATACATTTTACTGCTACTAATTGCTATTTAAGAAAATAATAAAAATTCTTTTTAAAAAAAAGCTAAATTATGTATAAAAAGGAACATTTCAGAAGCTACTTGCTACTTTTCATCTCAGATTATCCTAATTTAAAATTCATTATACCTAGACTTGGAAGGATTGGATTTTTATCAGTAAATGTCAGTTTCCCCATACACAGACAAACTGAAGAAAAAATATTTCCATTGATAATAATCAAACATTAACAGATAGACAAAGTAAGTAAAATATTGCTTAAGAACTTATTAGAGTTTGATTTAAGGATACATTGTTTACTTGGTATATTTTGACGTGATGTTGACAATTTGTTTTTTAATGGTTATAAAGTTTTAACTTTTTGAATCTCATTGTCTATTGTCATTAAATAAGTATTGTCTCTCCTCCCCCACTAGTTTCCTGCAACTGTGAAAATTTAAAAAGATGAAAATAGAAAAAAAATGCTTAAAAATAAACATAGATATTATCTGTTGAAATTATAAAAAATATAAATTGAATTCTGCCAAGCCTAATTAGATTGTATATGTAATCTATGTTTGAGCCACCAATTCAGGTTCTGTAGCTACCTCTTAACTCATTTTTGCTCAGTTCTCAACTAGCCTTCATTCAGTGCATGCACAAAATTTTTGCATGCTGCACTCATTTGTGCATACAAAACTCTCATATTTTGCATGCACAGAAGAACGTTATACATTCAGTTACCTGATTTTCCAGCAAATATACAATTTTCCATGGACACAACACTGAGGCCATCTGAAAATTAAAACCTTTATCTCTTTGTCATTCACATGGAAATAGAATAGGTGTGCCAGTTATTAAGAGCCAGGCAGAACCTGGCTCTTACATAGTTATTCAATGAGGAAAGGAAGGAAGGAGCTTTCCCCCTGTTTGCGAGGCACAAAGGCTGCCCCATCCTTTCTCCACAGAGGCACATGACAGCCCAAAGGAGGTAGGAAGGGAAGAGGTGGGAATAAGGCAGTGCTAATGCTCTAGACCTATGCCTGTGGGAAAGTAAGTCAGACCCCACAATGAGGAGTGTAGCAAACACACTGCCTGCTCTGTCTGGATGCTTATAGGTGCTCCAGGAAACATTATGTTCCCCTAAAGCAAAATTCATTCCACCATCCACACTGCTCTTTTCTCTGGGTTGTTCCTAAGCAGCACAATGTAGCTTTAATGAGGCACCTTTTAATGTTCAGATCATACTTTCTCCAACCCTAATACAAGAATGTGTTTGACATTTAAAAAAAAAGGCTGTGCATATTATCAGTTATAATTTTTGCTACACCCACATGCATTTAAAGTTAGAATTTGGACAAGTTTCCAGTAGCCTGTAATCTTTTTCCACATCTGTTTACCTCATTGAAAGGAAGTTCTCCTTTACTGTAACCATAATCGGCCCTGTGCTTACTGTGCAACCTTAAGAATCAAACTAGAAGTGTTTACTCCTGAAACAAAAAGCAAGATTTCCAGTAAAAGAGTTTCATAAAGGTACCTTCAATCCACGAGTTCCTGGTAGCCCAATATGACCCTGTAGAGAGCAGGGAAAGAAAATGACAACTGTCAAGCAGTATATAGCCAATCATCCACATACAATTAGGACCTGAATCCACTGCCCATTCAAGTCAATGGAAAGACTCCCATCAGTTTCAGTGGGTGGTAAATCATGGTTACTAACAATGAAACTTACAGTAGTTCCAGGGGGACCAGCGAAGCCAGGCCTACCAGGAATTCCTGCAATCCCTTTTGAACCAGTATCACCCTGTCCAGGAAACATTGAATCATTAAAAATAAATTCACCCACCTTGATCACATGCTTATTGCTTTATATTATCACAAATTTAAAAAGGAAGAGAAACTAAAAAGCCCAGGTATATAAGTTTAGATATATCTCTGCCAGTATTTGTTTGCTTTGTTTAGATAAAGGGATTTCTGTGATACTCATCACAATGAGAACCAGTCTGCAAAAAAATGCCAGCATTTTCTTCTGTCTGTTAGGTACCTAGAGTGCAAGCAATTCAAACAGGGATGTCCCAGAGTGTAGTTTTTCGGAGCCCGATGGCCAGCTCCTTCTTAATCTCCAACCTAAGGTGATGTGTGTCCACTCCAACCTCTGGGTAAACAGAACTGGAAAGACTGTGTGTGTCCATCTGTGTCTATATCTGTGCACATGCACAGACAGGGGTGGCTCTATGATTTTTTGCCTGGAGCCACCCCTGTGCATAGATATATTTTATAATATACACCCACAAACACAACATATAAAATGTGATTGTATCTAGCTTCCTCTTCAAAAGTCCAGTCCGTTTGCTACTCATTATACTCTACGATTCTGTCCAGCAATTTTAACTAATAGGAACTAATCTATTTGTGTTACTATAATAGCATCTTCACTATCATGATCCTGTTAATATTCATTTCTAATAATCAGCATAGACTTCTTTAATTAAGCCCTCTATTAAAGACTGATATCCCCTCTTTATGTGTTATTCAGAACATAGTTTGCCCATGTTTAATAATAAAGTTAAATGTTAAGCTGGACAGAGAATAGTACTAAAATGTGCATCTGGAAAGTTACTGTCACACTGATTTATGTCTTTTGTTAAATTATCTTTAATAACATAAAATAATTATTTCAGACCAGAGACCAAAATTAACTCAAAGATAAAAAGATCCAATTAATAATTGTTGCTTTTTTGTCATGTTTAAAAATTTACAGCAATTTTACCAGCTGTTCTGACTTACTCTTCTTGTGAAATCAACACCACCACACACCGGGTGACTATATTCTCCAGTCCTGGGTCTTCCTTAAGCCACTACTGTTACAGATGCCAACCCTAGCACAAGCATTGCAGGCTTGCTATCTGTTACCATGGGCAGCAGCAGAATACCTCTCTCCCCCACACACCCCGCTATATTCTTCTGCATGTGTCTTTCTGATTTTAAATCCTGGCAATAGTTACTTTGGGACAGATCCTCAGGTGGTGTAAATTGTCATAGCTCCATTGACTTTAACTGAGCTATAACAACTGGTGCAAGTTGAGGATCTGGCCCCCCGTCGTTGAATTTGCAGAATGTGGGTTGGTACCTTTTGGACAGCCCACACAATTGCTCTCCGTTATATGAGTGATCAGAGGATTGTTCTGCCATTTCCTCCGGTACAATTGGTGGTTATTCGTGTGATTTCTGTTTTTAAAATCTATTATTTAAACCACATCCAGACTGGTAAATGAGTGACCTTCAAGAGCTCTAGAGTTGGGTCTGAGCTACTGGGTTTGGATATTTATCCAAGACATTTCCAAGTTTACCCAAACCTCCTTTATGTGAAAACTGAGCTGGAAATATACTGAGAACAGGTTTGCATGTCTAAGCAAGGCTGGGTTCTTTCCTAGCTAACTGATGAGTCACCTGGGAGAGTTTTAGAGGGGCTACATGGGCTGCAGATTAACTTCTATCTGATAGTTCTCTTACAGAGAAAGAGTTGTCAGTCAGACAGATGCAAGGATGCTGTTAGCAGTTTGAAGAGTCCTTCCTCCTCATCATCCCTGCAAATGGTGTTTGTGGTAGACGAACAACAGGATTCTCCTTCCCGTGGGAGAGCCCAGCCCCAACCATAAGAAGGCGTGCTGTTTTGTTACTTTTTTCAAGAACCCACCAAGGAGAGGGATCTCTCTCTCTCTCTTACTTTCTTCCCAATAACAGGAGCCCTAGAATCATAGCAACTTTTGTCCTCTGCAGAGCCCCAACATTTAGGAGAAAGGGACTCAAATATTGTCTAGGACTAGTTACAGAACAGGGAATTTATTTGTATGTACAGACTACTCCCAAATACCTTCGCTTCTATAGACAACTAGCCTGGTGAGTCTCATTTGCTTCTGTCTTTACATATTGAGGCCAGGGGCCAAAATCCAAATCCTTATTGCCCTACTCAAGCAAGTAGTCCAGTTAACTTCTATGGAACTACTTGTGTGAATAAAGGCAAACTGGATTCAGCCCTGGGTCACCAACCTGACTGAGGAACAGCTCCCATATGCTGCCTTCTGATGCATGCGTCTCTCAGAAAGCCATGTCACTGAGAAACTAGACCGGACCCCTCACAAAGAGAATGATACTTACTGTTCTTCCCCAAGGGCCTTCAGGACCTGCTTCTCCTAGAAATCCTTTCTCTCCCTACATAAGGGTAAAATAGATTATTTTAATCTACATAAAAAGTATAAATACATTAATAATAGATAGTTGAGGGAATAAATTCAGATTTTAAAAACTCTACCTTTAAACCCAAAGTACCTTGACCACCCTCTGGCCCTTGAGATCCTTGATAGGCCTAAAGAAAACACAGTAATTAAGACAAAGAGGTTAGTTTTTAAGATTACATAAACAAAATACTGGTTACTTCAGAATTCCACACCCCATTTACCTCTATACCAGGATCCCCCTCTCGCCCAGGCAATCCAGGATCTCCACGTATTCCCTTTAAATGAACAAAATCCCACCAAGTAAACATACAAAAACAGATTGTGCAGTTTAGCAAGATGGAAAAATTAGCTTTATTCATACGATACCTTTGGACCAGGTGTACCTTTCCTTCCTCGAGATCCGGTAAAACCCTAGATAAACAATTAATGCATTGTTTTTTATTAGATTTTTTAAAAAACCACAAAGGCCAACTGTGATCATTATAACTGTGACAGTATACAAGCGGGTATAGGTATCTAGTATCTGACAAACCAATGAAATTCTGGCGGGGCATGGCTATTTAATCCTATTTCTCAATTTTTTAATATCAGCCATATATATATAATGGAATGTGTTTGGCTTTCTTAATAATAGTATAAAATCATAATATTTTCCTTGTATAATAAACAAGCACATATTCAGTATCAATAGCCCAATTACTGTATTCTAAGGTTTCATAGTTAAAGGCCCTATTCTGTAAATACATTAAATGGGCATAGTGCTTATTATTATGATATTAGATGGTGCCTTTAGGCACAGCCCTGAGTATGGGATGTGCGTAGTTGCACCGCCTTGCTGGATTCCAGCAACTCTGGAAGGCACTGTGTCTCAGACACACCTCGAGGGCACAGTTCTTCTGGTACTGCTTTCTTATACTGGGGAAATGAGAGACTAAGGGTATGCCTATACTACCCGCTGGATCGGCGGGCAGCAATCGATCCAGCGGGGGTCAATTTATCGTGTCTAGGGAGCAGCGGCAGCAGTCAACTCACCACATGAAGACACCGCGCTGCGTAGATCTAAATATGTCGACTTCAGCTACATTATTCACGTACTGAAGTTGCGTAGCTTAGATCCACACACACACACAGTGTAGACCAGGCCTAAGAAGAGTAATCTACTATAGCCCTTTACAGATCACAGCATACTTCCTGCTGCCCATGTCCAGCCACCTCCACTGACTGGTTCATAGGGAGGTAGAGCCAGACATCTCAATTGTACCATATCAAGTTCTAGGTTCCAAATGAAAGTAGATTCTGTCTCCTAATCCCACTGCACCACAGGGAAGGGAGCAAGCAGAGAAGGTTTTCCTTGAAAACTTTGGGACTCTTGGTTCCCTTCTTCTCTCCAGGGATCAGACAGAGGTTCTGAGGGAAGGAATATAGGAACCAACCGAGTTTATGGGGAGGAGTGATCAGAGGCAAACAGGCTGGGCTGTTGGTATGTGGAGAACTGACGAGTTGAGCTAGATCTCAGCAATGGTAGGAAAGCAGCCATTAGTGGGCTATTACTTCCCCTCCCACATGGGTGAGCAGGGGTAGGTAGGCAGGGGAATAGAGTGGGTGGAGCTGAGCTGGCCAAAAAGAGGAAGTACCTGTACCAGGAAAAACACTGGTGCATCTTATTTCCCCACAGAACAAGGAGAAAGCAGGGACTTAATTGTGTGGCTTTCAGAGACTGTACGAGAACATGCTGTCCCTTACTCAAGTTGGTCAAGGTGTCAATCCAACCATGAATGGGAAGCTTCAGTACTGAACTTTGGTCTGTCAAACACTAATACAAAGCAATGGTTGAGAAATGTTAGTGGCAAATTCATCCCAATGGAGCTCTACTGAAGCCAATTAATAAATCTGGCCCTAATTGTTTTAGAGTTTGTTTGCCTAAAAGTAACATCTCATACATAACATCTCTGCCCTGTAAATGTTTTCTGCTCCCTCTATCCCTAGTCATTCTTTCCACTCGTTTTTCAAATTGTATTTTTCTATTACTATTTAGGGCACAATCCTATTTAACTCAATGGGTGTTTTGACACTGAAATCAATGGGAGCAGGATAGGCTCCTGTCACAGGGTGACTGTCCCCTTTAAAAGTATATGGAGGCCAGCCACACCTGTACCATAATTAATTAGTTGCTTCACAACCTGTAACATGCTGATGCACCCAGACCAGCAATCCCAAGACACAAGGAAATCGAAGCAAGACACGCAGGTGGTCAATCAAAATGTATAACCATGGCACAGTTAAGTCAGCAACAGCTGGAACAAAATACAATAGCAGTCCAAATGGCAGGTATGTAGCAACAGGCCTTGAGTAACCGTACACACACACACAAGAACACTGAACTGAGTTCAGGGAGCAGGAACCAGGAAAAAAATAGGAACAGGAAGCAGGAAGCAATAAGCAGGAAGCACATGCACGCACACACACACACACACACACACACACACACCAGTCATCACAATTTCCTTCTTTTTTCCCCCAAACATTCAACAGCACCTTGCTGGAAACTAGGGGTGATCCCAGGGCCAGGGCCGGCTCCAGAGCTTTTGCTGCTCCAAGTAGCCCCCCTCCCCCCTCCCAAAAAGCCACAATCACGATCGCGATCTGCGGCACTTCGGCGGCAATTCGGCAGGAAGTCTTTCACTCAGAGCCGGAGTGAGGGACCCTCTGCTGAATAGCTGGACATGCCACCCCCCTCTGGAGTGGCCACCCCAAGCACCTGCTTGCTAAGCTGGTGCCTGGAGCCGGCCCTGCCCAGGGCCATAGGTTATACCTCCGATTCAATGCAGGGGGTGGATGCTGTTGCTCTGGTGCAACTTTCCCAATTGGCCACATGACATCATCATACACAGAAAAAGAGTGTCCTCTTCCCTATTTGTTTCCCTTTCAGTACACAGTATATCTCGCTGGTTAACAACATGTTCTCCATGTGATAAATGTACTTGCCACTCTCTATACCCTTCAGCCTCCAAGATCATGCCACAAACATCAAAAATTCTTCCAGATCCTCATCTAACATATGATGCTTGTCCAGGATAGAATGCATGAAGTCTTGCACAGATGCGCTTGTTAAAACTCATATATTTCCTAGTCCCATCAGTTGGCTCTGAGGGGTGGGATGAAACTTTTCCATCAGCAGAGGCAACTTGTTCCTCATAGGTTGGCTGAAGAGCCAATAGATAAGGGTTTCTCCAGTACATTCATGAAGTGTACACCCAATATCATATAAGCTAAGACTCAATGCAATAGAAAGGGATGTATCTAGACTTTCCTCCAGTATGCAAGCTACACATTTCTTCAGAGTCCCATGCAGTCTCTCCACTATCCCATTTCCTTGGGGATGGTACACAGCAGGTTTATAATGTACTTTAACAATATTCCTCAGAAAACCTTCAAACCATCTTGATACAAAAGGCGTCCCATTATCTGAAACAAGGCTCTCTGGCAGGCCAAACATCACATATAAAATGATGAGGCAAGAAATGAGCTCCTTTCACGTGTCTTGTGAAATTATGAATGCAAATAGATAAAGTGAGTAATAATCTATAACAGTGTACAGAGTATAGCCATGGGAACTGCGCCCAGGTCCCAATTGCATGCATCAGTCTAAGTCACTACAGGCTTCCTTGGATCAAAATAAGCATGGGATTGGATCCCAAAGAGGACTTCAAAACCCTGCTTTGTCTCTTTAGTCCAAACCAACTGGCCACAAACTAAAATGTGGCAAAGCATGGCAACCTCTATATTGAGCTAGACCAAGGAATGAACATAAAGTGCTACTATCAGTGGGTGATGGTAGCAAAGCAACAGCATGGAGCCATTCAGATGTTGGTTTCATACCATCGACAGACAGAATTCCCTACAAACTATACAGCATCTTTTGTTAAACTGCACTTGGCTGAATTCAAGGCCTGGTCTACACTATGAGTTTAGGTTGAATGTAGCAGTGTTAAATCGAATTAACCCTGCACCCATCCACACAACCAAGCCATTTACTTCGACATAAAGGGTTCTTAAAATCGATTTCTGTACTCCTCTCTGACGAGGGGAGTAGCACTGAAATCGACATTGCTGGTTCGAATTAGGATTAGTATGGACGAAATTCAATGGTATTGGCCTCCGGGAGCTATCCCACAGTGCACCACTGTGACCGCTCTGGAAAGCAATTTGAACTTGGATGCACTGGCCAGGTAGACAGGAAAAGCCCCGCGAACTTTCAATTTCATTTCCTGGTGCCCAGTGTGGAGAGCACAGGTGACCACGCAGAGCTCATGAGCACAGGTAACCATGCAGTCCAAGAATCGAAAAAGAGCACCAGCATGGACCGTATGGGAGGTACTGGATCTGATCGCTAAATGGGGAGAGGATTCCGTGCTAGCAGAACTATGTTCCAAAAGATGAAATGCCAAAACATTTGAAAAAAATCTCCAAGGGCATGATGGAGAGAGGCCACAATAGGGACTCATATCAGTGCCGTGTGAAGGTTAAGGAGCTCAGACGAGCATATCAGAAAACCAAAGAAGCAAACGGAAGGTCCAGGTGAGAGCCGCAGACATGCCGCTTCTACGCTGAGCTGCATGCAATTGTAGGGGGGGCCACCACCACTACTCCACCCCTGACCGTGGATTCCGAGGAGGAGGTACTCTCAGCCATGCCTGAGGATTCTGTGGACGGGGAAGATGAGGAAGAGGAGGATGAGGACGAGCTTGTGGAGAGCACACAGCACTCCGTTCTCCCCAACAGCCAGGATCTTTTTCTCAGCCTGACTGAAGTACCCTCCCAACCCTCCCAAGGCGGAATCCCAGACCATGAACCCATGGAAAGGACCTCAGGTGAGTGTACCATTGTAAATATAAAACATAGTTTAAAAGCAAGCATTTTTTAATGATTAATTTGCCCTGAGGACTTGAGATGCATTCAAGGCCAGTACGGCTACTGGAAAAGTCTGTTAACATGTCTGGGGATGGAGCAGAAATCCTCCAGGGACATCTCCATGACGCTCTCCTGGAGGTACTCCGAAAGCCTTTGCAGAAGGTTTCTGGGCAGTGCAGCCTTATTCCGTCCTCCATGGTAGGACATTTGACCATGCCATGCTAGTAGCAAGTAATCTGGTATCATTGCATGACAAAGCCTGGCAGCGTATGGTCCCGGTGTTTGCTGGCATTCAAGCAACATCCGTTCTTTATCTCGCTGTGTTATCCTCAGGAGAGTGATATCGTTCATGGTAACCTCGTTGAAATATGGGAATTTAATTAAGGGTCAGAGGTGGCCATTTGGTTTCTGTTGGGATCTTCCCTGATACCAGCCACCCGGTGTGGGGAGGCGTAAAGCGATCATCCCAGAGAATTGGATGGGTGGTGGTGGGGTTTAGTTTGGTTTCTGCTACAGCACGTTAACAGGAAAACCGCAGCACTCAACAGGCTTTGCTTGGTATGGGAAAGGAGGGTGCTGCTGTAATGAAGGTTGCAGAAGCCGAAAGACAATGGCTTACCATGACTGCATGCAAGCCGAATTCCGTTTCCCGGCCCTGAATCTGTGATCTCTAACACCAAAGCCGCAGGCACTCAATATAAGATGCAAAATGTGACCTTGTACCGAAATCACGTGCTATGTAATGTGAATGTGAATGTAGTGTTGTTCACCGTGAAAGAGTATAAGCATTGTTCTGTAAAATGTATCTTTTAAAATACTTCTTTCCCTTTTTTCCCTCCCTCCCGCAGCTGCAAATTTTTCAAGCCTCCCTCCTCTGTCCGGAAGAGCACACAGCACTATCTATCTCAGATAAGGCGGTGAAAAAAACGCACGCAAGACTAAATGTTCTCGGAAATCATGCAATCGACCCACAATGAAAGAGCTCATCTGAATGAGTGGAAGGACACAGTATCAAAGTACAGGAAAGATGCCAGTGAACGTGAGGACAGGCGGGACCACCGTGAAGAGAGGAGGGACGCTCGAGATGAGCGGTGGTGGCAGGAAGATCAGAGGTGATGGCAGGAAGATCAGAGGAGGCAAGATGCAAAGCTGGGGCTACTGCGGGATCAAACGGACATGCTTCGGCGTCTGGTGGAGCTTCAGGAACGGCAACAGGATCACAGAGTGCTGCTGCAGCCCCTGTATAACCGTTCTCCCCCCTCCCCAAGTTCCATAGCCTCCTCACCCAGACATATAAGAACACAGGGAGGGAGGCTCCGTGCACCCTGCCACTCCACCCCAGTGGACAGCCCAAGCAAAAGGCTGTCATTACTTTGAACTTTTGAAGTGGCCTTTTCCTTCCCTCCTTCTCTCCTCCCAAACCCCACCCGGGCTACCTTGTCAGTTCTGTCCCTCTTTTTATAATCAATTAATAAATAATACATTATTTTTAAATGATAGTGACTTTATTTCCTTTGAAAGCAAGCTGTGATCGAAGGGGGAGGGTGGGTTGCTTACAGAGAATGAGTCAATCAAGGGGGCGGGTTTTCATCAAGGAGAAACAAACAGAACTTTCACACCGTAGCCTGGCCAGTCATGAAACTGTTTTTCAAAACTTCTCTGATGCGCAGTGCTTCCTGGTGTACTCTTCTAATTGCCCTGGTGCCTGGCTGCGTGTAATCAGCGGCCAGGCAATTTGCCTCAACCTCCCATCCCGCCATAAAGGTCTCCCCCTTACTGTCACAGAGATTGTGGAGCACGCAGCAAGCAGCAATAACAATGGGAATATTGGTTTCGCTGAGGTCTGAGTGAGTCAGAAAGTGCACCAGCGACCCTTTAAACGTCCAAAAGCACATTCTTCCACCATTCTGCACTTGCTCAGCCTGTAGTTGAACAGCTCCTGACTACTGTCCAGGCTGCCTGTGTATGGCTTCATGAGCCATGGCATTAAGGGGTAGGCTGGGTCCCCAAGGATAACTATAGGCATTTCAATATCCCCAACGGTTATTTTCTGGTCTGGGAAATAAATCCCTTGCTGCAGCCGTTTAAACAGATTAGTGTTCCTGAAGACGTGAACATCATGAACCCTTCCCGGCCAACCCACGTTGATGTTGGTGAAACGTCCCTTGTGATCCACCAGTGCTTGCAGCACCATTGAAAAGTACCCCTTGCGGTTTATGTACTGGCTGCCCTGGTGCTCCGATGCCAAGATAGGGAATCCTATTGCAGCAAAGCCATCTACTATGACTTGCATATTTCCCAGAGTCACTACCTTTGGTAGCAGCAGCTCAATGATTGCTTTGGCTACTTGCATCACAGCAGCCCCCACAGTAGATTTGCCCACTCCAAATTGATTCCTGACTGACCGGTAGCTGTCTGGCGTTGCAAGCTTCCACAGGGCTATTGCCACTCGCTTCTCAACTGAGAGGGTTGCTCTCATCTTGGTATTCTGGTGCTTCAGGGCAGGGGAAAGCACGTCACAAAGTTCCATGAAAGTGCCCTTACGCATGAGAAAGTTACGCAGCCACTGGGAATCGTCCCAGACCTGCAACACTATGCGGTCCCACCAGTCTGTGCTTGTTTCCCAGAATCGGCATTCTACAGCTATAACCTGCCCCATTAACAGCATGATTTCCAAAGCGCCGGGGCCCGCAGTTTGAGAGAATTCTGTGTCCATGTCCTCCTCACTCTTGTTGCCATGCTGCCATAGCCACCTCCTCCTCACCTGGTTTTTCATGTCCTGTTTCAGCATAAACTGCACAATAATGTGTGAGGTGTTTACAATGGTCATGACTGCTGTCTTGAGTTGAGTGGGCTCCATGCTTGCCGTGGTATGGTGTCTGCACAGTTCACCCAGGAAAAGAGGTGCGAAACGGTTGTCTGCCATTGCTTTCATGGAGGGAGGGGTGAGGCTGTACCCAGAACCACCAGTGACAATGTTTTTTGCCCCATCAGGCATTGGGATCTCAACCCAGAATTCCAATGGGCGGGGGAGACTGCGGGAGCTATGGGATAGCTATGGGATAGCTACCCACAGTGCAACGCTCCGGAAGTCAACGCTAGCCTTGGTACATGGACGCACACCGCCAAATTAATGTGCTTAGTGTGGCCGCATGCACTTGACTTTATACAATCGGTTGCCAAAAATCAAATTCTGTAAATTCGGAGTAATCCCGTAGTGTAGACATACCCCAACTGTATGCCAATTTGTTGGAGTTGGTCTAGCTGGTCCAGAATAGCATTATGCTCAGGAAGGGTCTTAGCAAAGATGAGAATGTCATCCTGGATATTATCGAAGAGCTAAGAGATCACTCTCAGAAAAACCCCAGGAGCAGAAACTACACTAAAAGGTAGCCATTGATAGTAGTACCTCCCAAATCGTGTACTGAAAGTCAATAAAAGCTGTGAACTTTCAAGCCACAGGTATTTGCCAATAAATGGATCGGTAATCCAACTCAGAGAAAGTCTAGGATCTACTTACTTGGCATATCACCCCTTTGAAGGTTGGCAATTGAAACTGCTCATGTTTCGTATATTTATTAACTGCTCTAAAATCTGTGCACATTCAAATGTTGCCATTCTTCCTTTATATGATAACTGTGGGTGAGCTCCAATCCAAATGTCAGGTATGTAACAGCAGGGCCTGGGTAACTCTACACACCCAACGCTATGTACATGCACAGAAACAGACACTGGAATACTGAGTTCAGGGAGCAGGAACCAGGAAACAAACAGAAACAGGAAGCAGGAGGCAATAAGCAGGGATGCATCATACACACACCAGTCGTTACACAGCCTAAGGGGCGGGACTAAGGAGGGTCAGGTGATAGACTAATGGAATGAGAGTGAGGTCAGTCAAAAGTTGAAAGCACAAGGAGTGAGCAGGCAGGTGCTCAGGCTGGCAGGCTTCTGTGATAGGTCCTGCAAGGAAAAGGGTCATCCAGGGGAACCAGCCTGGGGCTCTATACCAGGTCCAGGAAGGACATGAGGCACTGAGCCCAGAAGGTGAGGGACTTTTCTATTTGGTGGGACTTTTTAGTTTTGACTCTTGCTACCCCAGAAGAGGTTATGTTTGTTGTGACTTGGCTGGAGAGCTAAGCCACATCTCCAGCACAGACTAGTGTGCAAAGAGCCAGGGAGACCCACCTGGGGGAGGGAAACTGAGGCACAGCACTGTGTTTGGCCAACAGGGAGCACTACTGAGCAGCCATGTCCCTATGACAGTCCCTTGTTCTTCTTTTGTGAATTTTATATGATTCTTTTATGTGTGGAGAGTGAGGTCACCATCTATTCAGTTCTGCCAATATCAATGCTAATGAGTGCTAATCGTGATAATGGTTCTCGTGATATTACTGTCTAGTGGGAACTGGACTAAGAGCATTTTGTTTTAGAGACCAGTCAATTAACGTCAGATGGAAACAACTTGTGAGACTAATCACTAGCAGCTTGGGATGCATTTGAACTGGTGACCTAGCAGTAAAAGACTCCATTTCCCATTTACCAATCCGCTAAACCATATGGTCCCTCTCTCTTTAGTAGTCTAGCTTTAGATACAGTAGAGTTGCTAGTTCTTGTAAAGAAGAAACATAGCTTACTGGAGCTCCTTTTGGTCCGGGTGGACCAAAATCCCCTGGAACACCAACGAGACCCTGCAATTAACAAACACAAATACCTGCATTGTGTAAAAAGAGGTACTTCATGAACAACTAACTTCTACTATGAATTATCAGTGTAACTGTAACCTGTATAAAATCACCACGTACAAATAAGATACATTACTGTCCACTAGGAGCACAAAGTCAATCTTACACCTGAATATTGAAGATAATGGAGTCTTGGAAGGCACCTGTAGCCTGTAAGCATTATAAGAATAATGGAAAATATTTTGGTTCCACTGGAACATTCGTTGTAATAATTTGTGTGGTGTTTATCTAAAAGTAATAAAAGAAGTGTGAAGAACATGGGAGATATCTGTATTATTTTTTATGAATATTGTATACACATTTTTCTATTTGATTGACTATCATGATGTCTGCCACAGGGGGGACAAATAATTAACTTAGGCTATGTCTACACTACATCATTTACAGCGGCACCAATGCAACTGTAGGGCTTCTGGTGAAGATGCTATAAGCAGACAGAGAGAGCTTTCCTGTTGGCTTAATAACTCCACCTCTGTGAGAAGCGATAGCTATGTCATTGGCACTTACGTCAGTATAACTTACATCACCTGGGGAGGTGACTTTTTCACACCCCTGAGCAATGTAAGTTATACCAAAGTAATTATAGCATAGACATAGTCTTAGTCCTCCTCTGCAGGATGGCAGACAATGGATACAGACAGCCCAATCGCTGATATTTAACCAAGCAATACAGGTATCAAGAACTGTAGTCCAAGGGGAGACTACTGGCCAAAGACTATTGACTTCCTAATGATCCACTGTAACAAAGTATTGGAGAATGGGAAGGGCAGTAAGAGACAAAGATGTTAAAATTTGCTATTAAAAACGTCTCTGCAGCAAGACCAGTTCCAAACCAGAGGACAAGATTGCATAGGAGAAAAAGGAGTGCAGAATAATCTTGGATGCCCTGGCTAAGACCCACTGAATAAGGAAGGGTCTTGTGTGCAGGTGTTTGTTGCTTTTCCCTAGATCTGTATATCTCTGTGCTGTGTCTAAGAGTAAAGTGTGTGTGTGATTTAGTAGTCCATATGTGTAGTGAAGTGGAGTGGCCTCCCACACACCCAGAGGGGGAGGAACCCCACACCGAGCCCTGGTGGGTGGAGCTAGGCCATGCTGAACCCTCCCACCAGAAGTCAGTGGGCGGGACAGGAAGTATAAAAGGTGGGGCTCCTGCTTGCTCCAGAGCTGGGAGACTGCTGCAGGCCCCTGGGGAGCTGAGGACTGGCCAGAGCCATATGCTGACCTGACCATGGAGTTACCAGGAGTAGGAGTCCTGATGATCTGGACAACCCTTTGCAGACCCAGGTACAACCCAAGGGGCAGTTAGGAAGTGGCCCAGGGGCAGCTGACTCAAGACTAGCTGCAGCACCATCTGAGTTTAGGTCAGCTTATTATGGTCAGAATCCCCGCTGACCCAGTGGCAAATCCTGCTGTCACTGTTAGGGTGCTGGGGTGGAGTGGGTGGGCCTTTGCCACCACCCCAACCCTGGGGTGACCATCTCCCCCTCTCTATGCCATGGAGCCAGTGTTTGTCGGTCATCCACCGAAGCTAGGATGCCTGAACCCCTTGCTGCTCGGCCCTGACCACAGCCTGAGCCCTAGACTCCTGTTGCCCCACCCTGACTGAGGGCCTGGGCTACTGAACTGCTATAGTTGCTCAACCCTGAACACAGGTCTGAGCTATAGACTCTTGCTGTGCCACTAAATCCCCATGACAGGCCACGCCCAGAGACTTAGTGAGGCAGACTGGCCTTCCCTGGACCTGGAAGGGGAGGAACCCTGCCGCTGAACCACTACACTGTTACTTGCTTTAACTGTCACAAAGTCCCTGGAGGGTGAAATACTAATCTAGAGCACCCACAAATTGTGGATCTTGTGAGTTGGGGGTCAGCACTGATCTTGGGGCACAGGGTAGCTGGACCACAGGGCCCCCATCCCGAGAAGCAATACCAGACTTGGAGACTGTACAACAGGAGTATGCCTCAAAGACCAGATATAGAAAAGAAGTGTTTGAATGCTACTGCAACTCAGTACGTTGAAAAGCCCATGAGATCCGGAGGTTTGGATCCAGTGCAGTAGTCTGGTGAGGTTAGCACAAGGGGGAGTTTAGCAGGAGTAAATAGGCAAAGCTCCATGACATTTACTTCACTAATTTAAAAAGAACAAACACTAAAGCTAATGAAAAAGTGTTAAATAATGTAGAAAAATACATAGTGACAGATTCTGAGCAGTGTTTGACATTCTCACAGATTGATCTTTATGGGAATAAATAGAGGCGATTCATGGAGTTTAAGATTAAATGAGACCCTTAGGATCATGTAGCCTGACCTCATGCTTAACATAGGCCATAGAATTTCACTCAGTGATTCCTGCATTGAGTCCATAACTTCTGGTTCAGCTACAGCATATCTTAGAAAGACCATCCTGATTTAAAGATTTCCACCACTTTCTTTAGTAAGTTGTTCCAATGCTAATTACCTTAAGTGTTAAAACTAACTAGTGGATTTAAGGAATTGTGTGTAAATATGTGCTTTAGTTAATATTACCCTAGGTCCTTCTTGGCCTGGTAAATCATCAGCCCCAGAGAAGCCTTCATTACCCTAGAAGCACAACAACAGACAAAAACAAAATTGAGTTCTCAACAGGTAAGATAATCACCTTATGGTGTATGTAGGTATGGAACAGTGATGCCTTTGTTTTCTGTATGCTGCACCTTAAAATTTCTAGACAGCTGCCATTTTCTTCCCAGAACAACTGCAAAGTCTATTATGCTGAAGGTTGCTAAGTGTCTGGTTTTCGACCAGAACGGCCGATCGAAAAGGGAGCCTGGCAGCTTCAGTCAGCACAATGTACTAGGCCAGCAAAAGTCCAGTCGGCGGCGCAGCAGGGCTAAGGCAGGCTCCCTGCCTGCCCTAGCTCTGCATGGCTCCCAGAAGCGGCCAGCATGTCTAGCTCCTAGGCACAGGAGTGGCCAGAGAGGCTCCATGCACTGCCCCCACTCCAAGCACCAGCTCCGCAGCTCCCATTGGCCGGGAACGGCAGAGCCAGGGCAGGCAGGGAGCCTGCCTTAGCCTCACTGTGCCATGGACTGGGAGCCACCTGAGATAAATTCCGTCCAGCTGGAGCCCACACCACGAACCCCCTCCCACACCCAAACTCCCTCCTGGAGCCTGCACCCCAAACCCCTCCTGCACCCCAAATCTGTGCCCCACCCTGAGCCCCCACCTGCAGCCCAGAGCTCACATGCCCAGCCACAGCCCGTGCCCCCTCCTGCACCCCAAACCTCTCATCCCTGGCTCTACCCCAGAGCCTGCACCCCCAGATGGGGAGCCCTCACTTCCTCCTGCACTCCAACTTCCTGCCCCAGCCCAGAGACAGTGAGTGAGGGTGGGGGAGAGCAAGTGACTGAGGGAGGGCAGATGGAGTGAGTGGGAGGAAGGGCCTCAGAGAAGGGGCGGGGCAGGAGCAGGGCAAGGGTGTTCAGTTTTGTGCAATTAGAAAGTTGGCAACCCTAATTACAGAGGAGACATTCTGTGCTACCTCATTAAGATTTTTACTTCTGTTCTTCCTAGGAAAACAATCCTAAATAAGTCATTTTAGGGTGAAGATATATAGTTTCTTTTTGTGTATTGATATCAGACACCTAAACAACATATTAACACATTCAAAATACTGTGTTCAATTCTAGGTATAGCAAGGTTGTTTTGCAGTGTGTATGTAATATTATTCTCTCTCTAAAGCATAGTACCTTCACTCCTTGGAATCCCATGATTTCAACAAGCCCTAGTTCTCCCTGAAATGTTAAAAAAATAACTACCGGTAATTCAGTCCTGGACACAAATATTTAATACACAAAACTTCTATTTCATGTAATATGACTATGTAAACCTCCAGCAGAAATCTAAAACAGAAACGCACTAAATAGTATCAGAAGGGTAGCCGTGTTAGTCTGGATCTGTCCACGAAGGCTTATGCTCCAATACATCTGTTAGTCTTAAAGGTGCCACAGGATTCTCTGTTTTTTACTAAATAGTAATGAGTTATCAAGGATCCCAATACACTTTACATAGAAATCTTTACATAGGAATCCCACGCCTATAATTGAAATACTATAGCACTTTATGTATTGTCTATGCAAGGATCACTCATTCACTACTGAAATGCAGCCACCCGTGGGGTGGAACATAGCAGCCCTTCTGGACCAACAACACAACACAGCAGTTTTTAGGAGGGGGGGATGAAAAAATGCCTTCAACTGAAATTACTAGGAAAATTTTAGTTATTCAGAGTGTAACAAGTGACCCAAGAATTTGGCAAAGACACTATGGGATCATTTAAAGAGCGCAAACAGTCAGAACTTCAGTGACAAAACTTATCAGCAGTTCATTACCCTGTAGAACATGCTGGAGAAATGGTTCAGTCTCCACTCAAAGAAAATAATGCCATCTACTGAGTCATCATCATCATCATTTTCGGCAGCTCCCTGTTTTTTCCATGAAGGTTTCCCATCCTAGTACTGACAAGGTCTGAGCTTGTTTCTCTTGCTTTTGAGCTCACAGCCATAGTGAAACTGATACAGCAGAGAAAATGGCAAGCTCAACTTGGGAGAGAGAAATTAAAAAACAACCTTTTCTCCTTTTGCCCCAGGCTCTCCTCTGTTTCCTGGTGTTCCAGATACCCCCTAAGAGAAAAATTAAATAGTTAGTACTAACAACTGCTTCCAAGTCATAAGAAATTTGCAATTATGACTACCACTGCAGTGCAGACATTGCCATAATGTGTCTTGCATTTCTGTGATACACTACAAGATGCACCACAGAGATGCTTCCATGAGGATTTAAAGCGTTTAGACACGTGTACTTACCTTGAAGCCCTCTGCTCCTGGTAATCCTTTGAGACCTAGAGGACCTTGATCACCCTTTGAAAGAAAAGAACACTATCAACCCAGAAAATACATTTGCACTAACTAGAACTGCAACAAGTCAGTTTATCTATCTATCTAGTTTGCTGCCAGATCAGTTTGATGATGATTTCCCTGTAAACCATATTGATTTTCTAGCATTTTCCAACAGATATTACTAATTCAAATCATATCCAAGTTATATGGACTAAAACCTGAGCTGCAGTAAATCACTGTAGCTCTACTGACTTTAATGAAGCTATGCCCTAAATTAGCTATGGCTCTAAATTATTTCTGATAGCAGATTCATGGTTAACATTTCATATTTACAGATGAAGTATTCTGTTTAATATTTTGGCAATGGCAACATGTTTCTGGGATACTTCAAATCACAAGTACATTGTTCATTTTCCCTTTTATATTTCACATAAAATACATGGCAAAAAAGTTAATAGGTTGCTTAGTTTCCTGTTTGATTCTGAACTTTGGCTTCATGCAGAATATAATGCAATACATACCCATTCACCATGTAACCCTCTCATTCCTTTTTCACCCTTAGTGCCCACTAAACCCTTAAAGGAAAATAAAATAAAATGTGATACAAACAAATGAAAAAAAAAATCAGATATTTTTATATACTTGAACAATAAGTCAGTCATACTTTTGGACCGGGCTCTCCAGTGTTTCCATAATTTCCCGGGTTACCACGGACTCCCTATTAACAAGAAAAACAGTTTCATTGTTTAGTTTTAAGTGAATATAGTGCTAGTGAGTGTCATTGGAAAGACTGCATTGGGGTCTGAAGTTCTTTTTATATCCACACAAGAGTCAATGCAAGTTTTCCCCTGCTGGCAATCAAGGTCTTTAAGCCAGTCTAAGGGCAGGGCTTCACTACAGGGGGGGTCAATTTAAGATACGCAAATTCAGCTATGCGACTAGCGTAGCTGAATTCAACCTATCGGAGCCGACTTACCCCGTTGTGAGGACAGCGGCAAAATTGACCTCCCCGTCGACAGCACTTACTCCCACCTCCGCTGGTGGAGTAAGAGCATCGATTCGGGGATCGATTGTCGCATCCCGACAAGACGCGATAATTCGATCCCTGAAAGATCAGTTTCTACCTGCCAGTTCAGGCGGGTAGTGTAGACCTAGCCCTAGAGACTGGAGACCTCTACACCCATTCTGCCCTTAGCTTCTCTACTGAATCTTGCAACACCATCTAATGGCAATTGTTATTGGGACTGAGTGAGCGACCTAGAAGAATTTCCAGTGTTAACTACACAGTTGGATTAAAGCATGAGGATATTGTCACATCACAGCCAAAAATGATACAATGCAAGTTCAACAGGGCTCACGCACTGGGGTAGGAGCTTGGGTGAAGGAAAGAAGCTGGTCAGATGACAAGAGAGCGCAGTCACTATCGATGATCTTTTTATTCTTTGGGACTGGCTCCTGAAGTGCCAGCTCTCATGAGGTGACATCATAAAGTGACACCAAGACTACTGAAATCAAACCTGTGATGTTTAGGTTTAACTTGACAAATTCAGACAGCTGACATGAAACTGAATATGTCTTTTTCCTGAATCATAAGAGGGACTTCTGCTCTTTAGGAATGAGACTAAAACTAATTTCCCATATGTGGGACTGTGTTAGAATTGCATGTTATCACTTTAAGAATGGGGTGGCATTCCTGGTCCTGCTTGCAGGCTAGGGGGCTCTGTAGTAAAGCATGAGCACAGAATCAGTAATGAAAGAGCCAGCTTAAAACAGGATGAGGTGAGCTGTGCCTTGCTGCCTTAGGGAGCAGCCTGTTTTCTCTCTGTGTGTTTTTGGGTTCTTGTTTGATATTATTCTGAATTCTAAGAAATAAAGTAGTGTTAGGTTGCAACCTTCCAGCAATAGTATTTATGTTTTTTATCTAACTTCTGTGAGTATTCTGAGAACACAAAACAATAGATCATGGATTCTCAACTCACAGGTCATGACCCCCAGCAATAGTGGGGGTCACGACTACCCTCTTTTTCTTTATGGCTAGATTAGAAAGGGGTCCTGAAACTGGTTTCTGTTGTAACATGGGATCACAGGATGGAAAGGTTTGAACCACAGACCACTGAACAAACTTTGGTTAAGGAAGCTGCAAAATCCTTTGGTCACGAGGTTTCAGCGGGAACCTGGACCAGAAAGGGAAGGAGCAGGTAGTTCATTGCCCCTCTGCTGAAGCTCCCTTTTGTCCACCATGTTCAGCAACGGTGAACATGTTTTCAAAGCCACCAGTCTTCGTTACTGAGCAATGCAGACTATACAATGAAGGCATGTTGTCTTATTTAATATTAAAGATAAAGCATAAATGGTAATTACCAGATTTCCAACACTGACAGACTTTCCTTGTTCTCCCTTCTCTCCTTTTTGCCCCTGGTGCAGGAGTAGAAAAAGGGGCATAATTTCTACACAAAAATTAAAAATGATCTTCACAAATAGAAAGTTGATTTTTAAATTATACCTTGGGCCCTGTTGTTCCTTGATCTCCTGGTCTCCCATGGGCACATTTACATACTCTGTTTCCAGTAAGATCCTGTTGAGCGCTTGCTCCGCACTGACAATGAAGATACATGTTTTTTATTTTTTGCATTGCAAAGAGTGAGTTGAAGGACATGACTGATTTGATGGCATGGGGAGCCGCCATCTCTGTTCTCCACAAACGGCATTAGAAAATGTTCCTGAATCATATAACAGAGCTGGCATTAGGCACACACATCAGGTGCATGGCTTTGGAGAGTTCTTGCTCTGTCAGCTTTCACATTAAGCAGAACTGAATTTAGTGGCCTGCTGGGAACCCCATATGTACCTTGAGAGGTACACGCTACAGGCCTAGTCTCACCAGTGATGGTGGAACTAGGGGTGCTGCCACACCCCTGGCTTGAAGTAGTAATAACAAACACCAAATACATGGTCTCCATCATCAGCATCCCCACTATAAAAATTGATCCAGCACCCCTGAAGCCCACTCTCAGCTACTAATGCCCTGCCCCATTTCCAGATGATGAAGCCCTTCTGAATCTGCATAATAATGACAACATCTTGAGCTCCATTCTATCCCTTCTTCAGTCCCTTAGCAAAAACCATCCTGATCCACCCAGCCAAACACTTCCCCTCCTCCCCATGTGACATGTGATTTGGGGAAGTTTCCCTGAGGCCCTGTATTCCTCATTTTGCACAGAACACTGCAAAACCTGTGCTCACTCTGTAGGTTAGTGATAAAGCAAAGGAGTTCATGAAAGAAAGCACATAGCCTACTCACAACATCCAACAGCTCACAGCAGCCTTCTGAGTAAGCTTTATCTGCATCACAGTGCATTTCAAGTTGTTGTAAATCCACCTGACACATACAATCATTGGATTAAACTAATGTGAGCAATAGCAAATGTGCTAAATAAACGGGCTAAGAAAACCCCTCAGTGCACACGCGCGCAAATTCACACACTCACACCTACTCATTTTGTGCTCCTCGTCACATAGACACATTTGCCTCCATCTGCATCAGCTACATACACTCAGTCTACACACACAGTTGCGGACATTGACCAATTGTTCCTCTCCACGCCCATTTTTTCCACCCCTCCAATGAATTCAATACAAATTCTGTATCTGGAGTAGCTGCAGAATCTGGCTCACATTAAAAGAGCAAATTCTGTCTCTGCTGCTTTTCTTTTTTTAAATTCTAAATTACTCAGTCTGATTTCCTTGAATAATGCAAAATTTCAAGTCAAATACTTGCTGCATGCTCTATTATCCACTAATAAAATGACAAAGGGTAAACAATTTTTAAAATCTTTTCTCACACTTCTGTGTTTGCTTGCATTCATAGCCTACAGAAATACTAAATCAAAATACAGTTGCCTCTAGCATAAAGCCTGTGCTAGGTCAGTAATTGCATTTGTTATTATATTTATATGTAGGAAGTATTTCACTGCTATTCTGAATGCTGATAGTAAAAATCTATATTGCACAAAATAGTCACAACAATTTTTAGAGTCACATGCTCACCATCAGAGGGAACTCTAGCTAAAGTAATAAAATATTGCTGTGTGCCACTTATAGGAAAAATATTGAATAGATAACTGTATGAAAATTTACTACTACTTTTCTGTTAATTAAAAGCCTGCTCCTGTACCTCTAAAATTAATGAGAGTTTTGTCATTGATTTCAGTGGGAGCAAGTGGAGAGAAAAAAGGAACCTGCTGGAGATATTAAATTTTAAGGGGCAGAGGGAATTTAAATGCAACAGATCCATTTGAAAGGTTCACAAACAAAAGGATATAAACTGTAGCTAAGGAAACTTCACCTTATGGGAGATTGCACAGAGGATAGTTAGTGTCTGGAATGGAATCCCACAGGCAGCACGATGAGCAATTATGAACAATTGCAATGCCCGGTTTACAATGGCTCCAGTGGCTCCATGGAGCTGGGCCCATGCTCAGAAGGGGCCCCGGCCTGTTCCGCTTGCACTGTGCCCTGAGACCCTGCTGGCTCCCCTTGCCCACCACTTGCTCCTCTCAGCCTGCCCGCCAGCTGGCCAAGGGCTCCTCTCCGCCCTCTGCCCCCACCTCCCTGGCCAGACCTCAGTGCACCTCTGGCTCTGGGTAGTCTCTGCTTCCTACCACCTGTGGGGCCCCACCTGTCTCCCTGAAACTGAGCTGCCTGGGACTGGTGCAGAAGCCTGGCCTGTCTCAGCCAGGTGTGTGTGTGGGGGAAGACAGTGTGAAGGGCTTGGCTGGGCCCCTCCAAGCAAGTGCATCTTGAGGGACCCTGGCCGGGGCAGGTACTGGCCTGGCTGATCGCGCCACTCCCAAGGGGATGGAGCGATTCCTGGCCCTGGGACCAGCCCTGGCTGTGCTGCCGGCTCAGCCCGGCAGACACTGTCACCTCCCAGCAGGGCTGGTGACTGTGGCCGAGAGGCAGGGGTTGGGGGAGTGGGTCTGTGGGGAGTATGGGGGCGGTGATGGGCTGTGAAGGGGCCGGGAGGGTCTGTGTGTGCTGGGGCACTAGGAAGTGGGAGTTATGTGGAGGGTGCTGGGCAGTTGTGGTGGGGCTGTGGGCAGGGGTGGTGTTGTGCAGGGTGCTGTGCATTTGTGGGTGGATCTGGGGGGCTTCTGGTCATAGGGAGCTGTGTGGTGTTGGGCGTGGGCCTGCCCACGAGGGGAAGGGTTAAGTTGACAGCACAGGGCCGGGCAGGCCACTGTGTGTCTGGCAACTGCTGGTTTGTAAATAGTAGGGTTACCATACGTCCTCTTTTTCCCGGACATGTCCGGCTTTTCGGCAGTCAAACCCCCGTCCGGGGGGAATTGCCAAAAAGCGGAACATGTCCGGGAAAATGGCGGCTCTGTTTAAGAGCCGGGCTGCCCGAGAGCTACCGGCTTCGGGCATCCGCGTGCCTGGAGACCCTGCGCCGCTGGAGCCCGGGAGGGGAAGTGCCCGGCTGGGGGCGCAGGGTCTGGAGGCACGGGGCTGCCCGAAGCCGGTAGCGCTCCGGCAGCCCGGCTCTTAAATAGAGCCGCGGGGACTGGAGCCTCCAGCCGCCGGGGCTGTGTGTAACTGACACAGTGTCAGTTACACAGAGCCCCAGCCGCTGGAGGCTCTGTTTAAGAGCCGGGCTGCCGGAGCGCTACCGGCTTCGGGCAGCCCCGTGCCTCCAGACCCTGCGCCCCCAGCCGGGCACTTCCCCTCCCGGGCTCCGGCGGCGCAGGGTCTCCAGGCACGGGGCTGCCCGAAGCCGGTAGCTCTCGGGCAGCCCGGCTCTGTGTAACTGACACTGTGTCAGTTACACACAGCCCCGGCGGCTGGAGGCTCCAGTCCCCGGGTCTCTATTTAAGAGCCGGGCTGCCCGAGCGCTACCGGCTTCGGGCAGCCCCGTGCCTCCGGACCCTGCGCCGCCGGAGCCCGGGAGGGGAAGTGCCCGGCTGGGGGCGCAGGGTCTGGAGGCACGGGGCTGCCCGAAGCCGGTAGCGCTCGGGCAGCCCGGCTCTTAAACAGAGCGGGGGCGGCTGGAGCCTCCAGCCCCCAGGGCTCTGTGTAACTGACACAGTGTCAGTTACACAGAGCCCCAGCCGCTGGAGGCTCTGTTTAAGAACCGGGCTGCCCGAGAGCTACCGGCTTCGGGCAGCCCCCTTGCCTCCGGACCCTGCGCCCCCAGCCGGGCACTTCCCCTCCCGGGCTCCGGCGGCGCAGAGTCTGGGGGCACGGGGGCTGCCCAAAGCCGGTAGCGCTGGGGCAGCCCGGCTCTTAAACAGAGCCTAAGAGGAGCAGAGCCTCCAGCTGCGGGGGCTCTGCTCCTCTTCGGCTCTGTGTAACTTATACAGTGTAAGTTACGCAGAGTCGCCGGAGCCCCGGAGGGGAAGTGCCCGGCCGGGGGCACAGGGTCCGGAGGCATGGGGGCTGCCCAAAGCCCGAGCGCTACCGGCTTCACGGTTTGCTGGGCAGCCTCCAGACCCTGCGCCCCCGGCTGGGCGCTTCCCCTCCCGGGCACCAGCTGCGCTGGGGAAGCGCCGGCTGGGGGTGCAGGGTCTGGGGGCTGCCCGGGAAACCATGATGCTGGTAGCACTGGGGCAGCCCTTTCCCCCTGGCTGGGAGTGGGAGGGAGGAGGGGGCGGAGTTAGGGTGGGGGAAGGGGCGGAGTTGGGGCGGGGCTAGGGGTGGGGAAATGGGCGGGGCCATGGCCCGTGGAGGGTCCTCTTTTTTTATTTATGAGATATGGTAACCCTAGTAAATAGTGCCCCCCCATTGGGCGGAGAGGGGCCGCCCCTGCCATGCCATGCCCCATTGCCTCTGGCTGGCTCCTGACTCCGGAGACTGACCTACCCGCACCATTCTCCATTGCCTCCATGAGGGCCCACAAAAGGTTAATCCAGCCCTGAACAACTGTATTTAGAAAAAGAATCAGGTGGACACAGAATAAAAACACTGAACACTAACTAGGTTCACTGACCTAGCCTAATGGCTTTCTTCTCTTATATTTCCAGTAGATGACACTGTACAGTAACATTACTCATGCTAGAAGAGCTACTTACCAAAACAGGAGACTCTTCAACTGATCTTTTTACCAGCAAAGTATATCCGTTTCCATAAACACCTCTCTGTTCATTTCCTGGAACTGCACTGACCTCCTGACAATCAATCAATAATTTTGCATCATCGTCTTTCACACTTAATGCTAACTTGTGCCAAGAACCATCAAAAGCCTTGTCCACATTGCTGAATGTCCTGAACATGAGTGTTTTGGATGGAGTGGCATGAAAGAAATCCAGAGATTTTTTGTCACGCAGGAAGCGAATACCAATTCTGTTTTTGCCGGCAGAATCACTAACTTGCCATAAATTCCACACATTTTGTGGAGTGTCTTCCAGCATCTTAAAAGTAGCAATGATGGAAAATTCTGAAGGCAAGCAGTCAGGGTGAACACCACTAAAACAAGAACACATGCAGTCCAATTAAAGTCTACATATTGAGACACAATGTAAACCAAACCCCATTCAACAAATTTCATCTCTAATGCATTTAAACTTTATTATTTTAACAGTGCTGTAGTGTGGTAGAGAGTCAGCTAGAGAGTCACTAAGGAGTACATTTTAAGAGTGGCATTTCAAGGATTTGTCCACATAATGTTAATGAGATCACACACGTTATTACTCCCAGAGATGCTGAACAAAAGGCCAGATTCTACATTTTGCTCACAGGCAAACTTCCACTGAAAACACGAGTGCACACACTGCACAATTCCTTCACAAAGTGCAGTGTTTTCCTTCCAACCCCTTTTGGCACCCGGCAAGCTAGCCAGCATCAAGGTGTAGGGAAAACTCAAGCGAGTGCAGTGACTCTTGCATGGTAGGTCTAAAGTGGTGAAAACCTCTTAGCACCCTCTGCCCATCCACCTGCACAAAGACCAATCCCAATATATCCCTTAAATCTTACTCACTTTCTGTGTTTAACTTAGGGTGACCAGAGGCCAAGTATGAAAAATTGGGACAGAGTGGGGGGGTAATAGGTGCCTATATAAGAAAAAGCCCCCAAAATCAGGACTGTCCCTATAAAATCGGGACATTTCATCACCCTAGTTTAACTATGATCCATTTCTTCAGCAAAATCTCTTAGTTTTAAGGAAGAAACAGACATAGAGTTTAATTTATAGCATACCTGGTGTTTTTCCTGAGCTGTATGGTAGGATTTATGCAGTAAACTAAAGAATCTGAGTTTGATCCTTCAACTATGTTTAGATCCGATGCTTTGGACAATCTGAACTCCTGAAGAAGATCAACCTCTGCAATTTTAAAAAGGTTTTATAATTAGTTTCATTTGCCAAAGATTTGAGTTGCTTGGTATTTTCTATTAAAACAACTCCCCTGGTGGAAATTAGCATAGAACTATTGACTCCAATGGAGTGAAGCCAAGTTATGGTAAATGAGATACTGGCCCTGTTAGTGCTGCCAATTGAAAACTGGTTTCTCATTGCTGGTTCTGTGCAAATATTTGTAAGTGGTCAGGTTTGGTTTCTGGCTCATCATAGGAGGGAGAATGCAGACAAAGAGAGCCCTTTTCTCCTGCTTGGGCACCTGTGCAGGGGGCAGCAGAACACTTGTGCTTGCATTCCCTTGACATATGATCTGAGGGACCACCAGATCATCTAGTCTTACCTGCTGTGTATCACAGGCCACCAAAAGCACCTTGCACCCACACACTAAACCCAGCAGCCAAAATTAGACCAAAGTATTACAGCCAACAGGAGACTAGACTTTTATGTGCCACAGAAAGAGAACAGGAGGGATTGAGGTACACCAATGCCTGAGGCCCCTACAGTAGCAGGGAATGACTAAGTGAGATATACCCAAATAATCCTGGCAAGTGACCTGCACCCACACACCACAGAGGAAGGCAAAAACAAACAAAAAAACAAAAAACAGGTCACTGGCCAATCTGACCTGGAGGAAAATGCATTCCCAACCCCTATATAGTGAGCAAGAACCAACCAGCCAAATACCTGCGAGACAGAATTCTGGGTGCCACTTCAGAGCACTTGCACACCCTGTCCAGTGTACTATCTCCAGCCATGGCCATCCCTGATGATTCAGAGAAAGGAGTGCAACAACAAAAACGCCTACCCCAGAATATACTGGTTTTGTTTTGGTGTTTGTTTGGGTCTTTAGGGTTTTTTTCCCTTGACAGATATTTAGGCAGGAAGACTATGACAGGTACAGAGGCAGCAGTGGTAGTGACTGAAGCCATGGAAGAGACAATGAAGATGACCAGATGTGGAAGCTGTGAGATGTACATGATCCTAGAGCAGATATCTGAAAAGAGCTTCATTTGTATGAACTGCCACATCATAGATCTGATGGAACAGAAGATCTGAGGCTTGGAGATACAGGTAGAAACTATGGTTGAGTTTCAAAGGGGGTTTGAGCAGATGATGGAGCAAAGGCAAGAGGAGGCTGAAGGGAAAAGTCAAGACTTGCAGGTGCAGCTGGACTGAAGAACTTGGATGGGAGATTGCTGGGTGAGGAAAGTGGCCAGTGGAACCAAGTGACTATGACAGGGGTCAGCAACGTTTGGCACGCGGCTCGCCAGGGTAAGCACCCTAGCGGGCTGGGCCAGTTTATTTACCTGCTGACGCGGCAGGTTGAGCCGATCGCAGCCTCCACTCACCTCGGTTCACCGTCCCGGGCCAATGGAGGCGGCGGGAAGCTGCGCGGGCTGAGGGATGTGTTGGCCGCGGCTTCCTGCCACCCCCATTGGCCCGGGATGGTGAACCGCAGCGAGTGGGGGCCGCAATCAGCCGAACCTGCCGCGTCAGCAGGTAAATAAACTGGCCCGGCCTGCTAGGCTGCTTACCCTGGCAAGCCGCGTGCCAAACGTTGCCGACCCCTGGACTATGAGAACCAAGCAGAGGAAAAGACCAGCTAATACTGGAGAAATAATGCTCAGGAACAGGTTTGCTGAGTTGGAAAATGAAGAAGGGCACAGCAGGCTATAACTGAAGGAGGGAGGGCAAGGAAGAAGAAAAGAGCAGCCAATCCTGTAAGAAGAGCCAATGGAGATACCCAGAATTCAGAGCTCCAGAAGGATACAGAATGACTTAGAGAAGACTGCATGGAGAGAAAAAGACAAGAGGACTTGCAGACAGAAAGAACAGGAGGAAGGCCAGAGAATCACACCATCACCAGGAAAAGGCAGGTCTACATGATTGGGGACTCTCTACTAAGAAGAACAGACAGGTCTGTCACCAGAGCTCATCCAGAGAACTGAAGGCTGTGCTGTCTTCCAGGATCTAAGATATGGGGTGTGGACCTGAGGCTGACAAGAATCCTAATGGGAGCAGGAAAGAATCCACTGTTTATCCTTAATTTGGGAACAAATGACACAGCTAGATTCTCACTGGAATATATCAAGGGAGACTATGCCGGGCTGGGGAAGATGCTTAAGGAAATGGAGGCTCACGTGATCTTCAGTGGGATTCTGCCTGTCCCTAGAGGAGGAGAATGAAGGTGAGGCAACATGATGACGATCAACAGATAGCTCAGGCAATGATGCTATAAGGAGGACATTGGGATGTTTGACCACTGAGAGACATTCATAGACAGAAGACAGTTTTCTTGGGATGGACTCCACCTGAGTATGGAGGGAAATAGACTTCTGGTAAGGAGGTTGGTGCAACTCATTAAAAGAGCTTTAAACTAGGAACTCAGGGGAGACGGTTGGGAGATGCTCATGATATCTCCAGACCTGATTTTAACATTGAGAGGAAAGAAAATCAAGTAAGGAAGGATACCAGTCAGATAGTCGACAGTAGCAGTAGAATGACTGTACCCACTCGGGTGAGGAATGTGGGCAAAGCCAAGCAGCATCAGTTAAGATGTTCGTACACCAATGCAAGGAGCCTGGGTAACAAAACGGAGGAGCTAGAACTACTCATGCAGAAAGTGAAACCAGATATTATAGGGATAACAGAAACATGGGGGAATAGTAGTCATGACTGGAGTACAGGTATTGAAGGGTATGTGCTGTTCAGGAAAGACAGAAATAAAGGCAAAGGTGGTAGAGTAACATTGCATGTTAATGATGAGGTAGACTGTAAAGAAATTAGAAGTGATGGAATGGATAAGCCAGAAGTGTTTAGGCCAAAATCACTTTGGGGAAGAAAACTACTAAAGGTTCCCACGATATAGTGCTTGGAGTGTGCTACAGGCCACCAGGATCCAATTTGGCTATGGCTAGAGACCTCTTTAATGTTTTTAATGAAATAAATACTACTGGGAATTGTGGGATCATGGGAGACTTTAACTTCCCAGATATAGATTGGAGGGAAAGTGCTACTAGTAATAGTAGGTTTTCCTGGGTGTGATAGCCGAGAGATTTCTTCACCAAATAGTTACTGAACCAACAAGGATGATGCCATTTTAGATTTGGTATTGGTGCGTAGTGAGGACCTCATAGAAGAACTGGTGGTAGAGGACAACCTTGGTTTGAGTGATCATGAGTTAATTCAGTTTACACTAAATGGAAGGATAAACAAAAAGATCTGCAACAAGAGTCCTTGATTTCAAAAGAGCAAACATTAATAAATTAAGGGAATTAGATAAGTGGACCAAAGAATTCAAGCATCTGAATAACTTGGAATAACTTTAAGTCAAAGTTGCCAAAGCTATCTGAAACCTGCATCCCAAGAAAGGGGAAAAAATTCATGGGGAAGGGTTGCAGACCAAGCTGCATGAGCAAGCATCTCAAACAGGTGATGATGAGAAAGCAGCAAGCCTACAAGGAATGGAAGATGGGTGGGATCAGCAAGGAAAACTACCTCTTGGAGGTCAGAAAGTGTAGGGATAAAGCGAGAACTGTCAAAAGCCAAGCAGAGTTGGACCTTGGAAAGGGAATTAAAACCAATAGTAAAAGGTTCTATAGCCATATAAATAAGAAGAAAACAAGGAAAGAAGAAGTGGGACCACTAAGCACTGAGAATGGGGTGGAGATTAAAGATACTCTAGGCATGGTCCAATACCTAAACAAATACTTTGCCTCAGTTTTTAATGAGGCTAATGAAAATTACCACATTCGAGGCGGAAGACAAACTCAAACAGCTTAATGAGACTAAATTGCAGCCCCTGGGTAATCTTAGGTTTCAGAGTAGCAGCTGTGTTAGTCTGTATCTGCAAAAAGAACAGGAGTACTTGTGGCACCTTAGAGACTAACAAATTTATTAGAGCATAAGCTTTCGTGGACTACAGCCCACTTCTTCGGATGCATATAGAGTGGAATAAATATTGAGGAGATAATTATAGGAAGTGGCACATGAAATGGCAAGCCCAATAGCAAGGATTTTTAATGAATCTGTAAACTCGGGTATTGTACCCTATGACTGCAAAATTGCTAATATATTTCCTATTTTTAAGAAAGGGGGAAAAAAAGTGATCCAGGAAATTACAGGCCTGTTAGTTTGACCTCAATTGTATGCAAGGTTTTGGCACAAATTTTGAAAGTGAAAGTAGCTAAGGACATAGAGGTGAACAGTAAAGGGATAAAATACAACATGGCTTTACAAAAGGTAGATCATGCGAGACCAACCTGATCCCCTTCTTTGAGAAGATAACTGATTTTTTAGACAAAGGAAATGCAGTAGATCTAATCTACCTGGATTTCAGTAAGGCATTTGATACAGTTCCACATGGGAAATTATTAGTTAAATTGGTGAAGATGGGTATTAATATGAGAATTGAAAGGTGGATAAGGAACTGGTTAAAGAGGTGATTACAATGGGTCAGACTGAAAGGTGAATTGTCCGGCTGAAGGGAAGTTACTAGTGGAGTTCCTCAGGGATTGGTCTTCGGACCAATCTTATTTAATATTTTTATTACTGATCTTGGCACAAAAAGTGAGTGTGCACTAATAAAATTTGCAGATGACAGAAAGTTGGGAGGTATTGCCAATACAGAGGAGGACTGGAATATCATACAAAAAGATCTAGATCCTTGTAAACTGGAGTAATAGAAATGGGATGAAATTTAATAGTGCAAAGTGCAAGGTCATGCACTTAGGGACTAACAAGAATTTTTACTATAAGCTGGGGACTTATCAGTTGAAAGCGACAGAGGAGGAGAAAGACCTGGGTGTACCAGTTGATTACAGGATGACTATGAGCCGTCAATGTGATGCGGCCATGAAAAAGGCTAATGCAATCCTAGGATGCATCAGGCAAGGTATTTCCAGTAGAGACCTTTCTTTTACGGAAACTTAATATTTATTTATTTTTGCTACACTTGATTTGTTCTACATTAATGTCTTTTCAAAACTAAAGATTGGTTCGTAACTATGAGCCTTTTCCTTCCTATGTTTTAGTAGTGGCTTCCTGGAAAATAATTGTTTTACACAATTGCTTATTCCATAAGTAATGAGAATGGTTTGTCAGGAAATGTGTTTCTTACTCTGCTAGATAAAAAATAGAATTCCAACCACTTATTTACTTAGTAGCTAGGCTTCAGTACTGCCCACCATTTGATCTGTCTACCTTCTGCTGCACAGTTTTGTTTTCCCATATCTTGATATAGGTGTCATCAGATGCCAGATTTCTTGTGACAGTATTTGAGCTACTGCAGGAATTATGAAGCAAAGTGAGACACTTATTATGTATATTTGCATGCGGATATCCAGAATGCTTTTCCAACAGTTATTTAAGATTTGAGAACAAATTGCACTGTTATATTGTGTGTTCTTTCAGAGTAACAGCCGTGTTAGTCTGTATCCGCAAAAAGAAGAACAGGAGTACTTGTGGCATGTGTTCTTTGTTATTATAAGCAATAGCATAATTTTTAGCTGTATATGGCAACTTTTTTGTACTGTTGCATGTAATAAATAAAATAAGCATAAAGTTAAATTACACCTTAGAGATGAAGGTTGTTATTCAAGCTATTCTTCAGTTTCTCTCTCACACACACACACTTATTTGATGCAGAGCCAAATCACTGCAAAATAATGGAGGAGGGGATCACTTATTTCATTACACAAGAATTAAGGCTAATTCTCTCTGAAGAAATATATTGTCAGTTAGTAAAAGAGTGCTTATAAAATGTCCACTTGAAACTTATTTTGATTAAAAAAAAATCAGGAAAAAATTCATGGTACTTTTCACAATTTTTTTCTGTAACAAGCTGGTCAGTACATTTTTTATGAAAAATATTTTTATTCATCTCTGAATTTATCAACTATGAAAGAAGTATGTTCACATACCTACAGTATTTGGTAAATCCTGACATAGGAAAATATTGAAAAGAGTCATCAGGACCATCAGAACTGGAAATTTCATTGTAGGACTTCTTGAGTACATGCACCTATGAAAGGAACATTTAATAGTTACATCTGTTTATTATTAATGCTAATCTGCTGCTCTCACTCAATAGTCCCTAAAGCACTAGGTTTGCTGTGATAGGGAATCCCCGCAACAGATGGGGAATGTGCATGTATATATACACAGTATATATGTATAAACATACACACAGACACTGCATGCATAAATTAAAGACTTAAAATATGCATTGTAATTATTTTCAAAATATATGTCTAATAATTATCCATCATGTAAAGGGTCACAAATGACCTCAAATCACCTTCTATAACTAGATTTCTATGCACAAGTATTTGTTACAAAGATATTGGCTAGTTAGTTTTAACTACATTATGGATACAAACAACAGTGGTGAACTATATGCGGAATTCAATCATCCTCTACTGAGTGACAAAGATAAATATTGAACCTTACAGTTTGCTGTGAAAGGCCATTCTAAGAATGGAGCTTTTTACTTTACTAGATGTACTGCATGTGTGATTAATTCATTGTCTTATTTTTCACATAGATTGTTTTCTCTTTAATGTTTTAATAATTTAATTATTAGACTAGTACTTGGATGATATTATCTACATGGCATCATCCCATTAAAAAGATTTACTCCTTACAGTTTTCAATCTAAAGCTCTATCCTACAGTCATTGATGTCAATGGAGTTTTAGTCACTTACCTCACCTGAAGCAGGATGAGGATCAAAATTATACACAGTGAAATATGTTTCAATTTGTTAATCTACAGCCCAGTCCTGCTGTCATTGAAATTAAGGGGTTTAGGACTAGGGCCCTTGTTAGCATCTTTGAAGATTTTCACAATATGCTGTCACTCCACACACAACAGTCACTCTAATTACTTTCAGATCAATAAAAAATATCTTCTAAAAGATGAGAAAGAACCAACCCTTGTCTTCTGACATCTAGACTTTTGGGAAAGTTTCAAATCTGTAGTTAGATGCAAATTGCGCTACTCAGCTAATCCCTAACCATTTTTACTAGAAAGTCTGCCAGCCATGTGATTGTTAATCTTGCAACACTTGATTTGGTCTAACTATGCATTATCCTTTTCCTTTATTTCTTAAAAAAGAAATCAAAAGACAGAGGAGCAAGGCACTTACACATATTATTCTAGTATCATTCTGTTGCACACATAATGTGAGTATCAAGGACAGCATATCAATATGCCTATATTATTAGGATACATCAGCAGCAATAATCATATGCATTTAAAGCCTAATATTGTAACCTTTACTTATGTGAGTAACATAAGGTGAAATTATTTGAGTATAAGCTGAAGGATCAGGTCCTACACCAAATCCTTCACAATATTTGTAATATACCATACATTTGATAACTAGATATAAAAGCAAGAGACTCTATTCTTAGATTCACAGATTCCAAGGCCAGAGGGACCATTGTGATCATCTAGCCTGTCCTCCAGTATAACACATAGAACTTCCTCAGAATAATTCCTAGAGCAGGTCTTTTAAGAAAAACATCCAATCTTGATTTAAAAAGTGTCAGTGATTGAGAATCCACCACTACTCTTGGTAAATTATTCCAATGATTAATTACTCTCATTGTTAAGAATTTATGCTTTATTTCCACTCTGAATTTATATAGCTTTGACTTCCAGCTATTGGATGGTGTTATAGCTTTCTCTGCTAGACTGAAGTGCCCACAATTAAATACTTTTCCCTTGTAGATTCTAATAAACTGTAATCAAGTCACCCTTAATTTTCTCTTTGTTATTTCATGTAAGAATGTTAATTACACAATTCAGTAATTTTAAAAAGTCATCTTTGTTAAAGTATATTTTTTCTCTAAAAAGTGGCATAGGTATTTAGTTCCCGATTATTATAGACATAGACAATGTATTCTAACATTAGTATGTTGCAACATTTCAAAAGACGCATTTATACAAACTGCATTTCAACTAGCTGCTTCTTTTTCTTTTTCCTGGAGATTCTGAATGGAATCTCATGTTACTAAAAAATATAGGGAAGAAAACTAAGTGGTTCATAGCTAAGGTATAATGAAACTTGTTAGCAAACACTTTTTTTACACAAACCTTACAGCATAATGTGCTTGTACATATCATAAATAGAAAGCACCGGTACATGGATATAGTGGATAAAGTCTCATATAAGAAGGTACAATGTCAAATGGAAGCAATAAAAAGAAAACTTACATTCTTTCTAGCAACAAACGTGGATGAGGAGCAGTGTACCTATGAGGTCACAAAGCTTTAGATTGACTCTGCTGGAACACAAAGAATATCAAGAGACAGTATGTGGAGAAGTTGAACAAAATAGAGCTAAAGATTCCTCATACTAAATACTTTCTTCAATCTCAGCCATTTCTTTCAGTAACCTCTTTGCTCCCTCTATAATGGCTAGAGGTTCTGCTGTCTGATCATATAGTAGCTCTCACAAGTTTTTTAGGCCTCTGATAGGACAGTCACTCCCCAAATAGAGTTTCTTGGAAAATCTCTGTAATGCTGAAGGGCGGGGGGGTGTCTGGATTCCCTCCCTTTCTCCCTCCACCTCCTGTCACCAGAACTTTCAAATCTGTGACAACTTACTGAAGAGCTGAATAAACGAGCATTTGTTAGAGGGCAAGAAGTGTAGTATCTCTATGATTTGCTTTATCCAGCTTTGCCTGAACCCCTTAGATCTGTAAGCTTCATTTGATCAGATTTTCTCATAAGATTTCCATTTCTTCCTTGTTTGCAGGGCTGGTGGTACATTAAAAAAGGCTTTTCATATTATATTTAAGTACTTCCACTTGTAGTCCTATACATAAAGGACATCGTCTGCATAGTGCTGAACACATTGCCAGGCTAAGACCACTATATCTACCTGTAAGTAATACTGATTATTACTTATTACTAAGATCATATTCTCCATGAGAGAAACAGATATTTGCACAAAAGCCCTTCAGGAAGTGATCTCAGTGATCTGGGACCAGTATAAATAAATAAGTATAAGCCAATGCATCCACCATTTGGTCATCTGATAAAATATTATTAAATTAATCAACAATCACATACTTTATGAAACAGTGTGCAACAAACTGGAGAAAGACTCCCACTAGTTTGGGTCAGGCCCAATATGCACAAATTTGTTCAAGGTTCTGATCATGGCGAACACAAACACTGGGCTTAAAACAATGGTTAGGTTTGGGGGTTTTAAATATGTTTTAGTTTAATGTGTTTCAAAATGTTTTGTTCTTAGTTTTAGTATAGCGTTTAAAATTGCTGCTCGTGCTATCTTGTAAGACTCAACGTAACTAAAATTTGTCAGTTGTTTATTCATTTCTATATATTATAGATAACCTCAATAATTTCTTGCTACAATGCAGATACCACTCATAAAGAACTTTTAGTTACACATGTTTAGTGAGAGAGGTTATTGGTATCAACCATCAGCCATATATAAAAGACATTTACATATACAGAACTACAATATGTATCCTTACTGTATGATTCTCTTCTTTAGTTGTAATTCTCTTCATTAATGTAGAACTTTGCTGAAGCAAGGTTCCTAGTCATGCTGTGAGAGACACTACATAGCAATAGGGCGTTATATTTTACAAGGAGTTGACAGACCTAAGACAAATATATCACCAGTGAACAAAATGGATTCTGAAGCGTCCCCCATATACTGCAGCTGTTATGCTGCTTGAATCCCAGAGGTAGTGCATAGGAATATGAAATCTGGCTGTTTAAAAACTTCTTTCACAGAAGTAAGAGCTCTTCTTTGTGCTGTTTTCGTACCCACTCTTAGGCCTGGGTCCTGATCCAAAGCTCATTTAAGTCCGTAGAAAGACTCCCACTGACTTTAGCGGGCAGTGGAGCTGACTCATTGTGTTTAGTATAAGATCTAGTGAATTTGACAAACTTCTGATATTATTTTCACCTCTGTCTATAGCAATATATAAGGCTGTTCAGCTCACCAAAAAAAAGCTTCTCTTTTTATTCAAATTGTATCTGTGACTTTTTTTTTTTTTTTTTTTTTTTTTTTTTTTTGCTGATTACCTTCTGATTAGGAAAGCACCAGAACATACTCCTTTGCAACAGGTTTATATTTGGAAACTGAAGGTAAGAGTACATATTTTTTTGGATATTGCTAAGATGTGATCATATGATAGATTTGTATATAATATTCTTAAGACATCAGTACAGAATTATTTCATGCAATTTTTCCAAGTATTTGGTTACATAAAATACACACTTTGATAAGATACCGTCAAATAGCTAAGGGGAAGTTTTGACCTCCCATTGAACTCTCTGGCCTAGATGATCTGTTCTGGTCAGCAAAGGTCTGATGGGAGTTGAGTCCAAAGGTGGCTTTGCATCCCCCAGTCCTGGGACCAACTGAAGTCCAAGTTCAGCCCCACTGCAATTTACAGTGGTCCTAAAGTGCACTCAGCTGCCCAGATCCCAAGTAAATACCAGGGACAACAAATGATAAACACAGACAGGAGTGAAGGTCACAGGGTCAAAATCAGGGAACCAGAAGGGGACACCAAGCAGAAAACCTCAGCCGGCGCCCACTGTTCTTCAAAGGCATCCAGGGAGCCAGTGGTGGTGGCCCAAAGGAACTCTGCCTGGATATGTGACCTAAGGAAGGAGCAGAAATAGGCCCCACAGTTGCAGAGAACCTCCCCATCCAACATCCTTCTCCTGGTATGATGGACGGCCACTTTCGCCAACGTGAGAAGGAGGTTGATGAGGAGGTCTCGTGACTTCATGGGGCAATGGATGGGGTGTGCAAATATCAGGAGGTGTGGGGAGAAATTCAGCCAGAACCAAAGAAGAAGGTTCTGAAGAAGCCGAGAAAGGGGCTGCAACCTGGTACACTCAAGGTAGATGTGTGCCAGCGTCTCCCTCTCACTGCAAAAGGGGCAAGTGTTGGGGAGGGGGGTGAACTGTGCCAGGTACTCACCCATGCTCATAGCTCCCTGAAGGAGCTGCCAACTAAGATCCCTGGTGGGCCAGGGGGTCAGGATGGAATACAGACTGGCCCACCGCACCTCCCCACCTTCCATGGGTGGTAGAAGATCCCACTACTTGGTGTTGGGGTGGGACACGAGGGTGAGGAAATGAAGGGCATGGAGCACAAGCACATACAGTTGTTTCCTACTCATAGTTCACAAATGGACCAGTTGCAGGCCATACAGCCAGCTCAGGTGATGTGGAGGTGGCCAGGGGGCTCAGAGAGCAGGGCCCAATGGTGAGGTCGGGAGGACAGGGGTGAGGGATGGGTGAGGAGCACTCTCCTGCAAGACCAGCTTGAAGAAGGCCTAAGAGGCGGGCTGTAAGCCTGCCCTCACCTCCTGGAGTATATGCTGGGGGACACAAGCAGTGGAGAGCCTTATGCACTGGCTGAGCACCCGAGGGTCCTCTAGTCGTAGTCCAAGAGATCTCTGATCCTGGTGGTATCTGCCAGGACCAATCTCCGAGACACTGAAAGGAGTCTCTGCTACCTACCCACCAAGCTGAGGGTTGTGTAGCAGGGGCTCCATGAGGAAATCTTCCTCCTTGGTGGCTGCCATGGACTGGTCACCAAGACCACCTTCCAGGCCTGGAGATGGTTCTGATAGAAGACTGGCAGCTTGGATAGTTCTCGCAGAAGACCCCTCGGATGGAGGTAAAAGAGCTGCTGGTCGTAACAGAGCCGTCAGAGGTGTAGGAGGAAGGCGTGTGCCATGTGTTGAGTTGGGGTGGGGGAAAGGCCAAGTGATGATGTCACTCTCTTATACTTTCTTCCAGTTTGCTGGAAAGATCTTTGCTGTGACATGGGTGTCAGTCAGCCCCGATTGGCCAAGCAGTCTCCATTGCATATGTGCCTTCTCTAAGGAGTCTCTGGGATAGTGGATGAGCCACTAACGACATCTGGCTATTGATGGCTACTCCTTTATTGTGACTGAAAGGCTCATTGTGGGTGTTTCCAACCTCACAACATATTTGAGTAACACATATAGCAATACTTCATAACATCACATATAATGACAGCACATAAAATCCAACAGGATATTAATGTTCAATGGATCAAGACTTTTAAAATGATACCTCACAAGGTATACTTTGTACAAAACATATCATAATTATAAGACAGTAGTTAATATGGGGGTTCCAGGGTGCTACTTTGACGTACAGAGTGGGACAACCAAAACCCCACTGCATTTCAGTAAGGGGACAATCCTGATTTTCTTACATCCTGATTTTCTTGATTAGGAATCCATATCTTGCAAATCTGGGGCCGAATTCTTCATTGACCTCGCTGATCTCAATTACTTAGCTATATCCCTTTCTCCCTGGCCTAATCTAACCTCCTTATGGTCAGGATCATAGGTGTCAAATCCGTGGGTGCTCTGGAGCTGGAGCACCCACAGAAAAGATACCACCCACCAGCCACCCCACCAATCAGCTCCTCCCACTCCCACCTGTGCCTCCTGCCTGCTGCCAATCAGCTGTTATGGCGGCGGCTGGGAGGCACTGGGGGGGGAGGGAGGGAGGGAGAGGAGCAGGTGCAGGAAGAGATGGAGCGAGGACAGGACACACTCGGGAAGGAGGGCAGAATGGGGGTGGAAAGAGGAGGGGTGGTGTGGAGCCTCCGGGGAGGGGGAGGAGTTGGGGCAGGGCCTGGGAGCAGAGCGGGGGTGAAACACCCCCAGGGAAAGCAGAAAGTCAGTGCCTCTGATCAGGCTTACATTTGGGCCTGTTATTTCCCTGTAGATGAGCAGTTATTTCACTGAGGTTTGGTTAAAGAATTCTCCCCAATTCTCACCTCAGTCTCCATAGAAATGTCTAGCTAAGGTATTTAGCTGACTGCCAAGGATTTAACTTTGTAGACACACAGCTATATTAAAACCTCCAGGTGAACAGAGCTTCTCCCCAGCTCCTCCAACTAGAGCAGCATTCCTCTCCTCTAACGGGACAACAGCTAGCAGGAGAAATTTAGGGGCAGGACCTGAGAGTCCATGCTCATATTACTAATGCTACCTAAATTGTTGTATTCAGAGAATCCCAGTGGGAGATACCTCACAAATAAAAGATAGCATGGATGGACAGACTTCCTGCCAGCAGTTAGGATCTCTCTGCTGTCTCCTTTGCTTGGGCTATGGTGGCCTTAAACCACATTGCTGGTCCCCTGATGTAACATGCAGGATTGCCTTCTTTCTGGAACTATGCAGGAGAGGAGCTGTGACTTGTCAGCTGACATACCACTCCTCTTGGTAACTGCAGAGGTACAAAAGCCCCTTCTCCCACACATTTGCTTTGTGCCAGTTCTGCACTGAATCCCTTGGGAGGTATGCAGCAGAAGCGCTGAGTGGGTGTCCAAACCCAATTGGTTGCCGAGATGGGCCAAACAACCAAGTTCAGAGCTACAGCCAAACTTTTCCAAAGATCAAAGGGGTTTAGATGTCTAGTTTGTACTCTAGTTATCTATCTAGATGGCTCTTATCAACATAATATTGGCACACTCTATAATTATTGGTGGATTTAATCCTCACACCGTCCCTGTGAGAGAATGGGATACTATTCCCTTTTTATAAATGGATTACTGAGGCACAAGGGAAGATCAACTGACTTGTCCAAGGACCCACAGGAATTCTGTGGCTGAATCAGGAATAGAACTCCTGCCTCCCATTCCATTGCCACAGCCACTTTCCTACCTTATGCATTACACATGAATAATATGTGAAAAAGGGACATTCTCCATTCACCCAAAACCACTATATATCTGGAAGGTATAACTCTAACTCGCACCTTGTTTTCATCAGTTCAAGAAATCCATCTCCACGCTTGCTGCTATAATGACTTCCAGAAAGATCAAAGAATGATCAAATCATAACTATAAAAAGATTTTGGCATTTTTCGCTTTTATCCATTGTTAAAATAATATAGAGTATGACGCACATGGGAGCAATTACTGTCAACTTCCAGCAAGATTTAAATTCTACACACTTTCTTCCGGGGGGAGCAGATTCCTTAGCATGTAACCCCTGATAGGGTTGCTGTTGCGACAGCTGTTCACTCTTCCCCTGCATTACATGAATCAAGCATCCTCTGTGACCATGTAATCAATTAGAACAGAATAGAATATTTCAGCTCTCTCTACCGTTCCTTGTCATGAGTGACATCTTGCACTTTAGACCTCAATTTACCAATGTCCTAAACACACCTGATGTCACCTCGCTTTTATTATTGGATATTATCTATAGCAAAAAACACAGAATCATGAAACTGATAGAACAGAAAATTGTTATGCTACAGAAATTAAGCCCACATCATTTTGAGGCTCCTGATTTATATGTTTTCATTTTGAGTACCTGCCCTGCATTGTATGACCTTGGCAGTTTGACAGGTGCAGTATGATTTTAATTAATCTCTTGAATTTTAACATTCAAAGTTAAAACCACAAACTCTGTTCCCAGAATTATTATATCTGCCAATAGACTGGAGAGTGTTCCCTTGTTCCTCAAGCCACTTGTCTGAATAAGAGATAAAAAGAAATTAAAATATAGAGACAATCTAAAAGCTTTGCTCAAGTAAAGGGTCACTAATCTACCTTTCTAGCAGCAATTGATACAAAAGGAATAACTTTACTGAAACAAGTATCTCAGATGGGACTCCTTGCAGAAGGTTAAAAACGAAGATCAAGAGTACCATTAGCACTGTTTGGATAGGCAGTCAAGTAGCAGTTAGAAGTAATCTCCTTCCCTCTTTGAAATGTGCCAGTTCCCCATAACCAACCTTTCCTTTCATTCACATAAAATTCACATCTGTTTCATGTCACCTTTCCTTCCAGATAGCTGCCCTGCACCTCACCCCCATCTCAATAGCTGGTGCCACTTCCGTTTTTTCCTCTCTGCACACCACCGCATCACTCCTGTTCCTTTGTTAACTGCTTACCCTCCCTTCTTCTTCAATGGCTTTCCCAGTCTTCCATTCTGTCCATAGATGGTAGCCTCTCCTACAGCCCACTGCATCAGCAGCAGATGCCTTGCAAAGAACCCAAGCCAGCTTTTCTCTATGCTCTCCTGCTTCAAAGCAATCAATTCTGGAAGGGGAGTGATAGGGGCCAGGAAACTTTCTACATGAACTCTTCCTCTGTTTTTCCCCTTCCCATCTCTCCAGCATAGGTGAATCAAAGTGACTGTGATGGGTGGCTCCTGAAGACTGACTTTGGTCTGATATTTTTCTGCTAAGCAAAGAGTAAATTTGTCCATGGTATGAATGTTCCAGATCTACTGAATCCATTCATCAATAGCAGGTAGCACTTCTTCCTGTTTATCTTGTTCATTGTTCCAAAATACAATCTTATGCCTACTTCAGCTAATCATAAAATAGTGCCATGAAAGGAAAAGAATCTGCTCAGACCTCAAAATTATTCAAGGTGTTTTCCAATGTTGGCCCACTAGAGGGCACCAAAGCATTTTACAAAGAGCTTCCTTATTCTGTTACTGTTGCTTCATTACTAAATTCTCTCAACAAATGCTAAAAGTTTGAAAGAGTTAAATCCTTTTTTTGTTTGGTTTATGTGATTGTTTGGTCATTTTTTGAAATTAGAAGTAATTTTTTAGGATATTTAAGGCTATTTTTCACATGCAGAGATTATACCTTAACAAGTAACATTTCCTGCATAAATTTTGTGGCATTCCCATTTTTCATAATTGATGATAATCAATATATCAGTTGTGGTGGATGGATGGTAAAGTGCTACCTAGCAGCAGCCAATTAGCACACTCTGTTGAGGAAAACTTGCTTTTAATTGAGCAGTGGTACATATTCAACAGTGTGTCTCCACCACAGCAGTATTGGCTCACAGATCAGCTTGCATCATCCATATGCTATGAGGATATGTTATCTCAGCTTTTAGTTTAATAGAATAGGGAGTTTGAACAACATTAATGAGACATTTTGAAGTCTGTGTCCTAGAATAGAAGCCCTGTTTAAAGCACATTATTTTAGGGCATTATGCTGTTTGTAGAAGACTCTTTTGTATAATTCTATTCTAAAATAATATGAAATACTTTAATATTATGTCTCATGAAAAGTACAGCTAATGGTCATCCACACACGAATGAAATAAGTAGGGTGAGGGGTAGAATACAAGATCAAGATTTCATGTTTAGTATAATCACTGAAATCATAAAAGATTTCTAACCGAGGACTGTGTGTATGACTTTTTATGAAATGTTTTGGGCTGTTCTCCTGGAAATGAGCTTTCCTAGATTTCTTTGGGGACACTAAAGTAGCAGACAGAACAAAGAGGCACAACATGGTTTAAAGTCAGGAAAGAAGCAAAGAGAGGCAGCATTATGCCCTAGCATCTGTTCATTCTTTATACTGAGATGGTAATACCTATTCCTCAGAATGGTTACAACAGTGGAATTCAAATTGGCCGAGGAGGGCAACAGATGCCCAACAATCTTTGGGTTGAGGAGGATACTGCCTTTGCAACTGAGTTTTATAGGGCACGTCAAGACCTCCTAATGAGAAGATCTCAAGCAAGCTTTGATTTTTAACTCTCTGTGAATGTGAATGCGAAAGAGAAAGATGAAAAAACTTAAATTAGAAAATTTGGGTAGCTGATCTGCAGAGTTTCATCAGCAAATAGTTCAAAGGGATAAATGCTAAGGAAGTGATAATAGGATTATACCAAATTTAACTGGCAGTACAGTACAATGGAAAACACAGGAAACAGCAACCCGTCAATCATACAATTGGTACTATAAGGAAGAAGCCTCATTTACAAGTCCTGGAAATACCACACAGTAGCTTCCATACATATAACTCTAGCAATCAGCCCAGAAGTGAAAGATTTTATTATACTTGCACAAAGATATTGGCAGCCGCTAGAACCAGCGGAAGCTGGAATACAGATAGGAAAGTATAGAAAGGGATTGGAAAATGACTTGCAGTGCAGACTGTGAGGAGAGAGACTAACCCACAAAACTGAGGTATGCCACAGGCTGGGGGGACTCTCCTGTTGCTCCACCTTGTATGGAATTGCAGTTTAACTGCTGCTGACTCACTGAGACAAGGTCGGTGAGGTAATGTCTACTATTGGACCATCTTCTGTTGTGAGAAGGACAAGCTTTTGAGCTACACAGAGCTCTTCTTCAGGTCTGAGAAAGGTCCTGGGACCAACACGGCTACAACGGCACTGCTGACTCATTGAGGCTCTCAAAGCTCATTCAGTTGCTCCCTCTGAATGCAAAGGAAGTAGGACTAACCCTCTGTTAGAGGGAGTTAGGCCCTAAGAGCAGCTAGGCCTAGGCTTATGCTGTTATCCTGGGATTCCTTTTCTGCTAATAGAGACCCCAGGAGAGGTGACATTTTTACTCTACTGTGTGTCAGTAATTATTATTTTGAGCTGGGTGGGCACTCTGCAAATTTACAAAGTAAATTACCATAAGAATGACCATACTGGGTCAGACCAAAGGTCCATCTAGCCCAGTATCCTGTCTTCCGACAGTGGCCAATGCCAGGTGCTTCAGAGGGAATGAACAGAACAGGTAATTATCAAGTGATCCATCCGCTGTCACCCATTCCCAGCTTCTGGAGCTCAAGAAGAAATGCTCACCTGACTAGAATATGACTACATATAAAAACACCTGTAGTATATACCACGTCTAATAGTGCTTTGTATATAGTATGTATTCTGCTTTATGTGTGCATGCCTGTTAGAGCTGGAATGTTAGTTTCAGTGAAACATGCCATTGGAAATGCAACTACAGGAAATACAGTCTCCTTATGGAGCTGTGATTCCCCCACTGGGACAAGCATCCCACACTGGCACCAGAATGGAAATCTTGCAAGGTAAGAGTACCTGTGCTCACTGTACTGTGCGGAAAGATACCGACTAAGGGAACTGGCACTGACCATGCCCCTTTTGGAAGACTGTACACACTAACACTGCAGAATAGGAATGAGAAACGCATTCTACCCACCCCCAGCCTTGAGAGGAGAAAAGGATAACTAGCATCTTTGATGTAACATGTATGTCTTTGGTGTAACATGGTGTAAAGAGGAATGGATGTAATGTGCAACCCTTTGATCCCATGTGCTGTACAGCAAATGAGATGATTGACTTCTGCATACATATGGTACCTCTTACACTGCATTTCTCTTGCTGAACAAGCTTTACCAGTTTTGTCTTGTCACTCAATCACTTCTTGGCACTTTTTTACTTTTCCCTTTATATAGCCTTTAAGGAGGAAAATGTACAAATAAAAATACCCATACAACAGATGCAGAAATGCACCCTGGAACAAATGCTTTAAGACTCTTCAAGACTCTTTTGCTCATAAAGCTCATGTGCACAATATTGGCACAACTTACTGTAGCCATGTGGAAGCCTGTGAGACGTACATTGCAGTTATCAACATTTCATGTCATTTTTTTAATCACGTTAAAATCACTTTTTTAAGCCTGGCTCAGCACTAACATTAAGAGTATGAAGTTTCTTTGATGACATACTAAAACTAAAACTAAGGATATTTTTTGAGCCTGTCTAGAGCAGGACAAGCAAAGGTGAAAAGAAGACACTGCAGAAACACAAGACCTTCTAGAAAAGGAATGAGATCTGTGCTTGAGAAGCAAAAACCTGAACAAAAACCCAGTTGTGGGCAATATCACAAAAAGCTCTCTCTTGTATTCAGGATACTGGCCTTTGCTCAGCTCCAACTAGACAGCAGGTTGAAAACAAAGGGAGAATTCCTTTCATATTAGGCAAACTGGCAAGAGGAATTGAGCTCATGGAGAGGAGTTAAATCTGAAATAGCCCCCCAAAAGCAAAAACACTAGTTTCTTCCAGATGAGTATTTCCATTACTTAGCTAGTGGAAACTGTTTCACAGCTAGTAAAAGAATGTACTGTTTTCTACTACTTATGAAGTTATATTGATTGATTGAACATTTCAGAAACCTTGAATTATTGTCATTGAGTGATTTGCAGGGTAAGAAGGACTGGCTAGTGAAACAATATTATTACTAATAACCAGCAGCATTCTTAAACACTGGAAATGTATAAGAGACAACTACAAATCAAGTCCCTACCCCAAAGAGATTAGACTCTTCAGTATAGACACACAGATCACAAGCTGAACTGGGGAAGGCAATCTTAATTCTGGTATTAATTCTTAACTTTTGAGTGCTTGACTTAATGAAGTTATTTTAACAGTTTTATGTGCAATTTCCTAGGTTTTTAAAGAAGCAAACTGAAAATAACACAAATTCCATCATGCGACATCATATTGAAACCCAAATAGGTCATCAGCAGAGTTGCAACCTTAGATCCACTGCATGGTCATCTGTCATTTGAGCTAATGGAGTAACTGATGATAGGGTGTCATCCTCTATATGGACCAACACTACAGGGGGATGAGACACACACTTTGCCAATGGGTTTCATAGATATTTGCTGATAGCAGAGGAATGGTGGAATTCAGGAATACCCTCTCCTAGCTCCTCATCTGATCCCTCTCCCTCTGTAAACTGTTCCCAGTGCTACATTCCCTTTCAGGGTTCCTCGTCCAATCTTTCTCCTTACCCACTCCTCCTTTGCTCCTCATCCTAGTCTCTTTTTATATCTGTCTCCTCTCTTCCCTGTCCTTGTTTTCCAAAACACAATGGCTTCTAATCTCATCTAGTCCCAGTTACCCCACCTCCACACAGTTCTTTGTATGATCACAGTGTTTCCTCTCAGCAACTGTCCCCCCTGTTTCTCTTACCAGTTCCCAGATCTAGTCTCCCCTCTGGCTCCCATATAATCTGACATAGCATATCATGCACTACTACTATGGACATTACTAGAAAAGATAGGATGCCCACCAACCTTGTTTAGTCTTATATGTTCATTCCACGATAATATGAGAACAACTGTCCAGTTTGACGGGTCCACTTCGGACAGCTTTGAGATGAAAAGCGGAGTGAAGCAAAGATGTGTTCTTGCCCCAACACTCTTTGGAATTTCCTTTTGGGTACTCCTGAATTGCGTGTTTAAGGACATGAAAGATGGAGTGCATCTCCACACAAGATGGGATGAGAAACTCTTCAACCTGTCCCAATTTAAATCAAAGACTAAAGTAAAAAAGGTGCTAATCAGGGAACTTCTATTAGCTGCTGATGCTGCCCTCATAGCCCACAATGAACATCTACAACAATAACTCATGGACTGCCTTTCAAGTAGCTGTCAGGCATTTGCTCTCACCATCCACATCAAGAAAATGGTTGTATTAGGACAGGGGGTTCCACAAGATCCTTCAATCACCTTAAATGCAAACCAGCTAGAAGTAGTCCAAAAGTTCAGCCACTTAGGTTCTACAGTGACCACCAACCTCTCACTGGATGAAGAACTAAATGTTCACATTGGAAAAGCTGCCACTGCCTTTAGCAACCTAACTAAAAGAGCATGGAACAACTCAAAGCTTACCATCAAGACCAAAATGCTAGTGTACAAAGCCTGTGTCCTCAGCACTCTCATGTATGGTGGGGAAAGATGGACAACTTATGCTCATCAGGAGAAATGGTTAAAAAGTTTCCAGCTATGCTGTTTATGCCACATACTCAATACCAAATGGCAGGATAAAGTCACCAACGCAGAGGTTCTTTAAAGGGCAAATTTACCAAGTGACAACCCTGCTCAAGCAAAGACAACTGTGCTCTTCCATCTGAAGAGATTGGAAGATGGATGTATACCCAAGGACATGCTATATGGGGAGCTATCAAAGGGAACAAGAACAACCGAAAATCCCAAGCTTCGCTATAAAGATACATGCCAGTGAAATACAAAGGAATTTGGAATTGATCCTGATGGATGGGAAACCTTGGCAAGTGATCGTAACAAGTGACACCATCGTCTCCATCAGGACATCAAAGTCCATGACAGAAGCTGGCTCCTACAATTTAAAGAGAAAAGAGATTGTAGGAAGCAAGCAGCTCCCAAACAAGATACATACATTTGCAACAACAGCCAAAGATCATGCAAATCTTCAGATTGGACTATTCAGTCACATGAGACATTGCAAATCATCTACCTCATAGGCTGTGATTCCCACCATCTCTTGCAGACCACGATTGACATGTCATAAAATACATGAAAAGCAGCTCTAAAAACAGCAACATTTATTAATTATTAAATTAGTTAGCTGTTGTCAAAATGCAATGCATCTGCACTGCTGTTGATTATGTGGCTCTCCCACTGCTGATTGGTTGTTTCACTGGACCCCCATGGAAAGGTTTGTCATGGAGCTACTCCATTAACCTGTCTTCCAAATAATGCATGGTTAGCCTCTCCCCTCTGACTGTGCTACTTCAGTCATAGCTGTGAGAGATACCTCTAGCCTGCCTACCTGGGTTTCTATTGCCCTCCTGGTCTTACTTTTCTGATTTCCTGCTTAATTTCCTGAGAGCTTGTCTAATGCTATGACTCAGTTTTCCAAAGCAACTTCAGAAATTCTTCACTTTCTGCAGCAATGTTACACAAAGAGAAAGTTTTCTCCTCTTTCTCCAGCAATGAAATTACTCTTCTACCACAAACAAGCTCTCCGTCCGACAGTGACATTTGCTGCCAGTATGTTATTAGTAAAGGGCTGTATAAAAATAAAGCAGCTCTGCAGTTAACAGCCCTGCAAGTACCAATTATTTAGCTATAAACAATATTATACTCAACATGAGTTGCTCATGGATGCTGACTCTCCTGGTCAGTATTAAAGAGCCAAAGCTATGCCACATGACTATGAGAGATGTGACCTCATCTCCTTGTAAGATGCTTACATTTTAGCTCCTCCGGGCTAAAGTAGATGGCAAACACAGATATTTGCATGGGTATATAGAAAATAAAGAACTAAAGATAGGTCCAAACCAAAACTCCAGAACCGACCATCCCTTAAGTCTGTACAAGTTCAAAACTTCACATTAGTAACTGCCATGGAGCAAACACTCACCACAGAACTGAATACCCCCAAACTCTGGGAAAGTTTGACTGTGGATCCATTTCTGAACTTCGCTAGTTAAGGCTACCTCTGTGGGAGGGGAAAAACCCCACACCCAACAACACTACACAGCAACTTCAATTGGTAGCTGGAGATTCTCTTTTTAAAATGCCACATGCAGCAACAAGGAGATGGCTTCTTTATTCAGGGTAAGAGGAGACATGTAATTTCGTTGTCCTTAGTCAACTATTTCTGGTGCAAGTAGGGATGTGTTAGATGCCCCAAAATTAATTCAGATCACAGCAAACACAAAGGTGCTTGTTGAGAGTGGAAAAGGAACATTTTTCACTAGCAAATTTTAATACAAATGGACTTGTCTTCTGATGCAACAGCCTCCTGACTGGGTCAGGATACTGATGGGGCATGCAGCAGTAGCATGTTATACATCACATGTAGGCATCAGCGTATGAAAACTAATACCTGCTGCAGGACTAAAGCTATTAAAAGAATGTGTTTTCTGTGTTCCAGAACTGTTTTCCCCAGTGTGTTGGTGCATGGAACATTGCAGACTGACAACCCTGGAAACTAACATCTTCTTTGCACAGAAGAAGGACAGCACTGAACCTGGCTAGATAAGCTTCTGCCACTGTCTCATCAATATTAGGAGCACACCATCTCTAGAAGGGAGGCTTTTTTCTCCAGTGCTTAACATCTATCCTGACGTTGACAACAAGGGTGCCAAATAATGGTGTTTGTCCTGTGGAACCTTGCCGACTAGGGAGCTGGAGTAAGACCAGAGATGTATTTGGCACTGGGCTAGGAGAGTAACCACTTTTTGTCTCTACCTGGTCTGCTGTCAAATCGCTCAACTCACAGTGAAGGGTTCTGTATCTCAGTATCCTTGAGCAGTCCAGTTGGCTGCTTTAAGTGTTCTGCATCCAAAAATGTGGAGGAGAGCTGTGCTGCATAGTCTGGAAAGTACCATTTTCACTAAGCTTATAGAGTCAAAAATAATAAACTGGCCTAGGATTACAAAGTAACACGGCATTATTAATTCTTGAGGTATGTAGCTGCAAGAAGTGAGATATGTGTCAAACAACAGCGAAATCATCACTAAAATTTGACATGAGAGCTAAATAGCGGAGGCGTTAACAATAGCCAGTTTTAAATTGCTGACTTAGATCCCTTGGATAAGAACATGCACATGATTAGCACAAAAATCTAGCCAGTGGCTGATGTTATCTCAGCATTTTTCAAATGCTTTGACTAGAACCTTGTCAAAATAAATGGTGGATTTGTGCTCTATGTGCTTATATGGGAAGGTTGATCCACAGTGATACTATTACAGTGTTGTAAAGCATAAAATCTAGTTAATGGTTCCTGCCAAACCATGAATCAGTTGAAAAATAATGGCCTGAAGTATGTTCTTTTTTCCATTCTCTAATATTTCTTCACAGCACACTCCAAACAATTGCTCATAATTAAACTGATTGGAGGAGCAGACACTGGCAGGAAATACACTGTTGGCAGTGATTCTACAGCACTTCATTGTACTAGATTTAGAACAATTACATCAGTTCCTTCCATTTCACAAAGGAAGAATGCAACAGCAACAGATAAAACAGCAAAGAAAAATCAGGGCTTTTAAATGGAGAGTTATATATTTTTAAACGACCAAAGGAAGTGCATCTATGGTAAAATGGTAGCAATTGCCATCTCACCTCACTTTCTTCATGGATGCGTTCTTGCACTACTGATTATGAACCATCACCTGCATTATTAGGAAGGCATGCAAAGAACAGCCTTTAGGAAGTAAAGATAAATGTGCCAAATACCACACGGCAAGCTTGCAAAGGTGCTGAGTGAAACTAAAACTCCATGTTTCTGTTGAACACACATGAATTCTTCCACATCGAGGATGGGAGTTATGTACATGTATGCCACAGCAGAATATGCGCCCTTATTCCTTCCCAGCTTATGTCATGAAGCAAACTGTTCTAAAGAAAGCTAGGCCAAGCTTTGTATTTGAATGGTTCACCTGGAAGTCAATGGAAGTTGAGGATGCATACTGCAGAGTCTAGAGAGCTAACTACTCAAAGGGGCCTCAGCTTTTGCAGGCATCTGTGCACATGCCACTTTGTTTTTGCAACTCCCCTTCTGTACATACTATTTTTGCACTCTGTCCTGTTGTCCACATAAAGTAGTCAAATTTACATAGAATATCAGGGTTGGAAGGGACCTCAGGAGGTCATCTAGTCCAACCCCCTGCTTAAAGCAGGCCCAATCCCCAACTAAATCACTAAATGGCCCCCTCAAGGATTGACTCACAACGCTGGGTTTAGCAGGCCAATGCTCAAACCACTGAGTTATCCCTCCCCCTATAAGCCAAACCCATTTACTGTGCTACCCTCTCTGCTGCAAGCACAAACAATAGTACTCAAATATTTTTCACACACAAATAGAGCTCACATTGTGACAATGTGGCCTGTTACACAAGTCAATCCAGCCATCACATCAGCAGCTGCTGAGGGTCGTACACAGAGAGTTGAATGGATACAATTCTTCTCCATAAGGTCGATTTGGAGAGGCCACTTGGGGCATGCATACCCTCAGCGTGACGTGGGGCTCAGCTTGGAATCACTATGGGCTATCAACTAGGCAGTGTTGGATATGAGTGGGGATTTAGGAGCAGGCAGAAGAGGGGTTAGAGGATCATCCCTGTGCCCATCCTCTGGTCTTTCTAGGCTGGAGTAAGGGTCAGGGAGTAACACTGCTTCCACTGTGTGACCTGAAGGAGGAGTCCCTCTGCAGTCCCCCAGCACTCATCCCTGTTATGCAGGGTAGTGCTGGGCAGAGGATACAGGCTTTGAGCAGAAAGTCACTAAAACCAGAAGCACAAGTTCCACTATCCATGGAAACAACTGCAACTAACCATAGAGTCTCATTATATAGGAGTGTATCATACGCGGACACTGCCATCTCATGAACAAGGTATGTCTATCCTGCAGTTAAAAAACCTGCCGCTGGCCCAGGTCAGCTGACTCACGTTTGCAGGGCTCAAGCTAATGGGCTGTTTAATTGCAGTGTAGACACACAGACTTGAACTGGAGCTTGAGCTCAGGGACCCCACGAGAGGGGAGGATCCCTGAGCCCAAATATCTACACTGCAGTTAAACAGCACCTTAGCTGGAGAGCTGTGAACCCAAGTCAGCTGATCCAGGCCAGCTGTGGTTCTTTAATTGCAGAGTAGTCATACCCAGCGAGGCATAAAACTTCCCAGAGATGTCTGGCTTGCAGTGGAACAGTGACCATGGATATCCCCTCCAAAAGAGCTCAGTATGTGCTCTCTTCTATGGCAGTCAGCTTTAGTCTCCAGCCCAGAGGGAGAAAGGTCATGACCTCAACCTACTTATCCCTTTTGCCCTGGCTTGCACTCTGAGCATAGGGACGGCAGTTGTGGCCAGTCCTTGCATGGAGGCCAGCCATAATCTGACTCCCAGTTACATTTACAGCCAGTGAAACTAGCTTTCTCTCACACATGTTCAGAGATGTCACACTTTCCATGAGTGGTTGTGAATATAGCTTTGAAGTGGTTCTCACAAGAATGGAGCTATCTGTTTTGTGTAGGCGTGCATAAGGAAGGCAGGGCTGATTCATACATATACACAGATCTATACCAGTACAGTCAATACACATGAGGATCTTGTTCAAGAATCCAGAGCATACTTTGATGAGGTAGCTTGGCCCTGTAAATAGGAAACCATGATTGTAGTCCCAGTTCTGCTGTGTGATATTGGGCAAGTCACTTCACCTCTGTTTGCCCTTAATCTATCTGTTTATGTTGTAATCTCTTGGGGTGCAGGGACTCTGGTTTACTATATCTGTACAGAATTTAGCACTGGATCCCTGATCTCTGTTGGGGCCTCTAGGTGCAGCTGCAGCCAGGGCCGGCTCCAGGCACCAGCCAAGCAAGCTTGTGCTTGGGGCGACAGATTCTAAGGGGTGGCATTCCGTCCAATCCTAGGGTGGCACGGCCACCCTTTTTTTTTTGGTTTGCCGTTCCGGCCACCATGTAGGGGGCGGCGGCGCGGAGGAGGGGAGCACCCTGCTGGGAGTGGGCTGCGTGCTCCGTCTGCCCCAGCCGGTGCCAGGTCTGCAGCAAGCCCGGCAGCCCACATCCTTCCCTCCCCGCCGACCTTCAATTCACCTGCAGGCGGGAGCGGCGTGGAGCCCTCCCAGCAGGCGGTGTGGCGGAGGGGAAAGTGGCGAGCGCTCTGTCTGAAGGAAGCCCTGGCCGCCCCCCTTCTCTCTCTCCCCCCCGCTAGCCAGGGTGCGCACTCTGCTGACCGGGGCACGTCTGCAGCACAGGGAGTCCCGCTAGCCAGCACAGCCAGGGCAGGCAGCCAAGTAAGTGGCACCGAAAGTTTGCACCCTGGCTCCGGCCACCCTGCACATTTTTGTTTGTTTGTTTTTTGCTTCACCGCTCTGGCCGCCCTGCACGTTTTTTTGCTTGGGGCGGCAAAAAAGCCAGAGCCAGCCCTGGCTGTAGCACAAATGCATAATAATAATCCTCTAGAATAAAGTATCTTCTAGGGATTCTAAAGTTCAGGGTCAAATAAGTATTTACATTGAATTTATCTGATGTAGGTCAGGAGCAACCACTAACATGGCTATTGTCCCTAATGGATTGGTTCCACTCTGGGCAGACTCCATTGCAGGCTGGGCCGGCTCTAGGTTTTTTGCCACCCCAAGCAAAAAAAAAAAAAAACCTCCGAGAGTGCAACTGCAACTCCGAGAGCACCCGGAATGCCGCCCCTGAAATTGTGCCGCTCCAAGCACGTGCTTGGTTTGCTGATGCCTAGAGCTGGTCCTGATTGCAGGTTCCCCAGCTGCGGGAGGGGGGACTAGGCCTTGAGTTGTCTCCACCTCTGGTCTGATGGGAGAGATCGTGAAGCTATGTCAGATGCCTCTCACTTTCCTTGCATGTGCCATGTCATGATGTTGCTTATGCTCCCCTTCCTAATCCTCAAGCCCTGTTCAAAACAGCATTGATAGCATACTGGAATTCCCTCCATGAAGATTCAGTTCAGCCACTGAGCAGCAAAAAGCTCTTCTAAATATAGGAAGCTCTTTATATCTTTTCCCCCCCAAAAAAACCTGATAAATACAGACAACATTCTAAAACCTCCAATTACAAAAAACAACACCCTCCACCAGAAAAATAAAACTAAATAATCCACACTGGAACAAAATAACTGTGTGGAAAACACAAAGGAGAAAACAACAGCTGCTTGTTACCAAAAATTGTAATGGTTTTAAGATACAATGAGTAAAATCTTAGCATCATGATTGGACTTTTTCACTGTGTGCACAATGTCCCCTTGCAGCTGAGTTCTGAGTATAATGCAACACAAATGCCTAATTTCTATTTATAGCTGTACTGGGAAACATTCAGTGTTTTGATTTTTTTTAGAACATTATTAAAACAGGGACATTTCAAGGTTCCAAGCTGAAAGATAAATTTGCATTCATGCTTGTGTTTCCTTTGAGCCTGTAATCCATAGCAGAACCATTTGACATACACGGTGGAGTATATTATTAGTGTAGTTCTTTGTGCATTTGGACTGAAGTTTAACAAACTCAGGTCACGCTGATCTGCTTTCTAGCTGAGGATTTTCCCAAGTAAGAAATGTCAACTTTTTTTTTTAAGACAAGCATAGCTTAATCTAACCTAGTTCACAACACTGCACTGAATTTCCAAAGTGGGACCCAGAAACAAACTTTCCATGTACTTTAGGCTAATGAGAGGTACTTGAACTTTCTTAAATTATTTCTGTCCTACCCAGAGCCAAGATGTATTAGGTGGGGTGAGTACTCTGTGACTAAGAAAGATGTCATCTGTTGTATATATAAATATATATATACCAAGTTTACCACTCATTGCTGTAGCTACAGACTTCAGTTTAGGGGGAAAATGTGTGGGCAGATAGCCATAACCACTTCAGAAGACACGGCCAATGAAAAGTTAGCAATTCAAAAGACAGATTCCTTCACCATTAAAAATGATGAAAACTGAGTGAGATTTGGTACATTAAATGCTTGCTAGAAGCACAAAGAGTCATCAAAGCATTTCTGAGGCAAACCAAGACTGGCCAGGAGGGTACCACATACTGTATTTTCCAGATTTCTGATAATTTGCTGTGTCCCTTTTTTTTATTATCTGCTACCAGCACCAACACAACTGCTTTATATTTGCACATTTGGAAACTGTGTCAGGAAATATTAGCTTAAGGAATGTCCTGGTATCATACAGCCTGAAACTAATGCTAGTTAACTTCTTTACACTGTGATACAATGTCTCTCAGTTAACTAAAGAATCTCCTGATGTTATACCAATTAGAAGAACCACTGTTCAGAGTTTGTTTTACTGCCAGATTAGATCATGCCAAATAATGGCTGTTACAAAATATGGTGTTAGATGTAAGCCTTCCTGTTTTCTTGTTGGCCTGTCTCCCTTCATGAAAGCGAGGAGTGGAGGAAAATCATTCCAGAAAATACATCTACCATCACTTTATAATGCAGAAGGAACCTCCATTTAACGATCTTTCTCCATTCTAATACATTCAATCACTATGCCCCCCACAGAACAGGGAGAGTCAAGAAAAATCAGCTGTGTTTTGTGGTTATGCCTTTACTAGTTTTGTCAGCACTAGTTTAAAAAAAAATCATATTCTGGTTTAGTATTAGTCTCAGTGGTGCCATTTTTAGTAAAACTACAGAAAAACTAAATTGGAAAATATGTTTTAATAAGGCTGATGTTATTTTCTTTTGTGGAATAGTATTTTGCAATTGTGATAAGGCACCTCATGGTGCAAGCAGGGACAGAATAATGTCACTGAGGGCAGCTGGAATTCAGCCTAATTTCTGTGAGCGTAGTGGGTGTGAATAAATTATATCATTATTCTCTCCCTGACATGCATTATTATTAGCCGTGGTGGAATTTGATCTTTTAAATAATTTTGATGGATGAGATCAATGTTTATTTTTAAGCATTTTTAAAATTATTTTCTATTAATTAAAATGTTCACCGTTGGGAAATTATGGGGAGGGGTCCGAAAATTATTTAATAAAAGAAGCTGTTGCGATTCAAAAAGTTAAAACTTTGTAAATCATTAAAACTCAAAATGTCAACATAACATGTCAAAACATATGAAGTAAATAGCCTTAAATCAAATCATACATGTTTTTACTATTCATTTTATAGTCCTTTTTTAACAAGCCTAATTCAAAACTCTAGATTACTAGAGTTTGACTAATAAATTCTCAAGCAGCATTTTTTCTTTGCCTATATGTAAATTGTGACGATCATGCTGGAAATAATTTCTTCATCAGTTTCTGTGTATGAAATTCATGTTTACTGACATTTACTGATTAAAAGCTAATCCTTCCAATCCTACTTATTCCTTAAGTAAATTGCCCCAGCTAAAGGCAGAAATGGTGTTGCAATTTGCGGTTATATATCTTAATCCACATTGTAAAACCTGTGGCAAGAACTGTACCGTTACTTTGAAAATCAGCATCTCAGCAAATTATGTTGTCTCTTATTTGGCTTTAATCCAATTGAATATATATCTATATTTATCAATTTATCCCCGCATCTTATTGCTAACAGCCTTAGACTGATCCACAAAACAAACCGGAAAAACTACAGCCTTCAAAGCATCCAGTCTGACAGGTTCTCTCTAATTCAAGGTTGCTGTCTAAAGTACTGGATAGCCCAGGGTTGTCTACACAACAAAAGCTGTGTATGGGTAGCCAACCCACAAGCCTTGGAGTGGGCTAGCAAACAGAATACATAGCCAAGGTCCATGCTTGGCTTGTACTATCCATGGTAAAACCTGCACTGTGCTGACTTCACTGCTACTGTTACCATGCTAGCTGGATTCAAGCTAGCTTGGATAGGCTAACCTGTGCACAGCTTTTGCTATGTAGCATACCCACAATGTTTAGCATTGTCGTCATTCAGTCCTCTGTCAATCATATATTATTGCAGGTATAAATATTGTGTGATCTGTCTAAGGTATTTTTTCATAGTATTTTTTTTATATGCAAGGTTGGGTGAACGTATTGTACCTAAATTCAAATCTACTCAAAACATTTGTTTGAAAATTCAATTCAAATGTTATTGTGTCGAGGTTGCTTTTATTTATTTTGTAGATTTTATAGCCTTGATGTTTAACAATATTGAAAACAATATTCAGTCCCAGAATTCTGACCGTTAAGATGTTAATTGAACTGGTCAAACCAAGTCAAATAAAATTAGGCAAGACTTTGTTTCTCTTTCCCCCTTCCTGGTACATCTGTTCTGTCTTCTCTTCCTTGTCCCTCCTCTTCTGACCCGTACTTTCTCTGATCCTGTGTGCCAGCAATGGAGCCAGTTCCTGCTTACCCCACCCATACAGACCCTGCCACTACCAGCATAAACCCAGTTGGTACCCTCAAAGCCACAGATTGATTAGGTGACCCATGTTCATGGGTGGCAATAACGGGCCCTCTGTGGTTGTAGGGTGAAAGGGGTCATGAATAACCAAAGGTTTTCAGGGAAAACTACCATGACAGATTTTCAAAAACAACAACAACAACAGGTAGCTGAATGGACTGGGTAAGATGAAAGTTAAATAGTACCTTAGGTAAGAATTTAGGATGTGGGTGTAAAGAGACCCTGCCACCAAGGCCCAATTTCTCCAACTCTAAGAGCCAACATGATATCTATTAAAAAAGCTGTCTTCATGGATAAGTGAAGCAATGAACAGGTGATCATTGGTTCGAATGGAGGTCTTGTGAAATATCTAAACACCAGGTGGAGGTTCCAAGTTGGAGTAGGGTCCCTAACTTTGGGATAGAGGTTGCCCCCAAACCCTTAATAAACCTTGAAGACATAGGGTGAGCAGATATAGAAAATCCTTTACTCAAGGATGAAAAGCTAATATTGCAGCCAAGTGACCCTTAATCAAGGAAACTAATAACCCTGATTTCTTTAGATCCTACAGGTAATCCAGGATGGCTGAGAGCAACAAGGATTCAGACACGAGTTGGTGGAGTTGACACCAATGGCTGAATCTCTTCCATTTTGCAGGTAAGTAAGTGGGATTGACTCCCTTCTACTGTTTTAGTAATACTTGTTCTTCCGCAGAATAGGTAGATTCTATCACCATGAACCATCAAGGAACCAGGCCCTGAGGTGGAGGATCCCTAGGTCAGGGTGAAGTAAATGACCTGCATCTTGGGAGAGGAGATGAAGAATGATCAGAGGCTTGACTAGCATCTGGACACACTGGTGAAGCAAGTAAGGATACCAAGCTTGCATCAACGAGGTCAGTACTATAAGGCTAACCCTGGCTTTTTCCTATCAGATCTTGTTCATCATGCTCAGTGTTAGTGGTTATGGAGGAAACACACAGAATGGACCCTTCGTCCAAGATATGAGAAAGACGTCTCTCAGAGAGTGATGACCTAGCTCTTGAGCAAAACAGATACTTTTTGTTCCTGTAGGTAATGAAGAGGTCCACCTCTGGAAGTCCCCAATTTTGGAATATACCATGGAGAATTGGAGAGTCCAGTTTGCATTCATGATCCTGGGGGAATTGTCTGCTGAGAGTATTAGCTGTAGTGTTCTGAATACCGGGGAGGTAGACAACTAAAATTTGGATCTGAGGGGCTCTACACCTGTGCCATAAGTTTATTGCTTTGGCACTCAGGAAGCGGGACTTGCTCCTCCTTGTTTGTTGATATAGATCATGCAGGCCACATTGTCCACAATGATGTTGATTGATTTGGCCCTCATCAGGGGCAGGAAATGAAGGCAAGCATTCCTGACTGCCCTGGGTTCCAACAGATTGATGTGGTTTCCTGAGGTGACCATCTGCTCAGAGCAGTGAAAGTATTGAGGTGAACGCCCCATCCCAACAGGGATGCATCCATTGTCACGGTTATTGTTGGAGTTGGGCAAATGAAAGGAATGCCTGCACCAACACTGAGTTGACTTTTCCACCAATCTAGAGAGTTCTTTATATGAAGGGGAACTGCAACTTGCTTGTCCAAACTGTCTCTGGTGAATAGATTGTTCTGGGCTAGTCCCGGAAGCAACAGAGGCATGGTCTTGCATGCTTGGTCATGAAGGTGCAACCTGCCATATGACCCAGTAACTGTAGATAGTTCCTTACTGAGGTTCAAGGACTCCCTTGAATGGACCTGACTAGATCTGATAAAATTATGAATTTATCCATGGGAAGGTACGCCCTGGCTGTCAGAGTTCAAGTACGCCCTTATGAACTGTGTTCTCTGTACAGGTTTTAACTTGGATTTTCTTACATTGCACTACGTTGAAGACCCAATTCCTGGAAAAGAGCAAGGGCCATTTGAGTGGATGACTGTACTGCCTCATAACATTGATCCTTGAACAACCAGTGGTTGAGGTATGGGAAGACTAAAATCACCTCCCAATCAAGGTAAGCAACCACTACTACTAGGACCTTTGAGAACACCCTTGGAGTTGAGGAGAGGCCAATGGAAAGTACTTAGTATTGAAAATGTTCTTGGCCTATAGTAAAGTATAGGTATTTTCTGAGAGATGGATGTATTGCTATATGGAAATAGGTGTCTTGTAAGTCAAGGGCTGAAAAGCAATTGCCTGCCTCTAGTGAAGGGATTATAGTTGCCAGGCACCATCCTAAACTTCTGATATTTTATTAATTTGTTTAGTAGTTTTAATCCAAAATTTGGTCCCCACCCTCTGTCCTTCTTTGGCACAAGGAAATAACTCTGATAGAAAATTTCCTCAGTGAGGAGCTGGGATCAGCTCTATTACTCCTAATTGAAGGGGAAAGTATATTTCTTGCCTCAGTAAAAGCTCATGAGATGGGTCCCTGAAGAAGGATGGGGAAGGGAGGTAGAAAGGAGGGAAGGACATAAAATGGACGGTGTAGCCCGATGTTATGACCTCTGTGACCCACTTGTCTGTAGTGATCTGCCTGCAAGCACGTTAGAAATGAGAAAGGCAGTCTTCAAAAGGGGAGAGGAAGGCTAAGGGTTATAGCTGCTGAACTGGAGCCTTGGGAGAATTTGAGCCCTCAACTGACCCATTAAAACTGTTGCTTCGATGATGATTGGATACTCATGGAAAGAGGATGAGCAACCCTCTTTCTCTGGAACTTATGTCTCTTCCTAGGGGGTTCAGTGGATTCATGAAACCTGGAGAACTGAGCAGGGTGAGATCTGGGCAATTTGTGGCCTACTAAATCATCTTTTATTCATAGGAGTGTATATAACCAGAGATTTTAACGGGGCCTTGGAGTCTTTTAGTGTGTGAAGAGACTTGTCCATGGTTTCTGAGAACAACTTTCGATCATCAAAGGGGCGGTTCTCAATGGTGTTCTGAAGCTCTCTCAGGAATCCCAAGAGCTGGAGCCATGATGCCCTGTGAATAACTACCAGCATAGCAATGGACCTAACAGCAGTGTCTGTGGCATCTAAGGACTCTTGAAAAGATATCCTGGCTAATAACTGACCCTCTGTAATGATGAGAGAATTAGGTTGTGGGTGAGAGAATAAACAATCGGAATCCTTGGAGGGAACATAACATTTTGTATCTGCCAATTTGCAAGTTGAATGAATGGTAGAAGGTGTTTGCCAGACACTCTGTGCTGTGCCAAGGAGCGCCTCATTAATGGGTAGTGGAGCTCTAGTGGGTGTTGCTGTCTCCTAATGTGTTGGAGCTGGTGGTTGTGTTGTGACATACTGGGGTACAATTCAGACCAGTGTGGAGATGTGTCACCCCTGCCCATGGGTGCCTTACAAAAGCCTTGCTGAAGTAGCTCCCAGCTGGGCTACTCACAAACAGCCTTCCAGCATGCAAGCCACACCTTGAGTGCCTATGTGTAACTGCAGACTTTCAGTTACACTCTGCCTCTCACCAGCTTTGGTTATACTGCAAGTGACCTCGATACACTCCCATTCACAGATTCCCCCCCAGAAATGTATGTCCTGTACTTACCAGTGCTCTCCTGGACAGTACAAATACATTAAGTCCACTATTGCTTAAGGGAATAATATGCCATTTTATTGTCTTAAAGTGTTACCTAAACACTTCAGCTTAAACATGCTGGATTAGATAAAACAGTAAAACAAGTTTATTAACTACTAAGAGATAGATTTTAAATGAATACAAGTAATACAAGGAGTAAAAGTCAAATATGGTTACAAGAAAAATAAAGATAAAGCACTTAGTAGTAGATAACTTAAACCAGTGGCTCTCAACCTTTCCAGACTGCTGTACCCCTTTCAGGAGTCTGATTTGTCTTGTGTACCCCCAAGCTGCACCACACTTAAAACGACTTGCTTACAAAATCAGACATAAAAACACAAAAGTGTCACAGCCCATGGTTACTGAACAATAGCTGACTTTCTCATTTCTACCATATAATTGTAAAATAAATCAACTGGAATATAAATATTGTACTTACATTTCAGCATATAGTATATTGAGCGGTATAAACAAGTCATTGTCTGTATGAAACTTTACCATGTGTTGACTTTGCTAGTGCTTTTTATGTAGCCTGTTGTAAAACTAGGCAAATATCTAGATAAGTTGAAGTGCCTGCTGGAAGACCTCTGCATACCCCGAGAGGTACGTGTACCCCTGGTTGAGAACCACTGACAAACTATATTAGATTCAAGCAAAATGTCTCACCACCTTTTTCTAAGATGTTGAGCAGATTCCTGCACTGTTTTTCCTCTTGTTGCTCCTATTACCCTATTGTAATTTTGCATTCTCTTCCCCCTAATTTCCAGCCCTTTGTCAAGGTCACATTTTTCTATACTTATATGTGGGCTTTTGTCGCCTGCCTCCTTTAAATCAAGTCAAAGCCCCCCCCCCCCAACTAGGGTTGGTGAATTGGTGTCAGAAGATGCTCTTCCCTTCTTTGGCAGGTGGACTCCATCTCTTTCCAGCTGTTCTCTTTCCCAGAACACGATCTCATGATTGAGGAAGACAAAGGCCTCCTGTCAACACTGTCCGCGCAGCAACGCATTCATCACCAGGATTTGTCTGTCCCTGCCTGGGCCCTTAACCTCAACCAGCAGGCTAGAGGATACCACCACCTGCACTCTGGCTCTTTCATCCTCACTTCCAGAGGCCTGTAAGTCACTGCTGATCTGTTCAGGATCATATGTGTCAGTAGTGCCCACATGGATGAGTAGCATAGGGTGGTGGACAGAAGGATGGATGAGCCTTGGCAACCTTTCCATAATGTCTAGGATGCAGTATATTACAGTAATTGTTAAAAAATGTATAATGTTAATAAATACATAGGTTTGATTAAACAAAGTAGTTGTTCTTACGTGCCTGTGCTTAATTTGTGTTTTTGATGATTTACCTTCTAAAAAAATCTAGCATGTTTCGCACCCCCAGAAAGGGCATCTCACACCCCCAGGGGGTGTGTGCACCCCAGGTTCAGAACCATTGCTCTACAGCATGAGCTAAAAGCCAACTGGCTGTTAGCTAAGGCTGTAGAGCAGACTCATTTTATCTCTCTCTAAGTGGTCTCGGTGCCACTAGATGAGACAGAACACCACACCCTGGAGGTGTGTGGGTTACATTAGCACAGGGATTGGCAACCTTTGGCCGCGGTTCGCCGCTTCAGGCCAATGGGGGCTGCGGGAAGGGCAGCCAGCACATCCCTCGGCCCGCGCTGCTTCCCACAGCTCCCATTGGCCTGGGACGGCGAACCATGGCCAGTGGGAGCCACGATCGGCCGAACCTACAGATGCGGCAGGTAAACAAACCAGCATGGCCCGCCAGGGTGCTTACCCTGGTGAGCCGCGTGCCAAAGGTTGCCAATCCCTTCAATAGCATATCATATCAGTCTTTATAGTCTACCAAAGCTAATCCAACTCAAATTACAGCTCCATGACGAGGACCAACTCCTCTAGAACAATAGAACTATCTGCAGCAAAGGAAAAGCTCACCTCTGCAGGAGACAGCACCTTCTCAGGAGCTACTCTGAGGCTGTGAAATAAACTTCACAGCAACTAAGGTCCATTGAAGATCTCATGACCTTCCACTCCAAGAACAAGTGCACATCTTTTTCGTTGACCTGACTTTTCTGGTATAAACAAACAAAAGAAAAAGAGTCCTACCAAAACAAAACTCTACACTGCACACACAATTCTCCCCTGAGAGAGAGGGTGAGAGAAAGAATGAACCACACATGACAGATGTTAGTGAGGTCACTTATTGCGTACTGGCGCTCAGATATTATGGTGATGAGGGTGGGATAAAAACCTGTATAAAAGAGAATAGAAAGGAGGATAGAAATGAATTTGAGTTTGTTACACTGCAAAAAGCAAAATCTTGTATTTCTAGACAATGCATCCTCTCTCCACACTTCCTGACATCTCTAGTACATCACCTTTTCAATGACCCTCCACATCTCTCTCTCTCTCTCTTTTTCCCATTGCTGTCATCCATCCTTAGTCTCCATTTCTCCCTCCCTCCACAATAGTGCCACCTTACAACAATAGTCTAATATGGGTTTAGAGGAGCAAAAACATCTTCATTCTGCAAAGAAGTAACCCACAGTAATAAAACACCACAACCCAGCCACTGTTAATAACAAAAGCAATATATGAGAGTTATTTGATTGCTCCAAGTTCCTTATAGGGAGGTCAGTTGAAAGGAAAGTTCTCACAAGGCAGCCACCCATGGACTTCAATGGAATCCAGATTCTCTGCCAGGGATGTGATGCAGGAAAAGTTGCTGGGTTGTGTCCACTGGCAATTTCTCACATGTTAACCTCTGAAATGCCAGGAGAACTATGGAGCTATGTGCTGCTATCACATAACAATCCAGCAACAAGCTGAAATAAGGCATTGCTCAGCATACCAGAGCAGCTTGTGTCTCTGAACCGGCCATCTCACGGCAGAAATGGAGGGTGCAAGATGGAGGGCTTTTCCAATTCTAAAACGATCTGGCAGGAGGCTCAGGCCTCTTTCTTTGAGGCGCTGGTACCCCTGCAGAGGTGCTGAGCACTCCCAAATGCCACTGACTTCTGACTGGCAATTGAGGACACCCCACACCTTGCAGGATCAAATCCTAAGTGCAAAGGACAAAACAGCAGATGACAGAGCCTCCAGTCCTGTAAAACTTTGCCCAAATGGTGGGCCAGGTTCACTTTGCTACCCCCTAGTCTGCTTCAGTAACACTAGCTCTCTTCATAACCAGGTAGATAGCACAGGTATTTCTTTTCTTGCCCAGCAGATCTATGCATTTGGGAATTCTGCTGCTAGCAAAGTCAGAAAACAGGGTATTCCTCCTGCAGTTAGCAAAAGGTCCTGCCAATGTTTCATTCATATGTTCTTACTGTATAATTGAGAATCTGAGCCAGTCTCACCCTTGTTTACTTTACTAGATGAGATCACAGCTATATTATTGGAGTGTTACAGCACATGTTACTTGACCTAGAGTGAGACCTCAGCGGAGAAGCTTCTCCTTTGCATGGAAAACACAAAAGTGCTCATGCAAGGGTTTAAACTTTCACCATTGATGAAGTACACCCTGTTTGTTAGCCAGAGCCTGCTTAAACTCACAAATCTCTCTGCATTATTAAAAACAGAAACAAAACCCTGGAAAGAATCAGTGAGCACAAGACCTCATTAGCTGGGCAAAAACAACACAACAAAGGGAAACAATATGAAAGAAAATGAGATTAAAAGGAAGGTTTATTTCTTTACTAGTTCATATCCCCAATGTTTAGGATCAGTCAACAGGTGAATACTGTGTGGGGCATTGTGCTGTGAAAGGAAACCACAGAGAATAATCTGTCTGTCTCAGTAAGTAACCACATCAGTGGACCCAAGGAGGCCTTTCAAATTCTGGAAATGCTGCAGTCTGCCTAACAATCCCCTAGAGCATTATCTGAAACAATGAGCAACCACATCACGAAGGGCCACTTTTGACATACTGTGGGACATCCCGGACTAGCAGGCAGCTGTACAGTACAACCGTGGCAGAAACAATGGAGTCATTCTGAAGTTGCAAAGTTCAGCACGGGTTCAGGAACGGCAAAGCTCACCCAGTCTAACGACCATGTCTTTGTGGAAAGCATCATTTGTGTTTTTGTTACAGAGCAACACATACGGGATGGAAAATTGTTTGCTCATTTAAATTCAAAGTGCTGCAGGTTCACTGTAAAGCTCAAACCAATCAACCAAATGATGAAACTAGATTCAGTAAAGGAAATGCAGTAACTCACTGAGGAAAGGTAGCATGCTCTGCTGCTATCGGCCATCTTCTGCCAACGTTCGCTCAGATGCTGTGTTATACAATACAGAGAAAGTAAATATTCATTGGGCCCAGAACTTAAAACAACCAGTTTCCCCTGTTGTATGCAGTGTAGTTGTAGCCATGTTGGTCCCAGGATATGACAGAGACAAGGTGGGTGAAGGAAAGCTCGTCTCTCTCAATGACAGAAGTTGGTCCAATAAAATAGGGTTACCATACGTCCGGATTTTCCCGGACATGTCCGGCTTTTGGGGGCTCAAATCCCCGTCCGGGGGGAAATCCCCAAAAGCCGGGCATGTCCGGGAAAATCGGGATGGGGGGAGGGCTCGGCCGGGGCCTCTTTGGCCGGGGCGGGGCCGGGCCGGGGTCGCGGGGCCGGGGGCATGGTGCCGGGCCGGGCGCGCGGTGCCGGGCCGGGCTGGGTGCGGGGCCGGGCGGGGAGCCGGGGGCGCGGTGCCGGGCCGGGGGCCGGGAGCCGGGCCACCGGGGGGTGCGCTGGGCCGCGGGGCCGGGAGCCGGGGGGCTGGGCCGGGAGCCAGTTCGGGGCTGGGGGGCCGGGCCCATGGGGCTGGGCCTCCGGGGGGTGCGCCGGGCCGCGCGCCGGGCCACCGGGGGCCGGCAGTGCTGGGCGGGCCGGGGGTGGTCGGCCGGGGGCCGGGGCCGGCACCCCAGGGCCCGAGCCGACCCAGGCTGGAGCCGCCGGGGGGGCCAGCCTGGGCCGCGCCTCCTCCCCCCACATTCCCCCTTACCTGCTTCAGGCTTCCCACGAATTAAATGTTCGCGGGAAGCAGGGGAGGGGGCGGAGACTTTGGGGAGGGGGCGGAGTTGGGGCGGGGGCGTGGGCGGGGCTGGGGGTGGGGCCGGGGCCCCGTGGAGTGTCCTCCTTTCGGAGGCACAAAATATGGTAACCCTAAATAAAAGATATTACCTCACCCACCTTGTCTCTCTGTTTTCCCCTGTCTGCCTTCCAGGCAGGAGCCATTTATCAACAGCCTAAGGTCAACTGGACCTAAAAGACCCAACAGAAACAAACAATGCAATTAATTGTTCAAGCTTTTGGGGAATTCTGTTTATTGTAACTCATTGGGCTTCTATAGGACATTTGAAAAGAATGAGGTAACCCCTTCAATGACATAACTTGGAGTGGGTCGGGCCCTCTGGACACCTGGGGGCTGACTGCCCCCTGCCTTGAACTTTGTGTAGTCATTTATGTCCCTGTAAAGTGGGTGCATACTTGCTCCCATCAGCGTAAGTGACTAGAGAATCCAGAGTGAGTAGCATTTCGTAGCCACTTTGTGCAGGTGTCAAAGCAGGGGGAAATGTGGCCTTGCATTAATCTGAATTTCCTGCTGAGAGTCCTGGGGGGAGAGATGTTCAAAATGCCTAAGGGATTTAGGAGCACAACTTCCCATTAAATTTCCTCTGGTGTTACACTCTTTACGTACACTAAATATGAGTGTGACATGGAGCTTAAATGCCAACAGGAAGGGTGCTTCATAAATCTCTATATTTGGAGTGGTAGTTTCAAAAGTGCCTAAGCAAAAAATCCACGAGTTTTCAATCAAGCTGTCTGTTAACCCTAGCCTCAATTACTCAGATGTGATGCTAGCTGAATCACAAAACCCATTACCTCCTCCAAATACAAGGCTTATCATTACAAGCTGCAATTCAGGCAATTTACAAACAATCGTATCCAAAACAAAATAGTCACTGAATTACCAAATTACATTTAAGGTTAGAGGTCCCTATTTCTTAGGTGTAAGATCCAAATGCTGAGCATGTCTTAATGCAAGGAGCACCAAACTGCATGGAGAATAGCTCAGCAATGCTAGGCACAAAGCCTAGCCTAGATACAAACTATGTATAATTTGAGTTATTACATCTCATGCACTGTCTCTGATTACTTTACCTCTTCTGATCAGTTTTCCCTTCTGTAAGAAAACATAAAAACCTTATTATGGTCTGAACTGATAGCAGGCGCTATATTTAGGTTTCCTATCAGGTCCCTTATAACATATTCCTGATACCTTTTGTTCTAGGTTCTCTCACACTCCACTGTTTGCAGAAGGCCTTTGAAATTCTGCAGGGGGAGAGAGAGAGAGAGAGTGTGTGTGTGTGTTTGTGTGTGTGTGTGTGAGAGAGAGAGAGAGAGAGAGAGAGAGCTTTTTTATTTTTTTCTGCCCCATGATGTTTTGTTCAAGTCTGGCTGAGATATGAACTTGTACAATTGCCATTTCACTGCTGTGATTTGCTTTTTTAACAAAAATTTGGAAGGCTGCCAAAATAATAACTGAACGCAAACATTTTAAAGGTGGGTCTATGCTACTGCCCAAATAGCAACAGCAGATACTACAATGAAAACACTTGGGAGCTCCTGTACAGCTATAATGAAATGTCAGCGGGAAGGAAGAGGGCTGGGCTGCACCAGGCTCCCTTTCCAGAGCATGGATATGACCCTAGAAGCCCATCCTGCATTTCTAGGATACGATGTGGAGCAGGAGCTTCCCACCTCCCAGCGTAGCGGGGAGATTATATACATGAATTCCCAAGATTAAAGAAAATCATTTAGGATGCAAAGTGAAGCACTCAGAAGCTAGCAAATGCCATAATTAAGGTTGCCTAATATATTATCATGTAAATAAAGATGGTCTCACAATGCATACAAGGTAATTTTAAGTCACTCTCCCCCCATGCATGTATATTACCAGCCTTTATTTTGAGGTGCTATTAGAATGCCTAGCCCATATAATAATACATAGAGATTTTCATCCATAGAGCTCAACATGTTTTATAAAGGAGAGGAGTATTATAATCCCCATTTTACAGATGGGGAGACTGAGGCATAGAGAGGGGATGTGGCTTGACCAAGGTCACCCACCAAACCAATGGCAGAGCAAGGTAGTGACCCAGGTCTTCTGAGTTCTCGTCCAATGTCCTAACCACTGGGCAACACTATCTCCCACAATCACTTTTTTTTTTCAACAGGACTCCTATCGCATTCAGTGCACAGAAGAGATACAAGATATAATGTAATCATATCAGCAAAAGATATATCTTTAGCCACCTCAGGGCCTGGTAGGATGTGCGATCAGCTGCCATTGCTGCAGCGGGGGTGGGGAAGGGGACACAAATGGGTAAAATGCATCTTTGCCCTGGAAGCTGTCAGAAGAGCTCATCTTTACCCAGTCTCTCGCTTCTCCTCCATTTCATTCTCCATTCAGTCAGACTAGAAGAAGTAATTTGGTGGTGGGGGTTGAGCACTTTCCCCCCTGTACTCCAGGACAGCACTTCACGCCTCGTATGCTGATACCAAACATGGGATATTTTCAAATTACTGAAAAAGTTGAAATGTGCCAGAAGGAAGGAAGGAAAGTGTCTCATCTGGAGTATTACAACCTATCCAGATAGGTTACTTTATAGTTAGTGATCTATATATACAGATAAAGTTAGAAGGGGGTTCTACTCAACTTCCCCCCTTTTTTAACATTCTTTTCTGAGCAGCTCAACCCAAACTCAAATAAATACCCTTCGGGTAAAAACATTAAGTTTGAGAAATGATGCACACAGCAATGGGAGTGAAAGCTGACAATTCTTCATCATCATTCAGCAGAGAGGAAGAGTGGCAGAGTGACTAGGCCACTACCAGGGGTGCTGGGACAATTTTTATACTGGGGTGGCTGAGAACCATTGAGCCAAACTGTAAACCCTCTCTATGATGGAAACCACTTCAAGCCAGGGGGTGTGGCAGCACCCCTAGTTTCAGCACCTCTGGCCACTACTGTGGAAGCTGGGAGATGGGGGGTTGAGTGCTTTGCCACAGGCTTCCTGTTTATCTTGAGCAAGTCACTTAGTGTCTCTGAGCCTCATCTCCCTATGTGTAAAATGGGGATAAGAGCCCTTCCTTAACTCAGAAGTATTGCGAGGATAAACTTAAAATGGCGAGGTGCTCAGATACTCAGGTGGTAGGAGCCATGTAAGTTCTTAAGGTAATTAGACTTGTTCCTGATTTGTCTTCAGTGCTTTGGGGAGGAAGAGAAGTGATTGAGTGGGCAGCAGCAATAGGGCAGGTCAGATGGGGAAAGCTAATGCAGCACAGGAGAAGGTGAACTGTAGTGGTGCAGGAATAGATGTATCTATTCCCCAGACCTGCTGCAGCAGGAATTGGATTGCCACTACACTCATTATCTGTAATATGAGCATCCCGTCTTTCATGATTATCTGTCTCTGATATCCACGTAGTTTGGAGGGCCCACTCTTGCCATTCTTTGTGATAGCCAGCAATTGTGCCTGAGCACCCTGGCCTGAAGTCTCCTGTCTGATGTGCACTCACCCCACTTCTTGTGAAAGCTGTTTCACTATCTGGCTGAGATACAACCGGAACCACTTACTCAAATTCCTTTGCTTATTTGGTCCATTTGGTTCTGGAATAGCTGTTACGCCTGCTAAAAGGAAGGACTGAGGAAGTGTAGTGGAACTTCTTCCCACCTTGTATCCTCTGCCTCTTCCCTAAGGAATCAAGGCTTGTGCTTGCTGTGTTTCCTCCTCCATTCCTCTGTTAGGGTTTTCTATAGACGTGCTTACCTAGCTTTGCCCCATAACCATTACTTCTGGTTGGACAGCTATGCACTCACACTTGGAGTTTTGCCACTGAACTTCAATGGAGCCGGGATTTACACTGTTTGAATTTTATTATATTCTTCCATCTTTTATGAACTTTGATTCTGTGACTCAAGTTCTGTACCTGCGGTACGCCCATGTGAGAATATGGGCAAGATCAGCTTAGGAGTTGATGTAATCTTACATCCCAACTGCACACACGATCAGAGTCCAAATAGCATCACCAATAGCCGCAAGTAATTCTCAGCTATAACTTTGAATGGCAGGCTCACCTGAGAGGTGGCTCACTTCTGACCAGGTTTCCATCGAGGACTGGGCATAGTTCAGTTCTGCCCTACAGAAGGCACTCTAAAGGGCACAGAGTTTTCTTGTATAGAATCCCAGCATTCCAGTGAGTTTTAACTACTTGGCCAGGAAACCAAGCCCACGTTTCCAGTGGCAACTTATTGTGTCCTTAAAAGGCAACTGAAATTTTTAGGAATTTAGTTAATAGTTACAGTAACATCTGTCTGTTAGTTCTGCAGTTGTTTATGGGAAAAGTTCCATCCATTTCCAATTAAAACAAATGACCGTTATGGCTATTAAAGCAATCTTTGAATAGCAAAATTAATTCAAAAATTATTATTTGACACTATCCTAGCCCCACTCCCTTTCATTCATGGCACAGTGGTGTCATACTCTAATACAAAGAAAATAACTCTCAACACAAAATAAATTACATATAATTTCATGTTATTTGACAGGTACAAATTAATGTTTTATTAAATAAATACAGTAGATGACCAAAATTTGACTGCTGCAAATGGAAAATTACATTAGAGTGTATGATTCTAAGGTAATTATTGGTCATTTCAAATGATTTATTCCCTAAAACATAATGCAGAACACTAATTCCCTGTGAAATAAAGAAATACAGTGGCAAGAAAGTTAAGGGACATGTTTTATTTCATAGCTTTCTGCAAGCAAAATTGCTTTGATACAAAATGAGTTCAATGATACAGTGCTACCGTCCACTCAAGCAAAAGAAAACCTCACATTTACATGAATGCACTTTATATTGAATTCTTACAGTATAGTAGTTCTAATACCCAGAGTGTGTCTGGCCTCATTTAAAGCAATGGCACAGAAATGCTGCAAGATATTGGAGTATTGTATGACTGGCAAGTGCTTAAGTAACTTTCTGTGAGTTCTCCAAGAGATGCTGCATAAATAATTGTAGTGTGAATGTGTTTTTTATTCTTAGTAAGTCTGACATACATCATTTAGTGTTCGTTTAGTTAATTCAAAATGTGTAATTGTGTCTTTTGGCTTTTTATTTTATTTTTTTAAAGAAAAATCATGAGGTATCCTTTCCTGTTAATTAATGATGGAGTGATAGGCCTATTTGACTGAGGTTGCAGAGACTTGACTGTACATTCAGTACACTGCACATTTGGGAATTGTTTTAGTGTACTTTCTACACATTACTGTGTACAATTGTTAGTTTACATTAAAACTCTTTCCCCCTTCACATAGGATATGGCATAAACAAACAAACAAAATCTGACAAAAATTATACACACAAAATAAAAGGACAAATACACAAATAAGGCCATCTGCAGAATTAAAAATCCACCTCTTGCAATATTTCACAATAATTTCTACATAATATTTTACATCTTACAAACTTAAATATTTAATGCACAAGGCAAAGACCTTTATGGAGCTGATCACATTATCTCTTGGAGGACTTGTCCAATTTGCTGACTGGTGGCCTCCTTTGGGGAGTTGGAATTTTGGAAGGCTTGCCTGAGGCTAGCCGAGATCCTGCTCGGGGCTGTGGTCTGCTTGCATTGTGAACAGTCTCTGACATATCTGAACACACAGACTGGATTTCTGAAATGTCAAAGTCAGATGCATCACTGCCTCGGCGGCTACTTGACCTACTGCCAGCCTTGCTTCCTGCTCGGCTTCCAGGTCTACTTGGAGTCCTTCTGGTGTCTGTAAGGAGAGGGGAAAGATGTCCATCGGCATTAGGGAGATGGGGTTGAACGAGAGACATTTAGTGGGTGTTTTTACACACTTAGGACCTTAAATATTTCATAAGCCACCCTGGAACTCCCACTGGCACACAGGAAGTGAGGTCAGTATGTACCCCTCAGGAAAAATATGTAAGGTCTGATCCTCCAAGCTGCCTGTGCTTAGCACTGCTGCTTGAGGGATTGCATGGCTGGCTCCTTATGGTGAGGAAATGAGTACAGAGGCAAACATTCTGCTAATCCTAAAACAGGGCATCTTTCTGAAACTGGCACTCTAGCTCATGTAACTTGATGCACAAGTTACTGGTGAAATTCTTTGACCTGTGTTATGAAGAAGATCAGACTAGATGATCCATATGGTCCTGACCTGAAAATCTATGAGTCTATAAAACAATGCTATTTCTCCTAATAAAGAGAAAGGAATGTGTGATTAAATACTGAGGTGTAATAAACTCGGCTGCTAGCTTTTCTCATAAAAACATATTACCCTGGCAGCTTCTATCAACTCATTAGTCTTGCAATATACCCTGGCTTTCTAAGTTTTTCCAAATCTAGATGCAGTCACTCTCCAACTTCTACATGCTCATCAGGAATTTTACACAGGCAACATGGATACTGCAAAAGAATTGCCCACCCTTCAAAAAATGTGGGCCTCTCTTCTGACTTATGTATTAAGCACTAGCAGAATTGTAAATTGCTTCTTCACTCCAAGGATATACAGTTGTAAGACACAATGTGCTACTTGTACCTGGGAAATAAACAAACAAGCAATAAGCCATACAATATGTTCGTACTGTTTAAAATGATTTCCTTCTTTCCAGTGGATGAATGAAGAAATCAATGTATACAAGGCCTGATAAAGTGAAATCTTGCTTATTCAATACATGCATGACATCTTTCATTCGTGTCAATGCAGTTCATGTGTCAGGTGGAAAAATCACAACAAGAATCTTCAATGGAATAAAGTTATATAGAGTAAAAGTTTCATTTTAATTATTAAAGAATCAACAAATCTGGCTTACTGTAAGTGCAAAGAAAGCCTGGTCTAAACATGTGTATTAAACTATTTCTTCTTGAAAATGGTAACAGCTTAAAAGATAGGAACCATTTGGGTAGGATTCTCCAGTCCTCCTAAATCCACTTTGTACTCTGCAAATGCTGAATGCAGGTGTGAGTGGAGCTGCTGCCCCCATGCCAACCACCCAACCTCATTCCTTGCATAGAGATGTGCTGGGGGCAGCAGGGCGGAACAGAGCTCAGATACTCCCATTTATCCACTAGTGTAATATCCTTGAGGGCCCTTACACCAGTGGTGTAAGTTGCAGGGGCTCCCCTGTGACTCTTATTTTCATCAGGGCCATGTGGCTCATGATCAGGGGGCCACAGCTAGATCCCTGATGGCCAGCCACTCTCCAATGCATCTGAGCTCTGCAAGGATATAGTTAAAAATCTGCTCTTTTGCTTTTAAGTATTTCCTTAGTGGCTGCTTGGGGGACCATTATAAACTACAGGTGTTGCAATTCAGACATTAGCACAAATGTGCACATCACATATAGAAATCATAGAATCATAGAGTATCAGGGTTGGAAGGGACCTCAAGAGGTCATCTAGTCCAACTCCCTGCTCAAAGCAGGACCAATTCCCAACTAAATCATCCCAGCCAGGGCTTCGTCAAGCCTGACTTTAAAAACATCTAAGGAAGGAGATTCCACCACCTCCCTAGGTAACCCATTCCAGTGCTTCACCACCCTCCTAGTGAAAAAGTTTTTCCTAATATCCAACCTAAACCTCCCCAACTGCAACTTGAGACCATTACTCCTTGTTCTGTCACCTGGAACCACTGAGAACAGTCTAGATCGATCCTCTTTGGAACCCCCTTTCAGGTAGTTGAAAGCAGCTATCAAATCCCCTCTCATTCTTCTCTTCTGCAGACTAAATAATCCCAGTTCCCTCAGCCTCTCCTCATAAGTCATATGCTCCAGCCCCCTAATAATTTTTGTTGCACTCCGCTGGCCTTTTTCCACATCCTTCTTGTAGTGTGGGGCGCAAAAATGGACACACCAATGCTGAATAGAGGGGAATGATCACGTCCTTTGATCTGCTGGCAATGCCCCTACTTATACAGCCCAGAATGCCGTTAGCCTTCTTGGCAACAAGGGCACACTGTTGACTCATATCCAGCTTCTTGTCCACTGTAACCCCTAGGTCCTTTTCTGTACAACTGCTGCCTAGCAACTTGGTCCCTAGTCTGTAAGAGTGCATGGGATTCTTCCGTCCTAAGTGCAGGACTCTGCACTTGTCCCTGTTGAACCTCATCAGATTTCTTTTGGCCCAATCCTCTAATTTGTCTAGGTCCTTCTGTATGCTATCCTTATCTTCCAGCATATCTACCACTCCTCCCAGTTTAGTGTCATCTGCAAGTGATGACTAAATCTCTGTTTGTCCCCAGGTATTCTCTCTGGTGGTTGCAACCCTTGCTGTGTGCATTGTATCAAGTTCTAAAATCAAAGCACTCACCTGCAAACTGCGCTCTAACTCTGGTAGCTGCTGTTGATATTAGGCTGTTGTCTTCTCCAGAGTGGAAACCTTTCCCTGACAGATATCCTGGCAGTCTAAGTTTACTCCCTTGTATTGGTGTTCCCTACATAAGACAAATACAGTTGTTTCATCTGTCATCATGGAGATGTATTGAATGGCTTTGAATTTGGAATTCTATTATCATCTTCAGAACATGCATGCCAAATACAAAGTCTTGGCTGGAATCATCATTTAGTAATGAGAATAATTTGAACCAGTTTTTTACCATGTAGTGCCTAAAAATCATTAGCTATAAAATCATTCAGTCTACTTAGCATCAACATTATAACATTCTTTACATATGTATCAATGTATTTTTTTAAAAAAATAGATGCTACCACTATATATTTTAATTATCTTATCATATTAGGTTAGTTGAGGGTACAGTACTTAGCATATTACTAGAGAGAAGAAGCTTCATTTTACATCTAAACCATCTGCCCACAGTTATATGTGTGGAATGTTTTTGTTTTCATTTAAAGATTTTGGTGCAAAAAGCACAGATTTATGAAATTTTTAAAACCCCTAGATCACCAGAATTTGAACCTCTTTGCACCAGAGCAGAAGAAAATGTGAGACCCTAATTTAGTTTAAAAATAATTGTTTTCTCCGTGGCCTTATGTTGTTTACAATGTCTCTACCCATAGTCTTGTATTGCTGGTTTTCTAGCTCCGAACTAGTAGGGGCCCTGCAGTAACTCTTCTGTTGGTGGCCTGCCCTGGATGAGTTTGTTTTATTTATTCAGGGGGAGATAAGGCACAACTGGAGTAGTTCAGCCAATTGCCATTTATGCCTTATTTAATAAAATCTGCACATCACACCAGCTACTAGGGAAACCCACAACAATCATTTTGACTCAATCAACATAAAAAGGCTCACACACTAAAACACTATGAATGCCTGAGAAATGCATTACCTCCTTCAGTTATTTGTCCCCACTGCAACCTCAAAAGCATTGGGATTTGAAACATTAATTTAAAAAAAAAAATCATTGAAACTATAGACAGCACATGCAGCAGCTGGGAGATGTAGTAAAGCCCATTATAGCTCTATCTCATACACACCACTGGCCGTGGAGACACCATGTAGCATCCCATTACTTCACCAGGGAGACAAGAAAAGACAAGTCAACCCGCCATCCTGGAAGGCTGCGGGGACACTATCACTAAGAAATAAAAGAATACCTTCCTGCAATGTTTTTCCAGTCACTGCTAGAGGCAATCATCACATGTGGAAGTTCTTAAATTAATGCCACGGATTCTCATTTGATTGCAAATTCAGCAAAAACATGACCTTTCATTGGTCTTCCTGTACTACAAATTCCTTCTCACAGCTGTGATTTTAAGTACCATCAATTAACCTTATATGGATATTCAGTTAACTAAGGGACCAAAGGAAATGAAAGCAAATGTATTAGAAATTAACAGCTGTTTAAATTCTGAACTATGATTAAATCTTTTTTAATATTTTAAAGCAATAGACCTAAATGTGTACAGTAATATATAGTATTACACAAGGAATGAGTGAAAAAGACCTCTATATGCTTTATGCATCACTGAGCAAAGCCATACAGAGTTATGTGAATTTAGCATTGAAAAGTGCCAGGCTGACAGCATTGGATGCTGAAGTCCTCTATTTATGTCCGGAACAGATATACCAGAGGCAGTGGTAGTGCCAGCTTCCCCACACTAACCCATCAACGTGCCTTAACCCTGACCTAGAATGGAGTGAGAAGACAATTTGGGGTCTGATCCAATTGGAGTCATTCCACTGATATCAACTGGTATTGGATCAGGTACTTAGGTTCCATGTCCATTCGAACCAGTCTGACTGCCAACATGGGTGCTAATTATTACTTTGCTAGTGGGGTTTTTTGTAATGTGCACAGGAAACGAGACCATCAAACTCATTTTCCATGAGTCACCAGACCGTGATCTCATTATAGCAATTGTGGGTCATTACCAACGTAAGCTGAATTTCAACTGCTGAAAGGATCCAATTACCAGTCTCCTATGCCATCCTGCTCACAATGGAGTGGCATTTCCTCAGTCAGTAACTTCCTACTCCAGATCATAATTTATTAATCCCATGTCTGCATAGTATGAGTGCACAGTACACTAGAAGCCCAGAGGAAACAATGTTGTGAAAGGAGTTCATGAAATGCCATCCATAAACCAAAGTGAAAGGTAGGGGGATTTTTCTAAATTTCAGCATCACAACTGGTATCATATTAATTGTCACTTTAGAGCTTAATATTATTGATCATTTATACTTTAACAATATACTCATTAAAGAATCATAGGGAGAGTTTTCTTAAGACTCTAATATATTAAACAGACTGAATAAAAGATCAGTTGACGTTTAGAAAAAAGGATATAAAAATATTTGACAGAGGTCTAAAAGAGAGTATTAATATGCAAGGTACAGTGCAGCTGTGCAAAGAACTGTAATGACTGTTAGTGAGTTCATAGTTTTAGTGAAGGAAGTTCATTAGACTAGAATCTCTGTCCTTACTGTACCTCTGAAGATGACCCTTGATATTCTGAGGACTCTGATGGTTTAGAAGGAGTTGACGTTTTGCTGTTTGTCAACCATGGTTTACCATAATTGCGTGTTAAATGATGGGGTGTCTGTATGAAACAATGGCAAATCAAAATATGAAGGACAGTAGATGGAAAACAATGTATTGGAGAGGGATATCCAGGGTACGGAGACCACATTTCACAGTTAATATATATAAAAAAAAATCAAAACAAAGCAGAAATTGATGACAAACAATCCGTAAAAAGAGGATGTATGATTTATTTCTGAAATGCAGTGGAGAGGTGCATATTTGCTCCTTCAAAATGCATTCTTTGTTTGCTGATTTACCCACATGGCACCGTAAATGTAAGGGAGTCTTTTCCAGTGTTGCAAAAGAGCAGCAAGTGTGAGAACAACACTGAAAACACTCCTCAAGAAGATAAAGAAAAATATAGATACTTCTTTCCTATAAATTCTCTTTTTTGTTAACAATGTTTAAAACAGGAACAATCTATATATATCCCATTCATTGATTAATGCAGTGTCATGTATTTAGTCATACCTTGGGTGTACTTGTAGCAACTGCTTGTGGTGAAGCTCCCTGGCCAGCCTGACTTGATATAGAAGCAGATCTGTTGGGAGAAGCACCCCTTGAAGAAGGTCGTGATCTACGACCTCTTGGACGGAAAGCAGCCACGTTCTGACTTGCAGCATCTGACAAAATGAACTTTTCACGCAGCTCCATGTTTGTCCTCCCTTTAGCTGCAGCACATCAAAGAGAGGGGGCAAGAAGTCAGCTATGCAGATCAGTCACACGTCCGTTTGTCACCTCTTTTGTCATGCCATCTCCAGCACAGTATGACAACAAATAAAATGCATTACTGCGTAATGCATTCATTTCGGACACACGACAGTTCATGTGTAGAACATGCTTATTCTAGCATCTTAGGCTAGCAGGAATGAACCACTGTCAAAGGAAGTCAGCATGATAATGGAATGCTCAACATGCTAAGTCATTGTTAATCAACCAACTATTAACACATACATACAACCTAATGATCTGCTTAACTAACACTACAACTACTCATAATAAATAACACTTGCTTGGATGGTCCAGAAAAAACTGCCAAGTACAAATGGCAGGAAAGCAGCAAATATATTTATTCTAAACTATGCATTACTGTAGTTTGGCAACATGCAATGATGACCACAAAACCCAAGCTATAATGAGGTAATCGATGGCTAAGCACTCACACAGACATACAGGCACATACGAGAGAACGTTCCAGAAGAATCAGATGCGTAGCATGTTAGTATTTTATTGTATCCGCATGAATGACAATTGTTTTTGAAACACTTTTCAAGAGTGTCAAAAAAAATGTAGCATGTAAAGCGTCAGCCCACGTAGAAAAATGTTAAGCCAAATGTGATGAGTTAAACATATTGTTAAAAATATACATATTAAAGCAAGAGTAGGAAAGAAAGGAAGAGAAAGACAGAGCAGGAGAGACGAAGAGAGAGGTTTGCCAACCTATGGTAGGCTGAGTGGTAATTGAAGAGTTTGATTCCGAACGTAACATTTTACTCCCATGATGATGAACTAGAAAAAATGACACAGGATATGGATCACATTAAAGAAAATTGTTAGCAGGAGAAGAAATTAAGTACAGCAGTTGCATATGCAAGAGACTCAGAACACCACGCCAAAAGACAGAACTCAATGTAAAAGCTCTCAAAGTGTTCCTAACCTAGCTCTCAAAGTTCCCCTAAGCAAAAAATAGTGCTTGAATAGACTTAGCAGCAGTGACAAGTATCCTTCTGTAAGAAAGGGGGGAAGGATAGCTCAGTGGTTTGAGCATTGGCCTGCTAAACCCAGGGTTGTGAGTTCAATTCTTGAGGAGGGATCTGGGGCAAAATCAGTACTTGGTCCTGCTAGTGAAGGCAGGGGGCTGGACTCAATGACCTTTCAAGGTCTTTTCCAGTTCTAGGAGATAGGATATCTCCATTAAAAAAAAAAATCTGCCAACATAAAAATGTAATATAAGATGAAACTGTTTTACATATAGTTACCATATATTTTAAGCTGTATATAATGAGAGCATTATGAAATATGCAGTTTGTGAGCAGCCCCTGGCAGACACGAAGGCTTAAGGAGAGGCCTGCTCCTGGTCCACTGAAGTCAATGACAGCTTTATCATTGACTTCAATGGGCGGTGTAATTTTAAGCATGTGAGCATCCCCAAGAGTTCAGTATTAGCATGCTTTAAGCTATGCATGTACTTGAACAACTTGTTAAATTGGGGCCCAGGCACAGTGAGACTTACAGCAGGACTTATACTCAGGGTGTTCCACATACATGTCCGAATTAGGGAGCAGGAGAGGCAAGGACCAGCACCAGCTCTTTGAGGGGAAGTAATAAAGAATTCTAATAATCAGATGTTTATTAATCACGATAGCAGTCAATTACAATCTGAGTAGGATGTGGAGCCCCAGGGAACAGCATGTCAAGAATATAGCCGGTCAAAACATTTTTTAACAAAACCTTTTCCATGCTATTTTGTCAATATCAAAATGTTATGTGAAAATGTATCATCTTTGACAGAAGTTTTATCAGGAAGGTTTCTCAGGGTCCAGGATAGAATTTCTGGTGCGAGCAAGATAGAGTGACTCTATAGCCGGGTGGTTATGGCTCTCACCTGGGAGGTGGGAACAGTGACTCTACCACCTTCCAGGTGAGCGTGCTAACCACTGAGCTATTGGCTGGTGTGTGTGTGTGTGTGGGGGGGGGGGTCTCATGGGTTTTTGTTGTTGTTCTTTGCAAAATATTTCAAAAGGTCTCCATTTATTCTGCATTAGAACAATTTTTTTTTTGAAACCTTCTCAACATTTTAAATGAAACATAATTGTTTTCTGGCCAGCCCTATGCAAGAGTCCTGAGAGTAGAATTTGAAATGTGGTGATGGTATCTCTTGAATGCTGTTGGACATGTAAAATCATGCAGCACCTAATTCTCCACTGCCTTGCACTTTGTGGAGTCGTTTACCCTATGCAGAGTGAGAGTAAAATGCTAGCAAATAAGAATGGTAGCAAAGGTGTAAATGACCCTACTGACTTCCAGCCAGTGCAGAATCAGGCTTTCGGTCTCAGCAGGAACTGCAATACACTTCACTTCTCCTTGGGATATGAAATACTGGTGTTTTGGTGGGCAGCAGGACTTTTTTGGAATACCATTAAAAACAGATATTTACAACACCTCACTTTTGACATTTTCTACTCCGCTTGTGATACTTCCTTTACAGTACTGAAAATAGGAAATGCTGTTACTCTTGTGGTAAAGATTTCCATCTGTGAATGGCATCCACTGTTATTGCTTACGGGTTACTTTTTGGTCCCTGAAAGTTTCTTCTTTTTGTTTATGTTACCTACCCTACTGCAACAGTAACTACAAAATACAAGTGATCTATTTGTCTATTAAACTTTTATAATCCTGGGTCCAACCTAGCAGTTCTTAGGCAAAGAATGGGAGTGCTACCGGAGTAAGTCTGAAGATGAGCATGCTCCCTACTCTTAGTGACTTATCTTTTTCCTCACCTTTCCTATTCAATTGTTGTCTGATCCTATTACATTAGTTACTATACTCGTTACATAAAGAACTACATAAAGTTACTTGCTTTTAACTCACTCTGAACAGGTACAGTAACTATTATAATTTTCTAACTTTATCACTCTTGCTACTATTTGTCTTTTACCTCAATTGGCTATTTCACCCCTTTCTCTTTTAGCTCCTGCTATTCCTGAGTCAGGCTTTAACTTCCTCTTGGCCAGAGAGAACCCACTATCCCATCGGGATGGGACTTCTTGCAAACATCCATCCCTCATTAAGCTGTTGCTAGTTTGTGAAGTAAAATCTGGTAGAGCAACATGTTGTACACAATTGCCACAAGACAGGTGCAGGGTCACTCTCCAGTTCCCAGCACAGAGCTGCTCTTTTCGCTCTCTACGCAAGGCTCAGAGCTATAAGAAGGGCTACTGGGGAGAATGCCAGTGAGAATGCAGCATTGCACAAGCAGAGTCTGAGGACAGGATGAGTTCCTAGGTCAGTCCGACCTTGTGGCTGTGATTCTTTGGTTCTGATTACCTTGTGCTGATTTATGGCTTTAAAACGTCACTCCTGCTGAGCAGATTTTAAAAACTGTTGCTACATTTTGTTTCTGCTGAGTCATACAACCAGAGTACATGCTGTGTACTGCACTTAACCAAGCTTAATTCTTAGTTACACCAGTATAAACCTGGAGTAACTCTACTGAAGGCATCAGAGTCACTCTGGATTTATACAGATGTTATGGAGCTGCATTTGGCCCTTAGGATTTTAAAATACACAAAACCAGAACTAGGAGGTATGCACAGAGTCACTGTTTAAATAAATAACAGGTATTTTATACTGTTCAATTTCTATCCTGCAAAAAAAATCCCAAACAGTTCTTGACAGTGACTGCATCCCGTTAATGATTTTAATGTCTATTCTAAAACAACCTTCTTACATACCCCTGCAGGGATCATTTTTTACTAAGAATTCATCCAGTGCCATCCAGCCACCTCCAACACGAACCATTACTGTACTTCGCAAGATGCGAACAAGACGCAGCTGTTGAGAGTCACCAAACTGTAAGAAGATTAAACAAAATGCTTAGGTTTTCAATAGTTCTCCACACATAAAATATGCATTTCAGCTCTGATGGGTTAAAATCATCCATTCAAAATTTCTGTTTTAATTTCTAATCATTAGTAAACTCTTAACATATGATTTTTTATGAAAATTGTCAATGCTGTTAGGATTTCAAGGTGAACACCACTGTATTAATCCAAAGAAATATGGTAGGCTGCCAGGTTTAACTTTATGCTTGATTCTCAAGATTTTGTCTAATCTTGTGAAAGCAGCAAAATTAGTAATACAATAACTGGTTATGTTCTGCATTTGTATGAATTAATCAGCATAAAAACTTTCACTGAACTCTTTTTGCAATAGCAGGGATAGTTTTCAAAGATATGAAACTTTCAGCTGAAAAGTGTGGGAAAACTGTTCAAATGATAGATCAGTGGGCTAGAATTTCAGCTAAATCAGGGGAGCTTTACACTGCTCCGCTCATCAGCTGAGCACAGGAACACTTTACAGTCATTTTAACAGCTCTAAGCCACCCTCCTGCCCAGGGCTGGGTGAAGGTGGCATAGCTTGTAAAAAGGGGCTGTGATTTTGGGTTGCTATATTGGCCCCTTGGGGCAACTGGCAGCTAGAAAAATTAGAACAATCTTGATCTGTGTGCAGAGCACACTCATGATTCACAAGAGCAGAAAGATGGCTTAAAACCACCTTCCCACCCCTCCTGTGTTGTGCTGACTGCTTATTTCGTGCTGCTGAAGACTGGGCCTAAAGCATAGTATGGTCTTGAAAAATGTTCAGTGTAGTTTGTATGAAATACCTTCAAAACCCTGCAGAATCCTCTGCACATCACTGGATCAAATTTGGATCAAGTCAGTCAGTAGTGACCAAAAGATATACCCTTCTCATTATTTGGTGGCCTGTGTGAAAATAGCTGGCTGCTTTGATCCAGTTCCTACCAATGTCCAATCATCAAATAATATCGCCTTCAGAATTGGCACATCTGCTGGCAGTCTCTGCAGCCCAGGCCAAGCATTTAGTTAGCATGGGAGTGAACTAAGCTTTAACCTCAAAACAGGTTTGAAGCACTTTTGTTTAGTTGAGGGATTATTCTGCCGAGGTTTGCACAACTGTGACAACATGCTGTACTTGTTATGAGGAAAACAGAAGAGACTGTGCTTTCCAGTGTTATCAATCCAAAACCTTCCACAAGATCTAAATTAATTTAACACTCATAATTTCATGAAGGATCTCACAATCTCATGAAAACGGAACCAGAGGGATCCAACACCTTCTAGTTGATGGCACATGTTTAATTTGATATACAATTCAGAGGCCAAATCCCGATCTCTGGTCTGCAAGCATGCAGAACCTCGCTGAAGTCAATCGTAATCAAATGCACACATTTTAGGTAGAATCTGACTGCTGGAGTAACTGTACCTATTTGCTCCAGTGAAGTGATAGAAACATGTTAAAGCCAAATCACACAAATGTGCTCCTTACTTGTTAAAAGACCTTTGGCACTGCTTAAGCAAAGTGGGCAAGAGAGGGCAAAAGGAATATTACTTCTGGGAACCAAACAATAGGAAGCTTACAAGCTTAATTTAATAATCAAAGAAAATTGTGTTCTAAATGAGCAAAATGTAAATTTAAATGAGCTCTATGTTAGATTTTTTTAATCCATTAAATAGCTTTATAATGAGGAACCATCTTCTTAGATATGTAGATCAATGAGAAAGCATGTAGCCCACAAGTCTACACTAACTATTTTGTTTTGCCTGTTAAGTAGGAGGTTTCTTCTTATTCTTTGTGAAGTCTTGAAGATCCCCTGGCTTTCAGCTTTTTAACACCCCATTTAGGCTCTGTGTTGCAGCCAGACTGAGGCATGGATACTTCCTTTAAAACCTGTTTATACTACAACTTGTTCAGCTAGCATGGCTGCTGACAAATAGCACAACTTCCAATGTGCTGCTTCCATAATGATCCCATTCCAGATTTTTATTAAAATATTTTGGATACAGACTTTCTTAGGCGAAACAATAATAAATATTGACCAAACTTGAAATTAGAAACACAAGCAGTTTAATAAGTGGGTTTATAGGTTGTGTAGTGTCAATGAAGAAAAAATTCTGCTCTTGGTTACAGCCTGCAAATCCATTGCTACCAAAACAGAATTTGGCCAAGCTTCTTTAGGAAATGTATTATTCTCTGCTGAAATAATGTTTTGTAGTTTCTTGCAGCAATAAACTTCAGTTAATCACATTAGATATTCTACTTTTCCTTTCTCAGACACAGGATGAGCATAGTTTTCAAAAAGTCTTATCAAATCAAGGCCCTCTCTTTTTATACATTAACTCATTTTAAAAAGTTAGGACAGAAGTAGTTTGGCAAAGGTAGGTGCTGAAGGCTACTTTTTGCTGAGCACACACTATGCTATAACAATCTCTGCCAACAACATTTTAAAAGCCAAGGCAGGCAAAATTACCATTTCTGTAGTATCTTTAGCATTAGAACACCTAAAATCATTTATTCATGTAGTTGTTTTTCCATGAACATGAGTAAGATGCTAGTGGTAACTTTAGTATTAGGCATTTTCATGTATTTACAAGGCAGGCAAGCTGATTCTATATTTTAACAGGTAGTTTCAGTGTCCATCCTATGAAGGAGTCATTGATCCGCATTTCTTCCAATTAGTGTTGTATGGCACTTTCACAACCAGAGATACTGATGACCAAACTAACACACTAGAAGTATTTTTAAACACAATTACTGTACATCACAGCATTGGTATGATGGCATATTTTAAAAATATTTTGATGGGGGAATGGAAGCAGTCCAAATTTGAACTTCAAGTTTATTCTGCCAACTCAGTCCACACAGTTTTGTATTAAAAATATGTGCAATACATTGTGAACTGATTCTTAATCAATCAATCTATTCATTCGATTTCTAATTTAATGCACTGCGATTTTTCAAGGATTCTGAAAATGGAATGGTAATAAGTGACTAAGTAATATGACACAACATAGAATTCTGAGGCATACTGCTGTAATATATTACATATAAAAACTCTGGATAGTAGAATAATTAACACTGTTCGTAAATCATAATTAAAATGCAAAGAAACTTATCATATACATTGTTGCTGTCCATTATCTGGTTCCCTTAAAAGTAATCTCCTTAATGAGACAAAAGGCAAAACAAAAAGGGAGAAGGAGATCCTGAAACCAGGAACACTTTATAGCATTTACAGAAACACCACAGCTGACCAACAATGAATTAGCTCAGGATGAAAGTATGGGAAAAGAGTGGCCATTGCAAGCTTAAATGACTATGCATTAGAAAAAAAAATAGAAACTTCAGAACACATTCCACTGGTTTATACCTGATTTCCCAGGAAGAACTGATAAGAAATGAAAAATGGAAGAAAGACACAATTAGTTTAACAAGAAATTCTCTGTATGACTCGAGAACACATGCAAACTAACACACACATTGAAACTTCTAAATACAGGATCTAGTTTAGAGATGTGCAGGTAATTAGCTATCCAGAGTCTGAACTTGGAAGGATTCATGAGTCCTTTGTTACCTTCCTTTTTTTCCCTTTTAAAATCATCTGAAGATGTTCCATAGTCTGCCTTAGCCAAATAATGAGCACCTCATCTGAAAACGTTCTGGTTATTGAACCTGAGGGTAACAAATGACTTTCTCTGCAACATGGCAGATTCATCTCTGGTACCTGAACTGCTTTTAGGATACCTGGCACATTTCTGTCTAGCTACTAGATGAAGGTACAGTATGCTGGAAAAAAGTAAAAAGAGGGGATGTGGATGATAAAAATGTTTGACCAAAGTATATTCTAAGTACAATACAGTCCCATGTATTTAATCTGAATCTGTTTGGAAAATCCATTTTTACTCAGGTGTAAAAAAAAAACAATCAATCAGTTAACAAGTCAATATATACTGGTATGCAGGACCAGCTACTGTTTAAATCATTTTGCTATTTAGATATACAAATCTCTCTAAATACTGAGAAAAATGGTTTATTGTAGGTTCAGTTGAAAGTTAAACACTTTATTAGTCTATATTTTCCAACACAAATTACTGATGTAAAGTTTAGTGAAGCTGAAACTACATAATTTCCAGGTAGACTTTGAGCAAACATAGTATATGATACAAAGTTTCTGTAAATTAATGTAACCCAAATGCTCATGTAGTCCTGTTGCCTTGAGAATGTTTGGACTGAAAGAACCATGGAGGTGTTGTGAAGACTTACCCTGTACTTGTTATCCCCAATCTGCTCCACCTGGAATCGTTTTGCACATTTACATTTAGCTACCTGCCTTGTAACCTGCCAAAAACACAGTTGGAATAATTATTTTAATGTTAATTATCACATTTCTGAAGCCTTAAATAATTGGCAGAATTCAAGTTATATAGGAAGGAAAATAAAATTAATGACACTATTAAGTGTGTGATTCCAGTAGAATATATTAGTTATCTGAGAGCGATAACTATAGAGAGAGTACCTCATCTTCAATTTTGTCAGCATCTGTCAGAGGCTTGTATGCATCCTTGTTTGGATGAAGTGCTGCTACAAATTCATAGTAGTCAATGTACCCATCACCATCTCTGTCAAAGATATCTGCCACTGCACTCATTTCAAGTCGGCTGGTAGGGAATTCTGTAAGTCAAAAACATCACCAGGAGGTAAACCTTATAGATTTTCAATCACATTAGAGTGACTGGATTTATCGCAAATCTCAAAGATTTTTAGGTATTAATGACAAGTAATGTATACAAAAACACCAAGTACACTCAGAGAAAACAAATCTCTGAAAAGAGGTGGGGTGTCTCCAATGCTGGCTAGAATATGGATAATAATGAAGATACTAGTGCATTTTTTGGAGAGAAGCCCAGTACTGAATGCGCCTAGCAACAGATGGAACGTTGAAAAAGCTTTCAAATGACATACAGTTCTACAGTCTTGTAGCATGCTTGACCTCAAAAGTGCAAAGAATACCACAAATCAACAAGTCAAGTTGTTACTGGCGCAAGGTCATACAAGAATTTAAAGACAAATTACACATTTAGAATGCAAGGCGTAGAAGCTTCTGATATTGTTTTAAAAATGGAACTCTATAATCTGAAACCCTTCTTTGGTTGAGAACTCCTGCAGCAGCATGTTCATTGCTCACTCACAGACTGTACAGGGAGATAAATAAAGTATTACAATATATAAACATCCAGCATGAATGATCAACAGCAGTAGTGCCATGGACATTCAGCAACTACAGGCCTACACCACTTCAGCTAACAGGGTAGCTCTTTCAGCTGGTAGTAGTAGCAGAATCTTATCCTCAGATGTGGGCTAGTCATGAGAGGCAGATGTGACCATACCCATATACAGTACGTTACACGCACCCCGTGTTTGTGGAAGCTCATTTTGATTATTTCAGGTGCAGAGGAGTTCTTATCTACGTAAGGGCTACCATTTGTGCTGACCAGGTGCTGTCAGCAGGAACACAACTCTGACCCTCTGACACAAAAAGCACAGGTCTCCACCACCTGAGCAAAAGAAGTTGTTAGAAGTCGTAGCCTCTTATCTTTTATGTGGGCCAGCCACTAGAGGGAGACATGATCACACACACTTAGCCAGTGTATTACATACACACAACACAGGAACAAAAATCCATGTCATAATCTGACTTGCTCAAGAAAGGAGTGTCTAAATTTTAACAATGTTTTCAAGTAAAGCAATTATTGCCACTTTACCTTTATCTCAGAGTGATAATTTCTTTAAAGGTAAACTGATCTATTACCACATCAAGACTTACCTCAGATACAATATGTTGCCAATATATTAGATGCCATCTCATAATCTCATCAGTAACTTAATTTAGAACTTACTTGAAGAAAGAATCCCATCAATAAATTCCTGCCTCGTTATCTTTCCATCCTGATCTTTATCAATCCTCCTAAAGAAGTCCATTACTCGAGATTTCTTATGATTCATCCATCGCATATACTTTTTCCTCCAGATATCAAAATCAAAGTTGGCAAATTCCCTCAGCTTGAGGAAAGAGAGATGAGAGATGTTTTTCAAGTTTAAATGAACCACTTACAGAATAAGTAAGAGAGGTCACGTCGGCATGCTTTTAAATAACTGGCTCTTTAAAATGCTCACATTTGTACTGAAATGGTTTCATTCTATTCACTATTAAAATAGGACTAGCTGCTTTTTGCATGCACATATCAAGATGTTTCCATCTAACTATACATCATATAACATTACTATCACTTTGTAACAGGATATGCAGGGTTAAACAAAAATATATATAGTATATAATATATATGCTGTGTGCTGACCTCTTCTAGTCTATCCAAAGCATCATTCAATTTTCTTCTTCTTTCCAAGGCCAGAAGCCAGACTTGCTGCCATTTGCTGACTAATAGGTTTATCCTTGGATTCTTGGTTTCAATTTGTGTCTGTGTTCCTGATGGATACATGCCTGCTGCTTGGGAACGTTTTCCTATTAAAACAGAATACAAGTTAGCATAGGCTTATTTTTCTCCATGTCCCAACCAATTTAAAACACAGCATATTTTCATGTGAATGATGATCGACCTCTTTAAACAGACTTCTTTCTGCTACAAATAATGAGCCAAATCCTGGTCCCCCCATTGTCATTAATGGGAGTTTTGCCATTGCCAGAGTAAGACAACACGATGGTTAAAACACCTGGGCCGTGTCTACATGACAACTTCCACTACTGGTCATACTTGTGAACCAGCACAGAAAAATGTTTATAAATATCCCCACTGCAAGCAAGTTCTGAGAGAGCATTGCAGAACAAACAGCCTCATTTTGGAGGTAGACGTAGAGATACAAAAATTTACATCATCTCCTCACTTAAGGATTCGCTTGACATGAAACTCAGTTGGGAGTCCTACTAAAATCCATGTCCTTTCATGCAGGATAGAAGAGAGGGAATTCATTAGGTGGTGCTCTTCATAACCAATCAGTACTGTCTTGTGCTGCACTGTGCAACTAGGTATTTCATCTTTTAGATGAGTCAGTAAAAAACAACAACCACCTTTACCAGCTAAAGACCATTAAAGGTCTCTTGCACTTTTTGCAAGAGTGGGAGTGTTAAAACACAACAGGGTTAAAAAAAAAAAAAACGTAATGAGTGAAATTTTCAAGGAAGCCTCAGTTCAGCCTTTAATTTTGTTTCCACAATTTTGCAGGCAAAATGATTAGCACTCCCAAAATGGTCATATGTTGGCACATAATTGGCATATACATACGCTTCGCAGGTGTCAATTCTATATTTGAGTTTACAAAAATCTACCACTAGGAAAGTACAGTACACACAAAACTGCATGTATAAAATTAGCAGCAGATCATAAAAATCAGTAGCAATGTGATGAAATGAAGCACAGATACTGGAATGCCTCATCAATGTTTATTGATAAATAAAAATAGTTTTCTGCAATTATTCTACTAAAGAAATCATATTTTTCCACTATGTGAGAATGGAAAGCTACACTGATCAGTTGTGACAGTCGCTTGTAAAAGGTTAAGAGGTATTCGACTCTTATTGAAGAGAAATTAAAATAGTTCACTCTATATTTTGGGAAGGAATTAGTACAAATTCAATTACAGTAGTAATTGGCACAATTAGCTACAAATTCTGTTACCAAATAGACACGTTTCTCTCAGTGAAAAAACATATGCCAAAGTAATTAGAAAAACCAATGAAGGAAAAATTTCACCTGGTTTTACCAGACTATTCCGATAGTAATGACACCTAACAGTATTAGTTTATGAGAAATCAATCATTTATATTGAAAAAGTAATAACACGTGCAACCTCCCCAAAAAATTCCATTACTTACTTCCTGTTCTCCCTTTATCTAGCACAGGAATATGAGACTGTATTGGAGTGGGTTCAACTGCCTTCCTTTTGTAGATCTTTGTGACTTTATCCACATCAGGCTGTTTTCTGGTCATTTCCTCCATAAACGTCTGCAATTAAATGGTAGCTGCTTTAATTAGCAATGCAGAAGAATAATTGACGAGAAAGACAAATAAAGAAAATAGAATACCAAGTTACAGAGAAAGGGCAACTATTTGTCAGGAAAATTACAGCAGGAGACACAAGAGACATTTCTCTTCCACTAAAATAATCCTATCATTCCAATTAAATATAAAATAAGTATTTTGTAGCTAAGAAATATTACCTAGATGAACTTCTACCTACATTATGGCAGAGCTGCTAAAGGAAGTCTACATTTAAAAATACGTAGCCACACTTGGCTGCACTTGGTGCACCGGGTGCGATGTGCAAAAGACTCTGAATTGAAGAGCAGCTCCAGGTCCTTTGCTGTCCAGACTAACCGACAACAGCTCAGAGGAGAGTCAATTAGGATCTGATGTGAAGCAAGGATGGTCACTTGCATAAAACATGTTTTAAAATTCACTTAGCAAAGCAGATAATGCAATGCTGGTTCTAGGCAGCAGCACTGCCTGATACTTCAGGTGTTTTCTAAATGTACAGTGTCCTTATTCCTAACAAGCTGGTGCATGTTTTTAAAACATCGCTGCATTTTCATTTGTTTGCTTTGCTTGAGCAAGGCTGGGATCAATCATAGGGACAGGGAACATACAATCAGGTATCTGGAAACTGGATCATTAAAAATACTGTAAATAACTAGAACTGGCTCATATTTGATTAAAAGAACAGGAGTACTTGTGGCACCTTAGAGACTAACAAATTTATTAGAGCATAAGCTTTCATGGACTACAGCCCACTTCTTCGGATGCATCCGGATGCATCCGAAGAAGTGGGCTGTAGTCCATGAAAGCTTATGCTCTAATAAATTTGTTAGTCTCTAAGGTGCCACAAGTACTCCTGTTCTTTTTGTGGATACAGACTAACACGGCTGCTACTCTGAAACCTGTCATATTTGATTATGTACCAAATCTAAGATGCATGTATCAGTATAAAATCCTTAAGACATGTTTCACATTTTTCATGCCTTACCTGATGTTCAGCTATGAGTGCTTTAACATCCTCGATCTCCTGGGGGATGACCTCTTTATCTTTTTCACTAAGAGTAGTCTCTGCCCACTGCAACCAGGACAATAAGGCTTCCAACAATTCCTGCTTAGCAATAAGTCCAGCAAGGGCTCCTGCCAGTCTCTGCTGATGTTGCTTTGCCCATGCTAATACCTTGATAAAAAGTCAATCCATGAATATTTCCAAATCTGGTATGTTTCTTTTGAAAGTACCCCACTTGCTTTTATCCTTTCCTGATTTAAACAAGTGTCAGGATTATCAGAGTTCCTGTGCACCTGGTGTTCCCAGTTCAACCATGTTTCGTCACAAGCATTAACCTTCAGGTTTTATTAAACTTCCACAATACTGTCTTCTCTCAGCATATTAAGGACATGAATAGCCCCACTGAGATCACTGGAAATACTACGAAAAGTGAATCAGGTAGAATCAGATCCCCATTTTTGGACACTCTGGAAGCTGTATTTGGCTATTATTTGTTTTCCTTTAAAGGGGTTCCCTTTTCCAGTGGTTCTCAAACTGGGGGTCGGGACCTCTCAGGGGGTCACAAGGTTATTACGTGGGGGGTTTGCAAGCTGTCAGCCTCCACCTCAAACCCCGCTTTGCCTCCAGCATTTATAATGGTGTTAAATATATTAAAAAGTGTTTTTAATTTATAAGGTGGGGGGGTCGCGCTAAGAGGCTAGCTATGTGAAAGGGGTCACCAGTACAGAAGTTTGAGAACACTGCTTTAAACTATAAACATAGACACAAAACTTCACCTCCAGAAGCTGAGCATGTATTCTCCATGGCATGCCCATTAGAGCTTGTCTACATGGCATCGCAGTCCACACTACAGCATGTGAACTCTAGAGTTCTCTAATGCATTGCACTCCATCTATCTTGTGTCGACCCTGTTGGTGTGAACTAACAGCTATCTAGTTCACATTACTGTAATCCTGTTTTGTGGCCTATGGAAAGCTGCTGAACAATTTGGAAATCACCACTGGATTCATGGGGGCATTTTAAGAATAATTTTGGAATCCAGTATCCTCTAACATGATTATTACTGAGCAGCGACAGAATACTTTGTATATATCCTGATGGTTGATTTTTTAAAGCATTATACTTTCTCCCTTGATACTATGAATTTGCTGAGGAGAAATGGGGGGTGGTATTTCTTAAAAAAAAGTCTGACCAGCTGCTGTAGTTATTCTTTTACTTCTCAAAAGCAAAGTAAAACCTGGCCTCTTCATATCTATCAGCTTGGGTATTTTAAATAGTTGTGTTCTCAACAGCTGTATCATTTCCTCCAACGTAACAGTCTTGTTAATTGCCAACTATGTTCCAACCTATCAAAGCCTGCCTGTTGCTATGAAGGCTGCATGAGACATACTGACCTCTTCAAATCTGGCTCTGATGATTGTTATCCAGTGCTTAATGGTAGTGATGGAGTCTGGGTGGCAGATAGCCAGGATGGCTTCTCCCATACCTGCTGCTTTATTTAGTTCTGCCTTTTTGTCCTCCAACTTCCTCATGAATTCCTAAACCAGAAACAACGATTTCAGTTAGATGCTGGCACCAGTTGAAAGAAAAATCTGAGTAATTTCAATGAGTGTTGGCCAAATCTGGAAGACTAAAGTTCTCTACTGGATCATTCAAAGCCTGAATTGATTCAATGGGCAGAGGGGAAAAAGTAAGAGACGAGACAAGTCCAATTCTTATAAGAAAAGTTCAGCGAGACAAAGTGGGCGAGGTAATATCTTTCACTTGATCAACTTCTGTTGGTAAGAGAAACAAGCTTTAGAGCCACGCAGAGCTCTTCTTAAGGTCTGGGGTAAATGTCAACACTTTCAAAAGATGAGCCTGGGTGCTTAAATTCATAACTTTGCTAGATGTTAAAAATACTGGACTAAACAAAGACACTGAATTTATGGCTTATTACAACAATTACCCACTATCCCCCCTTTTGTCCTATGACTGCCTGGGTATTAATGGGCCACTTCACCTTGAATGGTCTCTTAGAATACATGCTAACTACTTATACTAAACTTTCTGTTCAATCTCATATTTAGCTGTGACATTCTGAGTACCTTTCCCAGATCTGGAGAAGAGCTCTGTGTAGCTCAAAAGCGTGTCTCTCTCAACAGCAGAAGCTGATCCAATAAAAGATATTACCTTACCCACCTCATCTCTCTAATATCCTGGGACTCACACTGCTACACCACCACTACATACAAGAAAAGTTAAGATCATTTTAAAAACCTATTCTATATAAAGAACTAAATTAAGATTTAAAATATGTAACATATTAGCCTGCAACTCTTTAGTAATGCAAAATGTTGTATATGCTTGTGGTATACATGACCCTATTAAAAAAAATCATACCACTCTATAAGATACTGTAAATCAAATGTGCTGTGGTTGGAGTCACTACTAGAAAATTTTCAGGAGATCTAGCCTGTTTATCAATACTAATCCTACAATATGCCCAGCTAAAAGCCCCTTAACAGATGCTGAAGGAACAAACTATAAAGAACCAGACAGCAGAACTGGTTGGGAATTTTCCATGAGAATTATTTTCCAATGGAAAAATACTTTTTCCAAAACTGAAATTTTCCCCCCAAAATTTGATTTTCCATCAGGACAACTGAAATGATGGCTCCCGGCTGGCCACCTGGAAAGCTCTCCTCGATTTCATTTTCTGTCTGCAGGGAGAAAATTAAATTGACATGACCCTTCGTGGTAGGCAGTTGGGGAACTGCAGATGGACTTGGGAAATGGCAGGGAAGCTGGGTGCCCTGGATACCTGCCTGTCCCACAGCATCTCCAGCAGCTGGGCTTGTGGGGAAAAGCTGAGAAGTGGGTGCTCAGGCTCCAACAGGTTCTTGTCAATTTCTAATTACCTCCTAAAACTTGCAGATTGTGTAGTTAGACTTGATTTGGGCAGAGTAGGCAGTACCTGAATCTGGATTAGGTTAAATAAGTGAATGACTCTGAGACCAAATCAGGGTTATGTTTCCAGTCTGGTTGTGTTGAAATCCCATGAGCTATTCTTGCAATTTCAGCTCCAAATGGTGTCTGTACATATACAGTGTATTTTAGTATTTGTTACACTGAGAAACTGGCAGCATTGGCAAGAGCCAGGCAGAATATTGGCAAACATAATGCAACTTTCCCTACACAACTCTATAAATAAACCTCAAAACCTGATCTGCAACAACCTAGATGTTTGGAATACTGAGCTTCCCCAAACTGTGCTGAACTCTGTGGTGGTTTAGTGATACACTAGAGAGAGATTGAGAACAAATTCATATCTTTTATTACCTAATGTAGTGCATTAACCTACTGTACCTCTTAGTCCCCAGAGACCGTGATGAGTGGCAGAAAACTTAAATTGTCTATGACATGTAGCCTTCATTAAATCATGTGCAGTTTTCAAGAAAAAAGCTAAGTAGTGGGACATAAAAATGGACCTTTGATGTTAAATGCTTAAAAATGAAAAGCTTTTAATATGTGGCTTGATACAAAGGTATTAAAATCATTTTACAGGAATTATAAAATGCACTGTGAATAAAGGACACATTTAACATTTACCTCAATAATGCAGTCATTATAATCTAATAAGTGATTAGGGATAATATTGTAGCAACATAGATAGAAGAGAGATGATGTTTTAAATTTATGTAATATACCACACTTACCTACCTTTCATTTTTTCTCCTAAGAATTTCAGATGTACATTGGAGACATCACACTCATTATCAAATTAACAATGTATAACACAAATGGTAATGCTGTACAAATTTCAAAAGCAAGTCATCCTTTGCAATATTAATTGGCACAACACACATACCAAGTTTAGGGGGGAAATTAGGTACTTATGTACATATTTGCAATTTACATCATCACCAATAGATAGTAATTAAAAGACTGAATCTAATCCCCCAGTAAAATAACATCTAACTAGATTAAGTAAGCAGCTCTAATACTGTTACAGTTGTTTTTTATTATGAAGGCACTGGTCGAAGCCTCCTGGTTAAGGCTGCAGTGAGAGCTCCTGTATAAGCCCCTTCCTTCCTAACTTCTCATCAGAAGGTGGCATTTGAAAATTGGTTATTAACGTTTGGAGAATAGTAACACTGGTGAGTCCAAAAGTGGTGTGCTACCTGGGTGAGAATTTTTTTGATTTATTAATGTGTGCATGGGATATTAAAGATGCTGTCAGAATTGTTCTTAGACTGTGATTTCCATAGTTTCAATGTTTATTCTTTTTTTTTTTTACAAAAAAATAATGTGATTAATGGTACATCTTCTTTTAGAGTGGACTTAGCAATCTTAACTATAACTTAGCTAAGTTTTATTTTTGTGGGAATTATTTTATTAGTCTAGTGACACAGGATGACATGCAGGCTCCATTAAAATCAATGGGGGTTTTGACACTGATTTCAGCGGGGCCAGGATTTTACTTATACAGAGGAGAGCAAAAAAACAAAAGGGAACCATGTGGAGTAGCTAGAGAGGACAGGCAGATAACAGGCATACTTCACTCAAAGATACCAGAAAAGCAGCTGGCAGCGCTTCCATGGCATCAATGTATGGTGACATATATGGGGAAGGTGTGGCCGGACAGAGGAGGATGGAGCTAGGGAGCCACAGCACAAAGCACTACATTCCCAGTGGCCCCAAATTAAGTGGCGAATTTCCACACAACTCAGTGGCAGTTGTTGAAACTTTCCCTCCTGTGTTGAACATCCCGCAGATGGGAAAGCAGTAAACAGGCACAGTGAGGGAACCAGTGGCAACACAACAGTGATTTGAACCAGACATGCTGACAGTAGTGATGAAGGCACTAGAAGGGGCAGATACTACATATGGATGCCCTGAGAGCTGTGTGTGGTTGAAGTCAGGATACTCTGAGGATTATTGAGTTATGCACAGTTAGACGGTCATGCCCTGTCAGCTGATACCACCAACCACAAGGAGTGGTAAAAATATGATGCTTTTTTAGCACCCTTAATTGCATGAAAGTTTTGTTACAATTTTCTCCCTCACAGTAGTCAAAAAATACATTACTATTATCATTCCGGTCATGGCCTAACTTCAGTATCAGGCAAATTAGTTGAAACTATAGCAAAAAACAGAATTATCAGACACATATATGAACATGATTTGTTAGGAAGATCAACATAGCTTTTGTAAAGAGAAATCATGCCTCCCTGGTCTATTAGAGTTATTTGAGAGGGTCAACAACAATGTGGATAAGGGTGATACGGTGGATATAGCGTACTTTGACTTTCAGAAAGCCTTTGACAAGGTCCCTCACCAAAGGTTCTTAAGCAAAGTAAGCAGTCATGGGATATGAGGGAAGGTCATCTCATGGATCAGTAGTTAGAAGTCAGGAAACAAAAGTTAGGAATAAATGGTCATTTTCAAACTCGAGAGAGCTAAATAGAAGGGTCCCCCAGGGATCTGTACTGGGAGCAGTGCTGTTCAACATATTCATAAGTGATATGGAAAAAGGGTAAGCACTGAAGTGGCAAAATTTGCAGATGATAGAAAATTACTCAAGATAGTTAAGTCCAAAGCAGACTGCAAAGAGTTACAAAGGGATCTCACAAAGCTAGGTGACTGGGCAAGAAAATGGTAGATGAAATTCAGTGTTGATGAATGCAAAGTAATGCACATTGGAAAACAATCTCAAATATCCATACAAAATGTATACATACTAAATTAGTTGCTACCATTCAAGAAAAAGATCTTGGAGGTCATTGTGGATAGTTCCCTGAAAACATCTGCTCAATGTGCAGTGGCAGACAAAAAAGCTAACTGCATTTTAGGAACCATTAGAAAAAGGATAGATAATAACACAGAAAATATCATAATGCCACTATATAAATTCATAGTACGCCCACACATTGAATACTACGTGCCATTCTGGTCGCCCCATCTCAAAAAGGATATATCAGAACTGGAAAAGGTACAAAGAGGGCAACAAACATGATTAGGGGTATGGAACAGCTTCCATATTAGGAGAGATTAAAAAGACTGGAACTGTTCAGCTTTGAAAAGAGACGACCAAGGAGGAATATGATAGAGGTTTATAATGAACGTTGTGGAAAAAGTGAATGAGGAAGTGTTATTTACCCTTCACAGAACACAAGAATCAGGGGTCACCCAATGAAATTAATAGGCCGCAGGTTTAAAACAAACAAAAGGAAGTATTTCTTCACACAAAATAGAATCAACCCGTGAAACCCATTGCCAGGGGAGGTTGTGAAGGCTGAAAGTGTAGCTGGGCTGAAAAAAGAATTAGATAAGTTTAAGGAGGATAGGTCCAACAATGGCTTTTAGCTAAGATGGTTAGGGATGCAACCCCATGCTCTGGGAGTCCCTAAGCCTCTGACTGCCAGATGCTGGGGCCGGATGACACGGGATGGATCACTTGATAACTGCCCTGTTCTGTTCATTCCTTTTGAAGCATCTGGCATTGGCCACTGTCGGAAGACAGGATACTGGGCTAGATGCACTGCTGGTCTGACGACCCAGTATGGCCATTCTTACTACTACAACTGCATGGAAGGTGTTTTGGGTTTTTTGAAGGCAACTTTCTCAATGGGAAGAGATATGCCCCTGAGTTTTTCCTTAGTTGTGTCATTAACTTAGTCATTTTCGCATTTCATTAGTTGAAATCCAGTCTGATGGCTTGTAACCTAAATCTCCAGTATCTTTGTCACTGTAATATTTCAATACATAATGCATGTGAATCATGTCAACATGGTGCTTCATCATGACAGAAGGTTAATGGCTGATAACATTATTTTAATGACATATATAGATGATCTTGACAAAAAAGGTGTACAGTGGTTTCACTCAGAGTTGCTAGGAGAACAGCTATACTGTTGGTATTAAAACATCCTATCAACAAAGCTTACCACGTTACATTGCTTGCAAGTAAGTTTTTGAACCAGTCTCTGATTTTATACAACTCCCTTAAAAATGGTATTTTTTGCATTATTTTCTTAGTAAGACAAAATGGCTTTAAAGCCTAGTGAGATGTTATCCTGATAGACAGATAGCCTGAACTAAAAATGGGTGTTGAACCCTCAAATTTACAGAACTTTTAATTTCATATTCTAGAAATAACTGTGAAAACAAGTCTTGTTGCAGGACGTGATTATACTAGAGATACTTTGCTTTGTTTCATTTTATTTCCACCTTTCAATAAATCAAGTCTAGCAGCCAGCATCCTCTCCATTAACTTACTTACCCTGTGCTGATCAATTAGTGTCCGTAGAGCCTCTTCATCATCTGGGAGGATTCCATGGAAACGAAGGGCCTGCTCTGCCTCAGCCAGCCACTCCAAAAGAACATGCACAACAGCGTGAAATTCCTCTCCCTGTAAGAAAAAAACCAGCCCTTTCTGAGGGAATCTGACAGAAATCACTTGGCTTTGGATTCCTCCCTGAACAATGAAGCTGAGTCCAGCTTTGGAGTCATTAATCATGCAGCAATACAGGCACATTAACTTTCCATTAAAAAGTCAATGATATACAGTACTACATTTCCATGACTGTAAAAATGTCTCATGCATCTCAAAAATTGTAGGAAGCCTAAAAGCCTGTTCATGCTTTTAACCTTCTGATTTATAGTGTATGTGCAGCTCATCTCAGAATATCATGCCTTCATTCTGAAAAATGACAAAGGAGGTGCTTTCATGTACCAGCTGGAGAGATGGGAATTACACCTTCTGAGTATCCTTAATCATTACTTAAGAAAAATTAACAGAGTAAGTCTTATGTGGGTAGAGAGGACAAGGAGAGTCCATCGGTGGGCACCCCGTGTAAAGACCAGCTATAGTCACAGTTAGAGGTAGCACATTACTTCTTCTTTTGAGCTCCCTGGGGGAACATATTACCCCAAAGAAGGCAGTGGGCACAGTGAGGACAAGCTATCCCATCCTAAAGGATACACACCTCTTGAGCACCAGGAAGCTCAATGTGTAATTTCCCTCTTAAGCATCTCCTGGGGTGGGGCAGCTCCACACCAGCCCTTACTTAGGCCTGTGCCTAAAAGGCTTTATTTAGATCAGAGGTAGGCAAACTACAGCCCGCGGGCCGGACCGTCCTGCCCGGCCCCTGAGCTCCTGGCTGGGGAGGCTAGCCCCTGGCCCCTGCCCTGCTGTCCCTCCTCCCCTGCAGTCACACTGCCATGCAGGCAATGCTCTGGGCAGTGGGGCTGCACGCTCCTGCATGGCAGCATGTCTGGCTCCGGCCAGGTGGCGCAGCTGCCAGAGCGGCATGGTAAGGGGGCCGGAGGGGGTTGGATAAGGGGCAGGGGTTCCCGGGGGGCAGTCAGGGGACAGGGAGCAGGGGGTGGTTGGATGGGGTGGAGGTTCTGGGGGAGGTGTCAGGGGAGGGGGAGGGTTTGGATAAGCGAGGGAGTTGGATAAGCATGGGAGTCCCGGAGGCCTGTCAGGGGGCGGGGGTGTGGATAGGGGATCAGAGCAGTCAGGGGACTGGGAGCACGGGGGGTGGAATAGGAGGTGGGGTCTTAGGGGCGGGGGGGGTCCCGGAAGGGGGTGGTCAGGGGAGGTTGGATGGGGTTCTGAGGGGGCCAGTCAGGGGGCAGGAAGTGGGAGGGGGTGGATAGGGGGTGGGGGCCAGGCTGTTCGGGGAGGCACAGCCTTCCCTACCCAGCCCTCCATACAGTTTTGCAACCCCGATGTGGCCCTCAGGCCAAAAAGTTTGCCCACCCCGATTTAGATTGTAAAATGTTTGGGGCAGATAGTCTCTTTTTGCTGGTTGTTTGTACAATGGGGGCCTTGGTCCATGACTGGGGCTCCTAGGTGCTAACGCAATATAATAATAATAAGAAAAAAGAAGATAAGGCACAACCTACCCTGTAGTGAAAAAGTGTAAAATTAGGGGGGGGAATATTTGAATTTTTTTTGATCATTTTCTTAATTATAACATTAAGTTTTCAAGCAGTAAATTTGTCTGTGTTTTCTCTGCTTCTCCTATCCTTTTTTTACCTGGTGTAGGGCCTGTTCCAGTCGTGTTTGCTTGGATACGGAGAGGGCGCAGACCGTCTCCCAGCGAGTGCTTAGCTCCTGCATTTGGACCTTTACCCAGGAGGAGTCATCACGACTGCCTTCTATGAGTTCTCGAGCAGAGCGTTTCAGAGCCTGGACACTGCTTGTCCTCTTCCCCAGCTCCTTCTGGAAGACCTGGGGACCACACACACATTTTACATGTTCAATTTATCAAGGCTTCAGTGTCTCACGTGTGATGTACTTAGTGGGGATATGGAGAAGACTAAATTAGGGTTTCGTTTTACAGAAAATACCTCAATCTAAACATTCTAAAATGCACATTGTAAGATTTTCACACCCTACATTTGGCTTTCTTTTCAATTGGGGTTAAATGGCTCCATATGGGGTTAAATGGCACATTTTCTGCAAGAAAGCCCTCTAAGCTTCAACACTAGCTCATTTATACTGGGAAGAAGGCTCACTCAACCTGAAAATGTTGCCTAGCCTCGTGAAACATGGGAGTATATTTGTAGCTAGACCCTCTGAACTACTTGACCCACTGCGATGCACAAAAATCTGGTCACCTTAACATACGGGCTTTACGCCCTTCAAAGCAATCGATCTGCTGACACGATGATGAATGTGCAAGTCTGTCCCAAATCACAGTGCAGTCAGATAAACTGCGCATCAAGGAGCTGGGTTAAAATACTAAAATATAAATAAAAGTCCATCTGGTAATTTGACTGGATGGGCGATAGATTATGTCACATATTTAAGTGTTTGCATGTTCAGGTTCACAGCTGGAAAAATATCCACTTTCAAGAAAGACCCTTCTACATGATATGACAATTACAATGCACTGGATTACTGCTGATATATTAGTTAAAGTGCACAAGTTAAACTGCAGCTTTGGTTCCATGACACACATGTCTATGTTTCTAAGATACATCTCATATGTGAGGGCCAGATATTTTCTCTTCTGCCCAAAGTCCTGCTTTGAGCAGGGAACTGGACTAGATGACCTCCTGAGGTCTCTTCCAACCCTAATATTCTATGAAAGCCTGAGTAAACAGACTTCTGACAATAGGACACAGTGGTGGCTGATGTGAAGGGAACGGAATCATTCCACACCCAACTGTTCCACAGCTACTATAATTGGATTCAATGGACTCCACAGCAGCTTTTTCCACCATAGTACTGGGCTGGGCCTGCAGAATGACAGATTCACTGGCTATGTCCTGGATCCACGTCAATCTTCACTTCACAAAACCACTCTCCAAGCTACAGCGGATCGAGCCTCGGTAGCACTGCATAGTGCTGATTTCACAGCATTTTCCATTGTAGTCGGCAGCTTTATGATGTCCAAATGTTCCAGGTTAAATGATTTTCTTCAGATTCTAAGAAAACGTTTCTTTTTACAATTACAGAAAATTATATTGAAGTGGCTGCCCACAGTCTGATATTAATTAATAATAATTAGAAAAATATTTTTGTAATTACTTTGTGATTATCAATCAGGTTCATCACCAAATCGATGTCTCCATGCACTGGCTGATCTTCTGCCAACTGAGGTTCAATTTTATATAGCCAGTCGATGAGAGCCTGCAGAGCATCAGTAAATTGTCCTGAAAATAACAGGGCTTCCTCCAGTTTGTTTTGTCTGGAAAAAAAAAAAAACACTAAGAAAAAAATCAATCACATTTATTAAGGAAACCTGCAATATAACTGACAGCATCCAACAGTCGCTAATAGATAATGATTTTTTTCAGCAGTTAGTGAATGAGAAAAAACCTTAGGGTCACAGTGGGAGCCTGTGGAGAGAGGAGGGATGGGCACAGCTTTTCAGAGCTCCCTGGAATGCAAAGAGAGCATACACATTGCATCACCTCTTGGAAGGATGCAGAGCACACCTCACTTTAGTGCATTCCCTCTCAGCAAGGATGCCTGGTGTCGGGGAAGAGCAGGGCCATCTCCCAGCCCATCTTTCCCTTTGAGGTGACCAGAGCACAGGGACTACTAGGAAGGAGCAGTGCTTGTGCTACCCATTTAAAATACTCCAAACAACCAACTTCTATTCCTCCTTATACAGCACAGAGAAGCACAAAAAGAACACAACCCCCTCTTCTTTACCTCTGCAAGTCTCCTTTAAAAGAAGGAAACTTGGCCTTTCATTTTACCTTTCCACAGATTTTCCACAGATTGTATCCCATTTGTCTCTGAGCTCACTCAGCATATCGTCCAGTTTCAAATTGTCATCCGCCAGAGAGGTTTTCTCTTTGAGGGAGCGTCCAGTCCTATTTGTGGTGTCATACACAGAATGCTTGGCTCCAAGAGATTTCTGGAACTCCTGTAGGAGTAGAAGTAAAGGTAAACACCTGTATAGTACTAGGTACTTGTGAGCTTTCACTAATTCTTTCTTTTCATATCATTTTTGAACCAATTAATACATTTATAAATGATGCTGTAAGAAAGTCTTTATATCTCCCATAAATCATATTAAAATGCAAGTGAAATTAAATTGGGGGAGGGATAGCTCAGTGCTTTGAGCATTGGCTTGCTAAACCAGGGTTGTGAGTTCAATCCTTGAGAGGGCCACTTAGGGATCTGGGGCAAAATCAGTACTTGGTCCTGCTAGTGAAGGCAGGGGGCTGGACTCGATGACCTTTCAGGGTCCCTTCCAGTTCTATGAGTAGGTATATCTCCATATATTAAAAGATTTCTGGTCTGCCAGTGCTATGGTGAAGCTTAAAGTACTAGAGTTCTGGAGCCAGATCCTTTCCCCGCTCTAGCTCCTCTGCACTGTTCTGCAAGCATGAATGGCCTGAAATCTGATTTAACTAACCCCTTGAGGATTCCTCCTGCACTGAGGAATCTGCAGTTGGCACAGAGCTGGCCATAGCAATTGCTACGCCACCACCTTCCTATCCCTCAGCACAAAGGACTGAGGTACAGTCTGAAGGAAAGGGGAATGACCAGAGTAACCTGCTTTCTCGAACAGTCCTTCGAGAGTATGGGCAGAGGGATTAAAATAGAGCATTACTCTATCTGCACTAATTTGTGTTGAGGGCTCAGGCTGGTGTAGACTGACTCCAGGATCTAGGTGCTGCAAAGGGGTTCATTATCCCAGCTAGTCCACTAAGTTCTGAAGTCTCATATTCAAACCCCCTACTGGCAGGTCCTGTTGTGTGCCTTCCTTCAACACCCAGACTTTCCTGGATGACAGTAGCAAATTGGGGTTCGCAAGGAAATCAAGGACATGTCCCTACCGCTGCATTTATTTTATAATTTAATACTTCAGTTCCCTTTCTTTTTCCATCCCTTAAGAAACCTGAAGTAGTCCACTACCTGCACCGTTTGAGAAACACACAGACACAGACACAGACACACACAAAATCTTCCCCTAGGATAAACTAAGATCTTTTCAAAGTACTTTCAAAGTGAACGGGAAGTATGGGGGAGACAAAAAAATCTGAATAAAAAAAACCTCCTTTAAACAATTGTTTAAACTGTTCATGAATTTATATTTTCTTTGGTGGGGGCTGTTAATCACCCAGCACTACATAGGTAGTGTTGCTTGATTTTCACAAACAGACAAAATGAAATAGCTGCCAGAGAAAGACTATGCAGTAAAAGGGAAGTCAGAGATGAACAAAAGGTTTTAGTTAATTCATTCATCCAGGGTTAGCCTGGATACATAATGCCAAATTTCATTTTCACTTGATTTCACTGAGGAGTAACTGAGAGCAGACTTTCAGCCAATGGTTTAAGTCACCTCAGATATTAACTGTAGATTGGTGAATTAAACCTTCAATATTTAATTATCTACAGTAACTCCTCACTTAAAGTCATCCCGGTTAATGTTGTTTCGTTGTTTGTTGCTGATCAATTAGAGAACATGCTCGTTTAAAGTTGCGCAGCGCTCCCTTATAACAGTTGTTTGGCAGCTGCCTGCTTTGTCCACTGCTTGCAGAAACAGCAGCCCGCTGGAGCTAGCTGGTGGGGGCTTAGAACCAGGGTGGACCGGCAGCCCCCCATCAGCTCTCTTCTCCCCTAAATTCCCTTTGCGGCAGCCACCCAGCAGGCTATCCATTGCCCAGCAGTTCAGCTGTCCCTCCTCCCACTGCCATGTGCTGCTCCTGCCCTCTGCCTTGGAGCTACTCCCGGGAGCCTACTGCTTGCTGTGCAAGGCGGGGGGGGCGGGGGGGGGGGGCTGGAGAGGGGAGGGGAGGGAGGGAAGGAAGAGGAGTGCTGTCAGAGTGTCCCATTTCCCCCACCCCCCGCTCCTTTACCCCATTTCCACAGAGTGGGGCGGGACGGGACATGACAGGGCTCAGGAGGGAGGGAACTTGCTGGCAGCAGCTGCTGTCTCAACTTACTGATCTACTTAAAAAGGCAACGTACTTACAGTGGGATCAGAGTACTTTAAGGGTCAATGCGCATCTCTCTCACACACACATGGTGTGTGTCTCTGTCTCTCTCTGCCATGCTGTCTCTCCTCCCTCCATTCATACTGCCTTGTACAGTGTGAGGCTACATTAACAACAATCTGTTAACCCTTGAGGGCTCAGCCACGTGCTAGTTCACCATTTAGCAGTAAGGCATTCCCTGGGAAATAGCCCACTCTTTGATTTTACCACCTCAACCAAGCTTCACAATCATCATTGCTGTGTACAGTATTAAATTGTTTGTTTAAAACTGATACTGTATGTGTGTGCGTGTGTGTATATATATGTAAAAAATATAGCCTTTTGTCTGGTGAAAAAAATTTCCCTGGAACCTAACCCCCTCATTTACATTAATTCTCATGGGGAAATTGGATTCGCTTTACATCGTTTTGCTTAAAGTAGCATTTTTCAGAAACATACAACAACATTAAGCGAGGAGTTACTGTACTTTCCTTCCATAGCAGATTGGTACTTATATTCACAGGTTAAGCGGGCCAAATCTTGTAAGGAATAAATCTGCACTAAGTCAAGGATGGTTTGGATGACCTAATAGGGTTTTTCCATCTCTGACTTCTAAAAATAATATATAAGGAGAAAAAATTAAAAATAACTAATAGACTACGAATAACCCCCCAAATCCCTAGCAACATAAATAAATACATGAGAGAGAGAGAGAGAGAGAGAACATTTTATCTTGGGGAATGTTGTGGTGTTTTTTATTATTATTAATTGTTTTACAGTGATAACCTGGGAAATAGTGAAGCAGAGTTATTGCTTACAACACACACACAACTTCAGTGCACATCATCAGTTCAAATAGTAATATCATTAACTAAGTAGAACAAGAAAAGGCTGGTTCACAAATTCCTGGTCTGAAAAGACAAAGACAGACTTTGGATGGGAAGAAAGAGACAACATATGAGCCGGATGAAATGCAGGATGATGAGAGGCACTTGGCTTATTAAATACAAATTTGGTTGATTTTTTTGTTTAGCCTGATGATTAAATACACTGAAATCATCTCACGTCCTCCTTCTATTATTTATGTCCCTCACTAGCCTCCAAAACAATTGCCAGCTTCAATCACAGTGTCTTTAAGCCACACTGCACTCCATCCCTCATCATAGATGTGATTCATAAGATTTAAATAAAATTAATAAGTAGATGACTTAGGCAGCTAGTTTCTTGTAGGCATTTTGGAAGAAGGGGGACTTGAAGGAGGCATTTAAATAAGGAGGGTAGTGAGTTTGCCCACCAATTTGAGGAAGGGTGGAAACATGAAAGAGGTGCCATATTATTTGTGGGAGAAACAGACAAATAGGACATGGAGGGTAGTTTCAGCAGTGAAGAGGAGAGGGAAGGCAATAAATAAAAAAAAGACAATAAAAGACATGAGCAGGGAAGTAGGAGGGGCAGGTACATTTGGCCTTGAAGGACACCAGAAGAAGTTTGAACTTGATGATGTGGAGAAGGATAGCAGTAGAGCGATTCATAGGGGGATGATGTGGTCAGAACAGGCAAAAAAGGATGATCGTAATGCCTGCATTTTGCTCTAATTCTATATGATTTTAATTTTTGGCAACTATAGCAAACCCCAGAGCATACTAAAATGCAGAATTAGCAAGAACACTAGCACAAGTTTAGCTGAAGGTTTCAAGAGCAAATGAAGGTAAAGCCAGTGTTGCTTGACAAGCTGCCAACCTTCTAAAAGTAAAGGAAAATATTTTCCATGTTGGTATGCAAAGCTTAAGCCATCATGGAAAATAAGAGAGGATAAAAAAATGAATTGGAGACTGTTGGGGAAAACAAACATAATAGTATAGTGTAAGGACTTTAAGGGGGTATAAGGCGATTACTATAAGGAGCTAGACTAAGGGTGGAAATGTGGGGGTGCAATCTCTTGAGAGCACCATGTGGGACAAAAGAATGGTTGGGGAATACCATGGAAATAGTTCAAAAGAGCAGGACAATTCAATATCAGCATTGCAAAAAAACTAACTGTCCTACACTCACAAGCATGTCTTTATCTCTGAGAAAATTCTTCCAAGTTAAACTTTTCCACACAGGTTTACGTTAGAGGATTCTACCATCCATCCATGCAATGCCCATAACCATGTTACCTAGGCTGTTTAAAAAATAAAGTCAAAGTAAAGATTTCCTCGGGGATTTTTCTCTGTCTTTTGTGGGGACTGCAATTAATTTTTTTCCCTTTCACCTTACTATTATTAGTTATGGAAAAGCCAAATCAATCAGGTGATTTACATTTAGAACTGAAAGCAGTTGAGTTTGTTGAAAGGTGTTTCAGAGCTGTGGTTCCCAAGCAGAGAGAGATGTCTCTCCTACTCTTACACGTTTCACCCTTGTTACTGGCAATTCCATTGTACCTGATGCTTTTCAAATTATTTAACTAATCTTTCTACTTGACATATGAAGGATTTGCCGGTCAAAATACAAGATTATTTCTTATTTTTGAGGGAATCCTAAAATGTGGAAAGGAGATTTTAAATCATCCTAACACAACACAATCAAAACAATTTGTTGGAAACTGTAATTTTGGTAACTTTGTGATTTTAAATACCAAAGAAGCGTATAATATAATCTCTTTGAATATTTTCCTTTTTCATAAAATATTTCTCTCTCTCTTTGTTGAGAGTTTCCATGGTTCCCTATTATTTTATCTTTCCTCTTCAGAGTTTACTTCTTCCCCACAGATGAACAGGGACTGGGAAGAGCCTTTCCCATTCCCATTAATTTTACCATCTGGAAATGAGCCAGCATTTTAATTTGATGCTGGCAAACATTTCAACATAGTGAAGCCATAAATCTATTGCTCTCTGCTGATTAAATAGTACAGGCTTGATAGACTTTCCTGCCATTGGACTTGGACATCCTGCATTTCATCATTCATGACTTACCTTATGCTGTGTAAGCTGCATCTTTATTTTGTCTGGATCATTTGCAATTTCGAGCTCTGAATCCAATGACTTTTCTGACTCTTCCAACCATGCCATAAGTTTGTTCCAGGCTTCATGGAACTGTGGAAAAGCATGACATGGATTCACACAAATGTATAAATATGTTAGTGCATAAAATACGCAAAAAAGATTAAAACCTGACATGCCAGCTCAGGGCCAGAGTGTGACCAGCTGCTAGAGAGAGGTGCAATCATGGGACAAATCCAAGGAGCCTTCCTCTCTTCATGGCCCCCTAATGAGCCATTCATTCTCACTGGAGCTGACCTCACCCTCTTAACATAATCAGCAACCTTTAAGGGGTATCGCAGTATGCATGGTCCCCAGGATTTCCAGGGAGCTCTGTGAGACATAATGTTGATGTGGTATGGCTCTGCACCCACGTGGACTAGGACCCTAAAGGCCCTCCATTTTTATTCAGTTCCTACTCAGCTAAGAATTCTACTGACTGCATTTCTCCTGAGTAAGGACTGGGAGAACACAGTAAGCAAGTTGCTTATTTATTGAACCTATGGACCAGCCCTAAGGACAATAGCAGTAATTATTTTGGGGAACCCTCCCACAGATCACTAGTTAAGGAAAGTTTCTGTGTGGATTTCTCTCATCCTACCAGCAATAATCCTTGTGGAAGAGCATCAGGATCTCAAACCTTTCTCTCTTCTGCAGCGCAGTAAAAACAACCTTCAAGGAAAAGAGGCAACGAAGAAGGAATAGACTCTAGGGTTCTTGATGTGAAACATCAAGAGCCGTGTCTTGAGGAAGGGAATTTACTGGCCTTGTCTTTTCACTCCACTCTTTTAAGCTCTGTAGCTGGGTGAGCACCCAGCTCCGGCCCTGGAAGGGTAAAAGCAGCCCTGGAGAGGGCTTAAGCGGAGACAGCTAGACTGATTAGAAAAGCAGCCACAGCTGTGGGCCGCCTAATCAGGGCCCAGCTGGCCCTTATAAGAGGGCTGGGGCCAGAAGCTGAACACAGGGACTATCTCTCTCTAGCTGTTGAGAGGGATGGGCTGGCTGCTGGGAGCTGAGCAGGGTACCTAGACTGGAGCAGGGCTGGGGAAAGGCCAGAGGAGCTGGGGAGCTCCAGCCTGGAAACCCCCACAGGCTGCAGGCCTTGTTACAGGCCAAGAAGGTACTGGGGTTGCAGAGGAGCAGGTCCAAACCCTCCTTGCAAATGGTGAGTGACAATTATACTGCAGTCTACCCCAGTGAGCAGGGGCTAGATGGTGACTGGCAGTAGCAAAATACTGAGGTGAGGTGGGGATAGAGGGTTGGGAGTTCTCCGGGGGAGGGGAGACCCAGCAAGACTGTGGGGTACTGCAGGGGGCAGAACCCTGGCAGAAGGGGCACTGGGGTCCAGGAGGGACACAGTGACCAGCGGCAAGGCAAGACACCAGCCTGCAGAGGGCACTCCGGAGGCTGGCAAGCTAATTCCCTGGACAACCAGCAGGAGGCGTTGCCAGGTGAGTTGTCGCACCAGTACAAGCTCCTAATAAAAACGCACTTCTGCTGAGCTGCCTATACTAAATCTTCTTGATTGTACAGAAAATCCCTGTTGTTTCCTTTCCCTGACATCGGTCTGTCTCTCCACCCAGCTGGCCAAGGAGTGGGAGCATAGAACAATTAGAATCCCTTTCCATCCATTTGGACCCTGCGCTGGTCGGGGTCGGGAACCTGGCTCTTGAAGTCAGCACTCAGCTATACTGCTATACTACACTCCATCTCCATACATTGTTTCTGCTTTCTGATTGTCTGAGAGTCACTGTGACCAGCTCTGCAAAGTATTCTCTCTCTACCATATATCTTCCTGCAGATTTGCGTGTGTGTGTGTGTGTGTGTGTGTGTGTGAGAGAGAGATGTTGTTTGAAAATAAATTGTATTTTATGATATGATTGCACAATTTATTACATCTAACAGTTTGTGTCATCCCAGTTGTGTGGTGGCAACAATTAACACAGGTATGTGTCTTGGCTTGTGAACATGGACACGACTCTATTTCAATAAAATAAACAAACACTTCTCTGTTGAAGTTTAAACACACTAAACTCCAATTCCCCATCTATCATATATGCCCTTTGCTAAGGGACATATGAATCAGAGATTAACTGACCAATTCCTGGAGAGGTGAACTATGTATGAGCATTTCCATTTCTTAAGTTCTTCCTCACAGTAAGTCACCAGAGTGTCCTTGCCAGACGGAAAATATTGTTATAGCGGCCAATATAAGGGCAGGGAGAATTAAACATTACTAAGGTAAAACACACCACTAAAAAGAAAACAGTGGACAATATCTCACTCTCTAATACAGAAATGGGTCCATCACACTCTTTCCAGTAAAAAGTTGATTATGTAATTTCTTCTGGAAGGCAGAAGGCACTGATATACATCTGGAAGCCATACTGCAACTCTCGTCCTTTATAGACTATATTACATTGCTGACAGAAGTCGCTGCTGGGTCGAAAGTGAAGCTTTCACCTTCCAAATGAAGTGTGCTATGATTGAATCACAGAAATCGCTCCACTAGCTCAGGCTAATAGATTCTGTTACATTAACTCCAGGCTTCCTTAACAATGCTTTAAAGCACCATATATGTCATGGGTCTGCATTTAGTTAGAGCTAAGTTCAAAGAGCTTTACAACAACTGTCAAATTACCTGTTTCGTTCGTTTCCTTGCATCATCCAAAGCTCTTCCTCTTTCCACTAAGCGCTGAACCACTTTTTCCCATCTACTCTGTACACTAATCAGCAGATTCTTAATAAGGACAACATCCTGTTTCTGGCTGAAATATTTCAGATGGGTTCCAGTTTTATCCAGCTCTATGATCTGGTCTCGGTGAGAATTCACTTCTGTAGCAAAGACCTTGCAAAAGGAAGAAAACCACATTTAAATGTTACACTGGTTGCTCATGTAACAAACACAGAAAAAAAAATGATGTGGTTCTGGACTTTCTGGTGGGACAGACTATAAAATACATCTTAAAAGACATAAAAAGATTTTCTGAGTGACAGCATTACAGGATTGCTTTGGACATTAATACAGTACCTCCAAAGAGCTGGAGGAAAACACTACACATCTGTTTCTTGACATACCTTGTGTTCATCAATTTGAAACAAGACAGTGTCTAAGATAAGACTTGGCCGAGAAGCCACATTCAAAGTCTGCTCTGCCTGGGTAAGCCAGTTGATGAAGTCTTGAAGTGAGTTGTGGAACTCCATAGCCAAATTCAGGGCTTCTTCCAGTTTGGCCTATAAAGATATATAGCTATTTAGTAACAGCTGATGTTTAATTGGTGCTTCATTGACTAAACCATTTTAATAAAATATATCTTGGAGAAAGCTCCTATTTTTGTCATATTGTTTCAACTCAATGTTGACATGTTCTTTATTTCAAAATAATAGCATATAGATAAAGGATATAAAAGGAGTTGCAATGGAAAAATAGGCATAAAACTGGTGACTGAGTAGACAACACAACATCCAATTCCAGGGGTGTGTTTCTATACACCAGAACATCCCAACTCCTGGTGTTGAACGGTTAACGAAATGGAACAACACAGTTTACAAGTTTCAAGACAGAATTCAGGAAACAAACGTAATGTTCAGATTTGGGTCTGATTGCTTGAATCAGGCCATGATGCTAGTTTTGCCATTTGAATGTTTATGAGCTATTAAAAAAGCACTCAGAGATGTTCAGTTAATCAGATTGCGGGGCTGGCCAAGCATTCTATTCAGCCCTATAACTAGCCCTAAGGAGGCTGCCTCATGCGGCAAACTAATTACTCATATCATTGCATTATACAGTCACATTAAGAAACATTTTTGTTTTAAAGTAAAGCTGATTTTGTTAATTACATTTTTCTTTGCAATTATGTCTGTGCTATTCATTTGTGTGTGGCTACCTCTGTTTATAATAATGAATATCATTTACAGTTTGACTGAGATAAAACAATTCAGCTATGGTTCATGATGTAATGAAAACTAAATGAAACTAGAAAAAGAAAACATGCTTAATATCAATAAAATCATTCTGCTCTGAAGTAGTGACTTTAGAAATAGTCTCCAAAAGCAATTGGTAGAAGCCCAATTGCTGGAAACTTTTAAAACTATACTGGTCATAACGCTTGTCAAATGAATACCACAATCCTGCACTGACAGGTAGATTAACAAGATGATCTAATCAGACTTTTCCTTCTCTTACATCTATAATCTCTAATACAAACCAGAAATATCGCCACTCTGCAAAATAAACATGCATCAGTATACTTCCATACCTTTTTATCAAACAGATTTTCACCCCACAAATGATGTTACATCATTAACCTGTGGGTCCATGACTCCTGATAAAAGCACTAGTGAAATCTGAATCATTGTCACACAACAAAAAATTCCAAGTCCCAGCAACCAAGTATAGATATTCTACATATGAAATAATTCAACATTAAGGTACTTAATATGTTATTTAAATTTCTATCCTTATTCTAAACCACACACCTTTCTTTCGCTGAGTTTTGTTTGTACTGAGTCCCATTTTACTTTTAAGTTATTTATATCTTGCTCAACATTTGTCTCAGCAGACCCTGGGCATCTTGCAAGCATCTGCTGGCCTTTCTGCATCAGGTGCTTGTATGTCTCTTCTTTGGCTTCAAAGGCAGCACAGAGTTCCTATATTAAGAAAAAAACAAGAATTATAAAAATCAGTCAGGTAGGAATTCAATACCCTTCCAAAAAAGTTTAGCATCTAAAACCAATTATATATTGGGGGCATTATTGTTAAAACTGGGACAGGGAGCTCATATAATGCACCAAGGGCCAAATCGGGGGGGGGGGGGGGGAAGCGCCCAATTCTTCAGGAAATGAGAATTTGTATGATGTGTCAAATAATTTTTTAGGCTTTTTCCAGGTTATATATACTTAGGACCTGAGTCAGGCATATATATATATATTCTTGACTCAGGTCCTAAGTTTGGCAGACATGACATATGCATTTATCTCACTGGGCAAGGTTAGCCAGGTCTCTAGTTGTTTAAAGTACATGTGGAGCAGGAACACAATGGGTAAACCACCTGGAACCCTTAGGAGGCCTGAAGCAATCCAACATATCCCCAAAAGGGGTTTGCACAGCATGGAAGAGTTGCTTTACCTTCTACCCTCTGCATCTCTCTTCACCCACTAGGCATGTCACTGTGCACATCTACTGAATGCCAAATCAGCATAAGTAACATAGTTGTACCTACACATACTCTTCTTTTCTGACCAACTTATACTTGGGATCCTATTCTCCTAACACTGCATACATACATCCCTATCCTGATGGGAGGCCACTACCATAAAACAAATAATTAATAACAGGCCCCTCAAGTGTACCACACTTGATTATAATACATGTGCTGCATCAGAGCAGATTCTCCCTCCCAAACTAGGGCAAAGTTCCGCAGGAAAAGAAGCAAGAGCTGCTGGTGGGGAAGGAGCAGGAGGAGATGATCCTCTGGCAGCTCTGGGCTTCCTGCTCCTCTCTATCCCTCTATCCCCCCGCCAACTGGAACCAGTTTATTTTATATACAACCTTAAAAATAGGCTGTGCCCTTAAAAAATGTGTTTGGTGTGACAAACAAAGAAACACAGGTTCCACATGATCACTTGTCACAAATTGCCAGGGTTTGTATCACACAATGGCAGGTTTGGAGATTGCAAGATATGATCAATAATAGCAACAACAATTGGCCTCAGTTTCTCAATTTTTCAATATGCAGAAATGAGGCTAACACTATATATCTATATCTATATCTATATATATCTCACATAGGTGCTGTAAGGTTCAATTGCAATTTGAAGTCCTCAAGTAAAATTCTATATACATGTGAAGAATTCTATTACTATTCTGTTTATGGTATACATGTATGTGTCACTCATATATTTACACAGCAATCCATAACAGATATAATGATCTGGTAAAGACATAGGAAGCTGTTTTAAATGTGGAGTGTGGGGCTTTGGATCAGGCCCTGAATGGATACTAATCTGTTTATAAAGCAAATTATTAGGGTGTTTGCATTTCTTTTTTTCAAAATACCATGTTTTATTTCGCATTATCTTCTAGTCTCCGACAATCCATTCTAAAATAATAAACTATTTTTGTGTACATCTATAAATAATCTGGAAAAGCAATATTTTCATATATTTTACCATCTCAGAAACATACAAACAAAAAAAAAACCAAATTATCACATTTTGAAACAAAAATCACTAGTGGGAAAAGACATTTTATATTGTTTCACAATCCTTACAGTCAAAGTATGAACATATGACAATAGGAATTTATAATGGAAACTGTGTCAGACACATAATAGTTTAAGTATATAAAGATCAATAGGTATCACTCTCATAGTTGAGCTAGAAGATCATGAGTTCAAGTTAAACATTAGGACTTGGGCTCATATCCATTGTTAACAACAATGCAGGATAATATTACATAGATGGTGCATTACTAGAGATGCCATCCTTTGGAGTGAGGTATTAAATCAAGGCATCTTTCAACCCACTTCTACAGGTTCTCTATGTGGGAAAAAAAATCTTTTCATAGGATTTCTCTAACAAAGGCAGGAAGGGAAGAATTCAGACATCATGGCTAACTTTCCCTTTCTAAATAAAATAGGCTCTGTGTGTGATCTCAAAGTCCTTACTCAATCCCAACTGCTGTTGAGTTCAATGAGAGTTTTGGATGGGTAAAGAATGCAAGATTGAGCCTGCTATTTCAAGGCTGTGTATATCCCTGTTTAAGAATATTTATTCTGGAAATTAAAGATACAATTTTGAGGATAAGGGAGGAAAGAAGAAATGTAAATTTCACTGCAAAAACAGTAAACATTTCCATATTTATTGCTGAAAACGAGAGCTCCCAAAACCGTTTTCACTACTGTCATAATGTTAATCAACAGTGAAAACTAATTAACTTTGGCAGATGCTAAATGATTACTTTTGCAACCCTGCTAATTACAATTTCGTTTTTGCTAGTAGAAGTTGTTAATGTCCCGTACAGGCATTCTGATATAGAAAACATGCTAGTTTTGTTAGTCTCTGCCCTGGTCTACACTAGGAGTGGATCGATCTAAGATACGCAACTTCAGCTATGAGAATAGAGTAGCTGAAGTCGACGTATCTTAGATCGACTTACCTCGTGACCTCATGGCGCGGGGTCCTACACTAGATGCGATAAATTGATCCCTGATAGATCATTCACTACCCGCCGATCCGGCGGGTAGTGAAGACCTGCCCTCTGAAATCTAGACCATTTGCAAAACCTTCTAATATTAAGATACTCACCATGTGGGTATTAAGCTGCTCTCTTGCAGTTTCTGGTAAACCTCCAACAGGTTTTGATGCCAACAGCTGACGTTCGGTGTCTGTCAGCCATTGCTGCATATCTTCAACTTCACCATGGAAACCTTGGGCCTAAATTACACCATATAACTTCAGAACATATTTAAATGTTTTGAATTGTGATAGCAGCTCAGAGGCAGAAGAAGCTTGGCAACATACTAAATCACAGGTTTACAATAAGTAAAGAAAATTCCTAAACAAAAATCTTTAAGTTGCACTTAAAGTTGCTACATAAAATTAAAAAAATGGTGTACCATTGAACATATCCCTGAAAACCCAAATCATATAAAACTATAATATATATATGTGTGTGTGTGTGTGTGTGTATATATATATATATATATATATATATATATATATATATATATATATATATATATATATATATGCTATAAGAGAAGACTACATAAATAAAGACTACAGAAATAATTCTGAGACCAAGCCCAACATCCAATTCACCTACACAGAGTGAAATTCACTCCTGTGCAGATAGCCCACACAATTCTTAAAAATGCAGGCCAAAATTCAGACTTTTGGGTCAGTATTATTAAAGGATAGTGGCCAACTGTGATATATACATCTGGATCCAAACTCTCCCAAAACTCAGGTATTTTTGCATCCATGGTTTTGATTTAGACCCGCACGTAATACACAGATCTGTATATTTAATGCAAGTTATCCCTTTTTCCTAGTTATCCCTTTAAGTTTTCACTTCCTGCTCACCTGGATCAAGGCACTGTCCAGCTGCTGTTTCCTTTGTTCTGTTTTTTTCAACACATTTTGCCAGCGCTGATTCAAAAGTTCCAACTTGCTCTGTAGATTGCTTGCTTCTTCAACAGCACTTGATTCAATCAGGTCATTTCCTGCTTTCTTAACTGTTTCCACAGTGGACTGATGAGCTAACACATCATTTTGTAGCACCTAGAGGAAAAAAACAAACACGTAGGCCTGTTCATTTTTATAATTAATTTAATTAAGGTGCCCACAGTCACTGAAGAATTTCAACTATGATTTAGAGAGAATATTCATAATCAACACAGGTTTTAGCACCTAATTAAGGTAGTATAAATGAATCTCACTTTGATCGAAAGCAATATTAAGCCATTGAGCCAAGCTATACATTTCAGTTTTATACTCAAATAAAATAACATTTTCCTTCTGAATAACAATCAAAGTTAGGATATGTTTTTTGTACTGCTGAGGGTATGTTGCCACCATGCAGGATACCCAGTATTCAGATTGCTGTGTCACTTCATGCCTCTTTCTCTCCCTCAGACCTGCCTGTAATGGCACTTTTCTGTGGTGCCTGTGGTTTTGGAGGACAAGACCTGGGCCTAATGAGGCCTGGGGTGAGGTAGGCACTGCTGATGGCTGCCAGAGGGGATAAGAGGAAGAGGAACAAAAAGAGATAGATCCTTTGATGGCTCCCATACCAGCACTAGCTGTAGCACCGAGGTTGCCAGGCTGCCTTTTTTCCATATCTCAGTGTCATCTTTCATGTTATACCAAACTAGCATGGCAGTTAAAACTTCCCTGAAGTTGGGGAATGGTCATATAACTTCCTATCAACTACTCCAGGCTGGTAAATAGAACACAGAACATCCTCCCTCCTGAAATCATGTATGGCACTGGCAGTGCATTCTGGGAAGGTGTTATTTTCAGACGGTGACAAAAATGTTTTTACAATTGAGGGAAATTGTTTTAAAATCTGAAATAAGAAAAATTAGAAAGTGGGGTTGGGGAGAACAGGAAAAAATGTAAACAAAGGGCCCAATCTGCAAAATGCAAGTTTGATATTTCTCAGATCCTGGGCTCCAGCCACCTCCAAAATTATTAGAATATGGAGATAAGATAAAAAGTTGAAAATTTTTTTAAATAAAATACATGGAGAGGTCAATTGCACAAACTCAGTGGAAAGAAGAATCTTTAAGCCAATGGTGATCCTTGTGTATAGGAAGGGTCTCATATTATCACTCTTATTTCTGTTTAAGCACTGGGGAAACCATAGTTATTTTAAATATGTCCCCCAATAGGAAAAATAAAGGGTTATTCCCAGAAGCAGATGCCTCTTATTCCTTCCTTCCTGATGAAGTTCCCTCAGGACAAAGATTATTCTCTCCCAAGTTCTCAAGAGATGAATGTTTTTCCATGTTAAAACAGGAAGCAGCACTCTGTGAACTCCCTAGCCTATAAACTCCAGTTTAAGAACAGGAAGAATGCTGTGTAATGTGTTTGCTGAACTCCTTCAGCACTCAAGGTAGATTGAGTAATCAGTGATGTCGCTGTGCTATTAATGTGGTAAAACACTTCCTTTCACTGAGAAGGCGAGAGACATATGGAGCAGACTCTGGTTTCTGTAATGATTTTAAGAGGGCCCCATTCTGAAGTTGGTCATGTATATTAGAGAAATGTCTTAGTTCTCTCTATACAGTCAGTTTTGGTGCATTGTGTCTGGTCTTGAGAGGACTTTGAACTAAAATATTGAGTACTTTTTAAAGTGATTTGCAAGACATAATTTAAAATGCATGTTTTTGCTATTCTGAAGGAAGGAGAGGTGACACTTAAGGATTGGAACCTGATATGAAATCTGCATGACCTATGAAAGCATACCTTCAAAACCAGTATTTTGCCACACAAAAGAGCTGAGAATTCTTCTTCCAAGAAGATACTCTTGAAAGTGAAGGACCTTTCACATTTGCCTAGTGCAATGGACTCCTGATTGGGGTCCAGAGGTGTCATAACAATAATTAACAATTAATAATGTTTTGCAGAGAGACAGTGGCAAAGGTATAGGTTACTCCGATAGTCGGTGGGTGTATGGGAGCAGCAGAGCACATGACAGTCTGAGCCAAAGGAGGTGCAATTTTGTAGTTCCAAAAATATTGATTCTTTGTTCTCTTCTGAGGTTGGGGCCCAGCTGTGTGTGGGTTGAAGTATACTTCATGGGCCCTGACCTGACTAAGGGTCAATGTGGAATCATACAGCCCCAGGGGAAGTGCCAGGCTCAGTGCTCGAACACATGCCATCTATACTGAGGAAGAATGGAGGCCGGAGGAGAGACAGTAACATTATTCATGCAGCAGTCATTATAGCTTCTAGATCGGCACTCTCAGTCTTAATCTGTCTCTTGAAAACCTCTAAGACAATTATTTAACAAGTGCAAATCTTTACAATAAGAAACATAGCTTAAGATAAACATCAAACTAACATCTCAGTGAACACAGTATAATTACATACATGATGTTTGGCAAGTTCAATTTCAATAGCCTTGGGGTCTCCGCCCACAGGTTTCTGTTCATTCAGCAGGTCTTCTGTGTGCGTCAGCCATGTCAGTAATTCATCCAGGGCATGTTGGAACTGCCCCAAAGCTAACAAGGCACCCTCCAGCTTGTGCTATAGTGAAAATAAAATAAAAATAACAATGAAATTATTTTATGAAGCTAATGATCTAACTGGCTTAAACTGCATAGAATGCCACTAGACTCCATTTTCACCGAATGGTGAGCCTGAGTCCAATAGTCAGAGCACTAATCAGAGAGCAGCAACATTATCCTAGCTCAAGCAACTGCTCTATAGTTAAAGCTGAGTTGGCAGTTCCATTATATAGCCTTAAATTCTTGGCCATTCCAGATCCTATTATAAAACAAGATACAGAATGTTGGCTATCTCAGCACAGAATTAATTGCATTTTTCATTATTTATATTTTGATTTGAACTTAAATGCTACTTGGTCCGAGGTCTTTTTAATGAGCTTTGGTTTTTCAATGAAATGGTTCAATTTAGAAATGAATACAAACTTTTCTAAGCACTGCATTTTTCAATTTGCCTGTGTCATTTTGATAATTTAGTGTTTTGGAAAGAACGCTGAAGTGACTTATTTGTAAGTGTGAAAAAGAGGTGTTCAACACATTATTTTTGTATTTGGTCTTCTGTGTGTATTTACAAGTTTTCGACCACCAATAAAATACCATCAAAAAACAAAATGAAACAAACAAATAGGATTTGATTCGATACTTGACACAGGAAGTGATATGCTGCCAAGTGTTTGAAAATCGTAAAGTAAAACTCAGTAAAATGTGAAACACTCTTTCGGTAATTTGTAATCCCTAAAACATAAAGAAAGAATATGTTACATGGGCTGGTACAAACAGTGCGTAACAAAAAGCTATGCTGACAGCTCTGCATCACATCTGACAAACTCCCATCCCAACTTCATTCACCTGTCTGTTAATAATTTTCTCCTCTAGATTGACCCACATCAGTTTGAGCTCTGAGAGGGGTTCTTGAACTGTGTGCTTGTCACTTTCTTCTGTAACCTTCTTCAACAACAGTTCTGCTTGATGATTTAGCCTTTCCATTTCTATTTGCTGCTGATAAGCCTCCATCTTAAATTGCTGTTGTAAATACAAACATACAGAAAATCATTTTTCTCACAGGTAACTATCACACTGTACACAGTAGAAATACTGGTGCTTAAAATATTACATGCAACGCTGTCAGCTGCCATGATGCTAACATTTTCTTTTTCCTGTTCTAATGTGTTGTAATAATTTGCAAACAATGGTAATGTATTTCCTGATTCAATATTTATATACAGTATCAGGCGGTAGCCGTGTTAGTCTGTATCCACAAAAACAAGGAGGAGTCCGGTGGCACCTTAAAGACTAACAGATTTATTTGGGCATAAGCTTTCGTGGGTAAAAAACCTCCTTCTTCAGATGCACCTGATGGTATTTTACCCACGAAAGCTTATGCCCAAATAAATCTGTTAGTCTTTAAGGTGCCACCAGACTCCTCCTTGTTTTTGTATTTACAGTATGCTTTAAATCAAGAAGATCCCAGCTAACTGAAAAGACAAAGATACATGTTAAGGTCTCCAAAAATACTCTCCTTCCCTTTGGTAATCATGTGCATAGGAAGATAAAGAATGTAAGACTGTTTACTATCATGCATTCTGGTTTGTGGCAAAGGCAATAGTAATTTCTGGCTACAGGGGCTGAGATAATATACTACTCTGAACTTACATAGAACCTTTCACTGAAAAATCTGAAAGCAATTTCAGTAGTCAGTTATCCTATTTTACAGACTGGCAAACTGAGGCAACAAGCGGATTCTTTTTTCACTCAGATTTTTGTAAGATATGTGGTTATGATTCATAAAAAAAGTGATATCATGAAAAAAGAAGAAAGATATTAATCCTCTTGGCTAAGGCCATGCCGTGAGTCAGTAACAGTCAGGAGCTAAACCAAGGACTCTTGACTCCCAACTCCTACACTAGCCACTACACACCCCTGCTTCCTATTTAAAACATGCATAATAACGTGCTGGTGTCATGACCATAATGAATCATATTTCCATACAGTGGGATTCAGAGTTGGCTTAGAACTTTGTTTCATAGCCCAGTGGGGTCTAGTGGAAATGATGTGATCTCAGTTTGTGTATTTAGGCATGGTCCATGACATCAGGAGTCAGAGGCTTTGGAGGAAGTTGCCCACCCACATTCCAGATGGAGGTCAAAGGTGGCTGACACAGGGCGAGCGAGAAAAATAAAAGGTGAAGGGAAAAATATCTTCAAATAACTTTTTAACAGAAATCAATGTTATAACAAATGTTTTTTCGGAGTTCTCAAATCATATTTACATAGAATAAAATCTGGCCCCGCTGAAGTCGGTGGCAAAGGTTTTCACCCAGATACAATAAGCTACTTACTGTAAAAGCATTATGATATTTGGAAGTTTTTATAGAACTACACTTGGCTGCTGAAATATGTAGAATCATGAAATAAGAAAAATAAACAGCTAGTTCATACCTTCAGTTCTGCAGTTTGCTGCTTCACTGTTTCTAGATCTGTTCCAACTGGTGACATTGAAGCTAATTTACTGCCAGCAATATCTACCCAGTCAAATATTGCCTGAAAATCACAACATTAAATTGCAGTATAAGATAATATTAAGTAAAACAGTATGATTAATCTTGTCATGAGGTACAGTTTGAAAGCTATGTACAATACAAGTATAATTCTCATGTTGATATTGCTGAGTTTATCTGCTACTGCAGGAAATAATTTCATTACCCTCTTTATACGAAAATAATCTGGAAAAAATGAAGTTATTAAAAAGTTCCTTGACAATCCAAGGCAGCGAATATTGATTACATTGACATCCTGCAATACCTGAATATACAAAAAACCCACTGATTTCAATGCCAGGAATATGCATGTAAGAGGTGCAGGATTGGACTTTTATTAACTGCAAGATTCTGTCATAGTTACTTATATTACACAGTACTTTATTTTGGATAATTGCGCTGATTTCAATGGGACCTCTATTATAGCAAATGCACAGTACAGAATTGCTATTTCTGTAGCGTTCTCATCCTTTATTGAGATTGATTTTTATAGTTGATGTCACTGAATAAAATTTGGCTTTTATTAATGACTAATTAGGCACAAATCCCGCTGAAGTCAATGTGAACAAAAATTCCCATTGAAGTCAATGTGAATTTGAATTGTATACCGAGTGTGGAATTAGACCCATTTAGTACATGTAAGGCTCCATGCTGGGCTGATCTGAGCTGCAACTGATCAAGCTCAGTAGGGAGGTGCAACAGTAACTTCAAGTTACATTTATGTCTCCTCCCAATATTGAGGCTTTCCAGCCAATCTGTCTGTTCCTGACATAATGTAGAACAGCCTCAAGAGTGCTCTGTTTTATGCCAACAGCCCTGGAGGGCTGTAACAGCAGCCGGGGCCTGCAGTGGGAAAAGAATGCCTCCACTCTGAACTGGTATTATGGCCCCTCTGCCATTAGCCAAGAAGGAGGATGGCTCTCCACCACAGGACAGTTTCCCAAGAATGGGCAAATCCTGCACTCGTGGTAGACAAAAATGCAGACAGACTTTGTATGTAGATGGGAAATTTATCTGTAGACTTTTTTAGGTAAATCGGCTACATGCACGAGGTGTTCTGATTGGGTAAAATGATGTACTAAAGAACTATATAAATAGCATGATGGAAATGAATAACATATTTAATTCAGAAAATGCAAAATCTTGTACTTATTGTATAAATGAAAGATCTGCAGTAAAATGGAGTTCCTTGAATTTGTCTTCTCTCCCAGGAAAATTGCAGCACTTAGGACTTGAACTATTTAATTTGTTTTTTTATTTCCCTTTTAGCTCATGTAAACATTGTGACACAGCATCAACTTACATATTAATGGAAGTACTGAATGTATCACAATGGAATGTTGCCTATCAGCAGGGTTACCATGCAAATGTGTGGTAACAAATAAAAGCTGCTCTCAGTCTAGTAATAAACAATGTAACTTTAACTCAAAATTTAAACACAATATGAAAAGTAAATAATTATACTAAGAATGTAAACCAGCATATTTATGATATTATGCAACAAATCTGTGAAAATCCTTCAGTTTATTGATGAAAATGTTAATCATAATTCTACAGATGACATCAATTGACAGCTACCCAGTAATATGGTATTTTTTTCTAACACATAAAACATGATAACCTTTCTTACTCAAGATTTTGTTAGCTATATCATAACCATCTTACCTGCAGTCCATCTTGGTACTGAACAGCAGCTTGCATGGCTTCATCAAGTTTGTCTATCCGCTCTTTCCATGCTTTGTTTAGAGTATCCCAAGCTGAATTCAGCTGCAATTAAATAGTGAAATATTTCAGTCAGGCTTTGGATACTTCAGGGCCAAACCTTGTTCTAATTAAAGTCAGTGGATTTTGTCACTGAGTTCAGCTGGCCCCAAAACTGTAACATTACACTACTTCTAAGTACTTTCTGATGGACTATCCATTCTACAGTACACAAACATTATAACATATTAGTATTAAGCATTTATGTTACTCATACCTCATCTATGCTCTTATTGACAATAGGCTTGTCAGGCTCTCCACAAGCAGCTATAAGTTCAGAACCTAAGTTTACCACCATATCGAGTTCTTCCTGCAGTCCATCAACTTCTTCTCGGATAGCCTAAAAGGAGAAAAAATTAAAAATTTCAATGTTGCTATATTTTAAAACTCAAGAATATAGATACAGTTGCTTATCGGCTTTGATTCTTATTTATATTAAGGTCACAAGTGTAACATCTCTCTGGCAATGTGAAAGGACCTTGAAGTAAGCATAAATGCACGCTCACTTATAATGCCCCTTTATATTGACAGAGTGGTTTAAAGTGGCCTTCATTTAAATGAAAACCAGGGCTTATAAGAATAAGTGATTTTGTACAAAAGTAAAAAGTACAGACTAGAAGGCTTTACTCATTTAGAGTTCTTCAACCTGCTGTTTTTGTTTTTCAGTGGTCACCATTCCTGCTGCTAAGTTGTTATAATCAGTATAACTGATTGCAGGCTTGGAAGAAAGCATGTTAATTTCATTTCTTTTAAATGCTACATAATATTCAGAGTATCTAAAATATGTATGACTTGTTTAATTTCAATTACATATTTAACATATGCACAGAGACACAGATAAGCCTATAGACACTCACATGTTGAAACATCTATGCACAAAAAGCAAAAGTGTTGATATACTAATTATTTGCCATGCAGTCTTGAAATACTGTTATAGTTAATTTCTATGTAATTATCCCTATTGGTTTCTGAAGGAATTCTCCTGTTGTATTTCATGGTAATTTTGTAAAAAGATCACATTTCCTATCTGTATAGGAAAAAAAATCCTTTAAACGTAAAAAAATACTTTCTACTGACCTCTGCAGCCTCTTGCTGTTGTTTGACCACAGAGGGGTCAACTCCAGGTCCCTCCAGTTCTCGGATGAAATCCTGAGTATCTTTAATAGTGACTACAAGAGCCATGTGATCACACCAGAACTTTTCAGCCAGCTCCATCACATCCAGCAATTTGGCCTCCCTTTCCTCAGTCAAGGCCTGGATGTCTTCCCAGATGAAGACCATTTGTTTAATTTTATCCTGAACAGCTAAATAGGCAAATGGACTCTATTACATGGGCAACCAACATTTATGTTTACTTTTATAGTGATACATCATGCATACATATGTCACATATATACTCCTTATGGAGGAAACCATCTAGCTTTTTAATTCTGGTTGTAAAATACCCACAACAATGATAAACAGAATCATTTAACATAGCACTTAAAAAAAAAAAAAAACAACCCACCAAAAGTCTGATTTATGACAACCGTTTATAAAGCAAGAAGATTGCTTTTTTTTAAACCTTAAGGCCCTTCTACATGGGAACATTCAAAAATAAGCTAGCTTATTTGAATGAAAAATGAAGATTTTATTTACCACAGCTTTGTTTATTTCAACTAGAAAGAAACTTTCTCTCTCTCAGATAAATTATTACCTTTAGCAGATATATCCTTATCAGCTCCCTCTGAGCGAGCTATCATTTCCTCCCCACGCTGTTTGAGTGTCTCGTACACGGGCTGAAGTTTTTCCAGATCTACTGACACATTCTTATTTTCACTGATCTGCTCTTTAATCTTCTCAACCTCAGCTGAGATTGAAGGTGGCTGCCTCAGACGTTCAACTATGCGTTCCAGACTCTCGAGGGTTGGATCTATCTTGTCATGAAACTGGGGGCATAAAAGAGGGAGGGGTGAGGAGGAAAGGAAATGGGAGGAAAGACAAAACAATCAAAAGACCTACATCTGACGATTTCCTTGAAAAGAAAGGTACTGATAAACTAACATATTAAACATCCCTAGTTGCATGGTGTGCTCTAATACTGTGTAGCTTTTTATCCCTTTCTAATGACTAGGCTACACAGAGAGCTCTGAGAGACAGCTACTGCCTCTAAACAAACAGACCAAGTCCTTAGGTCAAGCAATAGAGATTCATGCTTTCGGATCCACAGGTCCTGGGTTCAGTCCCTACAGCTCACCCATAGAGGGGCATTGTTTCACCTGCCAACAACATTTACCTGACTATAGTCCTGTTTAATTAATAGACTACTTTGTTCCAAATTTTAGAGAGCCATGGGTTTTCCACTTTCATCTTTAACATGTATATGAAGTGACTGTATTCAACACAAAGCTTTGTGTTATTTTAAGGATATGTATTATTATAATGTTTCACACTGGGAACAAGGTTGTGCATGGAAACACTGATGAGGGTTTGATGTGTCAGATAATTGCTATGAACTAACTGTGTGGTGGCAGTAAGTCCAGATATCTATTATAAGCAGTATCTAACACACCTGGAAGAACTGTGGAAGAACCTGAGAGAGCAGGGTCATCTGAAGTGAAACAAAGAGCAATTCCTTTACACTGAAAAGATCCAATGAAAGTACAATTTCCCCTTTCTTGTGGGAGATTGACTATACATCTGACTTATCAACAGAATGTGTGAATGATGTTAATAAACTAGGATGTATTTGTTAGAATGTGTGTGAATATCCTACATGCTTGTGAAGTATATACTAAGGGTGAGATGCAGCTGTTACTATATTCAGATGTCTATTACATTTATTGTGATACTATGAAGCCGAATCCTATATAAGTGATAAAAACTGAAGTTAAATTAGTTTAACTCTTCTCTGATTTGCTCTACTCTGCTCTAATTTGCATGCCAGAACATTTTATACAAAAAATTTAAAATGCTGATTAACTCATTGGGCCTGATTTTGCTCCTACTGAAGTGAATGGGACACTTGTCCTTAACTTTAATAGGGAATATCGTATATCTATAAGACAGTACAGCTTCTGGGCTTACACAGTGCCTTTCATGTATAAGATAGCCTAATGCACTTTACACATTGATGAGTTAGATACGGATACTTCCAAGATTGTGTAAGCAAATGCTTACATCGCCACCATATTATATGTTTATGACAATACACTCTGGGATATTTTAATAAAAAGGGATTATATCAAAACAAATTCTATTGTCTTCTTTTTGTCATGTGTACATACATTTTTATAAACATATATAAATTTAATCTCAACACATTTTTAAATATGTAAGCAGCTTTTCAACATACTGATACTCTGGAAGTTACAAATGAGCATGCATCTATGATTTTCTTCTTTACATAGAGAAACTCTTTTGTGTTTATATATCTGGCACTCAATATTGAGGTTAGAATAGAAAGTGAGTAGCCTGATTTTTAAAGGTATAGAGGTAAGCTCCAATGGACTTTAATGGCAGCAGGACTGAACCCTTAAAGTACAGAACAATATTTTCATCTAAAATAATTACTGGTAGTTGTATTTCAGCAGCATATGTACTTTGATTGTTTTAGAATGCTTAAAAGTATGATGGTTCAACATAAGAATTGGAAAATGCACATTACGATACCAGCTGGTGCTCACAGGCTTGTACACACACAGTCAGCAGTCTGGAAACATAGTGAGATGACCCAAGGAAAAAAAGTATATAAAGGCATATCCTGAGGAGCATTTTAACATATGTTACTTAGAGAAGCATTTGGGAAAGTATTCTAGATCTGGAGAGACTAGCAATACCATTACTTGTTCCCCAGTGCATGGGAAGGAGGGAGAAGTTGTTTCAGTAGAGCTGTATACAGTGTAGTGGTTTTATTCTGGCTTTGGGCTGTATGGTTTTACACACACACACACACAGCGAGTTTTGTTTTGAATTTGAGTGAACTTGTTTTGAATCTGACTGAATTTGTTTTGAATTTGAGTGAACTCATAAAATCTTGAAGTGAAACTAAAAACACAGAATTTCAGCTAGTTCAAAAGTGAAACCACGTAAAACCTCAAATGTCTCAAGGATTTGATGCATAATAATACACCAACTCAGGTTCACTCCAAAGGTTCCTGAACCTTAGCTTATTTTCCTAAGAACCTCATCAGAGTTTTAAGTTTGTAATGAAATGTGAAATCTAGTAAAATCTGGGGGTTCCGTTTTGATGACTGCACATAAATTTTAATTATAAAACACTAGCTAGCAGTTTGTACATATGTTCAAGTGCTTGTGATTATCTCATTCTCTAGTGGCTGGTCTACAAAGAAGATGTAAACCCTTCTACTACTACTATTTAATGGAGATTCTCCTTCACCTTCAGTGGTAGAGGTCTGCATTGGTAGCTGAATGTTGTGAGTTCCAACTATGTATGTGTGACTTAGCTGATTGACTCAGGTGTCCATAGGGGGCAGCATGGATTACTAATATGCGTAGAAGAAAAAATGTTTGCCCAGAATGAAGGTGAAGGTAACATCCCATATTTAGCATTCAGATGTTCCTTAAATAATGACTTCAAAATGATTTGCCATGTGTCAATAAAATGTTGCAAGGACAGCACAAGTATATTGATGAATATAAAAAGTTATAACCCCCTGACTAACAGGAAAACAATGCCATGAGCAATGATCTGAGCATTCACAGGCCATGTGGGTGGGTACGGGAGATAAACCTGCCCTTTATGGTTAATCCATAGCCTAATGACAATGTATATATTTCCATTTGAATGAACCCAGTTACTCGGAGTTTAAATTGATACCTGAGTAGACTGAGAAATGGCTTCATCCAGTGCCAGCGCTCGCTTTTTGACATCTTCTTTAATTTGACTGTAAAGGGTGTCAGCCGCCACGTATTTCTCTTGGATACAAAAACCTTCTCCTGGGCTCAACTCCAACAACTGAGGGCCAGTTTTGTTCATCTTATCTATATGAGGCTTGTGTTCAGCAATCAGCTCACGCAGTTGCTATAACAAACCAAATAACTTATCAGTTTCTTACGCTTACACCGCCACATTACAGCTGTCTGCACTTCTAACACATCCAGCTGGCAAGGAATTCTAAACAAATACTTTTCATCCTAAAGTACAGCACAAATCACATTGACTATAGTCAGTCATTGGCCTGTCTGTGATGGTTCTCTTTCCAACACTGAATAGCTATCCAGGCACAAAATGTTACATTTAAAGATAGACTAGGAAGCTCTATGAAGTAAATAATGTAGAACATATTATTATATCCAAGATGCTAACTGTGCATATGATCCTGGCCACAGACACTCCATTTCATATTAGAGTCTGTAATTCTTGCAATGACAGTAATATTACAGATATTTGCATAACAACACTGGATATCTGCTCTTGACATAATGCACCTTGAGGTTAGTACTAATCCTTATCACTTACATAGTGCCTTCCATCAAACAAACGCAGAGTACCGTACTAACATTATATTAGCATCAAAGCACTCTGTGATGTAGATATGGAAAGTCTTATTATCCTGGATTTATAGAAGGAAAAACTGAAACACAGAGAGGTTCAAATAAGCGAATGTTAGACCTGGGAATAAAATCTACATGTTCCGTTTCCCTGTTTCAGTCACAAGACCACAGTCTGCCCGACCCCAGGATTTATAAATACATGCTAGGTTTTTGACAGAGACAAGCACATCAATTTGGCCCCAACTGACCCATCCCTGAAAATAAAATCCAGTCCTTAGAAAATCAGTTAAAGTCTTTGGTACTAAGTCCCAACTTAGCCCCTATGTCTTCCCGCTCTCTACTACCTTTTACAACAGATCTTCTGAATAGTGGGTGAAAGGGTTTGTGTGAGTAGCCTGTTCTCCCCACCTCTATGACTTCTTATCCTACCTGAAGGCTCACTCTCTCCCTATCCAATCAGGTTCCATCCTCTGGCAGGGACGACTCACCCGTTCCTGTTGCAGTGAACCCTAGTAATTCCTGATTAGGTCCCACTGATCAGCTACTTTGAAACTGAAAAGATCCTTGGAGTTACATTTCAGAGTACACTGTGCAGGGCTACAAAAGTGTCAGTGACCAAGTCGTGGGAAGTCTTGCCTAGTAGTTGGAGCAAGAGTCTGGCCTACCAGTTAGAACTGAATCCAAATGGGGCAGATTCAGGAGTGAACCCAAGGAACATAACCGGAGTCAGAGACCAAAGCCTAAATTGAAGGGTTAATTGGAGTCTCAGTCAGAAGGAGTAGCGGAGGGTCAGAACCAGGAGTCAGAAAGAAAAGCCTAAGCTGAGGAGTTAGCCAGAGTTGCAGTCAGAAGGGGGAGCTGATGGTCTGAGCCAGGCATACAAGGTGAGGAAGGAGCTGGGGGGTAGAGCAGGCTGGAGCAGGAGCAAGATTAGAGACAGTGGAACCAGAGATGGGACCAAGCACAGCTGAAGGCTAGGAATGTGTTGAGCAGCCACTGGATTGCAACTGCTACTGAGCTTAAGTCTCAGCCTGCAGATTCCTGCAGCCAATCAGGTGGCACAGTCAATCAGATAGCTTGTATCAGGGCCAGCTGCACTCATTGGGTTGCCAGGAGATTGGTTCTGCTGCAGCTGGTTCTTGACAGTCCCCCCACTTCAAGTGTGCCTTATACAGATCGTAGGACTAGTTTCAGGGCATACTTCCGGATCACCAGTTTTCTACCAGCTCCCACAATTGCTCTTCCAGTCCATAGCCCTCCCAGTCCACCAGATAATAGAGTTTGCCTCAAACTCATTTGGAGACTAGAATTTCCCAGACGTCCTATTCCTCTTGTCCCTGGATATTGATGGGAGGTGGTGGTAGAGTAGAGTAGCCATGAAAGGGATTCTCCATGTACGGTGTCAGAAGAGACACATAGAATGTAGACCTTCAAATATTCCAGCATTCCCTAAACCTTCAAATATTCCAGCGGACCTTCAAATATTCCAGCGGACCTTCAAATATTCCAGCATTCCCTAAACACTACGGGGTTAATTTGTTTCATAACCTTAAGTGGGCCTACGTATTGATGGTCCTAATTGCTTGGGAACGGGTGGATTTTAGATGTTTGGAGGACAACCAGACCGTATCTCCTACAGACAGGGTTGGTGTGACTTGGCATTTTTGGATTAGCATGATATTTGTATGCCTCCTTGGAAGCTTCAAAGATTCAATAAGCTCCCAGTGAAGGTGGGCAACTAGATCTGCTGTGGTAGGGACTTGGGAGTCTGGAGGTGCAACTGAATGAAGTTGAGCATGAAAACCGCAGTTTGCACAGAATGGGCTCTCTCAGGTGGATGCATGAGTGGAGTTGTTGTATGCAAATTCTGCATATGGCAGAAGGATGACCCAGTCATCTTGACGATAATTGAGAAAGCAATGGAGGTATTGCTTGAGGACCTGGTTCATTTATTCTGTCTGCCCGTTGGTCTGTGGCAGATAAGGTGAGGAGGTAAGCAATTTCATTCTTAAGAGTTTGCACCAAAAAATGGGAAATGAATTGATCTCGGACTATTGTTGGCAGCTCATGGAGCCAAAACAACATGATCTAGAAAAAAAAAAAGGTGGGCCATTTCCTGGGCAGTTGAGAGAGAGTGAATGGAAATAAAGTGCACGATTTTAATGAGGACATCAATTGTGACAAGGATGATGGCTGAAGCCTATGATGAAGTCCAAGGATACCAAGGACCAGGGTTGAGATGGGGTAGGCAAAGGCTGAAGGAGGACAAGTGATTCTGCACGTAGGCACTTGCTTCAACAGCACAGATCACAGGAATTAACGTACCTCTTAACACCAGTACTCAATGTTGGCCACCAGAAATTCAATAACACTTAGGTCTTGGGTTTTGAAGCAGACAATATGGCAGGCAATTGGCATACTGTGACACATCTTTAATACCTCAAGTCTGGGGTGGTCCTCTGGGATATAACAGCACCTTCCACGATAAAGCAGCCCATCCTTCAAATGAAACCATGAGCTGGGCAGAACGTTAGAAGCATCTAGGGTCTGACAGACCTTAGTAGCTTGGGTCAGGGGGAAACAGGGATGGGATGAGGAACATCCAATCCTGTTTGCTGTCCCTTGAGTCAAATTTGACAGGTGTACAATGGTAGCCAAGGGAGCAGTGCCTGACTCGGCAAGTATGTGTTTGTGGGATAGGATATCTGCCTTCCCATTCCATGATACAGGGTGGTACATGATGACAAAATCAAATCTGGAAAAGAAAAGTGACCTGCTGCTCTGTTGCTGGTTAAGGTTACAAGCACTTCAAAAAGATATTCCAGATTCTTCTGGTCGGCTCAGTTCTTTGCAGGACGTCCCAGGGCTTAGTGTCCAAATTCTCCACAATACAGGTGTAGATCTGAAGCACAGCACCAGCCCTTCTCTGCATCAGAGAGGCAAGGCTGAACCCAGCTGATCTTCCTGGGCCCCTGTGATGAGAACATGGAAGGGGATCGGGAACTTGACTCTCTCTCCAAGAGGTGTTCAGTCAGGCAATCATTAATACTGGTACACAACTTGACCAAGGCATCCAAGTCAGGTGGCTACTCCACAAAGGCCAGCTTGTCCTTGATTTCCTCGCTTATGGCATATCAGAAATGGTAGTGCTACATCACCTCATTCCATTTAGTGTCTACTGCCAGGCAATGGAACTCTATGGAAAACTTGGCAACTGACCTGTTTCCTCTAAGTGCATTCTTGGTGGACTCCATACAATCCAGATCATCAACTACAACTGCCACAGCTCTAACAAACTCTTCAAACTACCCCAGCAGGGGGCTAGAAGTCTCCAGGAGGGAAGACACTGAACCTCCCCAGTTAGCAGACTAATAATAAGTCCTACTCAGGTCCGGTCAGTAGAAAATGACTGGGGCCATAGCATGAACAGGAGCTCGCATTGATTCATGAAACTACAGAACTTGTTACGGTCCCCATCAAATTTATCCAGCATTGGAATCTCCGGTTTCTAGAAGCTAGGGCGGCAGCTATGGGCGGGAAGATTTGAGCCTGTAGGTCTACAGCGTGTACCTACAAAACCATAACCTGGGCCTCTAGGATCTGCAGGAACCCCACAGTGTCCAGCAGGAGCATAGTTGCCTCTTTGGAATCCATCTGAAGGGCAGTACTGCTGCTTACCCACCCTTGTTCAAACTTTTGGGCTGCTCAAAGTGTCAGCAACTGAGTCGTGGGTGATCTAGCCAAGTGGCTGAAGCAAGAGTCCGGCCTACCAGACAGAGCTGAATCCAGATGGGGGAAGTCCAGGACTGAAGTTCAAGGTTATAGCTGGGCATCAGAGACCAAAGCCTAAGCCGAAGGGTTAACTGGAGTCACAGTCAGAACCAGAAGTCAGAAACCAAAGCCTAAGCTGAACGGCTAGCCAGAGTCACAGTCACAGGGTGAAGCAGAGAGTCTGAGACAGCAGTCAGAGATCAGGAAGGAGCTGGTGGCTGGAGCTAGAGCAGGTACAGGCTGGGGCAGAGGCAGGAGCAAGACTAGAGACAGTAGAGGAAGGTACAGGACCATGTGCAGCTGTGGGCTAGGAACGCAAGCAGCCACTAGACTGCTGCTGCTATTGAGCGTAAGTATCAGCCTGCAGATTCCTGCATCTATCAGGTAGCGCGGACAAACAGCTTCCATCAGGGCCAGCTTCACTCACTGGGTTGCCAGGAGACTGGCTTGGCTGCAGGCTGGTCCCTGACAGAAAGCCAGGAACAAGCAAAAACACTGTTCCTATTCCAAGCTTTCTTTTACATTTTAAAATGCATTGTGAGGACCCAACGAAGTGGTAGCTGGATCATGCTGCAAATAAATCTCCTCCCCTTCAGCAGAGGAGATCTTAATCCCGAATTGTACCTCATCTGCCCCCCCTAGAAAAAGAATGAGACCTTGGGTGGGGTAGGAGACAAACAGTCTCTTCCCCAAAATAACGATGTAGCAATGAAAGTCAAAGCTTATGTAGGGGAGGCAAATAATGTGGGACCTGGGGAAGGAGGATTGCTCGACATGATTGGGGTCCTCAAAGGTTCAGATAGTTCAGTAAAGTCTGAACTTCTGGATGACTATCTACAGAGAACACTTTTGGTTTTGTCTGTCACTGGATTCTAAGTAACTGACAAGCAAAGAGACCAATTGTCTCAAACCTAATCATTCCATAAAACTGACTCCAGATCAGCATTGTAGCCACGTTGGTCCCAAGATATTAAAGAGGCAAGGTGGGTGAGGCAAATCTTTATTATCTCACCCACCTTGTCTCTCCAGATCAGTAGTGACTGTATGTTGCATTCCTATCCTTTATAACAAGCTGCAGTGGTAGAAAAAGGATATAAAGCAGTAAATAAGTGGGTATGCTATAGTAATAAAAATGGAGAAAAGGGTTTTACAAAATTTCAGATATTTGGGTTTTGTATACTCATAGGGGAAGTTTACCCCTAGGCATTAGAACAGCGCAAGGTCCATGCATCCACTTAAGTTCTATTTAAATGGTGAACAGATACTGAGGTGTCTCTCTGTTCAGGGATAAATTTCACCCAGATTGATTTACTGTGTTATTAAAATAGGATTAACTAAATGAAGTAAATGACTCTAGATATACTAAAACAAATACTATTTAACTATAACATAAAAAAATAAAAAAATACAGTTCACTGTATTAACATTTAAAACTTTAAAAAAGAAATAAAATAGGGCTAGATATGATTTAGAACAGGGGTCGGCAACCTTTCAGAAGTGGTGTGCCGAGTCTTTATTCACTCTAATTTAAGTGTCAGTAATACATTTTAACGTTTTAAAGGTCTCTTTCTATAAGTCTATAATATATAACTGAACTATTGTTGTATGTAAAGTAAATAAGGTTTTTAAAATGTTTAAGAAGCGTCATTTAAAATTAAATTAAAATACAGAGCCCCCCGGACCGGTGGCCAGGACCCGGGCAGTGTGAGTGCCACTGAAAATCAGCTTGCGTGCCGACTTTGGCACTCGCGCCATAGGATGCCTACCCCTGATTTAGAAGGTCTTTCTCATGGCAAACTATTTTGGAAACAATTCCAGAAAATCAGTATTTCAGTTTAGATCCATTATTCATTAAAAACTCATATAACATTAGTCTTCTGCTAAACAAACAAATATTCAGCTAATGGCATGATCTAGTAAAAATACAAATGTCGGGCCTCGTGCAAGCAGAATGATTGAAGTCAATGGGCCTAATTGCGTGAGAAAAGTGAGCAAGATTAGGCTTGTAATTAAGGAACATGTTTTGCAAAGATGATGTAATATACCCAGTCTTAATCTCTTAATGGAAAATGTTTGTCTCTGGTGGACAATACACATAGTTTGAAGGCAATTGGGTGAAGCCACTGTACATCAACCAATATATCTGAACTGTGCATTTGCATTAAAGTCTGAGAGAAAACAAGACAAGTGAGTCGCTAAAATTTTAAATCTATGGAGCTAAGTATATTTATCCACTGTAAAATCAGTGCACCGAGGAATATAATATGAACATTGAATAGTTAATGTACAAAAAATGATATATTCTATACCAAATGCAAATAATCTTGTCTGTAGGCAAGATCATATTCAGCTCACTAAACTAATATGTAGCATTTATTTTGTGATTTTATTATCCACACTTGAGTCCTACATTCAGTGTAATAGCAAATGTCTAAAAATATTTTATATATTAGAAATCACGTACATTATGCACTGGAACCAAAGTGCTGTATGCTTGGCCCTCTCTGTCTGTAACACTGGAAAATCTAGTTGTCTTATCTCCTTGGCTCATAAAAAACATAAGATTGGCTCTCCAAAGGAATAACATCAACAAAAAGACAAATTTTTGCATATCTCCATAATATTTTTTATATATATATATATAGCACCTAAACTACTGCTAGGCATTATTAATCTGAAATAAAGGAACAAATAAAAATGACTTCCAAGTATTCTGCAATGTTATGAGAAATCTACTCATTTTGAGTAGACATCTTCAAAGTGAGCCCCCTGAACATACAATTTGCTTACTAAACCCATTTAGACCACAGTATTCTCATAGTTCAGAAAACATCTGAGAGATTCTACTTGTATTGGATCAGTCTGGTAGTTTGGTTCAGAGCAAGTACTCTAGTTCTTATGATAGTCAAGATTTCTCTTATCTTGTTCCTTGCCTATTCTTTCCCAATTCTGTTTTTTATCTGTTTATGTTTTCAGTTTGTTCTAACACTGACATCTAAGTGAACTTTTTAAACTGACTTCATAGCTCTTTAACTTTTGTACATTCCAAATCTGCTGCTATAATTACAAGTCTCTTTCATGTTTCTAGTGTTCACTTCCTTTACTAGAAAACCTTGTTTATATATGCAGTTTGGCAAACAGTGACAGGATTTAAATAAAGAGCACTTATTTTGGAATATCATTTTACATAACTTTTTTTAACAGTGTACAACTGCATCAAATGTGTTTGAATCTGAGAATTGGACAGTACTAAGGAGGCAGGCTGCAATGTACGGGATCTTTGTGTAAGCTTTGTTTTATAAAATAGCAGTGTGCTTACCCGATGCTCTTCTTGCTGTTGCTTTAAAGTTTCATATTCAAGAGCTGGAGCAGGAAGCTGCGAGATGACCATTTCTATTTCGGTTAACCACGGCCAAAGCTCTTCATAAGTCTCCCAGAACTGGTTAACCAGGGATTGAGCACGTTCCAGCTGGAGGTTCCTCTCAGCATTCATTTGACAGACCATATCATATTTCTGTATGAGGCTTTCCAGTTTTCTCTAAAACAACATTAGCAAGAAATAGCAGCACTTATTTCTCTTTCAATCTTAGATATTTACACAATGTCTATTACCCAGGTATCTAAGCTTCTTATTATATTTATTACACCACCATTAAGTGAAGCTAGCCCAAATTCTGCTCTTAGTAGTGCTAATGTACTTGAAGTTAATAGAACTAATCCAATTTACACAGATTTTGACACACTGTTTTCAAGACAAACACATTTTTAGTGATGTCTTGTATTTTTCTAGGCTTCATTCAGAGGGCTCCAGAACAACTTACAAACTGTGGGCTTGATTGTGACTTTTAGGCACAGCCCTGCATTGGAGCCAAACCACCACGAGGGGAAGGGAGCACTGGGGTAAACAATCTGTGTCATCCTGTCAGGAGTGCAGTATATTCTCCTCCGAATGTCCACCCAGCCCACTGGCTGGCACGTGGGAGGAATGGAGTTAGAGTCATAGCTGTGACTGTTATTCTAGCAGCCCTTATGCAGGCAATGCAAAGAGGAAGGAGGTTCCTTACTCCCTCCCTCTGCATAGCCTCCTAAGGGCCCTGAATAAATAGTTATCTTTCACCCTCCATTGAAATTCAGCCACCTCTAGCGTAAAACATAGCAGTTGCTCTGAACCAGCAACATTGCATAGCAGCTTTAGAAGGCAATATGAAGGATAGCTTGTGCAACTGAAACGACAAGTGAAATTTTAGATAGGTGGATTATAACTTGGAAGTTTAAATTTGAACAGAAAACCTGGGTTAAACCCCTGCTCTGGTGAAGAGTGCCATATGACCTTTAAGTGACTATAGGTAGTCAGGACCTTGGTTTTAAGTCTTATCCAAAAGATATAGTAGCACAGTGACTACTAGTATAGTACTGGGGTACAAGTACAGCTCAGTTTGGGAGAAGATTGTCATCTACAGAATCATCACCACGACTCTTGGCAGAGCCTGAGTTTTCCTTGGAACTCTCAAATCAAAGTGCTACTGATCAGGCACAAAACTCCTTTGTTTACAAGACCTAATGAGGCAACAGCCTCAGCTGGCATGGTTGGTCTTATAAACAGTCAGCAGAAAGTGTGACATGTTTCTTTTATATTTTAGCTTATATTAACTAATGGTTAATATTTATGCAAGTGGTAATAAACAAATTAAGATAGCAAGTAGCTATACATTTCTCCCATGGAAAGCAGTTCACGTTATCATTCTTGTGAAAGATAATATGTGACAGTGAACACAAGAGCCCTGAAAATAAATAAATATATAAATAAACTTGATTGTGAAATAGTGTGTCTTTTTTTGGACGAACAGCTATCCTGAGTTTATGTCTTGCATGTAAATTAAGTTACAAAGATGCTATCCAGAGGACAATACACAGTCTAATACACAGATAAATGGTAATTTTCACTAAGTAGATTACAAATATTTAACAAAAGCTCATATGAAATCACCTTCTTTTACTTCTACAGCCATTTACTTAAGTAAACTGAATTCCTTATTTATTTTAGGGGCAAATCAGCCTTCTTTTCCCCAGCTGCAGAGATCCCCCATGCAACTGTACAGATGGTTTTCTGCTGCACAAGGATGAGATGCATTAGAAGTTGGGGGAACCATGCAAGGTGTGAGCACTCATGCTCCCCCTTGCTTACCACTGTCCAGCAAAAAGGGAGCTGAGTATCTTTAGGCTGGGAGAATCTACCACTATGCAGATCCTCCCATCCCCAGCTCCGTATAAGAGAAGGTGCAAACCCCCCTGTCAGGCTCTTTTAGCCACTTGGCTGAAATAGCCTCCACAGATAAGAACATAAGAATTTTCACACTGGGTTCAATGGTCCATCTAGGCCAGTATCCTGTCTCCAACAGTGGCCAGTACCAGAGCTTCAGGGGAGAGTAGAAACAGGGCAGCTGGAGTGATCCACCCATGTATTCCCCTCCCAGCTTCTGGCAATCAGATTTTTGGGGTCTCCCAGAACATGTGGTTGCATTCCTGACCATCTTGGCTAATGGCCATTGATGGGCCTATCCTCTATGAACTTCTCTAGTTCTTTTTTTGGCTATCACAGGTTGTGTCTTGTGTGAAAAAGTACTTCATCTTACTGGTATTAAATCTGAGGCCTATTAATTTCATCAAGTGACCCCAGGTTTTTATATTGTGGGAAAGGATAAATAACACTTCTCTGTTCACCTTTTCCACACTTTTTATGATTTTATATATCTGTATCATATCCCTTTCTTACTCATCTGTTTCTAAACTGAACAACTCAAATCTTTTTAGTCTCTCTGCTGCTCTATACCTTTGATCATCTTTGTTGCCCTTCTCTAAACCTTTTCCAGTTCTAATATATACTTTTTGAGATGGGGTGACCAGAACTGGATACAGTATTCAAGATGTTGCACCCCATGGATGTGTATAGTGGCATTATGATATTTTCTCTCTTATTTTCTGTTACTTTTCTAATAGTTCCTACCATCCTGTTAGGCTTTTGACTGCGGCTGCATAATGAGCTGAAATTTTCAGATAATTATCCATGGTGACTCCAAGATCTCTTTATTGAGTGATAAAAGCTAATAGATATGTATATGTGTGTAGTTGGGATTATTCTGTCCAATGTGCATTACTTCGCACTTATCAATGTTGAATTTTACCTGCCATTTTGTTGCTCAGTCACCCAGTTTTGTAAGATCCCCCTGTAACACTTTGCTTTGGTCTTATCTATTGTGAATACTTTTATTTCCTCTGCAAACTTCACCACTTCACTGTTCACTCTCTTTTCCAGATCGTTAATGAACATGTTGAAAAGCACAAGTCCCAGCACACATCCTCTGGGGACCTTGCTGTTCACCTCTCTCCACTGTGAAAACTGACCATTTATTCCTACCTCTTGTTTGAGGCCTGACCCAAAGCCCACTAAAATCAATGGAAAGATTCTCATTCAGTGTGCTTTGAATCAGTGGGCTCAAGGGCTCCACAGCCCTTGAGGGAAGATTCCTCTTTCTTGTCCTCGGCGCATCTCCTGATTGTCTAACCCAGCAACACAAGCCAAACAGTGGGATCTGGATTTTAGCTGTAATGCTGACTGCTGTTCATAAATAGTAACACCGTTAAAGGATTCCTAACAGGCTTTTACTGCATTGCTGTGGATTATAAAGGGGCCAATTATAATATATGGAGCTATACCTATATCATAGAACTGGAAGAGACCCTGAAAGGTCATCGAGTCCAGCCCCCTGCCTTCACTAGCAGGACCAAGTACTGATTTTTGCCCCAGCTCCCTAAGTGGCCCCTCAAGAATTGAACTCACAACCCTGGGTTTAGCAGGCCAATGCTCAAACCACTGAGCTATCCCACCGCCCACACTTACTCATGTTGACTGATACTTAATCACCCAGATAGTCACATTGTCTTACATAATACTCAAAGGTGGGTAAAGGAGGCAAAATCAGGCCTAAAAATCAATGGAAGACAATGAAGTAAACATTGCTAAACATTTCTAAGGAAAGAAGTCTCAAGGGAATTTGTGCCTCAAGAGTATCCCTTCCTGTATGATTGTTTGCTCAGATCAAATGATCTCCTATTCACAACTGATGAACTTGCCTGATCAATAATAGTCGAAAAAGAAAGATGATCCTGTGGGAGTGGCTCTGTAAATGCAGAGATTCAAAGCCATCATGCCAGCTGTGAGTTATGGTACCTTACCTTCATGGACTGTTTCTCCTCTTCAGTGCATGTGTTCATAATCTCATCCCCAGTTTCAACAAGTTCATCTATAGCATCCTTGTGCCTCAAAATCTCCATGGTAAATGCCTTGTGACACAATAAATACCGGTCAGCAATAAAGGTTGAGTACATGAAGCAAAAACTATTTTCGAAGTGCATTATGATGGACTGAAAATTAAATCATGCTAGTACATTTTCTAGACTAAGAAAGCACTGGCCAATAATTAACATGACAGTTGGAAATGCATTTCTTTACCTTTTGAACTTGTAGCTGAGCAGCGGTCTGGTCTTGCTCAAGCCTAATATCACCCAGAGACATCAATTTTTTTTCTGTTTCTGCAATCCAGGCTAATTCTGCATCAGCTGCTTGATCAAACTAAATAAAGGAGACATGAATTAGTTCAGCAGTTTTATATTATGAAGCTTGAATTGATTGTCTTTAGGTAGTTAAAAAGCCACATTTAAAAAAAATGCAAATGCTGAATTGTTAAAAAGATAATAGTCCATTTCTATATACAATTTCATATATATGTGAACTATAGAGCTCAAAATGGTACTGAGAGCTTTAATAAAATCAGCTTAATTCATAAGCATGAAAAAGCAGCAGCAAAATAAGAGAGGCATAATGTACTTTCCTCAAACTTGCAAATCTCTATCAGACAACAGTGGAAGATCAAAGAGAATGTAGTACATGTAGAATTTTTCACTGAATATTACTTTTCCTTGTTAGTGATGACCCTAACTTTCATTTGTTTTTTCCATCTGTTTTAAAATGTTTTTATTGTAATTATCTGGAGACAAATCAATATAATCTTATGATATTAAGAAGTTTAATGAGACCTAGAAGCATTAGTGCAATATTAGACAATAAGGTTGAAATCCTGGCCCCACTGAAGTCAATGCAAAACTGGTGGATTAAGTGAGAAAATACTCTTTTTGAATTTGGGCACAGCCTGTTCTGTTCCTGAAGAATTGACTTTCCATTAGAATTAGTTAATACTTTGATGTTTTAAAAAAATATCTCAAAGCATTTCTGAGTAGGAGGCGATGTTCTGTTACATTGTGCAGAAAGGAGCAATGAACCAGGAAAAGAGGTATAAGGGGCCCTAAAACCCGTAGAAAGGGCACAGTAGATTGAACACAGCATAGTTCAGATTCAACCCATGTCTATATGACCCTCTGGGCAAACATGCATTTGGACACTACAGTTTTAGGGGTATTTTTGAGGTGAAGCCAAGGAGAAGCAACATGTTGGATGCTGAATTGTTTTGAAAATCTGTCCACAAATGTCACAGTAGAAGCTGGTGGGCGCTGAGCAGTTTTGAAAATCTGGCTCATATTTAGGTGATGTTGAGTATGTCAACACTAGCACTGGAAGATGAGGGGGCATACCCATACTAGCGCTGATTGAACTGGTGCTCTAAAAACAGAAGTGTAGTTGTAGTGGTGCAAGGACAGGATGGGCTAGCCACCCTGAGAACGATCCTGTCTGAGACCATTGGTACATGATAGCCCAGGGATCAGCAACCTTTGGCATGTGGCCCGCCAGGGTAAGCCCCCTGGCGGACTGAGCCAGTTTGTTTACCTGCCACGTCCGCAGGTTCGGCCAATTGCAGCTCCCACTGGCCACGGGTCGCCGCTCCAGGCCAATGGGGGCTGCGGGAAGTGGTAGCCAGCACATCCCTCGGCCTGCGCCGCTTCCCGCAGTCCCCATTGGCCTGGAGCGGCAAACTACAGCCAGTGGGAGCCGCGATTGGCCGAACCTGCGGACGTGGCAAGTAAACAAACCGGCCTGGCCCGCCAGGGGCTTACCCAGCGTGCCGCGTGCCAAAGGTTACCGATCCCTGTGCTAGCCCCTCCCCTCACTCACATTGCAGCAGCAACACTTCTATTTTTAGTGTGCTAGCTCAGTCAGAGCTAGTGGAGGTATGTCTCCTTGAGCTGGAATTTACACCTTTGTGCTCCAGGGCAGCCAGACCCTAAATGACAGCTGAATTCTTCTGAAAATCCATCTCCAGTTGTGGGTGTTGAGCACTTGAAATTCTTTCCCTGCGCTCTTTTGAAAATCAATGAAAAGGTACTGTGTCATATTCTGTCACGTGCATTGTAAGATTTTCTTGTAGGTTCCCTATTCCAGCACTGACCACACCGACTTAGCTTGACAAAGCCCACAGTTTACAAGTTTGTAGCTGCAGACCCACCATTGCAGTGCGCCTCCAATGTACCCGAGGTGTACTTTAACCACTAAGTCTGTCGTGTCTTAGTGCGTAATTATGCATGGATAGGCCGGAAATTTATTTTTCCCTTATGAGTCAGTCTTTATCATCCTTATTTTAATCCATTTGTTATACGAAACAGAGCACAAACATTTTTCCACTAGATGTCATCTCTCATTTATAGTGATAGAAGGTAAGTTTGTCCTAAATTTTGCAACTACTTTACAGAAAAATATAATCTCATTCAGTCTGCATTATGATACTACTGCCAAACTAGTGTACTACACCAGTGGTATTCACACCATGGTTCTAGAGCTGCATGTGGCTCTTTGGGTCCACCCATCAGATTAAAGCTCATTTTACTCTGCAGGGGTCTCAATGCTATCACAGGTGTGTGTCTCACACTGTCTGACATGCTGTGCAAGGCATCTCAGGATATGCTAAGCAAACATAACAAGGCTGCTTTGTTTCCTCTAAAAGGGGGGTCAGAAGAAGGGCAGATGACAGTGAATAGACTTATAGAGAACTACAAATTACTTGAAATGTTTCTTTTTGTTGTTGCATTGCCATGGGTATGTCGTAATATTGAATAAATGCCCCATTGAAGAAGGTCATGATGTAAACATGGTAATGGAATGCCTGAATGCTGTGACACAACTACAGAAGAACCTCAGAGTTACGAACACCAGAGTTACAAACTGACTGGTCAATGACACGTCTCATTTGGAACCGGAAGTACGCAATCAGGCAGCAGCAGAGACAAAAAAAGAAGAAGCAAATACAGTTCAGTACTATGTTAAACACAAACTACTAAAAAAATAAAGGGAAATTTAAAAAAAAAGATTTGAGAAAGTAAGGAAACTGTGCTTGTTTCATTTAAATTAAGATGGTTAAATGCAGCATTTTTCTTCTGCATAGCAAAGTTTCAGAGCTGTACTAAGTCAATGTTCAGTTGAAAACTTTTGAAAGAATAACCATAACGTTTTGTTCTGCTATGAGCATTTCAAAGTTACGAACAACTTCCATTCCAAAGGTGTTATTAAATGGTTCTTTCAGGTTGAGTTTCTAGGTGAGATTTGTATGTATAGTATGTTAACGAATGAACACTGAAAAAATGGTACTGCTTGTATCAGGATTTCACAATGGCATTTTATTTCCATTATGGAGGACAGAGTAAATTATGAGCTTTAAATTACCTTGGCCAAGTCAGAATTCATCATTTTGATACCATCAAATTAATATTCCTGATGCACATTATTTCCTGTTTTGTTTGATCAGAAAAGGACGACTTGTTAATGTGATGAATAATTAAGAATTCCTTTGTTAACACTCTGTAAAGCTTCCTCTTTGGCACAACTAGAGTAGCAGAATGGACCCATAGAATGCAAACATAATGGACAATTTTATATTTTATTTCTACACAGAACTCCCAGGGAACAAGGGTAGAACTTGACTCAAATAGCTTCAATATTGGGAGTTGAAATGATATCTGGAGTAATTCCATAGACTTCTGTGGCGTTACACCTGGGATCATTTTGGACCAGTTAGTTACAAGAATTAATCTCCAATCTGACATTCACATCAGGACTCTTCTTTCACATCTTTGAGCTGCTCTCTACCCATGCCTTGCTCTTTTTTCAGTGACCAAAAATGTCCACTCTAACTCCACACCAGTGCCTCCTTACCCACTAGCCCACAGGCGCTGATTTTTTTCCCCAGTGGGAGCTCCATCCCCGCTCTTACCCAAGGCACCGCCCCTACTCCACCTCTTTTCCTGAGGCCCTACCCTCACCCTAAATCTTCCCGCCCCTGCTCTGCCTTCTCCCCCAAGCTGATCTACGACCCTGCTGAACAGCTGTGGCTGGTGGGTACTGAGCATCCCCTATTTTTTTTCTGCAGGTGCTTGACCCCCAGAGCACCCCTGTAGTCGGCACCTATGCTCTAGCTCACGTGTTCTTGCTGCCTTTGACCCTCTGCAAAACCTCTAAGTATTTGCAGCACTGTTAAATTACGACTACATTCATCCCTCCTCAACATCTCTGCCCAAATAACACTTCAGGTGGTTGCCTGTTGTAACACCCCTGAGCAGGAGGTTGGCTCCTTCCTCATACATAGCTCCTGGAGTTACCATACCTAGCCTGGCACCAGCCCCTTCTGGCTTCCCCAACATAGGAGAAGTCTGAGGTGGTCTGGGTGTGGTAGGAGAGGAGGGATCACGATTGGAGTGCAATGTGTCCTCATGATGCTGTCTGGTGGAGCAGCCCTTTGGAACTATTATCCACTAGTGCAAATGAAAGCAGCCCTGAAGCTGTCTAAATTGTGCCAGGGGCTGGTTTGGTCCCTGACTACTCCCTACAATAAGTGTGGGGGAGAAAGTTGGTAGAAACCCACATATACACCCGGGTCACATGCCCCTGGGGATCCAGCCCACAATTTTATAAAGGTGTCTGCTGAGATAAGATAAATATTCAGAGTGAATGCCATAAAAGATAGAATATTTATAAATTACTTATAACCTTAGGACCCTCCGTTATCACCAATCCTCTTACAGTCATTTTCCACAAAGTTCTGAAACTATGCCATATATACTTCAGCTTGGCTGAAGCCAATTCTGTTTGTTGGTGTTATGGGCATTGGAAAAAAATTCCATACATATTTTTGTGTTTGTAAAATTAACTTCACGCAGAAATTGGAGAATTTACAGCTCCGCTTTTCTCTTATCATCAGGTAGCTAGATGTGAGACCACACAGATTTACATCTATGAAATGCAAGTGCCAATTCTAAAAAATCACCCAATTATTTTCTAAGCAAACTTTAGAAACACACACATATATTCACAATTTATTTCTTGCAGCTGCATGCAAATTACACCATTAACTCAGTCCTTGAGTGCAGTTTAAAATAAGTTGGTCCAACATGTTAGCTGCAGAAAATACAAAAGCACAAGGCCAGATCCTTAGCTGGTATACATGGACTTCAGAAGAGCTGCACCTATTTAAACAAGCGGAAGATCTGGGCCATATTGTATGTATTACATCATAAAATGTAAATGATACAGGGCCTGACTGAGCCTGTAGTCCTCACTCAGACAAAACTTCCACTGAAGTCCCCACAGGTTCGTACTCCCCATGATTTTGGCTACAAGACTGATCTCTAAGGTTTGTGTTAACAATGAGGCAGATGGCTACAACAATGTACAGATTAGTTTTGCTCTGGCACTTGTGTCTGAACAGTGCAGTCACATTCTATTCAAACAAACCTTTAGTTGCTCAAGCATATCAAATGTATGGCAATATTGTTAACGAACAACCTTTGTTCAGGTACAGATTTCTGGAGGCAAACTTTTTATTGCCTAAAGAACAAAAACAGCTGTTTAGTACCTTCTGTGATCTTAGAATGGCAGCATCAATCTCCTCCACCTTCTGAGTTAGCGTGTCGCTCACTAATCTGTACCGCTCATTGTCCTCAATCACCATTTTGTCTAACCCCTCTCTTGCCCTCCATGGCACCAATTCCAGCAAGGCACTGCTGACCTCATTGAGGGTGTCCAATAAGCCTTTGTTGTTCTTTGCTTCTTTTTTCAACTCCTGAAAAAGGCCATTTAAAGTAAACATGCCAGCATAAGAGCCAAACATACACAGCTTGCACATATTTTTATTCTTCTGTCTACTCTAAGAAGCAAGAACTGGAACATTTTACAGGCGAACAAAAGGGATAAATTGGCACACTTATTTTCAGCTCAGTTACATTAGCCTTTGTTATTGTTAAGTTGTTTGACAGAAAGGCAGGTGATTCCTGAAGGGAAGTTTCCACAGAACAGAACTGAAATATATTCCTCCAATCAGCATGGTAGACTGTCATTCTCTGGAATTCAATACAGTTGTCAGTCTTTAATCAAGCAAACAAAGAGAAGAAAGCAAACACATATTCTTTGCACTTTGCAACCATCTTTCTATGGAACAAATTCACCATCAAAGTAAAATCAAGTGTGAAATAAAGCAAAATATTATCTAAATTCAAGTGAATTTTTAAATGAACATTTGAATTAAAGCCAATCAGTCAAAATCATTACAAGTGCAGTGAGAAATGACCTTTTTATTCCCACATGCAACCATATTTTAATTTTCTGTTATTTTTTAATCTGGTTTCCAAAATAAGTGTATTTATTTAGCAATTTAGTAACCTATTTCATGTAATGGTTTTATTAGTGTTCTACTAACACTAACAACAAGGAGTCTGGTGGCACCTTAAAGACCAACAGATTTATTTGGGCATAAGCTTTCATGGGTAAAAACCTCACTTCTTCGGATGCAGTTTCTTTCCAAATAATAGTTGTTACTAGTCTGAAATTAATACTGTATCTTAAATACAGGCTCTTTTCCTACTTTAAGGTGTTGTTTTTTTGTGTCTGTGACACAACTAAAGAACAAAAATAACTTTGTTTGACAATTCAAGAGTTTTCCCAGGGATCGGTAGCTTACTGAACTAGAACAAAATGTAGCTCTTCTCCTGTTGCACTAATAATAAACCTCAGCCAAATCTCATCAGTGACTGCTAAAAAGAGATTGTGATTCTTTACTGTTTTATTCCTAGTCAGAGAGCTGATCTGGTGCCAAATTATGATCATTTGCAAGACATCCTCCAGCCAAATAGAAGCTAACCTACTTAACTAGTTCACATCTTTACATGAAAAATAACAAAGCAATATATACAGTTTACAGCTTTTAGAACATACTTTTTGTCTTTCTTGTACGTCGCTTAATTCTTCTCCCTTGGGGGTCTGAGCATCATATGAAAGCAATTCCACCTCCACTTTGTCAAGCCATATGCAGAGTTCCTCATGAGTGGACTGCAGTTGACCTGCAAGCTGCAGAGCTTGCTCTAAAGTCTTGGATACATCAGAACTCAATTTAGTAATATCTTTGTACCTTGCTTTAATGCCTTCCAATTTATCTTGAATTATTACAACTTCATCACCTAAAATTTCAAAGGGATGTTATTTCACATGAATGCAAAAAAAGAAAAGAAAATCAAAACAAAACAAAACCCATCAATAATAATTAATATATTTTTAGTTTCTTATGTGCAGATTGACCCAAACAAGACCCAGGGACAGATCAGAGACTGGTGTGAATTGTTCAGTGAAGCCAGCGGAGCTATGACAATTTACACCAACTCTGGATTTGTCGCTTTTTCTCTTTCCACTCCAAACTCTGGACAAGTGGAGATCTGGACCCAAGCTTTGAGGATTGGGCCCAACTCTAGTGTTATTCTTTGGAGATATAAAAATTGGTTCTTGTTCTCTTTTTCTTTAAAAGGCAAATATTAAAATTTACATACTTTTTACCCAAACACAGACTATATAAAAACCTCCTTAAATTTACATTCATTTTTATACAGGTTGACACAGGTTATGAAATGTATCAATAAAAGTGCAAGAATGGAGCTTCAAAATGCCAAGTGGTATTTACATTATTAATTTACAATTTATTTATAAATTATAATTAATTGATAATTAGACTGTATGGTTCAAAGAATAATTTGAATTATTCTTTGAACCATACAGTCTAATTATCAATCATTAGACACACACCGCCCAAAGGTCAAAAAGCAGACAGAGACTCCTGTAATAGACCTATTGCAATATATTTAGATTTTACCCGATAACATAACTTCTAACTGGGTAACAGAGGAGGGTTTTCCCTCCTGTCTTTGAGAGTTCAAATACTTGGAGCACTGGAACATTTAGATAGATGTTCCTCTGCAGACCAGATATGTTGTGTGCAATTGGAATGCAACCTTTCCCGCAATACTAGCTCTGACCTGGAGGATGCAGCCTCTCTAACAGTAAAAGGTAGCCTACTACCTTCATTTCTGGGCTTCTATAGAGAAAAGGCTATGTCCTATGCCAAATAGTCCTACATCATGAGTAATGTCCATAACTTGCTAGTAGGAACAAAATGGAGGTTCAGTAAAATAATTTTCCATCAACCAAAAGTAAAAAAAAACAAGGGCTAAATTGGTACATCTCCATTGACTTCAATGTTCACTTACACCAGCAGAGAATTTGGCCCAAAGACATAACATACCGTGACTTTAATAGTTATTAGAATAAACAATTAAATGAAGTGAATAAATCTAGCCAGTGACTAAAGGCTAATATTTACAAACTTCAGCTTATTTTTCCCATAATCACTTACAAGTATGAGGAAAAGGCTGCTGAATCATTAATTTCCTAAAAGCTCTCACCTGTTGTTTGCTTGAGAAGCTCTAAGCCATTTTGTATAGCTTGATCAACATTTTGTTTTCTGAGCAGAATCTCTTCCTGAAGCACCTACGAGAAGATGCCATTTGTGTAAGCACTGAGGTGACAGATCAAGTTATTTTTAGTTTAAATAGTTGTATCACCTTTCAAATCAAATATATTAATGAGAAATAAATAAATGGTGGACATAAAATATAAAGTAAAAAATAAATAAAATAAATAAATGAATTCAACAGAAAAGAAATAAAAATACCAGCAGGTCAGCGTGTTGTTTCATGAGTGACTCTGTCCTGTAATCTTGGACTGACAATTTGCTCAGTTTGTCATGTACTTCATTCAGCCAGTTCATCAATTCAACTTCATCTTCCCCGAAAATCTGAGCATTGCAATAGGCTTGCTGGAGCAGCTCAGACCAGCTGTTACTCTTCTCTTGAATCTCAATATATCGGGCTTGGGAAGAATCTAGCTTTTCCTGCACCATATCTTTATCCTCTCTGGAGCTCATAGTCTTAAGAGACTGACCAATGCTAATGGCCATATGTAAACTTTTATTGCGAGTAAGGATGTCATCTTCTAATGCCTAAATGAAGTTTTTAAAATAATGGAGAAAAACAGAAAATAAAAATGGACAGACACAAAAGCAAATACAAATGGAACTATAGAACAACAGAAATATAATGGTTTTATTGTCAATTATAAATAAAAAATTTGGACTAATGGGTAAAAAAAACAGAGATCCCAGTTCTACTGTATTTCACAAACTCACATAAAAGAATTCCCCATATGAATGACACAAATGTCTGGTTTATATCTTACTTTATGCTGAGAAATCTGCAGCTGCAGTTTAGAAGTTTGTGTTCCAATGGGTTCAGAATTTGCAAGCCTTTTCTCAGTGGTGGTCAGCCACTCAACCAGGGGTTCTAAAGTTTCATGGAATTGCTGTGCTACCACTAAGATACCTTCCAACTGACGATTCCTGTAAACATGCCAAGATAAAGGTCATTTCTGTGATGAAGTGTGTGTGAGAGATTCAATAAAACTCTTCAGGCCCTCATCACTAAAAAACATTCTACACATTATTGTAGAAGCCAGCCACAAGCTGAAACAGATACACGTCCGCAGTACAGAGAGAAAAACAATGTAAACCAACAACTATATAAAAGTACAGTTAATAAGAAAGACTCCAAAAATCATACTGGCTGAACAAGAGATTCCAATACTTTATATCTTTTGTTAATAAAATAAATTTTACTGCATTCATATGCACTTGGTTAAAAATAACCTAAGGATCCGTTAAGCAGAGCATTTAAATACAGGGGTTCATTTTTATTCAGGAAAATACTTAAACTTCTGCTTAACTTTAAGCACATGCTTAAATTCTATTGTCTTCAATGGGACTTACACATATACTTAAAGTTAGGCACATACTGAAGTACTTTGCTGACTCAGGACATGTTATCTTGCTCACTCCAACTTGTAAAATAAAGTCTTTAAATATCTTTTCAGTGACATGGTATGAACTGTACAGCCCCAATCCTGCATTCCTGGTTCAGGTTTAAAACTCTCATTTTTGTCAGTGCCAGATTTACCTTAATATAAAGATACAGATTTACCCCCTAACTAAGGTGGCAATATTTACAACATCATTAAGATTTCCAACATTTGTGATGGGGTTCTGTTCTGTTCTGTCCCTTGGGAGAATAACATGAAGGGCAAAGGGGTCCAGGAGAGCTGGCTGTATTTTAAAGAATCCTTACTGCAGTTGCAGGAACAAACCATCCCGATGTGTAGAAAGAATAGTAAATATGGCAGGCGACCAGCTTGGCTTAACAGTGAAATCCTTGCTGATCTTAAACACAAAAAAGAAGCTTACAAGAAGTGGAAGATTGGACAAATGACCAGGGAGGAGTATAAAAATATTGCTCAGGCATGCAAGAGTAAAATCAGGAAGGCCAAATCGCACTTGGAGTTGCAGCTAGCAAGAGATGTTCAGAGTAACAAGCAGAGTTTCTTCAGGTATGTTAGCAACAAGACGAAAGTCAAGGAAAGTGTGGGCCCCTTACTGAATGAGAGAGGCAACCTAGTGACAGAGGATGTGGGGAGGAGGTGACCAGCCCTCCGTGGAGAAAGAAGTGGTTCGGGACTATTTAGAAAAACTGGATGAGCACAAATCCATGAGGCCGGATGCGCTGCATCTGAGGGTGCTAAAGGAGTTGGTGGATGTGATTGCAGAGCCATTGGCCATCATCTTTAAAAACTCATGGCGATCAGGGATGGTCCCGGATGACTGGAAAAAGGCTAATGTAGTGCCCATCTTTAAAAAAGGGAAGGAGGAGGATCCGGGGAACTACAGGCCAGTCAGCCTCTCCTCAGTCCCCAGAAAAATCATGGAGCAGGTCCTCAAGGAATCAATTATGAAACACTTAGAGGAGAGGAAAGTAATCAGGAACAGTCAGCATGGATTCACCAAGGGCAAGTCATGCCTGACTAATCTAATTGCCTTCTATGAGGAGATAACTGGCTCTGTGGATGAGGGGAAAGCAGTGGATGTGTTATTCCTTGACTTTAGCAAAGCTTTTGATACGGTCTCCCACACTATTCTTGCCAGCAAGTTAAAGAAGTATGGGCTGGATGAATGGACTGTAAGGTGGATAGAAAGCTGGCTAGATCGTCGGGCTCAACGGGTAGTGATCAATGGCTCCATGTCTAGTTGGCAGCTGGTTTCAAGCGGAGCACCCCAAGGGTCAGTCCTGGGGCCAGTTTTGTTTAATATCTTTATTAATTATCTGGAGGATGGTGTGGACTGCACTCTCAGCAAGTTGGCAGATGACACTAAACTGGGAGGCGTGGTAGATACGCTGGAGGGTAGGGATCAGATACAGAGGGACCTTAGAGGGAAATTAGAGGATTGGGCCAAAAAAACCTGGTGAGGTTCAATAAGGACAAGTGCAGAGTCCTGCACCTAGGACGGAAGAATCCTATGCACTGCTACAGACTAGGGACCAAATGGCTAGGTAGCAGTTCTGCAGAAAAGGACCTAGGGGTCACAGTGGACGAGAAGCTGGATATGAGTCAACAGTGTGCTCTTGTTGCCAAGAAGACTAACGGCATTTTGGGCTGTGTAAGTAGGGGCATTGCCAGCAGATCGAGGAACGTGATCATTCCCCTTTATTCGACATTGGTGAGGCCTCATCTGGAGTACTGTGTCCAGTTTTGTGTCCACACTACAAGAAGGATGTGGAAATATTGGAAAGAGTCCAGCGGAGGGCAACAAAAATGATTAGGGGTCTGGAGCACATGACTTATGAGGAGAGGCTGAGGGAACTGGGACTGTTTAGTCTCCAGAAGAGAAGAATGAGGGGGGATTTGATAGCTGCTTTCAACTACATGAAGGGAGGTTCCAAAGAGGATGGAGCTCGGCTGTTCTCAGTGGTGGCAGATGACAGAACAAGGAGCAATGGTCTCAAGTTGCAGTGGGGGAGGTCTAGGTTGGGTATTAGGAAACACTATTTCACTAGGAGGGTGGTGAAGCACTGGAATGCGTTACCTAGGGAGGTGGTGGAATCTCCTTCCTTGGAGGTTTTTAAGGCCCGGCTTGACAAAGCCCTGGCTGGGATGATTTAGTCGGGAATTGGTCCTGTTTTGAGCAGGAGGTTGGACTAGATGACCTTCTGAGGTCCCTTCCAACCCTGATATTCTATGATTTTATGAAGCACTGGAATAGGTTACCTGGGGTGGTGGTGGAATCTTCATCCTTAGCGGTTTTTAAGATCAGGCTTGACAAAGCCCTGGCTGGGATGATTTAGTTGGTGTAGGTCCTGCTTTGAGCAGGATATTCTATGATTCTGTTGTTCTTTATTCCACCCTTACAAAAATATTTTTCTTTGTCCTACTCGCCTATAAATTTCACCCAAAGCAGACTATTTTAGTGGTTTCTATTTTTAAGACTTTAGAAAAATCCATCCTGTGTTAAACATTAAGGGACAGTTATGAATAATGGTGATTCTCTCCCAAGAAAAAGAAATATGTCTTTGGTCATTTTAGTTTTCAGAAGTGTAATCAAAGAATTATGGAGACGAACCTGTATCTAAACAGATGGACTGGACAGACTTGTAATTTGATTTGAAAATAAATTTCACCAGACTCGTATGATAATATTAAATTAAATGAGATTAACGTTTACTCCAGTTAATGAGTCATGGATCCTTGTATTTTTTTTAAACACAGAATGGTATAATAGCTTATTAACTGAATCTACTAATTTCTTTAAGTAATCCGGTTATTAATTATTTATTATTATTATAGGTGTACAAATGAGGGCTTAAATAACAATAGGGATAGATGGGGGCAGCTAGAAAGATTAGGGAGTGTCAGAGGAGTCCAAACAAACTTAATGCCTGAATCCCAATCCCAATAATATAGTATACAGATAAAAGCACTTCATTGTTTTCATTGTAATGCATAACATTATACATTTACACTCTTTTCAGTCTTCCCTAACCACTCTCCTTGCCTCTGTCTCCCCCCTCAGTTTTGTGCCTTCATCTATGCTATCTCACATGTTTACAGCACCCTCTCTTCCTCCTCTCAAGCACCAAGTGATCTCTTTTCAAATCTTCCCTCTGAAAGCACACTTCTTCAGCAAAGGTCTTCAAACACTGCTCCCTCCAAAGACACTTGCACTATTCATGTTAACTTGTCTTCCTGTGTGTTATGTGTATCTGAATTTTGTAATGATATCAGAATTCGACTGTAAGTTGTTCAGGGAAGGAACTGTGTCGTCTTATTTTTTCTGCACAGCTTTGAGTATGATGGTGGCACTATTTTTTTTTTTTTTACTTTATTGGGAGTTGAGGGAGCCCAGCACCTTGAATAAGGAGCTTAGCAACTCACAGGATCTGGACCAATAATCCATTTCTTCAGATAACCCTGATTTGAAAATGAGAAGTGTAATATTCTCCCTTTGTAGCCACATTTCAGGATCTTAAGAGTTCTAAGGAACCATATTTATTGAGAGCTGATTGCATGTTTTGTGCCATACAGAACAGAGAGAATGTGGTTTCTCCATCAAGGAATTTACATTCTGCCTATACTAATGCAGGTGTAGTGTTCCAGATAATCAGAAGATGTATATGCAGTTGATCTCACTAAAGTATCTCATTTTAGCTTTTCAGGATAGTCAAACTTTTTTTAAATAGCTAATGATCTGTTCAAACTATTTTCCTTTGCTTTTCTTACTAATCAGCTTTATATATATTATCATCAGGGCACAATAAATTTGACATAGCGACAAAAAAATAGTGCTTATGAAGTCTCAGATTATAAAGTTCCACATGCTGCTTCTAGTCATCTATCCCCTGCTGAACTCATATTTCTCAAAGGAATGAAAGAATTTCAAATACCTTGTTTCAGCTTTACTGAGCAATGCATCCCATCTACTATCCAGGAGACTCAACTGCTTCAAGATCTTCACTTTATCAGCAGGTTCTGCTGACTCTGCAATTTTCTCCCCTTCGCGCTTGCTTACCTCAACGGTAGGTCTGCGGTCATCCAGTAACCTTTGGAGAAGCTGGAGATAAAGCAATCAAAAATCAAATTGCTAGGAAACAACTGAATCAACCCACAGCTGTGGAAATGTAAGGAGGCAGATTCATCAAGATCTTGTTAAAAATTTACACTCTACTTAAAATTGCAAAGAAATATTAGATGCTTGAATTACCATGAAAATGCCAATATTGTAAAAAGAGTTAATTCTGACTTGAGCTAGTTAGTTGTTTCTCTATCTGTTGAAAGTGGCAGACATCCACCAAGTCCTCGCCCCACAAAAGACCTTTCCCTGTAAATGAGTGTATTAATTGGTTTTTGTGTGACGAAGATGTGTGGCAGCCCTCACTGGTGCATATGCATATGGGAAAATGTCACATTTAACATCCACTGTATTTGCTAATGAGCTTTTATTATTATAATTTGTGTGAGTATTTATAGAAAAACTGCATGTTTGCTGAGGTTCAGTAGAGTGCAGATAACATATATAGGCTTGGAAGGATTAGATGTTCACCTGTAACTGTTGATTTCACCCTACATACAAAAAAGATGAAAACATATTTCTATTGATAATAACTGAAATTTACAGACAGGCAAAATAAGAAAAATGCTGCTTGAGAACTTAGTGCAGTTTGATTTAAGGCTATTGTTTACTCTGTATATTTTGACAAGTGATGCATTTTTTGTTTTAATGGTTATAAAGCTTTAACTTGTGGAATCTCAACATCTACTGTCATTAATTATTGTCTGCCCCTGCATTGTTTCACACAGCTGTGAACATGTAAATGATAAAAATAGAAATAAAATGCTTAAAACCCATAAGTTTGTGCAACTAAAAACTTAAATCAATAACAATTGAAAAAATGCTTGAAAATACACTATTATCTGAAAAATTATGTCAAAAAATGGAATTCAACTGCTCTGATCATGCAGTTACATTTTCCACTGATCACATGTCTGGGATGCCTGAAAATTAGGTTCACTGACATCACACAGTAAATTAGTTTCTCCCGCATATTTCTGTCTAAAACTTGATGATCTCCCTACTTTTCCCACCATTCCTTTGTTGGCTGGAGGGAGTCCACCTCTCTGTCTCTGCAGTATTACTGGCACACAATGCTCTACTGCCTGCTGCAACTTCAGGCTTTGTAGACTGTGCCTCTATGTTAAATATGAAAATGACTTTGGGCCATATTGGAGAATTGCATGCAGTGATTTGGTCCATGAGCTGCATTATGCCCACTTCTTCTCTAGTTATGAAAATTTTAGAAGAGATGATAATCCCTGGAGCCCTCCTTATACCAGCACATACTATTGCATACATTGGAGATGACCAATATTGGGGCACCAACATTCTGGCTGAGGATGCAAAGACAGTGGGATTTAGGCACTTACTACATGCTGCTCATGTCTAGAGTGGTTAGCTCCACTGTTTGTAATACCGCTTTGAAAATATTAAAATGAAAATTCTATCCCTTCTCATTTTCTACTTCTCCATTAACCAAACATTGATTTTTATCTCCTGCTTTGTGTCTAAAATGCCTTGATTCTTTTTGTTTTTAACTTGCTAGATTTTGCACTTGCATCCAAGTACAGATGAAGGAGAATCAGAGCCCAGTTTCTACAATGAAATGTCACACCCCTCCACATAATTCCATAAGATAGAGTATGGAAAGCACAGCTGCATTAAATACTTCAATACACTTGATTGTAATACAGTACACTTGAGCAGATTTTCTGCTTCAGTGAAGATTGCGGATTCATTATCATCACTAAAGCAGAGAGAGAATCTGAATCTACAGTAATAAGTTTCACTTACTTTCTGTTCCTGTATCTGGGCCTTCACAACTTTGAACTCAGCAGATGGGGGTTTCTGATTGGCCACTAGATCTTCTGTATCAATGAGCCAGCTAAGCAGAGATTCAAGGGCATCCTGGAACCTTCCACAGCGGAGAAGAGCTTCTTGCAGCTGAGCAGCTCGTTGAGCAACCTGAAAGAAAGACAGAGAGAGTATTACTCACTTTTCCTTTTCCCCCTCCTACTTCTGCCAATTAACCAAGGCTTGCAGAATGGCTGTCTTTATTACTGTAGTGTATTTTCATTCTTATACCTCTTCATCATTGTGTAGAAGTTAATTCACATTCATCATTTTAAAATTCCACCACTGTAGTTATGAACAAGGGCACTTATCTCTTAGGCTGTGGTCTTCCATTTAAAGGAATGAGGTTGATTCCCAGTAAACTATTTTATCCCAATGATGCAGTAGAACTAATACTCCCGTGTTGTACAGTTATGTTCTACAGTGATACTATGGTGAGATACAGTGGTGTGAAACATGCCTCTAGGAACTGTGTATTTTACTTACAAAGGCTTCCTTGTAACAAGACTCAGCCAAGGACCCCAAATTGCACTCCCCATTAGGGACAATTCTCCCTTCACAGTTTAAAAGGCATGGAAGTAGAAAACATATCCATGAACCATGGACACCTGTTGCTCCACTGCATCAATCCTCCGAGTTGGAACCTGTGACAATGAGCACCTTTCCTGCCTCCCACCCTTGCCACATCCCATCCCCACCTGCTGTCCAAGAACCTTTCACGGCATAGGAATGACACAAGGGGGAAGTTGCTCTTCTGAGTAGGGGTAACTTGCAATGCTTAAAGCACCATAAACCCTGATGTGCATTAAAGGGAACATGCCACTGGCAACACATAGCTGAGCCCTAGTGCCACTTAGTGCACACTGGAAAATGCTCAGATACCATGGTGAATATGAACATGATAGAAGAGACTTTTTGATACCATGGTGAATGTGAATACAGAAAGAATCACACTGGATGAAGGAGAGAGAGAAGTGACTACAACATGGTTTAGAAAAAAACATGTAGCTACCTTTCCCATATATGTGTCTCACCTCCATCCCTTCTCCACACAACTTGAGCTATTAAACTCCTCCCTGCTCTGCATATGCAGAGGGGAGCAAAGAGTCCTGAGGGAACCTTTCCTGGCTAAGAATGCCAGGAATAATCCTACAGAAAAATGGACAGAACTGTAGAAATGACAACCATACTTTGGCAGCTATTGACACAAATATTTTTAAGAAAATTACAAAGAAAGTTACTCTGTTAAGGTAACAGAATCCATGACTATCATGAACATATTTTAATGTCCTGTATTTTGAAAGATGACACGTAGGGGAAAATACTAAACAAGGAAGGCAAAAATTGATTTTGTGAATATACAAAATAATAACCTTCTTATTGAGAGTCTTCCATCGGGTGTTAACATCTTCAAGGTCATGCTCAAGATTCTCGGTGCTAGCATTTTTAGCAGCACTTTGAATAAGGCCTTGGCCTAGCCAATTTACCTCCTGTTGTTTAACTTGCAGTGGTTCAATCTCTTCTTTCTGGAATACCTGCAGGTGGAAAACCAAAGGCACATCTGAACTACACTTTGATAACACGTGGAACATAAGCAACTGTGATGTGGATATTGGGAGTAAAATCTTAGTACTGAAAACTAACATATAGCTATATAGCATTATTAAAAAGAAATGATATTTAGGGAAGTAAAGAAAATCCTAAAAACAATCAATGCCATTAAAGTTGAAAAAAATATAAGTTGACAGTACACCACCAACCAACCAACTATAGTACTGTACCTCTAAAAACCAAATGTTGTATTTTGTTTAGAAACTAGGATGTGAGCAACCACCCTGGTGTGATTGCAGCTGGGATACTGGGACAAATTCAGTCCTGGTATAAATAGTGCAGTTTCCACAGTGCAAACGTGCCTGCCTTCGTGAGGTATAATTAGGATTGCCAGGTGTCCGGTTTTTGACTGGAACTCCCGGACAAAAAGGGACCCTGGCAGCTCCAGTCAGCACGGCTGAACAGACTGCTAAAAGTCTGGTTGGCTGCAGCGGGGCAGGCAGGCTCAGTGCCCGGTGGCTCAGCGCAGTTTCTGGGAAGTGGCGGCATGTCCCTCTGGCTCCTAGGTGGAGGGGCGACCAGCAGGGCTCCACACGCTGCCCCCAGCGCTGGCTCCGCAGCTCCCATTAGGTGGGAATGCCGCAGCCAATGGGAGCTGTGGAGCCGCCGCTGGGGCAGGGGCAGCGCACAGAGCTCCCCTGACAGCCCCTCCGCGTAGGAGCCAGAGGGATATGCTGCCGCTTCCTGGGAGCCGCGCAGACTTCCTCTGTCCCCAGGAAATGCCGGGGCCACCTGAGGTCAGCACTGACCGGAGCCCACACCCCAAACCCCCTCTCCTGCCCCAACCCCCTGTCCTTGCTTGGAACCTCATCAGGCACTCAAACTCCTCCCGTAGCCGGCTCCCCAACCCCCTGCCCCAGCTCTGAACCCCTTTCCACATTCCAAACCTTCAGTCCCATCCCCCAGCCCAGAGCCTCTTCCTGCACCCCAAGCCTGTTATCCCTGGCCCCACCCCACAGCCTGCACCCCCAGCCAGAGGCCTCACCCCCTCCCACACCACAACCCCCTGCCCCAGCCCAGTGGTGAGAGAGGGTGGGGGAGAGCGAGCGAAGGAGGGAGGCGGGATGGAGTGAGCTGCGGTGGGGCCTCGGAGAAGGGGTGAGGCAAGGGCAAGGCCTTTGGGAAAGGCTAGGGTAGGAGGCAGGGCAAGGGTGTTTGGTTTTCTGCAATTAGAAAGCTGGCAACCCTAGGCATAATGTGGCCACTCTATGTAGTTCACATTAACACAGCTCAGGAGGATGATAGAAAACTAGAACACATACAAAGCAGCGCAACAAACCTGATACAAGAACTCATGAGACAATGGGAGATACATCTAGAAGATAAAGCATGCTCAAAGAGATATAAACATGGTCCATAGATACAGTGACAATATAAAAGTAAGTAAAAGAATTGAAAACTAACAATATACATCAAGGGAGCAAACTGGGCAATGTCTCTGAACGTTGGACAAGGGGCACAGCCTAAATTTAGGGAAGGAAACACAATTTTTCGGTTAGGTTTTAGGAAATGCAAATGAGTTCTGGAATATGGAGGTGGGTGCAGCAGCACAACAGCAGATACCCATTATTATTAAGGCTGCGAGTTTGTCACGGAGGTCACGGATTCTGTGACTTTCCATGACCTCCATGACTTCTGCAGCGGCCGGTGCACCTGGCTCAGAGGCAGCTTGGGCAGCCCCTGCGCCAAGTGCACTGGCCACTGCTGGGGCAGTCTTGGGCCACCATCCCCGTCCCCTCTGTGTCCACCCAGAGCGCTGGCTTCGCAGCTCCCATTGGCCAGGAACCACAGCCAATGGGAGCTGTAGGGGCAGTGAATGCAGGCGAAGGCAGCACGCAGGGGCACCCGGCAGCATCCCACCCACCCCCCTCAAGTTTTATTCACTGGTATTTTTAATAAAAGTCATGGTCAGGTCATGGGCTGTGAATTTCTGTTTACTGCCCGTGACCTGTCCCTGACTTTTACTAAAAATACCCGTGACTAAAATGTAGCCGTAATTATTATATAGGACAGTTCTGCAGATTGCATGGGCTCTAAGTAGGTCTCTCAGTTCTATTGTCTATGATTGGATTTAAGCTTTGCAGAACCAGACTATTATCATAGTAATACCAGTGTAAATTCAGGCTAACTCAATTTATTTCAGTTGAATTACTCTGAAGTGACTCCAGTGTCAATGAGTTCAGAAACTGGCCTAAAGCCTCCGCATTAATTACACAGACAAGTGAAAAATAATGGATGAATAAACAATGGTAAAGAATGCTCAACTTTTGACCCTAAATCCTTCTATAGTGGCATTCAGCAACAGTTTTGTTTTAGGTTTAGTGCTTTCAAAGCAACCTTCTTCAGCTTCCTGAAGAGCAGGAAGCTCTTTCAGCATACCAGTTACTCTCCTTTTCTGGCACTAAAATCCCTGTGGTGAATTATGTGTTTTAAAGACACAGATATCACGTGGCGGAGCAAATTTCTATGTGCTTGACATGCCACTGTAGAGGCTGCAGAAAATACACTGAGCACCTGCAAGAAAGCGCCCCCCCCTCCCCCCCCCGCTCACACAAGGCAAGCCGGACGCAACCTCAACCACTAGGCAACTCCAAGACCACCCCCTCCCTTCAACAGCCACTTATATAGTATCTAGAGATATAACACATATAGATAAGATTTACAACTCTGCACATATCCTCACTCTCCCATGACACAAACCCTCTCTCACACACATGCAGGATGCGCTTGCGTGTTGGTGTGCAGACAGCTGTTGTATTTTTAACAGTTTTGACCTGTTATCACTTAATCTGTGAAGTGGGAGCACTGCAGCATCTTTAGCTGGACACAGAAACCTTTAACATTAGATATCCCAGTGTATTGTGGTTATAATGCAAATCTTTAGACCCACGGCAGATTAAATTATAAAAAATACCCGGCAGATTAAGTTATTTTTCTGGCAACTGGCAAATCCATAAAAACATCAGCCAGGTCGGTCCAATACCAGACAGTTGGTAACCCTACATTCACCTTCCAAAACCTTAATCACAATGGCAAGCAAACTACAAACTTTGTACAGCAATTTGGTGAATATTTACAACAACCAACAAGCTCGCTGTTCCCTTTTGCTGCAAAATAAGGAAAGTAGCAAGCATTTCTTCCTACGTTGGGATAACCACTATATATATAACAAAGACTTCCTTTATATTCCAAAACTCCTTATCTTTCAAAGGCAGTGCATTACAACTGATGGCTGAGCCTTTTGCCCTAACTTGTCCTTTAAAAACATCTCTTTGTAAACAATGCATACGCTTAAAATAAATTAAAATGATCTTTGAGGGTAATTTACCAGAACGGTTCAGCAACAAACCCTGAAATAGTTCAAACATCAAGCAGAGTGGGCAGAAAAAGATTACAGACTTGACAAACACCCCTTACTTATTACAAAGCTTTACTCTTTACTTTCTCTCCTCATCCACCACTCAGAAAATGTTATAAGATCTTGTGCTTGTAAAACACTACTGTAACTTCAGATCCACTTTTTGGCATGCAGCTTCAGGAAAAAGGGCTTCAGTACATGTAACAAATCTTTAATCTATGTACTTTGGAAACCACAATAATCTGATACCGTTATTTGTACCTTTATGAGTAAGACTGGTCAAGCTGAATAAATCAGGCAGAACTGTCACTGAATGGCATTGCCTTTAACCACAATTTGTGTAAAAACTGAATGGTAACATCAGTGCACAGTGGAAGCATTCCAAATGAAGAGTAACAAACACCATCTGGACAATAATAGCCATGCACCAAACAGCTGGAAGAAATCAGCCCTGTCAGAAACTGCCCCTCATTCTTTTACTAAAGCGAGCATCTCACCAATTTCTGACATCTTGTAATGTGCTAGGCAAATTATGCTAGTAATCAGATTTTCTTAGTAAATGAAAAATAAAATTCTAGATGCAATAATACTTTATAATCAGAAATTCTATCAGTCACTTTTATGATAACAAAACGAACAGTTTTTGGCCTTTGCTGCAATGATTCCAAGACCCTTTTGTTTTGAATTACCTTATTAGACAATAGACCATTGCAGACTGTATCCAAGGTTTCTATGTGGGTTCCTGTAGTCCAGACATTCCTTTTCATTCTCATTGGGTTAGCTTGTGGACAGTTTATGGTATTATCTAACTCCAGTTCCTGAGCAGAAAATGTTGTTTCCATTGAATCTGTATGTGTTATACTAGATTCCTCTGCATTAGACAAAATCTCATATTTTGCTAAATCTGTGTCGCTAGCATTAACAGCAATACTTGCATAATACATGCCTAAATCCTGAGGTGCATCATCCACACAGTCCCCCTCTATCATTGTGACATGTGTTTTCATTTCTTCAACTTCACACTCATTTTCTACTTTTCCTTTGTCTGCGGTAAAATGGTTTTCTCCGTGACCTTGGAGATGTTCTGCATCTGATATGATGTTCTCTTTCAAAGAACTCTGTGAGTAACAACATTTGGTCCCTGTCTCCTCATTTTCACATTTCTGAGGACTACTTTGCACTATTTTTTCTGTTTGTGAAACATCATGTAAAGTCAATCTGCAGCTCTCTTCAATAGGGGCACTACTGCAATCAAGCAATGGGATGAGCTGTTCACTACTGGAAATAGCAGGAAAAAATTGTCTAAATTGACCTACTACATGGATATATTCTGCAGAAGATATACTTCTGACTTGACTTTGCTCTCCTGCTAATAATGGGTCTTGTTTTTCTTCTCTTTCTGTTGGAGGGCTGCATAGACCAGAGTCATCCTCTTCTGAGGTGAGGGAATTAGTGCCCCATTTGCACTTGCCTTCTTTTGCTATATCTGATCTATCAGCAGTTTCAACAAATGAGCATTCACTTTTATTTGCACATTCTGCAAAATTGGGTGGAACAAACATTCTCCATGATCTTCTATGTTCTTTCTTTTCTGTGTGAGATTTTGTTTTGGGTAATCCAGCAGTTCGAATTATATCACTGTTCAGTTTAAGTGCATCAAATATCGTTTTTTCATCTAATTTGTTAACTTCACGACTTCTGAGCTCAAATACACTGGAAGAAGTAAGGGCACCATTGGGGCACAAAGTACTAATATCCAGTGTTCTATGACTATATGGTAAAGTTCGATCTGTGAAATGTCTTGAGGAGAGGCTGCCTTTGGAGCCTGAATCAATCTGTTCATTCAGTCTCACTGTGTCATAGATTGACCTCTGAGGAACATAACAGTCTTCCATATTTAGATCTTCATCTTCTTCACCCTTCCCTACACAAGGAGGATTCTGACGTAAACAGTCTGGCCTGCTAAGCGGCTTCCCCATTTTGAAAGTATTTACAGAAATGTACTACTATGCCTCTGCTTTCAGGAAGTGTGACATATAATGAAAAACATGAAAAACATTGTTGAACTGAACAACTACAGTCAACTTGCCTTTAGCACATATACAAAATCTATGTCATAATTTATGAGGTGGTTAAGGTCATAATCAGTGCAAAAGCAACTATAACTTTACCAGGCTGTGATTTATTTAATTTTTATTCCTAAAATATAAAGTGCTTTTGTAAGTAAGGAGCAGAAGTCTGTCAATATAACAACAAAACAAAGCAAAAACCCAACAGTGTCTCAAATACGCATAACATTCCACAGAATGTTTCATTTCTTTTTGCAGGTCAAAATTTGTATCTTAAATCTCCAGATTAAGCCTTCCAAATGAATAAGCATTATAGTAGGCAGCACATTATCTTCTGTAGGTGACCGATTAACTGTAATCCATTTAAATGGTTTGCAGAATTCCATCTCCTTTTATAAATAAGACATGGTGCAGAAGCTTCAAAAGAAAGATCCCACAGTAGCTGTGTACAGTTTAGACCAAGGCACAAAGAAAATCTTCAGGGAAAAATAAGTTAAATCCAGAATAGTAAAACAGTCCTTTACTTTTTTTTGGCAGTAGCTATAAATAACCTTAATCTGAAAGGCAGTGTATTTTCTTCTTGTACTAAGCTTCTTTGTGGCGTATTCAGAAGTTCCACAGGAAAACAGTTTTCTAGGTAGTCAGGCAAATGCAATCAAACAGCCCTTTAAACTAGTAATTAGAAAAGCAACTTTTTTTAATTCATTTTCAAAATATCCTCCTGGAAAGTTGTTATCCTGTTTAAGGCAACTGCAGCGCAGAATAACTACAGCAATTCTTTTCCTAAGGCACAGCAGATTTACGTTCCGTTTAAATTCAGCAAGACTTAACTATAAACCGTAGTTGGCAGACTGTGGTCACCGTTTTGTCTTCATTTTGAAGTGCAGCTGTAGAGAAGAAGGCATAAAAGGAAATCCAACAATGAATGCTTGCATGTACCATCCAGTGTAGCTGATAAGCTTTCCAGCTCTCCCTGGTTTCTTACGAACTGACAGGCATCCTCCCAACACTGAGCTTAAAGAAACACCCTTTTTTTTTTTCTTTAGGCAACATCTGCTACTATCCCATTCGTTCTCAGAATATTATTCTGGCCAAGCATTAGTAGGTGCCTGACCTCTTAGCTCTACCCCCTTATGTTTTCTGCCCCACATGATTTAACAGTTAACTTCTTAGTCATCTTTTCACTTTTACCATTTGTCTTGTCGCTGAAACAGACTGAGCTGTTTCAGTGGGAGGAACCTCCAGACTCCACATACCAAACTATAACAAACTAGCTGGTGATGACATCATGTAAATTAGAATGCATTCTTTAATTGTGGAGGACCTGCTTTGCTTAGAAGCACAATGAAATACTGTTAATTAATTCAAAATGTTGAAACTGACATGGCACAGCTTAGCTAGGTAACCTGACACCACACATACCAAATTTCCAGAACATTTTTTCAAACAACCAGAAACAGCACTATTTTGCTTAATTATATAAAAAACAATCCAGTGCAGTATGTTGAATTAACACAAATCAAACCTCTCGTTTGTTCATCATGGATTTCTGGTGATGATATGCATAGTTTTTAAGCACAGTCTACAGTTCAACACACAACCCAATAGTGTCACCTTTTAAAGGGATACTGTCATGTTAAAAATTAAATCTTTATTTGTATATTTATCTGTTTTACTGATAAAATCTGAAATTATAACAAAAATTTTATAAAAAATCCAATTTGACTTTATTTAGTCTCTCTGTATAGTTTTTATATTTCACTGAAATTGGAAAATGGAAATAAATCAGCATCAGTTTCAGCTTTTGTTTCTATTCATTTTCACTTTCTGACTCTCATACGATTGCACAATGTTGCAATGTCTGAGTTGCAAATGCTAGATGGGGAAATTTTAAGTCAAAAGGAAAAAAAAGCCTATTTCTATTGAAACTAAAATAAAAAATAATGAAAATGTTTATATTAATATTAGGGTCCTGAATCCCAAAGAGTTAAAAAGGCATTAAAGGAACTCCTACATTTTGTGTCTAAACTACCTGACAACGTCAATTTAAAACAAATGTAAATCCAAAGAGGTTGGAGACTGGCACATAACACACTTATTAAAGAGGTTATGTACAAGCTGCTTCTTCATTAACACTAATTTGCATACTATTATTGACCAGGGCCCTATTTGGTATCAATTTTAGTGAGAGTTTTAATCATAGATTAAGGGCAGCATATAGCATTTGGTATTAAAACTTAACACTGCACTATTGAATAAAATCTACCAAAGTTTTATTAGATAAGCACATTAGGAAATAAAAACATTACATACATTTTTGTTATAAGGGCATTTTAAAAATAAGAAAAAAATGTCATATGTGTACGCTCAGATATATATCAAAAAGTAAAAAGGTATGAAACAAATTCTGTCCTTTTTCTTTCATGCATTTTGCCTTTTTTTGGTAAGTACAGCTATCACAGAAAATAAAGTCTCCAGTGCCCATAAAATTAAACACAGCCATGACATATTAAACTATGTCAAAGAGATATTAATCTTAAGACTGAAGTCTCAGGTTTCTCTAAATTAGAAAAATGTAACCTGCATGGTTACTCTTCTGAGGTCCCATCAATAGTGTGTATTCCCACCAGACCAACCACAAACAAAATCCCATGAATTCAAAGGGAGCGGTACCTTCTTTAACAGGACAGAATCAGGACCAGAATTTCCAAGTTTTGATTTTTCAATGGAAAAAATAGGAATACTTTTTGTGAACATTTTTGTAAAAGGTTTTCCCATTTTTGACCAGCTAAAATGAAGACCTTTTTTGAATAACCTAATGCTACATCCATAAGTATTAGTTACTTTCTCATGTTGTTTTTAGAAAATTAGATTGATTAATAATCAAAACACAATTCTTTACCCTATTTTCTTTGTTTCCCATATGTTGTAAAGAGAGGTCAACCTTCTGAAAGGGATCTATGATGTTTTATGCAATATTTGCAAATCAGTACATTAAAAAAATCCTTGGATTTTAACTGTTTAGTTAAATATATGAAAATAAACCTCAGACTGTTGAGTAAACACTATCTTGCTTCAATGTAATAGTCAGAGAACACAGTGGACGCAATAAGCATAAACCAATTAAACTCTTAGTTCAAACTCATCAACAGGAATATTCATCAAGGTTAAGATTCCTATGAAGTCCAATTAGAAACTATCCTTTTCTAGGCACACTGCAAATATGAAGGAAAACCTTTAATAGTTGCACTGCTATTGTTCTTGGGAACGGGGGAAGGGAGGGGAAGAACCATCCAGTGATGAAAGCTAACATCAATTCTATGTATTTTCAGAGGAAAGCTGGGAAGGTTTGTTAATTAAATTAATGAAGCATTTTGGAAAGATTTTGAGGCATGTAATAATTTGATAGTTCTCTGAATGAGCTTTTTATTTTTGTTTTTTAAGATAGGACCTAGCTATGAATTCAGATCTAAATGCTAGAAGTTCTGGGTGATCCCAAATCCAGGAGGTTGGTTCGGGCTCATCTCTAAAGTTTTTTTGTTTATTTTTAAAGAAAACAGAAAGTAGAATCAGCGTAACTAAATACAGCAAGTCCACCTACTGGAATTCCCTTTTGTTTCAGATCCATTCATTGCATCCTTTATTTGAAAACAAAAATCCGTGACAAAGCTGAATGAAACAAATGCCATAAAACACAAAAGCCAGCTACTGTAAGAGATTAAAACAGCTTTGAACAGAAACACCAAATTATTTGTTGTTGCTTTTTTAATCACTTTTCTCTGAATACCAATGGGGATCTTTTTTGCCTGTTCTATAGTCACTGAGCCAAATTCTGCTTTCAGTTACACTGATGTAAATCCAAAATAATTCTCTTGGTTTATCCTGTGAAGAAGCAATTCTGGTACTGCTTTCTAATGAACTCCACTACACTTTACACAATTGCCATACAGAAAGCAAATCTTTCACCCAAAATATAAACATTTCACATTAAAACTACATGATTTCAAGTTAATGCAAGTCATACTTCCATTTTCTAGTGCCGGTTAAAGTTGGTGGTACCCATTTTGGATATCACACTACACAGTGACTGAAATGAGCAGATTATCTAGAGGAAATACAAATACGAGTCACAATTCACCTATAAGTTTTTCTTTAACAATTGTGAATTTTAATATCAGATACCAAAAAGTATCACAAAGCTCTATTCTTTGCTTGCAAAAGTTGGCCAAACCACAGAAGCACCTTTTGGCCCATTCTGCAAGATCCTTCCATCAAGAGCATAAGGAGACTGTGTGAATGAGTCTATCCACCCAGAAGCAAATTTCTATGAGACCACAGAAGCTAAAGTCATAAAGAACGAGACTGTGGTTTTGCAGCCACAGCTGCACTTCAGAGGAGGTGACAAGATGTGGATGTGCATGAAAGTGCAGCACCATTCAAAGCAGCTGCTGCTGGAGCCATTCTGCCTATGGATTGCTGAGTCAGGGAGAACAGCCCTATGGGAGCATGCTGAGGACAACCAAGTACAACATCAACTGAAATGGTGCAGCTTACATAGTTCACAGTGCCAGCCCCAAATATTATGGGGTATGAAAGGGGACTGAAGCATGGCCATACCTCTACCCTGCCCAGTCAGGTTCATCTAACCCTGCTCCCCCTCCCGCCGACACTGGGAGTCACACGAAGGGCACCAGACCCAACAGCCTTCTTTCCACAAGAGGAGCAACAGCAGCAATCCGGAGGAGCTTGCAGGAGCAGACTGGAAATCTCCAGGCTCACGGGGCTTTTTCCTCTAAGCACCAAGGAAGCCTTCTTGTTCCTGCTTCCTCTTGCCCCGCCAGAACCAGAAGGTCCTGCCCTGGGCACCAAGCCCAACAGCTTCCCATTTCCTAGTCAAAATAAGTATGTGTAACCCCACCAGCAGTGCAAAGGGGCTTGCAGAAAGGGCAGGACCTTTGGAAATCCCCCTAAACTGCTGAAAACTTTATAATTTTGGAGCAAAAATTTTCAGTGTTTGGTTTTCAGACATAAAATCAAAAAAATCTGACAGAAGCAGACACCCACTTTCTGCAAAACATTTTGTTTACTCAAGGACTCAGTTTTGCAATAAAAAAAAGTTTTCATCAAAAATTTCCAACCAATCCTAATCTTCAATCGGGTCTGCAATTTAGGCTTATTTTTCCTATTATTTACTAAGGCCACTGGTTGTTGGCCCTGTCCCTCTCCTACCAGTGCAACCCTTGAACTGCCCAGCTTCACTCTCTCTGCCCATTCTTCTTACCTTCCTTTCTCCCTTTTCCCTTGTGCATTTCCTCTTCCCTCAAATTTCCTAATCCTGGCACCCGCTCACCTCTTATTCCCATAATCTCTTCATCTTTTCCAGAACTCTTCACTCCCACTTCAATGCCAATGTGTGCCCGCCCAAAACCAACTAACAAACATAAAACTAATTGTTATAAATCAAACAAATATACAAGCGTACATATAATTTTAGCTTATATCTCCGTGTGTATCTGTGCCAGCTATCACCCTGAGCAGATGCTTTATTTTATATTCCTTTATCACACTTTTTCAGTTTACAAGCTCTTCGGGGCAGGGACTCTTTCTTCCTATATGTCTGTATAGAGTCTTTGGGGTGTGGAATGCTCCAGGCTGCATTAGCCGGTTGCTTCTTCCTCTCAGGGAGTACAAGCACTGGCATTTAGGCTGCACCCTGAAGATGAAGGATTGCTTGTGCCTACCTATAATACAATGTTGTTCAAGAGCAGCGATGACGATGACGTGGTACAAAGTTGCTACAGCTGTTCTACAAGGATACCTGCTGTTCCACTGTAGTGGTATTTAGCCCACTGGCCCAGAGGAATAAAAATGACACAAGGCATATAAGAGTGCAAAAAACAAGAACTGGGGTACTATTTTCTAGCTCCCTTATTTCTGAACTAGTCAGACTGCCTCCACATGAGGGCTCTGCTTGTTCGGAGTTGTACCACAGAGTGTAGACTTTTTGTGGTTAAAGAAACCTGGAGCTATATTTAAATGGCTCCCACTTTTGAAAGCAGCAGAAATATGGAAATATCATATAGATCAGTGGTTCTCAACTGGGGGTCCATTGCCCCCTGGGGAGCCTCAAGCCGTTTCAGGGGGGCCATGGGACCCCACATCTGGAACCCAGAGCCCGAGTCTTGGCGCCCCCCTTTCTCTGCCACAGGGCTAAAGCCAGGAGCCCGGCGCCTCCACCCTGGCACTGAAGCCGGGAGCCCCGGGGCTAAGCTCCGAGTACTGGTTGCCCCCCCCTTGCAGTGCCAAAGTGGAGCAGTCCTGAGGGCAGCTCCACCCCCCACCCCGCTTTCTCCTCTCCTCTCCCCGCCCCAAGGCCCCGCCCCTTAGCCAGGTCAGAGGCGGAAAGCCGGCGTCGACAGTGCAGGCAGCTGCTGCTCCGGCTCATGCCACGGAGCGGGCAGCCGGGCTGTGGCTGCTCCTCAGCTCATGCAGCCGGTAAGAGCCGCCCAGGCAGGGGGCCCAGCTTTGTGGCCGGCAGAGCCCTTGGGGAGCAGTGACCACAGGGAGCCCTCCTGGCGCACAGCCCCTAGCTCCCCCCAGGGCCGTCCTTACCCATACGCAAAGTACGCAGCTGCGTAGGGCACCAGGAAATTTGGGGCACTGGTGCCCTGCGTGGCTGCGAACTGCTCCAGCCTCTGCCCCGCCTCTTCCCCATGGCCCCCGCCCCACCTCTTCCCGCCCCTGCTCTGCCCCAGCCCCGCCCCTTTCCATCCCTGAGGACTGCAGTAGGACTGGGCCTGCACTCACCAGCGGCGGGAAGTACAGGGACCCGGCCCCAACCGCGCTGCCAGTGAGTGCTGGGGGGTGGTTCCCCCCTGCCCCTCAAGCCAGCCCCCTTTCCCCCTGAGCTACCCCCCCAGCCCACACACAGCCTCTAGCTACCCCCTCCCTGCACCCTGAGCTATCCCCTGCCCATGCACAGCTCCTAGCTCCCCCCTTCCTGTATCCTGAGCTAGTCCCCTGCCCACACACAACCCCTAGCTCCCCGCTCCCTGTACCCTAAGTGAACCTCCACCACATACAACCCAGACAGACTGGTTGGTCTGCTAAGGTGAGTCAAGGAATGGAGGTGGCGCTGCCTCCCTGAACCCTGCTGTGTGGAGCTGGCCCAACCACCGCCAGCCCCTGCCCTCCCAAAATAGAAGTCAAACTATGCCTATGCCCGAGGGCCCACCCCGTCTTGGAGCCCCCAGTTTCCTCCCTCCTGCACTGGGCCCTGGAGTTTTTATAGCATGTTGAGGGGAGCCTCAGAAGGAAAAAGATTGAGAACCTCTGATATAGATCACAAATCATAGCCCCAGTTCAATTGCACCAATCTAAGCAATAGTAATCACAGCGTAATCATTTTGCTTATTGTTTTCCAAGTGTTTTACTAACATTGTTCAAAGAGAAGCAATTTGTTTCTGTTTCTAGATTGATATATACTGGTCAATTCAGAGTTGCATACCATTTTAATCCTAACAATCTACTAGAATGTTTTCGCAATATAACTATTATTTCAACACTTTTGTATGCATTTATGCATTTTGAAAGATCATAGTTTATAGAAGATAAAGTCAGCAGTAAAACTCAAACTCTCATACGATGCATGTAAAATGAATCCAGTTTTAAATCCTGACACTGTTTTGTTCAGTCCAAACAAGCAAAAAAGCACCCTCTGCTGGGAAAAGTGTACAATTACTTTTCTTCAATTCTAGTCCTCTTTTTGAGAATACGACTTAGTTCATGTTATAGAGGACTGTTTTATGATAAAGTAAACTAGAACAAGCAAGGCTAACATAAGTCATACAAACTTTGGAGTCAATACTGCATTGAATTTGAAACCATATGTTGCAAAGCTAAACAAAAAATTCAGAATGTTGCCATAATGTCACTAGAAAATATATGATTTTTTAAAACACTGTTGTTTATAAATATATGATTAATATAATGTTCTATAGCCATGTTTTTCCAAGGCTGCCCACTTTTATCCAGCTACGTGAGTGTTGAAATATCATTTGCTGAAGTTTAATAATAATATTTTATGTACCACCTTTCATCACAAAGCACTTTACAATTGATATACATGCAACATCACTGAAATGCAGCTTTTTCTGACCTGGACAACAGCCACCAATCAGAACACAGTACAACTATACATAGCAGTGGGGAAGGGGATTTTGGATAAGGATTCCAAGATAAACACCCTAATTTTATGGGAAGAAAATGAGATTTTAATGACATTTCCTGAATTAATTTACACAAGATTCTAATTTAGCGCTGGCTAGAGTGGTGGATGTAGTTTGCAGATGTTTGCAGAAGAGAAGAGGATGTTAGTGGAGCCTAGCTGGAGGGACAGATGGAGTGAAAGGCTGGAATTGAGGACAGAATGTCAGAATAGGAGGAGGAAACTAGAGCCCTGATCCTGCAAACACTTATGCATGTGCTTAACTGTACTACTGTGACTAGTCCCACTGAAGTGATGGTACTACCCATGACAGTAAAGCTGAGCACATGCATGTTTGTAGGACTGGAGCTAACTGCAGCCATGGAGGAGAGAGCAGGTCCATGTGGTGTATGGGCAAGTCTAGTGAAGCACCTACCTGGAAATTGTGTGGAGATCAGTAAGATGAAAACCTCTTAGGGAGGTGAGGTGGGTGGGTTTCATGGATAGGGAAATAGGGATAGTGAGCATCACTGGCGCCTGGAGAAAGAACGGATCAGGGAACAGGAGTTGGAGTGCGGGAGTAGCAGGCTGGGCTGCAGGGGGATGAGAGTTCACCAAGATGTGGCAAAGAGGAAAGGCAGGACCTGAGGAAGGACAGAAACAGCAGCTCCAGGTCATAGTGATGGGACTGATATGGAGTAGGAGCATTTCTCCTTCGAGCTCCAATCTTAAAACAACCCCTTTCAAACATGAAGTGAAGGATTACAGAGTGTTCTACTCAGAAATTGTTTTGTAGTACAGTACTCTACTAAAAGAAAGCATTCTTCCTACCTTGAATATATTCAGTTGTTGATTAATAATGTCTGTTTCCATTCCAACAGGACCTTGAGATTCTTCATGTTCTTCAGCTCCCCCAAGCAGACTGGAAAATTCTTTTAAATTACTATAAAACTCTTCAATACGACTAATAATTCCTTCCACTTGTTCCTCTCTGGCTTTTGCTCTGTCCAGTAACTTATTGCATTGTTTACTTAAAGCCTCTAAGTCCCTTTTTATACCAACTAGATCAGGAGACGCTTCAGTGGCTAACATCATTTTACAGGTTTTATTGGCATTTTCATTACTTGTTATAAGATCTTCCAGCTTTTTGAGGAAATTGTTGATATCCTCTCTTTGTGACCACAGAGTGTCTAGATCTCTTCCTGCTGGAGCCATGCTATCGAGCTCATCATCAAACTCTGCAAACTGAGAAAACATCTCTCTGATGTTGTTTTGGAAATGGCCAATTCCCTGAAGTTTCGTCTCTAAGAATGAACACTTGCCTTCAACCTGCTGGCTGATTGTACTGTATTCTTGCTCTAAAGACTCAGCTTGCAACAAGAGGTCAGCAACACCTTCTGAATTGGAAGCTTCTACCACCAGTTCTTGGGCAAGTTTTTTGGCCAAGTGCACATAAGGCTTTAGAGTCTGAAGTGTTTTCTGCTGGCTCTGCAACATTGTCAAGTGTTTGTTACTACAAGCCTGGGGTCCAAGAGCATCATGAACTTCTAGCTGCTCTTTGGCACTTTTAAGTTGCCTTTGGGTTTCTCTGGATGATTCCTGAAACTCTTTTAGCTTTTGTGCCATGTTTTCCAAGGTCTCCCTCTTACTATGTAATTGTTCTGTGACCATTTCCACTTTCTGGTTCAATGCCACTTTCTCTTCTGTAATGCTTTCTTTATCTGTTTGACTGGCATTGAGCAAACTGTCGGCTGCATTATTTAATAATTCCACCATACTATGGTGTTTGTCCAAGTCCTTTTGCCAGGCCTTCACCTGAGCAATAGAATTCTCTATTTCGACAGGATCTATGACAATCTTTACTTCAGACAGGTTATTTTGGCACTTCTCTATCCAGGGCTGCAGGTTTTCTACATGTTCTTTGTACTTGAGGGCTTTCTCCAGACAAGTACTTAACTTATCTTGCCTTTCTCTTATTTGCTTATTCATTTCGTCCCAGTTACTTTTGAGCATGCCAAGCTGAGACTGCAACTCTGCCCTGTCAGCTCCTTGAGTCTTCTGTAGGAGACTTTCACCTTCTGCAACAATTTTTTCATAGGAACTAATCTGGTCAGACAAGGTCTTCTTAAAATCTTTCTGCTCTCCAATTAAGGACTGCAAGGACTCAAGGTTGGCCGATATAGGATGAGCCTGGTTCAGTTCTTCTTTCTTTTTGTCCAGCCAGGTCTGAAAGTCCTTAGACATTTGTTGGAACTGATGAGAAGTAGCATATGCTGATTGAAGTTGCTGAACGTGATTAGCTGCAAGAAACAAAATAATATAGTGTCATTTTTACAACTAGCTACTGACCAAAATTGTGGTGAGTAATTTTCTAACCAAAAGAAAATATTTTTGTTCTGAGTAATATATATTTATTGTAGTTTGCCCAATTAATTTTATTACACATCATTCTTCATTAGAAATTGCTGGTTAACACGGAGAGTCAAATTTCAGACAAAATAGTGTATAGGATAATAAAATGTCTCATTATCAAAAAAACCCTACAGAGGAGTGGATCTCAGCCGAGGTCTGAAGCCACCATGATGCAGAGAGTTCTGCAGAGCCAATCATGACAAAAAAGCCCCCCCCACCAACGGGTAACCAAGCCTACGGAGTGCATCAAAACCTGGCAAGATATCTGAGCCCCACTGATGATCATGATTCATAGAGTTTAAGGCCAGTAAGGACCATTAGATCATCTAGTTGGACCTCTGGTATATCACAGGCCATTACGTATCACCCTGATATTCCTGTATTGACTTATATTTAACTAAAGCATAACTTGTGTTTGGCTAATGTTCTGAACCTATGCAGAATCTACTGTGAACAGCATCTGATTCTGGTGATTCAAGTTGGGGGAGCTGGGTTTGCAGGCAGAGATGGAAAAAATACAACTATTTGTTTCCCTGCACCTCAGTTTGGCCCCTAAAGATCCAGGGTATTGTTTTAGCTTCTTATAGACACAGGGACAAGCTGCAAAGTTTGGATCCACAACACTGGGCGGCTGGCTGTATTTAGGAATATGGCTCAGGCTCATTTTGGTAAACACAGGATATTTTTAAATGACCAGAGAACTTTAACCATTAGTTCTTTGCTTTATTTTTATATTACTGTCTTCCCCCTTTTTAATACTAACCTGCTTTCTGTTCAATATCCGTAAATGGTTTTACAATGCCTTCCAATTGCCTAATAAGTTCAGCTTTCAAGTAGTCTTCTCCAACCAGCGCTGACAGCTCCTCACAAAGGGTCTGAGCCACTTTTATATTTTTCATTTCCTGTTCTATTTCCTGCTTCATTTCTCGAGCCATTTCCAACTGCTGTTTCATAGCATCGGGGTGTGTGCGCACAGCCAGGGTGCTGCTCAGTTTATTATCCAAGGTACTTAGCTTATCAGACAGGCTTCTCAGAAGGCTTTGATACTCTTTGCTTTTGACAATGGCTTGGTCAATTTGACCACATCTGTCATTCAGTTGTCCTGTTAGACCGTCCCATTTTTGTGCCACAGCTGCCAGTTGCTTTTTCACAATTTCATGAGAGGGAGGATGTTCACCTGGTCTCTTCAATATCCCCTGACCAGCTGTGGTTAACTGTTCATACTGAGGCTTTCTGGTATCAAACTCCTTAAGCAGAATCTGAGGAGAGAGTAAATAAAGATTCATTAACTTCAGAAAAACCTCTCCAACCAAACTAAATTTGTTTTCATTAGCAGTACCTAGTATGCATTATTAAGCCACCAGTCTCCCAATTTAAAGAGCAAGTGAATTAATTTTTAATACACACCATGAAAGTGTTGTTTTACAAGTATTACATCAAGGGAATCGATTGGGCAGCCAATTCTGTTGCTATAGAGAGGAAACTTTCAGGAGTTATAGAAAAAATAAGGCACGTTTTCATATCGTATCTCATTACCAAATGGGAATTCAATCAGCAGACACAAACATTGAATTTTGTTAATATTATAGAAATTAAGGAACAGTACCAAGTAAAATAATCATCATTTTGTTTCAAGCAGTGTTTTCTTTCCCAGGCAGTTTTGAAATTTGTCCTAACATCAAAGGAGGTGTATAATAACATGAAACTGGACTATAGCACAGAGAACATTTGAATTGATTCACGGAAGTACTGAACGTATATTGTAAGATTTATTAAAGTTTATAACTGTGGCTCTCAGTATTAATTTTTTTGGCAATAAGTCACAATGCTTAGAGAAGAAGGGACGTATATAACAGTTTCATTTTTACAGCTATTGCAAACCTTTCCTTTTAAAGGCATATCAGGTTTAACTTTTAATGACTGTTAAGTGATACCTGATAGTCTCATGCTGGCTGTTTAAATTTTTAATTTTTGTTGTTTGTTTACAGACTGACCAATTTTTTTTATAAAGGTATTACAAGAAAGTTCATTTTTTAAACTCTCTTCTTATCACTGATAACTTACATGGAAATGTCAGTTTCAATCACATTTTGTGCAAAATAGGATTATAACATCTCCTCACGATTTAGATTAACTGGCAGGAACAGAAATGTTTAAAATAAAAATTTGTAGCTTCTGCTACTTCGTCTGATTTAACTTTGATTTCTTTTTACTGGTGTCACATTTCACTCTATTTCTGTAACTAGAGGATTTTCCCTATACTTTCTCTTCCTTCTTTGTTTCTCAGTATGTAACTTCTAACTTCCTTTGCTCAGTCCTGCATTTTACTTGTTTTCAAATGTTTATTAGCTACAGGCACAATCAAAGGGACAAAACCTCAAAAGAGCATTTTCTAAACACTATACATTTCGTAAGAGAACTGCTCATAAAAAGTTATTAGCTACTTACACACTCAAATTAATCAAGCTTCAAAAGACCATTTCACAAGAGTATCACAACATGGTCAAAACAGAAACATTTATTTGAGGCTCAGTATTATCAGGTATCTCCCTAGGGATAAGTTCTGCACATTTTTTAGATCTTTTGATCTTTCTTTGTTCTTTTGGGGTTTTTTGTTTTTGTTTGTTGTCTCTGTGTGTGTGTGTGTGTGTGTGTCTGTGTGTGTGAATATCGTGCGCGTGTGTATGTGTGTGTGAATATCGTAGCCATCCGAACTAAGTTAGTTATGATGTTTACTGATAAATTGTTGTAACAAACTTCTGCTGACTGTGGTGTTCAAATGAAAAGCATTTGAAGCAAAGAGATCAGAAAATGTTATTAATTTAACATATATAAGCAACCAAAACTCACCTGGACCTGCTGCTTCTGTGTATTCAGCATATTTGGGTCAATTGACAGTGGTCCAAGCACACTGACCATGAGCTCTTTCTCTATAAGCCACTGCTTTAACTGAGCTTCTGTTGTCTGGAACTGGGTCAGGTAATTTGAGGACTCTTCGAGATTTTGTCGTCTGTCAGCTGTAATCTGATTGAGTTCTTTCCATTTGTAATCTATCATAAAATAGTGATAATTTTAATAACATATTGCATCTATGTTCTAGCAGAGTGGCTGTAAGACATAAGATTGTATACACAATATATAAACAGTTCTTTCTAATAATGCTACCATGCTCTGTGCATATTAACACCAGATTCCTTGGTGCAATGACTCAAAATATACCCATAGTGTATACCTGAATGTAAGCCCTCTGATTAATTTAGTTATGTAGGGAATTTTCAGCACAGTAAATATACATGTATTTGCAGGACTAAGTCACCATCCCATCAAATAAATCCAAGAGCTCAAATTTAGACTTTTATTAACATTTTCAAAAGCACCTGCGTGACCTAGAAGCTGAAGTCCCATTTTCAAAGTGTGAGTCACCTGGGAGCCTATGTCCCATTGAAAGTCAATGAGACTTAAGAGCCAAAGTGCCTAAGTCACTTTTGAAAATGGGACTTAGGTTCCTCAGTCACTTAGGTGTTTTTGAAAATGTTACCCTTAGACTTTCTTCTTAGACAGAGAGATGAGCTAGCTAGGTAAGACAGGTGGATATAAATGCTCCTTTGAACTTTTTATTACTAACTCCTGAATTACACTCCAATTGAGGCAAAACAATGTAGGTCCTAGATTTCTGCAGGAATCATTACAGTAACTCCTTGCTTAACGTTGTAGTTATGTTCTTGAAAAGTGCAACTTTAAGCCAAACAATGTTAAGCGAATCCAATTTCCCCATAAGAATTAATGAAAACATGGGGGATTAGGTTCTAGGGAAATTTTTTTCGCCAGACAAAAGACATTACATACATATACAGTAAAAGTTTTAAACAACTGTAATACAGGTACAAGTTTTAAACAATTTTAAATAATTTAATACTGTGCTCAGCAATGATGATTGTGAAGCTTGGGTGAGGTGGTGGAGTCAGAGGGTGGATCAAGCGGCTGCTCCTCTTGCTGAACTGTCTCAACTTGAAAAAACACATCTAGAGCTTGTTATTTTGCTTTCCTTTTTTTTTTCTTCGTAAATTTCTTTATAGCAATTCATTACATGACCAACTCCCCTAACCACTTGGAGCTGCGTTCCTATTAGGATCGTCATCACTAAGGATTTGCAAGCCAGATTCAATCATTTGGAAAGATTCAGAAAGACGTTTGGCAGTCAAATTTCAATGGGTTCGTTTTCTTTTACTTCTTGGCCCTCTTCTTCCATTGCTCTCATCACCTCTAGTTCCATCAGATCTTCATTGGTTAGCTCTTCTCCATGTGATTGCAGAAGTTGTGTAACGTCAGCTTCTTCCACCTCATCAAAACCTGCTTTCTTGGCCAAGCCAAGGATATCTTTCTTCATTGGGGGGACAACATATTTAAATCCCTTTAAGTCATTGACACATTCAAGCCACAACTTCCCCCACACACCGTTCATGCATGCCTGAGTAACTTCAGCCCAGGACTCACCAATGTTACTGATGCACTTGTGGATGTTGTAGTCACGCCAAAATTGCTGAATCATAGGCTTACCTTCCCCATCAGTGCCTCTGATGAGCTGGTCAAAAGTATGGCATAAGTAATATGCCTTAAATGCAGCGATGGCTCCTTGGTCCATGGGTTGGATGAGTGATGTGGTGTTAGGTGGCAGAAAGACAACTTTGACGTTTTTGCAGAGATCCTCCAGGTTGATTGGATGAGCTGGTGCATTACCAATAAGTAATAAAATCTTGAAATCAAGATTTTCCTTGTGACAGTATTCCTTTCACACAGGGATGGCATAGAGAGTCAGCCATTCTGAAAAAATAGCTCCAAGTATCCATGCCTTCTTATTGGATCTCCAAATAATGGGAAGATGTTCCTTTGAAAATCCCTTGAGAGCTCGTGGTGTTTAGGATTGGTACACTGTCAGCGGTTTCATCTTCATGTCTCCGGCAGCATTACCACCTAGAAACAAGGTTAGGCGGTCTTTAGCTGCTTTAAATCCAGGCACTGCCTTCTCCTCTCGGGAAATGTAAGTCTGTTCAGGCATCCTCTACCAGTGGAGGCCCTGCTTTCATCGACATTGAAGACTCACCTTCCTCAATTATTTTCTTGAGATAGTCGGGGAATGTTTTAGCTGCTGCAGTATCGGCACTAGCCACCTCACCGGACATCTTGATGTTATGCAGGTGGAAGCGCCTCTTGAACCGATCAAACCATCCCTGACTTGCCGTGAACATCTCTGTCTGTGATCCTTCACCTTGGTCTCTCTTCAAATTGTCATACAAACTGTTTGCCTTAGCTTGTATCACTAGCAAACTTAGAGGTATGTTCTGCTGGTTTTGGTCCTCTATCCATACTGAGAGAAGATGCTCCATGTTTTCCATCAAACTACTTCTTGATTGACTTATTTTAATAGCACTAAGCGGTATTACACACTGAGCACTAGCCCTGATCAGAGAATTGTTCTCATAGTGGTCGGAGTAAGACCTAGAGCGATGCCAATGTCCACCGCATGCTCACCTGCATCAAAACGCCTTAAAGCGTCTAATTTAATACCCAAACTAATGGTTTTCTTACTGCTAGTGGTACTGCTACTGCTAGGCACTCCACTATCACTTGCTGGGTGTTTTTGACTCATGATGCTGGGTGATACTGTACAATCACAACGAGCTAGAAATATTCAGGGAAAACTGTGCTTGTACCGACACAACGTAAACAACAATGGCTGTTTACTATAGTTCACTATAATGTCTGTTGCTATAGTAGTTTCCGCCTGATCTGCATGAAGAGCGATACATAGCCCTCCACCATTACATTTAAAACAGACTTGCACAGGGCCACTGCAACAACATCCTATGTCAGCTCCTTGAGCCCCTTCTGTTTCTTGCTCATGCACGTTAGCAGCAGTTCCCCTTTCCCCAAATCTCCCTGCAGTCACTAATCAGAGGATTGTCTGGGGCCTTACTCATGAGCTCACTGAGCATCTCCTAAAGCAACATGTTGATATCAGGTGGGATATTTCCCAGGGAATGCCTTGCTGCTAAATGATGAACTAGCACTCAGCTGAGCCCTCAAGAGTTAATGTAGCCTCACACTCTACAAGGCAGCACCGAGGGAGGCAGGAGGGAGGAGACACAATAGACACACAATAGCAGTGGCTGCAAACACTTCCCTGTGAAAACTGATCATGATGATGAACCCATGCTATCCTGCTGGAGTGCACCACTCCCTCCTCCGGACGGCGTATGCATGACTGTACAGGCGCCAACTTTCCAAAGTGCCGGGGGTGCTCAACCCCAGCTCTGCCCCAGGTCCACCTCCACCCCACCCCCTTCCCCTGAGCATGCCGCTTCCTCGCTCCTTCCCCCAGCCTCCTGAATGCCACGAAACAGCTGATTGCTGCAGGCGGGAGGGAGGGGGGAGGTGCTGATCCACGGGGCTGGCAGGGGTGGGAGGCGCTGGGGGGTGCCAGCCCACCTTGGTTCCAAGCCCTCACGGCCAAACAATGTTATAAGGAAACATTGCACAACTTTAAATGAATATGTTCACTAATAGATCAGGGACGTAACAACGAAACAACATTATCCAGGATGACATTAAGTGAGGAGTTACTGTATCATAGTCATTTTCATTAGTGGAGCTGCTGGTGTTCCACCAGGCACAAGAAAGACCTATGGCTAACATAAAATAAGGTATGAAAAAGTTACTAAAAATGCCTCTAAAATTAATGAGTAAGAACTAAAAATAAGTAGCTGTACCAAATCAGTTGGTGTGAAACAGCGTAGCTTTATTGCTATTACTAGGTTCAGTTCTGTGTTACATTAATTCCTCTATGTCTGACACTCTCTCTGCTCCCATAAGCAATTCCTATCCCTCTCCAGCTCTTGTTTGTCTATCCCCTTTTGTGTAGCTCTTATACTCGGTCACCTTCTTCTGTGGTGCTCTGATTCTGTCTATGCTTTCTCATTGGCTCTAATGTTTTATTTTCTCCTCAGCTCTAATGTTTTATTTTCTACTCATGTTCTTTGGATTCTTCTTATGCTCCTTGTGTAGTCGCTCAAATCTACCTTATGTTTCTCCTCTTTCACGTCTTCTTTGCCAATCTGTAATGCCTTTGCTCCACCTTCCTACTGTGCCACTTCTCTCTGAGCCTTGCTTGTGCTGCTTTAATTCTCTTTCAAATCATATGGGCCTTGGACCAATTCTGAGCTCCTTCATAATTTTTCCAGTCTAACTTTTTACCACCATTGGAATAAATACTGATGTTATAGAAATGTATATTAAAATCAATGAGCAATTGCAAAACTAAACTTTATTTTAAAATATAAACAATCCATTTTTTTAAAAAATGTGAAAATTATATCGTGCATATACTTCAGTAGCTATTGTCCAAAAGTGGAAATTTCCATTTTGAGGGGCAAATTTTAAGGAATCTCTTTTGAAAAATGGCAATAAGTCTCTAAAAACCATACATGACAAAAGGCCACTAGGGCATGGAAAAACAGCATGAAGGAAAGCATTAAAAACAGCCCCAAGTGCTCTTTGTATTATACTAATGCTCTAGAAATTGGTTTGTCCTAGTTAATTTTCTTCATATCCTTACAAAAGGTGTCAGTATATGCATCAACAACTGACCTTCAAGCTTAGCCTCACACAGTTTGAAATGGATAAATGATAAAGCCTCTGAAAACAGGGTGCCAAATTCTACTCTCTGTTGCACCAGTGTAAATCCAGAGTAAGTTCATTGACTTCAGACTCTAGAGTTACACTGTTGTGCAGAAAGTGGAATTTTGTCCAGGGTTTATGAGAAAACAGGTAAGACAATCAAAATTCTAGTGACTGATGGTATGCTGAAATGACTAAAAATTTAGCAATTTCAAAATCAATCTGAGCCCTAGTGCAAGTATATTGCAGTACCTATTTTATCCAACATCTGTTTCCATTTGGGCGCCTCAGGAGAATTTGGATTCTTCTCCAACAACTCTGTCACTTTGTCCTTCAGCTCCTGTACTTTATTTTCACTTTGCTTCAATTCTGTTTCAAATAGCTACAATGAAGTAAAACAATAAACTTAAGTAAACAGAAAACTAAAAATATTGCACAGATCTTTTTAATTCCAAAATATGATGACAAACACAAAAATCCTCAGAATGATATCAAGGACTTACATAGTGCTTTTCAAGTCTCAAAGAACTTTACAAAGGTTGGTCATGTATACAGTGACAGGCCATTTTATTTAAAAAAAGGAGTGGACTGCTGTATAATCCCTAATATTAACAGAGGCAGAGGACCCTGGAATGAGGAGAACTCACATAAACTAGGTCCTCAAAGCCCCATAGAACATAAGAACAGCCATACTGTGTCAGACCAGAGGTCCATCTAGCCCAGTATCCTGTTTTCCAACAGTGGCCAATGCCAGGTACCCCAGAGGGAATGAACAGAACAGGTAATCACCAAGTGATCCATCCCCTGTCTCCCATTCCCAGTTTCTGGCAATCAGAGGCTAGGGACACCATTCCTCTCCATCCTGGCTAATAGCCATTGATGGACCTATCCTCTATGAACTTATCTAGTTCTTTTTTGAACCCTGTTATAGTCTTTGCCTTCACAACATGCTCTGGCAAGGAGTTCCACAGGTTGACTGTGCGTTGTGTGAAAAAATATTTCCTTTTGTTTGTTTTAAACCCGCTGCCTATTAATTTCATTTGGTGACCCCTATTTCTTGTGTTACGAAAAGGAGTAAATAACACTTCCTTTTTACTTTCTCCACACCAGTTATGATTTTATAGACCTCTATGATATCGCCCCTTAGTCGTCTCTTTTCCAAAGACTTCTGAAAAGTCCCAGTCTTATGAATCTCTCCTCATATGGCAAACTTCCTACCCTGAACAAGTCCAGCTCCCCGCACTGAGACTGAAAACCACACAGGAGCTCCTATACATGACAGAAGTGAGTAATCCCTATACTTAGCCCCTAAAGAGGAAAAGGATTCTAGTATAAATATTCTATAATAGCCAAAACATATTATTGTGCAAAAGTTGTTTGCCTAACTGCACTAAGAGAAACATATAAAAAGAAGGGATCTACATTAACATGAGTTGGGTATGACTATCAGGGTCCAGACACACCCAAGGGAGAAGGCAGGCAGTGACAGAAGCCATTACTGATCTGTATGATCCTCAAACTAGGTCTAAAACTAGAAGTAACCAGAGTTAAAATGGTGCATTCAGCTTTACCTTTCCTATTTCCTGACTTTTGAGTGCTTAACGCTACATTAGAATAATTTTTACTTCAAATGTCCACCCATTTTTAAAGAAAGAAAAAGACAAAAGAAAAGTCCCTGTTTCTATTACTACCAGGCAAAGTCAGCAAAGACAACCTGTCTGTCTGTCTGTCTTTAATAAACTCTGGAATTAGGGCCCAGTCCAAAGCACAGTAAAGCCAATGGCAAGACTCCATCCAGGCTAAGTACTCCTTTATCTACGTGTGCACACACACACTACTTTAAGTACATATGAGTTAAGGAGGTCCCACTGCTTGTTATTTCTGAACATTCAGTTTTAGAAACGAAAGAGCACATCTTTTCAAAACCTGGTTTCATTTTTAGGGCTGAATACCAGTTAAGTCTGAGGAAATTCTGGTCACCAGATGTAAAGTTATGAGCATTTAATGCTAACCACCTAATTCTGAAAAAGTATACAAATTGGGTCAAATTCTGCTTTCATTTATACCAGTGCAACCTCAATAAAACACTGGATGTTCACAGTCACCGGTGAGGGCAGGATTTTCCCTTTCAGTAGCTGTACACGGAGGCAGAGTGCATTTCCCTTTAAGTGTACACCCATACACAATATTTGTGCTCTTACCCTCCCTATGATTGTTAGAGAGGAGATGGGGAACATCTGTCCCCAATATGAGGAGAGCTGGGAGCCTACTGCTGCTTTAGTGATTCTCTTATAATAATTTTAGTGGGGGAACTTGAATGGCCATGTAAATTAACAAGTATGACATGGCGTCTGTGAGGAAATCGCTGTCTTCATGCAGAGTAAGTCTCTGCAGCATCACAGTGTGGAAGATCTGTGGAGCTGTAGTGGACTAGCACAGTTGCAGAAATGGCTTTCTGTTAGATAGAGCCCTTCAAGTCTTATGTGTAAGCAAATAAACTCAAAATCGAAGGGATGTTGCATGATCAGTACACCTTCATCTAGTTAAATGTGTAGTTAAAATTATTCTGACATGAACAATTCCTCTTCTTTTATTTTAGCTATACATTTTGCCAGATTTGCTCTGCCGTTGTTTGGCATATTTATGGGACTTACTTAAAAAAAATCTCTCTATATAGTGTTAATATGGGACTGTATTGTGGCATCAGTTATTCAGAAGAACTCCCCCACTAATTTCAACAGAGAATTCTGTTCAAAATTTCATATGGTCCTTAATTGACAGTTTTCTTCATATACACGGAGTACCTTATGTTGTTCTACTTGTGTTCTAACAGCTTCACTATCAGTAGGAGCCGCTTCCCAGCTTGTGGCAGCCTTATCCATTTTTTGCAGCCACTGCATCACTGAGTTTGATTCTTCTTGAACATTTTGCATCTTTGAAAGCATGCTTTCCAGTTCTGAAACCTTTTCCTTCAGTAAAGCTCCCATATCTTCGTAACTGTGATTTACATCTGACATAGCCTGTTGAACAGCTGTCAGTTCTGTGGGAGGAAGGGGGAAATATATGTTAAAAAATATAGGCCTTTTGAAAGACTTCTGTACAGGACTTCAGAAACATTTAAAGTTACAATATCTAAGCCATGGAAAAAAATCCATGCAATACAATGAGACAGTTGAATATGTTATGGTCACTTGTAGTTTGAACTAGGGCTGTCAAGCTATTAAAAAAATTAATCGCAATTAATCCTGCTGTTAAACAATAATAGAATACCATTTATTTAAATATTTTTGGATGTTTTCTACATTTTCAAATATATTGATTTTAATTACAACACAGAATAGAAATTGTACAGTGCTCACTTTATCACTTTTGATTACAAATATTTGCACTGTAGAAAAAGAAATAGTATTTTTCAATTCACCTAATACAAGTACTGTAGTGCAATCTCTTTATCATGAAAGCTGAACTTACAAATGCAAAATTAAGTGCAAAAATAACTGCACTCAAAAATAAAACAATGGAAAACTTTAGAGCCTACTAGTCCACTCAGTCCTACTTCTTGTTCAGCCAATCGCTCAGACAAATGAGTTTGTTTACATTTTCAGGAGATAATGTTGCCTGCTTCTTGTTTACAATGTCACCTGAAAGTGAGAACAGGTGTTTGTGTGGCACTGTTGTAGCCAGCATCACAAGATATTTACGTGCAGATATGCTAAAGATTCGTATGTCCCTTCATGCTTCAACCACCATTCCAGAGACATGCATCCATGCTGATGACAGGTTTTGCTTGATAACAATCCAAAGCAGTGCAGACCAACGCATGTTCATTTTCATCATCTGAGTCAGATGCCACCAGCAGAAGGTTGGTTTTCTTTTTTGGTGGTTTGGGTTCTGTAGTTTCCACATTGGAGCGTTGCTCTTTTAAGACTTCTGACAGCATATTTCACACCTCATCCCTTTCAGATTTTGGAAGGCACTTCAGATTCTTAAACTTTGGGTCGAGTGCTGTAGCTATCTTTAGAAATCTTACATTGGTACCTTCTATGCATTTTGTCAAATTTGATGTGAAAGTGCTCTTAAAACGAACATGTGATGGGTCATCAACCGAGATTGCTGTAACATGAAATATATGGCAGAATGAGGGCAAAACAGAGCAGGAGACATACAATTGTCCCCCAAGGAGTTCAATCACAAATTTAATTAATGCATTATTTTTTTAACGAGCATCATCAGCACGGAAGCATGGATTGGTACTCTGGAATGGTAGCCGAAGCATGAAGGGGCATATGAATGTTTAGCATATCTGGCACGTAAATACCTTGCAAAGCCGGCTACAAAATTGCCTCGTGAATGCCTGTTCTCACTTGCAGGTGACATTGTAAATAAGAAGCCAGCAGCATTATCTCCTGTAAATGTAAACAAACTTGTTTGTCTTAGTGATTGGCTGAATAAGAAGTAGGACTGAGTGGACTTGTAGTTTCTAAAGTTTTTACATTTTTTATTTTGGAGTGCAGTTATGTAACGAAAAAAATTCTATATTTGTAAACTGCACTACAGTGAAATTGAAAAATACTATTTCTTTTATCATATTTACAGTGAAAATATTTGTAATAAAAATAATAATATAAAGTGAGCACTGTGCACTTTGTATTCTGTGTTGTAACTGAAATCAATATATTTGAAAATGTAGAAAAACATCCAAAAATATTTAGTAAACTTCAAGTATTCTATTGTTTAACAGTGCGATGAAAACTGCAATAACTCGCAATTAATTTTTTTAATTGGGATTAATTTTTTTGAGTTAATCGCGTGAGTTAACTGCGATTAATCAACAGCCCTCGTTTAAACTTAACATGGCAACACTACTTATGAGTATGGCTACGATTTTGTCATGGACATTTTTAGTAAAAGTCACGGACAAGTCACAGACAATTAACAAAAATTCACAGAAGGTGTGACCTGTTCATGACTTTTACTAAAAATGTCCATGACAAAAAGGGAAGGTAGGAGGGTCCAGCACCCTGCCCTGCTGTGGCTGGGAGCAGCAGCCCCTGCCCCATGGCAGGGAGCTGGGAGGGACCCCTGCCTGTGTCAGCTGGGGAGCTGTGGGGGATCCCTGCCACCTGGGGACTGGGGAGCTCTGGGGGATTTGCCCCAGGCAGGGGAGCTGCGGGAGTTCCCCTGCCACTTGCAGCGGCTAGGGAACTGCAGGGGTCCCCTGCATCTGTGGGGACTCGGGAATTGCAGGGGATTCCCCCACTGCCTGTGGGGACTGAGGAGCTCTAGGGGATTTCCCCGCCGGTGGTGGCGGCGGCTGAGGAGCTACCATGGATCCCCCACTGCCCATGGGGACTGGGGAGTTCCAGGGGATTCCACCCTGCCCTCGGTAGCTGGGGAGCTGCAGGGGGGACCCCTGCCACTGCGAGAGGCAGGGGTACCCTACAGCTCCCGGCCACCGTGGGAGGTAGGGGTACCCTTCAGCTCCCAGCCGCTGCGGGTGAAGTCATGGATTTTGTGACTTCCGCGACCTCCATGACCAAATCGTAGCCTTACTTATGAATGACCTCATTTTAGTACACATTCTATAAGAGCTTCTGAAATGCCAAATTTTATCTTAATGTTTCAAACAACTATAAAGTTGTACATATGTTTGGACATACACCTCTACCCCGATATAACGCGACCAGATATAACACAAATTCGGATATAACGCGGTAAAGCAGTGCTCCGGGGGGGGCGGGGCTGCGCACTCCAGTGGATCAAAGGAAGTTCGATATAACACGGGTTCACCTATAACGCGATAAGATTTTTTGGCTCCCGAGGACAGCGTTATATCGGGGTAGAGGTGTAGTTCAATTATTAATAAAATACCCTTAACATTATTGTGATTACATTTCATTTTTGAAAAAGTAAAATAGTTAGACAAAAATATTTTTTCTATAGCTAAATTAAGGAGTATTGTAATACTGTAAATATTTAGGCCAAATTCTGGTTTGAAACTCACAAATACTTGAACATCATAAATGTAGCAGAGAAAATGCCTCCGGAAAGCATTGCTCCCTAATTTTGATCATACACAAGTATAAGTGATGACTTATTATTATTCCTGGTAGTTGTTCCACCCCTGCTCCGCCCAAGGCCCCACTCCCACTCTGCCCTTTCCCCTGAGGACCTGCCCTTGCTCCGCCTCTTCCCACCTCCTCCCCCGAGGCCCTGCCTTCACCCCGCCTCTTCCCATCCCTGCTGCTCCCCCTCCCACAAAGCCCTCCTACCCACCCACTGCTCTTCACCCTCCTCTAAGCATCTCCCGCCAGCTACCAAACAGCTGATCGGCAGCCACTGCAAACAGCTGGTTGGTGGCCACACCAAACAGCTGTGGTGGGTGGGTGCTGAGCACCCACTATTTTTTCCGTGGGTGCTTGAGTCTCGGCGCACCCAGGGAGTTGGCGCCTATGTACATAAGCACTGCTGTGCAAGTGTTGTGTTACTGAGAGAGCTGAGCAGCCAAAATGAGTAGACTGTAGTTTGGTAAAAGTGGACACTGTAGATCTAAAACAGAGTATGGATCTATCCAGGCTCAGATACAAAGTGAACACATAACTCTTGTACACAGAATCGCAATAAAATAGTTCATTCCGGAGATGGAGCACATCACACATGCTGGTACAATACATGGTGGATGGGTGGGTGGATGTATCTGTTAAGCAATTTTTGAAACCACTGAATACTGCAGCTTATGTTAAAATATGTATGTTATATATATTTACACCACTTTTCTGGAGATATGCATATTGTGCAATGGGAAGTGAGAATTTGGCCCTCCATCTTTAATGAAATATTAAAAATAGTTATTGATAATACTGTTTTGTAAAAAAAAAAAATTCTCTCATTATAGTTCTGCATTATAGTTCTGCATAAGTGATTTGCATTTATGGATTACATTGTAATTTTTTGTTATTGAGGAACCCTAATCTTCTAGAGTGTTCCACGCCAATGACTAAACACGTTAGTGCACGATCACACGTCTTTGTCACATCTCCGAATCTTATTTAGTAATTATTCACCTTTATTTGTCAGGAAACCTTGAGTACCTGAAGTTGCTCCTTCACCATTTACTACTATTCCACCTACAGATGAGAGATGAGAGAAAGAAAATTAGCAATGCAGTGCTCATCGGAGCTGCAATTTCAGTTCTCCAACCTCTGGGAATATTTGAGGCCTTTTCACACCAAAATCACAATTCTTTACAAAATAACAGTTTCAGATATGAAATGCAGCTCTAATTATCATATTAAAACAATATGGAATGAAACACAGACATATCACACTTGGGATACATATCTTTGATTTAGTTTGTTCCATATCTATTACATTGGTCTGTACCACCTTTTCCTGTGGCGTGTGCACTATAAGCACAATGAACCCTACACGTCATCCCGTTGAAATCAGAGACTATTTCTTAGGGCCAGATTCTGATACCTTTACTCACACTGAGCACAGGTTATCTACCGGCAACTTTTATTGATTTCAGTGTGACAAGTCACTCAGAACCTGGCTCTCAATAAGATTCTACTCATCTTGATCAAGTGTTGTACAAATGATCCCACAATCAGGGTCAGATTATGGAGCCTTTACACCCACTGATGAGCAGCTACTCACACAGGTAGTCCTACTGATTTCAGTGGGATTATCTCCCTAAACTGTTCAAAGAGGTTTGGGAACCTGTGGAAAGCAGGCAAACCACAAAGTAGAAATGAGGAGGGGAAGGAGAGTCACCTCCAGAATCTACTACATGTATATGGAGTACTCCCAGATGACCGATTAATGGAGCAGAATGAATGGTTGCCTTGGAGAAGGCTGTGCATTCATCCCTGATCACCAGCTGGAAAGTGAGTACCACAACAGTGGCAGCTGGGGGATGGTGAGAGAAAATAAATCAGGAAGGAAAACTGGTTGCCCCCATAACACGATGATGGCATCTGTCTATCCTTTGTTGCCTGGCGGATTTTCACTAGTACAAACAGAATATCAAATATCTGCATACAGAAAACCATATTATATATCAGGAAAAACCGTGCGTTGATAAAACTGTGTACTGATTACAGGTGAACACCATTTTCACATTTTTTTTGGTAACACTACAGCTTCAACTTTTATCTGGATTGCAAGAACTGCAGATATTTAACTACTGCACCTCTGCCCATTATGGGTTCAACTCTGTTCCCAGTGCCAAAGCTCCCATTGATTCAATGGGAACAGAAACAGGCCATATATTCACACTCTCCAAAATGAAACATACAAGAAAATAAGTACTGACCACCTTAAGAAAGAGGTTTTCTATCCCCGTACTCTCCTCCTGCCACACAACCCCAGAGAATATGCAGCATTGCTCATCAAGAGGACTCTTGCATTTACAGTTATTTATAAGTAATCTGCAGCACTGCACGTGCCTGGTGAGGGCAGAGGAATACACTGGCTGTTAATTGCTGTCCCATTTATTTATTTGGATGTATGGGCAAAGAGGAAAAAAAGGTCTCCTATCCCAGGATCTAGGTACCCTTCACAGTTTATTGAAAAAGAAACCAGGATAAAACCAGAAGCAACTACCGCCATTTTCAGCAAAAAAGAAGGAAAAAATGCCCCACTTTTGCCAAACATTGCCCCACAAGCAATACACCTTTTCCCACTAGCCACTCTAAGAAGATATGTTTTGAAGGTTGACAAGTCAGAGCCTCTTTGGACCATATCCAGAAGCAAGTTCAGAAGGTCAGGGGCCCTGACTGAGAATACCTTTCTTGCCATTATGGCACCCTATGTATATTCTGCCCAAGTTGTTTAAATTCCGTTTAACAATATTTCCCCGTATCTGTAAAACAAACCAACATTTAAGCACTGACATGCTACTGTGATGGGTACTACTTCAAACTCTGAAATACACAGATTTACTTTCTTTAAAATTAGATTACAAAGAAAAGCTGAAGCTGCAACCTGGCAGGATAGGTTGGCTCAGGAGAGTGTTAATATGAGAGGGAGTCCTTTCTCCTCCATATTGTCAGTTCAGCTCCAACTCATGTCGATGTTTACAGAAAACTGTTGTTATCTGGTTGCTGATAAGTGCTCTACTGCATGTGAAAAGAGCTTGCTCATCTCAAGTTCATCTTTTAAACAGACAAGTGTCCTCACCCCCACAAAGGCCATGATCCTGCAAACTCTCAAGCACATGCCTAACTTTACATATATGAGCAATCTCACTGATGTCAACAGTGCTCATGGAGCAAAGGTATGAATGTGCCTAAGTGTCTGCAGCATTAGGGTCTAAATTAGCACTGCTTGGCAGACTCAGAGGTGATATCAAGCACTAAATGGGCATACAGACTAAACCACCCTTTTACCTCCAGAAGTGTCTAATCCAAGACACAGGCTTATTGGTAGAGTGAAGAAGCTTGCACTTCCACTGCTCATTTTGTGCCTGTTCCGTGACTTTAGGGCATGATTCTCATTTACACAAAGGCCCCTTTACATCAGTCTGGGAGCGTAAAGGAGTCAAGTAAATGTAAACTGCCAGAGCCTTAGTGTAAACGACAGTCAAGCCAAATAGCGCTCAGGATGATCAATGTGGTAAACTGATTTTACACAAGCACTAAATTTACTAAGCAAACCCATTGACATCCCATTTATTCCACCGGCGAGACATTTTACTTTTAAATTGAACATTTACAATGATGGGGTTAGCTGATCATACAAATGCATACCTGCTTTTGAAGCTGCCCTGCCTTTGGCAGGGGAAGTCACAGCACTGATTAGGTTACATAATGATGTTCCTCTGCTCTTCATTTTCTGAATTTCAGGTGCTTTTAAAGTCCATTCCTCTTCTAATTTCTGAGTAACCAAAATGTAATATTTCAGTTTGTTCATTACATTTTTAAAAGGAACAAAATAATGTGACATACTTAGGGCTGGTCCACACTATCCCCCCAGTTCAAACCAAGATACGCAACTTCAGCTACGTGAATAACGTAGCTGAAGTCGAAGTATCTTAGTTCGAAATACAAGGTACTTACCGTGGGTCCATACGCGGCAGGCAGGCTCCCCCGTCGACTGCGCGTACTCCTCTCGCTGAGCAGGAGTACCAGCGTCGACGGCGAGCACTTTCGGGATCGATTTATCGCGTCTAGACAAGACGCGATAAATCGATCCCAGAAGATCGACTGCTTGCCGCCGAACCAGCGGGTAAGTATAGACGTACCCTTAGCATGGAGAAAGGGATTCACAAGGCCTTTAGGGAAGATACTGGGCTTTTGGCCTGTGTAACGCATCATAAAACCCAAAGAATGGTATTACTGGCAGTGTCAGTGAGACTGCATGCTCTATTATCCTGACTGCTATGTATTGTAGAATATGGCAGGCTGCTAATTCTAGCAGAGTAAAAGGGGGAAAGTGGCACATAAGGCACCTTAAAATCTCTGGGTGTGTGGGTATCACCATGGAAAATACTAACACTTGATGCCTGCCAATTAAAAGAGAATATTCCTCCCAAAACATATAGATATATAAATGACACTGCACAATATTAGAAACAAATTGAAAATCTTGTCTTTTAACTTCATGCTGTTATGTTATTAACAGCTGCCAAAATTCCATTAGCAATAGTATCCCTTCTTATATACAGTCTCTCACCCTAATATCTTCCAATGGTTTCTTTAAATCCTCTGTATTTAAAGAGGGTTGCACAGCTGGAATCCTATCTGTTGTCTCATTCATCCATTTCTTTAAAGATTCTACAAGGAGCTTGAAAGTATCCATTTGTTCCTGACAAGATGATACATCCTCTTCTCTAGACAATTAAAGACAGCAAGAGAACTTGAGTACAGAAAAACATTAATCATTCTGAAATTATATCAACAGAACTAAGTAATTATTGACCCAATCCTTCTGCCATTGAAGACAATGAGAGCTTAGTGACTCACTTCAATGAGTATAGAAGAGGCCCATGAATTTACAGTACAATTCAAAACTACTCTTATAACTAAAATTTTGTTAAAGTTATCTGCCTCAGGAAGGCAGATAATTAACAGTGGAGCTGAAAACCTCAAATATTTTCTAGTCAGTGATCCAATTTGAGATGATGAGACTTTGGGAAGCAAAACTCCATTATATCCTCTTGTCTTGGGACTTATTAAATCTACCTTGTAACTTATATATATACATTATAGCTAACCATCAGTTGATCCTGAAGTGATATTTCAGTGGTGCTGATAAATTAAGTATACATAATCCTATGCAATAAAAGCAAGGACAGTGTAAGACCCAGTGCTTTGAAGATCACAATTTCATTCTGTGCTGTTGCAAGAAAACTCATCAGTGGGAGAAGGGATGCGGAAAAGGGAGATATAATACATAAAATAAATAGAAAAAGTGTCTCTGACAGCAGCAATATAGAGAGATTAAACAAGGCGAGAGAATAGTGAGCAAATAAGAACTTTGCTCTAAGAGGAAACTTGTGATAGTACATGTCCCCTATGTCCCAGCAGTTTGATACCATGGTGAAATAACAACCAGAGAACTGAGTGATGCCTAGATCATCAGAAAGTTTGGGATTTTGAAAAATCACTACATAACAATGTTTAAAAATCTGTTTCTTGGGAAGGCCTACCTACCTATCTTTCTATAGTGTCTGACACTGTACAATATCTAAGCATGATTTTCATACCCAATACTGTCATTGCCATCAATTACATGTGCACACTGAACGGAGACAATATCCCATGGTGTAACTACTTTATTTTTGAGACATCATTTTGAATATCAGTTCATTTAAAAGGGAATTTTACATGCCTTGGCAACTTGGTTGGTTTGCAGTTTTCTGGACTGGACCAGAACCGGAAGCATGTGTGTCCTGGTCTCATTAATCTGATCTCAAACATATTTTGTGGGTATGAGCAACATTTGGAAAATCTAGTTTCTCTGTACATATGGCCCAATCATAATGTAAATTCATTCTTTTAGTTTTCCTTTCACCCTCTGCATTCCAATCATAACTTAATAGCAGCTTGCACATGCAGAACCTTGTATTTCATCTGAGAAGCAGTGCAATAGTTACTATTAGAACTGATAGCACTGCTGCAAATACCATGGCAGGAGATGAAGATTGCTTTCTTTTTTGCTGACAATACCACCTTTGAACCATTTACCTTCAAACAGCCTACAGTGTGCTCTCAAACATGAGGTCTATCTTTTTCTTAATCAGCACCATGCACTACATACAAAAGCATGACTTTCATTACAAAATGTATATTGTATTGCTTGCATATAAAGTGGAAATATGTTAATAATTATTGTACTAACTTTTCCTTCACAGTCTCTTCCACTTCCTTGAACTTCTTTGTCAAGGCATTTAACTTTTCTAAAGCCAATGCTTTGTCCCCAGGGAGACCATGGACAGAAAGCTCTTCAAGAAGCTGATGCAAAACTTCAAGATCTTTTTTATGATCTATCAACGCCATACTAGTTTCCTGTAGAAATGAACAGAAAGTGCCAGTTTTATATTGGGCTCTATCAAAATTCAATCCTTGATCTTAGCTATTCTATTAAAGTTGGGAAACCAGCTTGTTATATTGACTGCACTACCATGAATTGAGTAAGTGAGGGCAGAAATCTACACTATGTGCAAATGGAGCTGTACAATACCTGCATATATTGAGACACTTCAGTAACATCCTTTCCTGGAGCATCAGTCTCATTGAGAGCCTGAGTTTTCTTGTCTAAAAATGATTGAAGTTTTTCTGACAGGCTTTCAAACAACTCCACTTTGGTCTTCAATTCCTCCATCTTTGCAAGTTTCCCTTTGTGTCTGGTACTTGCTTCAGCAAACCGTACAGAGAGCTCATTCATTCTAGCTTGCAGACAGGAGGCAGTGGATGGATCTGTTGTTTCTATGAATTTGTTCACTTTTTCATTCATAGCATTTATACTGCTTTGGCGACCTGCGATATCTTGCTCCAGCATCTGAAACAAGCAACAATTATTGTGGTGGGGTTATAAAGAAGTCTTAAGAAATGACACTGATAACTCAGGTTCACCGTATAATAAAATAATAATAATAATAATAATATAAGAACAATAAGAATAAGAAAAATTTAAAAATCTCAAAATAGAGGAATACACAGGAATATCAAAGAAAGAAATAGATGAGGCACTGAGAGGAATGAAGATTTGGAAAGCACCCAGACCAGATGGGTGCATAGATTGTGGCTTGAATAACTTAATAAATGTTTGAAGAACAGATGTCCAAGATGGATGGAGACACGGAGAACCGTCCTCTATAAAAAAAGAAAGACGGCAGCAGTGATCCTATGAATTATAGATCAATCGTGTTTGCAAACTATGTGGAAACTTCTACTGGCAATTCTGGCAAAAAAGATCTGGATAACACTAGCTTGTAATGGAATGCTGCCTCCTGAGCAAAACAGTTGCACAGTAAACATGAAAGGGACAAAACACCCCCCTCACACTCACTGAAAAGGAGGATCACAGAAGAAACAAAAAAAGAAAACTTAGAAATGGTGTGGCTAGGCTACCCAAAACCATATAACATTTGTGGATCATCAAGACACTGAAAATACATTAAGTTCATCCAAAGATCATTTCCCTTCTGCAGCAATCTATGGTTAACTGGAACACTCAACTCTACCCGGAGGGGACTCTCATTGATGAGGTCCAAATTAAAAAAGGAATCTTTCAAGGGGATTCCTTATTGCCAGTGCTGTTCATAGTAGCAACACAGTGCGGCTGACATGGATGCTCTGTGAGATAAATTGTGATTATCATATCAGCAAAGTGCAACAACCACTTAACCAGTTATTATAAATAAATGATCTGAAACTATATGGACAGTCATAAAAGGATATACAGAGACTGATCACATGTCGAAAAGTTTGGTGAAGATATCAGGCTACAGGTTGGTTTGGCTAAATGTGTGTCAGCATTTGTAAAGAGGGGCAAATCAGTGCAATGAGTGGCATACAAGTTAAAGAAGGTACCATCCAAGGTATGTCAGCATGGCTCCTACCAGTATCTTGGAATCAGGGAACTGTCAGAGTTCCAACACAATGAAGTCAAAGAAGAAGTGAGAACAGATTGAAAGTTTACACAGAAATAAATGCAAGGACAGTAGTGGAGAGATATCGAACCCATTAGCAATAGAAGTTTAACAAACACATCACTTGTAGAAGGGTACCTCAAAAGAGAGAAAGAGAACCTCATTATGAGTTCACAAGAGCAGCTCTTAAGGCTTAATTGCTTTCAAAACAAAATTGACTGACAGAACTGCTTCCTGAACTGCAGAATGTTTTCCGAAAAGGAAGAGATGGTGGACAATGTGTTGAGCAGCAGCAGGAGCTGGGCTGGCAGACAATATATGAAAAGACACAATGAGGTCGCCAAGCATATGCAGTGTAGCCTATGTGGCAAGTATGGAGATGAACCATGTGGTATTATGACCACTGAGTCAAAAGTGCTCTAGAGCAGTGGTTCCAAAACTTGTTCCACCGCTTGCGCAGGGAAAGCCCCTGGCGGGCTGGGCCAGTTTGTTTACCTGCCGCGTCCACAGGTTCAGCCGATCGTGACTCCCAGTGGCTGCTATTCACTGCTCCAAGCCAATGGGATCCGCTGCTGGAAGCGGTGGCCAGTACGTCCCTCGGCTCGCGCCGCTTCCAGCAGCTCCCATTGGCCTGGAGCAGCGAACTGCAGTCACTGGGAACCGCGATTGGCTGAACCTGCGGATGCAGCAGGTAAACAAACTGGTCCGGCCCGCCAGGGGCTTTCCCTGCACAAGCGGCGGAACAAGTTTGGGAACCATTGCTCTAGAGAACGAAGAGACAACTATTTTAGGTATCTGGCAATTGTCACAGACCAAACATGCTGGACGTTGTTGTTGTTGTCGAACAGAAGACAAACAAGACCATGTTAATAGATAGTGCCATAGCAGCAGACAGAAATATACAAAAGAAACAAGAAGAGAAGACAGAGAAGTACGAAGAACTCTGTCAAAAATCGCAATGATTATGGAAATCTAGAATAAAGATGATCCCAGTGATTACTGAAACTCTTGGAGCGATCCCTAAAGTTATGAATGAGATGCTCAAGAAGACATTAGTAGAGCCCTGTGCGGATACAAATTTATATCAGCGAATAGAAATCGGTATCCGCTGAACCGCAGGGCTCTCCCGGGAACCGCAGTGGCGAAAGAAGCAAAACGTGGAACCATCGCTCCCAGGAGCCAGCACCCTGCGCCGGCAGCTCCTTTGGTGCAGCTCTACCATCCCCAACCCTGCCCCCAGCCCTGTCCTCCGGTGCAGCTGTACAGACCCAGACAGGAGACACAGTCACGCAGACAGCTGCCTGGAAGGGACGGGGGCGGTACAGCTGTACTGGAGGAGCTGCCGGGGCGGGGCACTGGCTCCTGGGAGTGACGGCCCACATTCTGCTTCTTTCACCACTGCGATTCCCAGGAGAGCCCGGCCATTCAGGGGATACCGATTTCTATCCGCGGATATAAATTTGTATTTGTGCAGGGCTCTACATGTCAGGAGTGCCAGGTATCATGATCAGTGACCTCCAAAAGACAGTGCTCACAGGCAATGTAAGAATTCTAAGGAAAGTCAAAGTGGAACGAGTGCATTTGAGCATTTAGAATACAGGAATTCTGCAGAGAGTTTACCAAGACTCTTGACTGCTAAAACCTATGGAGCCAGCGCCTTGTCAGGATTAATTGGTGGCTCATGGGGAATTTGACAGTCACTTTCCCCCCTTATGCTTCAAAGTCTTGTATGTTGTGAAGGATGTTTTTGTTTTTTAAAATCCCCATGATGTAATACTGAGGAATAATAACAATACCCACCTTGTTCTTAAGAAGAAATAATTACAGTCCCAGATCCTGATGTAAATCAGGGTAACTCCACTTATTTCAAAGTTTATTTTGTATCCATTAAAGGATTTGATCTGAGACTAAAATTATTTCTTGAAATTGTTAAACATTATCTGAATTAGTAGGCAAATGTTTACTTCAAAGAATGCTACTTACAATATTTTTACTAATGATATCCTGAATAGCAGCAGAATTCAAAGGCATTTGACCTGGTTCTTCAAGGCTCTTTTCAACACCTCCCATCCAGTCAAGCATTTCATCCAAACCATCTTGCACGCTTAGGGAACGAGTCAACGTTATCTGGAGCTTCTCATTCCGTTCATTCACAGACTTGGATAAACTGTCATATCTGCCAACAATGTCATCTGAAAGAAATAAATAGAAAGGAAATCACTAAAAGTTTCCCCTTACATCTCATAAAATCATTGAACCTAATCCTACAGTTCTAACTCTGTTTTTGCTCAGTCCTCAGTGGAGAGTTCTCTGAAAACATTCGTTCAATGGGCAGTGGCAATTAAAAAAGCTAAACAGAATGTTACAAACCATTAGGAAAGGGATAGATAACAAGACAGAAAATATCATAATGCCACTGTATAACTCCATGGTACGCCCACATCTTGAATGCTGCATGGAGTTCTGGTCACTCCATCTCAAAAAAGATATATTATAATTGGAAAGGGTACAGAGAAGGGCAACAAAAATGATTAAGGGTATGGAATAGCTTCCGTATGAGGAGAGATTAATAAGATTGGGACTTTTCAGGATGGAAAAGAGATGACTAAGAGGGGATATGGTAGATGTCTATAAAATTATGAATGGCGTGGAGAAAGTGAATAAGGAAGTATTATTTACTCCTTTATATAACACAAGAACCAGGGATCACCAAATAAAATTAATAGGCAGCAGGTTTAAAACAAACAAAAGGAAGTATTTCTTCACATAATGCACAGTCATCATGTGGAACTCTTTGCCAGGGAATGTTGTAAAGGCCAAAACTACAGTGGGGTTCAAAAAAGAATAAGATAAATTCATGGAGAATCGGTCCATCAATGGCTATTAGTCAAGATGGTTAGGGATGCAACCCTATGCTCTGGGTGTCCCTAGCCTATGACTGCCAGAAGCTGGGAGTGGAGCACAGGGGATGGATCATTCGGTAATTGCCTGTTCTGTTCATTCCCTCTGAAGCATGTGCCATTGGCCACTGATGGAATACAGGATACTGGTCAAACCCAGTATGGCTATTCTTATGTTCTTATGAGGCAGACTTCAGTGCGAACCTGCCAAGATAAGGACCTCAGGATTTGCCCCTTGACAATACACAATCAAAAGACTGGATCTTCAGTTATGGCCAAGGAGCACATAGGACAACTCAGGGTGGGAGCAAAAGGTGGCTTAAAGCTTCCTTTTGCACTTCCCATTCCTGAAGCAACTGTTTGCAGGGCTGGTACCTGGGTACTCTAACTTATGACAGCTGTTAACAGCTCCAAAGGACTGAAACAGCAGCTAGGTATTAGTGAAGTATAGGGCATCCCAATCCCACACTTTTTCCTCCAGCTATGCCCCTGTGCTGTTATCAGAGTAGGATGATGACATAAGAACTTGTATACCCGCTTTACACAAGGAGATGATCTGCCTTGTTCTGGAGTGAACCTCCCAAGGCTGGATACACTATTGGCCAGAATGCACTGGTTGTGTGACCCAAAGTGATCACATCATCTTGGAGGATCTAATTCCTAATGTATTAGCTCATCTAATCCATCCCCTTCTCTTTGCAATTGTACTTTAAAGAACATTTACTTATGCCTTGTCTCCTTTAATTTTAATGTCTCAAGTAATGATGATTCCAACTATTATTTAGACAGACTATTCCACAGGCTAATACATGTCATTAGTGGAAAGTTTTTCCTGGTAATCAGATTTTTTCCTCTTTCTTTTAATTTCACTCAACTGCTCCTAATCATAACTCTCACTATTTTCTCTCCTTCCTTAGTGTTTACCTGTCAAATATGTTAATTAGTTGACATGCCCTGTCCTTTGCAAGGCCAATTAGTCAGCTTCTTAAATTAAAATATATTTTACAGTCCTCTCACATTTTCAAATCTCAACATGTGAAATAATCAATAATAATTCCCCAGCCAGCAAACAGGTTGCAACACAGTAAAGATCAATACAAGGATTATTTTTAATATGAGATTTTAAATACTCAATACTTAGATACAGTATATATAAATATGAGGGAGTGAACAATTTAGATATACACCATTCTACCTATATCATCCTTGTAAATAGAGACAGGATGTTTACAGGCCCTCTCCAGCAGCTGTCCAGGAAGCCAGTGACTGTTCCGAGGGTGTTAAGAGGATTTTTACTGAATCTTGATCTGGGTCTGAGCCAGGACTTACTGATTGCTGGGAGTAGAATTCCTGAAGCTTGGAGTGCATGGGTATTTCTTCCCCTCTGATTTGTTTGGGACTGGGGTACAGTAAAGCAGCTGGACAACATGGATAACTCACTTAATTTGGGTAGTTGGCCTCATTGCCTTAAACAGGCCAAACAGTGTAAATTATAAAAGAGTTCTAGGTGACAGAAAGAAACAGAAGAAGCTGTCCCAAGGGGCTCCTGATTCCTAGAGCTCAACACAGAGACCTTTGCAAAACAAGGTTTCTGTTTCTACTGACTGATTCTGACTGTGGCTTTTGTTATCCATATGAAGGAAAATGAGTCCAGACCTGTCCTACTTTCTAAGTTGCAAAGACAAGTACATACTCTCAGAAAGCCCAGAGATAGTTTTCTTTTTCAGCCTTTACAGCTTCAGAACTATATCTGTCCATCTACATTGATACCAAGCCTTCCAAAAGATATATACATATCAAATATCTATCTTTCAGACAATAAATAAACAGCTAGGAAGACAAAGAGAGAAAAATACAGGAAAATTTACCAACCAAACTGAAAATTCACTTAAAAAATATCACAGGTAAAGAGTGTAAATGCTAGAGAAAACACCAGCTGAGCATAAGCAAGACAGGAGGTTTAATAGAAGATTTTAATAAAGAAATTTGTAATCCGGACGATGTTAAACAGATGTACTCCACTGACTTCAAGGTTGAAACTAGGGAATTAAAGGATTAAGCCTGCATATCCATCTTTTCATTGTATCTTTAGCTTTGGATACATGTTCTAATAATGTTGTCTATTATGGCAGTAATAATTTCAAAGAACTCTCGCAAGTCAGTTAAATCATCATCTCCCGTAGCCGCCTCTTCTTCCCCTTTCTTACTGAAACCATATGTCTGTCCTTGAAAAAAAATTGAGTTTAAGCAGCCATTATTCATGTATCAGGGGGTAGCCGTGTTAGTCTGTATCTACAAAAACAACAAAGAGTCTGGTGGCACCTTAAAGACTAACAGATTTATTTGGGCATAAGCTTTCGTGAGTAAAAACCTCACTTCATGTGTTCCACTATAATAGTTTCTCTGTGCCAAAATCTTTACTCTGCTGTACATTCTTCTGTATAGTATGTTACTTTACTAAATAGGTGTAAATTCAATGTTAATCCAGTTTTAACCATACAGAGTTGAACTCAAACCAAATACGTTTATTATATACTTCCTGATCCTGCAAATACTTTCATGTGTGCTTAATTTGAGACTAATCATGTGCTTAAAGATAAGCATATAAGTGTTTCAGGATCAGAGCCTACAATTGGAAAAACAGGAAAAATTGGGGAAAGAATGCCATTCTGGTTTTAATTTTTTTTATTGTTTAAGATTAGATGTTCTATCAGTGACAGTGCAATCAACAGAAAAATACTTAAGTGAAGGGGGAAAGAATTTCGCTGGTTTTTAAATAATTTTGTAGTTTTTAAATAATTAGAATCAAGACACAGATCACCGGGGGATATTCATGATCCTCAACTATCCCTCTGTTGCAGACTTCCTGTGTGACCTTGGACAAGTCACTCTTTGTCTCAGTTCCCTGTCTGCAAAATGGGGACAACAATAACTCCTTTCTCCTACCCTTTGTCTGCCCTGTCTTTTTTGATTGTAAGCTCTTTATCTGAACACCACTATGGCAATATTATTTTATTTGTGAATTTATTTTCTTTTTTTTTAAGCACTACAGTAAAGTCACTAAGTAGTGGCAACATATGGCCCAATAAGACATAGAAATGAAAAATGACAAGGGAGGATGGAACAGTCATCCCTTATCTCCTCCAGCATGTAGGTGCAGACTTGAGAAATAAAAGATGGGATTGGGAAATAATAAAACTCTTACCCAGTGTTTTCTGGATTTCATCTTTGTCTGGTAGTAAAGTTCCCCTGGTATCCAAAAGCACTTCAGCAGCTTTTTTCAGTTTCTCTACAGCAACCTGGTGATTAGACACCTGCCCTTGGAGAACCTGTAAAATTGCATTGCTTTAAATTTCAATACTGTTCACTCCAGCTAAAAGTCACATAGTCAGCACACAAGAGAAACCTGCAATGATGTATATTTGGTGGACATAGCTGAACTTTTATTTATCATACAAATATCTGAATACGCCTGACATGAGCAAGCAAAAAGTAGAACAGAGCAGTGGTAAGGGGAGCTGCAATAGCCTTCAGGCCACTTACAGGTCAGTTCTTAAAGGATTGTTTCATGCACACAGCTTTATTTTTAGAAACAGGAAATGGTGCAACAGGGTGCAACATGGATGCCTTTTGGAGTTTGTCCTAAGCACATACTCCTGCTTTTTTGCCAGACAGTTTTATCCCTCTCTTCCAGAAATCTAGGTGCCTGAGGAATTCCTTTATAAACTTACTTCACTTATCTGACCATGTAGCTTATTCCATTTCCAGGGCATTTCTATTCACTCATAGTTTCTCCATGTTCCTATTTGTCTCCCACTTTTTGAAGTGTTCAACCACAGTGAACAATGCATTGCTAAGAATATTTCAATCCCTTCTATCGTCCTGAGGATTATCAGTTAACTTCAAAGTGTCAGTTTTAGATTTCTGCAAGGAGTACAACTCAAGCCCTCAAATCTTTTTTTGTAAGGTAGATTTCTGAGACTGGGTAGCATAATAATGATCCTTATTTGCACCATTCCGAATGCAATATCATCCTTCCTGTTGCAGAGTGACCATTAATATACACAATCTGCCACCTAGGTGGACTGTAATTTTTCAACAAATTTTCACTATTAGTGATGTCAGACACACTAGAATGTACAATGAATCCTCCCTTAACCACATGAAAATAACTATTGGCCGCACCCAGTGCACAATTTCCAATCCCCAGCAATTTTAACGGTGGAGTTGTTTTTAAAAGAGGGTAAGAATAATTTTTTTATAATGGGAAACATTCATTTTTTTATTTCCATCATATTTAAAAATAGAAAAACCATTTTTGCTCAAACCTTCCAAAAGCACCTTCAGGAAGAAACCAGTAAAGAAAAAATTTAGCCTGTAATATGATGTTGATAGAGTAATTGAGCAACTGAAAACAGGTGGTTGGAATGCAAATCATTATACACCCTTAATTAGAGCAGTTGACACCACTCCTGCTATTACTATGAATAAAGAGAGATAAAAAATTACTTCTGGGATAAAATTGACCCAATCTGTGATCCCTTCCTGACAGAAAAACTTTTGATCTTGTGCTAGTATATCCAACATTCTATTGACCTCCTGTTTTACGACACTTATCTTAGTCACTGATTTCTGATGTGGAACTTTGCTATATACCTTTTGATGAATTCTTTTAAGACCATTTGCACTGCCTTTACATCAGTTATCAAAAAGAAAAACAAATGAATTTATCAACACAGTATCAGAGAACTGTGCAAGGAAGAATTTACAGCATTTGAGAATTTACAATCAAGAAACAGTCCCCATCAGGTTGTATTGAACAAGAGCTAGTACCGATTTGGTACAAAATTGCCTTGAATCAGGAAGAACACTTCATGGACCTTACCCTGCCTCACCTGGTGCCATGAATCTTCTACTGACAGTGGAACACACACCTTGCGTTTATCCATATGATAATGGTCTGTATTGTTTTATACTTATTGTGCTCACCCATGCCTTTAGACTGAGTGCAAGCTCTGAAAGGCAGAAACTCTGATGCTGGCATGTCCTAACTATTCTGCAATGTTACATACACTTACAATGCTAAATTAATCATCCTTTACATCCTTTACTGATGGTACCTCTACACACTTTCAGGCAGCTGGAAGAGAGGTGCACTTTAGTTCTTTCCATACCAAAACAAGGAAATCATTCTGGTGCAGAACACACTGCCATTTTAGTTTAGGCATTGCTATCAAGAGGATGTCATTGATATACTTCAATATGGCAGCTGATACGCTAGCTGCCATAGAGAAACTCAAATATAAATGAAGAGGCATTTTCCTTGCACTGGCCACAAATATTGTGTTTACAAAATAAAAAAAACAGGACAAACCAGAAGACATTAGATGGTGATAGAAAGAAAGAAAGCTTGTGCCTAAGGCACTGAAGAATATTTTGAAGAACAGTTAATTTCAGTAAAAAGATTATCCTTATGCTGCAAAGGTCAGCGTCTGGATGGATTATCAACTGCATGTGTTGGCTGAAAGGGGCAGCTTTAATTTACAACACCTGACTTTTTCAAAAATTCTCTTTGTTTTGCATTCACTAATTGGCCTTCTTTATTCATTCTGGTCTGAACCTCCTGTTTTTATTCTTCCCTTGACTCTTTTGAGCCTGTGCACCTCCCCCTCCTTCCCAGCACATACTGGTTGAGTGTTCTTTTGTGCTGCAAGCAATCCATGTAGGAGTTTCATAAAGGAGCCACAGTCCACACTTCTTTTGTGTCAGTTGCATGAAAATTGGCATTATACCGGATATAATTCATTTGGGAGTAGGGAACAAAGAGTTTAAAAACAGCTTCAGATTGTAATCTGTGTTGTTCCTACTTTTCTAAAACTCAGAAGCACAAATGTAACTAAATCAGTTTGAAGTTCAGAGTTCAAAATTTACATTTGTAATTATAAAATAACAAATATTACTTTTTTAAAAGTATGATGATCATTATAATATCACAGTGTCATCTATCATTCTGCTCTGGTGTACCAAAGTGTCAGTTTTCAGTGCTGCCATGTGGGAGAGAGAAGTTTTTTCCCAGGCTGTTCTGATGGGCGATAGGTATAGCATTCACTTCCCAGGGGGAAGGTGACTATTGTGCCTCAATAAAGCCTGCTTGTCCGGATTTCTAACTAAAGAAAACACTTATCTGGTATCAGAGTAGCAGCCATGTTAGTCTGTATCTGCAAAAAGAACAGGAGTACTTGTGGCACCTTAGAGACTAACAAATTTATTAGAGCATAAGCTTTTGTGGACTACAGCCCACTTCTTCTCTCTAAGGTGCCACAAGTACTCCTGTTCTTTTTACTTACCTGGTATGACAACTATTTGTAAAGTGCAAGAAAGGTAATATAGGTTCAATCAGGGCTTTCATACATGATTTTTAGTATCCTAAGGTATTCATAATTATATTATGAAATACATGTTGAATATTCCATCTGACAGAGAAAGAGCAGGAGACAGAGACAAAGAGAGAGAAATTACAGCTGAGCAGTTATCTTGCCAGTTGGAAAATGAATGAAGAATATTCCAGTTCAATTATAATTACATTATGAGACAGTTTAACAATTTTTATAAAATCCTGGCTCCACCGTAGTTAATGGGAGTTATGTCATGAACTTCAATGGAGCCAGGATTTCACTCTATGTTAAGAACATGCATATATTCTTATGCATGTTCTAATTCTTTTCCCTGCTTCTCTGCCTATCATGTCGTTATCTTTTTTTAAACAGTAGTGTTGTAAATTTACACGGTAGTTTATAAAACACAGAAGAAGACACTGCCCCTGCCCTGGAGGGATTTCACTGTATCTCACAGAAACACAAACATGTGGCAATAGTTTAGATATGCACATTCTAAGAGTTAAATTTTGCCTGGTTTACCACTGGCTTCTGCTGATGTAACCAAGGGCCTGAGTCCCTTAGTGACAGAACATCTGCCTGGAGGGTGGGTCACGTTGGTACAAAGCACTCACAGCCCAATCAGGAAGCTGGACCCACTCAGCACCACTCCATCAGGAAGCAATGCTGGCTAAGGAAGGAGCATAACCATAGTCCTGTCGGGGTCCAGTGATTCAGTACATCCCGAGGTCTTCACTAGCAGAGCTCCTATGGAGTCCTGGCAATAGCTTAAAGCCAGCCTGCTTGGCAGAACCCCCAGACAGGGCCACAGAACAATCATTGCATGTTCTGACCTTGTGGTGAATACCCTGAGTACAGGTGCCTGTGCTGGTGTAAAAGGGTCTAAAGTGCCCCCTTCCTGTGCTAGTGGAGGACAATCAAACCCTTAGTAGTAAAATCAAAGATGACAAAGTTCATCATCCCTTGTACAGGGTACCTTATACAGGATCCCAAACCTGTGATTCCACAGAGACAGAACCAGTGCCTGTGGAAAACTGCTTACAGTATAATCTCAGATTTACAAACATCTCGGGAATGGACATTGTTCTGAACACTGAAATGTTCGTAACTCTGAACAAAATGTTATGGTTGTTCTTTCAAAAGTTTACAACTGAACATTGACTTAATACAGCTTTGAAACTTTACTGGGCAGAAGAAAAATGCTGCTTTCCCTTTATTTTTTTAATGGTTTATGTTTAACACAGTAATGTACTGTATTTGCCTTTGCGGAGGTGGGGGTCTTTGCTGCTGCCTGATTGCATACTTCTGTTTCCAAATGAGGTGTGTGGTGGACTGGTCAATTTGTAACTCTGGTGTTAGTAACTCTGTGGTTCTACTGTACTTACTATGCCTAGCCACATGAGATTCTTCTCATATGGCTGGACAGAGCATGGAGAATTCAGTCAGGCACAGATTGTTTTTACCTCAGTGTAGTTAGTAAGGTCAACCTGCAGCCTGGGGTTCACCTTAACTAGCTATACTGAGGTATACCAGTGTTCCCTCTAATTTTTTCCCACATACGTGCGGAATTAATTGTGTTATGTGCACCAATATGGAGGTGATCTCTGACTCATAACATAACTCATAACTTTGGTGCACATAACAAAACTCATGTGGCAGGGGTGGGGCTGAGGGGTTTGGAGTGTGGGAGGGGGCTCAGGGCTGGGGCAGAGGGTTTGGGAGCAGAGGGGTGAGGACTCTGGCTGGAGGCTCTGGGGTGGGGCCAAGGACTCAGGGATGAGGCAGAGTGTTGGGGTGCAGGAGGAGGTGAGGGCTCCAGCTGGGGGTGTGAGCTGGGGATGAGGGGGTTTGGGTGCAGGAGGGGGCTGGGGCAGGGGGTTGGGGTGTGGGGGAGTGAGGGCTCCATCTGGGGGGTGTGAGCTGGGGATGAGGGGTTTGGGGGAGGTGCAGGGGGTGCAGGCTCTGGGGTGGGGCCGGGGATGAGGGGTTTGGACCGAGAGAGGGGCGCCTCTCCCTGGGCCACGGCAGGTCCATCCGCAGTCCGGGCCCCTAGTGACGGTCCACGCTTCGGGCTCCCCAGGGGAGAACAAAGCAGCAGACCATCTCTCACTGGTGGCCCGTAGGAGTGGCAGCAGCCGTGGGCTCCTTTCCGTCCTCCCCTCCCCCTCCCTCACCCCCCCTATTACTGGCAGGCAGCCAATGGCTGCTACTTGCTGGTGACGGAGGTAGAGAGAGGAGCCCTCAGCGCCATCCGGCCGAGAGGAGTGAGGGGAGGAGGGGGGCAGAGAGAAGCCCTCGGCCAGCGGACCTAGAGGAGTGCGGGGGAGGGCCAGAGAGGAGCCAGTGCTGCAGCGCAAGTGAAGTGGAACGTGGGCCCGGTGCAATTATAAACATGGTACTGTCTGGGCCAGGCTGAGTTGGGGCCGGGGAAGGGGTGCCGCAGGAGGTCCAGGGCTGAGGGAGAGGCATCTCTCCCCATCGCAGCGCCTGCATGGCATTTAACAGGCTGCTGTATGGCCACATGGTTGTGCAGCTCAGAGGGAACTTAGGAAACTATATTGCCTTATCTCCACTAGGATTTCACATCAAGACCGATATCCTGAGATAGTTATCTCAATGCAAAAATATGTTGTTCCCTCCTCCTCCCCCCCCCAAGGAAGGTCTTAAAGATCAGGATAGGACCTAATGCAGAGGACAGATTTTCTACATCTGCCTACTGCAAGGTTCTTACACTTTCCTCTGCAGCATCTGATATAGGACAGTATCAGAGACGGGACACTGGAATCCATGGAACTCAGATCTAATCCATTGTAACCATTCCTATGATCGTATGTAATCATATCCCAGCAGAAGAGAAAAGGGGTAAGATTTTAGAAAAAAAAACAGAGCAGGAAGTCAGATATAGAGAGATGATGCTCCCCTTCTCCATCAGCAACCACGGCCCCAAACCCCTCCTGCTACCAAGCGTTTACAGCAGCAATGATCAGAATCACTGAGTCTCCACCAAGCTGCTAAACCTTCCAGCTTTCACCCCCTCACCTGATAACTACGACTAAGAAGTTGTTTGCTCCCACCCACCATCAATGGCATTTTTTCCTCACCACTTAAGCCAGTTTCTGTAAAAGTCCACCATGTGCTTTGTTCTTAACACAAAAATTTTCAGATAAGACTTCAGACAGTCAAGTTCAAGGTCAATAGGAGCTACAGATATACATAAGATGCAAGAATTTGGCCCTTAATCATTTAAATTATGTGAGACTATTCTGTCCTTCTAACAACAAGTGATGATTTATTTAGTTTGTTGGGGCTTTTTACCTTGGTTTCTTCTAGTTGCCTTTGGAGGTTCTTAGGATCTACTGCAATTGGCTCAGACAGCTGTTTGTTCACAGCAACTTCAGAGGTCTGGAGACCTGACAAAAGCCCAGATGAGGCTTCTTCATAATGCTGGTATTTATCTACGAGGTCTTTAAAGTTATTTCCAAGGATACCACACTAAAAAAAAGTAGAAGGAAAAAAACAGACATTAAAATGTATATGAGTGGAATTTCTTAGGGATTTCACAGTAACACATTGTGCTCATAAAAAGATTTTTCTCAATTTACAGTGCCCAGTATTTCACATTTGGATGTCTACAGGTAGCCACCTTAAAATGTAGTCACCGGGAGCTACAAATATTCTATGTGCATAAAAATATAGATGTAGGTGCCTAGCTTCAGGTACCCAAGTTTGAAAACTTTGACCAGTGGCTAAAGCAGTTTTTACAATAAATGTAATTTAGACAATTACTAGATTAGGTGATTTTTTAAAATAAAAACAATTAAATTTGCTTTAGTAGTAAATGGATACTTTGTATAGGAATACTGCTGGGCACGATAATTGTTTTGGGGATTGCCTAAACCACATGCTGCAAATAAACTAAAATGTTAGGGATTATTCAGTAGAAGTTTTGCCATGGAGCCCTCATCTGCACAGAGATCTGAGCAGGTGCAAGAGTCGGCCCAGTTAGCCCTCTGAGACCTTAGCTAATGTGCACAAAAATACACATAAGATGACCTGACATTAATCAGATCTACACTGATTCTAGGCCTGATTCTGATCTACACTGGTTTTATACCGGTGTAATTCTACGGATGTCAATGGGGTTACTCCTGACTTACATTTGTAGAACTGAAAGCAGAATCGGGTGCACATTTCTCTTTCTGTGCCCTAACACTCTGGAAGAGCTACAGGAGAATCAGCCTAAACAAAGAGAAACTACAATAGAGAAAAATATTTCAAATCGTTTAAATAGATTCTCTGCTTTACCAGAAGCTTTTGGGTTGGTTTTGAAAAAAATACTAAGCTTACTGTTAATTTAAACCAAGTTCTGAACATGGTCATGAGTTGTTTGGCCTTGTTCCTGGTAAGTAAACCCACATGGAAGATGTCAGCAAGGACCCTAAAATTTGGGCAAGAGAAGACCCTGGTTTTCAGAAGTGGCTTATTTATAACAAGCCTGTACCTGCTAAGGGACTGGTAAAGTGTTCACACTTTATTTTGGTCTTGTAAAATGTAGTGTTTTTTCTGATCAGACAGAGCAGAATGCTACAGTTTTTTAAGTTAACATGCCTCCCCATTCGCACAGTGAATTGTGCCAAGCAATAAAATGCTAGGGAAATTCTTCTGGTATCTATGGAGACAGTTTTCATTGGCAAAATGTTCTGGTTGCATAAAGTCATAATATTTACCAATAGTTACTTTAAATATTTATTTTCTGAAGCTTAGAAAAACGATATTCCAACTGTACTTTTTACACTTGGTACCTAGTCTCCACCTAGTGGCCAAACATTACAAGGTATTCTGTTTATCTGAAAGGAGACTAGAGCCCTTGGTATGATTATGTACAAAACAGCGTACGTTAAAAATTGATCTATAACTTGATTTATTTATTTGTTTAGATTTATACAAAGATTAAAAAGCATCTGTCCAAGGCTCTAGTCACTCCTGCCATCAATTACACAAACAAAATTTGGAAAGTCTCAATTAAAAAGACCCTCTGGCCCAGATGCACAAGAGGAGTTCGGCTCCTAACTCCCTGTTTTAGGCACTAAGACCAGTTTTGGGACCACTGTGATGAACAAAACTCCTGCTGAACCCTGCAAGTGCCTGAACAAACTTGGCACCTAATTTTTTTGCAGTAAAAGTTCCCTAGGCACCTATGTTTCTATTTCTGGGCATGTGCATGGCTTCCTCATTCCAGTCTTGATGTCTATCTCCCACCTAAATCCTAGAGCAAGTCACAAACCAGGGAAGATAGGTGTTCGGCTGCCTAAGTCACGCGCAGGGCCCAATCCGGTAGGCAGCCTCTTGAGTACACCTGATCAAACCCCTGAGGCAAGTTCTTACAAAACAGCTGGGGGATGGGGGAGCTCCCTCAGAACTCCTACCCCAGAGGTAACACGATGTGGGAGACTCCTAGCTCAAGTGCCCCCTCTGCATGAGTGGGAGAAGGGATTTGAACAATGATCTGCCATCGCTCACGTGAGTGAACTATGGGATAGTTTGATGTGGGGCTCCCTCAATCTCACCTGTTGAAGCTGCTGCACTTTGGATAAATAATTGAAGAGTCATTTGTTGGGGTTGGGAGTGGAGGACATGCCTGACAATAACTCTGGTGGTTAGAGCACTCCCCCATGCTGTGGAGACCCAGCGTTCAGTCCCACTGCTCCAGTCTTAGGAAAGTATAATTTAATGAAGAAATATCTAAGATACACTAGGCCTTTTTTTGTTCTGAACATTTAGGGTCAAACATTCAAAGAGCCTTCAGGCTGCGTGTTCTAAATATGCATATGCACAGGGCAGCGTGGCGAGTTACCTATATGTGCACACACATGTCCATCTGTACCTGGGAATGTAGGTTGTGTGCATGCCCAGAACAGAGTTTCTTTGAAAATCTTGCATACAAAGTCTTTACCCCCACCTAGATTAGATTAGGTAGAATCCAGTCTATTAATAACAGCAGCTTTCAATCCTACTTTTCACTGCAGGTTTAGTGAGAAAATGTCAATGAGTTTCTCCAAACAGGGAGAGATGCTTGCTCACCAAATGTTCAAGAAAAGAGATCAGAATTTGGTTTCATAATCAAGATGTCGTGTCCTGACCTAAATCAATGACTTAAACAATGATTGTGCAAGAGCTCACTCAAAAACCATCATAGGACTCAATCCTGAAAGACACAGAGTATTTAGCAAGGGCTGAGCGCCCTCAGCTCCTACAGACTTCAATGGTACCTCATAGGATCAAGCCTTTATTGAGAAAAGGAATGCTGGCCAGAAAAACAAGTTGAAAAGTGCTAGAGACTATATAACATCTACCTGGAGAACAAAGTGATAAGCAAGAATGAGTTTTAGGCCTGGTCTTCACTACAGAGTTAGGTAAACGTAAGACAGCTTATGTCAACTTAATTGTGTCAGTGTCTACGCTACAGCCTTGGTCCCGCCAATGTAAGTGTCTACTACAACGACATAATAACTCCATTTCTAGCATAGCGCTTATGTCCATGTAGTTAGAACCAAACAATGTCTGTGTAGACATTGTGTTACTTACATCAGCTGTTGGCTGTCATTCTTATCAATTTCACGGCTCCCTACTGGAGCTGTGAAATTGACAAGAAATGCTGGTAGGTTCCCAGCTGAAAATCCCACACCTGGCTCACAGCTCTGGCTGTCACCCCTGGCAGCTGGGGAGGGAGGAAGGCAGGGGGCTCCAGCTAGAGCCCAGCTGCCCCTCAGCTTCCAGGTCCCCACTGAACTGCTGCCCAGGCTCCCAGCTCCTCTGTTCCCAACTGAACTCCTGCCCGGGTTCCCAGTTTCCAACTGAACTGGTGCCCGGGCTCCCAGTTTCCCGCTCTGAACTGGGTTGCCACCCGGGATCCCAGCTCCCTGCTCCAAGCCAGGCTGCTGTCTGGGCTCCCTGCTCCCCCCAGGGAGCCCGGCAGCCTCCTGGACTCCAGGCACAGAGCTCCACATCAGGAGCCCAGCTGTCCCCTGGGGCTCCCAGCAGGGATCTTTGTGCCTGGAGCCTGGGCAGCTGCCGGGCTCCCAGCAGGGAGCTCCGTGCACAGCTGAGAGCCTGGGTGATAGCTGGGCTCCCAGCAAGGACCGGAGAGCTGAGAACCTGGCCTGGGCTCCCAGAAGGGAGCTCCGTGCAGAGCTGAGAGCCTGGGCTCTCAGTCCCCCACACAGCCCCTCTTCACTTGGTGGAAGCACTCCTGGTGCGGACATGCAGCACCGACAGCAGGAGGGTGGTGTGGACATGTAAATCTGCAGTAATTACTGCAATGGCTGTAAGATGACCTAACATCGGTCAACTTATGTTTGTAGAGTAGACATGCCTTTAGTGACAGGAGCATCCCAGCCAAAAGATGGCACCTTTTACCATGCAACACTACAGCAGTAGCAGCTTATGCCCAGGGTTAAACCTATGAACATCTGGCACAGGGATGAGACTGCTGAGCAGAGCTACAGTGACACACATATAAATCTCCCTTAAACAGGTCAATGCAACGCTGCGTTACAACTGTGAAGGTTAAAATTATAATGGTGCTATCCATGCTGAACAGTAAATGGAATGACATTTGTTGCTATCTGAAGGGTGTTCGTGAGTCAGATGTGAAATGAGTTGGTGATTTAGTCCAGTTCCTGGTGAATAGGTGTCCTCAGAGCGAAAGACACGGACACAGAATTCATTTCCCTCACCTAGAAGTTAACCTTCCAGGACAGCACTGAGACATACTGGCAGGGTAGCATGGAGAAGCTACCACTGCTGCTGCCCATGCTATACCTTTCTAGTGGACTAGTGAAAGACAAGTTTAAGAGACTGTTACTCTAACACCTCTAAAAAGCAATGAAGTTCCACTTAAAAATTACTTCATACACTCAACACAAATTTAAAAATCATAGTGTGATTCTTTAAGCATAGAATGGGAAACCCTGTCCTCTGCTTTGCAGGTGTGGAGGGCCCTTTGGCTACAGAACTGGTTCACCTCCTCTGCATAGGTTGTGCCAGAATATGGAGAGGCTGTGAAGGGAGCCCACACCATCTCTGCAACACAAAGTCCAGCTCTGCAGGGGCTCTGCAGGCAATCACACAGAAAAGGGGTAGGGATTAGTGCCAAGGTAGGGCCGGATTAACGCAGGGGCTTTAGGGGCTGCAGCCCAAAGCCCTGGGCTAAGGGGGTCCCTGGTGCAGCAGGGCTCAGGCAGGCTGCCTGCATGCCCTGGCCCCATGCTGCTCCCAGAAGCAGCCGGCTTCTGGCATGTCTCTGCAGCCCCTGGTGCGGGGCCGGCGGGGGGGGGGGGGGGGGGGGAGAGTTGGCTCTGCACGCTGTCCCCACCCCCCAGCACCGTCCCCACAGCTCTCATTAGCCAGGGAATGGAATTGCTCCTTAAAGGCAGTGGTTTCTGAGAGCCCACTGCCAACTTTGGAGGTCAGACTAGGGAAAAACTAGAATAGGCCACAGATAAATTAAAGCTTTCTATCAAATTTATATTTTGAATGCTAATCTTGGCAGGCCCTGGCTTTTATTGTATTTGTATTAATAAGACTAGAAGTAGACAAATCTAGAGGATCCACAGAGTTTCCTTCCGTTCCAAAATATTATTCAGACATTCTGCTTTCATAGTTTCATAGATTTTTAAGACCAGAAGGGACCATTAGATCATCTAGTCCGACCTCTGTATAATACAGGCCATAGAATTCACACAGTTACTCCAATAACTTGTGTTTGACTAAAGTATCTCTCTTTGAAAGGCATCCAGCCTTGAGCTGAGGACTTCAAGAGCTGGAGAATCTATCACTTCCTTTCTAGTTTGCTTTAATAGTAAATCATCTTTCACATAAATATTTGGTGAGCCAACTATTTTCTCCTTACACATTCAGATGTAAATAAAACGTACCTTAGTATAAAGAGATTTGAAACGATCTGAAGCACCATCCAGTTTACTTTGCACCTCTATGTAAGTAGCTGAAGTATCAATACCATCTTTGTCAACCTTGACACCATCTTTTTTACTCCAAGATTTAGCAGCATCTAACACCCTCTGTCCAGAAATTGTAATGTACCGTAAGTCACCTTTGTGAGAAATAACATCTTCTGAAAAACTCTTTTGCCTTTTGAGCTTGGTCATGATACCAGTGAAGTCAGCAGCACCGGCCTCCAGGTTTTCAAGTTCTTGTTCTGACTGCTGCAGCCAGCTTTCAAACTCACTGTAGTCTGTATCAAATTTCTCAAGTTCTTCCTGCAGAGAGTGTGTTAACTTCATTTTCCATTCCGATTCAGCTAAAGCAGTTTCATACTGGACTTTCAGTTCCTTCATGTTCCTTTGCATCTTCTCTTTTTCTTCAGGGGAAAGGTAGTGGCCTTGTTTCTCAAGTAGCGCTTGGGCAGACTGAGTTGCTATTATAACAGCCTGTTGCTGAGAAATAATTTTCTCATGTTGAGCCTATAAGAAAAAAAAATATTTATGACTAGTATCCTCCTGTAGGGTTCCATCACAGCACGTTTTTTTAATCAGAAGTCTCCACTGAAATCACTGAGGAGTTCTGTCTAGAAACTGATAGCACAACATGGACCAAAATTACAAAGCAGCTCAGAATGTTAAAAGGCTTTTCCACATCTCTTCTGATTGATCAGAGAACAATTTGTGAGTAATGTAAATAATGAATACAAGGGATGTTTAAATTTAATTACTCAAAAATTGTTCTCTGATCAAGCAGAAGAGATGTGATAAAGCCCTTCAACATTCAGAGTTGCTCATTAAAAATGCCACTCTTATTCATTATTTACCTATAGCATTTTCAAACTGTAAAAAATAACTACTGGTAATTACAGATCAGACCCTAGTGTATACATGGGCAAAGTCCTTTTGACATCAATGGAACTTGAAGAAACACTGATGCACATCAGCTGAGGACCCAGCCCTATATTTCTAACACAACTCAGTGCAGTGACTTGCATGGATTACCATCTACAGGCAAGCCCAGTCAGAAACCACCACTTTAAATTTTCCCAAGATTTTTGATTCATTATATAACATGCTAAATGATGGGCAGTTTTTTATAAGTGTAAGTATTCCTTTACCAGTTGCACACACAATAGCTCCTGGTTCTAACCATGGGCCAGATATATCAAAGGGAGAATAGATATTTCCTATTTATTTTGAGTGAATAAAAGTCATTGCTAATTTTTATATTTCCATTTTTGGATTTTAATAAACAGTTCTCAAGATGATTATAAAAAATCTTTCCTTATAGAAAAATTGCCATTCTATCTCATAAAAAATCCATACACATTAGATACTATATAGATTTCACCAAGTTAAAACTAATAAATGATAGGAGCTATAAACACACACTAAAAGAACCCAATGTAAAACATGTTCGGCTCTGGGGGAAAAAAGACCATATCTTTTAAAACACCTTAGTTCCTGAAGTGCCTCATTTCCTATAGAAACAATGACTATGTATTTTGTAAAATGGGCTCTGGTGCTTCTCCATATATGTGCGGTAGACAGTTATCGAAGATCAGATTTGAGCCCTCTGTTAATACTATTTTCTAAAGAGCATCAATAGGTACAAACAAAACCACCTATGCTTCCATTTTCTTTAAGAAGGTTTTACATGGAAGCTATTCCAAAATACTGAGTGTTTCTTTGATCAATTTCTGCAGATCCTTCATTAGTTCCATCACTCAGAATGTAAAAGGGCTTGAGCTGTTAAAACTGTATCTAAAATACAGAAGGCTGTCATAATTAAATATGCTGGCTGGAGCAGATATCTTAAAATTGCTCTGTTGTGGAGTTTTGCAGCTCCTGCTGAAGCCTTCATAATATGGTGCTTTACCCTCTGGGAATTTGTCACTTTTAAAGTGAGAATAATGTAGACTAATAATCTCAACAATCCAATAACGGTAGCTGTGTGCAATCAGTGTTCAGTCATCAAAGGGAAATATGTCAGACCAAATTATAATTTATCTTTGACAAGGATCAGGAAAGATTATGAAGCTGTGTTTCTGCCTACAGTACTTTATTTATCTATAATAAACATTGTACTGCATTCATTTCAGCCTAGGAAAATAAAGAGCACTGTGATCACCATTAAGATGTCAACATTTGCCACTGCGAACACTGCAGTTTCTCCCATTCTTACAACAGGAAATAACTGGGTACCTGTGTGGTAACTGACAAACACTGACTCTTTTTAATGCCTTCTCCATTAACAGAATATCTATCAATGTACATTACATATTTCTTTGAAGCCTGATGGAAAGGCTTTCATTGACTTCAGTGGACTTATTACCATAGTACCTAAGTGCTGAATATTTGCCATAGCTGGTAACATGTGCATATAGTACCTTGACTTTCTGATACTGCTGGTTCAGGTTACTGTCTGTGGGTTTTACTCTGCCATCTACATGGGTTTCAGTCTGTTGCTGAAGTTCCAACAGGTTACCATTGACTTCATCCTCTTCTCCCTCCAAAGCCTTTACATCCCCTTCTTTAAAATGGGTTCCATTCTGTTCTATTGCCAGCGTCCATTTCTCATCCCCATGCTCTGCTGCCTTATCCACATTTGACAGCCAATCCAAGAGATTTTCAATCGTAATTTTACTCTCTTCCAGTTGTTCTATGGCAGCAACCTACACATGGAAAGCTCATAATTTGAAATCTGAAATAATTTTTAGCCTTTACATAGTTTCAAATGTGGAGATTTGAACCATTTAAAAATATGTTGTTAAAATCTGAAAATATCTGTTACTTGACATATTGAGAATTTGCTGTATTTGTAAAACAAACATGCACTAATTACTTTGATAGTAACCCAAGTAAAATATATGACTTTCATCTCTCATTGACAAACCAGTAATAAAGTGGAAAGACAATTCCCCTAAGACTTTTTAAAAATTCAAATAAAGATGTAGAATTGATGCATAAGAACCTTTTCTGTTTCCTGCTTAATAGCTGTTGTCACAGCTTTATCCAGCACTTTTTTGGACTCTTCTGCCTTCTGGCTAAGCAGCAAACATTTTGTCTTAGCTTCATTAAGTTTCTGTTCAAGAATAGTCTTGTCTTCTTGTGACAACTTTCCTCCATTCTCTTTCAAGAACATCTCAGTGTTTTTCACAATCTCTGCCAATGCCTGTGCACTTGCCAGCATATCTTTCTGTAATTCCTTGTGGGGAAAAAAAAACCAAAAGAAGGTACATAAATTATCTACCTGAACTTCACTTCAAACTTCTCAGAAGTCCCTCACTGAGAGACAGCCTAACTCATCTTATCTCACACATTCTTGTAAACTCACTTATTACATTAGTTCAGATGAGTTATGCTTTTGTTTCTCAGATGGGATTTTGACCCCCACAATATCTCACAGTTGAGCCTTGGCAGCTTGAGAGATCAACAGTGTGGTACCAGTCATTAGTTTGGAGAGCAAAGAAGTCTATTGTTAAAGTGTTAAAGAATAACTCATTTAACAATCTGGAGTGGGATAAGTCAAATGTTCCACAGACCATAGTAATAATGCATTTCTGCATAACAGTCCTGGGACAAGTCCAGAGCTGAAGCAGGTCTAGAGGGAGTCTAAACTGATAGATGTATACCTTCTTTTGGTCCCTTCCTCTCAATATGTGTGTTGCACGAATTTAGACTCCCTCTAGACTGCCTCAGAGAGTTTTAGATTCACTTAAACTCACATCAGATTACCAACATGTAATTACATCTCAACCCTGACACCTCACTTCTGAATTTGGCACAGTAGGTCTAAATTAATGTAAAGGATTATAAGGGAGAATCATAAGCCAAAAGGCCTTAAGAGCAGGGTGATGTTTATGGTGCCACTAGACAAAAAGTTTTGGACTTTCATATGGGCTTGTGGGTTTTGTAGTGTTTTTTGATATTTAGTTTGAGAAAGAGCAGCTCATTTTAACGCACTAACAAATATTTTGGATGCCCTTCCTTTGGACACAGTAAATATTTTATATTAAATAAGATACAGCTTCTCCCCTAAAAAATCTTTGTGCTTTCTTCCATACCCCACCTTATACATGGAATGCTATCCCTGAACTGATCCTTAAGGAACCTTTTCTTCCTTCAAATCCCCTCCCAAGTCCTGCTTCTGCCATGATGCCCACAAGAAATCAATCAAGAAATGAGGGCTAGGCTTTGGGGCAGTTGTGGATAGAGGATATTTATAAAGCAAATACATATTTGTACATAATAATTTGGTCTATCCCTTTCTTTCCCTTGGAATTTTGCTGGTAATCTTAGACTATAAGCTCTTAGAGTCAGGGAATGAGTCTACTTTTGTTCAGCACAATGGGTTACTGATCCTCCCTGGGACTTATGTGCACTACTATAATATAAATATTAAATAATAAAAAACATAAAATGCTAAATCCTAAAGTCCTCACTGAGGCAAAATCTTAACTGATGTCAGTGGGAGTTCTCCCTCAGTATTAACAGAGTAAAAGTTAAGTTTTGGCATAAGGGCAGGGCCTAATAGCAAACTAAAAGAAAAGCTTTCAGATGTACATGTTGTCACAAGATTATAACAGAAAATGTGAAAAAGTTATAAAAAGGCACCCAGGGAATCTGCTGCCATCACTAGAGGGACAGAATTTATGGGGAAAAAAGATGGTAGAGAAATCCTTTTACAAAAAAGTTTCAATAACGATGTGAGCAGAACACTCCATGCTTCCAGTTATAAAGTTCACATATGATTTTGACATAATAAGCTTGGGCTCACTTACATGTGATTTTCTCACATCTGGCAAGAAAGCTTTTGAACTGCAGAATCACGTTAGATCTCAGGCATGCTACAAGATTGTTTCTGAAAGTATACAGTATGTCGCAGGACAGTCTATTCATTTGCTTTTTATCAAGCCACCATGAATGGGAGTACTGTACAGGTTCAATCCCTTACCTTCAGTCAACAAGGCATGGTTTTGTGTCTTTTTCTTTTTCCCTCTTTCCCTCCCTCTCTATCCTGTTTTTCTATCCCCAGGGATGTTGTGCTGATTTCCAAACCATTGGGAAAACTGAGAGGCCACCTCCATTGCTGCTGTCAAAATTGCTGTGTGAATTAACTGGCCCAGGGTATCACATAACAAATTTGGATATTGCTCCTCAATACTTTTCCTTGCAGAGAACCAAGCACATTATCGGTAGTGCCATAATTCTTTTCTGCACAGAACAAGCATGAGATCCTGAGGCAGCTCCTGTTTCTACAACCCCCATGCAGCCAGTGCTTGCTATTGTTGACCTAAAACCGGCCTTAGTCTTCTTAATGTTATCTCAGATTAGTTACAGTCCATAAAGAAACCAATCTTTCTTGAGGGGGGAGGGATAGCTCAGTGGTTTGAGCATTGGCCTGCTAAACCCAGGGTTGTGAGTTCAATCCTTGAGGGGGCCATTTAGGGATCTGGGGCAAAAATCTGTCTGGGGATTGCTCCTGCTTTGAGCAGGGGCTGGACTAGATGACCTCCTGAGGTCCCTTCCAACCCTGATATTCTATGATTCAATCAAAAATACATCATAAGAATACTAAGGTTGCTACTGTTTAGTCAAGTTTTCACCTCTTGTTTGGTTTGGTATTGCTTTAACTCAGCCTTGCTGTCTCCGATAACAAGAGCTTCTTGGTGACCAATGAGTCGATTTTCTGTTTGTGTAAAGAGATCACATATTTCCTGTAGTTTCTCCTTGCATTCCTGCTGCTGCTCAGCCACATCCTAATTTGGAGCAAAAATAAAACACAAAATTCTGCATAGGCATCATCGGAAGCTCCCTTACAAACTACTTTTTAAACAACACTATTGCAAGGCAATCATTTTAAAAGTATGCTGTAAACATGATAGCAGTGGTACACAGTTTGAGCAAGGTGAATATATAGAAGTTATGGATCATAAACCTTACATATGCTGTAAGTAAAAAGAGATCATGTATTGATGGAATTGCCCAGCAGAAATCTGGCCATGCATATGTGTGCAAGTGAAACCTCCAACCAACAGAAGTGAAAAGACATTAATCGCTTGAAATCTGTGATAAACCCTATTAGTTCTGAAAAAGGATACCAAAACAGAGGTTAGTTGTGACGGGTGTGTTAGTTTAGTTGGTATGCATGTTACCTGTGTAGAAAATGCTTGCATCTTTTAAGCAATATAGAGGAATAAAACATGCAGGATCATTATTGCTACCAAATTCTTATAGATGCTTCTTATTCGCCCATTTTTATATATTTCTCTGCCATAGCACCTTGGCAACAACTTTCTTAGAATGTTACAAATCCTCAGGATTCTAAATAACTTTTTCCTAACACATCAATAGTAGGTGAATTGTTGCCTTCTGAGGCTTACATTTGTGCTTCTATGAGAGGAAGGGATGTACAGGTATACTGAGGGCATCCTCTGAGTCAGCCCTGACTATAATCATTTAGCTAATTACAAACACAACTGCTACATTATTCATGATTGTAAGCAAACACAAATACTTTTCCTTCAGTCTGACAGAAATACTAGACTTGATCCCCTTGCTTTTGTGTCGATAATGATGTCTGAAAACTCAAGTATCTATCCACTTCCTAATATGATAGCACTAAAAAGAATGGTCGTAACACAGAAAGACCGTAACAACTATTTATCAAACCTGATTGATACAGTCTTTGTAGAATAATGAAGGCAAATATAATAAAATGTATAGGATATTATAACATATTTAACCCTATAGCCAATGCTTCCCAAGCAACTCATTTCTGGTATGACACAATCACACATTAGTATTAAAATTCCTCATCTATATCGCTAAAACACTAAGCACACACTATCACAGAAAGGCAAACCTTCTGATCACCAAGATCTTGTGCTGTCCGTAACAGTCCCTCTAAACTTTCCATCTGAGATGTGATTGTTTCCTGTACTTCCTGAAAACACTTCTGAGTACTATTTAAGAGCCTCAACAGCTGTCTGCTCTGATTAGGAGAAAGATCCTGGGCATGTTCAGAAATGAAGAACTGAACATCAAATGCTATGGAGTCCAGTTGTATCTTCATACAGCCAAGCTCTTTTGAATTGTTCTGTAAATAAAACAAGGGGAAATGACTGATCGTAAAGAAAGGTTCAGTGTTCATAAAGCATATTTCAGAAAGAAATAATACTATCCCTAGCTCAATGTTCAACTATGTTTTTGATGAAAATTTTAACCTAAAGAAGGAATTAGTCTAAAAACTTGTATTTCAAGACAAGGCAACTGGCTGAGATTTCGCTTGTTTTGCCTTCTTGATCAGGGGTTTATATATCAAGTTCCAAATAATGATGGTGCTCAGTCTTCTCCTTATTTGCTTTTTTATTTTTTCACATCAGAGGACTGACTGACCATCAACACTGAACAGGTACTACTGGGGAGCCATTTGCCTAACTGGAGGAGCAGTTCTGCAAAACCTAGAAATGGGAGAATATTTACTTAAGGTATTTCCTGCCACTGGCTTTCTTGCCTTCCTCTGCAATCTAGCGTGACACCTCACTCTCCTCCCCACCTGCGGGAAAATTCTGCCCTCAGTTACACTCATGCAACCCTACTGAAGTCACTAAACATTCTGCAACCCTATTCAAACCCCAATTAAGTCATTGCCCATTTTACATTCCATATATAGATATTTGAACAGTTGGTTCTGTTCACGTCTTCATGGGTATCACATGAAGAGGGTGCTTAGGAGGCACTTGAATTCATGGTTTTGGATTTTTCGCCACTTTTGTTTCTTTAAAGCACCCACCATAGCTATTTTGGGAATGTACATTAAACTCATTGAAGAGATTGGAGTTTAAGCATAGGATATAATTATAATAATTGGGATAGGTTGCAGTCCTGCATTACACATTCAGATGGGGCCAGATTTCTTACAATAGATGTACGTAGAGCCAACATTACATTATCTTTTCTGATAATTAGTTACACTATTTTATCATTTAACATCAATGATACCTGCCTTGAGCAGTTGTAAGCTTTGCTTCACATTTTCTATATCACTAGTATTCACTGTCAGGTTGTTCACAGTTTTACTGTTTTCTGTGATCCGGTCTGAAAACTTCTGAAGTCTGCTTAGAAGTTCCTGATGCAATATTGAAAGCTTAGACTAGAAAGGAAAGTTACTTATTTATTTACAGTATCATAGTCTAACCAGCCAAATCTGATATTAAATGAAAGAAAATCTGACACCTAATTTATGTTAAAATAAAACCAAACCAAAATATTTATTTTTAACTGAACTACTTTAAAGTAAAGTGAAGCAAGTACACACACAAAAAAATCATTTAATAGAAACATACCATTTCAGAGTCAACAGCAAAGACTATTTGTTTTGCACGCTTTGAAGACATATCACAGACCACAAAAAAGGCCTTCTGTAAATATTCATATGTTATTTTTAGCTCTTTAAGTTGTTCTTTGGGACCATCTTTGTGCAGAGACTTTAAAAACTCTTCTGTCAACTTCAGATCTTTTTTTAGAACAACAGCAAAAGCAGCCAGTCCTGATTCAAATGACTGCAAACAAAATATAAACAAGATGCATTAAATTTACTACGAGAAACAGGGTTTAAAAGTAAATTCATGTAATTGTATTTAAAATCTGAACCACATGATCTCTCTCTTTATATTAGGGCTTTCTATAGCATCCTGCACTGTATTATCTATGTGCTTCTTAGTATACCATAGAAATAAGAAATATATTATACTTACCTCTAATTGTTCAAGTTGGGTTTTTAGCATTTCTAAGTTGTTACTAATAGGCTGCTCATTATCTAAGTGGAATTTCATATCCTGAACCATTGCCAAATGTCCTCGCAGTTTCTCTGTATACTTTAAACACTGCTGTACTCCACTGAACATCTGAAAATAAGTTTTAACCATCAAAAAATGCTTTCTGAGCTAATAGAGAAATATAACATTTGTTTCCATTACAATTTGTTTTAAATTTACAATTGGAGTGTTTGATAGGTGGGTTTTTTGTTTGTTGGTTTTGGTTTAATAATGATCTCCAATATTTAAAAGGATGCATGCAACTCCTTTAACATAAAATGTGTAACTGTGCCAGTTGTTACTTACCATGCCTACTGGGTTGTCTCCTGGGGCAGCTTCTTTCATTTGCAGAACATCCTCAGAAAAGCTTTTGGATGGACTGTCTGACTTCTCAGGCTTCTGGTTATTTTCCAAAATAATAGCTGTGCTGTGAACCAATGAATTCCCTCTAAGAGTTTCTGATCCAAATTCTGTTAGTTCTGTTGAGAAAAGAGTACCCAGCTCCTCTGCTTTGCTTACACACTCATCATCGGTGGTGATATTAGCAGTCTGTGAGATGGTAAACAAGTCTTTTGCCAAATCACTCATCAATGCCTCGAATCTGTATGAATTTTCATCTCCAGGTGGGATTTGGAAGATTTGTTCAAGTTGAGAAGTAATAAGTTTAGGAGCTGTAGCTTTTCTCTCCTGGTCTCTTTCATTCTGGGCTTCTTCACTTGTTGTTTCATATGGATTATCAGTCTTTTGGTTGCAGTGGTTTTGCTTCAATATATCAAGGAGGAGGTCAGGACTCCTGTTATCAGGCCAAGATAACTGAAGATTATCATAGTCCTTTTGATCTATGCACGATGGGGTAGCCATTAGTGTAGCGCTAATGTCATCATGTGTTTGCTTGATATTTGACTCACTGGAAGACTCATTCCCCAAGTGTGTGCGACTAATCATTTTAAGTAAATTTTGCATTAAAAATTTTGTGTCAGAGTAATTTAAAGGTTCACCTTCCTGCTTGCAGAAAACATGGCCATCTTTCAATTTCTTTTTTAAAATATTCTTTAAGTCTTCAATTAGTGTGTCAGATACTTCAGGAGAATGTGATATACCCTCCTCTACTTGCAAGTCTTTGGGGAGCATCACTTCTTTGTGAAATGATTCTACAGGCTTTTCTTTCCTGACACCATTTTCAATTAAATCAGTCTTGTTGACTAAAATATTCTGTTCCATAATGTTTTTTACTCCATTATAACAAACCAGTGTTTCACATTTCCTCTGTACAATATTATCCAAGCTACCACCTATGTTATCCAAAGGTCTAGAAGAAAAGTCTGCTGCACCTCTATGGTTCCCAGAATGTCTGGTTTCAGCCCTTTCCTCTGACTCCTGGACATTCTCAGTACTTCCTTCTGTGTCAGCTTTCTTAAAGGAAAATTCATGACTAACTATCATGTCATTTTCTGAAGTGTTTTTAAGAACTTTATCAGTTTCTTGACAGATGATACCCTCATTTTCTGTAGTAACGTTTATTCCCTTTGATTTTACTGTAACTGTCAGGGGAGAGGATTGAGAATTAGAATTTAATTCAGTTGGATGCCCTGCTCCCATATCAATAACATAGTCAGGTATCACTAACTCTTTTCCATTCTGTATATAATTTTCACCAGTTTCACCTTCCTTAAGGTAACAAGAATCAGCCTTATTCCGTTCTGAACTATCTTTTGCTTTTATGCCTTTTGCACATTGTTTTAAATAAGCAGAAAGGTCAAACTCTTCCATAAATTCATCTGATTTCACTGTATCAAAGTCACTGTAATGTCCTGATTTAGCATCACTCGAGGCTTGTCCAACACTTACTTTTTCTTCATTTGAAACAGCAATTTCACAACCTGTTTTAATAGATCCATCAAATATTTCTCCAAGGCTTTCCATATGAATGGGACTTTTACTTAATTCCTGGATATGACTTTCCTTTATAATAGTCATCATGTTTATATTTTGTTTAGGAATGTCAATACCTATTTCTATTTGACCAAGTTCTTTATTTGTGACTGGGTGTACTAAGTCAGTGAGAGAACCTAGACTATCACTGTCATTCACATAAGGCACATGTCTGACTACTTTATTATCCATTTGGGATGAATTTACCTTAAGCAGTTCTACACCAGTCACATTATTTGACATGTGCTTCACGAGTATGTCTTCCTCTGTGTTCTGTCTTTGCTCGTAATTTGACCATGGCACAGCTATATTGTTCTCGTTTTTCATTATGACATGAACTGGTAACAGAACTTCTGAAGGGAGGAAGTCTATTTGAGTCTGAATGTTTGCAGCAGCAGCTTGCTTAGCAATAGCAGATGGGGATGCAAACGCAGATCCCTCCTGAATTATTGCAGGGTCTGTTGCCATGGTATCATTCATGCCAAGATCAGGCGTTAGAGTCATATGCTGTGTGAGGTGACTTTCTTCACTGTTAGATAACAGCCATTCAGTGCCAATGATGCTTTCAGGTTGGATATTTTCAGTAATATCTTCAAACATATGTTTGCTTTCTACCAAATCCTCAGAAGCACTTTCAATTTCTTGCTGTCCTTCCTCTTTGGTTTTATCTGTAAGATCAAGACTTCCTTCTTCAGAAACATCAGATACATTTTTATGTTTTTTTAAATTGGATTTATCAGAGCATAGATTACTTTTTTGACTGTTGGAATCTAACTGCAAAATATTATCAACTGCCATGTGCTTTAAAGGAAGATAACCATCCAAGGCATCAATATTCTGATTACTTTCATCACTATCTTCCATTTCTTTGGAAGGAGCAAAATGCTGGATACCAACGTTTTTATTCTGACACCGTGAGTAATAAATATCCATTATTCCTTCTTCTTCTTCTTCATCTTCATCATCATCATCATCGTCAGTTCCATCATAACTATCACTATCATAATCCATATAATCATAATTTCCCTCCTCCTCCTGCATTCCTTCATGCTCATCCTCATTAGAGTCACTTTTTGCTTGCAGTTCAGCTTCATGCAGCCTCAATAAGGGACTAAAGCCGCTCTCCTCACTTTCTTCACTCTCTCTCATGACTGGTAGTATCTGCTTCTTCCCTTCCACCTTCCCTACACTTTCTGTCTCCTCTTCGGAGATGGCTTCCAACATTCCAGCACTTCCTGAGGCCATATTTATCATCTCAAATGAATCTGTCTGTCTTACTTCATTAACACTCAGGACACTATCTCCTGTGTTACTCACATCTTGAAAAGTGTTTAGTTCTTCCCTCACATTTACTAGCCCGTCTCTTTCTTCTTGGACACCTAAGGGTGTGTTGTCAGGCTCTGGGGTATCATCATCTTCAAGCTGAGAGGTACTGTAATCATCATCAATCTGAGGGGAGTCATAGGAATCATACCCATCAAGCTGAGCAGTGTCATAGGCATCGTCATCGTCATCATCAACCTGAGGAGTGTCATAGGCATCATCATCTTCATCATCAACCTGCTGCAAATAGTTATTTTCACACTGTGGGGTGCCATCACTCTCTCCCAGCAGCAGTTCACCAGGTTTATTACTATTATCTCCCAGTAGTAACCTGCCATATATAGCATCGCTGTCCCCTAGGAGTAACCCATCATGCAGACTGATACTGTTTCCCAGAAGTGACCTGCCATGCATGCTGGTACTGTCTCCCAGCAGTGCCCCCCCAGGTGTATCAGTAGTGTCTTCCAACAGAGCCCTATGATGCACATCACTAGTGTCCTCCAGGGGTGGCCCGCCCTGCATGCCAGTACTGTCTCCCAGTGGTGACCTGCCACGTGTGTCAGTATTGTTTTTCAACAGAGGCACATCATTATTGTCTTCCGGAAGTAGTCCATCAGGCATATTGGTACAGTCCTGAAGGGATGGCCTGCCATACTCATTCTCTTTAGGCTGTAGCATGCTATGCTCATTACAAACAATTTGACTCACTAATTCTTTACCAGAAAGTTCTCCTAGAAGTCTGTTTTCAATATCTGTGTGGCTGAATGAATTGAGACTTCTCTGAACATCACATTTTTTCATATTGTTATCAGTTAACATACTCTTATCATCAGACTGCAAAATATGAGGGCCACACTTTGGATTGCTTTCTTGAACAGCACTGACTTCACTATTAACTGACAAATCATCTACACCCAAGGAATTTTCTAAAGTTTTAAAAGTCCTGCTTTCCCTACCCAGGATCTCTCTTCCATCAGGCATGCTGGGTTTGTCTCGATCTATTCTTGAAATAAGATTTCCTTGTGAGTATTTTGGAAGATGCCTTTCTACATTTCCAGAGTTTGCTTGCTGACACACATGCTCACACCGTTCCATCTGTATTTGTTTAGGATATTCTTGAAAACTTTTGAATGCATTCTCTTTCTCAGGGTTTTGAGTACTACCCACTGTATTTCCAGTTTCTGCTTCAGGTTTAGACAACAAAGAATTCAATGTACATTCTGACTGTTCAAAACCATTAGCCTTAAAGACATTTGCTCTACTGTGAAAATCATTTCTCTCTGAACATTTATCATTCTGAGTATCTTCTTCAGGCTGTTTTAAGTTGCTGTAAGTAAAAGTATTCTGTACACCTGTATACTCATGCAGGACATTGCTTGTGACATTATTAAACATGACATTGTCAGGTTGTTTCAGATCAGTTCTTTTTAAGTTTACATATTTATTACTAAATCCTCCTTCTGTCACATCAGCACTGGACGCAGAATCATCACCTTCCAACAACATGCCGACAGCTTCATCCAGGTCTCCATCATACAACAAAAGTCTTTGCCCTGTGTTTGCATCCATATAACTATTTATCATCAGATAAGACATGAATAATTTTTTAGTTTGCTCTACACTATGAGGCATTGGCTCTTCTGTAACTGAAACTTCTTGTTCCTGTCTATAGTCATGAAATGCAGATGGCTGGAATTCATAAGATGATAACCATCTTGCAGCATTTTTACAAGAGGACTCTAAATCCTCCATGTTAGGCATTTTATCAGGTAAAATTACATTGTTCAAAACAGATACAGTATTAGCATCTATTACCCCTAACTGTGCGGCATTATCCAGACTGAGTACTTCACAGGTTTCAGGAATATAAATTGCAGCTATTTTCTGCCTGCCATTTAGTATTTTGCTTGCTAGTTCATTTGTTATCATCCCTTGATGTAAAGAAGTAGATATGGGGAATATTTCACCAGAATGAGGCCAAATGAGGCCAATGAAGCCTCTCTGTGCTTCTAGTACCAAGAGTGCACTGCTAGATGAGATTAAGCTGCACTGTATGGCTTCATCTACAGTTAAGCGTTTGGATGAATTTGAACATAATATCCCACCAGTCTGAATCTGATGAGTCAGAATACCACAAGCAGTGTCCTGATCAATCAACTCTTGTCTCATGGCTTCTTCCACAGTCATTCTGTGCCCTGAGTCAGGTTCGATTATACCTCCAGATAGTAGTTGAGCTCCCAGCAACCTGAACATGGTTTCACGGTCTATGAGACCTTCATGGGCTGCTCTCAAAATACTTATCTGCCTTCCACATTTTAGAGTGATTCTACCTCTTTCTTGTGGTCTTACAGGTAGAAGTCTTAACCCTGTTTCTTCTCTTATTATGCTTCTTTGAACCATCTCCTCCAGGGAAACCTTTTCTGCAGTGTTGGGGTCTATGAGATCTTTGCATGTGTCTTGCCTTTCCAAAAGCTTTGAAAATAAAGATGCAGAAACCAGGTTCCTCTGGAAAGCTTTGTGCAAAGTGAGTTGCTCCCCTGTAGCTGGCATAACTAGATATCCTCTGGAAAGCTGAATCTCAAGAATTTTAATGGCAAGAGTCTCTGGAATTAGACCTTGTTCTAAAGCAGCTACAGCTGGAAGATTTGTGACTGATGACTCTGAAATAATTTTCTTAGCATTATTTAATTCTTGTAGTTGCAGGAGAGTTTGTTCATCAATAAGTTCATGGACTTTTGCTTCTTCAAGATCAAAACATATTCCTAATTCTGGTGAAATTAGCCCAGATAAAATCAGCTGATTCTCAAGCAATCTAATGCCAGTTTCAGAGTCAATTAGACCTTTTAAAACAGACTGAAAGACTGAAAGGACTTCTCCAGTTGTTTGATCAATGATACCAGCAATAACTTTATCCACCTAAAAGGGAATATAAAGAATGCTTTTAAGTAATTTTATAATTGTACATATTAAACGTTTTTTTTGCTTTTGAATACATATTAAGCACAAAATCATATACTTACCAGGACTGGGACAATGCTGTGAGTATTAGCAGCTCAAATGCGCAAGTGATCTATGTCAGTGATTCAACAGCACACGATGTAATAAAAGATTTAAAATCAACATGCATCTGTGAATTGAAAATCTATGCTCTGCATACATAAATAGGGTTAGTGGAAGGCAGCAGAATAGATGATTATATAGTGAACAATAGGACATATACCTGAAAGGCAAACTGTCATGCGCTAAGTGTCTGTGAAAGGTTAGAAGATTCAAAAATAGTATGTGATACAAAATGACCATGCTACTCATGTTTACAGCATACAGCACTTTTGCACAGACACCCAAACATATGGAATCGGATATTATAGAACCCAAATACTTCAACTAGTTTGCATAGAAGGTATGTAATCAGGTTGGCAACATTATTTTAAAATAATTATACAAGACATTGCTTCTACTTGTAGATGCACACATACATTCATAATACCTTTATGATATAATTCCACATTTGAGATTTAGATTGGTTTATAAAAAATGTACTTGTGGTACCTCAACTATTTACTGTATGTGGTCCAACCATATACCCAATTGGAATTTAAAGAAAATCTAGAACACTATGTATCTTCTGGGATATCTCTGGGGGAGTACATGGCAGAGATTAACCCATATTATTTTATGGTGTCATATTTTTGCAGCACACAAACTTATCTAGCAATCAGAGGATGGCTTTTAAAGAGAAGAGTTAAGAGATGGATGATTTGTTTATCTTTGTTCATGCAAGGCACATGGTATTAAGACTCTTCACGCAAGTTCTGATGAACAGAATGTTCATATGCACACGTAAGACTACATATATTATACAAATATATAGAAACTGCAGTCATTTGATTCAGGTTTCAGCTTATTGATACGTACAATCAAATACAGTTTCTCCTTTCATTGTTAATATATTGTTCCACTATCATGCAGTAAATCTCAAAAGAATAAAGTACTACAGCTAGAAACACAACAACAAAATTTTCTGTGCTATTACCTTTTCCTCCATCTTTTCATCACCTAAATTTTGTGCTCCCTGCAGTTGTTTCAAAGCTTCATTAGATAACAGGTTATAACCTTCTTGTAGGGACTTCACTTGTTTTTCCATTTCATTTCTCTCTCCATCCATCATTCTACCAAAAAAAATAATAGATACGATTATTATCAGATTTGAAAACTTCAGTAGGTGACAAGTTCTGCTTTTTCTATTGGTTGTGTATTCTGTGTATGTGATCATACAAATTGAATCAGCAGAATAATCTAGCAAATCAAATGGTGAACTCGTTTTCAGATGACATGGGTTTTATTCCTGGCTTAGCTACTGGCTTGCCGGGTGAATGTAAACAAGTAACTTCACTTCCCTGTGCCTCGGTTTCCCCATCTGTAACATGAAGGTAATGATAGTGACATCCTTTGCAAAGTGTATTGAGATCTATTGATGAAAAGTGCTAGATACTATAATTATTTTAGAAATGAGAGCAAAATCTGACTTGTGTTTTTGGGCCAATATTAGGACATATGATAAAAAAATTGTATGAAAACATTCATCAAATACAGCTGAATAATTAATACATTTAAGTCAACTGCAAGTCAACTGGTGATCAGAAAATGAGGGAAATTAACTGAAAGATGCTTTTAGTGAATTATTCCTTCAGCTCTATTGTTTATGGTCTGTCGACCAGTTTTCCATGCCTCTGACTGTTTACTGACCACCAGCCAAGGCAATGTGAATTCATTTTGATAGCAAGCACTCATGAGAACCATGGGAAATGCTTTACTAAAATCCAAGTATATTACATCTACTAATTTCAGTGATGGATGAAACAAACCTTCTCTATATAACTTATATGTTAGTTTGTTAATATTGTAAAGTGTTTTGAGGTCCTTCAAATGAAAGGTCCTGTATAAATATAAAAGTATTGTCATGTGTTGTGTCACCTAATCCAGGGAGCTCTTGTGAAGACTGGGCTTACAAATTTACCCCAATTGTGGGCTCAATTGCAAAAACTATGAGAAAGTTCATGAAATGTCACAATAACCTATAACAACAAATATTAATAGGAAATGGGAAAAGGTACAGAACCAACTCAGAAAGACTAAAAAAAATGCCTACTGATATAATTCAAGGACTGTGTTAAAATCATGCCTAGTAAATAAGAAAAGTGAGGAACCTGGAAACCAATAAACCAGAGTGTCAGAAATTAGGCCTAATAGGTAGACAAAATAACAAGAGGGTGAGCTATTCCACCTGTTGCACCCTTTTGCAGTCCTCCAAAAGAGACTTTAGAGAGAAAAATTGGCTACTGGAGAGAGCTTCACCATCCTGGCTGCCACCCCCACACTCTCCTGGGAAGCTGGACCTTCTTCATCCCAATCCTGAAAAATGTCCTGACAGACCAGGCCACAGAGAGGGAGCCAGATGATGACGCTCCCATTTCCACTGGCTATAACTAAATACTAAAACACCATCTAGGACGCGAGACTATGTCACACATCCCTCCCCTTCTCCCCCCGTGTGTCTTTTTCCTTCCCTCACCTTATTTCTTCTCTTTCCTATCTCCTTCCTTTTGCCTTCTGTCAAATAAAGAGTCTGGCGTAGCCACCAAGGCTACATATTTTGAAACACTGCTGAAAGCCTGTTACCAGAAAGAGGAAGCTAAAGAAATGCCCTAAACAGCCCAATGCCGGTACAAGTTTGCCAGGTCTTGGGAGAGGCTGATAAGACCCTGTGCTGTGGCTGTGTTTTTCCAGCAGTTAGGCTGCAAGTGAGAGTCAACATCAGAGACAGAAGCTGCATTTTCTCTCTGTAGCTCTAATAAAAGGTTAAACTGATTTTAATGATGTGTTTGCCATGGTACTAAGTAGACTTGGATCTCTATATACCAAACCTTGGACCTTGTTTAACACTGTTTAATTGGAGAGTGACTGGGTTATGTTAGCACCTTTAATGCTTTGGGCCCCCTACTTCCATCTAAATTGATATAATCTTTTATACACCTAATCAAGTTCTCTTCACAATTACATTTAAACTAAACAAAAAGAACAAATAGAATATTACCCACTGTAACTAAGATGAGAATATCAGTCTGTTTCTTATAAGCAAATATGATGCAGTAATTTAGTTACAGTTATATTAACAAAATGCTGTGATAAAATTTAACATACTTGTCACTGTGTTTAGCCAAAAATGACTGTGTAGTCTGCAAAGCCTCAGATATTTGTTCTTTCTTGGTTGCTATTTCATCAGCGGAAATCTGAAAAATATACAATCAAAATTCAGTTCTCCACAGTGCATATGTCTGAAAAGAGAGAACAGAAAAGTAGATGTTAGCTTGTTATGTGCATTCTGATCTAAAAGGATAATTAAATAAACTAAACTAAGTCATAAAACATTCATATGATCCTGAGGCTGCTCATACGACCATCCAGCCAAGTCAGCCCCAGGAGAGGAGGGAAGCAGCATGCAATGAACAAGGGACTTCACAATTGGAAATGTATATTCACATAAACCACTTTACACCCATTAACTGCAGTAAATATCTGAAACAAAGGCTGATTCCAGAGGATAGCTTGCAACCTGGTAACTAAATATATTAAACTATATATTTAAACTATTGCTCCTCCCCCACCCCTGGAAATTTTACAATTAACTGGGAGTGAAGCTTTTCAGGGTGCTGATTAAGGCGATTTCACCCTATATTTTTACACTACACCCCAGTACAGATGACCAGGTGCTTTATTTTTATGTCTGACTTTATGAACATTATCAGTGTGGCAATTGATAATGAAGCAAGTCAAAAACTATATCAGGTCTTTTAACACTAAGAACAGATAAAAGGTTGTGTAGCACAGTGTCTCTGACCAGAGTGGAGAGAGATTCTTGTTTTCTTACAACCATGTTATAATACTATACAGCAGGGTAGCTTACGAACTAGCAATAACAGGTTTATAATGAAATATTGTTATCTAAAGTGCTCCAGGAAACCATGTTAACATAATGCTGATTCTAATCTGGATAGAGTCCAAGCTACTCACTGCCATGTTGAGAAGAAAGCATGTGGGAAGAACCATGCATTTCTTCACCAGTTCAGCATCTTGGTTTCCTTTAAAAGTTAGGGTGGTTGCCAACAATAATATTCATAATTTTTCCACTGTTCCTATTACCCACTTATCACCCTCTTTTTGTATACTGAATTAGCATTTCAACTTTAAGAGACTCTCTTTCAGAATAGCATGGATGGAGAGAAGCAGATATATGCAAGCCAACAAGAGAAGTGGGAACCTCTTAACTTTTAAGTGTACATGTTATTTCTGAAAAGTGATTAGAAGGCAGGGAGGGAATAGGAGAGAGCTGGTGTAGTTAAAATGGTCTAGAGAACAGACCTGAGGTTTGCTCCCTCCCTTTTTTTTTCTGTATAAAAGCCATGAAGATACATTGGTTGCCATTAAATAGCCAATATTTGTCAACAGTTATCTAAGAGTGCTACCTGAGATACAAGAGTGGTTTCCTAATCTATGAATGGGCTATAATGAGGTCTCTAACAAGTGTGTGGAAATTTGTAGCAAATCGTGATTTTTCAAAATGGTACTCACCTGACTCATAAAGAGCCATGCCCAGCCCAGGATTGCTTCCATGATCACCAAAGGCTAAAGGGCTGCACAGATCACTCTCTATTTTAAAGCAGTACTTCTCCTTCTGAAGGAGAGATGACTCACCTTGTATGGTAAATGGAGTTCTTCAAGATGTGTCCCTCTAGGAGGGTGCTCCACATCAGTATATGTGCATGCCTGTGCACTCTGGATTGGAGGCATTTTGTCAGCAGTGTCCGCGCCTGTGCACTAGACACCCTCGTGCTCTGGCACAAGGGCATATAGGGAGGGGAGGATCCGCCACCACTCCAGTTCCTTCTCAACCAAGAAAGTCCAATAAGAGACTCTGAGACAGAGGGGAATGAGGGAAGGCAACAGAGCACCCATAGGGACACACATCTCGAACAATTCCAGTTACTGCACAAGTTGAGTACCCTCTCTTTCTTCAAGTGATGTCCCTATGGGTGTTCCATATCAGGAGACTTCCGAGCAGTACTTCCATCACAGAGGAGAGTGTTGAGGAAGTGGATTCAGCACAGATTGTAGAACAGTGTCACCAAAAGCCACATCAGCTCTGGAAGCAGTCACAAGAGAGTAGGGCTGGGAGACTGTATATATCGAAGACCAGGTGGCTTCTCTGCAGATCTCTGAGATAGGTTTGTTTCTCGGCAGGGCAAGAGAGGTAGATTGAACCCTGGTGAAGTAAGCAATAACTTTTGGAGGTGGGTGATCCCTTGAGACTTTGTAGCAGGTTAAAATCCATCATGCAACCCATTTGAGTGGAAGTCACCTGTCCTTTTATGCACCCTGCACTAGAGATAAAAAGTCTGCGTGAAGCCATAACGGACCTAGTCCTGTCTAGGTAAAAAGCAAGAGCTCTTCTTGCCCTTGGGCAAGTATGCTCTGGCTGTAGAGGAGTCCAGAGTAACTTTGATGAAGTCTATTCGTTGGGCGGGCGTGACAGTAGACTTTTCCACACTGAAGCGATGGCCCAGTGAGTGGAACAGAGATAAGATCTTCTGGGTGCTGTCTGTGCTTCGAGGAATGACCAGCTTTTGGGGAGTCAGTCAATCATCCAGATAGGGGAAAATGATTATTCCCATCTGACGAAGATGGGATGTGGCAGCCAACAGAACTTTGGTAAAGACCATTCGAGCAGTACAAAGGCTGAAAGGTACAACTCAGTAGTGGTAGCGGTCTCTGTGCATCACAAAACATAGGAAACATCTGTGTGAAGGAGGCATGGCTATATGGAAATAAATTACCTGAAGGTCGAGGAAAGCAAACCAATCTCCCAGGTCCAGAGAGGGAATTATTGCTCCTAATGATCTATTCTAATTTTTGCTACCATTCTGAACTGTTAAGTGTGAACAAAGCTGTTTATTGTCCTGAGGTCCAGAATTGGTCTCCATCCCCCATTTTTCTTTGGAACCAGGAAATGTGTAATAAAATTCTTTCCTGCCTAAGTCAGGTGGGACAGGCTTGATCACCCCCAGTGTTAACAGGGACTGCACCTGCTGCCTCGAGACTCTCATGAGAGGGGTCCCTGCAGAGAGAAGGAGGTGAGGAGGTAGAAGTAAGCTGAACTGGATGGAGTAATCTGTAAATATCACCTCCAAGATCCATTTCTCCTAGATGATGAGCTCTCAGGAAGGTAGGGAATGAGAGCGAGAGAGGCCCCACCAGGTGGAAGGGGGATACGTGAAGCATAAAATCTGGAACAGGAGAGTTTGTGACCCTTCTTCAATGGGTCTAAATTGTCATTTCAAAGATGCTGCCAACTGGAAGGTTGCAGTACAGGGCAGTCCTTTCTATGAGAACCTGGGCTTCTTCCTGAAGGGCTGAGCTGTTCTCATGAGCTGGTAGTTGACTGAGTGAGACCGTTGAGCCATCTGTGACCCACTGTACTTTTTCTTTGCCATAAGTGTAAACATGCCCAGAGATCATAGCTTCACCCAGACTCCTTAAGAAAGTGAAGTGACCCATCCATAGCATTGCTGAATAACTTGGGTCCCTTGAAGGGTGGGACAATCAATCGTGTTTTGTACCTCACAGAGGATTGCAGACAAAAAGCTCTACACCTGATTACTGCTGCAGCCATCTAATCAGGTCTGAAGAGATGTCCTGGCAATTGTCTGGCCATTTGCTATGAGAGTTTGAACTTGTTTCCTCTGATCCTGGGGCGAGTATTTAACATATGGGTGAAAATTTGGAATAGTTTGTAAAATTGTATTTCGTCAACAGGGTTTGGTAATTGGTTACTCTGAAGTGCGGTGTGGCAGAGGAGTACGTTTTTCCATGCCAGAAGGTCCAGTCCTCTTTGTTTTTTATCAGAAGGAATGGAATGGAATCAATGTTGTCTATTCCATTTGTTGATTGCTTCCATGAGCACAGAGTTGGGTGTAGGATGGGAAAAGAAATATTTTGATCCTTTGGGTGGGATGTAATACTTTTTGTCCAACCATTTACACAAAGCAGTGCAGTAGATGGGGTTTGACACACACTACGTGCCCAGGCCAACAGAGCATCATTAATGGGCAGGGTGATTTTGCTCAGACAAGATGTGTGAAGGATGTCCAACAAGGAGTGTTGGGGTTCTCTTTCAATAGGATATATAGGATCTCCTCTATATACTTCATAAGGTCCAGAAAAGTCTTGAAATCATCAGCATAAGATGGTGAGGGAGGCATGACAGCCTCATTTGGTGAGGAAGAGGATTTGCGGGAAAGTGATGTTCCTTCCTCCGCAGCTCTTGCTCCTTTGTATGATTCCACTGTGTGGAGGGACCTGAGTGCGCCATTTATTGCTCTTGATATAGCCTTTTATGAGATGGTACCCAGTAAAACTAATCACCATAAAGGGCCTATCGGTTCCAACACCCATCTTGGTGGGGCATAAGGGAATGGGGCAAGACCCCACTGTTATACTTGCTAGGGTTGGGTGTATCCCTTGCTAGAGTGTACCCCGAGTGAAGGAGGTTGAAAAGGGAAATCCTGTATAGATAGTTCAGAATCTGATGAGGAGTCATCTCCTGTGCCAATTGGAGGGGCAAATGGTGTCAATACCAATGGTTAAGTTGGCACCAGGGCCCCAAAGGGGTCCTGTAAATGCATGGGTATCACAGGCTGTTGATATGAAGGTACCAGATGGTGCTGAGTTGGGATTGGCTGGAAATGTGTCTGTGTACCCTCAAAGAGTTTATGAGGGACTGGAGGCCAAGATGGTACTGGAGGGCAAGACATCATTGAAAATGGTAGAAGAGGGTAAGTAGGCTCTGTCAGGTGAGGCGGTACTGGTGGGGAGTGTGTCTCTATTCCTCAGCAATGGTGACTCAGATGCTCCAGGATCTGAACGTCCACATTAGTCAAAAGACTGGACAGTACCAGGGACTCTAGAGTAGGAAATATCGGGAGTCAGAATATCTGGAGGTACCATAGATGGTGCTGAAGTACAATCAGTACGTCCTTCATGTCTGGTTGCTGGAGATGGTGTCCATGATTTCAGCCTGGCTCTGGAGTCCTTATGTATTGAAGCCATAGAGTTCAGTGCCAATGTAGGTACTGCTTAACATAGTTTACCAGGCAGTTTCTTAATATGCGGCATGGTCTTCTTAGCCAGTGCCATGATCTCCATAGCAGAGGGGATGGGAGCCTCAGCTGTATGCATAATGAGACGCAAGGTCTCCTGAGACCTAGATCGACTGGATGACTTTCCCTTTTTCGTTTCCTGTTCTGGGGAAGGAACCCTTCTCTTCTTTGATGGTTAAGATGGTTCTGAAGAACACCCTGGGTCTTTGCTTACCATCGCAATAGAGATGGTCACCAGAGCTCTGCGGATCTAGTGTACAGGGAGGGTGATTCAGATCCTGTTGGTGTCAGTGAGTGCTCCACTAACAAGAGTTTGAGCCTGTCCCCCATCAATGTATTAGACCTGCTCTTATACCCTGAGTAGATCTTGAATTTGGAGGGGATGTGAGACAACTCAAGCCAGCTTTAATGTCCAATGCTGCCAGTGAAAGACCTATGGCAGGTCTGACAGGGTTCAAAGCCTGGGTTCTTGGGCATAGCCTGCACTCAAGACCGTGGATCAAAGGCTCAAGAAAAACAAAGGCACAATTCAGGCCAAAGAAAGGGAGGTGGAACCCCTGCCCCCCCCCCCCTTTTAAGTGAAAATTGTGCTAAATAAAAATAAAGAAAAGAATACTTAGAAAATACAGAAATGTTAGTGAGAGGTATAGCAAGGCACTAGGCTAGCTGGAGGACACCGCAATGCTCATCTCAAGCCGCAGGCAGCTGAGGGAGAACTGGAGTGGCAGCAGTTCCGCCTCTCAATATATGCCCTCATACCGGAGGACCAGGATGTCTAGGATGGAGGTATGGATCCACGGACATTGCTGATGAAAAATCTCTGATCCAGAGTGCACAGGCATGCACACATCTTGAAATGGAGCACCCATAGGGACACTACTCTAAAAACAGCCAGCTACACGCAATACCTTATGTGGCCACTTAAATGTGTCCCCTTTCCACTGGTAGAGCCCGACCTAGACAATCAGAATTGCTTAGAAATATTACTCAGTGTCTCCCCTGGTGTCTTAACATGGTAAATGGGTTTCTTCTCTGCTAACTGACAGTCAAGCAAGGGAAAAAATGCAAATAAGTGAGGCAATCTGACCACCAAGTCTCACTCACAGAGCTCAGTATAGGGTAAGAAAGGATCCCCGCAGACCCACTCTGTATCTCCTTTCCCTAAAATAGCACTCTTGTGGGAGGCAGGAATGAAGCCACCTTCAACAGAAGAATCATGGGAGAGGAGACATTATTGCCTCCAATGCTCAATGGATGAGAGTAGCCCTCACCTATTCCAATTCAAAGTACTTTTATTTTGTAAGAAAATGAAAACTGGTCCGGGATCCCATCCCTTCCCCCTCCCATTCCTTCTTTACTGGAGGTAGCATGGGTATTACTAGTGCTCTAGTAACTCCTGCAAGATGAGGAAACAGACCCAGAATTGGATGTACATTGTGCAGAAGGCAGAGATCATTTATATAAGCTGTATATCCAGTTGATTCTGTAGCTCCCAGGTTCAGAGTTGTGTTCCTTCTATATTAGTGGCCTTGTGCCCCGACTTTACCTCTGCATAAGTCAGCCTTCTGTAGTCAGAACATGTCATATTTTGGGATCTTCACATCCCAGAGGGAAGACTATATTTTTTTTCTTAAGAGTGATGAAAATATCTTGTTCTCTTAAATTTTTTCATATTTGTAAATGTATTTTATTAACATTTTAAACTATTTCCCTCAGAACCAAATGTGAAATTAAATCTTTCGAGTAGCACAAAAATATTTATGGAAACCTTTGCGCATATTAACCAGGACAAAGAACAACAACAGAAAAACAGTGGTGTTCCATCAAGAAATCTTTGAGTACCTGCTGCTTAGGCAAGTCTGCCTTTTCAGCCTTTTCTCTTTCTCCCTTGCTGAGGGTCTTGCTGATGTTTGACACCCATTTCAGTAAATCCCCAGCTTTCTCAACATGCTCTTTCTTTTCCTCTTCCATTGACTTCTGGGGGGTAATGTGCATCGTAAAAAATACATTTATTTAAACAGTTGAGATATTAAGTTGTCAGACCCACAAACTCTCAATCCTCGCATAATGCCACTATTACCACAAAAGCTACAATAGTTTGAGTAGTTTTATTTATTTATTTATTTTACCTTATGCATTACTGTCACCTATATGAAAATATATATGTATATGCAATATAACTGGAGACATTAATAGAGGTAATTCCTCCAAGATAGTTGCACAGATTCTAAAATGGCTACGGTATATACATATTCACACACACACGAACCATTTTATAAACAGTACAGAAATAGATTAACCTCCCAGCCACTACTCAATAATTAAAATCTAAATAATGCTTGTAGTCAGAAAAGCTAAACATCTTTGAATTGCTGCCTTTGCATTAGCCTTATATGCCTATAGCCAGCACTGGGTATCACACTTCCGGAGTACACTGGGATAGGTTACTAAATTACATTTAGGAGGAAATACAGTGTTATTATAGTCTTCGATCCAAGATATACTGAAAAATAATCAAAGGAGTCACCATTTTGTCCGCAATAAATATATTATGAATTTGTAGTTTGTGTCAAATAGTATATGATTTTTAACCAGAGTTTTATAGTAGTTGGAAACTTTTCAGTACTTAAAAATGTGTTGAAATGCTTTCACTTATCACAAGAAAACAGGAAAGAACATTTTAAAATGGTTTAAAAAACTAAGCACTTCATATCAATACATCTTATCTTGTACATACTGCAGCTGTATGAAAAACTAATTGCACTGATCCATGTTTTCTCTGAAATCAGTGGAAAATCATGTTGATGAGAAATTTAAACAATACCACTCCAGACTACAAATGTATGACCTAATTCTGCAAATGCTTAATATATGTGAGTAGCTTTATGCATGTGAGTAATCTCGTGTGCATAAGTGTTCCAAAGATTTAAGCCTAAATCTCTACACCACATTTTGATACCTTTGTAATATAAAATATTTGTTTTTTTTAAGATTTAAGAGCAGTTTGAAATGCCAAATCAAGACATCATGGCTGGATGAAATATTGTAATTTTATACACAAAATAGTTCCTATTTTGAAGTCAATGGGACTTTTGCCTAATGAAACCATGTAAACACTGCAGCACTTCACGCCTATTATGAACTTTATTCCTTTATGGTGTCTAACTTCTATAGTATGTTATCACTCTCACATGATTACACAATAGTATTAGTAGTTCCCCACCAACAGCCTAATGATCAATGGGAGTCTTTCGCTGAATGGACTTTGGATCTGGCCCAAAAGTGAGTATCAAAATCACTGTTCGATTACGAAGCATAATAAAGACTAGAAATTCCTATCTTAATGGGCTCAGTTGCTTCTAATAATCGTAGCCCTGTGTGGCAATCAAAAATAGATTTTTCCAAGGCTTCTTTGTATGTTAACTTCTTCTTTGTTTTGGGGCATGTAATGGCTTTAACATGTGACTTGTCATCTTTCATTTTTGTAGCTGTGATAGCATCAATAATGCCATTCTTAATAGCATCTTCCATAGACAACCTGCAATGAGATTTTGGATCTATCAGTCCACCAGTCAAGTATTGATACTGCAGGCAGCGAATGCCTGCGTCTTTGTTCAGGACATTTACATTCATAGCTTCAATGGCTGATATAATTTTGTTTGTTACAGGATGAATTATCCCAGTAAAGACTAACTCACACTGTTGAATTTGCTTAGCACTTATTTCATCAATTAACTCCCTTTGCAAAGCTTCTGAAACACTGTATTTTTTCCCAGTAAATGGATCAATTATGCCTCCTGTACTGGCTTGAGCTTCAAGACACCTTAGGGCAGTAATTCTATCCACCAAGTTTTTGCGTGAGGCTTTTAGAACTGTAATTCTTTCATTGGTGTCAGAAAGCCAGTATCCTGCAATAGGGCTGTTCAAATCTTTACATGGTCGTGAACTGCTCAGCAAAAGATCACCAAACTCATTAGCTGTGATGAGGCCTTCCTTATATTTGTTGACTAATGTTCTGTCAATTGTACCCTGTGTTAATGCCTCTTCAATATTAAACTGTATTCCAGTTTTGAGATCTGTTAGCAAAAGAGAAGAGTTTCCACGGGAATCAAAACATGTAGACTCCTTCCACTGAAATTCCCATTCTAATAGCTCAAGATATGTACTTTTATCAATTAAATCCCTTTGATAAGCCTCATATGAAGTCATTTCTGTTCCCGTTTTGATGTCTACTACGGAAATCTTATGAACTTTTTCTGCTGATGGGCTAGTAATTTTTCTGTCCCCAACTGGAAGCAGAACACATTTGCTATCTACATCAAACACACAAATTTTCAGCAATTCATAGTAGTACATGGCTTGCCTATTATTTGGATTTTGAAAACATTTTGCATTACTAGAAGGTTCATGTAAAAATTTTAAAATTGTGTTATTTAGCAAGCCTAGCTGCACTGCGACATCTGGAGGAATACGAACACTTCTTACAGGGTCAATAATTCCCCCACTTGCAACCTGGACTTCAAGAATATTTTTACCTTTTTGTCTTTCCAGGATCCTAGCTTCAATAGCTTGATACACTGATATTATTTTACCAGAACAATAATATCCTAAAACTGCTTTCTCTGCCTCAAGTAGTCTACCTTTGAATTCATTATCTACAAGTCCTCTAGCAATTGAGTCATCGACAGAATATTTCTGACCTGTTGTGGGATCAATGATGAACCCCGTGGCAGCCTGGGCTTCTAAAAATGCTAATGCTAATGTTTTTTCAATTATTCTTTTCTTTGCTGCTAAAGCAAAAGAGATTATTTCTTTGCTGGATTCAATGTACAGCCCAGCTATAGCAGTAGGCTTAGTTAAAAACATTTCAAGACTTTTCTGAACCTCATCAAATGACTTCTGCCCTGAATGGAGCTGTTCAACTGTGCTCCTGTCTAGAAGCTTCACTTCAACCAACTGCCTGGCGGTTACATCATGTCGGAGACCTTGAAATTTAAGATCATCTTCCCCAGTAGAATATTCATAGTGAACCATATCAACATTCTTCATATTCTTGCCCTCTAAGAAAGAGCTAATCTTTGGAAAATCTTCTCCCCTTAAACCTTCAGATGTTTGGTATCCCTCAAACATCCTGTCTTCATTACCAAGATTCTTGTCATTTTCTTGTTTTAATGTTGTAACTTCAACAAGCACATCATATTGCTTGCTCTTCACTATCTGTAAACAGGAATTTTTTGACACAATGAGCAATAGAGCTGGAGAACGTAATTTGCACTTTACATAATTCAGTCCAAAGTCCACCACCAGAAGAATGCAATGGAGAAAGTGAACAGCAGAAATCATGAATAAGAAATTTTATTAGCCTGGATAGCACAGAATATAATTAACTAGATTTTTTAAAAAAAATTGTACACCTCAAATATTTATTTAAAAGGGATAGATTAATGGGAATGTGGCTGAAATGCAAGGTAGAAATTTTATTCTGTGTTTGTTATTACCTGCACTTATTGATATCACTCAATGAACTTTTAACCGTAACTGAGTATAATCATTGTATGTGAATTTCTATAATGTACATAAACCTTTAACAAATAAAAATATAGATTCAAATAATCCTATTGCAAATATTTGAGTATTTTAGTCTTTTTTTGTATTCACAGATAAGCAGAAGAAGTCCCCATACACCAGAATAAAAAAAAGTATACAACAGAGAGCATAGAAGAGCAATACCACATTTTAAAGAATGGAACAGTAAAAACCAGCACCAGAGCAAGGCAAATGTCAACAAAACTTAGAGTATACCTCCAAAGGGTGCATGAGCTTTACTAGTCCCGTTCCATGTTTTTCTTCTTCATGCCAGGAAGTGTGAAGATTTTTATCTCTTAATTTGTCTACTTCTGATATTTTTGTCATAGGGTTTGTTTTATCAAAAGTTATCTGGAGCTGGGTGCTTGTCTGAGAAACAAACTCTGTAAAAGACTGTTGGTCTGTATCATCTTCTAGGAATTGGTTTGTTCTTGACAACTGGAGCTGTGCCTCTTTTAGTTCTGTATCATCAGCACCCAGGTGCAGCTTCTTTTCTCCTAATCGATCCATTTTAAACCCCGGAATGTTTATATCAGCCTGTCTCTCCTGTTTCTGTCTTAACAACGAAGAAGTAGTTTTTGCACATGGATGAAGTTGTTCTAAATCTCTAGGTGAGGTTTCTCCCAGGTAATTGAACTCCCTTACCTTCTTCTCACAGTCCAATTTGAATATAGAATCTTTGATGTTTTGATGTTGCTTAACTCCATTCTGAAACATTAGGAACTGGTGTTCACGTTCCTTCATCGGCATGTCCATATCCTGTTTTAGGGTCTCCACCATACGCCTCTGTACCTCCAATTCCTCCTCAAGTTTCCGATATTTCTGAAAATAATCCATTTCAGCATGCTTTCCTTGTTGTAGTTGCTCACGACATTTCTGAAGTCTTTCTTGCAGATCTTCAATTTGCATCTTGTACAATTTAATATTCTCTTCAGCCATATTTTTTTGTTGCTGAAGAGTGACACATTCCAGTCTTATACCCGAAATGTCATTTTCAGTGATGCTATGGGATTCCAGTAGTTTTTCAACTTTTTTTCTAAATTCCTCTGCAGAATGTTTAAACCTAATGGACTCTTCCTGAAACAGAGCCATCTTTTTGCGTGCCATTTGTTCATCTAGGGTCTTTTGATGGAATTCATCCTGCAGCTTCTTCAGTTTACTATTTAGCTCTTGTATATGAACTTGCTGTAGCTGTATTTTCTGCTCACTCAACCTCTTTTCAACAGTGAAAGCATTTAGTTGTGCATTTAGATTTTTAACCTCTCTCTCAGTGTTCTGTTTGAAAGCACTCTGCTTATCGCACTTCTGTTTAAATTCGCTGGCTAATGCTTTTGTTTTTACTAGGTCATCTTCTAGACTTTTGACTTTACTTATGAATTCTTGCTCGATTATTATCTGCTTGTGCAACTGTTCATTTGTGGTACGTAGCTGTTCTTTAAAACCATCTGCTAGGGTTTTTAAGGCATCATTTTTTCTCTGAATACTTTGTTTCTCCAGAATGATCCTCTCTGATTCAGACTGAATTTGTTGCATCATTATTTTGGTTTCAGTATTCGATCTGGTAAGCTCCTCGACCTTTTGTTTCAATGATTCTGCCAAACGATTGCTTTTGGCCAAATCATCTTTCACCATTTGAATCTTCTGTTGATTTTCATTCTCTGCTCTTGTCTTTTGAAGCAGCTGTTCCTGGATTTTTTTATACTGATCTTGCAGATTATTTGCTTCTCCTTTGCATGACTGTGTTCTTTGTTCAGCTATCAGCTTCTCTTTCTGGAGAGAGTTGATTTGTGAATTTAAATGCTGAACAGTGATTTCAATCTGTGTGTGGGATCTAGTCAATTCCTCTACTTCCCTCTTTAATTGCACCTTTTCCTGCTGAAGAGATTTCAGCTCTTCTTGATAATTTATTTTAATTTTCTTAAGATCTATGGCTTCTTGCATTACCTCTTCAGCTTTACCTGTGGTTTTGTGCAGCTGCCTATCGAGTTCTTTCAATTGCTGCAAATATCCCTGCTCTACCTGATCTTTTTGGTCCAACTCAATTTTCAGACATTTAAGTGTATTATTGGCATCATCTAATTTCTCTTTTAGTAAACGAGCCTTTTCTTCAGCTGATGCTTTTTGAAGTTCAAGATCATTCAGTTCATATTTTAGATCTTTAATGTTTTTTTCAGCCTTTTTGTTGGCAATAGTCAGCTCATCTAACTGCTGTTTAAGCTCCTCTACTTTCTTTATTTCTTGTTTTTTCTGGAAACCTATAATTTCAGAGTCAACCCGATAATGCTTGTCTTGCACAGATGTGCAAGTTGACTGCACGCTTTCTCTTACTAAGGAATATCTGCCTTCAACTATTTGCCTTCGAGCTTCAGTTTTCTCTTTTTCTTGGGGCTTTTTTTCTGCTAGATTCCCTTGATACTCAAAACCTTGTTCCATTTGCTTTATTAGTTTCATAAGCTTTTCCTCTCCTTCTGTTTTTTTCCTCAGTTCTGCCATTAAAGCTTTTTTCTGCTGCTCTAAATCCTGAAGATTTGTGTCTTTCCTTCTCAGGTGCTCTTCAAGTTTTTTTCTAGCAGCAGTACTTTCCTCTATTTGAGTTCTAAAAGCTCTGAGGTTTTCTTCAACTATACTTCTTTGAGCCTCTGCCTGCAAGGTGAGCTGCCTTACACGTTCTAACTCCTGCTCTGCAGCTACTTTCTCTTTTGCAATGCTCTCCAGCTCTATCTGATACCGCTTTGCCTCTTGCTCAGCCTTGGTTTTCTGAAAAGATATCTCTTCCACATACTTCTGCTGTTTCTTCAGCTCATCTTCTGCAGCTTCCTTTACTTTGGGGAGTTCCTGTTCTACATGGAACTTTTGTCTCTTCAATTCCTCTAACATCTTCTCAAGCTCATTTATCTTTCCCATAAGTTTTCTGTTCTCATCAATTGTTGACTTTTGTTGCTCCATCAGATCTGAATATGCTGCATGTGCTGACGCCGCCTCATTGTTTATAATCTATAAGAAAATTTAAAATATACAAATATGTTTAAATCTGTTCTTTTTGAATATAGCACGTGAAATCTGTTGTATTATTTTCAAGACATAGTTGAAAATACTTACTAACGTGTATTCGGCATGTCAATACAGTAGGATGAGCAGTTCCCACCACCATCACCTTCTCCTTACATAGTAAGCTTCAGACAAGAAACCATTAGTTCAAGATGAAAAAATCCTTCATAAAGGAATCCGCAAAGGGGAGAAATCCCAAAGAATCTCTTTTGTTACTCAGGAAGCACTTAACGGTTAGAAAAGTCAGACAGCCACTTGCATATGCTCTTGCTCAAAACAAATTGTACAACAAGTAATGAACAAAACACAATATGCAAGGATCACACAGGTCAAGGAAGTCAGCATTTCCAGTTTGGTTCAGTAGGAATTTAAAGCGTTTTATGTTTACAACAGACATAATACAACACAAATTTGGAAATCTCTCCAAGAAAAGAAACAATACATGAAGCTACACTCAGGATGTGTCCACATTAGGAAAAAAGGAGTTTTCTTACCGTGTGTTAGCTAACACGTGTTAACTAGGAGCTGGTAAACTCTTAATGAAGAGAGGGCAGTTAGTAGTTTCCATGCATAAGCAGATGGAGGTAAACACTAGGAGGGAGAAGAAGTTTCATCTCGACCTGCTAACGTGTTAAACTACAATTGCCTTGTCTTCACTAGAATTTTATCATGTTAGCTAACTTGAGGTAAGAACACACGTTTCTTCCTAGTGAAAGCAAGGCCTACTATGAGGTGAAAAGCAAGCAATTTTTCTAATAAACAGAGGGTTATTTTATTTTAACAGACGTGCCTGGTTTCAGTTGCAATGAGACTACACTTACATCTCTCAAGAAGTGCTAATGAAAAGGCAGCTTCATTCCCTCTTTTCCTCCTTCGCTTGGATGATTTTAATTAAACACTTAGGATAGGTCTACACTGAAAAAAAATAAAAAACAACCTGCAGCAGCAAGTTTCTGAGCCTGGATCAACTCAGGCTGTGGGGCTAAACACAACATTGTAGACGTTCGGGCTCAGGCTGGCACCTGGACTCTGCAACCCCACAAAGAATGTGGGTCTCAGAACCCGAGTTCCAGCCCAAGCCTGAACAGCTACACTGCTATTTTTAGTCCCGCAGCATGAGCCCCACAGGCTTGAGTCTGTTGACCCAGGCTCTGATACTTGCTGCTGTGGGTCATTTATTGCAGTGCAGACATACTCTTACAGATGTTGGGATTAAACTGGATCCGCTTTGGAGCATCTCCTTTTATGCTGACAGTTACACAACAAACATATTAAATGTCAAGTGTTTTTAGACAATTAAAATTGAGAATCTGATTGCAGTTGCATCTAGGATCACAAATTAAGTTTTCTGTTATGCAATCTTGCGCTCTTTCTGATCAGCAATGTAAAGCATCAGCTGGGGGAGTATACATTATGATATTAAAATGTGATGAAGTAAATTCAAAATTATTGAAAAAAAAACAATTGTTTTGCCATCTCTGAATCGATACTGATTAATAGATTATTAATATATTAATTTTTAGTTATGCTCAATCAACTTTAAATCAGCTCCACTTTCAGATCTTTTTGTCCAAGATTCAAATATTGAGTTAGACTGATTTTTGAATGGCAATTATTTTTAATTAGAGTTTGATTTGCATTAAGAGGAAACCTCTGGTACCTCAATATTTTTTCTGTTCTTTTTTTTCTTCATAACCCATGTCATTACTTTTTATTTGCTCTTCTTTTTCCCAGAATGGATGTTCAGTTTCTCTGTTTTCATATTTTACTGTCTAGAGGTTATAGTCTATTCCAGGTACCTTGGTGCTAGGATTTTTACCTTTACTCTGCATTTCTGCAACCAGCAATAAATCTTCATCCTCTACACTCTGTTTGTTCAAGCTGATGCCTGTATTGGCCAAACTATGAATCTTAATCTGTGTCAAATTCTCTTTATTTTCTCTACTGTCATTTCTAAATTGTGTTTTGCTAATTCAGCTTCTGAAAACGGGAAAATATTCTCTTCCCTTGGAACTATTTCTTCATTGAACTGGCTATTTTTACATTTGTTTCCCCTAAACATTGTGCCTCTAAATCTGGACCACTATGTATTTCTGACTTTTCAGAATTTAATATAAGTGTTTCTGAAGCATTTTCTATATGCTGATTCTCTGTGGTATTTCCCTCAGAAAAACCAAACAGATATGCAATATTTGCTTGAGTTGGATTTAGAGTTGGTCTTTCTGGAAAGTTGTTTTCTGCTACAAAACAACTGTCATCCAAGGGGGCATTATGGAGTTTGTTTGCGTTCCCTTCACCTGCATCAGAAATGCTTGCCTTCCTCACAGGCTGCAAATTCAGCTTTGTTGTCTTTTCACTTCCCTTGTACACTTTCATCTCTCTGGGGGTGGTTTCTTGCTTTACAGTTGATATAATTTCATCACTCTCTTGCAACTCATTGTCTTCAGAGTTTACATTGTCACACACATTGTCACTACTTCCTTTGAGGCTATGATCTTTAGCGTGTCGATTTTTAGCAAGCGGTCTCATTGAAAGATGTTCTTGTTGCCTGTTCAGGTTGGCATCCACAGCATACCTTCCAGTCTTTTGAATGACATCATCTCTCTTCATCATTAGCTTAAAGTTAGTTTCTGAATACACCCCAAGTTTCTCCTTTGTTGGAGCATCTTCCCTTGCTCTTCTTAAAACATGGTTTCCACTAATACTTCAGAAAACTTCTTTGGCTCTCCCCATTTCCTGTCTCATTCCATCAGCAATTGGTTGATTTCACGCGCACCAGAATCGTCATTTATATTAACATTGACACAAATTTGACATGGAACTGGACATCCATTTCTACCATTCTCTGTGTTTTGGTGTTGTTTACCAGAAAGGGTGGTTATTTCCTTTCTTGTATATAGCTACTCTTCCCCATTATTTCTACCAGCACTTTCTTGACCCTGAGGCTTCAATAGTTGCTTTGATGTTCTGTCTGTTATGATTTTATCACCTCTGTCAGTATCAAATTCTTTTATTTGAATTTCCACCTTCTCTCAGATTTACTATGAGAACTATCTTTCTGCAAATCTCTCTCGTCTATTGGATTTTCGCCTACTGTGTTTTTCTGTCTTTGTTCAACTGCTTCATGACATCCCAAAGGTTCAAAAACTTCAGCTATCATCATGGTTTTCTGGAATCCAGCCTCAGTAGGTAAACTCTGAGCTGACAGTACACAGGTTTAAATTTAGATTTTAAATTTCATAGACTTCATAGCAAGGGCCTTATTTTACCCTTCTTCTGTGCACCAAACTCTGAATGACATCACCCAGAATTCTTAACAAAGACAAGGATAGAATAAAGTCCTGAATGCCAGAGGAAGAGATTAGAAGTATAATCCCAGAAAAAAATGATGATTGTTTCTGCTTTGAAATGGAAAAGCTCCATGATACGCTACTTTGATTCCAAAAGGAAGCTTATTATATTGTTTTGCAATTAGAAAGCAACCTTACATTATCTACTAGGAAGTTATCAAGGAAGTAGAAGTCTGCATATGTTTTGCAAAAGACAGTCTTGAAGACACAGCTCGGAACAGACAAAAATGGTTTATAAAATTCAATTAGTCTTGAGAAACGTGACACCAACCAGCCAAACCTGACAAATTTCTTCGTCTGTAGATATTTTTCTTTTTTGTTTTCATTTTTACCAGCAGTGTGAATTATACACATAAAGGCTACTTAGCATGTAAAGGTGATATCTCATGCCATGGATGCTACATGGTTAAAAAAAAAAAAAAAAGATGCACACTTTTCATATTTATGTTATCAGTCTGTTCAGAGGTATGCGATAGGAAGAACGTGCAGCAAAGGCAAAGCTGGCAGCAAGATTATTTAACATCCCTTTAAGAATCCAGAGTCTTGTCCAATGATTATGTAAATAAATATTAAAAATTAAAACTTGTTAAAATAACTCCAATCCTGTTTTACGTATTTTTTATACTGGACAAACCATACAGTATATTATTTGGCAGAAAAGCTATAAATATACAGTGTATAAATTAAGACCCTATCATCCTTAAAGAGTAAATATATAATTGCTTTAGAAACACACAATATTTTTAAAGAAAGTAAAGAGTAGATAATATTCTTTGTTTAATTCTTTAAAGCATTGATTTAAACTATGTATTTCTGAACAAATAGTTTATAGTCTCCATTCATTCTTGTTAACGAGACCTCATGCTCACTGTGAAAAAAATTCATTGCCTCAAAGAATCAATGCAGAAGAATGACAAAAGAAAAAAGAAGCCTAAACATTTAAAAGTCATTGAAACAAACTTAAGGAATTAGTGAAGGGGTTATTGCACTCCCCTATTTAAATAAAAAATTCCTTATACATTAAAAGCAAGCTAGTGTGCACACTGGAGGTGAAATTCAACCCTGTGCAGAGGGATAACGGAAGACCTAAGCACTGCTTAGGTCCTACTTAAGCACAGTAACTAGGACTTAAATAGGACATGAATAGTGCATGGGAGTTGGGCTGGCTCTCTGCACAGGGGCAAATTTCAGCTTGCATTTGTAAGTACAGCATATATCCAGCCCTAAAATATACACCAAATAAATACAGTCCACATTCCAAATATCCAATGTGGTTTTTGTTGTAAAAATAAAACTTCAAATGAAACGTTCAAAAATTAAAAAGCAAGTATTGTCTTTCTATGAATATAGATGATGAATTATGATTTATAAAGATGGACAGCTTTTGGTAGAAATTTAGGTTATTTGCTTTACAGAGCTATACTTTAATATTTTCCTTGTTTTTTAGAAATAAAAAAGTGTAAAAAAATGTTTTACTCAAAGGGACCAAACACCACCAGCTAATTTGTGCCAGGTCTTAAGTAAAACTGTCCCGGTGCATTATAATTTTTCCTGTCCTGTAGATAATTTCTTTCTCTGCAGAATTCAGTCCCTGTAATATGACCCTCCCATCTGGAAGGACTGATGGAATGTGAGGACTTTGCAAATATAGTATATAAGGAATTTCAGTTCTTAGTATTTCCAGCTAAAATTATGATCCAAGTCCAATAGTTGTTTTATTGCCCCCAACAAAATGGTTTCTGTTTTCCTGTGACCTACCTCCTCTTCTTCTAGTCTTTTCAAAGAGTCACCAGCAAATTTAATATACTGGGTCACCAGGGTCACCAAGGCAGTATAGCGTGTTCGTAAATCCATGAACTGCATAGAAACAAAAGAGGAAAAGGGAAGAGGAAAATGGTAGCATTCACAGTGACTTCGAATGCATTAAATAATGTCCAAGAACTACTTCTAGACTTAAACTGACCTTTAGGAAAGTTATATATGGCACAGAGCTCATAAGACAAATCTTGATCTTGGTTTAAGGGACACAATAGTCATAAAGAACCGCATAAACAGGCTGTCCACAGGACCAACTGATCCTAAGAATGGTCAGCCTGGTATGTAAGAGGCAGAATGCAAGTGACCTGCATCTGCTAGGTATGTAACTGGTGTGGTGGAACTCGGGGGGGGGGGGGGGGGGGGGGGGGGGGGGGGGGAGGGAGAATATGAGAAGAAGAAACTCAAGGAAATAATCTTCCTAATCACAAAGATCCTAACTCGTCTGGTACTGGAGTTACTGTAGCACTAGAGTGGAATTTTCAAAAGTACCAAAGTAACTTGAATGACATTTGTGCTCCTATGTCATCCTGGGGCTTTGGAAAATTTCACCCCCTAGAGCTGTAGTATCCCCAATGGTGCTCCAGCCTGAGTGAGAGGACCTAAGGTCCCTATCTTATGTTGGAGGAGCTTCAAAATCTTAACCCCTTGATAGCTGGATGGATAGATGGAGTATCATTATCCCTATAAGCCTATCATTATCCCTATAAGCCTAGGTCTTTGTTTCTGGCTGTCATATCCTCTTTCAGAATTGTCAGCTAGAGAGAATCACTTCAGGGCCAAACTGTCCCATCCACTCTTGTACTCTCTCAGTCCTTTGGGGATAAAATTGCACCTTTGCGTGCACAAATAGGCTGCAGAGAGGCACTGCCTCTGAATCTGCTACAACAGTGACTTGTGGCACGACAGTGATGGTGAAAGCGCCCCCTGGGGTGGCAGCCTGAGACATGATCTGGCCCACTGAATAAACAGTTTTATTTTTCTCTGTTTTCTATGTTTCTCATCCAAGTTTTTCATGGGCATTTTGTTAACTGTTAATCAACACCAACAGCCAGATATAAAACTAGATACTGTGAAATGTATAACATTCATGTCAGGGTTTGTCTATGTACAGTAAGGATCATGTGTGAGGTTACTATATTTAATTATTAATAAATCCCAGTCTTGCATTTCCTCCACTCTACAACAGGCTGCTAAATGAATGTACATTTCCCTGTCAAAGAACATCCAGCTACCTCTTGTATAATGAAGTCAGATGAGCTCTGCATTCTCCGGCGTTTCACTGGGGATTTTTGTTGTGAGTCAACCATAGCCCTGTATGTCATTGTCTGCAGTTCATAATCCTGTAAAAATAATGCAGTCAGAAAAGTTATCAGCACTCTCTATCAAATTGACATTGAATAAAGTATTTATAATGCAATTTAGCAGCAAAGCACCACTGCTTAAATGTTGTATCCATTGTACAATACCAGCATACATGTAAAGGACACATTATCAAATTAAACTGTATTATATGTGTGTAATCTTTCTTACCTTTACTGAAGCTGAGTATTGCTCTGAATATTTCTGGCATTCATCTATTTTATTTTGTTTCATTTCAATTTCAGAAACCAGCATCTGTAAAATATATGTGTATATCTTCAGCATAATAATAATAATAATAATGACTCTTTTCTCTCCCTTTGTTATGGCTGATAAGTATTATTATGATAAGAATTTCTAAGTTGCCCACCATCATACTATTTATAGCACTGCTTGCATTTCAGTGTTGTATAGCTAGTTGGAATCCTGGGTCCTGATCTAAATCCTAGAAAGTCAACAGAAAGACTCCTATTGAGTTCCATGTGAGTTAGATCCAGCCCAGCATGAGTACAGCTGGTAGAATACTGTAAAAACAGTGCCTGCATCCTGGCCAACACACTGGGGACTGAACTGGAGACCTGCAGGGCTAAAAGCTGCTACATTTTTAGCTAAAGAGACAGTTTCTTTAATGAAGGCTGTCACAGACTCACTTCCTCAGTGGATCAGGCACAGAGTGGGACCTGAAATACACACTATCAGGGGATTACATAAACATTTGGATGACACCCAAACAGTTGTTTGACTGTGGCATGTTCATACCCCTTTATTATTCACTATTATCGAACATTCACGCAAAGTGGTTCTGTTTGCCTAACATTTAGGGAATGGCAGTCCTTCCTGGGCTCAATCCTGTAAGGTGCTGAGCACTCTGGTGCCAATCCAGTAAAGCACTGCAGCACTCCCTTAACTGTCAGCACACAAGCAGTCCTATTGAAGACTTTGTGTGAATATTTTCATGGACACAATGATCATGAGTAGCACTGAATCACACTTTACATTTAAAATTATGGCGTTACAGAGGAAGGATGGCCCAGAGGTTAGGACACTAGCCTAGGAGTTGGAGAGCCTGCTTTGCCACAGACTTCCTGCATGATGTTGGGCAAGTCATTTTGTCTCTCTGTGCCTCAGACCTTCATCTGTAAATAAGATTAACAGCACTTCCCAACCTCAAAGAGATGTTGTGAAGATAAAAGACTGGCGTGCTCGGTTACTACAGTAATAGGGGTCATAGAGATATCTGAGATAGCTAAAGGGCGATTGACATCACTGCTTTAAATATTAAATATTTTTGCTTTTGTTAGCAAAGCCCCATTAATTTTTTATATTTTGGGGGGAATTTCATTTTATCCATGTGAAGAGGTGGGGGAGAGGGGTCCTGCCCGGCGGGGAATGGGAGACCCTGGAGGGGGGAAGGGTTGTTGTACAGTGAGCCTGCCCCACACTCACCCAGTAGCAGGCGGTTCCTGTCCATGGGTCTGGGCTCAGCACCCCGCTCCAGGTGTTCTGATGTAGCACTTGGCACTTCTCCTCCATCATGATGACAGAGGGGCGGCCAGACCAAATTTGCACAAGTGATATTGTGACACTGTACACTACACAACTGCAGCAGGGAGCTGGGCCCAGACCCGAGGGATGGGAGCGTCTGCTGTGAGGTGATTTTTTTCATTTCATTTTGGTTTATACTTTGTTTTGTTTTATTTTGTCATATTTTGTATTTTCAATAATCACAGGGCTCCAGTTATTAGTTTCAATACTTTTCCCCAGGGTGGGATTCCCTTTTTGTACCTTTTGCTGGTTCAGCTGTTTAGCCAAAGCTTTGCTGTTTTCTGGTTGGTTTTCTTGAATCTTTCGCTGAGTATCTTCCACTTTCTGAATCCAGGTATCCAGTGTATGGTAAGTATCTTTGTAGTATTTCAGAGATTTACTGATACCCTCTAAGTCACGCAACCTGGTTTAATTTGAGAACAGGAGATATGATTGGGGAGAAGGTACTGTAAAAAATGATGTAAGTAAGTCAACATAACCTTAAAGGTATCAGGTGTCCTAGCACCATCTATCATCATAATAGGAAATTTAATACTTTTTACTAAAATATATTAATGGCTGTTTCTACCACAGAGATCCCCAGCTTAATGACAGTCCATAAAGATTAAAGAGGATTTTCACACTAGAGCACCCTCGGCAGAGGGAAAGAACATTTATACTAGAAAAAATTGACTATGGGTCAAACCTTCAATCGGGTTTGGTGTTCAGGGAAGGTCCAGTCACAGCAGAAACACTGCACGTTTCCTAAATTAATGAGCCCAGAAGCAGAAAGGCCATGCACTAGACACAACATTCCCCAGCACACTGTGGAGGAGGCCTCTGCAGAAGCAATTTTCACTGCCATGCAGAAGGACGAGAAGTGGGTGTGTTTTAGGTGTGACCAGTGGGTTTGGTTCTGAGCATGAGCCAAGGGGGCCAAAATCTGCACTGAAGGAGACCAGCAGACCACATCCTCTACTCCTCCCAAGCGAAGTAGGAGTTGGCACAAAGGCAAAGTCTTTAGATGTCCAAAAATGCTAATGTCAATGATCCTCTTTGGGTAAATCCCTCTTTAAAACATATGATTCTGGAAACTATTGAAAACCCACTCAAGTTTGTGGGCCTGCCATTTAACTCAATCAGGCACAGAGAATGAAGTGGAAACTGGTTAAGACTCTTCTACTCTGCAGTTAAACAGGAGCAGAGGGGCAGACAAAGGCAAGCTGTATTATTTCCTGCGAACTGATTCTGGAGTCTACAGAGTACTTGAGATTCATCTGCTGTAGTCCTAACAATGTGCCTAAAAACCATACAAATATAGCAACCAAAGAGAGAGCAGAGATGTAGGTTCAGAGCAATCTGCCCATGTGTAACCCTATATTTAACAACTCTGGTATTCTGGTTTGTAATACCTACTTTTGAATCTGCCTTACTTTCAATAATGCTATGGACATGCTCTGTGCATGTGCATGTATGTGTATGAAACAGAGTGAGTGTGACAGAGGAATTATATTTTGGTATACATATAAACAAATAACAGGGTAAACAAAATAACAATAAATGGTGGGGAAAAAAGAAAAGAAAAGGAAAGATGTTTAATTGGAACCAATATTTACAAACGTATGTGTATAGTGAGTATCACTGTCAAATGGTTAGGAAGTAGGAGGGTGAATATTTGCAGAAAACAGTCTGTTTACTGCCACAAATTACAACTACCGCAAGCTGTCATGTTTACACTAGAACTCACTATGTGTTAACAATAATCTGTCAGCATATTCCACACAGATGTCATGTGAGGAGAGTGTTAGGTTCATGTTTGCCCTGTGAGCAGATAGGGACACTTAAGCTTCTCAGAAAGCTACTGTTTTGTCATTTAAATCATATCACTTTGTTTACACATGGCCTACTAGAAAATGAAAAAATTAAGAGTGAAATTTAAAGATACATACACTGCAGCTTAATTTCAGGCAAAAAAGACTACACACTCCAATTGCATGTTTCTTATACTGAAAAACAGAAGGTAAGGGCCCTTCCCCATAGTTTCTGTGAAAGCCAGTAGCTTGAAGGCTAATAATCATGCTGGCATTCAAACTGTTTTCTTTGACTAGACAGCATTTTTGATCAGGTCTTACCAACCACTTTAGTTTCTGGCAATCAGAGGTAGAAGCAATAACATTAATTAATTTTATCGGATTAATTGACTGATTATCAGTTCCTGCATGGATTGGACTGAGAACATAAGACTGGCCATACTGGGTTAGACCAAACGTCCATCTAGCCCAGTTATCCTGTCTTCCGACAGTGGCCAATTGCCAGGTGCCCCATAGGGAATGAACAGAACAGGTAATCATCAAGCAATCCATTCCCTGTCGCTCATTCCAAGCTTCTTACAAACAGAACCTAGGGACACCATCTCTGCCCATCCTGGCTAATAGCCATTGATGGACCTATCCTCCATGAATTTATGTAGTTCTTTTTTGAACTGGTGGAACAACCTAAGGACATCTGCTTTTAAGAGGGGAGAAATATGAAAGTTTGCAGTGTACAGCATTGTTTCATATAAACAGCAGTATTCTGATACTTCTCTTCAGGGATTCCAGGGTCATAAACGAAAATAGGTTTAGTTTGCAAATAATGTTGTTCTGCCTCAATTTGTCCTTAGCTCTAGGGAGATAGAATTAAAGAGAATGAAAACGAAAGGATATGAGGTTGGTTGGGAAAGCATTAAGATGTGAACTTCTTCCCTCTGAGAATAATGGATAAGCGCATTCCAGAATAATGTGTGTGGGTGTGTGTATAATACATATATGACATACACACATTATTACTTGTCTGTGTGTGCGTGTACATGTGTACAAAAATATTGGAGTAATATTATCCACGGACATCACCAAAATCTAATCAAAGAGTCACATTTCATAGAACAAATGAACTTGAGTTGTATCATGATATTGCATGAACATAATGGAAGGTCAACAGGACATACTCCAGGGGCAAATTACTCGTTGTTGGCCAAATCCTGAAGTCCTGATTTCAGTTCTTATGGAGACAAAATTATCACTGAAGTCAATGGGAGTTAAGGACGAAGAACTTGAGGTCTTAGGCCCAATGTTCTTTATCAAGAAGTAAATATAAATCAGACCAGCAACTCACAAGTGAAGGTTATCTCATCAGTCCTACCTATCCGTACTAACTATGGGGGCAGCAGAAAGCATTACCATAAGACAGGAGGCCCTGTTTTGCAGGCATTTTTGCTAGGGGAAAAGGGCAGCATATCTGTGCTGTATCTGGCTAACTACTAAGTGTTATGGTAAAGCCCATATAGCATAGTGTTAAACTGAAGATGTTACACAAACTTAAAGCTGTGGCTCTTTTTATCACTGTGTGGAAAAAACTGCAGGGGATCATGTGAACAATGGCAGCAGCACCGAAAAGCTAAGCATCCACCATGTTAGCAAGTTTCCTGAATAGTTAGAAATGCTTTTCGACCAACTATAATGTTCATTTCTTATTGCTTAAGCAGAAGATAAATTAGCTAAGAAACAACATCAATAGCCTAAAAGATGTTTTGAACACACTACAACACGAAGTGGTACGAACCGGTTTTCAATCTGAGAATGAACATTTTGCCATCTCTCAGACAGCTGATCAGCTTTCTCTTTATGCCAGTCAAAGTCAAGATCTCGTTCCTTATGCGTTTTAAACATTTGATCACTGATCGCCTTGGCTTTCTGCAGTTCATCTTCTAAGGCATGGAATACCTCTCTTTTCTCATCCACTTCAGACCTCCATTGCTAGTATGTAATAAATGATAAGTAAACATAAATTGTAGCACTGTGTGTGTAAATCAACCCATTGCATATCCAATTTTTTCTGGTTGTTCAGACTGCTCCAATACCAAAATGCCTATGAAATAGCCATGAACTGAAAATTCTGGGTATTGGAGCCCCAATGCCCACACAAATCAAGCACATGGCTTGTAAGTTAGCAAGCTAATATTTGTCTAATAAATTACAGAGGGCACCTTAAAAATCTTCCAATTGTAAAATAACATTACCTCACTGCTTGCAGTATTTAAATGGGAAATATAAGGGGCTGTACAAATACTGAAGGAAGCTTTTCTATTTATTTAAGAAAGTGGCAAGGTTTTTAGGGCAGCCAGTCTTAATGTTGCCTGGAATCTTCCAATAAAAGACAAAAGTAACTAACTCTCTTGTTGCTGCAGTCACACATCTTTGGAGCCTCAGATATTCCAAGACACTTCCATGTGCAGACAGAAACACTGCATAGTGAGGTTCATTAGCACTCTTGTTTTGCATGTTATGTGCACAGCTCATACTAACATTTCCAGAGTTATATGTGTATGCAAACTTGTATAAGTGTAAAGTGTCTGTGAGAATTATTTTAACCTACAAAATAATACATTTATTTTCTTATCGTGATTGTCAAAAGGATACAGATTTGTCTAATACAGCAACCTTAAAATTTAGTCTGCTTAAAAGTAGACAAGAAGTCTTTGGCTGCACCACAAATGTAGTCTAACCAAGGGGCTATTATAAAAAGACAATTATTTTACTATACATTATTTTATGATTTACCTATAAAGAAAAAATAGAAAACTCATACCTTTAATGTACCCATAAGGTTCTCAATATTATTCTTGTCAGCAGTGACTGCTTCTTCTTCACACAGTTTAGTCTCATAAAGTTTTACTAGCGCTTCTGCTCCTTGAGTGTTTTTCAGCACCAAATTTACAGTTTTTAACCTGAAACAGTAACCTCTTGTTAACTAATCATGTATTGATAATATTCAAACTGCTCACGTTTTTCAGTCTTGCCGTGTGATATGAGATAACTAGTAATCCTTTTTTTACATTGTAATGACTTCGATAACTCTCTTACCCTCGATCAGTATTATTCATATTTATAACTTTACTGTTTTTTCTATGTACTTTCATTTGGGGCAAAACAGGTGTACATTGAACCGCAGCAAGTGCGAAGTGATGGTTTGTTACATACTTTTCTATGTAAATGGAAGACATGGAGTAAACTTGATTCATATTCTGAATGATGACATTGAGCTCAGAACGGAGGGTGGGGACGGAAGGTGAACCAGCAGCTTGACTGAAAAACTCCTCGCATTTATCTGTAATCATTCCCAAATCATCCTTGAGTCGATCCAGCTCTTTCTTTAACTTCTATAAAATGGAAGGTAATTGACAGTGTTTATTTATTATACATCAGCCTGACAGTGTTCATATATCCTAATATTTTTTATTTCTGTGCTCTTTGTTGAAAAAGTGAGGAATGTATCTGCAGTATAGAAAGACTGAAGACTGGCTATTGATTAGTCCCTTTACCTCCACTGACATATGAGAAAATCACTTAGGCTAGGTCTACACTACTCGCCTGAATCGGTTGGTATAAAATCGACCTCTCGGGGATTTATCCCAACGGGACGCGACAATCTATCCCCGAATCGACGCTCTTACTCCACCAGCGGAGGTGGGAGTAAGCGCCGTCGATGGGAAGCCGCAGAGGTCGATTTTGCCGCCGTCCCTACAGCGGGGTAAGTCGGCTGCGATACGTCGAATACAGCTACGCTATTCGCGTAGCTGAATTTGCGCATCTTAAATCAACCCCCCCTGTAGTGAAGACCTGCCCTTAGTCACCCCCATCCTTCTGAGCTGAACCATAACATGCAAGGATCTGGGTCCGTTTGTTTCAAGAGAAAACTATTCATTTTGGAAAACCGCCACTTCCTAGTTGAACCATTCTTTCCCAAAGGCTCACCTCTTGTTCCGAGATCCTAAACACACTTTCATGTAGGTCATCCCTCTCCAGTGGAGTCCGAATCTGTCGGATCAAACGGTCCTCACAGTTCTCCAAGAGAAGTCTGATGTTTCTGACTTCTGAGATATACAGATTGTAAATGGATTCCTCCTGCTCCTCTGTTGAAGTAAACAAAGGCACTGTTTAGGGAATAAATCTAAATTGCCATGCCATATTTCCCTTCCTACTAACAACGGGTTTTGTAATACCTCAAAATATTACAGCTCTTTCAGGGATTGATTCAACTCCCAGAAAAGCCAATAGGAATTTACTTTAATGGGAATTGGATCAAACCCTTAGTCCTTAGCTGCTACTAGATCATCTCCTTGCACTTCCAAAATTAATGTCTAACAGATTCATAGATTCCAAGGCCAGAAGGGACCACTGTGATCATCTAGTTTGACCTCCTATATAACACAATCTATAGAACTTCCCCAAAATAATTCCTATAACACAACTTTTAGAAAAACATCCACCTTGATTTAAAAATTGTCAGTGATGAAGAATCCATCACAAACCTTGGTAAATTATTCCAATGGTTAATTACACTCAATGTTAAAAATTTGCACCATATTTCCAGTCTGAATTTTCCTAGCTTCAACTTCCCGCCATTGGATCGTGTTATACCTTTCTCTGCTAGATTGAAGAGCCAATTATTAAATATTTATTCACATGTAAATATTTATGGATTATAATTAAGTCACCCCTTAACCGCCTCTGTTAAATTAAACAGATTGAGCTCCTTGCGTCTATCACTATAAGGCATGTTTTCTAATCCTTTAATCATTCTCATGGCTCTTCTCTGAACCCTCTCCCCAATTTATCAACATCCTTCTTGAATTGTGGGCACCAGTACTGGGCACAGTATTTCAGCAGCAGTTGCACTAGTGCCAAATATAAAGGTAAAATAACCTCTCTACTCCTACTCAAGCTTCCCCTGTTTATGCGTCCCAGGATTGCATTAGATCTTTTGGTCACATAGCTCAGATTCAACTGATTATCTACCACAACCCCCAAATCGTTTTCAGAGTCACTTCTTCCTGGGATACAGCCCAGTTCCAATAAGTATAGCCTACATTCTTTGTTCCTAGATGTAGATGTTTACATGTAGCCGTATTAAAACATGTTTGCTTTCATATTGCTTGCATATTGTTCACCAAATGATGCAGATTGTGCTGAATCAGTGACCTGTCCTCTTCATTATTCACCCCTCCAGCAATTTTTGTGTCAGCTGCAAACTTTACCAGCGATGATTTTTTGTTTTCCTCCAGGTCATTTATAACTATGTTAAACAGTGTACGGCCAAAACCTGATCCCTGAGGGACCCCACTGAAAACAGACCTGCTCAATGATGATTCCCCATTTTCTATTGTCAGGGCTACCATCATCCCCTTTGCATGCACACTGGTGAAGTGAATGACTATACTTCTTCCAGCCAGGTGATTTCATTACTGCTATTGTAGCTAACCTCTAGTGGATTTCTTCTTCATCGCTGTGACAGGGATACAGTAAAGGGCTGGAGGACTTGGGCTAGCCAACCCTGATTACAGAACAAGTCACACCTGAGATCAGGATGAATGCCCTAGAGAAAGCAGCAGGAGGCTGCAATGAAGGGGGGAAGCTCAGGAAACTGTAGAAAAACTGCAGTGTGAAGTGCTCCTGCATGGAAGACACTGATACCAAGGGAGCTGTGACAGCAGGATCCCACGGAGCAGTCAGCTCCTGTGAGAAAACCTGAATGGCGTTTGAACCTAGATGTTTGGGGACCTAGTGGCTAGTGCCAGAAGGTGAAGATCCAGCTAGAAAAAGCTGGAAGGATAGGCTGTGAGAACAGACTGGGACAGAAAAAGAATACCAGAGACAGAAGACACCAGAACTAAGAATGGATTTTTATGTGGTGATGGACTTTATTTTGGGACTCTGAGGACTTTTAAGAACTATTTCTGTTATTAAATCAGTCCCAGGCAGAAGGTGTTGTTATTCATGTGAAAGCCTGTATGTAGTTCTCAAGGGGCGCAAAACAGAGGGCTAAAAGGGACAGGGTGCCTGCAAAGTGATGCCTGGTCACAAACATCACTAAATTAAATGGCCACCCCACTACAATCACCTATCTAGTATTCCAGTTACTAAGTACAATATGTCTCTGCTTATATAGCAAACTATAATGGCAATTTAATCAGTTTTATAAACTATTTCACTTCTCTAAGTCAATAGTTACTTGACAGCATAAGGTATCTTTTCAGCTTTATCTAAGCTTTCATATTTCTGCATCTTAAAAGCAGTCTTATGACAGTAGCTTTTAAAGAATGGTGATGGGGTATTTTGCAACACTAAGCCAGAATGTGTAAGACATTTTTCTTGTGTAACAGAGTCAAATACTATTCTAATTCTGTTCTGAGCTCAGTAAGATATTCAAGATATATTTCAATGCATTAGAAATAAGACTATGAAAAACTAGGCCAAATGATAAGCTGCAGTCCAGAGGGTAAATTATTCTTCCAGGAAAAATGTTTTTTGCACACCTTTGAGTAGTACTAACAAATCACCTTCATCTCTAGTAGAATTTATAGCGCAACCTGTCTAAATGATAGCTCTTCACTAATTTATTATAGTTGTCTGTCTTAATGATGTTAACATAATAAAACATGCAGTGCACTGAAGTTCACATTTAGAAAGCAAAATATTCATCAGGTATCATAAAGCCTCTTTTAAGGAAACTTTTACACATTTCCCAGCGAGTTGCTCTTACCTCTTTCTGCAGATTTAAGAAGTTCCTGATAGTACTGCTTGCAGACATTAACCTCCCTTTCCAGATGTGCTATATCTGAGCCTGAAAAGATTTTGGAGTCCTGGCTGTCTTCCAGAAACTCATCAAAGCGGGACTGTAAATTGCTTAAAACCTGCTGATGTTCCCCTGGCAACATTGTCTTTATCTAAAATAGAGAATGGATCAGTATAAATGCCAGACATTCTTGTAATGTGTACAGATGATAAAGGTGATACAACTTCTCTAATCACATATATTGAATTCAACATGGTTTGGGCCAGATGTTGCCATTACAGCACTTGCACAGTTGAAGCAGTGTAAAGCCATATCACCCTAGAAGGGGCTTCAGGAGGGAATATGTGTTATGAAGTTGAAGAGGATTGTATGTCCACTGGACTGAGGAATTTGTCAGATACTAATGCAACATAAATAGTGGAGTAGAAAATGAAGGAAAAAAAGCTTCTCTTGTGGAAGCACTCTAAAATATTCTAGCCTTTTCAATGACCTTGTAGTAACAATTGCTTGTGTCCTTTCTCTGCAAATGTTTCACTGAAAGCCAATACACATAGGTCAGTAAAAAATTATTCACGTGTTTGCTAAAGCACCCTGTGTACCACAGATAGTCATGGGCTCAATGTGATCATGTTATAATACAAATAATAGAACATATTACTCTCATAACAGAGCACATGCTTTTTATCACCTATGTTCAGGATTCAGAAGAGCAAATATAATTTGGGAGCATAGCTGGAATCAACACTGGCAGTTTGCACTACTCACATTTTCTCTGTTAGAAACATGGGGGGGGGGAAGAACCCATATAAAATCTAGATTAATCAATGCCCTGTCCTACCACCATAAATAGTGTGGGATAGGCCCACCTGATCTTAATAGATGTCCCCTGCTCCACAAAATGTAGGGAAAAGCTCAGGGACCCTACTAATACGACTTGAGCGAAAATTCCTTCCCAACCAGAAATTGGGCAATCACTTTAACCAGTTGCATATGAGCAAGAAGCACCATAACTAAGCATCTAAAACCCATTCATATTCTGAGATAAATGTTTTGAGCCCAAGACATTATCCATGTCTTCCCTCAAACCATCATCTGTATATGGATGTGTGATGGTCAAGTTACAGTCCAATTAAACATTTGGCTTTCCAGTACACAGGTGTATCTTCTTGTCCATGGATAGAGAAGCATCTATGCTTTATTTATCTGTTGCCTTTACCACTATTTATCAGGAGATGCTGCTGACCCACTTACTAAACCATAAAGGGATGGAGCTGCATTAACCTGACTTTGCTCATTCCCCCCAACAGATCCCAGATAGACAGCTGTTCCTCTTCCCCAAGCATTTTCATATGGAGATCAAGCCTGTCATCTATTGGGGAAATTGTGTCAATGTCTATATAAACACGCTAATGGAGACCCATGAGATAACATGGGCTACCAAGGTTTCAATGCGCTCATGATTCACAGCTCTGTGTTTCTTTCTCTTCTAGAACAGGAGACTGGATCCAAAACACCAAACTCAAGTTACATCTGGGTGTGAATAAGGTAGTGTCAAGGTGGTATGCAGCTCTGAGATTCTGTTGGAGCCACTGGTATTCCTGGACCCTCACAAAACAACAATTACAATCATAACAACAGCTGTCTGTTCATGCATTCTATTCCAAATTCATATCTGATCTTTTGTGCCAACAATGGGATAGGCCTATGTTAGACCATTTCTCCTCCCATGCCATGTGGCAATCAATGGGAAAATGGTTACTGACCCAAACATGATTAGAAACAGGGCATTTTTGTTGGAGGTTGCAGGTTCATTTGTATCAACCAGAAACAGTGAGAAACAGCATATAACCCCTCACTATGCGTACTGCAAGTGTTATTTGCAGCAAATTGAAGAAAGCTATATTTGAGTATTGTATAACAAACAGTCTCATGTAATATAAAAGTAAAACAAAATTTACAGAAGCAGACATTGCGCTGTTCAGTGGTCTGACAGATTGTTTTAGCCGAACTGTTCGATATTTTGATTTAAATCAGTATTTTGTTTCAAACAAACTAATCTTAATCAGCTCTTTAATGCTGACATAATATAGACTATGTATCAGGGTACAATTCTGTAGCATGGGGTAACTCAAATGCACCCCTCTGCAGGCGTCAGGGACTGAACCTGGGGCTTGCAATTGCCCCAATCATTAGTAGGTGAAGCTGCAGCATAAGAAAACGATGTGTCAGAGTGAAGGCTGCTTAGATCAAGATGGAGTACTGCACACGGTAAAACGGAGCAGGCACTGTAAGCTGTGTCTCCACATTGAAGATGTGAGTGACAACAAACTTCTCCAGTTTATAATAGTTTCTGTAGTTGTAGTCTTCTGGGTATCAGTAAGTTACTAATGTACACTGAGAGGGACATAGTTTGGTGCAGTACCTACCGAAGCAACATTACCAGCTCGAACAGTTTCAATTTCATTTGTCAAGTAGTGCCAGGAAACCACGCTCTTCATGTTTATATGTGATTCATGCCAAAGGGCCAGTACATTCTGAAAATGTTGTTCAATTCTGAAACATACACACAATTAGATTAGAAAAACTGACTGAAATTGTATTCACATGTGAAAAGGGGAGAAAATAAAAAGAGCATAAATTATTTTAACACAAATAAGTTCAAACAAAAATGACTCCCTCTGGTCTAATCACAAGACAATGCTCCTTCCCTAAAAAAATAAAAACAACCAAAATATTTATTACAGGAATTACACACTTTCAGCTGTTTTTAGTCTGCTTCTACCTGTTTGCCGTGTCTATTGCTTCTTTGTTTGGTGGAGGAACTGTAAAGCACACAGATGGAACCATGGCCTCATTACCACTTGGACTAATGACTTTCCATTTGGCACGATGGGAGTTGCTCGCTAATACACATTCATCATCTTTGTAAATGGTTATCTAGTTTTAACAGAAAAGCAGAATAATTTAATGAGCTAAGCATTATAAACTATTCTTACAAAGCACTTCTGTAAATGGTGTCACCAAATAAGTGACACAACAACAAAAAACAACAATGCAGAACACAAGCATTTGCTCTGTTTACTAGGGCGGAAGATATTTACAGTCTTGTGTTTTCCAGGAACATGTAATTAATGAAACTTTAGCTGTCGGCTCACGTCTGTAATTGATTTTAGGAAATTCAAGGTTCTAACCTCAATTTGTCTGTAGTCACAGATGGCTTTAATTGGGATGGATGTTTTGAGTGGACTATCAGGATTCCTTGGCTTCAGCTGAATTATTGCCTTTGCCTTCCCCACAAGGCCAGCTACTGTGCTCTTGTACTGCAAGAGTTGTTCTTTTTCTTCCTAAAGAGCAATTAAGAAAATAACAAAAAATGCCAGAGATGGCCAGAACTCAATGCTTCTTCTTTAATGCTTTTAAAGCTTTTGTGTCTGAAAAATAACATGTTTCACATGAACAGAAATAACTCCATGAAGTAATCAGTTTCCTTTAATATCCACTATTGTTTAAAAACGTATATTTTAAGGGCACAGAAGTATTCAAACAAATAAGGACAATAATAACAAACAAGGTCAAATGGATAAACTTGTTTAATTAGACATTCTGAAATTACATTTTATAATTTTATTACCTCCCTTTTGTTGGGTAAGTTGTTTACAAATTCAATTTTTAAATCTAGATACGTGTTACACAACTCTTGTTTAATCTTATCTTTTTGTCAACAAGATTCTTAAATTCTTACCATGGACTCCTGAACAAGATCTTCCAGTTTATGAAGGCTGCTGGACCTATCACAACTGTACTTTCGCTGTATGGCATCTTTTAAATTCTTTAAATAGTCCATGGCTTCTTTGGCATCATTGAAAAACTGAGGTAAGACATGTATTTTCATTAATTAAAAACAACACTGAAAGGTTTACTAAGTGTTAAGCCAAAACTGTTGTTTGAAGAAACCACTAAACGGTTTTAAAGCTGTTTTATATTTTACAATAGCTTGAATTTCAAGTGATTGTCTTCTTGCAGTTTAGGTACCTGCTCCTGATCTCAGAAAGGCAGACATGCATCACTGAAACATGGAAAATCAGTTACTGCACGCACTATCTGAAAACAAAATCAGTAACCCTATGTCTGTACATTTTAGTTAATTACAGTTCCTGTGAAAATGATTTTCAAACAGTGATTCTTGCTACTCCTGGAATTTACAACTATTAAGTTTTAAAAAACAGATTATAAAATAAAAGTTATAAAATGTAGCAAACAAGCTATATGAAGTAGTATGTTCCTATGAACATTATATAGATTAGATGGAACCTGATTCTTCATTGTCTTTTTACCTTTTGTAGCTATTTACATTAATACAAAGTGGGTGAAGTATAAAGCCCTACCATTCTGATTTGTTGCAATTTACATTCATTTTGCTCTCATGTGGCACTGGCATAAATGACTCCACAAGGTTCAAGAGTGTGAAGAAATATTCTCTCTATATTAAATATAAAAAAATGCAACGTTCTTTCTAAATCAGACAATGCATACCAAGACCTTCCATTACTGTGTATAATAATTAGTAGCTTAATGATCATTTACTGATCATTTAAGAGGAGCTATAGTCATAAAGGTGACTAAAAATGGCAAAACCTTAGTCAATGCATCAGCTCCCTGTGGGCCTTCTGCTCCCTACTGATGATAACGCGTGTTCTGCTCTTGTTTGTGCAGCCCTGGAAGAATGAGCTCCATTCTGTTCTACCTTGTCCATCATCAACAAACCCAACAACCTGAATCCAGTTGCAGAAGCTGTATTAACTGTTATGATGCCTGAGGAAGAAAGAACACTGCCTCTTTTTCAGATCCTGGATTTATTCGCAGCTCTGGCATTTAAAAAAAACAACCAGGCCGAATGCTCCCGTGGTGTAAACTGACGTAGCTCTACTGAAGACAATGGAGCTACACCCGTTTACACTACCTTGGAATCTGGCCCATGTACTGAGCTATAAATGGAAAAATTGAGAAAATCTGACCTGAAAGTTATTGAGAAAGGATAACCAATATTCTCGGCTGATTGTTCTTCCTGTCACTTTTCTGACTATCATCGTGCTTTAAGGTGTTACAGATTTAATTGTTTTACTTACTTACCTCAAAATAAGCAGCATTTTCTCTCAAGTGTTGTTCAACACAGTGACACAGCTGTAAAATCCAGCTCCACTGGGTCTGCATTGCAGCTCTATAGGCCTTAAAGATGAAAAAAGAAAGCATTTTAGGAAGGCGTGCAGAAATTAAAACATGTACATTCTTGCAAACTTTAGAAAAAAATAAGAATAATGTTACAAACAAAAGAGTCTGGTCCTGCCCTCCTTGCGCAGGCACAACTGTCCTTCGGACAGTAGGAGTTTTGTTCAAGTATAGAGTAAAAAATCAGACATAAAATGTGGTGCTGTATGGACAATAAAAAAAGTTTTCTGAAGCCCTAATGTGTGCATATATATACTTTTGCATAACATTTAAAAATAAATGTAACTTTACTAATGTCTTTGTCTCTTACACAATGTTTTTCCTACCACCTCTATAGAAAACTGGGTGCATTGCCCTAACATTTGCCAGCAGAGGGTGCTCTAAAAATTTTTAAGTCAATCAGAAGTGTCATTTAAAGCCAGCCCCATCTGACTGGCACAGAAGTCATAGAGTTTCCAGCAACTGGGTGGATTGATCCATTAATGCATGGCAAACACCCCATTATGTGCCTGATTATTATGAAAAGACAGTTTCTAAAGTCCTGTTATCTGCACATACTAGGGAATTCAGAAGGTGGTAATTTTAAATATATTACACTCCCCGCGCACGCGCGCGCGCGCACACACACACTGTACTCTTCAATGTAAAGACTATAACGTTCACATACGTATCTACCACCATACTGGTTTGTCTCTGTAGTATATATGTTTATTAGACTGATATTGAATGATACATATATTAGTAACAGCACACCATTTTAGAGAAAATAATTCCCACACTACAAAAATACCATTCATTAACCACATTCAAGTGCATGTAAAGGGAAGGAAAGGTTTTTCTTCATTTGTTTCCATATTACGAAAAATAAACTCTTTAAACGAAAGAATCATAAAATGCAGAGTTGGTACTGATCTCTGAAAGGATTAGCTCATCCTTCTGTATTATAATTGTTTTCATTGGTCCTACTGTAGCACCACTTTACTGTCTATTCTTGACATGAGTATCTGCAGGGAAAACAATCTGACACTCTCCTTTGGAGGCTTGTAAAAGCACCTACAGTAGCTACAATATTTTTTATGTAAACAGATTACCTACAATATAGAGCCTGATTCAAGTCCAAAATAAATCAGGCCACTTTGTTACATTCCAATGTCCAAACAATTTCTGTAATTTATTAATAATAAGGTCATGAAACCAAACCCCAGACCTTAAAAGGAAACAATATGATAAAATATTTGTGACTGGAAATGCTGTAGGGATACCTTTTCCAGCTCAAAGGGGGAGAAAAACAAATTAAGGGCTATTCTGTGCCTTCAATCTGCATGTGCAATTCCCATTAACATCAATGGAAACTGTATGCAAGAGTTGAAGGCAAAATATGGTTGTAAGGGCCCATCATGGAGTCCTCAATCCTTCTTCTTACATTTCAATAGGAGCTTTGAGTACGGGCAAGTCTACCCAACTGCACCGCTGTAGTGCATCCGGCAAAGACACGCTATGGCGACGGGAGAGCGCTCTCCCGTTGACATAGCGCGGTGTGGACACCGATTTAAGTTGCTGTAACTTATGTCGCTCAGGGGGGCATCATAATCACACCCCTGTGCAACGTAAATTAAGCGGTAGTGTAGACTAGCCCTAAGTAAAAACCGAGTAGGACTCCAGGATTTAGCCATAAATGTTTAAAACACTTATTTCATTTAAAGTGAGGCACAGAGCCACAGCAGGACACAGAAAAGGAAAAAAACTCTTATTGTCTGAACTTATTAACGAATTATCCCATCAGCAAAAAGTCATGAAGACTGAAATCACAATATCGTTTTCCGGTCTGTGCGCTATACTTGACTTACCTCAATAGTTAGCCTTGCAGGGTGATTTTCCAGGAGTAGCTGCTCTGCTATTTCCTGAACTGATTTAATAACTTCTTCCTTTTGATCAAGTTCTCTCATTAAATCCTTTTTTTTTTAATAAAAAAAATTAGATATTTTAGAAACTTGTTAAATTATTAAATGTAATTTAATTATTTCCTTTTGGATACATTAGCAATGCTTACTGCATGGTACTCCTTTTTTCTTGATATATTGGAGTTTCTTTCACTCCAGTCATACGCAACCTCCTCCTCTTCTTTTTCATTCAGCCATATAAGCTCTCCAGTGGCACGGGACACAAAATTGTGCAGGGTATCAAGGTGCCTTTCTTGATTTCTTGATGTATTCTTAAAAAAAAATTAATTTAAAAACCCCGCCATTATCAAAGCAACACACATTTAAAAGTTGAACATCAAAGAGATATAATGATCTTACCAAGAGTTTTGCATACTGACTCTCCAGTTTGTGCAATTTTTCTGCATAATTGAGTTTAAGAGGGGCAGTCATTTGGATCTGTGTACAGTAGATAAGGTTAAAGGACAACAAAAAGATTAGCCACATTAACAGTTATTCTCAAATATTATATTAATTTGTATAATGCTAATTCATCTGGCAATCATACATAAAACCAAAGAAAGGTTCTGAAATCCAAGTGCAGTTGTATAACCAGTAATTACCTCATGAGTAATTCAATTAAAAAAAGTAACCTCAAGAAATAAAAAGTACAGTGGTGTACCTCACTGATTTTAGCTTCTTTAAGGCTTGATTCAAAATCTTCTATAGCTCTATGGACATTTTTATGATTTTCTAAATGGCTTTCAACGCTTGGCAGATCTGACCCCCATTCTGTTCGATCAAGTTGCACCTTAAAAACAAAAATGAAAAATTAACCAAAGCATTATTATTCGTCAGAAAATAAAGGAAATGACTAAAGCAGACTAAGAGGTGTTTGCATAAAGACATTACCTGCATTTCATCTACCCAGTTCAAGAGGTCCTGGACAAATTTCATGTTGACTTCTTCTTCTGTTAAATTTTGATCAACAAAAGCTGATTTCATGAGGGGCTTTCGGATTTGCATCAGCTTGAGTGTTTGCAGTGCATTGGTGTCAACTCCTGTTACATAAGTTTGAATTATCCGTGGTGGAAAGCCTGGTGTATAAGCTGGTGTGATTGCTGGAGTCAGTCTTGAAGTAAGACCTGATGAGAGGCCTGATGTCAGACTGGAAGAAGTCAAAGGTGTTAAATTCTGGGTCATTCCAGAGTTTAAATCAGGGTTTAAGTTTGGTGCAAATCCTGAGTTTAAGCTTTGTGTTATTCCCGAAATCATCAGCTTCGTCTGTTCTGTTGTCAGTGTGCGCCCCTTGCTGAATATTGAAGAACATTCGGTCCTTAAGGCCATAAGATCATCTCGAAGTTTAGCAACCCTATAAAGAAATTACATTTACTAAAGAAAACAAAACAATCTCATTGAAAGTTTGTGAAAGCATTTTTGTGAAACAATATAATTAACTGAACAATAGCAATATAAATGAAAGCTATCTTGTATGTTTTACATATTCTAGTTAAACATACATTTACACTATCAGTACCTCAGTACTACTATTTACTATAGACTTTACTTATTACTACAGTAGTTCCAATATAAGCTTTCTACATTAGCACATTTATTATTACCTAGTAAACAGCTCTAAAAGTGACATGTATGTATTGTGTCACCTATACATGCATACTTGTGTGTGTTAGTATGGGCAAAATCCTGGCAATAACCCAGAAAGCCAACATAACATGTGCAGTAGCATGCACCAAATGCAAAGCCAGACACAACCAGCAAAAGAGAAATCTTGCTGTTGCAAGGCAGGATACTACATGCTGGGGTGGATTAATTAGCTGCAGGGAGTTGTTTACAGCTCAGTGCTGAAGCAGATATCCTGTGCTTGCTCTCACCAGATTCAGGTTTAACTCTGCCACTCTTTGGGGACATGTTGCTTTTCCATAAAATGACACCCTATTACTACAGTGTAGGCTTCTGGTTGCACAAACTGCTGTTTGTGAACCGACGTTAGCCTGCTACTACCTTTCCGGGTACGCTGCAACTACTGATGCAAATCGTATCTCTATTTGTCTAGAATGGGGATAGGCAACCTATGGCACGTGTGCCGAAGGCGGCACGCGAGCTGATTTTCAGTGGCACTCTCCTGGCCACCAGTCCGGGAGGCTCTGCATTTTAATTTAATTTTAAATGAAGCTTCTTAAACATTTTAAAAACCCTGTTTACTTTACATACAACAATAGTTTAGTTATATATTATATACTTATAGAAAGAGACCTTTTAAAAATGTTAAAATGTATTACCGGCATGCGAAACCTTAAATCAGAGTGAATAAATGAAGACTCGGCACACCACTTCTGAAAGGTTGCCGATCCCTGATCTAGAACAAAATTAGTAGGTTTTAAGGGTAACCATTTTAAGCCCAATAAAAACACCCATAATGTTCATACTTGGGTGTCTAATAAAGTTAAACACCTAAATGGCACCCAGGTAAGTGACCTGATTTTCAGAGTGCTGAGCACATGCAGCTCCCATTGAGTTCAATAAGAGTAGTGAGCGCTAAACACCTCTGAACATTTGGTTATTTTTATTTGGACTGCCAATTATGGATTTAGGAGCTTAACCACAGGCATTTAGGTTTGACACTCTGGGCTACAATACACATACACAATGTGTATTTATACACTTAAATAAAAGTATGAAATACCTCTGTACCAGTTGATCTGCCTGGTAATATTTTCCATCAATAAGAATTTGGGCATCAATTACTTGTTGGCGCAGAAGATTCTCACATTCAAGTATATATCCAGCTATCTCTGCTTCATTCTGGAACTGTAGCCCTGATTCTAATCGCTTGGTATCCTGTGTTTTGGAATGATAAATACCAGCAATTAAATCCTACAGCTAAATGGAGAAGTACTTTTAGAGGGTTTACTTTCACTGTAAGCTATTTTTTTATCTTAAATAATTACTGGTAAAAACCTTCTAGAATGAATTCTATGTAACGTACAGTATTCTCTTCCAGAAATGTTAACTAAAGAAAAAACATTCAGAAAAGGTGAAAATATCAGTTACTCCAACAGTCAGTCAAAAGTTCTGAAAGTAAGATTTAAAAAACTGTAAAGATTTCAGTGCCAAAAAGTTCACAAACACACCCAAAAAGAGAATTCATATTTGACTTACAGACTGCAGAGCATTCCGAGCAAGTATCAGTTTGTCTTCACAGCCCAGGATGTCCCGCTGAACTCTGTTTGCAATTTGCTGCAACATTTCCAACCTAAAAGACACCACAGAATATTTAAAAAAATGTTATTTATTATCCACATTGCAATGCAAAAGAAAATATCCTGCATCAAATGCCAGAATTTATGCCAATGTACCTAGATTCCTCTAAAGTGCCATTGCCAAAGCTTATACAAGAATTAATCAGTGTCGGTCCACAATTCACAGAAAGGAAATTCTCATTGGAGTCAATGCTGGTTCGAGTGCCAGTGCTGTTGCTAAACAAGGAATCGCTACTGTGGTAGCCATAACTACTGCTGTTCATTTTTACACCAGGAGCACTGTCCCTTTGGCCATTTACATCTATTGAAAAATGGAAAAGGAAAAAACTCTGGCAAAATGTACAGCTTCCAGGGATGAAATCTCTCTACTGGCTTTTGAAACACCCAGCATTCCTTCTTTAAATAGGCTTCAACATGCACATTCAACGCCCAGCAAGTAATACTCTGATGGCTCTTCAAAGGATTTTGCCTAGAGCTATGTATGCTAGTTTGAGTTTGGCTTCCCTACCTTGCATTGAAAAGCTCTGCAAGTATGGACTAAACAGAATGACTAGGGCGTCACTGGGAGATAGAGGTGCCAAATATTTAATATAAGTCTTAACCAATTTCAACAAGCTAAAGGAACAAACTTATATTATAAACTCACTACAGTGTTGTGCAAATCTTGAATTAAAAGTTATATTAAAAGAAGTAAAAAGAGCTTGAATCACCACAATAAATTCCAGATTTATGCTGGTGTGAGTCCCCTGATTTTAATAGAGTTACACCTGTGTAAAACGGGAGTAACACATCAGGCCCATAATTGGTAAACTCTATACCCTTGTACACTGTCCAAACCACTACTATTGTTCTACTGTCCAGACAAGCATGTTTATTTTATTCCCCTGTCCCACCAAACTGTAATCCTGAAGACATCACCTTACTTTCTTCAGCATTCTGACCTGACAGCTCCAAGGCTTTCTGACCATAAGGAAAAGAAGGCAAAACCCAGATTTTTCTTGATTTTTAATATATAAATACATATAAATAAAAATCAGCTTTTCATTCTTAACTGATTTTTTCTCCATTTTAACTCGTGCTTCCAGCCCTCTATAAAACCACATCCATATTACAGCACTGCTGCTTTAAAAATATAAAGGATACAAGCTACCCTCGCAGAGACTGAGCAGGTTTCTCTCTCTGATGGTTTCAATCCCACGAGCTTGACAAATAGGAACCTCTGTTTGGCCCTTGACCATTACAGGCAAGCTACCAGGCTTTCCTCACCCACCACATATTATTCCACGTTCCAACTGGCCACTAGCTACCCACCCGAATTGACGTTTTCCTAATGTTTACAAGTCTAAGGGACAGAGTTTTAGCAATTTACCCTTGTAACAGGGTGGCTTGCCCCTTACATCTTGAGACCGGCTGAAGAGCACACCGGAGAGAGATCCAAATGGATGGAATTTATTTTGGGACTTTGAGTTTTATTTTTGAGTTTATTTCATAGAATCATAGACTATTAGGGTTGGAAGAGACCTCAGGAGGTCATCTAGTCCAAGCCCCTGATCAAAGCAGGACCAACACCAACTAAATCATCCCAGCCAAGGCTTTGTCAAGCCTGACATTAAAAACAGATAAGGATGGAGATTCCACCACCTCCCTAGGTAACCCATTCCAGTGCTTCACCATCCTCCTAGTGAAATAGTGTTTCCTAATATCCAACTTAGACCTTCCCCACTGCAACTTGAGACCACTGCTTCTTATTCTGTCATCTGCCACCACTGAGAACAGCCTAGCTCCATCCTCTTTGGAACCCCCTTCAGGTAATTGAAGGCTGCTATCAAATCCCCCCTCACTCTTCTCTTCTGCAGACTAAATAACCCCAGTTCCCTCAGCCTCTCCTCGTAAGTCATGTGCCCCAGCCCTCTAATCATTTTCATTGCCCTCCACTGGACTCTCTCCAATTTGTCCACATCCTTTCTGTACTGGGGGGACCAAAACCGGACGCAATACTCCAGGTGTGGCCTCACCAGTGCTGAATAGAGGGGAATAATCACTTCCCTCGATCTGCTGGCAATGCTCCTTCTAATACAGCCCAATATGCCATTGGCCTTCTTGGCAACAAGAGCACACTGCTAACTCATATCCAGCTTCTCATCCAATGTAATCCCCAGGTCCTTTTCTGCAGAACTGCTGCTTAGCCAGTCAGTTCCCAGCCTGTAGTGGTGCATGGGATTCTTCCTTCCTAAATGCAGAAATCTGCACTTGTCCTTGTTGAGCCTCATCAGATTTCTTTTGGCCCAATCCTCCAATTTGTCTAGGTCACTCCGGACCCTATCCCTACCCTCCAGCGTATCTACCTCTCCCCCCAGCTTAGTGTCATCTGCGAACTTGCTGAGGGCGCAATTAATCCCATTATCCAGATCATTAATAAAGATTTTATCTGAATAAACTCAGATTCCAAGTAGCAGCAAAGGGTATTGTGAACAGACAGAAAGGGTTGTGTGGAGTTTAAGAATCCCCTTTGGGGGAAACCGAGGCAGGCTGCTTATAGTGTAAGCCCAAGCCTTGAGGGGGTGCTCCGGATGTAGCCACTCACTCACAACTATCTTTGAGCATCAGCCCAGCTATCATTTTTGCCACAATTAAATCCTATTCTGCAGTTCAGGCTGCAGTGGTCCACGTTTGTACCAAAGAGCAATATGCCCTGGCAATGGATACTAGTTATCAGTTTATGAGGCAAACTCCTGTTTCCCAACCCAATCAATAATATAAATGTCTCAGTGATCTAACACTACTCAGATTATTAATTTCTCTCCTTATCTTGCAGTGGTGACCCACATAACTGACAACTTGGTTATACTGAAATGTATTTGATGAATATAAAATATGTGGAGGTGGAGGGAAGTTTATGTTTATGAGGTCTTAATCAATTTGAAAATACGATAAAAGCTTTTTGTGAGTCTGAATACAACTATAGGCCAATTTCACACACCCTCACACCTCAGCACAATCACCCTCAAGTCACATCAGAACAGGTCAGTGTTTCCACCACTGTCCTCCTACGTTTTGTTCTGCCTGTTGGGGGGAGCTTTACATTCCCCATCAGCAGAGGGTGTTCTGAATCAGCACATCCTCACCCACCTTAGCCATGCTCCCTGTTCATTCAGCACCCTTATATGTCAGTCAAACCTGGGTGCCTTTGGCCCCTCTTCTGCCACTTTAATCTCTCCCCTGCAGACTCTTTGCTGCAGGGGTCTATGCATACACTTGGATAAGTTTAACCCAAACTCTTAGTAGCCAGGAGCCCATTTCAGTTTAGATAATTCCTCTAAAACACAATAGGCCTGATTTCCAGTGATGGACTCTGTTTGTGCCAGTGCAATTTTTTGTGGTCTCAAAATTGTACCTGCAAAAACAAAACCTGTTCTTAGGCCTGGCCCAAGATCTCAGTAATGTTCAACATACACATAATCATAGACATTCGTGATAGAAAAGACATCAGATCACATATTCCACTACTCATGCAGGATTGCTCTCAAATATTTTGTACGTTTAAATGCTTTGTATATACCTGAGTGCAATATAGTTTGAATTGACCCAAAAACCGGAGCTTCAGATATGCTTGTGTGCATGGGCTGAAATTAATCCCTGGGCAAAAAGCCAGTGCCATACTTAAATTCTCCTTAAGCCCTCAGAATAGGGTTTAAATGGAATTTAAGTGGTGCATAGACCTTGTCATGACCTTTTGTGTAGGGGAGAATTTCATTAAAGTTAAGTACTTTGATTGAGGCACAGATACTATTCATTGTGGACTGGCTGAGACCCCCCAACTCATTACCATATGGATCCTGAAACTATAGATCAGAAAAAGATCTACAGGCTTGAAAAAGATCTGTGAGCATTCTTCAAGCTAAAATAATAATGTAGATTTTAGCAGGGAAAAGACATCCACAGTTTCCAATGTAAGGCAAAAGAGCAGAAAGAAAATGAACCACTCCTGTCAAACATTCACTAGCATACCGCTCTACTTCAGGTCGAAGGGTTTTCTCCCTTTCCAGCATGGCAATAATAAGTTTTCCCCACTCTTTTTCTATATCATTTGGATGGTAGCCTTGAGGGAGTTTGATGCGTCCAAATTCTATCCAGACCTTCAAAAACAAATAATTGCTGGTTAACATAAACAAAAAACCAGAAATACTATACAGTGAATATAATGAAGTACAAAAAGTACAGCTTACCTCCAGCAGTTTATAAAGACGTTTAATTTTTGATTTATCTATCTCCTTTGGTGGAATTTCTGTTTCCTTAAACTGTAAGTATTGGTTATAAAGTGCCTGGAGAAATATAAATACATATCACCAGCTATTTCCTAAAAGGGAGTATTTTACTACTTCTTCACCACATTCCATTATGTTTAATAGGCTTATGTTCTTATATGGTTCTATTAAAGATTTGCATAAAAAATTCTTTGCCCACCAGTGAAAAATCTGCTTGTGCAGGTTAAGACACTAACAAAACATTTCTTGTATCTGGGGCAGGGGGAGAGGGGTGATAATCAAAGGGTAGGATTTTCAATGGGTTTCATCATGGCCACCATCCGTGCATGCATGCAAAGAACTACTCCTGCTCTTTCAAGCTAACATCTGGGGGTGGGGAGGGTGGCTGGCGGGTGGGTGACAGAATTTATATAAAACCGAACTTGGCTGGGCATCTCATTTGCTCCAGGGACACAAAGGAACCTCAGCAGCTCAGGGGATCTGGCCCATATGTATTGCATATTTAATATTTCCAAACCTAATACATTTTATCTTTTTACAAAATAAACATTTGGAGTCCTGTGAATAATTTGAACAATGCCATATCATACTCTCCTAAGCTTAACTTTGGGAACACAGGGTCTCAGGAAAGCTACAAGGTTTCTTAAATTAAAAAAAAAAAAGACATTACGCTGCTCTTTGATTTCATTGCATAAAATAAGAATCTTCATTTTTTTCTACTATCCTTCAAACAAAGTATGTGTATGACCCCGTCTCACCTTCAGTTCTACAGGATTGTTTGGAAATGTTCTGTCAGACATTATTGTGATATGGTGCCTGATCCACTGGATGAGGTAGTTCACCATATTCTGGTATTCAACCCACTTGACTTCAACATCCTAGAAAAGCACATCACAGTCAGCAGATCAGAAAAAAAGAACAACTTATTTTTTTTCTATTTCTTTTGTAGTCTCAGTTTAAAAGGATGCAGCGCTTCAGATGCATACAGCAAAATAAATTCCCAAGCTTAGCAATTCCAAAATGGCATTCACCATATTCTGGTACCTTTATCATAACCACATAAAAAAATCCCAATTAAATCAATTGAGAAACTTGCATGAGTAAAGCCAATAGGATTTGGCCTCAACTATTTCTAATGGTGACATGGAAGCTTCCTAGTTCTACTACCATTCAAGGGAGATAATAAACAGAGTGTGACCTAGTGGTCTGACCACCGGACTGGAAGCCAAAAGATTCTGAGTTACGATCCCAGCTCTGATTCTAGCCTCTCCGTGGCTTTGGGCAAATCATTATTTATTAGTTAAGTTCTCTGCTTCAATGTCTTCATCTGTAAACCAAGTGCACTATTGTTAGTCTTTTAAATCATGTGGAGCTCCAAGTCAGATCATGAAACCAAGAGTCGAGTTATTGACAACATGAAAAAACTTTCAATTGTGTTATTTTGTAGTATTATTTTATTATTGTTGTTATACCAGTCTATGGAGAATGTAGCTAACTGCAATGCTGAGTTGAAACCTTCTAAAATCAAGGCATGTCAGTGAAGCTGCCATGCTTCATAGGTGTTACTCGCTTACTTACATTTGCACTGATGCCTTCGCCGCCTTCCAGTACTTTGGGAAATGCATCATAAAGTGATGACACATAAGTTATTACTGACTTCTCATCAGGAGCGGAGACATCAACATCTAAGAACAGAACAAGATTCTGGGGTGAAGAATGTTCACAAATACTCCACAGCCTGCAGATGGTCAGATTATATTTTAACAAGAATGACCAGCTGGATAAAGACCAATGGTTCATCTAGCCCATTATCCTGTCTTCCAACAGTGGCTCCAAGAAGCATTCATTAATGGTGCCTAGAAATTTTATCTCTGCATCCCATCCTGAAGAGGCACATACCAAGTTAATATGGGGATGGTTGAAATCTCCTATTATTATTAGATTTTCTGTTTTTGTAGCATCTCTAATCTCCCTGATCATTTCACAATCACTGTCACTATCCTGGCCAGATGGATGGTATTATATTCCTACTGCTATATTATTATTATTCAAGCATGGAATTTCTAACCATAGAGATTCTGTGGTACTATTTGATTCATTTAAGACTTTTACTATATTTGACTCTATGCTTTCTTTCGCACTCCCCCACCAACACAACCTACTCACACAGTCCTATATATTTTTGTACCCTGGTATTACCACAGTGCACTGATTATCACCATTCCATTAAGTTTCTGTGATACCTATTATATCAATATCCTCATTTATTACCAGGCACTCAAGTTCACCAATTTTAGGCTTCTTGCATTCATATACAAGCACTTATGTGTATCAATATTTAGTTGTCTGCCTTCATTTGATGTAATGAATGGGACTGTTTCATTTGATTGTTTCTCTTCAGTTCCTACCTGTACTTTATCAACTTCTATCCTCTCCTTTTTACTGGGATATAGAGAATCCCTTTTAATAAATCCTCCCCTAAGGGATGTCTCTTTCTGAACCATGTCTTCCTCTGCACCTGTTGGCTTTCCCCCAGATCTTAGTTTAAAAAATCCTCTATGAGCTTTTTAATTTGACTTGCCAGCAATCTTGTTCTGTTTTGGGCTAGGTGGAGCCTATCCTTTCTGTGGCTCTTCCATTCCCAAAAGGTTCCCCAGTTTCTAATCAATCTAAATCTGTCCTCTGAACACCATCGTCTCAGCCATGCATCGAGTCCCTGCAGTTCTGCCCAACTGGCCCTAAGCGTGGAACTGGAAGCATTTCAGAGATGCCACCTTGTTTTGCAGTGAAGTCTTTAAGAATCAACTCACCTTCCGGATCCAGAAGTCTGGTGACACCTAGTTTTTCTGCTACATAAAAAGCATGTTCTAAATTTGCAAGGTTGCTTTGAACAGCAACGGTATTCATGTCTATCAGGTCCGGCCTGTAAAACAAAAACAACAATTACAGTAAGTCTTTACATGTTTGAAAATATAATAGTTGTAACAGAACAGTGCAGTACTTTAAAAGATCTCTACAACGAGTAGTGTTATTCTAAAAAAAAAACTGTTTTAAGAGCATGTGGTAACTAATAATAAGTACAGCTGTGTACACCTATCCATTTTTGCTTCACATTTTTTAAAAAAACTTTCTGTTTGTTCAGTTTTTATAACCTAATAAGAATTTTTTCAGTGCAGCAGACAACTACAACCTGATTATTCCCTTCTGCTGGCACCCTCTCACCTTCCAAAACAAGCTTAAGACTCTGGCCCTCACTTTAAGTGTCTGTATACTCCTGCTTACATATCTACTCTGGTCATTATTGTGTTCCACCTTGTGCCCTTTGCTGCACTCAAGAAACTACCCTCACCTCTTTCTTGTCTTCATGCCTTCTTTCATGGGCCACCCAATCCCTCATTCCTGGAACAACATCCCTATTTTAATGTCTTTCAATTCTGTCTCTTGTTCAGAGCTTTCCTGTAAGCCTACATTTTTCATGAGGTCCACAAATGCTAACTCATGCCAACATCAGACCATTGCTATCCCCGTATTTTATGTTTTAAATGTCAAAATTAGCACTGCTCCTTAGCTTTCCCACGTATGTATTTGTCTGGCTCCTAGACTGTCAATTCCTCAGCACAGGAATAGTCTTCATTAGTGCCTTGTACAGCACCGAGAACACTGCCAGCCTTAGCAAATGAGAAGACGAGGTGATTTTCAAACGTGCGGAGCACCCACAGCTCCCACTGAAATCAACTGAAGTCATAGGTGCTCTGCACCAAAAAAACCAGGCCCATGTTTAAAACAAAACAAAAACCAACAACCCAAATGGTGGGAGAGGGAGAGGAAGAGAGACAAGAAATAAACCAGAAGCAGAAATCGTGTCTTCGTCATAGCTGAATCTCTGAGATTGAGTTGAATGGCTTCCTATAAAGCTGATAGTGCTGATGGCAGGAGGAGAATGTTAACATTAAAAAAGGAGTTGCCCACTCAAGTCTATCAAAATATGAAAACATTTATATTTTTTCATGCTCAGATCCCGTAAAACAGATTACGTGAGTGTCAGCTTTAGGGATCAGCTCCCTCCCTCAATTTTCTCATTTTTATGCTTGAGGGGGGAAAATGCAAATGCTACCTGGCAGAAATTGCCCATTTTCATACAACTACACCAGGAAAAGTTTGAAGACATTTGCAATAGAAACACATTGAAGCAAAACATTCAAAATGTTTCACATTTTCAAAAAACAATAAATACATCATGTGTTTTTCCAGCCCACCAATCCCCCCTATCCCAAAAGCTACATTAACTTTGCTACACCCCATGTGACCGGAAATATAGTTCTTGCAGGTTTCAGAGTAGCAGCCGTGTTAGTCTGTATCCGCAAAAAGAAGAACAGGAGCACTTGTGGCACCTTAGAGACTAACAAATTTATTAGAGCATAAGCTTTCGTGGACTACAGCCCACTTCTTCGGATGCATCCGAAGAAGTGGGCTGTAGTCCACGAAAGCTTATGCTCTAATAAATTTGTTAGTCTCTAAGGTGCCACAAGTGCTCCTGTTCTTCTTTTTATAGTTCTTGCAGGCAGTTAGAATCACAGTTTTTCTTGTGCTTTCTTGAGGGCACATTCATAAAAAATTGATCATAATCCTAATCTACTGTTACCCTGATGGAGTTTGTTTTCCCTATTGATTTTAATGGGAGCAGAATCAGGCTCATGTTATTCTTTGAATTTCACTGCAATTAACAGAAAGGTATAAATAATTATTGAAAAGGGAACACACTAATCTATGTCATGGTCACACTAATACAGATTATAGCTTAATAATGATTTACTTCACAACATACAGTACAAAAATATTATTTTCTGTATAAAACATACAGAAAATATTGTTGGTTTTTTCATTCTACTTTCTTTCCAAGCATTTCACACTTGCTGGTAAACCCAGCACGAAATACAAAAGGACACCTATTCAACTGTCAACTTGCAGAACAAGATCGGGCAAGTTGGTGTGAAAGCCTTGTCTTTTCATAATAAAAATAAGCTCCAATACACTGACTAAAATCTATAAAGTACTCAAATGGAAGAGGTCTCTTATGGTGACAAAGTTAAATTAATAAAAACAACTGCTGTAGCATTCATCAATCACTTCAGGTAAATGCTGCTACTGCATCCCAACACTTAAAACAAACATGTAAGTGAAATACCACACATTTTATACTGTGATACAGTATGGCCAGAGGGCAGCAGGAGAGGGTTAGAAGGGAGCCTTATTCCCTGTACCTGGAAGAAAGTTTGCTATAGATTAATTAAAGCACCTGAAGCCAATTAGAGCACCTGAAGCCAGTCACCTGATAAAAACCCCTTGCTTCAATCAGACAGGGAAGGAGTTGGAGCAGAGAGGATTGATGTTGGAGCAGAGAACAGTGTGAAGGAGTAGAAACAGAGTGGATTGGTGTTGGAGCAGAGAGCAGTTTGGAGGGAAGCAGAGGAAAGTTTGGCTGCGGTGGGCTAAGAAGACCAAGACCCTAGGTAAAGGGACACTTGGCTTGTGCAGAGGGAGGGCAGGAAGCTCCCCCCCCCCCCCGACACACACACAAGTTGAAGGGCAGGAGAGGGAAGTAGCCCAAGGGAAGGAACCGCTAGTTCAAGTGGTTTACCACTATCCCTAGGGCCCCTGGGCTGGGACCTGGAGTAGAGGGCGGGCCCGGGTCCCTCCCTCTCCACTCCCCTCCTATAGGACACTAGTGGGGCTGTTAATATTCCAGTTCAGGGGCAAGAAATGGTGCCCTGAACCCACCCCCCAAGAAGAGAAAGCGCGAAACCCATCATAGTAGTGCTGGCAATTTGCCACAATACATACATTCATATCTCCAAAACTCTGCACAAAACATGGATACTCATATCCCCATTATAATAAAATAATAATAATAATATTTGGTTCTTATATAGCATCTTCTATCCCTAGATTTCAAAGGGCTTTACGAAGGAGGTCAGTATAATTATCCTCAATTTACAGATGGGGAAACTTACAGCACAAGGAGAGACGTGATGTACCAAACTAATGGCAGGAAACAGAACTCTGGTCTCCTGAGTCCCACTCCACTGCCCTATCCACTAGACAACATGGCCTCATTTTATTAAAGTAAAAATTTGCGGTGAAAGCCATCCTATTTTTAATCAGCTGTATATCCCATACGTTTTGTGCCTACCTACAATAACTAGTTTATATTTACCTACAGGCTCCATTCAGCATATTGGCTCTGTCCTTGTCTACAGAAACATAGCTTGGAGGCTGATTCACTGAAAATGAGTTCCTTTGGAATTTGGACAATGGAGAAAACAAGTTTTAAAACTGAAAATCAAGGGTGCATCTTTTATAGGGGAATAGAAGTGCAAACGGAAGTATTTTGAAACTTCAGAGGAGACATGGTGCCTCCATCCCTAGCCAGTCACCATCTCTTCTTTCCAAACAGGACAAGTTGCAGTGAAGTTTAGGGCCAGAGAAAAGGGTGCCTACCCCCTCATCTCAGTTAGACTTTTCGTCTGATCCCAGCCCCTACATGAACAAAAGAGCCACAAAATCAATAAACAACTGCCTTTTTCTTTAAAGAGGGTTCCTCTTGTGATTTTTAAGCACTTCATTGCTCTCCAAACATAAGCTTATTACCCTTCAGTTCACCAAAAGCCCCTGTCCATCAACCTAGTATGGCAGTTCTTTCTGGGCATGCTCAGAAGATTCCTTTTGAGAGTATGTCTACACCTGGAGCGGGCTGTGTGATTCCCATCTCAAGAAGGCATATGGAGCTAGTGTGCTAAAAACAGACTGTATCCACAGCAACGTGAGCTGCAGGATGGGCTAGCCACCCTGAGTACATGCCCATCAGAGATCCTAGAAACCCATGATGGGAGGAAGCTTGAGTATGTCTCCCCAGCTCCAGATGTAGACATACTCTGTGTCATCCTTTGTGATCTATCAGTGAATACTCTGTGGAGTAAAATACTACACGGCACGAGTAAAGGTTGCAAAATCTGTCCCTAAGTGCGGGCTGTACTTTGTACAGCTTTAGAGTATATGTGTTATGTATGTTTCTGATACCTATGGAAACAATAATTTATTCTCAAATGAGTTCTTAATCATTACTAACTTTAACTGATTATACTGCAGTTATAATGCATATCCTACTGATTTAGATTAATTTAACTAGCTTATTCTGGGAGGAGCAGTGGGTTAAAGACAGCAGCCAGGGAGACAAGCATTTTGGTTTCTAAAAGTAAAAAACAAATACAATAGACAGGATAAATAAAAATCCCCATAAGCTTTAAGGGCAAATGCTATTTTGCATTCAGTATAGAGGTTTATATAAATATAAAATGACATAATTTTGTGTAGAATTATTAAGCAGTTTTCTACATAGTATAGACCAAATGAAACTAAATGCACTTCAAAAATGATAATAATCTCACCTTCAAACATAACACTGTGACTCATTTTATGGCTGATTATTCAGCAAAACTGGGTCCTTGCCATTGGAAAAGACGCATAAACAATACAAACCACGCAAAAAGTTGGAACATTCCATACAAAATAGATGTCTCTGTTAGAGACACACCCAAATCAAGGTGCTCATCTTCCAAATAGTGAGTCGTTAATTATTTTATTAATAAAATGCCCCTCTTCTACCACTAAAGATTTTAGAGTCAGTGTTAGAAATTAGATATAATTTGTGTTAAAAGTAACTGAGTGATACTTTAATATCACAGCAATTAGGAAACTGACAAAATTAATACCTGTTCAAGAAAACAATTTTAATATAGAGATCCATGAAGAGGAATAAGAGAATAATACTTTGATAACATTGCAAGGAAACTAAGGCTTTTATCCTAGAAGACTCACACATGTGTTAAGCGTTAGTCTGTGAGTAGCCTTACTGAAATCAATGGAGCTACCCACAGCAGGTAGGTTTTTTTTTATAACTGGAATCTAATAAACCTTGGAAATAAATGTCAAGATCCAAACTAGAAGCTACAGTATTTGGGGAATTTTAAATGGGATCATGGTATTTCAATGTGGAAAAGATCATTATCTATCTTTAGTCTCCCTAGTCAATTACACTGTACAAACGATATCCTCTTTTTCATTGTTCTAAGACAACAACTTTACTGTCAACAATTCTGTTTATCTTTAATAAAATAAGTTATGCCCTGATCCTGCAAATGCTTATATACGTGAGTAACTTCACACATGTCATTGGTGTCAATGAGTTCAACAGGACGACTCATGTATGAAATGATCTCATATACAGAAACTAAATTATTTAATTCTTGGGAAACTCAGATTGAATAAAATCATCAAAACAGTGTGACTAAACTATAGCAGTAAAAGAGAAGACAATAGAGGCATATTTCTTGTCTTATATTAAGTAGCTATATTACTGTATGAGTTTCATTAAGTAGCAACACAGGGGAAATGACAGGAGATGTAGAGTTAAGTGAAAATCTACGTATAGTCTAGCTAGGTTTTTAATTGCTATAATGAGAAAACGCCTATAAATATTAAATGAATTCTTTCCTTAGTGTTCACAGACGATAACAAAGAACAGATGCCAGAAAGAGCCATACATTCCTCAGGGAAGGAAGAAAATTTACTAAAATAATTAAAGATCATGTCAGAACATGTGATCATAAAAAAATGACTAAGAATTGCAGGATTTCTAAATCAGGTAGGGTCTATCCTGCATTTCAGAAGGGAATGGCAAAAAGAATCCTAGCAAATAATTTGAAAATTATATTAAAGAACATTATAGTTGCACAGAAAATAACTGAAAAATTAGGGAATGCTAATGGTAAGGGTGTCCACGTAAACTTAGCTTCACCCCCCTTGTACATGTACATTTCAATATAAACCTTACTTATCTGATTATATAATATTAGTTGCCATAAAGCAACTCTCTTATTCATTGTGTTAGGTAGATAACACAGAGTAAATGAGATGTTTAATAATATTTATCCTCACTACTCATTGATTGAACTCTTCCTTTATTCACTACGTAGTCCACCTCATTCACCATCTATCTTGTCCACTAAAGGGCGTTCAGAAATGCTGTTCATCGTACCAGTGTACATGCAGAGTAAGTCCATGGAAGTTTACCCTACATGCAGAATTTGCCTCCAATTCAGGTACAGATCCTGAGGACCCCTGTCTCATTCACTGCACATCATCCAACCTGCACATGGAATGATATAGCTATCCTATGAGAATAATAGCATATTATCACATAATTCAAATTAATGCCTATGCACCAGGAGCAAAACTGGTTTTGGAATTTTCAGTATTTTAGTGCTCCTCAATGCAATTTTAATGGACTTTTAATTGGAGGTGTTTTGTTGTTGGTATTAAATATCCCAGGGGGGTTTTTTAAAGTAGTTCCTTAATGGGGAACTATTTGCTAGACAGCTCTAGAACACTCTTACAAGATCCATATATCATAAAGAACAATTATTTACCCTACAGACACTGTGGTTCTTGCAGAAGTCAGTGTGGATCTCCCATAGGTGTGCATGCACCTTAGGCACATGAGAGTTGGTGGGGTTTTGAATAGCAGCATCTGAAAGGATTGAACATGTGCCCTGTGGTTCCATGAGGGTGGCCAAACCCACTCCCCTCACTTCCCTTTCAATTCAAATTGCTGAGGATTCCTAAAAAGCAGGGAAGGAGGGCAGCTCATGGGATCCATACTGACTGTGACATTTCGAAGAACCACAGTTACTGTAGGGTTAGTAATTCTTCTCTCTTCTCCAAGTGGGATGGAGGAGCATCAGCTGTATCAAACAGAGACTGGGCAGGACTTCACTACCCGCCGAATCGGCAGGTAGTGATCGATCTATCAGGGGTCGATTTATCGTGTCTAGTGTAGACGCGATAAAATTGATTCCCGATCGCGCTCCCTGTCGACTCCAGAACTCCAGATCGCAAGAGGCGGAAGCAGAGTCGACGGGGGAGCGGCAGTGGTCGACTTGCTGCCGTCCTCACAGCCAGGTAAGTCGACCTAAGATACGCTGACTTCAGCTACGCGATTAGCGTAGCTGAAGTTGCATATCTTAGGTCGACCCCCCCCACACACTAGTGTAGACCTGGGCAGAAATTGAAGTACCACTGTCCCAAACTTGGCAGCAGACCTAGATGCCATGTCGAGGGCATATTGACTAACAATGGTCAGTAGGTTGCTCCAAATCACTGCTTTACACAACTCCGATATTGTCACATTCCAGAAGGATGCTGACGATGCTGCTTGTGCCCTGGCGGAATGCGTTTTGACGTATGGAGGGAGGGGCTCACCAGCCAGTTGATAACTGGTGGAGATCCAGAATGTAGTCCATTTAGAGATTCTCTGTGACAAGATGGCTTGGCCTTTCAATGAGTTAAATATAGCCATAAAGAAGCAGGGAGACAATCTGAAAGGTTTAGTCTTGTCACTGTAATAGAACAAAGCTCTGGAAACATACAAAGTATGTAGCTTCTTCTCTCCTAGCAGCAAATGCAGGTTTGAGAAGAAGACTGGAAGGCTAATTGTTTAATTTAGGTGAAACTCTGAATCAATATTCAGGGATGAATTTAGGATGTGGTCTCAGAACCCCCTTATTACTATGGAAGGACATGTAAGGTGGTCCAATCATAAGGGCTTAGAGCTCACTGACCCTCCGTGTGCAGAGATCTCGAGGAAGGGAGACCACTGTCCCTTCCTGACTCTGCAGGAAAGAGCTAAAGGAGAGAATCACTGTATATGATATTGCTGCATGGGATTGTATTGGTGTTGGTGATGTTAATGTAAGTAAATCACGGGAAGTTGCCACTCCACAGACAGAGTCCGGGGACAGGGATGGAGTGCGTCCTATTAAACTAATAAAACTGCATAATGTGTGACTTGGGAGATCATTATTTTAAAATCCTTATTGTAGGTTTAAAATCAGAAAGAATGTACAAAGTACTTTTAAACCCTATATTTTAACCAAACCAAGAGAGACTAGTCCTAGAAATTTTCCAAGTACTAGTCCACGTAAAAATAAATACTCTAGTATTTTACAGCGGTAGCATACAATCCAATGGCTGGAAGCTGAAGTTAGACGAATGCAGACTGGAAATAAGATGTACATTTTTAATAGTGAGAATAATTAACCACTGGAACAATTTACCAAGGGTTGTGGTGAATTCTCCATCACTGACAACTTTTAAATCAAGATTGGATATTTTTCTAAAGACCTGCTCTAGGAATAATTTTGGGGAAATTCTGTGGCCTGTGTTATATAGGAGATCAAACTGGATGATCACAGTGATCCCTTCTGGCCTTGGAATCTATAAATAAGTTTTGGTTATTACTTAGGTATTACAATGATGAGCGCTAAGGAAAATACTATTGAAAGACTTACAGACAATACTGACATGAATATTCAGTCTTACACATTACAATAATATTCTTAACTCTGAGCCACAAGATATAGGAACACAGAAACTGTCATAACACATCAAATGAGTGAAGCATCTAGTCCAGTACTCTAAAATGGAGTAGTACCTGAGATCTTAGTAGAAGGTGCAGCAAACCTCGTAATGGACAATTATGGAATGACCTGCCCATATAGGAAGCTTCTTCCTAACCTTAGGCAGTGAGTGGTTGGGTTATGCCATAAAGCATGAGGGTTCATAGCCCGTGGTCTTTGTTTATGGTATATAATATAGCTGTGGATTTTATCTTTGTCCATATAAAGTCTAATTCTTTTCTGAATCCTACTAAACCCTTGGCCTCAATGAGACCTTAAACCAGTATATTCTACAGGTTCATTGTAAAAGTTTTTCCTTTTATCAAGTTGTTGTCTTCCTTTGTATTGTAAAAAGAAGTTTTCCTACAAACATCCATGCTATTCATTATTTCATGTACCTCTATCATGTCCTCTCTTATTCATCTCCTCCTTAAACTAAACAGTCCTAATCTTTTCAGTCTCTCCTCATATGGAAGTCTTCTCATGCTTCTATACATTTCCTTTGTTCATCTTTGGATGTCCTGTTTCTTGGCATAGTTTCTGAGATGGAGTGATCAGATCACAGTGTGGAAGGTGATGATGCACCATCCATTCACATAATGCCCATACAGTATTTTCAGAAATATTTCCTGTCCTATTCTTTAGACATCCGCACACTTTGTTTACAGTTAAGACTACCAGTGGGCATAGAAATGCTACTTTCATTGTGCTAAACACAAGGGCACTTGGGTCTTTTTCCAACCTGGTTTCAATTAATTTAGAGCCCAACTATATACATGACCTGTTCAGATTAAACTTTCCATTCTGCATTTCTTTACATTTACCAGCACAGCATTTCAAAAACCAATGTGAAGTCGAGAGTTCCACCTTTGTTAGCAACCCAAACATTTAAGAGTGAATAAACATAACAGTTAGACCAGACACTGCAGTATTAGTTAAATATGGAAATTGCAACACTATCAACTTAACCATCAAGTTTCACTACCTGGCAGGGGAGTTCCAGTGTGGATTTTGAGCTGGCTACAGATGTAACAGAAATCAGAACTGAGTGGTCTTATCCTGACAGCTAAGTGACCTGAACTGCCTAGCCGGGTCCCTGCTCCCATCCTTGTGTGAGATAAATGTTAAGATGAATGGAGCCTCATACTGTGGAAGACATAAAGGTTGGCATCCTCATTATACCAAGCCTATGCCTAGGACCAATGCCTGAATAAGCATCTCTGAGGGAAAGGCCTATAATTTTCCCCATTAACCTGCAAATTACACTGGAAATTTGCCAAAAGTTGTAACAATAAACAGTGCATCCCCTACTCAGATTGTTGGAATATCAAGATGAAGGTGAAGAAACCCACAAAGTTGCTTGCTAATATTACCATGTGGGAAAAATCCCTTTCCGATCCCCAAAAGTCTGGTTGGCCAAGCCCCTGGCATTTCAGGAGATTGAACAAACCTACTGAAAGAAGGCAGAGGGACAAAATAGGGACCGAACTGAGGTTGACCATGGGCTCCTTATGCACCCACCCCCAAAGGGAGCCACCCCCCACAAAACAGCCAATGGCACTGCAGATGTGGGGCCAAAGGCCCATCCTCTATCTGCAGCACCACCATCTAGACCAGGGGTGACCAAACCACAGCTCGTGAGCCACATGTGGCTCGTTTACAATTAAAGTGTGGCTTGCAGAGCCCCCCCAAGCCCTCCCCATTCTCCATCTACTAGAGTGGGAGCGGGAGCTCAGGGCTTCTGCCCTGCAGCGGGATAGTGGGGCTTGGGGCTTCGGCCGGAGACAACTGGTGTCTGCTGAGGGTGGTGTGGGGGGGGACAATTTAAAGGTTTGCCCATCAGCTTGAGTCATTCCCCCCTTACCCTCAGTGGTCCCTACCTGCAGCTCCCAGGTCTTTGACGCTGCCTCTCCCCATGGCTGCAGCTCCCAGCTTGCCAGCTCCAGCAGCACCATGTGATTGAGGAGGGCCAGCAAACCCTCACAAAAATCGTGGGGGAAGGCACGTGACTCTACATGTCCCCCCCCACCTCCCTTCTGGCTTCTGCCCAATGGGGAGGGACCTGCTGGGGCTTGGGGCTTCAGCAGGAGCGGGGTTGAAGCCCTGAGACCCCTCTCCCTGCAGGGCTGAAGCCCCGGCAGGCACCTCCTATGGGACTGAAACCTCGAGCCCCGGCAGGCATGCCCCAGCTCTCGAACTTCTGAAGATTGTTGTATGCAGCTCAGAGGGTCAGTAAATTTGGCCACCCAATATAGACTACCATCCCTCATTGCATACAGGAATAGCCAGAGCCCAACCAATCAGGGGAAGAAGAAGATGGGAGGAAAGAGAGGGAGTAGACACTTCATAGGAGAGATGCACAAGCTGTAAGCCCCCGAAGCAGTGTCTCTTGCTGCCCAGCACCACTAATGCCCAACTCCAGCTAGGAAGGTGGGTGTTTAGGACAAGGAATGTTAAATATTGTCCAGCTGTAATTCCATTGGGTATTTAGTTATATATAATTACTCCCGTTAGCATTTGGCAAACCCACCGGGTTTAAGATTCCTACTCTTGTGAAAAAGTGGTATGGAATCCTTAATGAAAGCTCATCCAAAAGACAACAAGCAGTCTCAGCAGTAAAGCTGGTTGGAATATTTTTGACTAATTGGATTTTCATCTGAATATGCTGTTTTGTCAAAGCTGAGACATTTCACAGAGATGTAGCAATTTCAGTGAAATTTTCAACAGGAAAGTTTCTGAGGTCTACGGCTCTCTGGTTGTTTCTGACCAGAGAGAGAGAGAGAGAGAGACCCAAACCAACAAGCTGACCTTTTCAATCCAAAAATGGACATTCTGACATAATTCCGTTTTGCGAAAATGTTTGAAACATTTTGGTTTTGTTCAGTGCAGAACGAGAACAGATTCGGAAACCCTGAAAGTTGTTACAAAGGGAACTGTCATCCTCCGGCCATACTGTGCTGCAGAGCATTATATGGAGGCATTACTTCAATGCTGATTCTGAGACGCATGCCACCTTCTAAATTAACCAACTTGACTTCCTGCAAGTCTCCCATCAAGTACTAACCAGGTCTAACCATGTTTACCTTGTGAAATCAGATTGGATCACAGCCCCAACACAAGCTGATGCAGGCCAGCCGCAGCTACTACGACTATGCTCTTTACTACTAGCCAGAAAACAAGAGTGCAGGGAATGTGGCAGCCCTGTTAAAGCTGCAGCTACCGTACAGAAATCTAAGTTTAAACAAAATGGCTTAAATGCTGAGCTGTACCATATTTAGTCAGGTAATACATTAAAAGTAAGAATGTTTGCCCACTAAAATATTTTTAAAATCTTTCTTAAAACTTTTTCTTTTCCCAAACTGCAAAATATTAATTGTCAGGCCTTTAATTCCATCTGAGCTATGAAGGGTAATTATTAAAAAAAAAAAAAAAAAAGTCTGAGAATACAAAATGAACTAAAAATTTGAGGTTTTCTTTTTGTTAAAGAGAAGGTAACAATAAATTATAAGTTAGAAAATGGCAAGCAGAAACTAGAAGATACAAATAATCTCTCTTTTTATTTTAACTTAACCCCCAAGCATTTTGACACCATGTAATAGTTAGTTTCATTTCAAATCATCCCCTCCAGCTGCTCAGCATGTTATTGCAAATTTTGGCATCACTCTTTGTACCTTCAAGGAACGTATTCATGTCAGTGCCTGATCACCTGCAACATGTTTTAACATTACTGTGGTGCCGTGTGCACTGTTGTCCTGTGGCTTAGCTTGTAACAATACTTGCCTGGCAAACCTCTGCTTTATAAAGTTGAAAATGCTCGCTATAGAACAAGGCTTGAATTTAGCACAGAAGATTCCGCCTGTTAAATGCTTTATCACACTTTAAAAACATCAGCGGACAGGTTTTGAAAGAATACACAGAAATATTTCAAAACAAAGTCATATGACACATGTTAACTGATCCCACCCTCTCTATCTAGCATTTGTTCTTTGTAATGCCTTACTCCTACAGCTGCAGCTTGGATTACTCTGTTCCCGTGTGAACTACTCAGTGTAAAGAAGTTTCTCCTAAATACTTTTTGGGTATGGTCCTTTGTTGGCTTCAGTTCCTTTTATTTTGTGATAGCCACTTTCCCTATGCCAACCAAAATTTTATATGCCCTATTTATGAACCTTGCTAAGGACCTGGTGCAAAGTCTATTAATATCTTTCCATTCTCTTCAACGGCCTTTGATCAGAGCCTAACTCTTCTTTCCTAATTTTTATATAAACCCATTTTTATTAACTCCTCCTTATAGATGTAACCCCTGGAGCTCTTTCTCATTCTTTTTCCGTCTTCGGTAGCATTTCCAGTCCTTCAAGATCCTTCCCGTAATGTCATGCCAAGAATTGACAAAGGGTCCTGTGGCATGTAGACTACACATGTAGTCTGACAAAGTGGGTATTCACCCACAAAAGCTTATGCTCCAATACGTCTGTTAATCTATAAGGTGCCACAGGACCCTTTGTCACTTTTTACAGATCCAGACTAACACAGCTACCCCTCTGATACTTGATGCCAAGAATTGTGCACAATAGTCCAGGTGTAGTCTCATAAACCCTTTGTGTAGCACCACAAAGATCTTCTTTCCTGCATAGTCTATTTCCTTGTTTTTACACCCCAGGGTTCTGTTTGCTTTTCTAGTTGCAACCAGACAGTGAGTTGATTAATTTATGTTTAACCAGACTCTTTTCCTAATCAGTGTCTTTTCATTTCATATTATGGGTAAAATTCATCCCTGAGCTGGGGGTCAGCACAAGCCCCATGCATCACTTCAGTCTCACATAAGCCTTCAAAACATGTCTTACATGGTACATAGGTCCGGCACTCGCTTCCTGCATAGAGATAAATTTCACCCTAAGTGCTTCATGGGGCTTTAAACTGATCCTCAGCACCTCAGGGTGAGTGTCACGTTTTTGTGTATATATATGACCACTGTACATATTTGATTGTGTCTTTCTCTCTCTACTCTCTTTTATGCCCTGGCCCCACGCCGCTCCTGGAAGCGGCCAGCACCATGTCCCTGCGGCCCCTGTTGAGGGGGAGAGAGGGCTCCGTGCGTTGCCCTAGCCTGCAGGCACCGCCCCCTGCAGCTCCCATTGGCCGGGAACGGGGAACCGCGGCCAATGGGAGCTTCGGGGGAGGTACCTGCAGGCAAGGGCAGCGCGCTGAGCTCTCTGTTTCGCACACACACACCCCGCCCCAAGGCCACAGGGACGTGGTTGGCCGCTCCTGGAAGCCTGCCTTAGCTCCGCTGCCACTCCAGAGCTGCCCAAGGTAAGCAGCACCGGGCCAGAGCCTGCACCCCAAATCCCTCCTGCACCCCAACCCCCTGCCCTGAATCCCCCGCCACACCCCGCACACCTCCTGCATCCCAATCCCCTGCCCTGAGCCCCCTCCCACACTCCGCAATCCCTCCTGCACCCCAACCCCTTGCCCTGAGCCTATTCCTACACACCGCACCCCCTCCAATGCCTCGCACTCCCTCCTGCACCTCAACCTCCTTCCCCAGCCCTACATTCATGGCCCGGCATGCAATGTTCCCACCCAGATGTGGCCCTCAGGCCAAAAAGTTTGCCCACCCCTGGGTTAGGGATTGTGTCTGTGTCTTCGTATGTATTTGTACAGCATCTAGCACAAAGAAGCCACAATGATAACAGAAGTTTCCAGGTGCTAATGCAGTATAAATCTTCAATAAAATTATGATTATGTACAGATAGTTACTCTGGATATTTCTTTAAATGTTTACCATTCAGAGTTACTTTTGTAACTGAAATTTAGCTTTGATTTTAGATATATACACTTACTAGCCATACTGTAAATCCATAATTTACTCTATAGCCCTTGTGTGACAGAAGACATCTTGAAATGAAACAAGCATAATCCCACCTTTTTATAGACAATATACTCAAGCAAATAAAACACATCTTCAATCAAAAACTTAAAAACAAAAAGTCCAATTATAAAACTGTACAGGACACTGAAATATCCCAGAGCTTCATAGGAAATAATAAGTGAATTTTACAAAAGTACCAAATTACACATTCATGTATATTTTGGGAGGTTCAAATAAAAAATAAATACAAAGGAGCTATATTTAAAAAAGTATTCACGGCTAATAAACACTGTAAAGTTCAATGTTAAACTAATCAATGGTCTAATTTGGGAGATATTTGATATGTCTTTCTGTTTTTACAAAAATCACAGAATAATACTTACAAAAACAAGGCCCAAATCCTGCAACAGCATCCACGTAGGTGGCTCCGTATACTCATACGTAGCCCTAATTCTAATAATCCTAATTCTTTTTTATTTCTGATAAAAAGTTAGCTCTCTCTCTAAAGCAGGGGTAGGCAACCTATGGCAAGCTGATTTTCAGTGGCAGTCTCACTGCCCGGGTCCTGGCCACCAGTCTGGGGGGCTCTGCATTTTAATTTAATTTTAAATGAAGCTTCTTAAACATTTTAAAAACCTTGTTTACAACAACTTTATATACAACAATAGTTTAGTTATATATTATAGACTTACAGAAAGAGACCTTCTAAAAACATTAAAATGTATTACTGGCACGCGAAACCTTAAATAAGAGTGAATAAATGAAGACTCGGCACACCACTTTTGAAAGGTTGTTGACCCCTGCTCTAAAGTAAGAAGACAATTTTTGACCTTCAACTTCCACTAAGGCTATCTGGAGATTTACAGCAAAGATTTGTTCCATTATATTTAGAAGGCAAAGAAGACACCTTCACAGAGGCAGTAAACAGACAGCACTTTTGCTTCATGAAAAAGGGGCTTCAACCAGGCGTGGTTGCAAATGCAGAAAAGAACTTTGGGGAGAAAGACTTCTTTAGACAAGAGAGTAACTCGTTAATAAAGTTTAGTCTCTAGAAAGCCTGTTATGATTTTGTTTTATACGTAATTGTTTGTTTCCAATATTTTTACTCATCGTTACTTGAATCTCTATTTCTTTGATTATAAACTTAGAGTTGATCCACAGCAGACAAGACAAGACAAGACTGCTTCATCCTAAAGGCAGATGATGGTGAGATGCCTCACAACCCTGGGTACCCTTGAGGAGCATCATACCTGGTTCCCCTGCCGCAACATTCCTGATAGTAAACCTGAGCCAGTGCCTGGAAAAAATGCAAGTAAGCTGTTCCAGAAAAAGCCTGGCATAGCTCGCTTTTCCCATGGAGCACAGGGGCGGAAGGGACGTGAATCACAATTTGGTCTCTGCCCTAACTCCTGCTGCAGCACAGCTGTGTGCTGCACCCTACTTGGCCTGGATTGCAATGTCTCAGAAATCACTGCTTGGCCGCTCTGTTGGCAATGTCTAACTTTCAGCAGGCAGCCACTCTATTACTGAGTTTCCACAGACTTCCCTGAAATTGTGTATTTAGAAGGTCCATTATATATTTGGGAAAAACTTTCCTCTCCTGTGAATAATAACACAGAATGACATTATAGGATATTTATTTTAATGCTTTAAAATACAGAGTGAAAGACGTGCGGAGCTCATTGAAGTCAATGGCAAAAATCCCATTGGCTTCAGTGGGAGCAGGAATAGGTCCCACAAGTGTAACAACCCTCTTAGCAACACAATTAGTGCCATTAACACTCCTGGGAAGGGCGTGTATACGGGTAGACACAGTATGTATGAATATAGGAGGAGCATAGCATAAAGGGAAAGCAACTGAAAAAGGACAGTACAATAAAACTCTGCATATGTCCATTTAAAAAAATCGCTGTTCTGTTTCTTTAAACTCCTCCCTTTCAGTCCTATTTCATTCCTCTTCCACTCCTTGGGTCTTCCAATATCTTTGTGATTTTTTTGTTCTTTTCTCATATATGCTTGGGCCATGCATGTTCTCCTTACCACTCTATCCTGCCTGATTCATTTGCTCTCAAAGTCATTCAGTTCAGCTTTTTGCTGGTTATTTCCCTCTACCTTTCCAATGTTACTAAAAGAAATAGAGAGACATGTATGATTTATGCAGTTCCTTCTGACTATCTATTGGAATGGAAGTAACACTCAGAAAATAACTCTGTACATAGCCCCTTTAAAATTCTTTCCTGGATGAGTGACATCCAGTCAGTACAAAATTCCTCTGAATTAGATTTCGTGTCTCAGGTCTTGTCTGCACTACGGGGGGAGATGGATCTAAGTTACGCAACGTCAGCTATGTAAATAATGTAGCTGAAGTCGACGTACTTAGATCTACTTACCACGGGGTCCACACTATGCCATTTTGACAGGAGACGCTCTCCCGTCGACTCCCATTGTGCTTCTTGTTCAGGTGGAGTACAGGAGTCAACGGGACAGCGATCTGCGGTCAAGTGGGCCTTCACTAGACCTGCTAAATCAACCACCAATGCATCAATCGCTATGCGTCGATCCCCCGGTAAGTGTAGACAAGCCCTCAGCTTAGGAGTCTTATGACCAAGGAAGTTATGAACAGATGTGAATGTTTGACACCACCTGACCCTTCCCACATTGCTAAATGGAGGGGAAACCTGGCTAGATGGGAGATGGTGGCCTCAGGAGGATTCTTATATGGCAAAAGAGGTCCCTGGGATGATGAAGGTTGAGAACCAATGCATTATGGGCTATATGGGCATTCTCTTGAGTATATCTGGTGGGTTCTCATAATATATTTTCAGGTAGGCTGGTTGGAATTAAGACTGCTCTGAGAAAGATGAGTCTCTTGGCTACAGAAGGAAGGGATTTCCCAAGAGAACTCATAGTTAGTCTCCACATCTGTAGTATTACCGCAAGACAAAAGCCACAGAGCCCATTTTCTGCGGGATGGCCTCTTCATGTATATTAAAATGCCCAAATAAATATTTCCATGTTTGTAAAGATGAAAACAAAATAAACTGTGCAATTACCTGTATTTATGAATGATGGCGTTAAATAATTTTCCATCTCGCCAGCAGGTAGTGAAATTTTCACAACGGATTCCAGCATAACCCTCAGTTGTCTGCTGTGTCCACAGGAGTAGCCTCTCTTTAGCAGACATATCCTCTGACTGTCCAGTAACATGGATGTCAGATATCTAAAACACAATGAATATAAATATAATAAATCCATTCATTAAGGACTAAAAAAAGATTGAAATTATTACAGAAAAAACACTCTCAACCATTCATTAGCATGGATTTTTCTACCCTGTATCTTTGGGTCAGGAGAAGAGTACAAAATGTATATCACACTTTTATTTCAGTTAAAATTGTTATGCATCTTCATTATGAAATATACAATTATTAGACTCACAATCTTCTAAACTACTAAATCATCAGCATCTGAATTTCTTTTGATAATATAATATCCTTGTTTTGAACTGTTATTAGAAATTGTTACACAAGACAAAGTATCCCAAAACAATATTAATTTTGACCTTATATAGGTAACATGAACAATATTTAATATCTCTGTTATAAACAGAGATTAAATTATAATATAGCCCTGGAGATTAGAGCCTATATCACTTCAAGAAAATAATTCAATCAGATTGAAACCTAACAGTAAGGTTCTAAATGTAAAATTCTCTACTCTCATACGCACTTTGGATCTGTTATCCTTACTCTGAATCCAAAATGCATACATTCCACTTTTACATTGCCCACTGATATATAGTAATTAACTATTCTGTATGCGGAACATGTGTGCAATATAGAATATAAATGTGTATGATACACAATAGTATGTCTATCAGAAAGAGTGGATCAGAGAATTTTGCCCCAAATCTGGGAGATTTGTTTTTGTATTATCTAAAAATAATTAGTTTAGGGATGGCTTTGGACATGCAGCTCCAAAACCACACCAAAAAACAAAAACCCGTGCATTTTACATTTAAAAAAAAACTGTACTACAAAAATCCTTTCATACTGAAATTTTAAAAAATTGGTTTAATTAGTCTCTAATGGAGTCTAACCCTGTGCAAAGAAAATGATCAGCGCATAAACACACAAGAAGATCATGAAAATAATTAATTACTTTTCTCTCATGAGGAAAAGTAGCTAGAGATGCACAGCACCCAAGAGACATCTCCCCAGTCTGCATATGGAACATGTGTATAGCAAAACTGCAGGATGGATCAGAGAGGATAAAAGCCTATATATAGGATATTGTAATACAGTACCATATACTTTCTTTGTCACGTCTGAACTTTTGTCCATCTTTTGTCACTTCTGAAATTTGATTTTATGTTAATCTTGCTAATATAATAACATCTTGTTATTATTAAGAATATTCCAACCATATGAAAAGAAAAGATATTCTGGTGGTCAGATACCATGGTTGTAGTCACCGTAAAAGAACCTAAATGCAGTGGATTTGGATGTTACACCAAATGAGCTCTATTCATTTTCACCGATGGCCTTCAGGGCATGGTTGTGGGAAAGTCCACCCTAAGAGGAGAGTAGAAGCAGAAGCCACACACAACACTATGATAGAGAGCCAAATGGCAGAATCAGCTGGGGAAGGAAGAGGGGAGGAAAAGGAAGAGGCTTAGCCACGGAGATGCACAAAGGCCTCATCTACACTAAAAAGTTAGGTTGACCCAGCTACGTGGCTATGGGGCATGAAAAATCCACACCCTTGAGCAACATAAGCTAAGCTGACCTAACCCACAGTGTAGACAGTGCTAGGTCGATGGAAGAATAATTCCGTCAACCTAGCTGCCATGGCTCGGGGAGGTGGAGTACCTACCCCTCCTGCTGGCATAGGCAGCATCTACACTGAAGTGCTACAGCAGCACAGCTGCAGCGCTGTAGCTGTGCCACGGTGGTATTTCAAGTGTAGACAAGCCCTAATTCAAACACATCTATTCAAGTGCAACCCAGGGAGTTGCATTAATGGAGTCAGACTAGATGATGACATTGGTTCCTTCTAAATTCAAGGATGTGTCCTGGATAGCCTCTGCCAGGAGGACACCTATGGAACCTGCTGCAAATTGAAATGTTCTTCTTTCACTGGAACCACAGTGGTGGTAGAAACAAGTATGTGGCTTTCCCACAAACATTACTAAATTAACACATAACAATGGATGTATCAAGCACTTGAATGTAGGCTGATGGGAGGGAAAGGGGCACTTAATCAGAATGTGAAATTAATGATCAAGTTAGTGAAGAGTGGCCCCCACAAAGTATTGTTTGATTTTTTTGTTTTACACACTCTTTACTTTAAGTGCAAGATGTGAATTTACAAGTATTGATTTAAACATTAAATTATAGGTTGATTTAGTGCCTGTAAAAACTTAATTTAGATTATTCTCTATTCAAAGTATTCACCAAATTGCACTGTGCAGCCAGCTGGTCAGATGAATATAAAAGATCATCACAATGATACTGTTTTACTTTATGTAAGCGACAGATACAGGTACCAGTACTAGAAAGCAAACAGTACTTCTGTGCAAGGCCAGTGCTAGGCGTAAGCAGACTAAGTGAAAGGGGGGAGGCTTCAGCTGCTCCCCACTACCAGAGCCTTTCACTACAGTGAGGAAAGACTCTGGCAGTGGGAAAGGCTGAGCCTTTGCTCTGACTGGAGGAGGCAGCAGGGACTTCCCCGCAGCCCCCACCCCTCACTTCCAAAGCCTCTCCGTAGGGAGAGTGAAGGCTCCAGCAGCAGAGAGCTGACAGTCTTTCCCCACAACCCCCCCCCCCCAACTGCCAGAGCCTTTTCCTGTGGAGGGGAAAGGCTCGAGCAGTGGGACACTATACCCTGCTGAAAATAGCAGTGTAGCCAGGAGGCACAGCTTGGGCCAGTAGACAATGTGTAGGGTATGTGTTCCAGTACATAATCACACCCTTCAGATGTGCCTTTAGTCTACTGGCTTAATCTGTGCCTCACCATCTGTACTGCTATTTATACCCATGCTAAGGGGGCTATGCATGTATGTACACTTCATGCTGCCAAAAGAATCCTGCTGTGTAGATACACCTTTAATGGAAGGCCACAGAAATGACAGGAAGGGAAATGTTCTATGGTATTTGTTTAAAACGCAGAATAGAAAAGATATGCTGAGTAGAGTTTCTACTTACTTCAAGATGTCATATGACAGTGTGAAATTAGAAGAGCGGTGAAAGTATAGTGCCTATATAGAGACACATATCATATAGAAGAAAATGGAGAAGCCTACATGACAAAAGGCTCATTTAAAATACCTCTGTTCGTTTCCTTTATTTTTAAGGTGTATGGAAAAGTATTGTCTGAAATACAAGTTCCTTTTCTTTTATGCAAGTATGCTAAGTATTTTTTCAGCAGCCTCAGCTTCTATTCATTACACAACAACCAGACCACAGTATAAATCAAATCAACCATCTGCCACTTTACTGGGGAGAGTTTATTAAAGAAGTGATGTCAACTGGAAAGGCCTGATGTCTGATATTAAAAATACAGTTTTCTTTTTCCCAATACTTTAAACAATTTCTGTGTCTCTGTCCACATGAACTTAGTTCTCTTCTATTCTTTACATGACTTCTTTAAAAAAGGAGTACATTGACATAATTTTTCTCTGTCCATTTTTACATACAAACTCAGACCTTTGGCCCACTCCATGGTTAACTGAATTGCAACAGTTATGTAGATTTGGAACAGCACAGAGTGAAAATGCAGCACACTAGATTCCCCTGACCACAAGGAAGTGGTTTTCAGGGCAATCTCAGAATGTCATATTTAAATCTGTGACACATACAAATGGCATGCGTAGCCATGGACACAAAACCAAAGAGAAAAAAAATCTTATTTTAAATTGAGATTGTTTGACACTCCTGCTTCCAGTGTTGTCCAGATTCTGGAAGGATGAGAAAGACGTTTGGCAGCCTCAATCCACTTCCCAAAGGCCAGGTGTCCTCATCACAAAAATCCTTCTGGCACTAACCCCCACCCTGGTTGGCAGCCTCAGCAGAAGGAACATGACTGAATGGGCCTGGAGTGAGGGAGAATGGCCTCCCTTCAATATTGACAGAGAGAAACAACAGACTCTGGTTGGCAGAGCCAGGAAAGCCACGCCCACCCCACTGGAAGTGGAGGGGCAAGACAGTAAGTACAAAAGGTGGGCCCTGAAGCTCAGTTCGACTGGAGCCACCAAGAGAGACAGATGCTCCCTGCCTGCTGCTGGAGTGGGAACCTGAGAGGACCTCTGCTGTGCTGAGGACTTGCCAGACACCACAGATGCTGAGAAGCTGCTGGGACTGCCACAGGCAGTGTATCCCAGGAAGATGGAGGACAACCCTGGGATCCAGATATACCCCCAGGGGAGGGCTGTAAGTAGCCCAGGGACAGCCGACTATAGTCCAGCTGTGTTGCTGCCATGGATGGCTGGATTCCCTGCTAACCCAGTGGCAGAACCATCTGCTGCTGTTAGGGCTGGGACCCAGTGAAGTTGGTGGACCTGGGTCCTCCTACCCTCTGATGCCATCCCAACTCCAGGGGTGGCAGCCTCCGCACTTTAGGCCTTGAGGCTAGGGTGACTGGAACACCCGGTTGAAAAGGGACCCTGGCAGCTCCGGTCAGCAGTTTCGAAACTGTTTTGTTATCTCGATGTAACAGGTTAGCGCTCTGTGGACATCCAATGAGTGAAGTCTTTGCTCCCTACCACTTGACTGCAGGTTAGGGTAGAATATAGGGAGGAAGATGTCCTGGTTGATGTGAAATTGGGAAACAACCTTCAGCAGAAAAGCTGGGTGAGGTCTGAGCTAAACCTTGTCCTTATGGAATACAGTGTAAGGGGCTCTGATGTGAGGGCCCTGAGCTCAGACACCCTCCTAACTGAGGTTATCGCTACCAGAAACGCCACCTTGTAAGAGAGAGCAGGGAGCACGTCACCAAAGGCTAAAATGGTGGCCCCATAAGTCTGGATAGGACCAAATTGAGGTCACAAGCCATGACAGGCTGTCGGACCTGCAGGTATAGTCTGTTGAGAACTTTAAGGAAACAGCTGACCAACGGGTTGGCGAAGACTGAGCGTCCCTCTGCGCCTTGGTGGAAGGCAGAGATGGCAGCCACGTGAACTCTTACTAACGACATAGACAGTCCCTGCTGCTTGAGGTGGAGAAGGTAGTCCAGTATTAGTGGCACCGAGGACACTAATAGCGTCAGAGAAAAATGGTTCTGCACCGACCAGATTGAAAATCTCTTCCACTTGGCAAGATAGGTAGCTCTCATGGAGGGTTCCCTGCTGCCAAGGAGAACTTGTCTGACTTGATCAGAGCAAGAAAGCTCCACTGGGTTTAGCCATGGAGCTTCCATGCTGTGAGGTGGAGCGACTTAAGGTTGGGATGTTGGAGACAGCCATGATCCTGCATTATTAAGTCCTGGAAGAGCAGCAAGGTGACTGGAGCTTCCACGGACATTTCCAGGAGTGATGTGTACCAGTGCTGGTGGGGCCAGGCTGGAGCTATCAGATCATCAAAGCTTGTTCCCTCTGAATCTTGAGGAGCACCTTGTGAACAAGAGGGACGGGTGGGAACATGTATAGGAGACGGCCTCCCCATGGGAGGAGGAACACGCCCACGATGGAGCCTGGGCTGTGATTCAGGAAGGAGCAAAACTGCTGACACTTCCTGTGGCGTCGCGTGGCGAACAGGTCTAACTGGGGAAAGCCCGCTGATGGAAGATTGAGTTCACAATGCCTGGGCGAAGCGACCACTCGTGGCCATGGAATGACCTGATGAGATGGTCCACAAACTCGTTCTGTACTCCAGGGATGTACAATGCTTGCAGGTGTATCAAGTGCTCTATACAAAAGTCCCACAGCATGAGGCTTCCTGATGTGGTTCTCCCCACATGGGTGGCCAGCATGACATCATTGCTGGCTTGCCCCTAGATGGAATAGGCAGCCTGGCTAACACTGGTGCCTCGTCCCTTCTTGGAGAAGGTGGAGCCATCAGGCGAATAAGGTCCTGCGCTGCCTCAAACGTCTCCGGAATGGAGGGGAGTTGAATGTCCCAGCCATGATGGTCCGGAGAACAGTAGTGGGACAGACTCGACTGGAGCTCTTGCAGGGCAGGAGTCGACAAGCCCCTTCGAGCTGCCAGGCCCGAAGTAGGCTGGATGGGTTGAGGTTCCTTGCCGCTGTCTCCTTAGGCTAAAAAGGGAAGAGCGCCCTCTCTCCTGCCTCTTTTTCTTCAGGGGCACCAGGGAATACAGATCAGCGCCTACCAAAAGTCTTATGTTCGGTGCCGTGTTGGTGCTGGGAGTCCTTAGTCTCCTTTCTAGGAGCCGACTCGTGCCCCATCGGCGCCGGTGCACGTGCACGGAGGAGGAGGTGGTTGGCACAGGCTCCACCAACCCAGGGTCAGATTGCAGGAAGAGGGCTGCCTGAGTCTCTGCTCGAGATCCTTAAGGGTCCTTGGCTGAAACCCTTTACAAAAAGGGGGGGAGGGATAGCTCAGTGGTTTGAGCATTGGCCTGCTAAACCCAGGTTGTGAATTCAATCTTTGAGGGGGCTACTCAGGGATCTGGGGTAAAATCAGTACTTGGTCCTGCCAGTGAAGGCAGGGGGCTGGACTCACTGACCTTTCAAGGTCCCTTCCAGTTCTAAGAGATAGGATTGCTCCATAAATTTAAATTTAAAAGCAGCACTTGTCCTTTTGTTGATTCTCGCCAAGGCACTTCAAACAAAAAGTGTGCGGGTCACTTTTTGCCATCAACTTTCTGCAGACTCCACATGGTTTCAACCCCGGCGACCGAGGCATGCCCCGGTGGTGGGGGAGAAATGGAGGGGACCCCCACCATGAAAACTTAGCCTACTACTACTATTAACTTACGACAAAAACTACTAACTGTATACAAAATACCACAGGACACTGCTAAAGGTGCTTGCAGAAGCAAGAGTGAGGGAAGTTCCAGCTAGCTGTCACTGGCAATAAGAAGGAACTGAGGGTGGGGGGTCGGCAGGGCCCTATATTGGGTGCCATGAAGATGTGATTCCAGGGGGCTCCCAGGCTGACCCTACGGACACTGCTAGGGGAAAAATCTTCCGGCTGCCACACCTACGGCACGCGCACACCTGATTGGAATTGACATGAACAAGTATTCGAAGCAGAACTCTGCTTTCAACTGTAAATATTGTATGCACACCATGCATTTTTTATATCCCACAAAAGTGCTATTGGTATAAACTATTAGAGGAGAAGTTCTTAACATTTATAGTACCAATCCAATGACACAGCTTTCGACAAACAGGACCGGGAAGCAAATCCTGGATTAATGCAAGCTTAAATAGATTTTAAAGGCAGCAGCAGGGTTCCTAAGAGGGGGAGATAGAGATAAAGTGCTACGGCTCATGCTATGGACATTCCTGGCCTCCCTCTGACAATGGCTTTTTGGGGCACCTAGTGATGCGCTGCCCATACTGCTGCAGCTGATCCTGCCTGTAAGTTCCTCCCTCTGCATTTCACAGTAAAACACAAGCTGTATATAGGTCTAAGGGCCTGGGCTAGCTCTCACTGAAGTCAACTGCAAAACTCTCATTGGCTTCAATGGTTCAACATCAACTCCAAAAGGAGGATTACAGAACACATGGGCCCAAGAGTAGCACTGAAGGACTGGGAATACAATTTCTTTATTCTTTTTATGGAAAATTAAACAAGGAAGAAGTGATGATGAAAATGACTTTAAATGGCCAAGTACACGGATGGTACATGTAATACGGTATCCTTTTGCCAACACGTACAGAGGAAAGTGCGAACCCTGATATAATGTGAAGTGTTTATACCCTGAAACTTGAGGATTGAAGAAGAGGAGACCAAAAAACAAGAGAGAAGACAGATATACAGGGAGATTTTCAAATTCTCCCAGAACCAGAGCATTACTCAGTGCTCAGAGAAGGCAGTGGGTTTTTTTCTGCACAGGTATTTTCAATGTGAGTTAAAGAGCAGACTGGGCATGTGATTCGGAAAGAAAAAATGAACACTTATGTGAATGACGATGACTTGTGCTTAGGCAAACTTGGATATATGCACAGAAATCAAACATGGGTGTGACTTCAAGAGTGACCCCCAAGGTTACCAGCTGGCACTCAGGAATTTCCACAAATGATCTCTGTTGAGCAATGTCAGGTTATTAGTAAGCTGGAGAGCTCATGTCAACGAGTTTAATCAATGAACCCTGCACTCTGTGCTTTACACCTGATTCTGGAGGAAAAATACTGGCACTTTTTCATCACTTAAACTGTAATACTGTAAAAGTACATAACAGGAGTTGGCGTGATAGTGAAAACACTTGAAAGGTATTTTGTTATCTCAGAGCTATTTGCAATGGTGTATGACCTATGCAATAAAAGCATTACTACTATCCCAGAACTATTTGTTCTGTCAGATGCATTGGTTGCTATTGTAAACACTAAATTTTATATAATAGCAACACATATTGTAAATAAAAGTATTACAGGTATATATTACCTCTGTCCTGATATCCTCTCTGTCCTGAAAAATAATAATAATTATTTATTTGTATTGCAAATTAGATCAGGGTCTCATTGTACTAGGCACTGTGCAAACTAGAGCTATGCATATAACCAAATGTTCTGGTTTGGTAGCTGAACTGAAAAACTGAAGAAAAAAATCATTTCAGGTCAACGTGAAATCAGGTGTGGGGGGGAGGGGTTACTTTTTCAGCTACCTGAAAATCTCAAAAAAATTGTTTCCGGTCAAATTAAATTGGCCAAATGAAATGACTTGTTTTGAATTCTAGCTTACTCTATACTAGATGCATACATGTCTATAGTGCCATACAGCTGTACATGACGAAAAAGAACCGAATGAATAAAAAACTATGTGAAGTTTTGGGCCAAGAAGAATTTATCTTTTATGGTGATAAATAAATTCTACAGAGATATCAGCTTGTATACTGTCATGGATCCCATGCTGAATTTTCCAAATGTGAGAAAAAAAAGTTTTGAGGTTTGTTTTTAAAAGTAACTTGGATCTGGTGAGAAATGTCATCATTATACCTGTAAACTTTTTCTACTGTGGCATATTATTCGGATAGCATGTCACACAATATGAATGTATTATTATTACCTTGTGCTAGATATTTTTTATATCAGATACAGCCCAACATGATATTTGCGTACAGATTCATGACTGAAATAAAATTAATCAAAATTATTTATACAACAATACTTCCATAACAAAGTGCTCTATAAATAGTAATGTTCCAATTCAGTAAGTATTATCCCCCATTTTTCAGGTGGTTAAACTGAGGCACAAAGAGGATATGTGACTTGACCAAGTCACCTAGGAAGTCTGTGGCAGAGCTGAAAATGGAACCCAAATCCATCATTCTTAATCTTGTGCTTTAACTACAAGACTGATGTTGTTCCATATACATATGTAGGAAAAGGCAGATTAGTGTCCTAGGGGTCAGGATCCAAACTAAAGGTTCTAATCCTGTAGAGGGTAAGATGCTGGATCTCGGCTGCAGCACAAGGGAGCTTAATATGATCAGATATTGGCTTAAGTCCCTCTGCATCAGAGCAAAGAGCCACATTATCCCGGACACCAGGAATGCGCTTTAATTAGGCCACAACTTTATTAAGTAACACATCTGGGAGCTATCTGGCAATAACTTGCCCAATGCAATTGATCTTTCCTTTATAATCCACACCACCAAGGCTGCCAACAGTCCCCTACACAATTAACCGCATCCCAACATCCTTGCTGAGACTCCTGCCCTCCCTTATCTGAGGGTTAATGGGGTAGAGAGGAAGGGCCTGTCTCTTTGCCGTATCAGTTATTACAAGTCCCAACCCCATTCGGACCTCCTTTAGGAAATGCCATCTACTAATCCACTTCCAAATCTAGTTAATCACGGAACCAGAAACCCTATCAAATGATTACCTGCACTTGGCAAGTTACAACAAAAATGTATTTTACAACCTTCCAGGTCCTTGGGCTGCTGAGAAGAAGGTGGAACCCCATACTGCCTAGGCCAAACTGGAAGGGAGATAAAATTCCTTCCTTGCCTAACATAACGCTCACAGCAAGGCTCAAAAGACCCAGTACTACTCTAATACCAAGAGGGAAGAGGGGAGTTATTCTCCCAGTGCAGAATGGCCCTCGGAGCTTGGGGAAGGGTTCATAACCCTCCTGTGAAGTGTGCAGATGTCAATATGTTTTAGTACACCCTTGTGTCCCACCAATCAGCCTAGAGTCCCCCTTCTCTACTCCTCAAGACCGCAAGGGAGCTGACTGCCCAAAAGGAGGATGGGGTGCTCCTTAAAAGGGCCAAGGGTTTTCTTTCTCCTGCTGGCATAAACAACACACACACACGCATTGCAGTCTGCAGCCTGTCATTGAGACTCACTAGATACTATGAAGAATGAGATCATCATGGGAGTTGCACACTAAGATCATAGTATGCAAGTAAAATCTGCTAGAGGTGATAGTATAGGGCTGGTGGATTTGCGCAATGAACAATTCTTGTGTTGCATACTGAAATATATTTAATTTCTGATTCTAATCTGCTTGTCTAATTTCCACTAATAGACTATTTTATATTAACATCTGTGTTAAAGACACCGGTCCCCCTTGTCCAAGTACCTCCTTAGTGATAAGGGGTAATCAGAGGGAAATGGGAGTGGCTTTAGAATGCAAGTTGGAAGAAGGTTGTGCCCCTGTCTGGACCTGCTTTCAGGTAAAAGCCAGGTGTGGTTACAAATTGTTTTGCAATACAGTCCCCCCAGACATCTGAACATAAACAATCTTCTTCACCAACCCATCTGCTCTGTTGAGATCATATATTAGGCCTGCTCTGCACACAGATTTTGTACTGGTATAAAACTACATAGGTGAGTAGTGTGATTTTTTACCAAAATAACTATAGGGGCACAACCCCTAGTGTTGATGCATTTATACCTATGTAACAATGCTCTATACTAATACAGTTTCTTCCCCATCCATACAGGAGTAAGTTATACACCATAAGTAAACTTATACCAATATAACTGAGATCACACCAGGGAGCTTTTACCACATTAACTATAACAGTATAGTTAAAGCAGTACATCTTGATGTGTTGACAAAGCCTGAATCCCATATCGTTGCTAAATAGATAATGGCATTTTGTTAAAATCTTGAGTAATGTAGTGGCACTCTTTACAAAGGTAAGTTACACAAACTATAAGCTCATATTTAGTTCTTTGTGGAAAGAGATCCATATTCCTGTTTTCCCCATTCACTGACAGCCCCCCCAACACACACACACACACCTTCAAAGTCCCTGTTCACTCCCTCTCACAAATGGGAATCAGACTCATTCTGCAGTCCATGAACACTTCCAGTTATATCAGCTAGACAAACCCCTCAAACCTTCAGCAGCAATGAGCTAACTGTGACCCTGCACTCAGATCCTTGACTGCCAACTGGCCCATACCGGTACGTTTCAACTTGTTGAATAAGGGTGGGGCAGAAGGTCACGTGGTTCAAGCACAGAGACCAGAAATCTGGAGCCCTAGATTCTAAATTCAGCTTTGCCTCAGACTCCTTTTGACTAAGTCTATACCTCAGTTTCCCCATCTGTAAAATTAGTATAATAATATTTTCTTATCTCTGAGGGGTATTGTAAAATTTATTTCATGTTTGTAAAGAATCTTGAGAATCTCAGATTAAAGTGCAATGTTAATACAATCTGCACTCACCTTTTCTATTTAATGCAATATATAAGAGACTTTCAATAGACAGTAAATGAAATCAATTATAAATTCTCCATTCCATCTGCTACAATCCTTGATGCAACACATAAGCATACTGCTTCCCAACAACTGAAAAGAAAATTTACTATGGATATTAAAAGCTACTTCATTCCTCTCTCAAAAATCAAAATTGGGAAACATCTGAAATTAGGCTACAGACAGAAAACTAGTACAAAACTAGAATAATATTATTTAAGTGAATGGATAAAAGATCAAGTACTGTGTACTGTACTATGATTGTATGCAGGGTGACAGTGTGTAATAACAGGGCTACATAGAGAGGACAGGAAGATTTCTTAGCAACTAAATAAAGACGTTGTTGGAGTATTTTCTACTGAGCTAACTTTTTAATGTTCTAATGCTAGAAGGTATTTACCTTGCTCCTGTCTGGTGGAATGCCATAAAATGCCACTTCCTTTAGCATTTGAGGAAAGCCAGCATCACAAGAATGAGATCTTTTTTGTTCAAATTGTGAATTAATGTTGGTTTCAGACAGAAACTGGTGCAACTTTTCAAAGTTTTTCCTTTCAGGGACATCTCCATTAACTCTGAAAGAAACGTCATTTAACCCAATTTCTTCACACTGTTTACTGTGGTTAACAGAGTTCAAGCTAGCTGCTTTTGCAAAATGAAAATCACCAACTTTCTTCTGGAATATTAGTTCGCTTGTGTTGTCATCATGCAAATATTTCCTCTTTTGTGCACAGCCTTTTTGTAAACTCCTCTTGTCTTGTTCATTTAACCATGTGTCTGTTTCATCAGACTTTCTGAATCTCTGGTTTTCAACAGAAGAACTGTCCCCATTGAAAGAATCACTCTTTGCTTCACTCAGCAAAGCTTTTTCTTTAACAAGATCAATTGAAACGTCTGTACTCACAGGCAGAACATTACTGTCCACTGGCATCCTCCGTGTAAAGGAATCGCCCAGTGCCATCCCCCAGGAAAGAATCTCTGTGTCTTCTGAAATCCGTGTTTCATTCTGGATTTTTTTTTCATTGTTTTTAATCTGTTCTGACTCTATTCCCTCCTCAGTTGATTTCTTTCTCGTTTTCCTTCTGAAATATTTTCTTCCAGGGGAATGTTTAGCAGGACTCAAGGGAGCTTTGGCAGGATCTAAAGATTGTTCTTCCTTTTCAGCCCTTACACATCCACAGACATTCCCCATTTTGGCTCACAGTAAATTATAGCCACACACTCATTTATTTCAGTATATTTACGTACACTTAAAACCTTCTCAGGAAATCAGGAACTCCAGTTTGCATCCTAATTTCTTCCAGACTTCACTTCCATCCTCCTCAGTAAGTAGCCATTTTGCTTATGAGAAATGCACACGCAATAAATGTCATGGCATTTTGCCCAGGCAGGCCCTGTGTCTGATTAGACACTGTGGCTTATTTCTGGACACCAATCCTCTTAAACAAACATCATTGCCTCAGCATTAAACTCCAATGCTGATGGCCTTCCACAGAGATGACATAGCACTTATGGGCAATGGAAAAGTCTCATCTACATTTTAACTTCCTGTTTCATTTGGTAAATTCAAATAAGATAAACTTGAAAAATGCGCAGCAACCTTTGAAACTATTAGCCAGAACTGCAAATCCAAAACAAACAGCAAAGCAAATACCAGGAGGGATTTAATTAGCAAACTGTATTGCAAACTTAGAACCTTGAATATACTTCTACCTCTTACTCAATGGTACATGTAGTAAGATTAATGAACAGAGGGTGCATTGTGGTGCAGATTTTTGTGGGGCTTTTTTCAAGCAGTTAGTAGGAAATTATCATTGACAGTTCAGATATAAATAGTCCTAAATTTCATTATTGAAATGATGATTGGAAAGTTGATTGGAAAGTTTTTTTATTGGGTGCAATATTTAAGCAAGGTACTGAAGTCCTCACACAAATAGTTTTAACTTTTATTACAACATGTCATACAGCTTGCTCAGGTCAGCCACATTATGCACAAGGTATTGGACTTTAGCAGAGGCTTTAAATAGCAGATAGCTAAACGAGAAACGAAAGTTGAAAGAGTCAATCTGCCTAGAAAAATATCAGTTAAATTGTTGCAAAACAGAGGTTAACTTGAGCAAAGTATAATCTTATAATCTCCTTTGGGTTTTCAGTTGAAAGAAAAAAAAATTCTCTTCCCCTCCCCCAACTCTGTGAGTGTATAGCTGTGAGAATACCTCTGATAAAATAGCCACTACATGTACAGCTATATAACAAATCTAAGCAGAAATGTAAAGTATTATAATGGAAACAGGTTTAAGACTTGTCAAGTTCTTATGTTCTGAGAACATCTCTGTTTTCAGCGCTTGGACCAGTGACCCTGTCAATGTTTACAAAAACAGGTTTCTGTCTGGATGCCTACAAACTCTGACTACCAGTTAAGTCATTGAAACTGAATGCATATGCAACTCTCAAGAAGTACTCCCGCTACCAGGACCACGTAAGCCCACCCAGTCAGCTTCCCACACCCCTAGCAAGTGTCCTTTACTGTGCATGCTTTCCTGACTCTACACTAAAACCTCCTCTATGCTGCTTCCATCTCTCCTATTGCTATCTCATTGTTCCACTGTGAAAATCAGGTCTCCCACACTGTATGATGCTGTAATAAAAGTTAAAACTATTTGTGTGAGAACTTCAGTACCTTGCTTAAATATATCACGCAATAAAAGAACTTTCCAATCAACTTTCAGAATAACATCCTAAAATGGAAACGTATCAACAGGCTAAACTGTGTTTGCTTCTTATAGTGAGACAAAGGTGCATAAAAACACTTAAAAAACAATGTTATCAGTTTCAGCTGAGTGACTCCTTTTACTTCAACAGGAACTGCATTGCTAAAACCCAAGAAATGTTTCAAAATGTATCCCTAATAACCACAGTTGCCAACTTTCACGCCGTAAATGAACACCCCAACTTTCACAATAAGCCAAAAATCAAGCTAAAAACAAAGGCCAAAACAACCCAATCCCAAACAAAACAAGGCGAAAACAAAGGCTGAAACAACCCAATCCCTAAGGACTCCAACACTCTACGTGACTAGGTCCCCCCAGCGTGCAGTCTGGGACTGTGGTGGGCATGCTGTGCACCCCTGAGTCCCTCCCCTGTTGCCCCTGCTTGCCCCTCCTTGACCTTGCTTGCCGGGAGCTGATCAAAAAAAAGAAGCAACAAGCTACAAGCCAAAAACTAGCCAACAAGCAACTCGCAAGCCAATTAAGCCAAAAACAGCCACATTTCTGCATTTTTTTGCGGGTTTGGCATGTCTGCTAATAAGCCTAAGCACTTTACATTATTTTATATTTTACTGAAGACAGCCTATGAAATATTAAAAAGATGCTACTAATTTTTAAAGAATTACACAAGGATATAGTAGCTGCCCCACTCCTGACAAATCTTAACAAGCAGTGCCTGGATTAAAAACTGAAAGCAATGCTTAGAAAATTTACCCCCTAACCATGGTGGAATAGAATGTTGTCATGGGATAATGCTTACCAGCTGCTAGGTAAGAGGACATTTATCAAAAATAAATGTACATGCAGTGCCAAGACATTTCTTTTCAAAGTGGGAGATATTTATACTGTGACAACATCCTATTCCATTGACTTTATTTGTATTAGCAATGGCATTATACATCAAATGTCTGGGGGGAATTAGTCTGGTGTATCTGAATGCAGCCATTCGTATGGTTCCTGTTCATATGGACAGTTGCTCCACTTACTGGTATTAAAAACTGTATTCTAATTAGCTTACAAAATAGACATAGAGCCTAATTCTGCATCCCCTCTTCAACAGTCAGGGCCGGCTCCAGGTACCAGCCGACCAAGCACGTGCTTGGGGCGGCACCTTGGGGTAGGGCGGCGCTCGATTTTTTATTTTATTTTATTTTTTATGGATTTGGCGGCGCAGCGCTTGGAGGGGGCGCGGGGGCTTCGGGCGGCGTGGTGCTCGGAGGGAGGTTGGGGGCTTCGGGCGGCGCGGTGGTCGGAAGGGGGGCGGGGCTTCGGGCGGCGTGGTGCTCGGGGGAGGCGGGGGCTTCGGGCGGCATGGTGCTCAGGGGGACGGGGTCTTGGGGGGGCAGGGGCTGGCGCGGTGCGGCGCTCGGAGGGAGGGTGAGGGCTTCAGGCGGCGCGGCTTCGGGCGGCGCAGCGCTGGGGGGCGGGGCTGTGGGTTGCGTGGTGCTGTGGGGGGGCGGAGATTTCGGCACACTCGCGGGGGGCGGGGGGGTACAGCGGGGCGGCGCTCTTCTTTTTTGCCTGGGGCAGCAAAAATGTTAGAGCCAGCCCTGTCAACAGCACTACCATGAGGGGAGTTTGCACAACTGTGAAATGAAATTCAATTTTTTTTTAAATAAAAGTATTGTCCTTGTAAAAAGGATTCTATACTTATATGAATAAACTGCTGTATCACTGCTCACAAATGTAGCCCTCCATCTTTGCCTTTCTCAGGAAAGAAGATTCAAGATTCAGCAATGTGATTGGCTGGCATATATTTCATTTAGCACAATTAGAAATAAAACCTGGTTCATCCACCGATACGTAATCGGTTCTAATGTAAAACGGTATGACTCCAAACAGAACAGCAACACCATCTTGGGACAGAGTGCTGGAAGCTAGCAGGTGAGCCAGCACTCTGGCGACTTAGGAACCAATCATCTTCCCTGAAGAAGGCTGACAGGGGATGTGCAAGCTAACTGGCTGATCAGGCTGGGAGGCTGGATGAGTCAATTAATCCAGCAGCTGAGGGGTATAAGGAGTCCTACTCCTGGAGGAATTCTGCACCACTACATAATGCAGGATTTTGCAGAAATTAATGGTTTTTTAGCATAATTTCCTTTCCCCCCCACCTCACAGAAATGAGCTGCAGTGCTGCTGGCCACCACTAGCGGCCAGTGGACCCAGCAGAGCCTAGCTTGCACACAGAAGACACTGCTGGGGGGAAGGAGAGGGAGCTAGAGGGTTCCTGGCAGCTGCAGTGCCCAGCACGCCCTGAGGGAAGGAGATGGCGCACAGGAAACTCCATGCAAGCCTGGGACCAAGCATCAGGCTGTTTCTCCCTCTGGATCCCTGGGCTCTAGGGTGTTGGGGGTACAGGTATCTGGGCAAGGGGGGGCCCCGCAGATGGGCTCAGGGGGGAGAGGGTGTGGGTATCTCTACCCCTAGGGGAATTTTTGTGTGTCCGTATTGTTATAGACATACTTGCTGCCAGATATTTTGAAATAAATTACCAAAATAATTGAAAATGGCGTGATTATGTAGTGTTATTTTGACAAATAAAACCTGCAGAATTTTAAAATATTGTATATTATGTATTTTTAAAAATCTGTTGAATAAGCACTGTGATGCCTTCTTCTTATAAACTGAAAGCCTTCTCCTGCATTGCTTGGGCACCCAAAATGCCAGTCAGCTTCAATTGGCATTTTTGATGTCTAGAGAATGTAGAATCAGATCTATGTTGAGATGGTAGGACAATGGGGGGAAAAAAGTACATAATGGCTTTTGCTGGCATCACAAGCCCTCCTCCCACCCCTCCACCCGGTGGGCATACTGGTCAAGTCTTCCAAAAGTGATCAGTGATTTTGTGTGACTCAGTTTTTAGGCATCCAATTTAATTTTCATCTAAATTTCAGAAGGTGGGTATTCAGCATTTTCTGAAAATCGGACCCCTTTAAAGTGGAAATCCAAAAATTAAGGCAGCCACAATCAATGGTCTCTTTTGAAAATGAGAGCCCACCACCATTGTGGTTTTTTGTTTTTTGTTTTTGTTTTAATTATAAAAATGGGCCTTATTCTGTTTATACTCTGCCCTATTCAGGGGGAGTCCCTTTGACCTCAAGAATTAATAACTGGCCCTATATGGCACGCACATTTCCTAATAGCAGGCTATGCTCTTGTACTCCCTAAGAACAGATCAAGGTTTGGGGCGGGGAGGGGAAAATATGGACAACTGGCTAAGAAATTCAGTGTTTCTGACTACAGTCAAGTGTTGCTGAATATTCAGGGTACACAGTGGTTTAATGTGGCTGCTTTGCTCATTAATGTACTAATTATGTATAACAGTCTACTGTTCTCTAATTTTAATGACAATAGCTGTGTTGCAAAGACAACTGAAGTGATTATTATTAATACTTGCTGAATGTATTAAAGTATCTTCTTAGAGATAGACAAGAAACCTGTGTGTTTAACACTCATTTTATAATGAGCTAACAATGCTTGCTAGCTATTTTTGAATGTGAGACAAGGCCATCACCTCTCCATTTACAATACTTTCTATTATTCTTTGTTCTACATAAACTAAAAAGGAGTAACAGTAAGAGCACTCTCTTACATAGGTTTTCTGTTCTCATAAAAACAGTGAAACAGTCAAGGTCAAAGAGAATTTACAACCGGCCATTACCAGTAATAAGAGCTTTTACAACTATGCTCTCATGCCATCCTGTCTTAACACACGACTAATGAAAGTGTAAGAGAGAAAATGACAAAGACTGAAACAACAGAAAACAAGGTTAACTAATGATTGCTTGCTGAGACTTGTGTCACTGAAGTTAACAGAGAGTGTGCAGTTAAACTGGAGATTCAGAAATGGGAAACTGAGGTTTCCCTCTAAACCAGACAGCTAAGACTTAGAAATATGAGTATCCTAAAGCATGACAGGAAGCTACCACTGAACTCCAAGTGAAAACCTGGGGTTTTAAACCTGGACGCTGATGACACCAGTCACAAGACCTCGACAGAAGCCAACCTGGACCATGATGACAAGCTGACCACACCTGAAGTGAAGCTGAACACCATCACCAAGCATGAAGACCCAGATACCCAACTGGCCACCTGTGGCCGTATGTTAGATAAAAACAAAGCAAAGGGCCAAATTCAAACCCACTGGAGTTAAGGATGAATTTCCCCAAAGAGTATTAAAGAGAGACTACAGACAGAGTTTATCTGAAACACAAGCACACATCAACAGGTGAAAACTATACCTAGATGACAAAAGGATTAGATAAAATCTTTAAACTATTAACATTGAACTTGACTATAACTTGATTTGTGTCTGTGAACGAGGCTTGTGTGCAAACAAGAGGTTAAGATTAAGACCTCAAACGGCCATGGAAGGTTATTGCTTAACTCATGGCATTCATCTGTTTACTGGTATATAAACATAGCCTCCTTTTACTATAATCAAGAATATCCTTATGTGATTGCTTAACTTGTATTCTTTTATTGACTTTGAATTGCTGTGCTACTGCTTATGGTCAGGAGCGGTGCCAGGATTTTTGATGCCCTAGGTGGCAGCGCTCCTGCTCTGAGCATTCGGTGGCGGGGGTCCTTCCGCTCCGCGTCTTCGGGGCATTTCGGCGGCGGGTCCCGGAGCGAGTGAAGGACCCACCGCCAAATTTCTGCCGAAGACCCAGAGCGGAAGGACCCCCCGCCACTGAATTTCCGCCAAGGGTGACAAAATTCCGCCCCCCCAAATCCTGCCGCTCTAGGCGACCGCCTAGGGTCGCCTAGTGGAAGCGCCGGCCCTGCTTATGGTGACATCACCAGCAGAAAGCCATGTGGGTCATTAGTTTGCAGCACTGTGTTCACCCAGTTTTTATACACAGAGTTAAGAGTGTTGATTTATTCTTTATAATTCCTTGCCATATAGTTAGCAGGAATAAAGCAGACTCAGGCTGCCCTCTAAACTGATTCCAGAGTCTACCGTCTTTAAATAACATGAGCAAAACTGGGTTTTAATGAGTTAAGATAGACTTTTAAATTGTTTCTTTATGGTCTCTTTTTGCCTCTATAGCACAGCAGATGAAGTGGAGAATCAGCACCACTGGGTCTTGCCGCAGTTAACTAAAAGTGTTGGTCCTCAGTACAACAGCAACCTTCTTATCAGAAACCAGCCAGGAGAGCTACATTGAGTAGCACAGCAGAAAGCAGACCACATATAGGACTCTACACAAAGAGCTAAACTTATGCCAAATACAACCTGAAACTTAAAATTGCTTATCTGAGCACCAAAGAAGGGCTCCAGAAAGGAAACCAAGAGGACTACCTTCCAGCATAAACAGAAGCTCATCTCCACAGTTGTGCCAGCTTATTCATGCAATTACTGCCTCAAAATCAGAAAGAGCTGCTAAGCTTGTGGGTACTATGCAGGTACCCAACAGCTCACAGACTTCAGCAACAGAGGAAGACCCAGGAAAGGATATGGAAGGTATCCAGTGAGATGACTTCAGGCAAAGTAAAAAAGGAACCTGCTCTTAGTGGGTGAGTTTATGAGGCCTACCCAGCTACAGCTGGAGAGAATTCATAGATTCATAGATTCATAGATTCTAGGACTGGAAGGGACCTCGAGAGGTCATCGAGTCCAGTCCCCTGCCCGCATGGCAGGACCAAATACTGCCTAGACCATCCCTAATAGACATTTATCTAACCTACTCTTAAATATCTCCAGAGACGGAGATTCCACAACCTCCCTAGGCAATTTGTTCCAGTGTTTAACCACCCTGACAGTTAGGAACTTTTTCCTAATGTCCAATCTAGACCTCCCTTGCTGCAGTTTAAACCCATTGTTTCTGGTTCTATCCTTAGAGGCTAAGGTGAACAAGTTCTCTCCCTCCTCCTTATGACACCCTTTTATATACCTGAAAACTACTATCATGTCCCCTCTCAGTCTTCTCTTTTCCAAACTAAACAAACCCAATTCTTTCAGCCTTCCTTCATAGGTCATGTTCTCAAGACCTTTAATCATTCTTGTTGCTCTTCTTTGGACCCTTTCCAGTTTCTCCACATCTTTTTTAAAATGCGGCGCCCAGAACTGGACACAATACTCCAGCTGAGGCCTAACCAGAGCAGAGTAGAGCGGAAGAATGACTTCTCGTGTCTTGCTCACAACACACCTGTTAATGCATCCCAGAATCATGTTTGCTTTTTTTGCAACAGCATCACACTGTTGACTCATATTTAGCTTGTGGTCCACTATAACCCCTAGATCCCTTTCTGCCGTACTCCTTCCTAGACAGTCTTTTCCCATTCTGTATGTGTGAAATTGATTTTTCCTTCCTAAGTGGAGCACTTTGCATTTGTCTTTGTTAAACTTCATCCTGTTTAACTCAGACCATTTCTCCAATTTGTCCAGATCATTTTGAATTATGACCCTGTCCTCCAAAGTAGTTGCAATCCCTCCCAGTTTGGTATCATCCGCAAACTTAATAAGCGTACTTTCTATGCCAATATCTAAGTCGTTGATGAAGATATTGAACAGAGCCGGTCCCAAAACAGACCCCTGCGGTACCCCACTCGTTACGCCTTTCCAGCAGGATTGGGAACCATTAATAACAACTCTCTGAGTACGATTATCCAGCCAGTTATGCACCCACCTTATAGTAGCCCCATCTAATTTGTATTTGCCTAGTTTATCGATAAGAATATCATGCGAGACCGTATCAAATGCCTTACTAAAGTCTAGGTATACCACATCCACCGCTTCACCCTTATCCACAAGGCTCGTTATCCTATCAAAGAAAGCTATCAGATTGGTTTGACATGATTTGTTCTTCACAAATCCATGCTGGCTAATCAACCAAATGAGCCAAATGGCAATGTAATGTACCATGTTTAGGAGCACAGTCTAAATATGACTGTCCAGTCCAACAGCTCAAATGGCTATTGCCTTTGCTGAGGCAAGGTGGATGAGGTAATATCTTTTACTGGACTAACCTCTGTTGATGAGAAAGACAAACTCTGAGCTACACAGAGCTCTTCTTCATTGCATATTGCCTTTGTTGTGATTCTGATAGCTGCAACAACTCCAGAAAATCCAGCCCAATTTTTTTTAGTTGAGGCTTAGCAAATATGACAAGTTGCTGGAGGTGAGTTCTTCTGGGGGACAAAAATAGGGCAAGTATCTCCTTTAAAAGCTGTCTTTTATGCTCCAATGCTTCATACTGGGAATCAAAAATCTCAAGGGTATGTAGCTTAATTCATCCCCTCTAACAACCAAAGATTAGACCACTGACTGTGTTAACTCCATCTTTAAATCTTTGAAAAGCTCAGTCCTTGACCTTCCGCTGGCTGTTTTAAATCAGGAGCAGATTAAACATGAATCCTTGGGATGGCAGCCCAATGTCTGGAGTGAGTTCAAGGCCAGACAACTCTGCTAGAAGACCAAAAATAGGCACGAAAGGAGGATGGCAGGAGGAACAGCCGAACCCCCAGAATCTCAATCCCATATCCACGTGATCAAAGCACAGAGGGCAGAAAAGCAGGCAGCATGCCTCATAGACTGCTGCCAGCCAAGAGGAGGAGTCATAATAACCAAAGCAGGAGAGGCCACATGGATGCTAGGCGTCAAAATTTCACATTATGACCGTTTGGTAACCTGACAAAGGAAATGAGAAGGCTATCGTAGTTGGGCAGTCTTCATGTGTGTCTGTCTATTCAGGTGCTCATATGTCCTTTACCAGAATGATAATAGAGCATTTCACAATTATCAGTGGATGTTATCCTCTAAACACCCCTGCGAGGTAAGGGACTATTATCCCCATTTTAAAGATGGGGGATGGTATCACACAGTAAATCTGTATTTGAGGTGGGAAGCTGAATCCAGGGTAGCTGGGAATTGGACACAGGTCTCCTTATCTTTATTATTATTTGTATTACCCTAGCACCTTCGGGCCCAAGTCATAGACCGAGACTCCATTATACTAGCTGCTGTACAAACACAGAATAAAAAGAGGGTTCCTGCTCAGGGAGATGGGGGTGAATCTCCTGCATCTCAGCCTTGTGCTATATCCAATAGAGGTTTTCAAACTTTTTAGGCTGTGTACCCCTTTCCAAATAATGTAGTCTATCTACAGTGTACTCTCATCTGAGTAGGGTCATAATATACCTATGATTAGAATGCCAAATCTTACTAAATAAAGTGTGTTGTCCGCCATTACAGGATTTTTCTCGCGTATCCCCTGACGAGAGCTTGCGTACCCCTAGGGATATGCATACCCCAGTCTGAAAACCACGGTGCTAGACCATCCTTCCTACTCTTGTCTGCAAGGAAAACAGTTACATGACTGAGTCAATAGACTAACAGACTGCCTTGAGACAGACTGAGGAAGAATCAACTGGCAAACAGATTAGCATGGAGCAGAGACCAGAGTAAGGATATGTCTACGCTACTGCTGTGAGCATGCTTCCCAGAACACGTAGACAGATATGCCTTAGATCTGCTCAGGCTAGCGTGCTAAAAGTAGCAGTGTAGCCAGGGTTAGCATGGGCAGCGGCTCAAGCTAGCTGCCTGTGTACAAACCCACCCAGATCCTCAGGGTATGTTCTCGGGCAGCTAGCCCGAGTCACTGCCTGTGCTACTGCCCACTACATTGCTACTTTTAGCATGCTAGCTCAAGCAGAGGTAACACCTGCCTGTCTACCTGCGCTGGGAAGCACATTCGAACTGCAGTGTAGACATACCCTAACAGGCAAGAACACACGTGGCAAAAACACATGCTGGCTGATTAGAGGAAAGAGATGATGTCAGCCCACGCTGCGTCTGAGAGAATGATGCTTTCTCTGCATTTTATCATCCAGTGTGTGCAGGGCTGGACGGAACATGGGCTGCTGGGATGGGACACCAGTTAAGGATCTGGGTGGCATGTGTAGACGAGTTTGACAATGGGAAGCTGAAGAAGATAAAGTCTGTTGGGTGATAGTTTGGAAGTGCCTAAGACTCCTGAAGTTTGGCAGATTTGGGGCCTTTTCAATCTGGAAGTTATTTTCCTTCTTTCTTAAATCAGCTGTAATTAAGCTGAGTGCAGGTCAGCTGGGAGTATTTTCAAATGCAGGACTTTGGAAACAAAAGTTCATGCATTTATACAGACAATATTTTGCAAAATTTGTACATATTTTTAAAATTCCACCTTTATTTATACCTGTGCGACTCCATTTTCAGTGGAGTTGTATAGGTATGAAAGAAGAATTTGCTACACAGGCCTGGTCTACATGGGGGGTGGGGGGAGGAGATCGATCTAAGTTACACAACTTCAGCTACGTGAATAAAGTAGCTGAAGTCGACATACTTAGATCGACTTACCATGGTGTCTTCACCACGGTGAGTCGACTGCTGCCACTCCCCCGTCGACTCTGCCTGCGCCTCTCGCGGCGGTGGAGTACAGGAGTCGACGGGAGAGCACTCGGCAGTTGATTTATCGCATCTAGATTAGATGCGATAAATCGATCCCCGCTGGATCGATCGGTGCCCGCCAATCCAGTGGGTAGTGTAAACATACCCACATCTATACAATTATAATTAATCTTGCACACTGCATATACAGTATATAATTCTGCACATTATTAGTTTGACTAAGTGTTCTAGACATAATACCACACAAAATAGTCCACATTGCATTATGTACTTGAATTTAAAAATGAACCACAAATTGTTTCCCCCCAAAAATATGTGAAATGCACAAATAAAACAAAGTCTATATCCTGGAAATATATATGCCTTGTGTATTTTCCACACCAAAAGGGCAGAATAACTTGCAACATACATGCCCAGCAAAGCAATCAGAAGAAATGAGTGAAAAAAAATGCTACTATTTCCACCCCTATATGTATTATTACAAGGGGCTCCATCCAGCAGAATATACCTGCAGCCTTCTGATTTGCATAGGCTGCAGAAGGCAGTGACATATTTTAGAGCAGAACTTATGCTGATCTGGGACTGGGCTGGTGCTGACTCAGCACATCACAGCCATTTCCTCTCCCAATGAATTCAGGTGCAGGAGAGAACTGAGCCTCAAATGTACACTGTATGTTTTATGTTTTATTTTTCACATGATGCCTTCCTCTAGCATTAAAGCTCTTAGAACCATTATCTGTTTTGGTGAAATATTATTATCCCCCAAACAAGCATCATGACTGTGGCAAACAACTTAGATCACGAAGCACAGCCAAGAAATCCCTGGTATCTTGCAAACCACCCAGTTTGCAATGTAATTAGAACAAATATAAATAACAGAGCATAGTGCAATATGTTCACACTGAAAATTGTTGACTCCAACTCAGCTAGTATCAGCAAACTTCCTTAACAAAAGGCAAGGCAAAATTAAAAGGTAATGTGTAAGGTGTATAAATTAGATCCCTCACATTCACTCTCCCTTGGATCTATTTGCATCCCCTCAACCTGATTATCCCATCAACTGCATCAAGCTACCATGGACTTCAAAAGAAGTTGTGTGCAGGCAACCGATGAGAAGATCAGGCTCCAATGTGTAAAGAAATCTATATTATAGAGCAAAGGGGTTTAACTTAAAAATCACCTCTGAATTTGGTTCAGAGAGTGCACCCATTCATGTGCAAAGAGGCAGAACTCCCAACAATTTGAATTTCTAATTTTTAGTTATTTCATATTTCCTGAAGTGGCTTAATAGTTATTTATTTTTAAAACTCTAGTTCTGTTCAAGTCTCACACATTAGATCACAGCTAGTGCATTTTGGTACGACATAACATACAGGTTGGTGGGAACATTAAATGAGACTCTGGACTAGATCTGCAACTGCAACTCAAGAAGTTTCCTATTTAAGTCTTGTGCAGTTAGCCAGCTCATGGAAAATAATGGTCAACAGCTTGTCAAAGTGGTTCACATAATTTATACATTTATTTCCCTCGTTATTCTTTATAGATAGGGACAGCTACTTGAGGGTTTTACTCTCGTCATTTTACATGCACCCAAAACTCTCCTCGGTGCTTCACAATACTGATAACAAGATAACCAACAGGCCAATTCTGAAAGTGCTTATACACATGACATGAGTAGTTCCAGTGAATATAAGGATACTTAACCCCTACCTGTTCCAATTTTCATAAATGCATATAGTAACATAGCATGTTTCCTATATATTTATGCTCCTTCCTATTCCTGTCTAGGATTTACAGTTAGAAAGCTAATTTACACTCTAAGAGGCTTTTGGTAATATAGTTTTTTAACCAAAAATCCTAAACAGTAACAGTATGATGCTATGCCACATATTGCTATTTGATTATGCAAGTTTCTGATAATTTAAAACACCTACACCAGAAGGAATCGGTTGCAAACAATAATGTAGTAGTCACACTAAATAAAGTTTAACAGTCATATGCATTAGATCATCTACCTCTAGTGCCATTGTCAAACCCTAATTTTGAGAAGCAATTCTATACCACATACTGTAAAGATGAATTATACTGTACACAATCCAATCACTGTGCAAAAATTATAATGCCAGTCTAGTGTGATCAATTATTACCATCACATGTATTGCCTTCAAAATGAAATGTTTTTAACAGATTTGTATTTTTAGAAAATGTTGGAAGTAATATTTTTTCAATTTTCAAAATCAGCAGAAAACTGCAACTCCCAAAGATGCAAAAACAATTGTATTTTTCTGATCTTATTGTTCAACAAAAGAAGCCTGTATGTGAGCAACAAAACAAGACCCTTTTATTAGAATTGAAAGAAATGCGCAAAAAGCATTGTTTTTTATAAGATTAACCATAAAATAGGCTACTTTTGTGATCTCTCTCTACAAATAGGGAATGAGATGTCTAACTAACTAACTTATGATTCAATATGTGTATTTTATCATATAAGTCATCAGAATTTTCAAACACTGGAGAAGAGAGATCCCACGTTACACCATTTCTACAGATTGCTACTGCAACTGATTCATGCACTCATGATAATTGCCTACCAGAGAACACAGTATCTGACTGAACGTATATTGTCAAGAGAAACAAGGCTTACCTGAAAGTGCAAAATTATGGTCCATATTAACCCCAAAGTCAACTTGGGATTTCCATCTGTTATGTCATCATTTCTAATATTTACCAGTTTCACCTGCCATTGTGGAAAGAAAAATATATGTAAAAACTGAAACAAACTGGTGCTGAAAACATTTATTCCACCACACGGGTTTGACTAAACTAAACACTACTTGAATTCATAATGTATTCAGTAACAAACATATTACGCCACAGTTCAATACAATCTGTCTCCTTTGTGCAGTGCAAAGGACCCAGCTTCTGGTCGTGACTGGCCAGTTGAGAACCACTCTAGTGGGGAAGAACTCTCAACTAACATAAAGGTTCCTGTGCCAGCTGTCCCCCATCACAGTGTAAGGGACATGTCAGAAATAGAGAGCCTGTGTTAGGGGTGTAGTAGATCAGGGTGGGGACAGGAGTGGACTGTTGTAAGTCATCCCAGGGCCAAGAGCAGCACAGGACAGCCCTTAGACTGAGGGAGCTATAACTGGCTCCCTGGCACCCTCCCCTCCACCTACTCTCCTGCACCAAAGAGAGCTCAGCTGCAGGAGAGAATCTGGCCCACTAAACCAATGACAATATTTTATAATGTTTACATTTCTGATAATAATTAATCATATATAAACACACATAAAGCACTTCACACCTTCAAACTGTTTCACACATCTTAATTAATGAACAGGATTAAAATTACTAATTGAAATTTCAAAATCAATGGTCAATCATATTTGCAACTCCAATAATCTCTCACTCAGAATGGAACAGGAGTACTTGTGGCACCTTAGAGACTAACAAATTTATTTGAGCATAAGCTTTCGTGGGCTACAGCCCACTTCTTCGGATGCATAGAATGGAACATATAGTAAGAAGATATATGTACATAGGGTTACCATATTTCAACAAGCAAAAAAGAGGACGGGAGGAGCCCCGCCCTAGCCCCGCCCCTGCCCCTCCCACTTCCCGCCCCCCCAGAATCCCCAACCCTCCCCCCGTTCCTTGTCCCCTGACTGCCCCCTCCTGGGACCCCTGCCCCTAACTGCCCCCCGGGACTCCACTCCCTATCTAAGCCTCCTTGCCTCTTGTCCCCTGACTGCCCCAACCCTTATCCACACCCCCACCCCCAGACAGACCCCTGGGACTCCCACGCCCCATCCAACCACTCCCCACCCCCTGACAGCCCCCCCCAGAACTCCCAACCCATCTAAACCCCTCTGCTCCCTGTCCCCTGACTGCTCCGATCCCTCTCCACACTCCTGCCCCCTGACAGCCCCCCCAGAACTCCCAACCCATCTAAACCCCTCTGCTCCCTGTCCCCTGACTGCTCCGATCCCTCTCCCCACTCCTGCCCCCTGACAGCTCCCCCCCAGAACTCCCAGCTCCCTACCCCCCGCTCCTTGTCCCCTGACTGCCCCCTCCTGGGACCCCTGCTCCTAACTGCCCTCCAGAACCCCACCCCCTACCTAAGACTCCCTGTTCCTTGTCCCCTAACTGCCCCCTCCTAAGACCCCCCCCCAACTGCCCCCCAGGACCCTACCCCCTACCTGTACCCTGACTGCCCAAAACTTTCTCCACTCCCCTCCAAAAGCCCCCCCCCCGTTTCTTGACTGCCCCCTCCAGAACCTCCCTGTCCCTTCTCCTGCCCCCCCTTACCCTGCTGCTCAGAACAGGGTGTTGGGCTCTGTGCCAGCCGGACACATGGCTGAGCTCCCCTGCACAACACAAAACCCGGTCCCTGGCCCTGCACAGGGTTGCCGGAGCGGGCTGCAGGAGGAGGAGCTGCCGGCCGGCTCAGAATGCAGGGAGGGGGGGGTGGGAGGAGGAAGCTGCTCCGGAGTCCAGCCCGGGACTTTCCTGCAGCCCTCCCAGCCGCTCGCTCTGCTCTGCCAGGGGAGGGGGAAATCCCGGACATTGTGAGTGCTTTACAAATTCCCCCCGGACGCTATTTTTAGCACACAAAAGGAGGACATGTCCGGGTAAATCCGGACGAATGGTAACCTTATATGTACATACAGAGAACATGAAATCATCTGATGAAGTGGGCTGTAGCCCACAAAAGCTTAGGATCAAATAAATTTGTTAGTCTCTAAGGTGCCACCAGTACTCCTGTTCCTTTTGCGGATACAGACTAACACGGCTGCTACTCTGAAACCTGTCACTCAGAATGGGTTACTGACAATTTTTGGCAGTAAATAATTTGCCTATTTAGTTTGCCAATTGAGAGATGGCCCAAATAAAATGCACTTGATGCTTATATTAATCAATAATTATTCGTGTATGTTCTTTAGAATACACATTGTATCAACATTTAATGTGCCAGGCCATATTTTCTTCTTGATCTGCCCACATAGATATAATTACTGTCAGTAGGCATTCCCCATGGAACAAGGAGACAATATATCCAAGAGTTATAAAAAAAATTAAGAGATCCTAATTTTTTCCTCCTACTACATTATAAAAGCTGTTCAGTTTTGACAAAAATGTACACTACAGTCACATATGGCTTTTATTTTACTCATTTGCCTTTCCAAAGTTAACCCTCACAAAGTTAACCCTCATGGTTATTTGAGGTGGATTTAACCTAAATCACAATACAGTATTTCCAACGGGAAGTCACCCAGCCAATCTTCTGCAAGATGTCTTCCAAATATCATTTATAAATGAGCCTCCAGAGGACTGTGCCTTTTCTATTTCAGGGTCTCGGGGGCTACCCCAACTGCTGGCCACGTTCCCTTATCCTGGAAGTCTGTGATAACCACTTGTGTGCAAGTATCATCTTCCTCTAGACTGGCAGTCCCTCTGGCAGGGGCACTGAAACCTTACACAAATCAGGGTCACATTGGCAACTTGCCAAGGACCCAAGAGCTGCACCTAAGCTGTGTAAAATAGAACAGACTGCACAGTAACCATCCTATTTAATATGGACATGCAGGATGAAAAGACCACCGATGCCACCATACAATATTCTACCTTGATTCAAGAGTCCTGAATATTCAGATCATAACAGATCACTGTATGCTGAGACCTGTAATCTCCATTGACTGCTGCACCTTAATAAAAATGCACCTGCTTGCACGTTGCATGTCTTATGGGTTTATTGAACCAGGGTCTCCCATTTAGCAATAAGCTATAGCACTACCAAACCACCAGCGTCTAGGCTGCACAAATATGCTATTTTTGACTGTCAGCTTGTGTGACCATTTGTTTTCTTAGTGCAGATCCTATTCCCACTGAGATTAGCTTCAAAACTCCCATTGACTCCAGCGGTGCGGGACTGAATCCTTATTGCACAAATGTTACTAGATGACTCAGCAGGTGGCATTTCTTATTTAAAACAAACGTACTGCTATTGTATCACGTTTCTATTCTTCCAGCAAGTGTTCAAAGCCAGCAAAAAATGCTTATCAGCACCAGTTCACAGCTCACGGCTCTTCATGCCAGCTCTGCCAGCACCAAAGGGCTGTAAAGCCGCCATAAGTGATTACTGGGGAATTCTCACAAATTACCTGCCCTATGACATGGAGGCATCATAGAATGCAGGTTGGGAGAATTCCTGTGAAAAGGGAGCATTGGCCAGAATGGCTACTTGGGGCCATTGAAACCTGGGTGTAAGTTAGGGCAATATCTGCAGCTGCTTTGCTGGGAGTGAGATGACTACCCCCACCCTAGAACAAGGAAGGAACAAAGGTGGCTTTACACCTTTGCTCAATATCTCCCCTACCACCAAGTGTCCACTACCATCAGTTCAGGCACCACAATAAATCAGATCCTTGTTTCCAACCATTTTTACTGTATGCATTTTAAAAAAGAACAAATAGCATAGCTGTTCCTTCCCTCATCAAGTTTCTATTATCTGTATAAGTGCAATTTTCACTTAAGTTTTATTTATTAAAACTATTACCATACCTGGCGTTTTTTCAAATAGTCAAGTGCAATTTGTACATTCTGTAGTCTGTGAAAACGCATCCGACCTTTCTCTCGGGGCTAAAATTAGAAAATGAAAGTTGTGAGATTTTCCAAAGACCAAAACTCCTACAAGGTAAAAAATCTGATTTAAAAGTTTCCATTTTAAATCCTTAAAACACTAATGTTTCAACATCTATTACAAAAGTGTAATTGAAACTTAAGGAAAAGTAACGGAGCTATGAATTTATAGAAAGCCAGTTTTCATTGCAGTTGAAATTTATTTGCACAACTAGTGGAGAGCAGAATCAAAGGCCCTGATCCTGCAATCTGATCATTACGGTAGGTGCCTGTGTCCCTGCCAAGTGTTATTGATGTCAAGAGGGCTCCTCACGGGCACAGGGGCCTACCCATATGAACCAGATTGCACGATCAAAGCCATAGTGGGAAATACAGTAACTAGATGCTGCATCATAACAAAAGATTTACAACACTTCAGTTAAACCAAATCACAAATAATAATCATGTGTACCACTGAGCTGGCCAATTAATGACTCTGGTAATAATGTGATAAGAAAACTTACCTTACTATGCTGGTGTGATGTGTGTTTAGATTTTGTGTTTGTTTTAACTACATATTAATATATATATATATATATTTAGAAACATGTCATGAAAATAAATTCTTCCTACCAATAAAAATCCTATAACTACCATCTTAGTGCCTAACTGTGTACTCCTTCCTCAGGCAGAGTTTCATTAACTTCTGCTCTAACAGAACTGCATGATCTACTATTTGAACACTTATGAAAGTGAGGCATGAAGAAAGTTAAAAGATCCCCCTCATCCCAAAGCAAAAACAAATCAACAAAGAAGAAACTATAAAACAATTATGCATGGTGTGTTAATGGAAACATGGCAAAACAGCATGCAGTTAGTGTAAAATCACCAAGAGGAAGAATTACACAGAAAAGGAATTTTTTACTTAGCTGTCAGAGGAAAGTAGTTAAATGTATGTCATCATAATATCCAAATATTAATATCCTTCTTCCTTATTTCAGATTTTTCACAAACTTTCCCAGTAATATGCTCAAGCATACTACAAACCACTTATACAGCTCAGTGATGAATATGAGTATTTCCTCAGACAATCTCCGTGAAACAGTCAGATAGTCATAGATTTTCCTTAGTTGAGCTATTTCCCCCCCTATGGGATATCACGTGTTTGCCAAGAGGAAACATGACAAAATGCAATTGGAAAAGAAGCATAGACTAAAACACAAAAATGGAATTTCAAGTTACCATATAAGATTTCAATCTGTTCTAAAACTACTGATAGGTGTGGATCAATCCCTGCAGTCTTTATCATAGAATAACTTCCGTGAGTGGGACTAAGGACTACAGAATTGGCATCTTACTTTCCAAAACAAGGAGAGTTTGCTGAAGTCCAGACTGTCAAAAAGTAACAATATAAGATCACAGAGGGGAAATGTTATATAGCTAAAGTACAAGTGTCTTGAGACACATTACGCCCTTGGATGAAAGCACACAAATTCCAATGAAATCACAACAGCAGCATGACACGTTGTGCATCCAAGGATAGAAATTGGCCCCCTAACATACAAAGTTGCTTTAGCAAACACTAGCAATGCGGGTTCTACAGAGGCATGAAACAACTTCCTTCGGACCAGCCAATACTCAGCACTTTACAGTTTTTAAGTAGATATTTCCCTTCTGGATGACATAAATAAGTCAAAAAATTGATATTCAGCATCTGTGCCATAAAATAAGCCCTACAAGCAATCAATATATTTACTAGCTGAAGCACTACACATATCTATGACAACTACCACTGTGCACTATCTACTTTGAAAAGTAACTATAGTTAAATCAGATCAACCATCTTTGTGATGATAAACCGCAAAAGAATATTTTCATAATTAATTTAAATTCCATAATTTCATATAATATTATGTTGTACGCGTGTTGTATATGGGAGTTTTACTCCATTCAATGGAACCAAGATTTCACCCTTTGCTTATATTATTTGCATAATTGCTACATAAATTACAGTGATTGAAAATAAAATGAAATCTTAGTGTAACTGAATATAAAATAACATAATTCCATAATATTTTGATTGTCGCTTACATACTGTTGTATTTGTACAACGTTTGTAAGTGCAGTGATTGAAAATAAATGGAGATCTTAAAAGCTTTGCATGTAACTGTTTGCAAATGAACTGAATGAAAAAAGTCTTTGTCCATATCTCCATCTTATCAGTCTTTCCCAGAATATGTATATCCAGGTTGATCAGCATGAGTTCTTTTGTCCTTTCCACTGAACTACTGCAGAACACCAAACTAACAGGTTACTTTTAAGTTAGCAGTCACCACACTTCAAATACTAAGTTAGTATAGTTATGGGGGTCGGCACCTACCCCCTTATCCTCATCCTCCACATCCTCATGCTGTTCATACGCGCATGCTTCTGTTGAACTCACCAACCGTAAGGTCTTCAAAAAATCTCGCTCCCTTGGCTAATGAATATAACAGACAGAAGATAGGACAGCAAAGACACAAGACAGACCACAAATGAAGAGAAGAGCATGAACAGAAGAACATAATGAAGAGAACAAATACCAAGCAAGGGAAGTAATGCTCACAAAGAAAGGAAATGACACCCGAGGAGTGTGTTAGACAATTTCAGGGACATTTTTTTCCTTGCTATTTGTACTTTGTTTTCTTTAATGTGAAATAATATTAACCATCCAACATTTGCTAAAGGAAAAAAAAAAAAAAAAAAAAAAAAGGAAAGGAGATAAAGAACTAGTACATTAATCTATAAAAAGAAAGAAGTCTCGTGATCATAGAAGAAGACTAACAAAAATAGTTCATATTTCCACACTGTTCATGGTGTGGTATGTATCAACAGAAATATAACTTATGCCTCTGGGATCAACAGTCGCATAGTGTGGGATATATCAAAGAGAATTCTAACAGCTCACATCTGAAGAGTTAGCAAACGGGATAAATGGGTATATAATAGCCTGAAATAACTGCACAGTGATTAAAGAAAGCTCACCAGGGTATTCCCAGAAAGGACTTCTAAAAGGGAGATCAAGTTATGTCCATCCCTCAAGTCTTCATACAGATCATTCACATGCTTGCGAACCTGCAGAAACAGAGAAGGAGAGACAAATGACATTTAAGATACTGTATCTTTCCAAGAATTTACAATGATATTTGCAGTTTTTCTGTAATGTACACACTCTTATATATCTCAACATGCCACTCCTGGTTTGTTCAGTCTCTATGCCAAGAGAAATACAAAAACAAAATTAGCTGCAATGTAAACTTATATTCAACCCCCTTCCACATTTTCCATATATTTTTATATTTTAGTAAATATGAAAAGAATAACAGTGGAAAGGCCACAAGGTAGGTAACAAATTGACAAAGTAACCACGATGTAATCCCTACCATGTTTACTGAGGCCAAATACCTATCTACTTTGGCCTATGTAAGGAGGACACAGTTCAGACCCAAGTCAGAATAAATTGCAGAAAAAAAAAGACAGAGCTAAATCCTGCCCTGATTTACAGCCCATGCAAATTGGCTGGATCCAAGCAAAAATGTAACCCATATTTTGGCCCCTGAACCAAATACAGCAAAAAACTAGTAGAAACCCATCACTCATGAATCAACAAGAACGTATCTCATCATTCTCAGCTTTCCCTCTTAAACAGTGTATCTTCCCAAGGCTCGCTTTTCTATCCATCCCATACCTATAATGAACCATTATATTCAACTAACCCACTGAGTTCTAGTTCCTCAAACAGTACTTCTACCACCTCTTCAAAACTTAACTTTTAACTTGAACACACTCCCTTAGGCCAGATTCTGGCTTCAGTTACATCCGTGAAAGAACAATAATGTCAACTGTGCTGCACAAGAGTAAAGAAGGGCAGAATTTGGCCATGATTTAAGATCCAGCAGTTCTGAGAGGACTTTCAACATTTCTAACTACTCTGATTTTGGATTATTTTGGCAAAAGAGAGCCATCCATCCTACTAAATTGGGACACAGAGGCTCTCATTTCTCAGAGGCAGAGACTTTTAACATTGTGGGGTTTTCATCTACAGCCTATTTTGGGTCCCCATTAAAACACCATACAGCAGTGTTTGCCAAACTTTTGAGGGTCGCTCCCCCCCTTACCCTGTCTGCACCCCCCTTCGGAGTCCAAAGCGGGGCCATGGCTCAGGGGAATGCGGAGAGGGGGCAGACACTGGGGCCGTAGCTGGGAGTGGATGTGGGGCCGGGAGTGGTGCGGGGCCGGAGCCGCGGCAAGGGATGGGAGCAGAGCTACAGCTGGGCTGCAGTGAGGGCCAGCAGCCAGACCCATGGCCAGGTGCGGCTCCAGCCCCACCCCGTTCCCGCCCCCCGCCTCAGCTGGGAATGGAACTACAGCCAACAGCCCAGGCTGGGGCAAGGCTGGGAGCAGAGGCACGCCGAGGCTGGGGACAAGGCCAAGTGCAGGCCTGGTAGCCGGGGATACAGCTGCAGGCAGGACCGGAGCAGAGCTAGAGACAGGGAATGGCTGGCTGGCACTCCTTGCACCCGTTGGGGCCAGCCCAGGCCCCGCTGCACCTCCCAAACATTCCTAAGCACCCCACTAGGTGGCTCACCCCACAGTTTGTGGACTTCTGTCTTACAGGAAGCTTTCTGAGCTTCCAGAGTACTGTCTGATTGTGGCATGCAAAAGGGCAGACAGTCCCTTCTTAGGCTTTTATTCCCTCCAAAGGAGCTAAATTCTTCTGCCAATGTGGGATCTATGAGATGATCTCTCAACTGTCAGCACATCTGTGTCCGTGAGAACAGCATCAGGAATCAATCCAATTCCTCTTCTGCTTGCAGTAGGGAACTAGGTCTGGGCTATGGGAGAGATTTGTATGTTATGAAACAAATGATTAACATATTTGTTGCTAGGTTTAAATAAATATATTTTAGTTCAAGGTACATTGTTCCTACAGCAATTTACAAGACTATCAATCTTAAATGGGACTAACATCAGAAGCACATTTATGTTTATGTTGAAAACTAGTCCGAACAAGCCATCTGGAAGATTTTCCCATAATGAATTACTCCTTACGTTTTCCAAAATATGTATGTATCACATCCACACAGCAAAAGCAATATAATTCTACTTCTGGACATTAGATCAAGTTAGACATATTGTCAACTGTAAAAGGAGGTTAAATTCCAAAAGAAACCATTTTGGTAATACCAAACTACTGTGGGGAAAAAAAAACAAAAAAAACCCAGCTATTCATATGGTATAATCTGGACCAAATACAAACAGGAAGTACCAGAAATGTCATTAATGTTATCAGGGGGGAGAGGGGAGAAATAGAGATTCCCCATTTTTTTTGAAGTTGAGGTCCCCTTAAGGGAAATCACAACCAATCACAGCCCCACTGCAACCCCATCTTAATTTATAATTCCTCTGCACCTTCTGCAGCTAAATCTTTGCCCATCCCCCTCACCCAACATGCACTTTGGGAAACACTACGGTACGGGGGAGACCCTGAAGCTCTGAGCCCCCATGGGTGGTGGGGACTCCAGAGCTCCGAGCAACCCCACAGCTGCCCAGTCCCTTCCCATTTTATGATGGGATATTTTTAGTAAAAGTCAGGGACAGGTGATAGAATCATAGAATATCAGGGTTGGAAGGGATCTCAGGAGGTCATCTAGTCTAACCCCTAGTCTAAGCAGGACCAATTCCCAACTAAATCATCGCAGCCAGGGCTTTGTCAAGCCTGACCTTAAAAACATCTAAGGAAAGAGATTCCACCACCTACCTAGGTAACCCATTCCAGTGCTTCACCACCCTCCTAGTGAACAAGTTTTTCCTAATATCCAACCTAAACCTCCCCCACTGCAACTTGAGACCATTACTCCTTGTTCTGTCATCTGGTACCACTGAGAACAGTCTAGATCCATCCTCTTTGGAACCCCCTTTCAGGTAGTTGAAACCAGCTATCAAATCCCCCCTCATTCTTCTCTTCTGCAGACTAAACAATCCCAGTTCCCTCAGCCTCTCCTCACAAGTCATGTGTTCCAGCCCCCTAATCATTTTTGTTGCCCTCCGCTGGACTCTTTCCAATTTATCCACATCCTTCTTGTAGTGTGGGGCCCAAAACTAGACACAGTTCTCCAGATGAGGCCTCACCAATGCCGAATAGAGGGGAATGATCACGTTCCTCTATCTGCTGGCAATGCCCCTACATATACAGTCCAAAATGCCGTTAGCCTTCTTGGCAACAAGGGCACACTGTCAATTCATATCCAGCTTCTCGTCCACTGTAACCCCTAGGTCCTTTTCTGCAGAACTGCTGTCTAGCCATTCGGTTCCTAGTCAGTAGCAGTGCATAGGATTCTTCCGTCCTAAGTGCAGGACTCTGCACTTGTCCTTGTTGAACCTCATCAGGTTTCTTTTGGCCCAATCCTCCAATTTGTCTAGGTCCCTCTGTATCCTATCCCTACCCTCCAGCGTATCTACCACTCCTCCCAGTTTAGTGTCATCTGCAAACTTGCTGAGAGTGCAGTCCACACCATCCTCCAGATCATTAATGAAGATATTGAACAAAACCGGCCCCAGGACCGACTCTTGGGGCACTCCGCTTGATACCGGCTGCCAACTAGACATGGAGCCATTGATCACTACCCGTTGAGCCCGACAATCTAGCCAGCTTTCTATCCACCTTATAGTCCATTCATCCAGCCCATACTTCTTTAACTTGCCGGCAAGAATACTGTGGAAGACTGTATCAAAAGCTTTGCTAAAGTCAAGGATAACACATCCACTGCTTTCCCCTCATCCACAGAGCCAGTTATCTCCTCATAGAAGGTAATTAGGTTAGTCAGGCACGACTTCCCCTTGGTGAATCCATGCTGACTGATCCTGATCACTTTCCTCTCCTCTAAGTGTTTCATAATTGATTCCTTGAGGACCTGCTCCATGATTTTTCCAGGGATTGAGGTGAGGCTGATTGGCCTGTAGTTCTCCGGATCCTCCTCCTTCCCTTTTTTAAAGATGGGTACTACATTAGCATTTTTCCAGTCATCCAGGACCTCCCCCGATCGCCATGAGTTTTCAAAGATAATGGCCAATGGCTCTGCAATCACATCCGCCAACTCCTTTAGCACCCTCGGATGCAGCGCATCCGGCCCCATGGACTTGTGCTTGTCCAGCTTTTCTAAATAGTCCTGAACCACTTCTTTCTCCACAGAGGGCTGGTCACCTCCTCCCCATGCTATGCTGCCCCGTGCAGCAGTCTGGGAGCTGACCTTGTTCGTGAAGACAGAGGCAAAAAAAGCATTGAGTACATTAGCTTTTTCCACATCCTCTGTCACTAGGTTGCCTTCCTCATTCAGTAAGGGGCCCACACTTTCCTTGACTTTCTTCTTGTTGCTAACATGCCTGAAGAAACCCTTCTTGTTACTCTTAACATCTCTTGCTAGCTGCAACTCCAAGTGTGATTTGGCCTTCCTGATTTCACTCTTGCATCCCTGAGCAATATTTTTATACTCCTCCTTGGTCATGTGTCCAATCTTCCAGTTCTTGGAAGCTTCTTTTTTGAGTTTAAGATCAGCAAGGATTTCACTGTTAAGCCTAGCTGGTCGCCTGCCATATTTACTATTCTTTCTACACATTGGGATGGTTTGTTCCTGTAACCACAATAAGGATTCTTTAAAATACAGCCAGCTCTCCTGGACTCCTTTCCCCCTCATGTTATTCTCCCAGGGCATCCTGCTCATCAGTTCCCTGAGGGAGTCAAAGTCTGCTTTTCTGAAGTCCAGGGTCCGTATTCTGCTGCTCTCCTTTCTTCCTTGTGTCAGGATCCTGAACTCGACCATCTCATGGTCACTGCCTCCCAGGTTCCCATCCACTTTTGCTTCCCCTACTAATTCTTCCCAGTTTGTGAGCAGCAAGCCCAGAAGAGCTCTACCCCTAGTTGGTTCCTCCAACACTTGCACCAGGAAATTGTCCCCTACACTTTCCAAAAACTTCCTGGATTGTCACCGGCTTCTGTGAATTTTTCTTTATTGCCCATGACCTGTCCATGACTTTTACTGAAAATAGCCATGACAAAATCTTAGCCTTACGTATGACTTCCTTAGTAAGTAACTTACTGGATCTTAAGTTCTCACAATAGCACTGGCTACGACTGAGCGAACATGCCACCCGTTTTTTCATTGGTGATGGAAATGAAGCAAAAAATGAATGTGAGTGGGAGTAAGCACTGCAAAATCGACAGGAAAAAAACAAGCTTTTAACCCAAACTGGACAGTGTGCAATACTTTTTATTTTAAAATAAATCAATACATGAGCTTTGAGTTTTATTTTCCTTTCAAGATACCATGCTGGTTGGAAAAGGCTGATTCTTATTTCCTAAACTGTTTGTGGCAAAGGCAGATAATTTCAGGGGAAGATGTAGCTGCACTCCTGAAGAGAATTGTCCCACAAGTAAGTACACCCTCTTCCAGTGTGCAAACAGAGCTCCAGAACAGAGCAGATCCATTGTGCATTACTGACAGCCAAGAGGAATGGAGCAAGCTGGGAGGAGAGGAAAGGAACATAAAAAGTCAGGGGCACCAGCATATCATACACAAACTCCCTTCAGCGCTACTCTGGAGAGTCACAGGGCTGCCCAGTTTATAAGTGTGCTAATAGTGGGACCAGAACATACTGATGTTAATTTCTTCACCTCAACTGCTTGCTCTTTTTCACTTAATAGAGAATATCTGTGGATTTGTGTGTGTGGGGGGGGCGGTTATTATTCCAGTCTCTCTCCCTCAACACAATCCTAGTTATCTTTTACTGTCTCCTATTTCTTCTTTCATTTCTTATTTCTTGTAGGTTTGTCTCACGTGTGCTCATCTTACACAAAGCCTGAGCCTTCTTCTCAACCATCCTCAAAATGAAGAACTATACAAAATACAAAGAGACAGTGTGGTCTACTGATTAGAAAAAGGGACTGTGCATCAGGAGGCTCGTTTCAGTTCCACCACAGACATACTGTGTGGTCTATAAGGGAACTCACCTAACATCTATGTACTTCATTTTCCCTTTCTTTTTTAGTTTCATTTGCTGTGCTCCTACAGCCCTTAGCAACACAACTCTGCTTGTGCTATGCTGAAAGCTCTCTCGGACACAGAGCACTTCCTTCTCCGGTGCCACTGTCATGAACAGATGACCAGAGGTAAGAACTGAAACCATATTATTCTTTTACCAGAAGGTGGCAATCCTAAGTATGTATTAGACCACAGCTAAGGGAAAGAAGAAGAGCACTTTGCAAGATGCAAATAAAATTTATTTCAATCACAACTAAAGCATGCAAAGCACACATCATGAACTGAGTCACCAGGAGAGGACAGACAAATACAATTCCCAAAACTGCTGAAAATAAATAGGTGAATAATTCTAGCTTGTATTCTGTAGCTTATCCTTGTACTTGATACATAAAGAATGTACATGACACAGTAATTACATCAAAACCCAGTTATTATAAAACAGTAGGCTGAAATCTGGTATGTATTTGCATTTTTTAATGTGAAGAGTGGTTTGATTTAAATTATCTATGCAAACCCACAGGCAATTTGAATCTAGCTGGAACATTAATTTATGATAATGATATAATAAATATTCAGTGCTTGCCATGTAAACCAAATGATCACTCAGGTGGCTCTTTCTAAGAGAGAAAAAATGCAATCTTGCAAAGTAAACCACCTTTTCCAGAGTACTGTCATATGTCTCACAGATATTTCAAATACACTTGGCATTGTTTATGGAGTGAATGTGATAGGTTAAAGGAGAAAACAGTGAATTGAAACTAAAAATCAAAATGTAGATTTAAAATAAGAACACATTTCCTGAAAGAACCTGAATTATGCAGTGGAATTATCTGGCTAAAAAAGTAGTTGAGGTGGTTTTTAAGACTAGATGACCTGGAATTCTTTTCAAGCCCTGCTATCTACAGATCTGGAAGCAAAGTTAATATGGTTTCCAAAATGTTTTCCCACTTTGCCAAAGGCAAATTAGATTAGAACTCAAGAAGTTAGAACAATAAGGGGTTGGTTTGGGAAAAAATGTCAACACTTAACTGCCACTGATTTTTGGGTCCAAACCTACATCCACTGAAGTTCAATGACTTCAGCTAGATCAGATCAATCATGCCCTCTCACCGTGAGATTTACAATATCTTTAAAGTTAATTTTTAAGGATCTAATCCCAAGTAAATTTAAGTCACTGGAAAGACTCCCATTCATTTCAATGGGATTTGGATCAGGCTCTATGTGCAGTACTCAGAATGGTAGTTAAAGGCAGCATATTGAAGTCATCCACCTTTCAGCTACAGCTTCTCTGAGATAAGGCTCACATGGACATTTATAAAGGCTACTAGAATTACACCATTCCATTTAAAATGTCACCAACAGCCAAGTCTCTCTGATGAGAAACTTGTGTGGCCTTTGCAGAAAGCTCCTAACATCATGTTGGGATTCCACAACTTCCTGGAAAGTGTATGTCCTTAAACCTATTTCCAACCAAAGAGTAACTAATCACAAAATTTATTATTACTGTTAATTTCACTAACAAGAAAGAGCCAAAAAGAAACATATAAAAACATATGTGCCCCTTCTTTTGCTGCCCCAAGCAACAGAGTGCAGTCAAAAAACCAAAGATGCCAGCAGCATAACAAGCAATTAAAGAGCATTTCTTTGATATATTTATGTAGGAGAAAGATAAATCATTCAATCTGACATTGTCAATAAACTTAGTATCCTGAATCATTTCAGGATCAGTGAGGAAATCCAGTGAAAACTCAGATCAAACCATCCCTCCAGACTAGAAGAAATTATTTACATATTAAAGGAGACCAGGTAATAATTGGTAATGCTATGAAATTGGCTGTGGCAATCCTCTATGAAAATTGAATTCACTAAGTTCAAAGGAAATTTAAAAAAAAAGTGGAACCAAGTAATTTAAATACTGGACCAGAAGCCAAAGAACTGAATGCCACTACTGCAGAGAGTCATATTTCTTAAACATTGACAATCAAGGAGCAGTAGAGACGTTAGTTACAAGTCTACAGATAAATCTATTTTACATGGATTTTAAAAAGGAAGATTCAGACCCAAATAATCTCATTGATCTTTTATACAAACAAGGCTTATCATGCCAGGACATAAGGCATGATTTATCTGATTTTTTCAGAAAGCTGCTTGCTGGCTGTAACAGGATCCTAGCTTTAAATTCAGCATGTAATTGTGGGAATATCACACTTTCCAACATTCTCCTGCATGACTAGTTTGCTAGACAAGGCCTGATTGCTGCCTATCTACTATATGGCTTGCCCAGACTTTTCCAGGTGACGTACATAAGTGCAGTTCAATATACAGTAGTTCTGTTCTATCCAGCTAGTTTACATTCCAATAGAATTTTAGCACATCTAAGATCCTTGCCATTTTCCATTACCATACTGAAGCTGTGCCAGAGAGAATCCCTTTTTCCAGTCATCAACATTTCTCTTACAAGGGATACTGTAAGGATTGAAAGGCTCCAAATTTACATTACTTCTAAAATTACATTTTGTTTTTAATCATTCCTAAACTAAACCTTTCCTGCAGCATAGTTAAACTGCTGGGTGCACTCCCAGAACAGCAAACCCAGGCTCTGGATTTCTCCACTGTTGCAGGTCTGAGTGAATGTGATATGTGCACATTGGTATAGATGGCGCTGTTTCTCCACTCTTTGCCTGTGTTCTGATCTTACATACAATAAAGGTGTTGAAATATACACAAATCCTGCTCTACAATCTGTTCACAAGAACAGGACAAACAGATAGGGCAAAGGAGACAGCACAAAGGACACATGTGCTCACCTTTTTTCTGTATGCCTACATGCTGGCAAGCTAAACTTGATCAGTTCAATTTTAGACCTAGTGGCCTTGACAGTGTCTCTTTAAACTCACATCCACTATTTGTCTGTTCTAGACTGAGTTGGTAATCTATTCCCTAGAGAGTATTTAAAAAACAGAGTGAAAATCATTCTGCCTTAATTCCATATTTAAGAGTAATTTCCTAGCTATTTGACTCTGTCCCTTGTTGTTGAACTCCTCAACAGCATGAACAGTCAATCTCATTCCACTTCACAAAATCCCTCCATAATTTCAAATACTTTTACTAAGTATCTTTAAAATATTCTCCTCTACAATGACTGCAAATTCAATCTCGTCGACCTTTCTTCATAACAATGTCAGGTATGATCCTAGTTGCCCCAATTTACACTCACCTACCCAAAGTCTTGTACATCAGCAACAGTGGATTTACATTCTTCCCCCTTGTCAATCCATCACAGCATTCTTGCATGGATAGCTTAAGATTTTTCCTTTTTACAGTAACCTCTACATCCCTTCCAGATCACTATACTGCCAGACTACTCCATTTCTGTTGTTCTCTCTATTTAAGATTGTTGCCTCCAATCTTATTATGTTGCATTTTCTCCATTATTCTGCATCTCTCTTACAAAGTCCTGTCATACAAAACATACAAATCTTTGTGCCTTAAGGTAAATACACTCTTGTTCTATTTCCAACATTGATGCTGTTAGCAAATCTTGTTCTTAGGTTTATTTAGATTTATAAAATGAGATCAGATATTCTCAGAAGCCCTAAATCAGCAAAAGATCTTAAGCATACGCATCACATTTGGCATATGAGTAGTCGATGGAACTTATATATGACTGTGTATAAGGACCATGCCGCATTAGGGCCTTAGTACACATATGATATCTGAAATGTAATAATTAAACAAAGCAAAAGCTTTACCAATTGGCTCCATGTCAAAAAGACAGCTATTCCAATTCCCTAGCTCACCTACAGAAAGAAGAGCCTCAGATCCATCTAATTAACATATCTCAAACCTTTATAAGCAGAGAGCTTGAAAGATCAACAAATTCAGGTTCTGTTGAACCTGTTGAGACAGTGAGTTCCAGAGTCAAAGTCTAGTAATTGAAAATGCTTTCTCCAACCCCATTCAATTTAAAGTCTGCAAGCTGCTCAGTTGATTTCAACTGCCCTGGTACTTGAGGGGGAGAGGTAGACTCAAACTACATAGAGGTTAGTAGGTCAAAATCAGCACCCGGAAATCCTGGGAACCACAGCAGGCTAAACAGGACGATTATGTAAGTGGTTAGCACATTTTGCATTAGTTATTTATTGTCAACCAAATAACTTAAAACAATCATAATAATGTTCCCAAAACCAACCACTGAAATACTCCACTTGTCATCCTTTACTTGCTGGACAAGCTGCAGTTATTACCGCTTTGTTTTTAAGTTTAACACAACAATCTCTTCCAACCTTTTTCTGCAACTCTTCACCTTTGCACATATACTTTGATGTTGTAAATTAGCAAAAGTCTTTTTTAAATATAGCATAATAATAATACATTCTAGGAATTCAAGTTAATTAACAAGCATGCCAATTCTCTTTACAGTCACTATCCATTACTTAGATAAAATCATGTAATACTGCTTACACATTCAGTTTGAAAACTAATTTATTTAAAAATCTGCTAAAAGAAGTTTCAATTACTACACCTGCCTCTGATTCTCACCGCCAATTTCTGACAATAGTACAATCACATTTTCCGATATTTAAAAATATTTTTCTCTCCCCTCATCCTGTGTGAAAGACCCATTCCTGTAGGGCAGAGGTTCTCAAACTGTGGTCCGAGCTCCATTCAGGTGGTCCGCAGATAGTTTCCTCTACGGTGCGCACCTTGGCGGCTGCACACAAGAAAATGAAGGGCCACTCACCTAATTAGTGGAGCCGCGCAGGTGTGGCTCCATGAATTAGGTGCCTGGACCCTGGAGAAGATGCATATGTAAGGTGAGGTGGTGGCCTTGGGGGGAGAATAGGAGGTAGGTGGGAGGGGGCAGTGGGGTGAGAAGAGGGGGTGGGAGGAATTTGGGACGTGCCGGGTTGCAGCAGCCAGAGAAAGGTGACTTTCCCCAGCTCCAGGGCTGCACTGCCGGGGAGAGATGGCCCTCCTTCCCAGCCTCAGCTCTGTGATTGCTGTGGCAGGAGAGAGACCCCCCTCCCTCACAGCCCCAGTTTGGGGGCTGCCTCGGCAGGGAAAGAGGGCACATTCATCGCATTAGAAAGGTAAGACTACTGATATTAAAATATGAGTTGTGTGCTTTTATTTGTAGAACAAAAAAAGTTCATTATTAATTTTTTGTATATAGCGCTTTTATACAAAGCGCTTTACAATAGTTAGCTAATGGTACAAACAACATTTGGAAAGATCATTAAGTGGTCCACCAACACCCTCAGCAATTTTCAAGTGGTCCGCGAAAAGAATAGTTTGAGAACCACTGATGTAGAGAAAACTAACTAAAAGACTATATGATGCCAACGTGAAATTAACTATACACAAAGTGTACAAAGCAAGCAATATGAAAAAAAGATAAGGGAAAGTATTTTTCTCATCTCTTTCAGCTGCAGTAACCCCAGATGTTGTCTGTAACAAGAGTAGGTAAAAAATAGACAAAAGTATGATTTTTAAGATAATGGTAGCCCTTTAATTGAATCAATTAGCAATTGTTTCCTGTATCTCATATCCAGGTTTTGGGGGGAGGTTTTTTTTTTTTTTTTTTTTTTTTTTTTTAAGGTAGTGGAAGGATCACAGACCTAAAGGGCATGGGAGAGAGATTCTGAACTAGCCTCAACTTTGGTGAATTGGACAAGTCACATACCATCACATTTTGTTCTCAATATAAATATTAGTAATTTTACAGGCTCTGGAAAAATCAGATCTATGAGATTGGGCCTCATTCCCTGGGCGGAACTTCACTGAATTCAGTAGGACTCCACATACGAGCAGGCATCTGCCTGTGTGGACTCCATTGAATTCAGTGGGGTCTACTCATACGGATCCAAGTGTGGAACTGGGGCCCTATTCAGTAAAAATACTACCCTCCCCTTAGCACTTAATGTAGGCTATGCAGAACCAAATGACTCTTTGTTGAGTATTTACAGAAACTCTCATAAGATTATTATTACGTATACTACTGCAGAACCTAACATGTGCAAGGCAGTTTCCAAACACTGAGTAAGACACATTCCCTGCCCCAATATCCAGAAAAGATAATAATGCTATCAGAAGTGAAAGTCTTGATTCCCATAGAGTATGTTTTATTCTGGTATATTTTTATTACCTGAAATAAATAAATGCAATGGCTATAAACCCATAGACCAAAGCGTTACAACATTAATTTAGGTGTGAGATAGACGCATCCCACCAGCTCTGGTACCAGCAGACTTCCCCAAAACAGCATCTACTTTGCAAACAGTTCTCATTGAACATGAGGCGTGGAGGAAGTATGTCAGAGCATGTACACTTGGTGACAGTACAATTCTACTAGTGCTCCCAACTCAAATCACTAATGCTTACAAGGTGCACCATTTTCTTCCCAGCAGGTGCACCCCCACTGCCTGTTTCCCACCTCATAGTCCCTTTTTCAGATACTCAGCTGCATATCTGTTTATAAAGCTACTGTTAAACCTCCCCATGTAATCTCACATTTGGATTACAAGCTGTCAGTATACACTTCACAGTCACCTTTTCACTTGCTCGTTTAATGTATACCTGCAGCATACTGATTATGAAGATAAGTGAAGTGTGGGATGCCATCAGGTTCAAAGATAGAACTGACATTTATTTTGCCTCTTTAAATATGTGAGAGAGTCACAAGGGCAGTAAAAAGGAACACATAAATAGATTAATAAAGAATGTCAACCAAACATTCAGGGGTGCTGGAACAATTTGTATAATGGGGGTGCTGAAAGCCATTGAACCAAACTGTAAACCTTGTATATACTGGAATCCACTTCAGCCAGGGGGTGCTACAGCATCCCCTGCATCCCTAGTTCTAGCACCTATGCAAACATCAGCAGGTTTCATATTACAGCCCAGCCTGTTGCTTTGGTGCTATAGGACATCCTAAGAGAAATCGTGGGATTGAAGATCACTAAAGAGGATGACTTAACTAGTGTAACAAAATTACTAATATAGGTCTGACAAAGTATCTTCGCAGAGAGGAACTAAGAGAATTCAATGTTTGAAAACTGTTTTGCCAGAGGAGGACTGCTGGATGGGGCCAATAATAGCGTAACTAATCAGAAATTAATTGTTTAAATTACTAAACTGGAATGTTAATGGACTCCTATCAAAAGCTAAAAGTTATGAGAACTTTAAAGGATGTAAGGCAAATATTATTACATGCCTAGACTGGACACCATTAAGAAGTAAGTAAATACCACACTGACTTGAACGCAATATTTCCTATATATAGGGCCTGATACTGCATTCCTTGCATACCCAAAACTTCCCTTCACTTCCACAAGAGAGGGTGTGTGTGTATGTGTGTGTGTGTGAAAGAAATGCAGGAATGTGCCCATTGGAATATATAAAACAATAGCTAGGGCATTTACTTTTTTAGTGGTATTCACACAGCATGAGAAAGCAACTGTGAAATTAGAAAATGGCTGACTACTGTAACCATACTTCATTTTTGAAAAGCTGAACAACATGTCACTTTGTTGAGGTCTACACAGGTAAAATATGAGATCAACAGATAAGACTTTATTCTGATTAAAGCACTTGACTTCAGCAGTAGTTTTTCTTGGGAAATTAGCTAGAAATTAGATGCTAGACTTCCAATATTATTTGTTTTTCTTTAAACTGAGATTCTTATTCTGTAAACCCAACCCATAATGAAGCTATACATTTACATACGTGATTAGATATTCAAGTCACAGTGGGCACCCTTAAAAATTTAATATTTACTTCTCCATGGGTTATAAATGTGTTTAATTCTGAGCTCCATTCTTCCCTTATGCTCACTTCTACAGTCACATTCAGGGTAACTGAGAACAAAAATGGGCCCTCTAAGTCTAGGAAATATAGCTGTGGAGTAAAATACTGTGGTATGGGAAACATTAGATGTTCGATATCACTTTGTACAGAGTACTAATATACCAACCTATACTACTCCCATCGGCACCAGTGGCACAGTTCACGCTGGCTCCAGTGGGAGCAGGATCAAGATGGTATATTTCTAAACTAATAAATAAATGAGTAGTTATATTTGCATAGATCAGAAGTGTATAGATAAAATATAATTCAATGAATAATTTAACAATTAATTAAAAAACAACACTTAATTGCGAATGGTACAATTATATCTTATCTGTTAAAACCTCAAGAAGGTAAATAATTAAATTTTAATTAAGTTCCATGCTAACCAAGTCTTAATTGCAAATAATAAACTCATAGAAAAGAGAATGAATTAATAAATTAATATATTAGCCTGCTATAGATAAGTAAGTTAGTGCTGAGAAAATAAGAAACAATTAACTTATATTTCAAAATGGTTAATTTAACTCCCAGTAGGGAGTACAATCACTGTACCTACTGAAACAAACATTCTTCTTTATAACATAATGTAACTTTCCAAATTTCTCACTTTTCACATATATGTGGAGAATATTGGTCCATGGTCCATGGTCATTGGCAGAGAGTGCTGATACTTGTCAAAATCAAATACAGGTTCATTAGCTGAGACCACAGAATGGAAAAAGGAGGTACAGACAGACAAGTAATCCAGTGAATGAACACTGAAAGCCATCGAGCTTCATTTACCCCTTGGTGTCAATATTAAGTGGGATAGGGAAATCTTTCAAAGCTTCTGCAGAAGTCTTTAGGCATTTTTTGTGGAGAAGAATTTACATTCCTTTTCAAAGTACTGCTGTACTTTTTCATTTGGCCAATTATTTTATTTTTTACACTAATTAGAGTTAAAAGGGAGAACCTTAGGTTATAAGGAAGTTACTGACATGATTCTATAATCACATATCCATGTAATGGGTAGATTTTATGTTCAAAGAAACTGACATGACAAAACAAAGATACCAGATATGAACTGCTATCTAGGAAACGTCCACACAGCAGCTAAGCACACAACCAACAATCAGGTGAAAAATATTATTTGTGCTGAAGGTTCTGTCCCATCAGATTTTAATTAATAACATGATATGCTTGTACATCTAATATACATTTATTCATTTCTGTTAAAGCAACTGAGCACCTACATAAAAACAGTTATTAAAGAAAACTGTGACAAGGGTCATAAGACACTCAAACAGAGCAAAAGTGTTGCACACTGTAGAAATATACATTTATTTAACACATTTTATAAGGCTAGCTAGCATCTCTCTTTTAGTCACTCCATCTTAATCCAATTCCTAATTGAGTTTGCATATATTAAGGATGATAAAATTAACCTCAGATCTATTGTATAATTTTTATTTATTTGGTGTGTAGGCAGATGTTACTGATGTGTGTTTGCAGGCCTCTGCAATTCTGTATAATCTCACACTCTGAATCAGTCCCTGGCATTCTATAGGAATGTCTCACAATTATCTAGTCATCCTCCTTAATATTTTCTACAATTCTAAAGATCCATCAACCTGCAATAAAGTTCTGAGGTTGCTCTCCATCTGCTTCTCAAACAGACATGCATTCTGTGAAACAAAATGGAGATGCTATTGATTTTACTTAGGAGTGACAGACTATTGAATAACTAGGATACACAATGTGGTGATCGATTCTGAGACCAGCATGCAAATTTGCAGGGAAAAGAAAGAAAGAGCAAGGCAAACAGGCCTTAAACCAATAACAACTGATGACAAATTTACTCAGGAACTTATTTTTACATTCTTTTGAGAGAAGATGGCACTCAAAGGGACAAATTCCAGCCACACAAGATTTCTGAAGTGAAGCCTAACTATGTAATAGATAAGTTAATGCAGAGAAACTAAAACTTTTCTCCATCTGCTGAGAGGCCAGTAGGTCCTGCTGAACTATTCAAACATATGAAAGGTCTAAACAAAAATCTGAATTCTCAGCTATGCCCTGTAAATAAGTGGTGAGCATAGGGTGACCAGATGTCCCGATTTTATAGGGACAGTCCCGATATTTGAGGCTTTTTCTTATATAGAAGCCTATTACCCCCCCACCCCGTCCCGATTTTTCACACTTGCTGTCTGGTCACCCTAGGTGAGCATAGCTGGAGGGGACAGGCACAAAGAGCTATATGTGGGTGTCGGAGAAAAACACAGTTCTCACTTTTTGTTTGGGTACAGCAAGTCAGATGCTTTATTTCTCTCACAACTGCGCAGAGGGAGAGAGCTAAGCAGGTCTCTCTACAGGTAAACAATTACAGCAAGCATTTATACCTTTCATTACAGACAATAACAAGCAACAGCTGCATTTTGTTTATACATAGGCCATCTTATTTTTCTCACTTGTTTTGACTCTAGCCTACATACAATATTTTCTACACATTATCTACACAAGGTCGCAATGTCTAAGGGCACAGGGAAGAATAAAAAAAAAAAGGGTGATATTACAGGCTTGAAATGAGACGGATGGGGAAAGAAAAAAATGAGTAGATAGAGAAGAGAGTAAGATTAAAGGAAGAGAGAAAAGCATGAAAGAATAAGACCACCTTGTCTCCTCCTCTTCTCTCTCTTTCTGTATCTCCTTTCTGAAACACATATTTAAAAAAAAAATTCTGCAGCAACACACACCTGCCCCCAAAGAATAAATGTGTTATTTTTAAATAAGGTGCTCCAGGGTTTCAGCATCAGAAATAATGACAAAGTATTGAAAAATAGGGTAGTGCAAGGTAGCAAAGAGCAATTAAACAAATATTTTCAGAGCTCCTTACTTTCAAAGCAAACACAAACATATAGCACTTGAACTCCAAAATATCCTCTCCAAAAAACAAAAACAAAAAAGAGAAATGAAACACATTTCAGTCTTACCATTTCTAGCAGACAAAGAGGTTGTAGAGTGCATCTTTTACAATCCTTGAAGAAGCAGGGTGGGACTCCTACCTCAGCAGAACACTTGGGATGAGAACTGTCTATCACCTGGCTAGAACACTACATCCCCAAGTATTGCTACCATGTGACCAGAACACAGGCTATCATTGACAATAGTCATTTGTTAGGTGCACACAATAGAGTGAATTATGCTGTATGTCTCCCCTGGATTCTCCATGGATTGTGCCCCAACCAGCAAGATCCTGGACATACTAACTACCGTCCCTAAACAGATGTGATAGAAATTGTCCCGTAAATCACTACTTTAGGTCTATAAAGGGCCTTGCTAACAAAACTCACAGGGACATAGCATGTGCTGCATCTCATAAGAGGCACAGCACAGGGATTATGGGGATGCAAGAGTTGATTTATAACCTGATTCTGGGACTGCCACCTCTGGATTATGAAGATTCCTTTGTCTGTCTCTGACTTATCCTTTCCTGTGCTATGAAAGGGGCAGCACAGAGCTGTATATGGCAGCCTTACACTGCTTCTGTACTAGGAGAATGTTTCCCAGTGGGTTGCAGAACCCTTACGGCCAGAGATGTGTACAGGGGCCGAATGGGGCCCAGTATCAGCCACGTATTTTTTAAAAAATACAGCCCTTAACTCTGTTACTGTTGACATCTCAGATTACTAAAATTGAAATAATTTTTGAAACCTACAGTTACCTTTTCATCATACATGCTATTTGATTACTTTGTGCATTTCTCTCAGCTTGGCCAATGAAAATGGACTGGTCCATTTCACTCTTGTTTATAGTAGTTGGGCCCAACCTTCCACCACCACTGAAATCAGTGGCAAACCCACATAAACTAGATCGGGAGCAAGACTGGGTCCAGGCTCCCTAACATGACTCTCATGAGAGTGTGGTTTTAGGCTTCAAAACACTGCAAGAGAATGTTCAGCTAAAGAAAGAAAGAAAGAAAGAAAGAAAGAAAGAAAGAAAGAAAGAAAGAAAGAAAGAAAGAAAGAAAGAAAGAAAGAAAGAACAGTTTCCACTATTTCTAGCCTTATTAGCTTAGACAAAAACCTTATTTATTTAAATTTTATGTTTACAAAAATCCAAATTCGAGGTCTTAAACTTTAAGGCCCATTTAAATAGAATGATACAGTAGGATGTATTTAATTACAATTTCTGATAAATATTTGTTTACTAGATATTTCTGTTTGTATTTACAATTACTTTAAATTTTGTATTAAAGGACACTCTCGAAGAGACCCCAGATAGGTAATCTCTCCTCCCCCGTCTCACGCACAAAATTAAAACCATATCTCTAAACTATTGTGGATCTTTGGGCTCTGCTGAGTTGCCAGGTTGCTCACTTGGTGGGAGGTTGTGTGGCTCAAATTTTTTAGAATATACAAAAACAGAACTCTATTAGGATTCCGAGTTTCATGTGTTTAGATTCACCAGCAGGTTTGGTTTCGGTTGCATCTTCTAAAAACTCAAGGAGCTCAAGTGAAAAAATTTAAAGGGAATCGACTGCAAAGATTGGTAACACACTTCCAATTCTGCAGCAGAAAGTATCTAAAACTCCTCCAGTATCCTCAGTGCAGCCACAGCAAAGAGAGATGACAAAATGATTAAATAAGCCAGAAAAATGTAGGTGACATGTTTCACAAAATGTGAACATAAGCAAACCTTTGCAATGGTGTTTCAATATTACTCTCACTAATTAAACCTTAGTTCTGACAGTCTGCAGATACATTTTAATTTAATGTGACTCACATATGAATTCAATCTTTGCCTTACACTACTAGCAAAGCAAGTTACATGAAACAATCACACAATCTGTTCCTCCAAAGAAATGTCTGGGCTAGACGGCTGGCAATGAAACAGCAGATTGAATTCAGAGCTGAAGGGCAACGCTGTGAAGGTGAACTCACAGCCTTCAATTCTCCGTTGACTAAAAGCTGCACATGTTGCTAAAATGATATGCGCTGTCCCTGGGGCTAAGTTCACTGCCATCCACAAGAAAGCAGCTGAAAAAATATTTTAATCTTTAGAAAGCATTGATTTCTAAACCATGAACAGCACATTGATGCCCCTCGAGTGGTCCAGATTCATAATGCTCAAGGACACTTCCCTCCTCACAAATTAACCAACTTAGTTCCTTCTCCAAAGAAAACTGAATCATTTTAATGTCATACATAAACACTCAAATCACGCTGCCATCTGAGATGCTCTAGCACTTAGGGCAAATGCATTTGCTAGGACCAAAAAAGTTAACAGCAGTGATGCTTCATTTTCTCCATTACCCCCCAAAACCTCAGAATCTTCCTCTCTTGCGTTCTTTGTTCCGCAGCAACACTACTGCGGCCTCATATCAAATGTTTAGTAAACCCACATTCACCCAAGGTAATATTCCATGTCACTGGTATGACAGAAACATAAACTGACCTTCATGAGGTGTTGATTTATCCATTTTGTGAAGGTTTTCTTTTGTACTTTGTCCCGTTCATCTGGGGAAGGAAAAAGGGGAAAAAGAGTTTTCAATAGCTCTAAAAATAATATAGCACTGCAAAAGGTTCTGCATTGCTGATTTTATTAATATTTACAAATAAACACTCTGGTAACGTTAGAAGAGAGAAAATCTGTGAGACAGCTACATGAACTAATTTAAGTGGCACTATATATAACAGCAGTGTTTTTGTGTACAAATGTTCTTGCAATATCTCATTTTAATACAAAATATTTGCTTAGGCCAAGTCAAATTAAAGCTTTTTGCATGCAAAATATCAGGTCTCCTCTCCAGTAAGATCAGCATGTCTCCTTCTCTTCTGTTAGTAATACTATCAGGAAGATCACTCCCCAGAACCAAGATTTTGGCCTTCTATTCTCAAGGTTCCACTAAAGGGACTAAGGTGCATATAATAAGAGCCATGACCACTTGGGGTAGGCCCTGTAAAATCTAATTAATCATTAAACCATTTGCCAACAGAAAGACTATTGACTAGTTATTTGACAACAAAATACTTTTTGATCATGGGACCTTCCTGTTCCAATATGCAGGAGTGTCAGGCACTTTCATTTAAAGGTTGTATAGTCTTGAATTTTTCCAGCCCTAAATGTGGGAACGGATGTTCACTACACTAACATGAGGCTCCAGCTGCCAGTACTTTCTTAGGTGGCAGTTTTTAGTATTAGCAGATTTCCCCAAAAGACTGAGGCAACAGAATGGAAGCAACAGAATAAAACAGTAAGATTTTATCCCATCTCTGGATGGAAAGTATGAATAGGCACTTCCAATAGTCACATTAAAGAATCAGGATCTTTTATATTGGGCTACAAAGGAAAAGAGGTATGTGGGTGGTGAGGGGTGTTCCTAAAATGATAGATAGCAAAAACAAACTGTTCAAATCTCACTTTAATGTTTGCTCCCGTCCATATCACTGATCAGAACAGATTTCCTACATCTATGCATAAAGGGCAAGATAAGGTTTCCCACCTGAATCATTGACTTTACCAACCAATACAAAATAGAACTAAAATCCAAGCAGAAATCTCATATGAATGCAGACTCAAACATACTGTGTAATCACTAGACAACATTATTCTAAATTTAAGATTAGATGGCCTCAGCAGGCCTGCAAAATGGAGGAGGGTGCCAGGAGCCTCTAACTCTTTTTGCAGCCCGTGCACAAGGTAAGGACACAGTTGTTACCCTTGTTATAACTTTCGGGCAGTGGCTGCCCTCTTGCAAAAGGTGGGTAAAGCAGTGAAGCTGCCCTCTCATGCACCAATTACTAGAGCTGGCCTACCATGGGAGAGCAGGCTGCACAGCAGATATGCTCCAACTGGACTTCCCCTTAGTGTAAATTGGCTCTGCGCCATATCCTACTCAGAGCCTGACATGATCTGATTTCACTTTTGCTAATATAAATCTACACTGACTTCAACTGGCCATAAAACAATATGTAGAGCTGAGTTAATTTTAATTACATGATCTGAGATTTTAGATCATTGGCTTGATTTTCAAAGGAGCTGGGCACCTTTAGTTCCCATTGACATCAGTGGGACTTGTGGGTGCTCAGCAACTCTGAAAAGAAAGCCACATATTAATAAATAACAAGCAATACCAATGTATACAGTGATGACGATCTGTATATTGTGCTTAGAAGGAAATAAAATGTATATGTACAGCAGGATCTCTCTCTTTTTACTCTGAAAATAATAAACTATACAACTGAAAAACAAGGAATCATATATGTTTAGTTTCACTATAGCTCAGACCTTGACTTGTAAATTATCACCTCAGTCATCTTCTAATCTAGGGAAAGTGAATCCTGTCTGGAAATTAGGAGACCTGAATTCTACTTCTTACTGATAATGTGATTTTCAGCAAGTCATTTACCTATGTGTGCATCAGGGTCAGGTTATACTGGGAATCATAATACTTAGCCACCTTTGTAAAGCGTTTTGGGATCTTCACATGAAAGGTGCTATGTACACAGCAAATGCTCTTATTCATTACAGGCAAATGCTGCTCATAATATCTGGCCTAATGAGAGGGCCCACCCAAGAGGTGGGTGTCTTGGCAGTAAGTGGGCTAAAGAAATCCTTCTCCACATACCGAAGACTATAGAGCTGTCCTGCAACCACTAGTCTAGCCTGAGAGCTAATGTATCCTTCACCGCCGTAATAGGAGGTCAATGGCCAACAGCTCTGTACAGGGGTGGATCCATCAGCCCCATCCATAAACACAGCAGGGGAATCCCACGAAGCAGGAGCTTCATGGTACACAGGAATGCACTCCACCTGTGCAAGCTTGAGAGATTCTTTCCCTTGAGCTCCTTGTACAATGGAACTGCCGCTTATTCACTGATTTGGGACCATTCATAATGTGTTTGAGGGTGTGAAGCAAAGAGGCCAGATATCAGAGCAAGATTTCTTCCTCAGCTACTGTCATGACCAAGAGGGCTAATGAGAGTCTTTATGATTCTGACAGTCTAAGGCAGCAGAACTAACATATTAAGACTTATTTAACACATGAAAAAAAAGCATTCCACTTGGACAACTGCAACCCAGAGAATGAAACATTCTGAGGTTGAAACAGACATTGTTAAATGTAGATGATTATGGTGGGGATTGAAATGTAATGTGGATATATGGTATATAGGCAGCGTTCATTCAAAGCTCTCAAGCTTTCCAGACCCTGATGTGCAACACAGGCCCCCAAGATGTGTGACAAAAGTAAGGGGCACAACAAGGAATATTTGAGGAAAAAATTGGCAAATTAATTGGTCCATTCCCACATATAAAGTTTTTTATAACCTTCATTTAGCAATTCAGCATTCTTGGTGTCAGTAATTTACCATAATAAGCAAGAATCCCTGGTTTGGTAAATGTAGAGTATAAAAAACTGCATTACTCAGAAATGATAGAAAATCAGAAATATTAAGAGTTTTAACTATTTTGTTATGGATAGCTATTTAAAATTAATGTGAGTTCTGCAGATTATGCGATTTAATATTCCAGCTCCCAGGTTACAAATGTGTCCCTGTTTTGGTTGCATGAATCAGTTATGACTACAACAAAAGTTTGTATTTAGGGCAATGCTACCATCACAACAATATGACAAAAAATGCACTTTGTTCCCTGTTATAATCTGTAGTGTTAATTTTAAGTCTATTTTAAATATTAAAACATGTAAAAGACTGCTGCCTATAATATATATTCCTTAGGAAACTATTTAATTAAGGAACAATTTTGTATATCAATGCATTGTCAATTCACCTATGATGAACACAAAAATGTAGTGTGGCAGAAAACTGTCAGCTGTTAAAGACACGAAAAAGATAGAGACAAACAACTTTAATATAGTTTTGGTAAAGACCAACCTCTTCAGAAATGCATTTAACCTGCCTGATCTCAAAATAAAACATAGCAAACTAGGCATACTGTATGCAATGATTAACAACTTTAAACACTGTGGTATAAATATAAATTTCAGAAATGAAACTCAACCTACTGTATGAAAGTCTCTAAAGAGTGATAGCACTTGCTCTTTCATGATTTCTGAGAAATTTCTCAGAGTGTAACAGCTCTGCTATGCTACCTATTGCAGGTCTTACAACTTTCCTTTCCAAAGCAAACATGCTACTATAAGTCTGGAAAATGCAAACCATTGTAAATACTGTACTACTAACCCATACAGCACATTAGTTCCACCAGTTTTGTATTCCATTCCTCCCCGTGTTTAAAGAACTGCCCCATCATTCTTTAGGAAAACTTGCAGATAAGTTCCCGAAACTTCACTTTCAAACGTCAAAGGGTTTCTGTATTTTCTTTGCAGGAAAGAGAAGTCAGAGTGACGATTGAGGCTCCTCCTGGTAGATGGAAAAGTAGTAACTCCCCTTTTTTAAACAAACATTAGCAAACATCCGTCCTGACTGCTGTTAGAGCAGGCAGAATACTAGCCCTATGCATTTCATTCATAAGAAAATGAAATATATTACATTAAATATATTTGTCTTATTTTAACTTTAAATTTGTAATTACAAATGAGAGTTCAGTTTGCGAGCTCTTCAAAGCAGGGGCTGTGTCTTCCTGTACATATGAACAGTACCTAGCAACTTGTGGAAGCTACCATAATGTAGATAAATAATAATTCATTAATTAAACTGAGTTTCTGCAAATTCACCAGTTCTAGTGGACAGACTTTTCCGTGTCCCCTCAATAATCAGGCATATAGAGACACAGCACCGCATGAGTTTCTATGCCTGAAAGGCTCCTCAGTTTCTCCCTCCACAAATTCCAGGAAAAATTTCTACAGAATGAACCAATCAACATTCACCTTAACTATCCCAAGCTAGAATGTACTAGTACTCTGTGTAGATTTCACATCAGAAGATCTGTAAAAAATCCAGATTTTGCAGTTAAGATGCATCTGATCATCAAATCCACTAATCCATGCAGATAAACTCAAAGAGCCAGAACTCTTAGTTTGTTCATAAACAAACTAGGGAAATGTAACCTAGATGGAACTACTATAAGGTGGGTTCATAACTGGTTGGAAAAGCGTTCCAAGAGAGTAGTTATCAGTGGTTCACAGTCATGCTGGAAGGTCATAACAAGTGGGGTCCCGCAGGGATCAGTTCTGGGTCCGGTTCTGTTCAATATCTTCATCAATGATTTAGATAATGGCATAAAGAGTAAACTTATAAAGTTTGCGGATGATACCAAGCTGGGAGGGGTTGCAAGTGCTTTGGAGGATAGAATTAAAATTCAAAATGATCTGAACAAACTATAGAAATGGTCTGAAGTAAACAAGATGAAATTCAATGAGGACAAATGCAAAGTACTCCACTTAGGAAGGAACAATCAGTTGCACACATACAAAATGGGAAATGATTACCTAGGAAGGAGTACTACAGAAAGGGATATGGGGGTCATAGTGTATCACAAGCTAAATATGAATCAACTGTGTAACACTGTTGCAAAAAAGTAAACATCATTCTGGGGTGTATTAGCAGGAGTGTTGTAAGCAAAACACAATAAGTAATTCTTCTGCTCTATTCTGCTCTGATAAGGGTTCAACTCGAGTATTGTGTCCACTTCTGGGCACCACATTTCAGGAAAGATGTGGACAAATTGGACAAAGTCCAGAGAAGAGCAACAAAAATGATTAAAGGTCTAGAAAACATGAACTATGAGGGAAGATTGAAAAAATTGGGTTTGTTTAGTCTGGAGAAGAGAAGACAGAGAGGACATGATAACAGTTTTCAAGTACATAAAAGGTTGTTACAAGGAGGAGGGAGAAAAATTGTTCTCATTAACCTCTGAGGATAGGACAAGAAGCAGTGAGCTTAAATTGCAGCAAGGGCTGTTTAGGTTGGACACTAGGAAAAATTTCCTGTCAGGGTGGTTAAGTACTGGAATAAAGTGCCTAAGGAGATTGTGGAAACTCCATCATTGGAGATTTTTAAGAGCAGGTTAGACAAATATCTGTCAGGGATGGTCTAGATAATACTTAATCCTGCCATGAGTGCAGGGGACTGGACTAGATGACCTCAAGAGATCCTTTCCAGTCCTACGATTCTATGACTCTATCCCCAGGTACACCAGTGCAGCTTTCTGCCATCTCTCTGCTCCATCCCACCTGTCACAGGAGCTGCCTAAAGAGCCACTGCTGCAAGTTAGAGCAACTTCCCAAGAAGCTATCCCACTAGCAAGGATCAACCCCACCTGACACTTCCCAGAATATCCCTGATGCCAGCATAGGGAGAAGCAACTGAGGATTCCACTATGTGTTAAGAACATGTGTTAAGACAAGGCAGTAGTGTAAAGGGCTTACCAGAAATCAAGTATCTGACCCTAAATAAATATTCTATATGAGAAACACAGTGGGAGAGCTGCAGAACTGAACTAATTGGAAAGGCATACAATATCACAGCATTTTGTACCCTTTTCCAGTCACATCCAAGAATGCATCCACAATGAGACCCGTAGTATTTGCTATAGAAAAAGGCCAAATTTCCCTCTCAGAGGAAGATTCTGAGTTAATCCAGGAGGTAGCTTTTCGTAAGTTACAACGTATTCTGTATGGCAGGCCAAGCTTTCTGACAGGCTGTGATAATTTATCCGCCACGCTTTGAATGATGGGCCAAATAACAAATTGACCCAGAATCTGAGGCAACCTGGACAACAGCTTGGAAGAGTTGGACAGAAGGTTTGTGAAACAGGTTTGATCGGGGTAAATAAGTACCATCAGTCTTATATTTTCATAGAATCTTTGTAATTAGAAAAGGTGAGGAGGACATAGCTAAAAAGTGAGGAGGTATTATTACCCGGTTTTACAGGATGGGAGTTAAAGTACAAAGAGATTACAGTCAAAAGTATCCACTCTTTTGGGGTGCCCAATTTGAGACACCCAGCACCTGGTATTTCTGAATACTTCTCATTATTTAGCACTTTATACTTTCAAAGCACAGCTCTCACTGACTTCAACTGCAGCTGTGAATGCTCAGCAGTTCTTCAAATCAGACCCCAGAGTATCAACTTGGGCACCAGAAAATGAGGAACACAAAATTAGTGACCACCTGTGAAAAGTTTGGTTTAAGTGATTTGATTAGCATTACTCAGGCACTCCATGGCAGAACCAGGGGTAGAATCCAATTCTCCACAGCAGTATTGAATGGCCTTAACCATGAGAGGTTTCAGAGTAGCAGCCGTGTTAGTCTGTATCCGCAAAAAGAACAGGAGTACTTGTGGCACCTTAGAGACTAACAAATTTATTTGAGCATAAGCTTTCGTGGGCTACAGCCCACTTCTTCGGATGCACAGAATGGAACATATAGTAAGGAGATATATATACACATTCAGAGAACATGAAAAGGGAGTTGTCCTACCAACTCTAAGAGGCTAATTAAGAGAAAAAACTTTTGTAGTGATAATCAAGATAGCCCATTTCAGATAGTTTGACAAGAAGGTGTGAGGATACTTAACATGGGGAAATAGATTCAATGTGTGTAATGGGTCAGCCATTACGAAAGCTTATGCTCAAAAAATGTGTTAGTCTCTAAGGTGCCACAAGTACTCCTGTTCTTTTAACCATGAGACTGTCCCTTCTCTTTCTGCATTTCTGACTCATTCACTATATACCTTCAAAGGGGACTTCTGAAACCTAAGGAACTGGTACTCATTTTTACTCTTCAGCATGGACTACAAGTCTGCAGGCGGGGGTCCATGCTAGCAGACATGATCAATGTTGATGCTGGCAGACATGAACCACCCCAACCAGACCTACACTGTCCCAGACAGGATCATATTTGATAACCTCTATCTGGTCTGGGACCTACTCCATCTCACATGTAGGGATGGTCTGTCACTTGCCCTCCTGTCCCTAGACCAGGAGAAGGTGTTTGACAGGGTGGATCACAGGTATCTCTTGGGTACTTGGCAGCCATTTAGCTTTGGGCCCTGCTTCATGGGGCTTCTCCGGGTGTTGTATGGTTCTGTGGAGTGTCTTGTCAAGCTCAATAGGACTTTGAGCAAACCCATCACCTTCAGTCAAAGGTTATGTCAGGGCTGCCCATTGTCCATCCAGCTCTACTGCATCATCAAGCCCTTCCTCCATTTCCTCTGCAAGAGGATGATGGGATTGATGCTTTGAGAGCCAGACATGCATATGTTGATTAAATGCTCCTTGAGGCCGAGGACCCTGGAGACCTAGCATGGGTGGAGGCCAAGCCATCTATTCAGCAGCCTCCTCCACCTGAGTCAACAACTCTGGCCTGATAGTTGGGGATGGGTGGCAGGTGAGCTCCCTTCCACCTGCGCTCTAGGCCAACTGGTGAGGTAGAGGTCTGCTGCTCTATCTGGGTGTCTACCTTTCTGCCACCGATCCCTCCCCAATGGAGAACTGGGTCCATCGCGAGGGCAGGGTAGTCAACTGGTTGTGGAGCTGGATGAAGCTGCTCTGGTGCCTTTCCCTTTGGGTGAGAGTGCAGGTGCCCAACCATCTAGTCCTGTCCATGGTCTGGCATCAGTTTAACACCCTGGATGCCCTAGCCAGCCTCTAGAATAAAATCGTGGAGTTTTTCTGTCCAGGGCTGCACTGGGTCTCTGTAGGTGTCCTGACTCTTACCCAGGAGAGGGCAGACAGGGCTTGGTTTGCTTCCACAGCCAGGACCACGCCTTCCAGCCCTCAAGAGACTCCTTTTTCATGCAGATAGTCTGGAACAAAGCATACTAGCTAGCACATGCCTTCTTTCACCACTTCCAAGGGCTCCGATATGACTGGCAGCTCAAACCCCATCTTCATGTGCAGACGGTGGAGTCCCCTTGGTGTACCAGAGGATGGCCCTGGCTGATGCCACCAGACTTGGAGACTTCCTTGACTACAATCGGAGGGACTAGGTGGACCCTGCGGCGTCCGACCAATGCATGGGGCTGCCTATACTCCATGTCACCTGTCATGTGCTCCAGGAGATGAGGGCAGCCTTGCTTCTTACTTCTCTTGCCTTCCATGAGTGAGTCCTGTGGAAGGGTACTCCTCACCCACCCCTCATCCTTGAAACTCATCATCTGGCACTTGCCTGAGTTAGCTGAATGACATCCATCCAGTCTGTCTCCAAACTGCACCCAGAGAGCATCTGTATCTGTTTGTGCTTCATAACACCCATTGTTCCTGCCCCAACACCAAGTGGCAGGACCTCCTGTCTTCTAAGGAGGGTGAGGAACCCCACGGATTAATCTGTACTCCATCCTGGTTCCACAACCTGCCAGGGATATTAGTTGGTGGTTCCTCAATGGAGCAGTGAGCATGGGCATGTAACTGGCATGGTTCATAAACTCCCATGACACCTGTCCCTTCTGCAGTGAGAAATAGACCTCGATACACATCTATGTAGGGTGCATCGATTGTAGCCCCTCTTCCCTTTCTCCAGAACCTCTTACTGAGATTCTGGATGCACTTCTCCCCACATGTCCTCTTTATGCACACCCTATGAAGTCATGGGACTGCCTCATCAACTTCCTCCTGGTGCTGGCCAAGATGGCCATCGATCATACCAAGAGGAGGAAGCTGGATGGGACTCAGATAAGTTATAGAGAACTGTGGGGCGTAGTTCCGGTCCCTTATCTGATCACGTCTCTCAGTCTCTTTGTCCAGTCAGTCCCTGTTTTTCCCCTGCACACCAGCTCCTTGTCAGATCTGTCTCCCCTCACTCCTGCCTCCATTCCCTCCCCTCCCCGCCCCCCGCAATGGTTTCTAGTTCTTGTGTCCTGGTCCAGCCAGTCCCCACCATTTCCTCATGACTTCCCAGTCCCAGTCTCCTTGCCCAACCAGTTCCAGCCTCACCTTCTCCCCCCACCAACTCCCTTCTTCCTGTCCAAGAGTTCCAGATTTCCCAGGACTGTCCTTCTTTGTCCCACAAAACCCCCATCCTGGTTGAAGTGGCTCCTGTCCTGAAGGGCTGGATGGGCTCAGTTCCCCGTCCTGGGCATTGTAACCTGGGCCCTGGTTCTCAGTGTCTCAGTACCATCCAGGATTGATCCAGGCCCTTGGGTGGGGGGCATGTCAAATTTGAGGGAATGGCATTGCAACCCTATGCGCCAGTTAAAGTTTGACCAGTTAGAGCTAGGGAAATTTATAAGTAACTGAACACAGGGTTTTATGTTGGGAAACCTTAATAGGTGGCACTACTACCCCTGCCTATTATCCCTTGCTGAGTACTCTCAATTCTAGGATGAGTTTTATTATGTACAATCTTTCTACATGCCTTGTATGTCAACTCCTTGGACTGGAAATGTACTACCTATTTGAAACAGTGATTTAATTAAACTTACCATAGTTATGAAGTACTGAAATCACATTAGTTCCCATCTGCTATTCTAAACTGGACAAACTTGAATCAAATTAAAACTCAAACACACACTGAATGGTAAAGTAAATAAATACACATCTGTGCAATGCAGCTCTGAGATATTACCATATCAAAGTGCTATTCTAATCCACATAGGGACCAAATCCTGTATATTTTTGCAATAATCAAAATCCCTATTGTATACTTGCTCACTAGTAAAATCTGAACTAAACTGGGATTCACACACCTAACAAACTATCAATGCCCTGAGATTTTGTGGGAAAAGCTCAAAACTATTTTCTGAAAAAAAAAATTAGGGGCCTGATGTGGCGATCCCTGCACATCCAAAGCCCTCGATCAGAATTGAAAGAAGCATTGTGCATGTAAGGGCTGCAGGACTGTGCCCTCTATAGGTAGGATTAACATTTGCTATATGGAATTAAGTATTTTTAGAGAGAAATATTATGGGAAAACACAGAACCACATGACACTTTCAAATTAGTTTCTATCTTTAAAGAAAATACGCCTCTATAAGCCTCTATTCAACAGCTTGGTCATTCATCCGTAATAAACAACTCCATACAAATGCAATGTTTGTCAGGGAAGACTGGATTCTCCTCTAAAGAATATCGGCAGACAGTTCTTTTTGTTATGTTCCAAAAAACAACATGTATATTATCTAATTTCACAGGCCAGTTTTCTATTCTGTGATGGGTTCTTCTAACACAGGTCTATTCTGTCTCTCTGTGTGTGTGTGTGTATATATAATATATATATATATATATATATATATATATATATATATATATATATATATATATAAATAAACTCTGCTGTATTGAATTGAAATTCACAAGGTTGTTGGTTTTTTCTTCTTTAAGTTCCAATATTATCAGCACAACCGTGAAGACTGAAGCTCATTACTTCTTTTTTACAAGGACTGAATAGAGGAGAAAGACTTGGATTAACTGGAGAAGGCCGTTGGGAAGAAGAACAGGAGTACTTGTGGCACCTTAGATGCATCCGAAGAAGTGGGCTGTAGTCCACGAAAGCTTATGCTCTAATATATTTGTTAGTCTCTAAGGTGCCACAAGTACTCCTGTTCTTTTTGCGGATACAGACTAATACGGCTGCTACTCTGAAACCTGTCATTATGTTGGGAAGAAGGTCTCATTTGCCAAACAGAAAATTAGCAGAATATGGAGTAATGTCTTTGCATTAGGGGCAGACTGGAAGGAACACATTTTGGAAAATTAAGAGGATAAAGGAGGGCAAGGAGGAAGGTGATGGTGTGGATGTGAGGGGCAGAGGTTAAGTGAAGTATCAGAGATGACATCAAGATTATGAGTTTATATGATGGGAAGGACTGTAATGTTGAGGGTATGTATATTGATTCTGAAGAGAGATGAGACCTCCAGGAGGAACTATCAGAAAGTCACAGAGAGATGTAGGACTAAACAGAGATTGTTACTGTGTAGGCAAAGGGGCTGCTTTACTAAGCACAGATGTGCATGCAAAAATTAATGCTAACAAATAGCATGCAGAATATGAAAATGTACCACCTGATTTAGGTACATTTCTTAATAAAGAAAGGCAATCTAACTCAAATTTTAAATTTATATATCAGTCAGATAAACCTCCATTACACTTCCCCTCATCCTTTCTCGATTGCCATTTCTTCCTCTTTTATGTCTAGTTTAAACTGTAAATTCTTTGGGGCAGGGACCCTCCCTTTTTATTTTTCTGCAAAGTCCAACAATAAACACCTGTAGTAGTGTGTCAATAACTATGCCAGAACACAAATAGAAATGGACCCTTTCAGAGAAAGAAAGAAGTGTCACAAATTGCTTCTCTTAGTAGGCCAGTTGGAAAACAGCCTCAAGCTACTCAAAACATCTAAAATGGCAGCGAATGTAATGACATGGAGGAAATGTATGCAACATATGAAGACCTCCTGTCAAAAGACCAATTGAACTGTTCTCAAGCCAGAAATATACGCCCTTTATGTATAAATGTAAGGAGAATTTCTTACATTGCAGTCTTGAATCTCTTAAGTTCTCTTCTTTTCAAGTACCACAGACAACTGCTACCGCCATAAATAGGGCATATTTGGCAATTGCCAAGATCTGGCACGTACCCTCCCAGAAGAGGCATCTTAGTCATTTATTGTCTCTAAATACTGAAGTGTGCATTGATTCTTCATTGTGTGGTTAGATGAGCTGCCAGGTCTCACTGGACTTCATTTTATGTGTCACCGTGATCATATATGCTCAAAATTCTGTGAGAGGAAGTACCTGAACATTACTTTTAGAAGAAAATTATTCTCATGAATCCATGTGTTACCTGATAGACTCCTGTCTTTTATTTGTGAATCTAAACAAATTCTACAGCTTCATACTATTGAGTAACACAGTACAGTTACTGGAGATGATTCAAGCTTACTGCCTTTCCTGGGGTTTGCTTTCACTGTTAGCTTCAAAAGCAACAGAACACAAACCTCCATGCAATTTGCCTGTTCCTCAGATTGTTCCTTGAAGGATCTTACTGTCCCTCTTCCCTAGTTCCCTCTGAGCCAGAGAAACGATCAAAACTGTATATACTATAGGGTGAAAGCTAACAGACACATGGGGTACATCTACACTGGTATGCAAGAGTCGCAGCACAACAGGACTCAGGCTGCAGGTCTAAAAACTGCAGTGTAGAAGTTCGGGCTTGGGCTGGAGCCCGGACTCTGGGAGCCTCCTCCATTATGAGGTCCCAGAGCTCACGCTTCAGCTTGAGCCCAAATGTCTACATAGCAATTTTACACCCCAGCTGCCTGAGCCCCACAAGCCCCACTCAGCTGACCTCAGCCAGCTGTGGGTGTTCAATTGTTGTGTAGATGTACCCATGAGGTCTGGTTCTAGGGATAAGTCTGCGGAAAAGTTCTGCATCTGTATCCTAGAAACTGACACTTGGTTACAGTATACTTATGTAAAACTGTATAGTGGTTAATCATCTGTGGTTGAAGAAGAACTTTATTAAGTTCATTAGAAATGACAATTCCTTATTTGTTCCAGGAATTAAAGGTATTGTCATACAGGACCAATTCTTGAGCTCATTAAAGTCAATGGCAAAACTCCCATTGGCCTCTACTACATAAACGCAATGGATACTTATGATCTACAAAAAATGCTTCAAATAGTATATTTCTATTCCCTCTCTGCCATTCATAGATTATTGTGCTATTTTTGCATTCTCTAAATCATAATATTGTTATGAAAGTATATCTAGCTATGATCATTTAAATGTTTAAAATAATCCATATCCCTTTTCCTTAGCATAATGACTGGTTCATTTGCTCTTAGAAGGTGTATTGAACTGAACAAATGTTAGGGAGAGAGATTTGCTTGTAACTTGCAATCCACCCAGTAGAGCTCCTATACATGATTTTAAAAGCAGAGTGGGGAAGAAAAACCTGGTCTAGAGAAGCTCCAGAAGGAAAACATCCAGTCAATGGCTAGGGCACAAGTATGGCACCTGTTAGACATGGGTTTAATTCCTTACTCCACCACAGACTTCCTGTGTGACTTTGGACAAGTCACTCTCTTTGTGCCTCAGTTCCCCATGTGCAAAATAGGCAAAACAGCTTGTCCCCACCACACATGGAGTGTTGTGAAGATCAACACATTAAAGATTCTGAGGTACTCATATACTGTAAGACTACAAGAACTGTCATACTTATCACATCATGGTCCATCTGGCCTAGTATCCTGTCTCCGACAGCGGCCCATACCAGAACTTCAGGCAGAGTGTACAAAACAGGGCAATTATGGAATGACCATAATGACCAACTTTGACTTCCACTCCTGGCTTCTAGTGGTCAAAAGTTATTGTGTTGCTCCAACCACAGGGGGGTGTCCCAGACCATCTTAGCTAATAGCCATTGATTGACCTATCCTCCATTAATTTATCCAGTTCTTTTTTTAACCTATTTATACTTTTGGCCATCCCAACATCCCATGGTAATAAGTTCCACAGGTCAGATGTGTGTTGTGTGAAAAAGTATTTCCCCTTATTTGTATTAAACCTGCTGTCTATTAATTTCATCAGGTGATCCCTGATTTTTGCAATGGAATGTCATATAAGGTAGCTACAGAGCCAGAAAACATAATTTTAAGGGAATGTGTGGGCTGAAAACAAGTTGGACAATTCGAGTCTCCTATTGTGTATTACTTTCATAGATCCCTATTTTGCACCCCCTCCTTGTATTGGGCCACCGATCAAGTCAATGGGACTGAAGAAGCTGCAAAAAGGGCCTAAAGGTATTATTCTTTCATCACAGTTTTATTTAGTATCTATTTGTCCTCTTGCTTTCTGGAGTGCAATGATTGACTTCAGCAGCTTCCCAGCAGAGCCACTGCAGTAGTGGAATTCTGTTGCAGTTTAACTTGCAGAGAGGGAAGATTAATTTATGATCAAAGTTTAAGTGTTTTTATTTTGCTACCATAGTATTTAACTTTTCAAAAATGTAATCCTTTGTGGTCAAAACACTTCAGCCCTATTATTAAAAAGGCTTCATCACCTGGTGGAATATGCATATGAAATTAATTGCTTCCACATTTTAACAATATCCTTGCAACAGAAAAAAAAGTACTGTTTATAAGATGGTGTCCTGAGTTATATAAACCATCCTGTTCACTGTAGCACCTCTTGTAAAATACTTTGTAAAATACAGACCATGGCCTGTATGTAATTTTGTTGCTGAGCTATCAAATAAAATATCATGTAACACTTTCATCTATATAACCACAAAATATTTGTTAAATGACTGGATGTACTTATTAGGATTCAAGCATATAGTCAATGTAGCAAGTACAAGTCAGAAAGACATGCAAAATTAGTCATATATTCCCACCAGCTGAATATATCCTCATTACTCACAGATTAATTCTTAAACAGAGGGCCAGATTCTAGGTGTAGATCAGCATGGTTTCGCTACATGTACACCAGTTACGTATCTAGCACACTGATTATAATTTAGACCTCCATATTACCTAGACCTGTCCTAAATTAACCTATTGTCAGTGCAGGCTTATACTTCTGTCTGACATTCACTGGGGATACATATTTGTACGAACAGAAGAGTGTTTGCATACAATGGAATATTCTTATTATTTTATCTCTAGAATACATAGTCCTTCCTCCAAAGAACTTAGGGTGAACTCCCATTGACTTCAGGAAAGCCAGTATTTCACCCTTACTCTCAAAAGGCAAAACAAACAGAGAGACAAACTGTAGAGGAAAGAAATGCAACAAACAAAAAACACAACGTGACCAATTTACTACTAGGCATTTGATGGGATGTAGTGCACTGCATTCCACGTCACAAGTGTGAAAGGGAGAAATAAAGCCACAGTTCAAGGACAAGATAAATATATGCTTTGTGCCCTGAAATCATTCAAGCTCTCCAAAATATTTGCTAATTGCACACCCAGCTGGGCCAAAATGAAATTGCACTTATCTTTATTTATGCATTTTGGACCAAATTCTCACCTAGTATGAAAAGTATTTGTGGGATCAGGTCCTATGTGCAAAATAAAGGCTTCAATGGGACTACTCGTGGGAATAAAGAGAACAGGATCTGCATTTAGCATGCATAGGTTTACAGTAACTGATCCTTATTATGCACGTAGCGTGAAAAGGGCAAGACCTATAAAATCCAGGCAAAATATTCTACCTGGATCTTCAGCCAACAGAGCTACAACTAATGGGCCAAATACTGATCTGAATCACATGGGTGCAACTTTGGCTGTTGGGCTATGTAGAGGTACATGCAGTTCCAGAGGAACCCCTCAGAAAGTTTATATGCATTGGAAGCTGGTCCAAGTCTACCAGCCAGACAGATGCATTTGTGCAAACTGCAATGCTACCGTGCTAAGTAGCAAACTGCCATCTAATCATTAAGTACAGAAATTTCTAGTAAATTTCATGTCAGAGGTGTAGTAAAAAAACTAGTCACAGAACGGTGAGTGGAGGGAGGTCTAAGCCACAGAAAGGTGAGGTGGGTGAGCAGGGGGGATTGACAGTAAGAGTGTAGACAAACCCTAACATTAGAGAACTACAACAACAACATAATTGCTGTATTAGCATAATACTCTGTACACAAAATTACTAAAGCTCATAGACTCATAGACTTTAAGGTTTCTGTATCTCCTTTTGTTTGGCTATGACCTTTTTCCTTGGCATAACAAGCCTGATTCTCTGCTCCTTTACACCAGGTTCACAGCAGTATAACTCCACTGAAGTCAATGGAGCAGCACCACTGTAGTAGTGGTGTAAAATCATGGTTCTCAAGCCTGGTCCCAAGGAACAAAAAATAACTATGGACTCAACACTGCTCTCTGATATGGGGGTGCATATTGCTGCTTCTCTTGACCTATACCCATAGCCCCTTGTCCAATAATCACACAGGCCAACACTTAAGAGTTGACTAGAAGAAATTTGGGGTAGGTTACTGGAATCTACAAAATCAGTTGAAATTTCAGATGATATTTTATGTATTTTTAAAAACTAAACACATTGTAAAATATTTTATGCAAACAATAAACAAATGATCCTATTTACCTAAAATTCTCCACTACAATCACTTGAAGTTAAACTACACATAAACAATCAGCCAGTGTAATTCATTCGGCCATATTCTGCTCTATCATTCTGGTGCAAACCCAACACACAATAACCGGTTGTCAAGTCAATGGATGTTTTTCAAGTGACTTTGAATCAGACCCAATATTTCACGTGTGTTTGTTCACACTCTTTCTGTTTCATTCCACTTTACTGCTTCTCCATGTATTTATTCCTAAAGGATTCCTTCTGTCATCTATCTTTCTTTCTGAGACACTTTTCTAATTGTGTTTCTTTATTCAGCCTCTTTTTTCCCTTCCTTCTTCATATTGTTCTCTCTCCTGTTACATGAAATAATGATTTCTGACCTTTTTTCATCCCCTTACATCATGCCGTGGCCCATTTTTCACATTCTCCTTTATTTACCATACAGAAGGGGACTAAATTCCCAGAAATCAATGGAAAGCTCATGAGAGAAGGAAAGTATCTATACAATAGTATTCCCCACATCAAATGCATAGCCACCTTTTGATCTTCCATGTCCGTGGTGAATTTGTTCATCTCCAAGCATCCTTCAGGCATGGAGGGAGGAGATGGAGAACAGCCATCATCCATTTGGCATGTTGCCCTCTTAAAAGAGCATAGATAACAGTGTTATTTGCTCAGAGTAACAGCTACTACAGTGAGACTTTTATGCCACATGCAGAGTGTATCAATGTGGCAAGCAGGGGCAAGGAAGTGACAGGACTGGAAGAGAAGAGGTCAGGCCATACACCCCTGGTGTGGGAATTGGCTAAATCCTTGCTCTCCTCCGCTCACTGCATCTCTCCCTGATCTGCTGACATTAAAAGAGAGATGATATGGCCCTAAGGCAACAGTCAATGTAATTCAGGTTTACTTATTTTCAGAATATAGTATCAAGATAATTAGGACACAAATCAGACATACTAGCTGGCATTTAGCTCACAGATACATATATTATTATTCCTGCTGCACTAATCTCCATCAACACACTTCACTCTTTGTTCTTCTTTCAGCTTCATGAACAATCAAAGATTCTGCTGTACAACAAAGAAATGTAAAAATAAATACTAGGACTTTCTCCATGTCAGAAGCAGACAAAGAACACCATACTGCCTGAAATTATCATCAGAACCACATGGATTATAAAACTTCACTGCCAGTTCACATAGAAAGTATTCTTGTCCAATTTACTCTTGATCACCACACAGAACTAAAGTGAACATCTTCACTGATCTGAAATGTTTCAAACACATTTTTGATTTCACTAAAAGTATTTACACATTCTTAATCCACTTTACAAAGCGCAAAGAACAGATCCATTATTTATCTAGCTCCTGTCACTAAACAGGAACCAGCTGACTGAGTCGCCCTGGGCAATGTGCAAAATGCCTCTGCTGAATGGACAACTATGTGAATTATTAACTAGAAGACTGAGGAATGATCTCATACTAGTTATGGCGTAAGCACGGAGTGTTACGGGACTGACCTACAGACACTTCAACAGGACCACTATTGCCGCCAATCAGCTCAGACGGTATATAGTCATACAGATGCCTTGAGCCAAGCCGGTAGAAAAGTTTTACAGAATTAAACAACTATAAATCAACATAATTAAAATCACAGCACTACAAACATGCTCTAGGGGAAAACCCTACACTAGCAGGCAGGTGGACTCCATGATCTTTTCTATTTTCACTTTCCATTTTGTGATTCAAGAATTCCAAGATGTGTAAGTTGCTAAGCAATTTTCCAGTTTCCAGATCACCCCTTTTTACCAGTACCACAGGAATGGCCACCCCCTTGTCAGAGTCTAAGTGAAAATGTACTGCTGCCATTAACATTCACAGCTAGCTGACACATAAGCCTTTGTATGATCACAGAATTCCTGGTCTCTATGAAACCAACATACTATATGCCCTAATAGAAGAGGCAGATAACTTAATTTCTGTGTGTAGCTGTGTTGCTGCTCTAACTAATTAGGAGCACAAGCTGAAAATTCAGTATGAAGAGACAGGAACAATACTGTACACTTATCCACTTACATCTGAAGACTCTAATACAATTATTTTAAGATAGTTCCAAATGTATTTCTACTCTGAAAAGGACTATATAAAAATGACTCTGTCTTACTCCTCAGATCTTTTTCCTTTGTGTATTCAGAGCTGTATATGTTTAGATTACGGGCTAACAAATGTTTACTACTGCAGATGCCTGGAAAGCCAATACAGCCATGGAAGGGTGAATTAGATTATTTTCTGATTGGGGATTCATCAACAGAAAATGTTAACAAGTGCCAGGTGAACACAAACAGACTGCACAAATATACCTAAGGATGTAATTTAGCTTCCAGAATCTTTTACTCCAAAATCATTCACATTATTGTTATTACTATTACTATGTTTGTACCAAAGTAGCTACCACAGTATGTTAGATGTTATCCACATATTTTCTGCCCTAAAGAGTTTGCAATCTAAGAAAACTAACATGTGAATGGTACAGTCTGTAGCCTTATGTTTACCACTTTTACAAGACTATGATACATTTTGTGCAAAGTATGCCTTGAGAGGTATAATTTGAAAGTTCATAATTTGCTGATCATTATTGCCTTGGTAAAATATGTGTGGCAACATTGTATGTAAACTTTTAGAATTCCACTGCATAAGACATGTTCCAAGTCTAGGGAAACAGCTTTAACCCAGTTCCCCAGAGACAAAGGCTAGCCAGTACGTCAGCCAGGTGTCAGCATAATCAAAGGGACTATCTTGTTCAGAAAGAAGGCTGTGAGCAAGAAATTTACATCTTGACAATGGAACACCTGAAAACAGACTTGCTATTGCCTGAATCCCAGCTGGAGATGCTCCTCAAAGAGGAGGAAAATACATAAAAATGAGGAATAAAGACCCTAAATCACCTCTCTCCCCTTATCTCCACTCATGACATCCACAACGTCTGAAGCACAATGAAAGAAGCATTGCACTGGGGGAGGGATCTTGGCTGAAAGGCATGCAGTCAGTAAGACTGCAAAATCCTGTGGTGAGACAGCAGCAAAGAGTCCTGTGGCACCTTATAGACATATTGGAGCATGAGCTTTCATGGGTGAATACCCACTTTGTCGGATGCATGTGGTGAGACACTTTGCTTTGAATTCATTTATCTTACGTTAGGTATTAGTTCGCATTTTACCATTTTTCTTTGTAACCTATTCTGGCTTTTATGCCTCATTACTTGTAATCACTTAAAATCTATATTTCTGTAGTTAATAAACTTGTTTTATTGTTTTATCTAAACCACCATGTGTTTGGATTGAAGAGTTTGGGAAACTCCATTTGAGATAACAAGGTCTGTGCATATCATTTTCTATTAATAAAATGATGGACTTTCTATGAGCTTGTATTCTCCAGGGAAAGTACGAGATGCACATTTCAGGGGACAAATCTGGGACTGGGAATTTGCTGGTGTCATTCTGCAATATAATTCAGGAATGGCTGGCTAAAAGTACGCATATAACTGAGCTGGGAGTAATTTATATGCTAGAGGCTGTGTGTGAGCAGGCCAGGAGTTGTTGCTCTCACAGCAAAGCAGTGTAAAGGGCACTCCAGGTTGGAGAATTGAGGGGACACAGCTATTCAGCAGTCCAAATTGTACCCTGGGGAATGTCATACCGGGATAAAACACAACATATAAATAAACTATCTGTAACAGTTCCTCTACCTAGCCATTTGTAATTTCTTGCAGGTGCCCAGTAAAAATGGATCTTGGGGAGTGTGACAATCAGGATTCAGACACCCCATGGGGAGAGCAGAAGGTTTCAACCCCCAAAATGAGCTGCAGAACCAACTGATTATGTACAGGATTATTGTACTATAGAGGTATATTAAGTAAAGTATTTTATAAAAGCTTATAATGTTTTGGACTTGATGGTCATTATGAGATATGCATAGAGACTGTATATAGAAAACTGTGCTCAAAACCTGTACTAAAATTTCAACTATACTTCACAGCAGGAAAGGAAACCTCCCAAGCCAGGTACTTACACAAAATAGGCTCTAAGTAACCATCCATTGTCCAGCCCAGGAAAAGACAGTGATAGACCATTACTGTTAATGAGAAGACATTGAAGATACCCAGGCTATCTAGCCAAGAGGGGCTCTCCCCACTCTGAATAACCATGCTTCGCCATGGACTGACAGAAGAAAATAGGAAAAAGCCTTTTAAAAACTGGCTTGGGACTGAGGCCCCAGGTCTACACTATAAGTTTACATTGGTATAACTGCATCACTCAGAGGTGAACATTGATGCTAGAGCCATGGACAACCCAGGGTTCAAGAATGGCATTGCTGGAAGAGAGGGGGAGTAGTTAGGTAAGACCTGATAAGCGGTGAGGGGCAGGGTTGTGAAGACTCTTGAACAACTACTCTACAGACAAGAAGCTTGAACCTGCTATGGTAGAAGAGGAGAGGGTGAAATAGTCACAACAGTAGACAAATAAGATGATTGTAGTAGCTACATGCCAAATTGACTGGAGAGCAATTACATGGGTGTTTGGGACGCCATAGTAGTAAGTACAAGAGAAGAGAAGGGCCTTGTGTAAGAGTTTTAGCTTTGTGGACAGAAAGAAAAGGTGAGATCTTAAATGCATTATGTAGTTATAACATATGGATGCAGCCTGGAATTGTGGGAGGGGTCAAAGATGATTCCCATGACGGGAAGGCAGTGTCAACAGTGACCAGAGAATAGGAAAAATGAAGAGGAATCCTGAGTTATGAGGAAAAATCTGATGTGGAGTTCAGTTTTGAAAGTGACATGTACCATCACATGCCAAAATATTCAATGACATTAAACAAAACACACACAGAAAATTACATCTAAGCCTTAAGTTTTCTAAAAATATATTTTAATGTTTTTAATAAAAAAAACTGAGTAAGAACATTTAATTTGTTGGGTTTTTTGCATTTTTGATTAAACTGTTGAGATGTAAATATTGAAAGAGCAAACTCCCTGCACAGTGAGCGCAAAGTTTACCCATCACCACCATATTTGTCTAATAGTAGCAACTTCTAAAACAGAGAAACAGTTAAACTTGAAATACTGAAATGGTTTAAAAACAAGGACGTATACAATAGCACTTCCTGGACTTGAACATTTTCCAGTGCCAGCAATACAACCAAGCTGTCATTCATTGGAATAGGCTATATATATATATATATATATTATAGTAGAGGAGTCATAAAATTGTGGCTATGGTAAATGTCACTACAGTCATTCTGACTGATATTTTTGTATTGCTACTTCTCAACCAACTCAATTACCCTCCAAAGATCCAGATCTTTCTGGTGATACTATGGCTGACTAAGCACTGACGTAAAGATCAAAGCACAATCTGGAAAATTAACCTAAATTTGTTTTTAAGATACAGAACCTTTGCCTTTGTAAGTACTTTATATACACCACAGCAAGACATAACTACAGCAATTCCCTCCCCAAATGTTTTATAATTCCCTTCAGAAATCATTATTAGTTATTGCATAGAGCTAATAAAAACAAGACAAAATAAATGTTATTCCTTTCTTCTATCAATTTAGTCATCAGCCCTAATGTATGTTTCCCCAAATTACTGAATCAAAATACAAGACCACAGTAATTTCCTAAGCAACAGTGCAGAAAATGGATGGAGAACAAAATAAACTCCATGTCTTACATAAATAGTCCAGCTGTGTAATGTACTAATTTCTTTCCTGTGGTCTGTATATAACTCACTATGATATTTCTTTGGCCTATTGCAAATAAAGCAGTTGGAAGCCTGATCAGAAAAGTGTAAAACAGCTCATTTCAAAATATGCAAATATACTAGAGATTCACATAGATACAGCAAACGTTCACAAAATGTGCTAATTCAATTATATAACAAAATACCAACTATACACTTCAAGTGGAAAACAGTCATCAATAGCTAAGTGCTAGAATCAAAATACCCTCTACCTATCATACTGCAAAAACGAACACAGAGCAGGTAATCTAATACTCGAAATCTAGGAAAGGAAAACAGAGGTCATGGCTATCCCCCCCTCCCCCCCCCCCCAAAAAAAAAAGGCAATCCATTATTACAGCACCTAAAATATTCCCCTTTTTACTCATGAGTAAGCTTCCTTACCCTGCTGTGCCTCTTTTTAGGCACAAACAGAGTCACTTGGATTCTCAAATACATTCATCCACATGTTTCAGAGTAGCAGCCGTGTTAGTCTGTATCCGCAAAAAGAAGAACAGGAGTACTTGTGGCACCTTAGAGACTAACAAATTTATTAGAGCATAAGCTTTCGTGGACTACAGCCCACTTCTTCGGATGCATACAGAATGGAACATATATTGAGGAGATATATATACACACATACAGAGAGCATAAACAGGTGGGAGTTGTCTTACCAACTCTGAGAGGCCAATTAATTAAGAGAAAAAAAACTTTTGAAGTGATAATCAAGATAGCCCAGTACAGACAGTTTGATAAGAAGTGTGAGCATACTTACAAGGGGAGATAGAATCAATGTTTGTAATGGCTCAGCCATTCCCAGTCCTTATTCAAACCGGAGTTGATTGTGTCTAGTTTGCATATCAATTCTAGCTCAGCAGTCTCTCGTTGGAGTCTGTTTTTGAAGTTTTTCTGTTGTAATATAGCCACCCGCAGGTCTGTCACTGAATGACCAGACAGGTTAAAGTGTTCTCCCACTGGTTTTTGAGTATTCTGATTCCTGATGTCAGATTTGTGTCCATTAATTCTTTTGCGTAGAGACTGTCCGGTTTGGCCAATGTACATGGCAGAGGGGCATTGCTGGCACATGATGGCATATATCACATTGGTAGATGTGCAGGTGAACAAGCCCCTGATGGTACGGCTGATGTGATTAGGTCCTATGATGATGTCACTTGAAAAGATATGTGGACAGAGTTGGCATCGGGGTTTGTTACAAGGATAGGTTCCTGGGTTAGTGGTTTTGTTCAGTGATGTGTGGTTGCTGGTGAGTATTTGCTTTAGGTTGGGGGGTTGTCTGTAAGCGAGGACAAGTCTGTCTCCCAAGATCTGTGAGAGTAAAGGATCATCTTTCAGGATAGGTTGTAGATCTCTGATGATGCGCTGGAGAGGTTTTAGTTGGGGGCTGAAGGTGACAGCTAGTGGTGTTCTGTTATTTTCTTTGTTGGGCCTGTCTTGTAGGAGGTGACTTCTGGGTACTCGTCTGGCTCTGTCAATCTGTTTTTTCACTTCAGCAGGTGGGTATTGTAGTTTTAAGAATGCTTGATAGAGATCTTGTAGGTGCTTGTCTCTATCTGAGGGATTGGAGCAAATGCGGTTATATCTTAGAGCTTGGCTGTAGACAATGGATCGTGTGGTGTGTCCTGGATGGAAGCTGGAGGCATGTAGGTAAGTGTAGCGGTCAGTAGGTTTCCGGTATAGGGTGGTATTTATGTGACCATCGCTTATTAGCACAGTAGTGTCCAGGAAATGGACTGCTTGTGTGGATTGATTCATCCACATGTTACTATGCAAATAAATACTTAATGACTTAATGGCAGTATAAGTGTGCCCAAAGAGGCATATTTATTCATGCAAGTCCTGGGGATGTTGAGCAAAGAAAATACATCAGAACTTAATAGGCAAATATTCAACCAACCAGTAGAATTCTGAACACTCTAATATACTTGGGAGCTTCAGAAGCTTTCTACTGATATCTAATGCCTTTGGGTCAAGCTCCTAGAGTTTTTCTAACTGGTCTAGTTTCATTGCATAACTACTGTAGACTATTTCCTATACTTTTTTAAACAGTGTATCGTTTTAAACTACAAATATCTGATGGATCATGCCACAAACACAAATTCTGAGGCATGCAATGAAAAAGAATGTGTGGACAGTGCCAGAAATCTCATAAAAAAAGTTTCTACACCATCCAGACTGACTCTATATTATATGGCCCCATTGATGTCAATGGCAAAACTCCCATTGATGTCAGTGGGCCCAGGATTTCATCCTATATTTCAGCAATTATGGGAGGGAGAATGTGAACACAGCAGAACATATGTTTATGATGTTCTAAATAACCCCTTTTTTTCATTTAATCTTTGAATACCCATAGGTTTGACATGGTTAATGTGGAAGCGTATAAGCCGCATACAATATACTATACAGAAACACCACTATTAAAAGGTATGATGAACTGGGAAAAACTACATTTAAACAGTTTTAATATTACAAGAATAATTGCAGGTTCTTATAGTTTGTTTACAAGTTCAAGAAAGTTTGGAACCTAAACCAATTTTAAATGATCAATAAAAGATGGGCATTACTTTATATGATATCCCTTCACATACGGCCACTGTTTGCATACCAAGCTAATCCTTGTTCTGGTATATGACCAAATGAGTCTGCAAAAAGCAGGTTCCTGGATGGCACTCTATACTCTGCAATGTAACAGGGGAACTCTGGGTCACTCAAGAGCTACTGTACCTTCAGTGCAATAGTTAAGGTATGTAATCACATATCTAAAATCCTCTTGAAGGTGGCTTTATCTTCACATTTTAATAACCTAGACCCCAATTGTTTTCTCCTGCAGAAACAGTCTAAAGAGGAGGACTCTTCAAGAAAGATCTCCCCTGAAGAGTTGTCGTTAACGGTTCCAGGGAAGGCAGGGTTTTAATCCCTGTGCCAGAGCGCATAAAGTCTATTCATAAACCCCAAAGATCACCTTCAGGTTGAGTAGGACACTAAGATTGTCTTCATGGAGGCTCTGTGCCTCCATGTTGATTCTGCATTACCAGTCCCTCCACTTCCTAGCAATGCCAAACTTATATATTTCATGGCATGCACTGATAACATGCCAATAAATTGCTGTTTGCATTTAACAAAGATAAAGACATGAAACATTGCATCTCTGTAAGGAGGCCGTGTTAATTTGCAGGAGAAACAGTAACTCAGGGAATTTTTTCTGACTTCTGAATGTTTGATTTTGCAATATTAATGTTGCAATAGTACTAGTGATTTTCTTTTATTTCCCTGGCTATTGTTTGATTTATTTTTTAAAATCAAAGGAAAAATGTAGCTTTGTAAAACTTAACCAAGGGACCTTGCAAGTTCCTTAAACTGCAGCTACAGACAAACCTCAATTATGTGAACCCTGGTTAGCCAAAACTCTGGTATCCAAAGGCTGTGTATGTCCCCAAGGTTTGACTGAAGCTCAGATCATGCAGAACTTCTCAGTTCCATAGGACTGAAACTTCAGAAGAAATCTTGCATATCTTATGATATCCTTAGTGTAGCATTAATCAGCTGGCAATGTTCACAAATTGCATCAGCTCAAATCAGTTTAAAAAAAAATCAGCTCATTGCACCAAATTGTAACACCTTAGAGACTAACAAATTTATTAGAGCATAAGCTTTCGTGGACTACAGCCCAGTGGGCTGTAGTCCACGAAAGCTTATGCTCTAATAAATTTGTTAGTCTCTAAGGTGCCACAAGTACTCCTGTTCTTCTTTTTGCGGATACAGACTAACACGGCTGTTACTCTGAAACCTGCACCAAATTGTGTTTCTCAAGTAATATCTTCTGTAGCTTTTCCAGTATACTCTGACAGCTCTACTTCAGAGCTAGCTGGCCAAAGGTTTACCTGTACACAATTTCTGCACAAACAACTAATACCATCTCTTTGTACAGCTATTTGGCTGCACAGCTAATAAGTTCCAATGGTTTGACTGGCAGATGTTACCCAGCCCTTTCTGCAGAGCTAATGCACTAGTAGAGTATAAAGGTACGCTTTTTTTTTTTTTTTTTTTTTTTTTTTGGAGCCTAAGTGACTGTTTGCAACTTCAAGCTCCACCTGCTCTTGCTCTGAATCTATTAAGCGGCATGAGTTTATAATCTCCTGCTTCAGCAGCTGAGCTTGTAGATTCCTGTACCCACATTTTTTTCTGCTCCACATATTCAGTCATGTGTTTTAAAAGTAATACTAGCAAACTTAGAGAAATATATACTGCTCATTAGAGTAGTTACATGCTAAGTGCCAACTTCTGCTCCCACAAAATTAACAGAAAATCTGCAATTGACTTCAATGGGAGCAGAATTGTGCCCCAGCTTTGAGATGTCAAACTTCAGATTTTATTTGAATTATTCTTATGGGAGAAAACATGTGGTCAGAAAAAAATTATAAGGTGGACAAATGTTTTGTAACTCTCTTACAACTCCAGAACAGCTATAGGAACTTAACACACTTTTTGGACAGAGAACAAACAGCTGAAAAGGTGACTATTTCAGAAAGTTATGAGCATATAGGAACAGTGGTAGAATGGAAATTCTTCTTTAACATTGAATATAGACATCACTATCAGTTTTACCACCATAATGCAGTTATTTTGTGCCACTCTTGGCTCTCTGTAAATCATTAGAGATCTATAACACAAAGGACATTTCCCATATTAGAGAGCATGAAATACAACCCTCACAAGCCAAATGTACTCTTAAGACACAGAGAGACAGTGAAAGAGATAGGGTAAAAGTCACAAGTTCAGATTCTCTCATATACTGTATGTGCAACTAATCTATTTCAGACAGAGGGATTGATTGCGAATAGGGTTGTCAGATCGAAATTGAATCTCTGTCCAAGTTAGGATATATATTTTAGTCTTTGCATACACTATTGAATTATACATAGATTTTGTTCTAATAGCTTTGTATTATTACTGTAACACTGTACAGACACATTCATGTGGACTTAAGAAAAATTAAATCTTAAACAAAGAGCTTGCTTCCATTGAAGTCTACAGCAAAGTGCCAATGGACCTCAATGAAAGTGGGATTCGGCCTTAAGTTTGTAAGAACTTTTATTCGTTCATCAGTAAAATCCAAAGCAGTGTCCATTTAGCAAAGAGATTTAAAGGGAGGATACCCATTGAAAAGATACATGCAGCGACATAAAATAGCCTCAATTTGGTGTGGATGTCTATGTGATCTTCCCATTTGAAAAACAGTAGTATACCTGAAGTCAACATAGTGCCTGATGGAGCAAAACCACATTTGGAGTATAATTACACCGCTGTGAATATAGACCGAGTCCATAAGTCTAGTGAAGAGAAGAAACTGCAAGTACAATTGAGCTGTGGGGCCATCTTTAGGAGAATGCTTAAAGATGTCCTGCAACCAGGAGGTGGGTTTTGTGGGACAGTGGGTGCTATACACAGATGGAGTTCCAAACACAATGTCCTCCAGAAGTTCTGAGTATGTTAGTACCAGAAAGAAGTTGACCAGTGTGGGGACCTCAAAAAAAGAGCAGTACAAATGATTATGGAGCTGGAAGACTAGACTTATGAGAGGAACATGTACAGAACTAAACACATACAGCTGGTTTAAAAGGCAAGGATTTAGTAACTGTCTACAAGTATTTGATGGGTGTAAAGAACAACAATTGTTTAAGGTGATGAGGAGGTAGAACAAGGAGCAATAGGCCAAAAATCATCTTGTGAAAATGTAGGCTTAAAATCAGGGAGAACATCTTAATAATATGGTCTAGTAGCCTGTGGAACTGACTCCCAAAGAAAGTGGTGGAGACCTCACCACTAGAGTCATTTAAAATTAACATGGACCAATTATTCAACAATATACCACTGCACAAAACTAAAGTTATTAATAAGCTGTACCAGCAATCACAGGGCAGAGAGACGGACAAGATGATCTTCAGTGACAGGGCCAGATCCCTCCCCACTGAAATCAGTAGCAAAACTTCCACTGACGCTAATGGCAGCAGCTCTGGGCTCATAGGTCTTTTCTAACTATTTCCTGTGGTCTCAGATCTGCAGCTCATCTTCATTTAAAGCCTGATTATGGACCCACCTTATGTAGCCAGGCAGTGTCAAGAGGGTGTCAGAAGCCTCACAACCCATGCACAGCCTCTGTAAGGCCAGAAGTGCAGCTCCTGCACTAATGGTGCTGCTCAGGAACAATTCAGCCAGCAGAGGATGGGGAGGGATATGGAATAGATGGAACGATGGCTGCAACTCATACATACCAGGCAGCAATGTGCTGGGGGACTTACACACAATCCCTTAAAGGTATGAAGCAGTATGTGGCTCTCATGCACAGCAGGAACTCTCCTAGGCAGTGTCTCCAAATGTACCCACTGAGGTGGTGCAGCCCCATTCTGTCCCCTAAGCAATGCTGTGGCTACATGCATGATCTAGCCCTTAATCAGTCTGATTGATTTCAGTGAGATTATGCACACGAGAAAGAGATTGAAGATTGTGCCCAATGAATCTATGATTCTTCCTCTAAAAAAGGGAAGAGACAATATTACATAATGAGTTGGCAAAAGGCCCAAACTTTGGCTTGTATGCCTCAAATAGTCACTGTATGAAACGAAAGGATCAAATTAATTAGTCTGAAATTATTGTAACCAAAGAAGCTAGTCTGCTCAGCTACAAACTGTTGACAAGTTATGAATTGGCTGATTTTACAATGTTGTTACCTTTGTGCAGAGAACACATCAGATACATTCAAACATTTACCATTAAGACTGAAAAAAATAACGGCAATAAGATGAGATTTTGTAATCAACTAGTAGGAAAACTGAGCTGGGTCAGATTCACATTGATGAACTTTTGCCCCTTTATGCTACTAGGTAGTTCACAGCATGGAAGCAGTAATTTCAATATCACTGCTTTAGCATGCATCACTGGGGTTTTCTGCTAATACAAATAAAAATATTTGATGAGTGAAATTTGCCCATTGTCAGAGATAGCCCATGAACTAGGGATGGAATCAGTTTGGGCAGAGCCCATGCACAGGGAGATTTTGCACCCTGGAGCTGAAGAGGTGGATTCTGCACTAGCTCCACATATGCCACTGTGCAGGAAAGTATTTGGCATGAGTCAGGAAAGAGAATGTTTTATCCACACTTATGCATGGAATTTCTGAGACTCTGAAAAGACAGCATGTAGGAGCAACGGCTACAAGACTGCCCCATGCCCTGCCACTGTGTTGAAGTGTAATTAGGGTGACCAGATTTTCCAAGTGAAAAACTAGGACACGTGTATTGGAGTCAGGTTTTTGGGACAGGGGTTGTGTCTGATCAGAGAGGTGCATGTAGGCAGGTTTTAGCAGCTGAGTAGGGGAAGAGAGAAAAGGGTGCCCACTCCTCTCCACACATTGGAGGTTAGGCTGGCCTGGTCTGACTGGGAGACTTCAGGGAGGGCAGGATAGCAACATTTTTGAGAACAATGTCTCTTTTCATAGATTCTAAGCCCAAAGAGACCACTGTGATCATCTAGTTTTCTTTCCTGGATACCACAGGCCACAGAACTCCCTGAAACAATTCCTGTCTGAACTACACAGTATATTTTATAGAAAAACATCCAGTCTTGGCTTAAACATTGCCAGTGATGGAGAATCCACCACAACCTTTGATAAGGTGTTCCAGTGGTTAATTACGCTCACTAGATATGTCCACACAGGGAAAAAAAAGAGCCCTGGCAGCCCTGAAACCCAGAGAAGGGGATGGGTCTCAGAGCCCAGGCTCCAACCCAAGCCTGAACATCTACACTCCTATTTTTAGCCCCGCCCCCTGAATCCAGACATGCCAACTCTTGCAAATTAAGCCTGACTCATGCTCTCACAATAGAACTCTCAAATGTCAGGTTTTTTTTTTTTTCCAGCCACAGGGCTCCCGCTGTCAGGTAAGCTTATCTGCCCCTTTCCACCTCACCCCACCCCACTGCCCTGGCTCAACCCTCCATCCCCCACCTCTTTCCACTGGCCTGAGGCGCAGTTTTGGAAAGCCACTTTAATATACCTCTTCTGCCATGGTTGCACATTACCTCCCCTGCAGGCCCTGATTCATAATTGCATGAAGATAAGAGCTCTTTGCGTTATTGTGAGAGCTTCTGCAGCAGGAGTCAAAATCCTCTTCCTTTCAATAAATATGTATGAGTAGGCAGTACTGTGCTAATCACACATGCACTGGGAGTAGACGGGGGAGATCAAAAAGCAGAATGTGGATTAAAAAATCATGATTTAATCTTTTATAAGAATCTCATGATTTTTAGGACAATCTCATGGGTTTGGGGGTTTTTTGGGGTGCAACTCATGATTTTTGAATTGATGAAGTTGACAATACTGTGAACCCCACGAGCCTGAGTCAGTTGATCCAGGCTCTGAGACCTGCTGCCAGGGGGATTTTGCTTTTTGTTTTGCTGCGTCAACATACTCAGCAGTTAAAAACTTACACCTTATCTCCAGTCTTTCAGGTGGCCAGTCGGCAGGGGTAGGCAAAAAACACTGTTTTTATAAAACTAACAAGGTTTAAAGAGCAGGCCAGAAAAACAGGAACTGTGACAGGGTGTACACATCCCTTGAGACTTATCAGGAGAACCTTTCCCTGGCAATTATACTCTGTGCCAGGGCTGCCTCAAAAATCCCTGTGGGACACAGGATACTGATACTAGGAGAGAGGAACAGGCTTAATGGAAACTGTCCTGAGACCCTGGAAAGCAGGGCAGGCTGGGAAATGCAGTTTACAATGGCAGCCATGTTAGTATTCCTAGCTTCTGGGAAGCCTATAATCATTGTCTTTTGCACAATATTTGGAGAGACCTTTAGGTAGACAAGTTGTCCTGACAGTCTTCCATGGAAGGTAAGGCCAGCAGACCCAATTACTTATTTATTTAATCCTTTAGTTTGTAGTGATTTCGGGGCAGACACTTCCAGAGTCTGAAGCAATCTGTGTGACTGTGAATACATTTGCAGACAGTGGAACGTTCTGTTCACAAATTCCAGGGATGTGCCTTGTTGTTGTTTAGCCTGTAACACCGGTTTTCAGGGGCACATGGTCACTGTAGGTGTGATCAAATCCCACACAGGACAGCTGCATAAAGCCTCCTTACTTATATAGTGTGAAAACATTATACTGTATTAACAGCTCCAGTTACAATATAACAAAACTAAGTGTTAAAATATTCAAGAGGGTTTCCAGATTTAGGTTAAACAATATGAAACGCTACTGAAGCAAAAAAAAAATTGAGAATAGCATTTTATAGACTAGACACTTTGAAATTATCTGAAATTTATCGTTTTTGCAATGTTAAAAATTCTGGAGAAGACTCAGAGGTTGCTAACAACCTCTTACACTCACTGGGAATTAATGTCTTTCAATGGCGAGAATTCAAAGAGATAGTAATTAAAGAGGAGATATATATAGATATAACGATGATACATAACGATGTTTTCTCCTAAAAAGGAACCATAATTTGACCCAATATAAACATAGAAAATGGAGGTGAGGGGGTCAGAGGAGGAGCAGGAATAAAGTGTTGAGTATAACCTAGCCATCAATCTACTATTTTAGAGGAAAATAGCAATTTACTGAACAAATATCCTACAGGTCATCAGTAGTAAATATGTATGAAACTAGTGATACAACAGTGTGAACTAGTGGCTATGATAAATGATTTTACAATATTTTGTCAACAGAATAAAAAATGTTTGTCTAATATTGCCAAGGTTGAGCCAAAAAACACTGAAAGTTAAACTAATCCCTTCAGGACAAGTTATTTCTCAAACAACTGAGGGAAGCAAACATGTAGCGATCCTCTCTTGTTTTCTTTCATACAACTTATAATAGGCTCATACAAATATTCATTCATTATTATTAGCTGGATATCAGGGCCGGCTAACCAAGCAGCGAAAAAAAGTGCCATCCCACCGTAACACCCGCCCCACCGAGTGCCGCGCCACTGAAACCCGCCCCCCGTCGCTGAACAACCGCCGCCCCCGGCCGCACTGCCGAACACCCCCCCACGCGGAGCGCCGCCGAACACCCCCCATCAAGTGGAGCGCTGCTGAACAGCCACGCCCCCCCGCCGCACTGCCATACACCCCCCGCCCAGCTGCCGAACACCCCCGCCCCCCGTGGAGCACTGCGCCGCAGAAACCCCCGCCGAGTGCTGCGCTGCCGAACACCTCCGCCCCCGCAGAGCGCTGCACTGCTGAAGCCCCCCCGCGCGAGCACCGCCAAACACCCCCCGCTGAGCGCCACGCTGCTGAACACCTCCCGCCCCCCGCGAAGCACTGCGCCGCCAAACACCCCCTGCCGAGCGCCACGCTGCCGAACCCCTCCCCGCGGAGCGCTGCGCAGCCGAACACCCTCCGCCGAGCGCTGTGCCGCCGGAACCCGCCCCCCCCGCCGAGCACCGCACCGCACCGCGTTGCCTCCCGCCACCCCAAGATTGGCCACCCCTTACCAGGTGCTGCCCCAAGCACGTGCTTGGTTGCCTGGTGCCTGGAGCTGGCCCTGCTGGATATTAAATTAAGCAAGAGCATGCATGCACACGCACACACACATATGCACACAAATTCATTGAACATTTTCCTGGAAACCATGCTTGCTATATTTACGCCTGGCTGTATTTGTTATTGTTCTTTTATGGTAACTTTGATTTGGTTCTTTGTTACTGTTCTTTCATTGTTAGGCTCAGTCCTATGGAACACTATAGTATGTATTTCTTTTAACACTTGTTTTCATGCCACTTAATTAGGGTGATTCTTTTAAGTTAGGCAAGAAGGATGAGCATAGATAGCACAGTAAGATACTACTGTATTATTCGTTATGTACTGCAGTAGTGTCTAGGAGCCCCAGTCATACATCAGTACCCTATTATGCTAGGGACAGTGTACAAACAGAACAAGATTGTTCCTACCCCAATGAGTTTTTTACCTTTGCACAAATAAATTCACAAACCAAAATTCTTTAAGCCAAGTCCTCTAGCCAGGAAAGGTTCAATACAAGAGGTGACAATAAATCTCCTAGCCTTCATTTGTACTCATCCCCAAACCACCACACAATCTGCCACATAATAAAAAGGAATATAACGAAATAAAATTAGACAAGGAGACACAGCATAAAACAAGATGTATATTTTAACATCTTGGCACTACCCAGTGAAATCACAGAGGGAGATATAAAAAGCAAACCCATGATTGCAGTGTGCCTTCACCTGAAGATCTGTGGCAAGCAGTGAGAGGTTTTGCTTGCCTAAGAAATAGAGCATTAGACCCAAAACCCAAGATTTTTAAATCTGGCACCTATAGAAAGTAGCCTGATTTTCAGAGATGCTGAACACAGCCCCTTTTAAAGCCAGTGTGAGTGTGGCCTCCTTTCCCTTCTGAATGCCACTGCTCGTTGAGGGGAAAGGGCAAACAAGCCCATATGGCCAGAGGAGCTCCATACCCAAAGCCCTGTGTCCTGTGACCTTGATGACAGTTGGATACTGCCACTGGAGGAGCACCAAGTATTCCTGGAGGTATTCTGACCACCTCAGCTGTCAGCAGGCAGAATGCCTTCAGCAACTGCTGCTGGTCTGGCTCAGCCACAGACCCATACACCATAGTTCTGCCTGTAAAATAACAACAGAGGCCTTAATATCAATTATACCAATTCCTGTTGCAAACCTTCATTGCTTGCAGTTACTATTTCACATAACTTCATCATGAACACTGTACTGATCTCCATATATATATATATATGACCCTATTACCAGGAATTATTTCATGTTATGTTCTCTGATGGAAGTGTTATGCCGAAGATCTACAGGTTTATTGCTCTGACGATGTTTCCATCCACAGTTTTACATCAGCTCAGCAAGAATGCTTGCCTGACACTGAACAGTGGAGGTACCTTTATAAAAACAATTCCCAGTATTTTAGAAATCTGGCTGTTGGTGCATCTGCCTTGAAAAATATATCTATTATTTCCATTACATTCAGGGGACTTTGTACCAGGTAAAACAAAACAAAGGGACTCATTTTAGCTATTTTTTATTGTCCGTAGAACAAAGTTAAAAATGTAACATTTTATTTCATCAACCTCTACCCAGCTCTTTTGGATCAGATCACAATAGCAGTATTGCAAATCCTCATTCCAGATCTCACAATATTTGATGTTTTTCTAGAACTCCCAGCTACAAGAATCAAGAGACTGCATGAAAATCTCAGCTTCCATTATTTTTAAAAGGAAGTTCCTAGCCCTCATGATTGAAAATACCTTGAAAACATTAAGCACTGCACCTTAAAGGCTCACTTCTAATATCTTTATCACATGCTATAAGGTAATTATTATAACTTTATAATGGTAAAAAAATGTTTGCTCTGAAATTGACTCTGAGGAATTCTCTCTTGCTCATCAAAGGCTCATCAAAACTAAATGAGCCATTATCGGACATCACAATACAAAGATTTTGTTAACTGCCCCTTCACACCCATGAAGAGGCTACATGCAAAAGGACTCCTCCCATCAGCTTGAATTCTGGAAGGAGGAAATAAAAATAGCTGACAAGAAAAAATTTTCATCTCTCTTTTGCTGTTTGGACTTTCACTGGGCTGGAGCTACGAAACAGAAGCAGAACTCCAGAGTGAACCTGGGTTATCCCTAAAAGACATTCAGCGCTGACAGATTACTACAACTCGGTTACCTTTTCAAACCACAGATTGTAACTCATTTGTGTATGTATGCTTGCCTGCTTTAATTTTGTAGTAACTCTCATTTCTTTTTCCAAGTTAATAAATCTCTAGTTAGTTTGCTCTAGGATTAGCTACAAGGGCTGTCTTTGGGGAGAGATCTAATGTACAGATTGACCTGGGGTAAGTGACTGGTCTCTTGGGACTGGGAGCAACTTGAATATTTTGTGACCAACCATCACTAAGTTCAGCTTGCCTGAGGGGCAAGATAGACTGGAATGCCCCATGGAACTGTCTGTGACTCCATGGTAAGACTGTTATAGTGCTTCAAGAGTTCACATATGTTACTGGGTTGGTGCAATCTAATTACAGGCGAGTCTCATCTTACGCTGGGGTTACGTTCCACTGTCAGCGCGTAAAGCAAAAATCGCGTATAGTCAAAATTACATTGAGCGTAATGGCGGGCAGAATCGCCTGCACTACAGGTACAGTATTTAAATTGTTATTTTTCTCTTTTTTTGTTTTGTTTTTGCTGACCGTGCAAAGCTGAATTTGCGCATGTTAAATGCGCGTAAAATGAGACTCGCCTGTATAGATCACAGTTTGGGTCTCTGCCCTACTTCTTGACAGTTTACCTGAGGTTGGCACTCACGGTCATGAACCACTCCAGACAGCATGACACTGTCTCACTGTAGCAGGATAGACACCCGCTCCTGCTCTGGAGGGTTTGAAACCAACCCTAAAAGAGGGCTGGAAGGGTTAAAAGCAGCCCTGCAGAGGGCTGCAGCTCTAAAAGCTGGGCTGATTGGGGAAGCGGCTGCAGCTGGGCCATGCCCCAATCAGGCCACAGCTGGCCAGTATATAAAGGCTGGGAGCCAGACACCTAGATTGGGAGCAGAGTTGGGGAAGGGCCAGAGGAGCTGGAAGCTCTGGCCTAGGAAAGCTGCAGGCCTGGCAAGGCCTAGTAGGTGTAGGGTTGCAGGAGGCAGCAGGTCTGAACCCCTTTGCCTATGATGAGTGGCTGATACTACAGTCTGCCCTAGTGAATGGGGCTAGATGGAGACTGGGCAATAGCCAAGACTGAGGTGAAGTGGGGGTAGTGGGTGGGGGTTCCTTAGAGAGGGGAGACCCTAAGACTGAGGGGTTACTGCTAGGGGGCAGCACCCCAGGTAAAAGGACACCTGGATCCAGGGAGGGACATGGGGGCCAGAGGCCAGGTGGATCACTGGCCTGCAGAGGGTGCTCTGGAGTTGGAATGAGCTAATTCCTGGAAGTCACCAGCAGGAGGTGCTGCAGGGGTGAGTCCACTCCCCTACACTCACATTTATTTTTGACTTGCTGGTGTCCCCAGAATGTGGTCATGATCTGCCTACACAAGCTGTGGGTTTGTCTTTACTGAAGACTTAACTTGAGCTCATCTCTGGGTTTTCTCCTTTACACATGCCACAGGAAAGTGTTGTTGTTATCAATATACAAGCACTGGTGAGACCTCATCTGGAATAGTGCCTGCAGTTCTGGTCTGCCATGTTTCAGAAAGATGAATTCAAACTGGAACAAGTGCAGAGAAGGGTTGCTAGTATGATCAGAGGAATGGAGAATTTACCTTACAAAAGCAGAGTTAAGGAGCTCGGCTTATTTGGTCTAAAGGAAAGATGAATGGAGGTATGGTTTCTCTCTATAAATACTTTGGAGGGAGAGGAGTTATTTAAGTTATGGGCCAATGGTGGCACAAGAACAAATAGATATAAACTGGAGGGCTGGCAGGGTTCGAGTGACCTGTAACAGCCTCCAGTGGGGGGCCGGCAGGGTTCGAGTGACCAGTGACAGTCTCATTTTTGTGATCCACTATAATCCCTAGATCCTTTTCAACAGTACTACCACCTCACCAGTTATTCTCCATTGTGTAGCTGTGCATTTCATTTTTCCTTCCTAAGTGTAGCACTGTGCACTTGGCTTTACTGAATTTCATCTTGTTGATTTCAGACAAGTTCTCCTATTTGTCAAGGTCATTCTGAATTCTAATCCTGTCCTTCAAAGTGCTTGCAGCCCCTCAATCTTGGTGTCTGTGGCAGATTTTATAAGCATACTCTCCACTCCATTAGCCAAGTCAGTAATGAAAATATTGACTAGCACTGGACACAGGAGCGACCCTGTGGGACCCCACTAGATATGCCCTCCCAGTTTTGCAGTTTACCTGCTTGCAATTTCTCAAGCTTCACCCATCTCCAGTGCCTGATACAGCAGAAAAATGCCCTCTAACAAGCCTATGGGACAGTGAGACCCTTACATAGGACATCTCTACACTGCCTGCAGTACGGACTAGGAGGGTCTGAACAGCAGTACATACCAAAGTGCTGCACTGTAACACCCCACGTGGTGGCTACAGACATGAACTTAAAGGTCCCAAATTTACAATAATGTAGTACCACCCATCGCATGGCTCCTTTGCACCTATCCACCCACCCACCCCCAAGTCCTGGCTCATGCCACCCCTTCTCCTCTTTTCTTGTCCACCTTTCCTGCCGTCCGCATTCTTGTCTACCCCCACAACACCTTTCCTGCCCCCTTGCCTCTGCACCTATATACCTTCCAAACCCCTCCCATTATGCTCCTATACACCATCACTCTCACCAGCTCCTGACCTGCTCACCCTCTGCTGCACCTTCCCAAGCTCCTGACTGTCTCTGGTTCCCCGCATCCTTTCATGCCCCCTCCTCCTCCTCACCTTCTCGCTTCTGCAATGCCTGCCTCCCTCTCCCCCACTACCGCACCATTGCTCACCCCTCTGCATGCCAATCAGGGTGGTTCTTCCTTCTCCTCCATGCTGCCTGGGCATCAGGGGGAGGAGCATTGAGAGCCCAGGAGAAACTGTCTCCATGATATCAGTTCCAGTGCCCCAGCATCTCCCAGCAATTACAGGGAAAGTTCTACTCAGCCACCATGCTCAGTGCAGATGGAATCTTGGGTGACTTTAGCTGCCAAACTCTAACAAATCTCTATTGGTCATGTGCTAACTGAGATTTTTCAGAGGCTTATATATTAGCCATATTTGGACAAATTTTCATGGGGACAGCAAAAGGCACATCCCTGACAACAGGGCAACCTCGCTGACCTATTTCCAGACCTTTCCCTAACATAAAGAAGTACTAGAGCAGCGGTTCTCCAGCCAGCCTGCAGGCCACAGGCAGCCCAATTAGCACACAGCTTGGCTCAGTTGTATGCTAAAAAAAATTCAAAATTTGCTGCTCTGGTCTGAAAGGGGGCAGGGCTGGCTAAGGGGGAGACAGCGTCTGGCTGACTGCTGGAGTGCTCCTGCTAGCAGGGGGCTGGTGAGTGCTGCAGGGGGCAGGATGTGGGAGAGTGGATCTCTGGGCAGGTTTGGGGGGGGGGTGCTCTGAGCAGTGAGGGCGTTGGGGGGGCACTGGGGCTTAGGGGTTTGTGGGGGTGTTCTGCATGGGGCTCTGATCCTGGCCCCGTGCCTCAGGTCCTGGCTGCCCGGCCCCACGCCCAGGGCTTAGCTCCTGGCACCGCTCTGTGGAGGGGGTCTCTAGGCAGGGGGCACTTGGCATAGGGGACTCTGTGAAGACTGTGGGGGGTGGTGCTGTGATTCTCAATCGGAGGCCCACATAACACATTGTGGGTTGAATATGCGGCCCACAATGATAAATAGGTTGGGAATGACTGTACTACAGCATCTCAATAAAACAGTTGTGAGATTATTTTTAATAGCAACAAAACAATGCAATTTTCCCTAATCTAATTATTGGAAAACAGTTGAACCTTTTTATCTGAAATTTTTTTTAAAAATTCAACCCGAAATAGATTTGTAGGTTGGAAAATTTCAGCCCAAATGGTTAAAGTCTGACAAAATTATAAACAACTGAAAATGTGATCTTATAATGGAAAGTGTCAGGCAACCTTAACTATCAATGATGCTAAGAGCTCTGCTTCTAAGAGATATTTTTTTTTAAATGCAGTCTCTATACCTTTAATCTTTGTATAGTCTGTGTGTAAACTGTCCCATTTGTGTCAAATTCTAATTGGAAGCTCTTGAAAGTAGACATTGTGTCTTTGTCCAGGTTTTTACAGCACTGTGCAAACTGTCAGTAGTCTAACAAATATGCCTAGTTATGGCATAGTATTATATCCAGCAATAGCACAATTTGTATTGTTCCAATGCATCCTTAGATTGCATCAAGCAATTTTAAGCTTATTTTTTAAATAATTTTGAGATCTGTTCACTCTCCTTCTTTTCTGTTTCCTGTAGATGATTTAAGTAATGTTTACCGGAAGCTCATTTGTTTGATTTATTGGATGTAACTTCTTGTAACAAAACATCAATGGGGAATTCCTGACACGCTGCTATTAGTGAATAGGGCAGCAGCACCAGGCTTTTAATGGCATAAGGAGCTAGTTTGTTATTTCTTAGTGACAATAGCTTTATTGATAGTCTCCATTGTGATGTTGCACCCCATAATGCTCTGTGGAAATATGCTTACGAATGTATATAAGACATAACTGAAATATGTTCTATGTTACATATGCCATGTAACATATCTCTGCAAAGGTTATAATCTACTGAATATATTCATCCTATTTGTGCGCATGTATCATTTTTGTAGTCGAAGTTATGAATATTGGCTGTGTACTTGTTTGATTTTAAGTAACCTTAGTAAGGCATTTGGTCAGCTTTTTAAGAAAGGAATTTGCAAGTTAAGTGCCCAATCAAGAAACACTTAACGGACAATGGAACCTTGGAAGACTCCAATCCACATAAGAAGTCTACCTGAGGACGTTCAAGGTAGCATGTGAACAATGGCTGCCACCTGTAAAGTTCTGAGTCATGCTTGGACATGTGACTTGCCCATGTGACTCCAAAACTCCATCTCGTAGCTGGGTTTCTGCACAGGAAAGAGGAAGGGGTCTCCACCCACAAGAGAGTCTATTTTAAGCCCCTGGGATACCCCTCCATTTTGTCTTCAGCTGGCTCAAGAGAGAGCCTCTCAACCCTCAAAGGATACCTAAAAGAAACTGAAACAAAGGATAGTAACCACAGGGGCATGAGTGATTGCTGGACCCAGAGTAGAAGGAGGCTAGTCTGTAAAAGAAGCTTGCTGGACCATCTCTGAGGGTGAGATTTCATCTGTAATCACTTTCTGACTGTATTAGGTTTAGACTTGCGTGTTTTATTTTATTTTGCTTGGTAATTCACTTTGTTCTGTTATTACTTGGAACCACTTAAATCTTACTTTTTGTATTTAATAAAATCACTTTTTACTTCTTAATTAACCCAGAGTATGTATTAATACCCGGGGGGGGGGGGGCACAAACAGCTCTGCATATCTCTCTATCAATGTTAGAGGGCGAACAATTTATGAGTTTATCCTGTATAAGCTTTATACAGAGTAAAACTGATTTGAGGTTTGGACCCCATTGGGAGTTGGGTATCTGAGTGCTGGAGACAGGAACACTTCTTAAGTTCTTTTCATTTAAGCCTGCAGCTTTTGGGGGACGCAGTTCAGACCTGGGTTTGTGTATGTAGCAGGCTAGCATGTCTGGCTTAAACCAGGCAAGGCACTGAAGTCCCAAGCTGCCAGGGAAAACAGGCTCAGAAGTAGTCTCAGCACATCAGGTGGCAGTTCCCAAAGGGGGTTTCTGTGATCCAATCTGTCACCTCCATGACCTGGATCAATTTGTTTACTTCTCTGCTCCTCAGGTTCCCTCTCGGTAAAATGGGGCAATAATACTTACCCACCTTTGTAAAGCACTTGGATACTGAACACAAGGTGCTCTATAAATGCAAATTATTAGTTTGCACAATTCCATTCATGAAAGAAGTCATCACACAGGGTCAGATTCTGCCAGCCTTACTCAAATTGAGTAGTATTTTACTCTTCTAATGGTCCCATTAATTTCCATTGGACAATCTGCAGAGTAAGGCATTACTCAGTGTAATTAAGGCTGGCAGAATCTGTCCTTATGCTGTCATATTATCAATAGTACTAAACCCAAAACTAGTTGTTTTTTTTTTTTTTTTTAAATCTATGCTTCATTTAGAAAACAAATCTGTTTCACAGTGACTGGTATGAAATACTGGCTTCTCTATTCACCTCCTCAGAGAATTAAACATATTCCTGATATCTGTTAAACCTTAAAACTACTTCATTTGTAGCCTAAATATTGATTATGCATTTTGCAAGACAGAGGGCTGTATATAGCCATCCACTTAGTCTGTTTTACTGCAAATTACCGTGGTCAATTACACTTTTTTTTTTTTTTTTTTTTTTTTTTTTTTTTTTTGGTAAAGAGAGAAAAAAGGATCCAATCAACCCAAAGGAACATGTTTGCCTACCTGACCATCACTTTGAAGGAGAGCCCCATAAGAGGGGATAAGCTAAAGGCATGTTTTACTATAAAACCATGGGGGAACAGCTTCCTTTTCTTTTCAAGGATTCATGGAGAAACCCTCAGTTAGTATATTCAGGTGCTAATTCTGCCCCTGAACAAAATATGCAGGGGGCTCGTACCTTATCCTGTGCTTTTTTTTCAGGGGAATGACAGAAAAACATAAATTTTAAGAAGCCAGTGGGGCATCATCGGGCCACCCAAGATGAGTAACTTGCAGGATTAGAGCCTACGCTCTTAAATGACATTCCTATGTCAAATGACAAAATAAAAAAAAAAAATTCAAATTTTTTTTTTCAATTAAAATCACCGATTTATTTTGCTATGATTTGTGGAGTCATGGTACTTGGACAACCAAGGGGCATTCCTGAGCCTTTTAATGAATCCAGAAAGTGTCATGAATAGTAGCACAAATAGCTATCCATCCAAAATGCATACTGCAAGTGTGCTGTTAATTATTCATCATTCTCCTGATTAAAAACAGTCTCTAATCAGGGAGCAGAAATAACATGGACCTGGGTGACCAGTCACATGACCCAAATAATGAACACCAAATATTCAAAGCAAACCATTTTGTGAACAATCCAGACTGCAAAGTATTCATCAAAAATATTCTAAAAATATTAAGGAAAAATCATTCACAGGAATTAGTATTTGTTCATAACTATTCACTAACCAAAACAAGGGCTAGATTCATTACAAATATCATTCATTGAATTAGTTTGGCCCATTTTGATCAAACATCAGAGCCTTAACGTGTCTGTTTACATTTTTCTGGGTAATTGAATTGTGTGTTGATCCCTTGTTTATCATGTAGTGAAGAATCTAAACAGGATATAGGAGTAAGCAGAGTAGTTAAAGAGCAGAAACTACCTCGCAGAGCATGTGGTATCCATTGAATAAAAGGCAGAAGTAGCAGGCAATTGCTGAGAAGGCAAGTGAGGAAAAACAGAGCTTGGGAGACAGACCTGTCCTCGCTTACAGACAACTCCCCAACCTAAAGCAAATACTCACCAGCAACCACACATCACTGAACAAAAACACTGACCTAGGAACCTATCCTTGTAACAAAGCCCGATGCCAACTCCGTCCACATATCTATTCAAGTGACATCATCATAGGACCTAATCACATCAGCCATACCATCAGGGGCTCGTTCACCTGCACATCTACCAATGTGATATATGCCATCATGTGCCAGCAACGCCCCTCTGCCACGTACATTGGCCAAACCGAACAGTCTCTAGGCAAAAGAATAAATGGACACAAATCTGACATCAGGAATCATAATACTCAAAAACCAGTGGGAGAACACTTTAACCTGTCTGGTCATTCAATGACAGACCTACGGGTGGCTATCTTACAACAGAAAAACTTCAAAAACAGACTCCAACGAGAGACTGCTGAGCTGGAATTGATATGCAAACTAGATACAATCAATTTAGGATTGAATAAGGACTGGGAATGGCTGAGCCATTACAAACATTGACTCTATCTCCCCTTGTAAGTATTCTCACACTTCTTATCAAACTGTACTGGGCTAGCTTGATTATCACTTCAAAAGTTTTTTCTCTTACTTAATTGGCCTCTCAGAGTTGGTAAGATAACTCCCACCTGTTCATGCTCTCTGTATGTGTGTGTATATATACCTCCCCATTATATGTTCCACTCTATATGCATCCGAAGAAGTGGGATGTAGCCCACGAAAGTTTATGCTCTAATAAATCTGTTAGTCTCTAAGGTGCCACAAGTACTCCTGTTCTTTTTGCGAATACAGACTAACATGGCTGCTACTCTGAAACCTGAGGAAAAACAGAAGACAGACTGTCTGTATGCCATAAGTTGCAAAATAAAGCACTTCCTCAATTAAGTTTCTTGAGAATCCTTCAGAGACTGTAAACCCTTGGGTTCACCAACATGAAGACCTATACCTGCTGTTTGAATAGTCAGCTATGAAAGTCCTAGCCACTATGCTATTCAGCCAGTGAAGACTTTTATAATATGTCTGGGCTCCATTTTGAAGTCCAGCCAGGGAGAGAAAGAGAGAGACTACATTGCCCAAAGAGAGTCTTTCTGAAACCTATTAATAAGGATCATGGTGAGGAAAGCATCCCCAGAAAACCTGTAATGGGAGAACAGAACATTCTCCCTGACTGTGTAATTTTATTATATTTGTTTTAGTAATCATCTTACAACTGGGTGCTGGCACAAGCATTACTCCAGTTTAGGGCTGCAAATGCTGAAATGGGCAGTAGCCTTGTCTAAAATAGCACGGTTAGATTTTTTTTTTTTTTTTACACTTTCCTGTGTGTTAAAAATGTCTGAAGGGCTTTTGCCCAAACATGTAAAAACAGAGTACAAAACATAAAAACACCTTCTGACCAAGCATGGAGAAATTCAAGCCAACAGGTGAATGTTTTAAAAAGTTAAGAACATGTGAGACCCTGGGATTATATCATACACTGTGGGCTACTGTAGGTTAAAGCCATCAACTCTTTATCGTTCAGCTTGGAAGAAGGGGGATTACTAAGTAGCACAGCAAGTAGTTCCATGCACTATGGAATGGACCGAAGAAACTTAAAGAGAAACAAGAACTATAATCCTGCAGTTGTTGCTCAAATCCTAGGGAGTTTTGCCTAAGTCAGGACTGCAGGATCAGGGTGAAAAATCTTTCATTAATCAGTCCTGATTTAAAACTTTAATTAGCAAAAGAAAATGCAATGTGCAGAGTGATTTTGCTTAAAAATGAATAGTGAAAATGTATATATGGCTGTTTAAAAAAAAAAATACAAAGTCCAGCTAAGTCAGTTTTTAAAGCATGAAAACAAATTCATGTGTTACATGACATTTGCACCAATGTATATGTCACAAAGCTATTCCTTATGGCCTCTGACCTTTGTGGTTAATAAATACAGAACACAACTTTACACTGATCACTGGAATAGTATAATTATCACAAACATATAAAAGGAAACAAAGTTCACCACAGTTTATAATACAAATAAGACAACAGCTTGTTTTCTTTGTTTAACGAGCTGTGTTCTAGTTATCTGAGATGTCAAAATGCCAAATATCGTAGGTGGTACTGTATATGTAAAGCTGCAATACATCTAGTACAAGGGGGACCCAATCCTGGTTGGGGCCTCTAAATGCAACTGTAATATAAATATTTACAGGTAATAATTATGGGTCTGATTCACCCCTGAATTACTCCAGATTTTTATAATTGAGACTTCACTTAAGTCAGTGGAGCTAAATCGGCATGACTGTGAAATAACGAAGTAGTAAATCAGGCTCAGTAACCACGTAATACCTTGTCCATGCTTAGGACCCATAGGCACGATGGTAATACATATAATAAACCTATAAAGCAATCATACTAATGACCCATGCTTTTCTCAGCATAGAAAGGGGAGAGTGCTTCCAAAAAACCCAGCTAAATCCTTTGCTATTTTTGTTTTGTGCTTCCTCAGCTCTCTGGTGTGGCAGGTGCATGCAGTGGGTATATCTATGGAGCAGGGGGTTCTGGCATCAAATACACATAGGCCTGATGTGCATTCCAGGTTGTTGCTCCTCCTAACATCCCAGGTTTCCTTCACATCCATCTTCACCAGCAAAATCTGACTCTTGTGGAATTTCCAATGGTTCACCAGTGGCAGAATCACTCACTAACCTTCTGTCAGAGTACATAGGGGGAAATACTGCTCCTCTTAGCAGTGGTAGCTTCTGCACCCATTTCCCATGTAGTGTAGGCTGCTTTGTGTGATGAACATACCATATAGAATCAACAGGCAACACCCATAATTCAACAGTAATACCAATGTGCAAACTATTTAGGAATAACAAAGTAGGCTATGCTTGGGGGGGAGTGGCACTATATATGAAAGAAAGTATAGAGTAAAAAACAGTAAAAATGTTAAATGAATCAAACTGTACCACAGAATCGGTATGGACAGAAATTCCATGCTTGAACAATAAGAGTATAGCAGTAGGAATATACTACTGACCAAGATGGTGACAGTGACTGTGAAATGCTCAGGGACAACCTGAGGGAGGCTACAAAAACAGAAAACCCAATAATGGGGGTGGGGGCAGTTTCAACTATCATTATATTAATGGGGGTAGAGGGAGAGATAAATCAGTGGTTTGAGCATTGACCTGCTAAACCCAGGGTTGTGAGTTCAATCCTTGAGGGGGCCACTTGGGGAGCTGGGGCAAAATCAGTACTTGGTCCTGCTAGTGAAGGCAGGGGGCTGGACTCGATGACCTTTCAAGGTCCCTTCCAGTTCTAGGAGATGGGATATCTCCATTATTTTATTTTTATTTATTTTATATTGACTGGGTACATGTCACCTCAGGACAGCATGCACAGATAAAATTTCTAGACACCATGAATGACTGCTTCTTGGACCAGCTTGTCCTGGAATCCACAAGGGGAGAGGCAATTCTTGATTTAGTCCTAAGTGGAGCACAGGATCTGGTCCAAGAGATGAATATAGCTGCACTGCTCAGTAACAGCGACCATAACGTAATTAAATTTAACATCCTTGTAGAGGGGATAATGTCAAAGAAACCAACTACCTTTGCATGTAAGTACTAAAAGGAGAACTACAGAAAAAAGAAGCTAGTAAAAAGGAAATTAAAAGGAAGTCACAAGAGTGACATGCCTGCAAGCTGCATGGAAACTATTTAAAAACACCATAATAGAGGCTCAAACTAAAATATATACTCCAAATAAAACCAACCAACCAAAAAAAAAAGGGGGGGGGTCAAAAAATGCTACCATGGCTAAACAACAGAATAAAAGAAGGGGGGATAGAAGCAAAAAGGTACCCTTTAAAAATTGGAAGTTCAGTTCTACTGAGGAAAATTGAAAGACACAAACTCTAGCAAGTCAAATGTGAAAATGTAATTAGGCAGGCCAAAAAAGAATGAAGAGCAACTAGCCCAAAAACTAACAGCAAAAACTGTTAAGTACCTCAGAAGCAGGAAGCCTGCCAAACTATCAGTGGGGCCACTAGATGACCAAGATGCTAACAGAATACTCAAGGAAGACAAGGCCAATAGGGAAATGCTAAATGAGTTATTTGCATCGGTCTTTACTGCAGAGGATGTGATGACATGCCCACATCTTGAATACTGTTTGCCATTCTGGTCACCCCATCTCAAAAAGATATATTAGAACTGGCAAGTTACAGAGAAGGGCAACAAAAATGATTAGGGGCATGGAACAGCTTCCACAAAGATTAAAAAAAACTTTGGACTGTTCATCTTATAAAAGAGACGACTAAGTGGGAATATGATGGTGCTCTATAAAATCATGAATGGTGTGGAGAAACTGACTAAGGAAGTGTTATTTACCCCCTCACATAACACAAGAATGGGGGTCGCCCCAATGAAATTAGTAGGCAGCAGGTTTAAAACAAACATGAAGTACTTTTTCACACACCACACAGTCAACCCTTGGAACTCCTTGCCAAGGGATGTTGTAAAGGCCAAAAATATAACTGGGTTCAAAAAATTATTAAATAAGTTCATGGAAGATAGGTTCATCAATGGCTAGTAGCCAAAAATGGTCAGGGACGCAACCCCATGCTTTAAATGTCCCTAAACTTCTGACTGCCAGAAGCTGAGATTAGATGACTGGGGATGGATAACTCGATAACTGCTCTGTTCATTCCCTTGGAAGCGTCTGACACTGTCCACTGTTGGAAGATAGGATAGTGAGCTAGATGGACCCTTGGCTGTTCTTATGTGCTGCACATTTGGCACATTAATTGTACAAAGCAGCTGGTGGTGGCTACACAATACATGAGATGACACCATCTTGCTGTCTTTATCCTCAGTCTGTTCTTCCTTGGCCCTTTTCTCATTTTGGCTGGGCCCATTTACTCCCCTCCATACAATGTAAAGGAAGGGCACACATGAGCTATAGTGACTCATGTATTGTATTGTTGGTGCACTCAGAGATTGGCCTGAGGTATGTGGGTACATGGTAGTATATGTACATGTAAGATAATATTATAGATTTAAAAGCACTGCAGAAATTTCTTGTGCGTGACAACTATTAATCCAGCCTACTGAAGTTTAGTGTGGGCATCAACAGCAAGGGCAGGTTTAATGCAGCTTTTAGTACCGATCAATACAGCTGAAGAGCTATTCACAGACTTATTGCTGCAAGTTTAGGCAGTGTGCCTTTATGTTATTCCAGAACTTAAACTAATAGGTACCTGTTTTAATAGCTGGGTGAAACTCTGACTTCCCTTAATTTTGCTTAATAATTTGACCATTTTCTACTACACCAAGAAAATCTAGGGCTTAGATAATGGGTCCATCCTGCTCCCACTGAAATAAACAAGAGTCTCCTCATTGTCACCAACATGTTTCTAAAATATGTAATGTTTTTCATATAATCTGTTTCTAAATTAAACAATTGTGTAATGATATATAAATTGAAACTATTTTTTTAACCTAAGTTTGCTCAGAGTCTGATATTTTGTAAATTTATTGCAGTTTTAAATAGTCCTCCTCGCTTTAGGATTGAGTAATAAGAGCAAGTGTGAAATCATTATGCTGTTTATATTCATTTACAATTACAACTCTTTTAATTCTTTATTATGTGTTGCGGAAATGCAGTGGACTAATATCTAGCCCCAAAGTTGGGGGAGACAATAAGGTGGCTTCCCAGATACCCTCAGACTCCACGCACACACAGGCTCTCTCTCAGGCCAGGTCTACATTACAAACTTTTGCCAGAAAAACTATATTAATCGGGGTGTGATGAGGTGTGATCCCTGACCAACACAACTATGCTGGCAAAAGCCTCACGTGTAGAGGCAGGGGGTATAGCTTATTTTGCTCAGAAAGGCTAGAATAAGCTATACTGGCATTACCAACGTTTATGATTTTATTACAAGTCTCACAATATTTGGTGTTTTTCTTAAAGCTTGAACTCCTAGAGTGATGTGATTACATGAGAATCTCAGCTTATGTTTTTTAAAAAGTAAGTTTCTAGTCCTCATGGTTGCAGAGAAAAGCCTGAAAACATGATTCCTACAGGGTCAAATACCAGAAAGCAAATAAAAAGAATCCAAAGGTATTCTTTTAAAAATCTTATTTGTAAGCCAATTTCATGATTTTCAGGGCCTGCCTGATGATGTTTGAATGCTTGGGGCGGGTAGTACTGCACAATCTAACATGATTCTGAAATGCTAAAGCAAAATACTCTGAGGGCTTCAGAGCACTGGAGTGTTTGAATGGAGTTGCAGAAGTGGGCCCCAGCAAAAGCAGCTGCTGCTACTGAATGAGTGGAAAGCGGGAAGGGAGGAAGTGTGAAGGGGAAACAGGGTGCATGTGGGGTGGGGTACACAAGGGAACTTAGAGAGTTAGAGAAGGAGGACAGGGAGGGTCTAAGGACCAGGTCTATGTTTGGAAGGCTTTGCCATTAAAATCCGAGAAAGCCAAAAGGGTGGAGCAGGAATTAGGAGCTTCTTCAGTGGAGTCACACTGATGTAAAACAATTGTAACATTGTGGAGGATCATTCCTCAGTATCTGGCTGAATGCTGAACAGTAGTATTCAGACCATCTCTATTACCAACAGTTGCCACTAAACCCTGATATGGAGAATAAAACCCTTCTATGACTATCTCTTAAAATAATAAGAGCCTGATGCGCAGCCTACTAAAGTCAATGGAAAGGGGTCTATTGACTTCATTAGGATTTGGATCAGGCCCTAACTGTTCTATTTAGAAAAATATCACCTCATAGAAGCTGCTCATTATTCAAAAGACGTAGTTACCATTAACAGTGACAACAGCTGCATAACCACAGAGACTGAACCCTGCTCAGGGGCAAATTCCAGGCGTATACGGCCGTTGGTATGATAGGAATGACACTGAGGCAAATTCTGCCCCTGCTGACTGAATGTCACTAAGAATGAGACATTTTCAAATGGGCCAAAGATACTGGTGAGCTACTGGCTTTTGAAAGGACCTGACCCCGTTGAATGAAAGGTGCTGGGAGAGAGAGGAACAGAAGGAACTCTCCAACATGAGCAGAAGCTCAATATCACTCTCTAACAATTCTGCTACTGTTGCCAAAATAAATATCCCATAGAAGACAGAAAAGTATCCTTTTAGTAACAGCAACTAGAAAAAGCATATTGTGTCAATTATTAACTGTTTTAGATCCAGCCTGGGAGCTTAAATTTATAACTTTGCTAGACACTGAAAATCATGGTCTTAATAAAGACACTGGATTTATGGCTTACTGCAACAATCTGTAACCCACTATCCCCCTTTTTTTGTCCTATGACTTCAGAGATGTTAATGGGCCACTTCACCTTGAATGGTCCCTTAGAATATGTGTCAACTACTTATGCTAAACAAACTGTTCTTCCTTGTATTTAGCTCTGACACTCTTCCAGACCTGCAAAAAGAGTTCTGTGTAGCTCAAAAGCTTGTCTCTCTCACCAACAGAAGTTGGTCCAATAAAAGATATTACCTCACTCACCTTGTTTCTCTTAGATCAGTACTTACTTATGAAGTGAAAGATAATAGTATCAATTATATTTTTAGTGATGGGCACACAATAAGCCTTTTTGTAGCAACTGGAAAAGGAGGTTATGATTCAGAGATTAGTGACAAGTGTACAACCCAGCAATGACATTCAAATATGTATTTACATAGCACATTTATTACAAGTATGTTTCTTATAATCAAATAAGGATGGTGAAAATGACAACATCTTTTATATTACCACTGGTCTTTATGGGGCAGAACTTTGAAACTCCCCTTCCTGTTTTCTTGGCACGTGCTCACATATCATCTGGCCAGGTGACAATGGCTGCTCCACGGAGCAAATGATTCCCTGCTTGGAGCTGAGCTACTGGAGCTGATCAGTGTTTGGGGAGAGGAGGCTGTGCAGGGATCCAGGATTCCCCGTGATCACCTCACCCCCTTCCCACAAGACCTATCATCAAAATGGAGCTGCACTGTGGGATAGTGCCCTCAGCGATGGAAGTGCTGCAAATGTAAACACTCTCTGACACCTGTGGAAGTAAGTGAGTACACAAACCAGCGCTTTTCTTTCACCGGTTCCCTATCACCAGTGAAACTGACAGCGCAAAAACTCTGCAAGTGTAGACATAGACACAGTCTCAAGGACTTTACACTAGGGGAGGACTGAGTACAGTGGAGCTCTGTTCCACTCTGTCCCTCCTTTTTTTACCCTTGCACATGGATCTGGTGGCCATCAAATACACTATTTATTTGGAGAATTATCCCAGGCAAAACTGTTGGCACATTTGTGACGTTGTGCAGGCTATATGGTTTTATAAAAACATGATAAGTGAATATAACATAACTGGGATATGCTTCATGCAAAAGGTCTCTTGTAAGGTATCATTATGAGCTTTGTAATCTACTGAGTGTGATCATCCTATTTGTATAAATGTACCACTCTTGTATCTAAAACTAGAAATATAAAACATAACTCTGAGGGCCTACTGTAATTATGTAAAGTGTGGGCCATTAAGGATGGTTTGGAATCTTGATGACTCCCATTGTCTGCAGATGGCTGTATTTACCTGTGAGTCTTCCTGTATATGTGTGTTCTGGCAAGTGAGTAATGAAGTCTTGCAGTGACATGTGATCATGTCACCTGAACTGGAATCCATCTTTAACCTGGTGCTTTTCCAGTGAGGGGCAGGGTGGAAACACAGAGGGACAAAGGGTTCCCACCTTATGCAAAAGTATATATAAAGGGGTGGAAGAGAACAGAGAGGGAGAGAGGAGCCATCATGAAGAATCCCCTAGCTACCACCTGAGCTGGAACAAGAGCTGTACCAGGGGAAAGAATTGTGCCCAGGCCTGGAAGGTGTCCAGTCTGAGAAAAAACTTACTGAAGCATCTTTGAGGGTGAGATTATCTGTATTCAGTTTGATTAGGCATAGATTTGCGCATTTTATTTTATTTTGCTTGGTGACTTACTTTGTTCTGTCTGTTACTACTTTGAAACACTTAGATCCTACTGTCTGTATTTAATAAAATCACTTTTTATTTAGTAATTTACTCAGAGTATGAATTAATACCTGAGGGAGCAAACAACTGTGCATATCTCTCTATTAGTGTTATAGAGGGCGAACAATTTATGAGTTTGCCCTGTAAAACAGATTTATCTGGGTTTAGACCCCATTGGGAGTTGGGCATCTGAGTGCTAAAGACAAGCACACTTCTGTTAGCTGGTTTCAGGTAAACCTGCAGCTTTGGGACAGGAGATTCAGACCCTGGGTCTGTGTTGGAACCAGACGGGAGTGTCTGGCTCAGCAAGACAGGGTGCTGGAGTCCTGAGCTGGCAGGGAAAACAGAAGCAGGGGTAGTCTTCGCACATCGGGTGGCAGCTCCCAAGGGGGTTTCTGTGATCCAACCCATCATAACATTATTTTCAAATTATGTCCCATATTGTAAGGGGACAATGGGTTGGAAAGTAACCATCCTCTGTCATGCCACAAACGTGAACCAGCCAGACACGCCCTCTCCTTACATACACATAGAGACCTAATAGGCATATTTGTAGAACCCTACCAAATTCATGGTTCATTTTGGTCAATTTCACAGACATAGGGTTTTAAAAACCATAAATTTTATGATTTCAGCTACTGAAATCTGAAATTTCTCAGTGTTGTAACTGTAGGGGTCCTGGCCCAAAAAGGAGTTGTGGGGGGGAGGGTTGCGGTACTGCTTCCCTTACTTCTGTGCTGCTGCTGGCGGCAGTGCTGCCTTCAGCGCTGGGCAGCTGGAGAGCGGTGGCTGCTGGCCTGGATCCCAGCTCTGAAGGCAGAGACGGCACCAGCAGCTGCGCAGAAGTAAGGATGGTATGGTATGGTATAGTATTGACACCCTTACTTCGGCACTGCTGCTGGCAGGGTGCTGCCTTCAGAGCTGGGCAACCGGCCAACAGCCACCACTCTCCGGCCACCCAGCTCTGAAGGCAGTGCGGAAGTAAGGGTGGCAACACCACGACCCCCCTAAAATAATGTTGCGACTCCCTTTTGGGTGAGGAGGCCAAATTTGAGAAACACTGGTCTCCCCTGTGAAATCTATATAGTATAAGGTAAGGGCACAAAAAGGACCAGATTTCATGGGGGGAGACCAGATTTCACAGTCTGAGACACGTTTTTCATGGCCGTGAATTTGGTAGGGCCCTACATATTTGGTATCAAACGATAGGGGAAGTATGCTACAGAGCTCCTCATTCCTTCCCTTTGCACTGGACCTGACTTTAGCAGATGAGAGCATATGGTCCTACCATAAATAGTCATCTCAAACAATAAACAAATGAAAGGACGACAGAGTAATTGTACTATTAATTGTACTATTAAAGTCACTCTACCTACTTTTTATTTGTTGGTTGGTAGCCAATAGCACTGGTCTACAATTTTTGAGAAGTCGTCTGCTTCAGAGATAAAATGTGCTATTTATTATGTATTTTGATGTGCTGAATTCAAATATGACAATTAAAACAACTGACTGGCTACTGTTTCTAAGATATTTAAGTTTTTACATTTTATGGCTATGTATATTGTGTAGATAGTAGAGTTTTAATCATAAATTGTAAACCTAGGTCTTTTCATGTGTTTATGGTTGCTTTACATGATAATATTTCACCTGTCCTGTTTATGTAACTCTTTAAAAATCAGCAAAAGGGTTATATAAATAAAATTTATTATGAAACAAAAGGCAAAAAACTATTATGTACATGGTTTAGTCCTATTCAGTGTCTACTTGGCGCTTCTTGGCTTGTCTCTTGTATTCATTAAATGGAGCATCTCTTATCACTGTCCAGCAATGGTCTGCAAGCACTGATGGGCTCCATTTGCCCTGATTGCAACAATGGAGAAACACTATGTCCTGGTGAAATCGCTTGCCATGCTCGTCGCTCACTGCTCCACAGTTCGGTGGAAAAAAATCTAGATGAGAGTGCAAAAAATGTATCTTTAGTAACATGTTGCAACCAAGGCTTTTGTATGCCTTGAGGAGGTTTTCCACCAACAACCTGTAGTTGTCTGCCTTGTTGTTTCCGAGAAAATTTATTGCCACTAACTAGAAGGCTTTCCATGCCGTCTTTTCCTTGCCACGCAGTGCATGGTCAAAAGCATCATCTTGATGAAGTTCATGAATCTGAGGACCAACAAAGACACCTTCCTTTATCTTAGCTTCACTTAACCTTGGAAATTTTCCACTGAGGTACTTGAAAGCTGCTTGTGTTTTGTCAATGGCCTTGACAAAGTTCTTCATCAGACCCAGCTTGATGTGTAAGGGTGGGAACAAAATCTTCCTTGATTCAACAAGTGGTGGATGCTGAACACTTTTCCTCCCAGGCTCCAATGACTGTTGGAGTGGCCAATCTTTCTTGATGCAGTGGGAATCTCTTGCACGACTATCCCATTCCCAGAGAAAACAGCAGTACTTTGTGTATCCAGTCTGCAGAACAAGCAAGAGAGCAACAACCTTCAAATTGCCACAAAGCTGCCACTGATGTTGGTCATAGTTTATGCACCTCAAAAGTTGTTTCATGTTGTCATAGGTTTCCTTCATATGGACTGCATGACCAACTGGAATTGATGGCAAAACATTGCCATTATGCAGTAAAACAGCTTTAAGACTCGTCTTTGATGAATCAATGAACAGTCTCCACTCATCTGGATCGTGAACGATGTTGAGGGCTGCCATCACACCATCGATGTTGTTGCAGGCTACAAGATCACCTTCCATCAAGAAAAATGGGACAAGATTCTTTTGACGGTCACGGGACATGGAAACCCTAACATCACCTGCCAGGAGATTCCACTGCTGTAGTCTGGAGCCGCTCTGCCTTACTCTTGGGTAGTTCCAAATCCCTCACAAGGTCATTCAGTTCACCTTGTGTTATGAGGTGTGCTTCAGAGGATGAGGATGGGAGAAAATGTGGGTCCTGTGACATTGATGGTTCAGGACCAGAAGTTTCATCCTCTTCCTCTTCCTCGTCTGACTCAAGTGAGAATGTTTCTGGTGCATCAGGAACCGGCAGTCCTTCTCCGTGGGGTACTGGGCGTATAGCTGATGGAATGTTTGGATAATGCAGTCCACTTTTTCTTCTTTGACACACCTTTCCCAACTGGAGGCACCATGCAGAAGTAACAATTGCTGGTATGATCTGTTGGCTCTCTCCAAATCATTGGCACTGCAAAAGGCATAGATTTCCTTTTCCTGTTCAACCACTGGCGAAGATTTGTTGCACAAGTGTTGCAGCATATGTGTGGGGCCCACCTCTTGTCCTGATCTCCAATTTTGCAGCCAAAATAAAGGTGAGAGGCTTTCTTAACCATAGTGGTTATACTGTGCTTTTGTGATGCAAAAGTCACTTCACCACAGACATAGCAGAAGTTATCTGCACTGTTCACACAAGTACGAGGCATCTCTGCTCACTTTGGCTAAACAGAAATGTGTCCCTTTGCAAAATCAAACACTGACAAATAAGAGAGCAAGACACTGTATGATTTCTAGAGCTGATATAGGGCAATTTGTTCAGCAGAGTGATGTAAGCTTCGTTATGATTGCATCATCCATGACTTCTAGGAATAACATGATGCAATTCATATCAGGTATGATGCAATACCAGCTTCAGATTGCATCATTCATTGTTTTGCCTAAAAAGCAAGTAATGTCCAAACCCAGTCACAGATTTATTCATAGATCCAGTCAAAGATGTATTTTAGTCATTTCTGGTTTAAATTGAGATTCCCTTCCCTTTATAACTCACTTATCCTCCGCCATTCCCAAGTCAAGGGTCGTATATACTGACCCAATAGCATATCTTGAAAACTAGAGCCAATCAACAATTTTAATCATCATTTTCGTTTTCAGTGACCCAGAATTAGTAAAGTTTGACTACATTTATTTCAGAAGCATTTTGGCTGTAGAGCAGTGTAGGCAAAGAATACCTGAATCTGATTCACCTACTTGATGGCACTTTATCACATGCTATCTTTACATAAATGCACATAAATTATTTAATAAACAAATAGCACACAAACAGACAAAAGTTACTGTGGTGGTAAAGAAAGATAAAATGTATTTCAAAGCAATCTTGAACGGTTTCGTTTTTAATTCTGCATTCTTTGTACCTTCCATTTGGGGTTCAATGCTTGCACACCTAAAACTCCCAATGTCTGCAATAGTATTTTTAGGTGCAAAAGGAAAGCAGAAAAAGGCATATGGTCTGTGAGGAAAACAATGAATTAGGTAGCTGAAACCCAATGGAAAAATCATATCTTAAAGTAATGCTTAAATCTTAGAAACTGGTCTTTAAGTAGAATTTCCTGAGTTTAAAACATTCTTGTGAAATAGTGACCAGAAATATTCTCACTATATGAAATCATCCTCCCTTTTTTAACTTTGATACTGTTCATCTTTCAAATGTTTCAAGCTACTAATCATGGACAAAAAACTCAGTCCTCCTCCCACTGCCTTCTCACAAGGTTTATATTTATAGCAAACTTTTTGTTACTGTGCACTAAAACTATTTCACAGTGAAATGGCTTAGTGAAAAAATAAAAACAGCAAGAATATTTACAAAGGAAAGCACAGCCTGCTGCCATCTACAAAATTTATATTCAGTTCACTGCCTTTTATTTAGATTTTTGTAAATGAAATACAAGAAATGCTGCTGAGTATTTTTAATGTAGAAAATTCAGGTGGGGTGTTAATATTATAAACTGTAAAAGTTTTAGTCTAGTGGAAATCTGGCATTGGTCTGACATAGTACATGCTAATGAAAGGGATGCAGACATAGCCGGAGAATGGGAATGATCCCTTGTTCAGGAACCTGATCTGAGCAGTTTGAGTCATATGTGAAGCAGTATCCCTAGAAAAGTGAATCCAGTGAAGAAGATACAACATGTATTGAGTGCAACAGATATACACCACTGTACAAAGAAGTCAATGTGGCTTCTTTTTCACTCCCTTGAAAAAACAATTGAAATGGACTGTGTAGTTACCAGGACGACAGAATTGGCAGAAGGCAGCACAAGTCCTACATGAGCCACGCTGCCACTGGAAGAAGCCGCATGGCTGTGCAGTAGCAGCAGTGGAGAGAACTGCTGGGATATCTGTTAGCAGCTTGGCAGTTCGCATTCTCCATACGCCAGAAATCTCCATCCCTGACCCGTAAATTCCATACAGCCCCCTCCTTCCAAAAAAAACGATGGTTGGTGTCATGGAAGCAGGAAAAAAAGGCAATGGGAAGGCCAAGGGAAATATGCAATTTCTGCTTATATTTCCATTAGAAATTCAGATCTGGTCTACCATGGAAAACTCTATTGTGCCAAAGAACTAACGAAATGCCATTACAATTGACTGAAAGTTGATCCTCTGAAAGGAGAAGGGATTTTCAGTCAGATATTTTACAACTCTTTGTTCTTTTGTTTGCCTTGGGAGAAGGGATGTCTTTGTTAGAGATATAACACCTCTAGCGCCTTCTCTCTAAGGAATTAGATCTCATGATGAGCATCTCTGAGACCTCCAAGAAGTCTTCCGCAAAACTAAGGATGACCAGACTTGACATTCCTGATGTTTCTAAACAAAAATGCAATCAGGAAATAAACTTTGAGACCTTATTACACAGCGTAAAGAAAGGACACAAACACACTTTAAAAAAAATCCTTTGCAGGTAACCATTAATAAAGCTTTAGCCACAATACAACACAGATAAATATTGAACTGTGTTAACACAAACCAAAATAGGTTCATCTGCATAATTTAGCTTTGAAGCATAAATATAACCTACCCTCCCCCCACAAAAGTCTAAGAGAATAGTTGGGCTTTACACTATGCCCAGAAAGTCAACAGACTCCGGATCTATCAGAATAGGGAGGAAGCAATTTCCAGAGACTCGCCAGAAGAATTCCCGGCTATCAGCCCCCATACATTCAAGTCGAGGGACTGTAACCACAAGCAGACCGGCTGAACTCGAATGTCATCATGGTGCATAGAGAAAGAGGCAGTATCTCAGGTAACTATAATCTAAATCACATAAGGTTTTAAAGATCAACACTTGGTGTGGCACCTGGAAGTGAACAGAAAGCCTGTGCAATCTTTGGAATAGTAAAGCCCAGAGGGCCTGGGTCTCAAACCTCATTCCACAGGGCTGTTTGGAGCGAGTATGTTCCAACCCACCACTCAGTGACCTGTTGATAGAACTCCAAGCTCAGCTTTGGTAGAAGACTCCAGTCCTGGGACCTAACTGGCAAAACTCCAACGGCCCTGATTGATCCCCTGCTTCTATTTAAACCAAGCAAAGGAGCAGGAAGTTGTCTGTGCAACTGAGTTTTTCCCAACTTAGGACTGCCTCCCCTGTGCTACCTGCTGCCTGACTCTGACCTCCTAGTATCCTGACCTGGCCTGCCTATCGGCCCTGACTCTCAGTCTGCTCTCTGGCCTGTCTTGGACTCCGATCTCCTAGTAACTTGACTCTGACTCCTGACACCTGACTCTGTCTGCCCTGTGGCCCATCTCGGATTCCAGTCTTCTAGTATCCAGACCCAGCCTGCCTCCTGGCAAAATGACAGTTCAGCTAGCCTCACCAGACAATTAAATATTACCTCTGGAATGGGAACGCACCCGAATATAGGCTGTCTGAAGACTGTTTCTCTACTAAAAAGAACAAGGAGTTCTTGTGGCACAAGTACTCCTCGTTCTTTTTGCTGATACAGACTAACACGGCTACCCCTCTGAAACCTGTTTCTCTACTGTACCTCACCTCTGGGTAAAACAAAACTACAGCTGCAAATCCTTTGACCTTTATGAGTTCCCAAAGCTGTACCCTAAACACTTAAATAGCCATATAAATATTACTTAGAATAATATTAATATAAAGTGGGTAAAAATGTATGGCTTGCAGGATAGAAGTACAGATGATGAAAAATAATTTTGTTCTAGACCGGAGGTGGACAAACTACGGCCCGCGGGACTGTCCTGCCCAGCCCTTGAGCTCCCGGCCGGGGAGGCTAGCCCCTCCTCCACTGTTCTCCCTCCCCCTCAGCCATGCCACTGCGCAAGCAGGGTTCTGGGCGGTGGCGTTGCGCACTCCTGTCGACCAGCATGGCAGCGTGTCTGGCTCCGGCCGGGCAGCGTGGCTGCCAGACATGCTGCTCTGACCAGCATGGTAAGGGGGCTGGGGCCGGAGGGTTGGATAAGAGGCAGGGGGTTCCAGGGGGTAGTCAGGGGACAGGGAGTAGGGGGCAATTAGATGGGGAGGAGGTTCTTGGGGGGCGATCAGGGGACGGGGAATATGGGGGGGTGTTGGATAAGCATGGAGTCTCAGGGGGCGGGAGTGTGGATGGGGTCAAGAAATGGGGGGGAGGTTGGATAGGCGTGGGGTCCCGGAGGGCCTGTCAGGGGGAGGGGATGTGGATAGGGGTTGGGGCAGTCGGGACTGAGAGCAGGGGGTTGGATAGGGGATGGGGTCCCAGGGAGTGGTTAGGGAACAAGGAGCGGGGGCGGGGTTGGATGGGTCAGGGGTTCTGAGGGGGGCAGTCAGGGGGTGGGAAGTGTGAGGGGTCGGATGGGGACGGGGGCCATCACTGCGTAATGCAGAATTTGTACAGAACTAATGTTCTGCGCAGAATTTCATTTTCCCCTGCAGAATTGGTTCTGCAGAACTGCTGGCCACCAGTAGGGGGCGATGGACCCAGCAGGGCCCAACTCTCCAGCTCACTTCTGGAAGGAGGATGGAAGGTTCCTGGCTCTAGGTGGATGGGGGGTTCTGGTGTCTGGGATGGGGGAGTGCTCCATGGCTGGGCTGTGGGGGTAGAGGGTGCAGGTGTCTGAGCTGGGGAGGTGCCCTGTGGCTGGGGTCTGGGGGATTGGAGGTGCAGGTGTCTGGGCTAGGGGGGTGCCCCACCTCTGGGGAGAGGGGATGCAGGTGTCCAGGAAGGGGGATAACCCACAGTTGGACTCTGGAGGGTAGAGAGTGTCTATGTCTAGGATGAGGGTGTCCCACATCTGGGCTCTGGGGGGTAGAGGGTGTGACTCTCTGGGCTGGGGGAGGGGAGCATCTGAGCTCTCGGTGGGAGAGGGTGTGGATATCTGAAACCAGAAGGGCAGAGTTTTTCCCCAAGACTTGCCCAGCTGGCACGTGTGACATACCCAGACTGAAGCGCCCAACAAAAGCATAACAGAAATACAGGAACTGGGTTGTCATATGGGTTTCTATAACTCTCTACTCCTGGGGGAATCTTTTTAGTTGTCTATTGTTACATACTTTGAAATAAATTACCAAAATAGTTGAAACTCGTGTGATTATATTGTGTTATTTTGACAAATAAAATATGCAAAATTAGTCCAAATTTTAAAATACTGTATGCAGAACTTTTAATTGTTTGGAGCAGAATTCCCCCAGTAGCACTTTATGTACTACTGGAAAGCACTTAGGTGCTATGGTGATGATCATGGTATAAAAACCTGTATAGAATAGTATGCAATTGTTAAACACAGCATAAAAGAAATGAATATTGATCATGGCTTTCTATGAGAGTCTCATTTATTGTTTGTTGGCTAAGATGAAAATTAGGTGCAGGCAATGGAACATTTGAATCCTCAGATTGATGGTAATAGACTATAAATGATTTCCCAGGTACAGTAAAAATCCTCTATCTTGCATCTAGTCATAGAGAGTGTTTTTTTTCCAGGGGTATGAGATGGGTCATTTCAGCTTGCCAGCAGGCTCTATCTAGCAATCTCTTTCTTTCCAGTTTTAAGGAGCTTGCATAACTGTTCCTGTCTTTAACACTTAGATGCCCAACTCCCAATGGGGTCCAAACCCCAAATAAATCCATGTTTACCTTGTATAAAGCTTATACAGGGTAAACTCATAAATTGTTCGCCCTCTATAACGCTGATATAGAGATATGCACAGCTGTTTCCCACCCCACCCCCAAGTATTAATACCTCTGGGTTAATTAATAAGTAAAAAGTGATTTAATTATATCCAGAAAGTAGGATTTAATTGGTTCCAAGTAGTAACATACAGAACAAAGTGAATTACCAAGCAAAATAAAATAAAACACGCAAGTCTATGTCTAATTCAGTAAGAAAATTGAATACAGATAAAATCTCACCCTCAGAGATGTTTCAGTAAGTTTCTTTCACAGACTGGACGTCTTCCTAGTCTGGCTACAATCCTTTCCCCTGGTACAGCCTTTGTTCCAGCTCAGGTGGTAGCTAGGGGATTTTTCATGACTGCCGCCCCTTTTGTTCTGTTCCACTCACTTATATCTTTTGCATAAGGCGGGAATCCTTTGTCCCTCTGGGTCCCCACCCTCCTTCTAAATGGAAAAGCAGCAGGTTTAGGATGGATTTCAGTACCAGGTGACATGGTCACATTTCCTGTGAGACTCCAAGCCTTCATTCCTCCTAGCCTGACTCACAGGAAGGCCTGCCTGCAAACAGAGCCATCCACTGTCAATTGTCCTGGCTGATGGGAGCCATCAAGATTCCAAACCACCATTAATGGCCCACACTTTGCATAATTACAATAGGCCCTCAGAATTATATTTCATATTTCTAGTTTCAGATACAAGAGTGGTACATTTATACAAATAGGATGACCACACTCAATAGATTATAAGCTTTGTAATGATACCTTACAAGAGACCTTTTGCATGAAGCATATTTTAGTTACATTATATTCACATTCATCAGCATATTTTCATAAAATCACATAGAGTGCAACGTCACTAGTAGAGTCCATGGAGGGCCAGGTGGCCTCGTGGGTAGCATACCCACTTTCCAGCTTCACGTCCCAGCAGGAACGGCTTTCAGTCCAATTCCTAACCCTTGTAAGGGCTTAGCTTCACCTCAGGATTTTCAATGTCCTTCCTTCTCTTTGCAGAGTAGGAGTGCTGTGGAAATTAGGCTTATGCCTCTCCTGCATCCAGGGCAGCTAGTAGGAGAGCCTGGGCCCTCCCACTCCAACGTCCTCTGACTCAGGTGCCTAACAGCACTTTGGAGTGCCCTAGCAGTTACCTACCTGGGTCACTTCCTACCATCATCTCTTCCCACTGCTTCAAACCCAATATAAGATAACAAAAGAAAATACAACTTCAGTTAGGGTGATCAGATCAGAGATATTAAATATTGGGACGCGGGGGAGTCGGGGGGAGGGCGACCCGCCGGGAAGGAGCTGCAGCCACAAGTGGGAGGGAGAGGCACAGGGCTCCCCGGCAGCAGCGGGGATTCGGCCTGCGCCGCCCATCTGGCCCCTGCCCACTCCGCGCTGCCCCCGCCTGGACCCACCGCGCTGCCCCGCGGGCTGCAGGGCTGGAGAAGCCTCCGCGCTGCGCTCCCGGCCCCCGTGTGCAGCAGCCCAGGGGCCGGGCAGGAGCCCTCTGGTGCGGCAGGGGGCTCAGAGCTGAGCCCCCCCCCGTCTCCCACCCTCCCTCGCCAGCCCAGGTGCCGGAGCTGACTCACCAGCTCCAGGATTCAGACGCCGCCACCACCCCCCTCCCTCCCGGCTTGCGCCGCCATGCAGCTGCAAGCCTGGGAGGGAGGAGGAATGCCCCGTGGTTGGGGAAGAGGCGGGGCCAGGGCAGGGATTTGGGGAGGGAGCCAATGGGGAAAGAAGGGGGCGGAGCCGGGGGGGGGGGAAGGGGGTGAGAGACCCTCCGGGAGGGCAAAATTTCTTGTTTGTCCAGTGTCCCAACCAAACATTGGTTGGGAGGTGGGACAAAGAAGCAAATATCGGGACAGTCCCAATAAAATCGGGTCATCTGGTCACCCTAACTTCAGTCCCAATCAGGCTCAGCAGGCAGTCTGCTTCTGCACAAGGAGGCTTCTTCAGCTCCTTAGTTCAGTAGCCCTCAGGGTAGGTCTGTCTTCCTCTCCCTTCTAAGCTGAGTTGCTCCCTTTTAAGCTTCCTCTCCAGCTGGAGCATGCGCTGCAGGTCTGGAGGAGCAGGGCTACCCTTCAGGCCCAGTGTGAGCTTTGTACACTCCATCACAAAGGGATTCACTCACTCTATAGATTTTTTTTTTCAAAGCAAGAATATTTCTCAAACTCCTAACTATAGCATTGAAATGTAATTAAAAACATACTTTAAAAAAAGACAAATATTTAGTTGTGGCTTTGCCACAAGTCCTGCATATAGCAGGATTTTTGATCGTTGATTTATACCAGGGTATTTCAAAAACACTGTTAGTTGAGATTGGTGAAAGTCTTGTTAGTTAGTCAGTTTTCTTCACTTATTAACCGTAATTTATATTGTATCTCTTTGACTACAGAATAAAGTTTATTTTTGTCAGGTGAAGTTAGCAGCTGTCCTAACTTGCTGAAGCGCACTTCTATGGAAGGTGAAAAGGTGTTTGTGGACTTGTGAAATCTCAAAGTCCAATAAAAACACTACTTATTAAACATTCATGTATTTAGAGGAAAGGTGCTAGTTTCTTAATCTTAACTGAAGCCACTGCAAAACTTCCAGTTAACTACACTCTGTGGAGGACCAGAGGGTGGGAAGCAAATGTGACTTTAAACTCTCCGAATCTAGGGACCAGCCCAGACCTTGGCATAAAGAAGGAGCCATTCCAGAAATGGGAGATCAGAGCCATGCCCACTTTTCCAGAACAAAGCCTCTATGTTTGGTGCCATTGGGGAATGGCATAAAGGCATTAATGTAACTTGGTGCCATCTGGGGAGTCCCCTGAACAGAAGCAATTCTTGGGGGAAGATAAGATGGCTTTCCTACTTTCCTGAGTGGAGAATAAGGCCCTTTGAATTTAAAAGGGGCATAAACAGAAAGGTTGAAACATTAATTCCATTAAAGAGATGAAAAATGCAATCTTCTATTATCCAGGTGCTATGTGTAAATGCTATAATTTAAGTTTGAAAACAGTCCTAAAGCACAGTATACTTCCACACCACATAAATCCAATGATATACAGTTTCAAACTCCCTCAATCTTTCTCCCTCTTCTTGACCTTTATGTTTTCCTGTTAGGGCCTGATCTTACTTCCACTGACTCAATGAGAACAGTTTCCTACACAAAAAGCAATCCTCTCTTTCTTAGTACAATACATAATCTGCTTATGTTATATTATGACTAGAATGCTGTCAGCTGCTTCTCTGAAATTCTGCCATCAGCATACTGCAATTCATAACATCAAATATTACAATCTTTAAATAAATATTTTTTTATCAAATGTAATAGAGAAGACAAATGCTGAAGATGTGCTTGTTTAACTTCTCTGTAATGCTCAAGATATTTTCTCTGACTACATGCTTTTGGCTGTCAAGTGTACACTTCAAACAGCTAAACATTTTCAAGTTCTGCTACTGAAATATGTAAACTTTTAATCAAAGACCGGTTATTAAGAAAAGAAATGTCCGCTACCAGTTGAAACTGAAACTCAATATGAGTTATTTGCTGAATGAGCATTAGCTTAAGTTACATGTAGAGGGTGTCAAAAGGTCATTCTCACTGAATCAAGTCAGAGAGCTCTGTATGAAGTCAAAGCAGAGCAGCAGAGCAGAAGAATTTAAGTCTGTTGTCTTCCATACTGACAGTGGAAATCTGTGCAAAGTAAGGAATTAGTAAATATCCTGCTTCTTTCTTATAATAATAAATAGGATCATGGTTATCACTATTAGTAAAGTCAAAGATACAAAACAAAATCATCTTAGAACCTTAGGGAACATTCAACGCTGGTATTCTAGCCATTGTAGGCAGCTAGGAGGAAAGAAGAGATTAAAAACAAGGCAACACAAAATGTGCTTCCATGGAGAATTTAGGGTAAGAAACTGGCCTCTGATTTCTGGGATCCCTCAGAACTAATATTAGAATGTTGTTTAATTGGCATGACCTCATCAGGATAAAGTTACAAATATTCTTGAGGCATTGTTTCTTTTGTCATCTTCATAAAAAGGAAACGAATTCCAGGAAAACTGAGGGAAACAAAAAATAGTGAAGCTCTCAATAAAGCTGCCAGAACTGTATTATCAATATCCTAACAAAAGGGTTTTTCACTATTGAATGCAAGTTACTCGGTGGTATGTTTTTATTATGTATGACAGTTTTCTTCTTCTGGTTCTGTAAAGATATCTGTCCTGGACATTAATAATACTGTAGACGCTAATCATTTAGGCCTTGATCCTGCAAGCTGCTCAGCATTCCAGCCCCAAGCCAATAAAGCATTTAAACATGTGAGTAGCCCTATTAATGGGGGCTACTCACATGCTTAAAGTTAGGCATTTGCTTAAATATTTTCCTGTAACGTGCCTCCAGTTCCATTTTCAGGGAAACTGTTCCTATTCTGGAGAGTGTTTATTAGTGACTATTATTTACTTGTACTGCAGAAGTGCCAGGAGCCTTAGTCATGGCCCTGGACCCCACTGTGCTAGGCATTGTACAAACACACAAAAAAAGATGGTCCTTGCCTGAATGTTCTTATGTCCTACTGGAACTTCAATGGGCCTCAAGCATGTGCTTAAAAGTAAGCAGATATTGAGGTGCTTTCCTGAACAGAGATACCAAAAGTATCAATTTTCCCAACCAAGTGCACTTAACACACATTTGTTTGTCTGACAGTGACACCTTCTTCCTTGTCTATGGTTATGGGAAACGGATTTTATTTAAATGGGAAAACAACCAAGTAGATTCCCACTTCCCCCAGTCTCCTATGCCGCCTTTCTGAGTACAGGCACGTGGACAGACATAATTTAATGACAAGTGATTAAAGAAAAATGTTGTGGGAGCTCCTTCTTAAAATATTCCTAACACATCATTATCAGAGGGAAGCATCCTGGTCTACTTCAGCTATTTCCCTCCTAAATTCTCTTGAGATGCCATGATCTCAGAAAGCAGTGGAAAATTTCAGAATATAAAAGCCTTTCTTTTGGAAGCACACTTTCTCACACCACAAGGGAAATTTCCAGTTGTAGAATTCCTCAGAAGCTTTTGCATGAATTACAATACCTTACGTCCAGATGGAAAATATTGCACTTGCAAATTTATGCAAGGCTATTTTCCACAAACCATTTTTCTTCTACTGATGAAGGGACACAAACAATTGGCAGGAAATATTTCAGGCAACTCTAGTCAGCTGGAGGGGGAAAAGGGTGAGGTCTTCTCCAAAACAAATTTCTCCAAACTAATGACCAATCGTGTGTGTGCTAATCCTGAAGTTGTTTCTCAATGCAGACTATCTTAAACATACAGAGCAACTAATTAAAAGTGAAGGGAACTTGTAAAAAAAAAAAAGTACAAATTTTGCATGTCATGTAATTTTTGGATTGACAATGATTTTGAGACTAGGGTATCCAGCATTTTCTTCTGAAAGCGGTCACTATTTTTAATGGACGGCAAGGTATATGCCCAAAGATATGGAGCCAATTTCCACCACCAGTTACATCAGTACAATGTCAGGGCTTCAAAATGACTGTATATATGTAATAAAGGTAAAATTGCCCCAGTAAACGAAAACTGACCACCTCTCAAAGATTAACATTTCTCCATGTTTTTGGTAGGAATTGCTGCGATATTTTGAGAGAACAACAGTGAATTTTCAAGCCTTATTTAACATACTGCAATAATATTTGGTAGACAAAGTCAGACAGTTGGTTAGAGCACCTTAATTACCATGGATGCTTTAAAAAGATGATATAATAATGTGACTAAAAAACCTCACTGAGAAGCCTTATGAGGATGTGATATTTTCTCAGGAAGAAGGGAAAGTGAAAAATCAAAAACGTAAGTGCAGCTAAAAACACTTGGCAGCTGGGAGGGCGGGAGCTGCAGTTTACAGCAGCCTGTTGTAAAATGGCCATCGTAGGGCTGCAGCTGCTTTTCTCCCACAGATTATGCAGAAAAGCATACCAGAAAAAGCTCCTATCAGTGGGTAGAGAATTCAGTGAGGAGAGAAAGTTGCTTCTAAGGAAGGGACTGAATCTACTCCTTTAGGACAACAGGGATGATGGAAGGTATCCTGAGGTTTTTAGGGTTGGAGCTTGATGGGTTAACGATTTGCTTCTTCTGATATTATGTTTCTATAATAAATATCTAGAAGCTCTTAGGATATCAGCTGCTTCCTGTGCTTAAGATTTATTGCCACCCTCACCTCCTATCCCTGGAGTCCTACTCTCTAAATTCATGATCCTGGGGTGATGAATTGTGAAAACATCTAGTCTTGATCTTCCTTTCTGCTGTATAACCATGTTTTCATGAGATAAATAACTACCACATTAGATCATTTGTTGAAAATATATGTTGTTATTTCATACAGATACCAGCACAATGAAACCAAGTGTTCTTTGACAACTATTAAAGTACTAAGCCCATTGGTGATGCAAGGGATTTTTGTATAGAATCAAATTCTAAAATCTGTGTTTGAGGCACCACCAGTTTGGGGGCAGACCCTCTGGAGGAAGATGAAACAAAGAAGTGTTGCTATTTGTGACATCATCCACCTCCAAATCCATGCTATTCACCACTGTAATATTATGCCATCTCTGTCGCTATTATCCTCCATCCTCTCAAACACAACTCCCTTGAAGGAGGAGCATGGATCTAACTATGCATGGAAAATCAGCAAGCTCATGGCTCTCATAAGAGACTAAATATTATAGGAGGCTTGCGGAATAATTTGGAGGCACTGGGTTTCTATGTAAATACCCTAGCCTTCTGCATAGGCCCTGACATCTTCATGATTTCCCCACGGTACTCAAAACAGCCATAGATTAAATGGGCCATATATCTCATCTTCTCAGTGGGATAGGGGACAAACCAATCCACCCAATGAGATGTTCTGAAGAAAATCTTCGGGTTTTGGAATTTTTTAACCTGTGTTGGAATTTTCCACTTTAATATTGCTTTCATGTGGGATTTGACCTTTTATCCTTGCTACTCCTTGCATGTTTCTTAATTGAAACCAACAAAACTGCCAACAAAACTGCCAAGTAAACTTGTAATAATATTATAAATAAAAAAGACAATCCCCAAATATGCAGGTTTATTTCAAGGGGCAATATAAAAATAAACCCAGTTGGGGGAGGGGAATTATTTATAATTGATTTTTTTATAACAAGTAGCAACAAGACATTTTAAAAATCTATGTCTGAAATAGTGCTCACTAATGTTTTATTTATTATGAATAAAGACCTTTAAAGGACTTGTACATCTCACCTGTACGTGTCTTTGAAATTCATTTGTACAAAACACAGTTCTTTACATACTTTGCCCCAGAAAAACTTTGCATAGATGTGGAGGATCCCTCCTTCCATAAACAAAACTGAATTAACAATAGCTGTTTGTTATGAAATATACCTATAGCAGCTCTGAAAACAGATTAGACATTTAGGCACATACTATAGTAACTTATTGCAAAGAAATATCAAAGACAAACATACTTCTCAAGCTCAAACATTAACTATGAACGTTCACTTCAAAATCCAAGGCTGCCAGAATGTCTATGAGAAATCAGCAAATATTTCAATAGCTAGGATGGGAGCAGTTGAAACAGGCAGTTGGGAAACACTGATATTTATCTATTCATTTAACCACAAGCGTTTTAACTATATCCATCTATATGGGTATGATAGTCTCCCTCTCTCCAATTATTTGATTGTTGCTCATCTAGGCTAGATTGCAAGCACTGTAGGGCAGGGACCACGTTTACTTCTGTTTGTATAGTACCTTGCATAACAGGACTATGATTCTGATCAGAGCTTCTAAGCATTACAACTACAATAAAAATAATTAATAATAGGGCAAATACTCCAGTCCTTTTCAGAATCCTCAATTTAAAAGCTCTGTACATTCATTAAAATGCTCTTAAGAAATAACCAGTAAATTAGACTTGCATTCAATAAGTGCATGAAAACTGTTACCTAACACAATGTACAATTCTCTTTAAAATTAACTTCGGCCATGCCTATCAACTCAAATCATCCACTGTCATATAAATGATTCCCTCATGTTTTACTCTAAAATACCACAATACAATAACATTAACTAATGTAAAATCCAAGCTGCCAATAAGTTGCCTCTCACTCACTTCTGCTGATAACTATGCCACCAAGTTCTGTACCCACATTCTGTCCTGCCCACATTCCTCCATGTCTGTCACTAGTTCTGTCTCTTGTCTAATGTTATAATGGAAGTTCCTCAGTGCCAGGACCTTGCATTTATATATCAGTGGTTTACATTATAAAGGAAATAATTATATATATAGATTATATCTGCTCACTATGATATCACAACTAGGAATAAAAAAAGTATTGCTTATTATGATAAGGTTGATACCGCAGTAAGATAAATACTTCATTTCTAATGTAAACCATTGGACTATGAGACTAAAACTCAGTTTCTAATTATAAAACAAAAAACAACTTCTGCATATTTCTCATGTTTTACTCCTTTTTCTAGAAAGCTGTTGTATTTCATTATATCGTATCAGTTGAATGTACTTTACTATGGTAAAGGCTCCTAGATGCGCAGATAGGCATTTGTTTCTTTTTCAAACAATAGATCTCAGTGCATAAGTATCAAGTAATGTTCAGCCTATTTTTCCATAGTTCAATGAGCCTCTATCTACAACGTGCACTGAACACAACGTGGGGATTTCTCAGTTATGCACCTAACAGTGTGTAATTCCAAAAGCAAAGTGAGCCATTCAACTGATACGATATAATGAAATTACTGGATATGTCTACTCAACTACAGTAACTTATATTGAAGAGGGTTTAAGTCAGTTCACCAAATCAGTAGTCACTACGTTGCATGAATTTTTATGCTTCGTCTGTTCTACTGGCTTCCTATTGTTGTTACATACATTCTGTACAGAACATTTTTTTCAGAGATTTTTTTTCAGAAGCAGATATTAACTGATCAGTGAGCACATTATTCATATTTAGAATTATAATCCTAACCAACAAAACAGAGGGCACATGCAGGAAATTATTGTGACCTCTCTAAAGTGAAGACATCTCATTTAGTGCATATCTGTTATTAACTCTGTTAACTGTGTAGTTCTGGAGCACTATTCTGGGGAAACGAGGAACTAAGCACTTGTGTGATCATAGAATTTCTACAAGGGGATGCCCTCTCTGTCACAGTTCTCAAAGAATGTCATTTAATGTCATTTCTGAAAATACAGAACTACTGATGACAAAATTAACTATGCCAAAACAGAAAATCCATCAAAGCCTAAAGATGAGCTATACTGTATCTTTACCCTTTTAGGGATTTTTCTATATTATTAATGTCTGCAGTACTCCAAATACAACTGTAACAGAGCTCTGGTAAAATATTTCCCTGCTCCTATTACATACACTTCTATAAATACATACCTGAGTGGTATTAGCCTTTTTTCTGCAGCATGGTACTTTGAGTTCATATCTCCATATTCACTACAGAGAAGACCCTTCTCTTCTCTGCTCTGCTGCCCTCTTAAATGCATTCTCCCATTTTGAACTCCTGCTTCATGTTTATTCTTCTCAAGAGTATTAATTTAACATTTATCTAAATTGGATCTCTTGCCCATTTTGGCAATTCCTTCTAATTTAAGGCTATAGCCTCCTCTCAGGAAGATAAGCCTACAAATCTTCCAAAAGACAGTGAAGTCACTGTGTAACAGCAGGGCTGGGGAAGTGAATCCATGTCTTTCCTGGCCTGCCAGGTGATCAGAATTCAAACCGCAGTTAGCCTACAATCTGGAAATAATGTTTAACATATGTTTCTGATACAGGTATTGTATTTTGGTTGACACACATATATATTATGTACTCTTTAGTTACCAGTCCCCATTCTCAACGAAACCTTCTCTTCACTGCAGGGTTAACTTGAGTTCTAACTCAAGTGTTGCCCCTAAATCTAGTCCCATCCACTCACAAATGTGGTGGTACTCAAACATGGTGGTACATTTAACTCGAGTTGACTGGTCTGTTAAGGGGTGATGGCTACAGGAGTTAGCACAACTCCTCAGCTGCTAACACAATGACTGTGAATTCTGTGTCGCTCAAGTGAAGTGGACACTTTCATTTGAACTAGGTTAACTCAACAGGAGTTAACTTGAGTGTAGATAAGTTAATGCCACAGTGAAGACATAGCCTGCGTACACCTAGCACAAGTTACCTGTGATTAAATAAAAGAGTCAGCAAGTACAGTTAGATATACATAGTGTGATGTCATTATAAAGAAGACCTACACATCTTTTATCCCAGATTAGGCAAATATGATACAAATATACAGTACTGTATACCAGGTACAGTCACTGGCATTAAACATTTAGATACAGTCGCTGAAAACCTTGCACACACTAATTATTGTGCATAATTAAAACACAAAGAGTAAATTTCAGCAATAAGATCAAACATATTGTGCATCTCATAAACCAAGTAACACTGTTCATATAAACTAATACCCATCACAACAGGGAGCAAACCTTTGCCCCAACTCATATCAGCAAGGCTCTGTGCCAAAGAAAATGGCCTCTTCTAATTAATTTTTCAATTATGTATGGGTCCTCACACACATGCAAACACACATGCTCCATATAGTGCTACTTCGTTAACTTAAAGAAATATTAATTTGGCAGTAAACATGCTCCCCAAAGATATCAACTGTTACAAATACATCACAAAGTGAGAGTCACACCATTTCTGCAGTTTGTTAGAACTATTTGAATTCTTCTGGAATTCAGAGTCTATCCAAGACTCTCACCAGATATTTTTCAGCCCATGGCTGAAAACAATATCCCTATATATCAGGTCTCTTTAAAATGACAGGGTCATTCTCACTGCTTTAGAAGATACAGTGTTCTCTTTGAATTTGTCTCAGGATATTTTCTCCCTGAACATTTGATACTTTCAGATGGTTACAATGCTCCCAAATACAAACTTACTGTAGTTTATAAAACAATCTATGTGTCTCCCTCTAAGAATAGTAGTATGCATTATGTGGCATATCACTGACTGGAAATGTGTGATTTCAGTTTGCAATATGCTGACAAAGATTTTATATTCCATGAGTTGAACATGACTTGGTGAATGTAAAAGTGCAAGGAAAGCCACATATTTCTTTGTGTTCACTGGCATGCGTGGCACATTCCCCCCAGAAACTGTCATATTACCAATAATATTTGTGATAACATGGGGTTCCCTCAGACACAGTGGCTGAAAATAGTTACAGGCGACTGTCCCTATTTGGCTCCTCACTAGGGTGTGAATATTTCACTCATGATGCACAGTCATTTTCATCTACAGTTCTGCATCTCTGCAAGCTGAGAGGCAAATAACTGGGTATTTCTGAGTGCCAGTGACAGGGACACAAGTATATTTTACTGCCTGAGATAAATGAGAACTGGAATTGTATTTTCTCAGGCAACCAAAATGATTTTGGGGAGGAGGGGAAGGGAAGAAAGAGGGGAAAGCTGTGGAGAATTGTGAGTGTCCACAATCAATTTAATATTCTTCACTGTTCATGGGTCACTATCAAATTAAAAATCACACTTCTGTCTGATTTTTTTTTAACCTACTACTGTTGCAAGTAACTTTTAAGATACTACACCTGGAAAATGTATATATAAGATATAGAATATATGTATTTACATTATGCATTTGACAGCACTTTGAGCATAGTCATTTTCACTACTTCCCTGTACAGTCAATTAGTTAGAAAGTTTTCCCTCCACACAGCAACCAGAGAGAGAGAAACATTTTGCAGAAGCAAAAAGGAAGGTTAAAGGCAAGTACCTGAGATTACTTTTTGCACTTTGTTAAATTAATTAGGTTTGAAGACGACAATGTTTACTTACTGACTTTAATATGGCACATCTATAGGTGGGAGGGTGACTACGTATGTAGCCATGTGATCAAGTGCCTAGTTTCCCTGCCTCTGTGATCAGCAAATTACTCTGCTTTAACGGTAGTGCATTAACATTCCATTCTCACCAATTTTGGAAAAGCAGGATTTGCATCAATTAGGCAGTGGACTACAATCTTTTCTTTCCAACACCATTGCCCTATTTGGAGATCAGCTTGGGCCATGGCACATGTGTTCTGCGGACTGCAAAAATCTCTTATTTTCAGCATATGAAAGTTACATTTCTGCATCAGAATCAAGATAAGTAAACTTATCTATTGCTTCACTAGCATTGACCCTATGGAAGTCACTAAAGGTTATGGATCTTAGTGGTACATGTATATCTGACTGATAACCATTTTGTGTTTTCTCCCAATTTGCTACTAAATTGTATTGCTCTTAGTACTGATCTCGGCGGGAACTCAGCTAGATCATTAATTATTTCTCTCTTCTTTTGGCTTGCTAACCAATTTTCCATATATCGGCACCGTTATTTCAAATTCCCTGTAGATTTATATTACTGACAATAGAAAAGTCTTATTAAAATCTATATAACTATGTCTGATGCATCTCCGTTGCCCATTAACCCTGAAACTTCATCAAAGAAAGCTATCACCTTTGTTTGACATGAGTTTTACAATATTCTTTATGATCCCAGGCTAATTCTTATTCATCAAGCTGTTTTCTTCCAAATGATTACATTTTGATTGCTTTATTATTTATGTATTACTTATAGTACTTAGTAATGGCATGACACCAATTATTTATATCATGTTCTTACTGCAATACTTCCCATCATCTCATTTTGTACTGAGACTTGCATTAAAATATCCTGAGGTAAGAGACCATATCTATACCTAGACTGAAGTCAAAGGTATGAAAACCAACTTATACAGAGATCTCCTATGCATCAGAAGTGAGAAGAATGGGGTGTTTTCTGAGTTATGCACAACAAATAAAATGCATTTTAATGACTTGGAAATATTTTTCCAAAACGTTGTTTCCAAAATAAAAACTTTTAGTTCTTTTTGTATCTGACAATATACTTTTCCCCAATCTAGAAATCAAGAACTCTCGGTTTCAATATTAACATTTAAACTGATTAATTAATCAGAATAAAAACTGAATGTCCAACTCTAATCCTTATGATAGCCTAGGGTATTTTCCTAGCAAGAAAGAGCTATACATGACCAGCTTCTGTTCCATGCCTTGTAATTCAGTTTTCAAAACACTGTGAAGACTTTCATATACTCCATGATTCTACCCCTTGCCAGTTTCAAATATGTCTAATATTTTCTGAAACAGTAAAGAATTATTCCTTACCCTTCAGTGGTTCTTTGAGATGATATAGTCAATGTGGATCCCAACTTAGGCACGCGTGCACCTCAGGAGAACAAGATCATATTCTGAGTAGCGTTGGCAATTGGGGCCACACACAAATGCACCCTGTGCCTCCTCGTGCTTCTGTACAAGGGCACGAAGTACAGAGTAGCTGTGACCCTCCCTTGGTTCTCTCACAATTCAAAGCCCATGGCAGCTGAGGATTCTGAAAAGTGGAGACAGAGGGCAGATTGTGGGATCCACACTGCCTGTCTCGAAGTACTATAGGTAATGTAAGATAAGTAACTGTTCATTCTCCTTCAAATACATGATAGTGTGGATCCCACTTTAGGTGAATGGCAAGCAGTATCCTCTCAGGTGGGAATGAGAAGGTCCAACTGCATCATCTGAACTATGATTGTAGTTCTGCTCTCCTGGATGTGGCATCTCACCTGGCAGGTAAGCCTAAATCATAGTGCTTATAAAAAGTCAATGGATTACTCCGCATTGCTGCCTTACAGATTTCTGATACTGACACATTCCTGAAGCAAGCAAAGGATGTTGCTTGCTCTCTGATGTAGTGAGCCTTGGATTCAGTGGTGGAGGTATATATGCCAGCTGGTAACACAAAGACACACTGTTATCCCTTTAGATATTCTTTGTGAGGAGATGGCTTGGCTTTTAGAATGTCCGGGTATGACTAGAAAGAGATGGGATGACAGCCTGAATGGTTTGGTACTATCAATAACAAACCAAAACCCTGGAAACACTGAGTGTGTGTCATTTCTTTTCTCCCAATGCCAAGTCTGGTTTTGGGAAGAAGACAGGTAGATTGACTGTGTAAGTGGGAAATCTGAGACCATCTTGGGAATGAACTTCAGGGGAGGTCTCAGCATTACCTTGTCCCTATGAAGTGACAGCCACCAGGAAGACAGAGTGCAGAGTGAGGAGGGGAAGGGAACATTCTGAAAGGCTCAAATGGAAGTTCCATAAGGCTCAGGAGGACTGAATTGAGGTCTCACACAGGAGCAGGTCCTCTGACCGGTAGATAGGTGTGTAAGAGTCCCCTGAGAAATTTCAATACTGTAGGGTGAGAAAAGATGGACTGTACAGGTGGGTGCAAGCTGAAATCACCACAAAGTACACTTCAGTAGAACTGAACTTAAGTCCAGCCTGCTTCAAGAGTAAAAGGCCTGGGCTGGGGCCAGACCATGCTAGTATCTATATCAAGAACTTCTTCTATTTAGATGAATACATCCATCTGGTAGATATTTTCATTCTCTGAACTACAATTTCCTGGACGATGGGGAGTATTTGCTAGAGGTGGTACTTAACTAGCAAACCACCATGCTGTCAGGGGCAGCTACTCTGACATGGATCTGAAGTATCTGGTTACAAAGCTGTGTGAGATCAGGTCCAGACAGTCTGGGAGCTAGGTCACAAGCTGAATGAACATTTGTAAGAGATCAATCAGCTAAAACTGCCTCTGCCAATATGGGGCAATGACTATGGCCTTGTCTCTCCTGATCTGGGTGACCATGGAACCAGGGGAATAGGTGGGAAGGCCTCTATTCCACTCAAGGAGGAAGGCATCTGGTAACGATCCTGAGTTCAGTTCACATCTGGAGCAAATGTTCTGACATTTGGCTTTGTCCTTGGTGGCAAACAAGTCTATCAAGCGGAATCCCCAAGGATGGAATATTATTTTCACTACAGATATGCGCAGGGACCATTCATGGTTGGTCACAGATTGTCTGCTCAGGAAGTCTGATGGATTGTTGCTGACTCCCAGGAAGTGAAGGGCTACCATAATCACCCCCATTCTAAGGGCACCAAGCCCAAAACATAATGGCCTCCAGACATAAGATTGAGGAGCAAGAAGCAGGTGCCTCCTTGTTTGTTTATATAATGCACAGATGTTGTGTTGTCTTGGAACTTAATTTTGAAGGACAGGTAGGAATGCCACACAGGTCAATCTGAGAGCCCTGAGTTCCAAGACATTCAATTGTAGCTCTGGTACCAGATCTAAGGTCACTCTCAGACAGTAGTGGGGAAGTATCCCTGCTCAACACTGTGGAGAAGGCTTAGTCTGGTGACGGTGATGAGGAGTAGTATTCCTCGAATGGCAATGCAGAAGTGTCATGTTTCAGCTCTGGTTCTGAAGCCTGGTGCCACAACATCATGAATAATGTCCCGGAAGGGGAGCCTCAACAGTTCTGTGAGGCATCTCTATAACTGTCTTAGTTTGAAGCAATTAATCTCCACTAGTAACATCAACATCCATTATCTTCAACTATATCTTCACTTAATCTTTCTGTTAAGCTCCCATACACAGGTTTTTTATGTCCTGCAGGCAGTGTTTTATCTCAACTTTTTTATATTTCCTCCTAGGCTTTGTTTGCCTTACACATATTCTTAGTACCTCTCTACAGATCTAAGCTTCCTGAATGAAACACTTCATTAATGTTGTTGTGTTTTTTCACTCTGTACAACACACACACAAAAACTGAGGTAGTTTAGCTCATCAGATTTAGCATTCAGGAAACTCTTCATCAAGTGCATAATAACTGTGCTCATAAGACCTAAAAATTCAAAAAAACACAAGAGCTGTTTAATACAACTGTGCTCCCCACCAGACAAGAAAATGGGAACAGCTGTCCAGTATGCTTTTAGAAGAAAAATCAGTTTGTTTAACATGCCAAATTTTTATTGTATCCAGCCTTTGTGAGGTCATATGTAGATAAGCATACTAACTAGAGATGGCTAAGCAATGCAAAAACATATGCATACATTTCTTTTACTAACAAAAACACTGTGATTAGTTTATCTGGTTAATATTATCTGATCATCTACAAAGCTGGTCAAATGATGAAAAAGTTATTTGTTGATACATTTTCTCCAGGGACTAACAAGAAAAATGTCCTTAAGTATATTATCTGTGAATATAATCTGTCCAGTCCTACGACTAACATCTCTAATACTGCTTCCTGAGATTAAAAGAACAGAGAAGGGAATAAGCCTAATTTTCCCCCCAAATTTAAAGTTTTCCATAATCTAATCCAGAAAGTACTATCCAGTTGTTTGTAAGAAAATTTCAATCAAGGTATCTCAAAATTTAGTAAAAAAATTTGCTGCGTTTCATATTTACAGAAACTGCCTCAAAGATATATTCTTCTCACATGATCCAAAATGGATACTATGTTTGCAGAAAACAGTCTTTCAACAACAGAAGAAAAGAATAGTTTCAGCAGATGGCTGACTTTAAACAGGAGCTGATCAGGGACAACTGGTGCTAGAGGAAGGTATGCCTTCAAACTAAGAGTTGGCAGAAAGCCAGCAGGTGCTGAAATGCACTCTAATGCTAAAGGCTACTGTGCATGAAATGAGAGGCCAAAGAAAGGAAATAATTAATAGCTGAAGGACAATTTAAAGAAGACATTCAGGAACTAGATGAAGCCAAAATGGGACCACACAAAATGAACCTAATAGCCACAGCACAGCCATACCAAATGGAATAAAATGTTCAGCTGTCTTTAGGCTAATGTCACAAGCTTAAAAGCCCAAATTGGGTGAGGTTTGTGCATAAGAAATCAAATACTGTCATTATTTTCAAGACTTCATGTAACAACAATTAATGGGATACAGAAATTCCTGGTGTACAGGTTAGGACATGAGAGAATGTCATTTTTACAAGTACGCCATTCAGCACGGGGAATTGTGAAGGAAAATCACCATGTATAGTCATTGCATGCAATAAAAATGTAAATAGTGTGTTACACTACCCTACAGGCTTCCAAATCAGAAGAGTAATAAATAATGTTACTAATCTTAATGGGCCAAATCTTCAGATCCTTACTCAGTTTTTATTCAGACTTTACAGAGTCAAACTACTTCAAGATATGTCCCACAAAGATTATTAATGTAGCAAAATTTACCAAAACAATAATGATTGACTTTAACCAAGCCATTATTTATAGTTCATATCTAAAATGACTGATTTTGGAATAGCTCATTTTGGAGCACAGTAAAAAGGTGTTCTTGACTTCATCTTGGATGGAATCTAAGAAATGGTTCAGGAGGTTGAGTGTGAGACAGCCACTGGGCACCAATGACCACAGGGCAATCAAGTTGAAAACCTTAACGAAACTAGCTACCAAAGAGAAAAGAATGGTGATGAATTTCAAAAGGACAAGCTTTTTTGTCTATAAATTGCTTATTTTAAAACTAAGCCAAAATAGATGCACTCAAAGTACAACAGTATAAAATATAGTATAAATGAAGTGCATCACTCACAATACACTATCAATAAAAATTAGTAACAAAATAATAGGGTGAAATCCTGTTATGGACTGAAAACTAATTCACAGGACAGAAAGGAAAGTCATGACTGTTTCTCAGTGTGGAAAGAAAGCTGAGGTATCCCACACATCAGCACTGACACCAGAGCTACTATCTATATTAATGATGTGAAGGAAGTAAACAATGAAGTGGTAAAATTTGCTTGTGACAGAAAACAATCCATATTAGGAAAATTTGTGAAGGACTGATAAGACTCTAAAAGGACCTGCTCACACTGGAGGATTGGGCAGCAAGGCAGCAGATGAAATTTAATTTAAATGCAAATTAACAAGTCTTCGAAATAAAAATCTAAATTACTCATACAAACACATACCCATACAGAATATCATTAAACAATTACAACCCAGACTCAGTGGGGATCACATCCTGAAAGACATCTTTCCCAACTCCCTCTTTTGCAACCTTGCCAAGCTCATCAGAAGCATCAACTCAAAGCAGCACCAGACCATGCCAGAACAGATGTAAAACCTGCAGACATTATCTCCACTGCTACAATGATCAATATCCTGCACAACACACCTTCTAAGATCCATGGGTCCTACACAAGCCTATCACAATATGTGGTGTACCTCATCCAGTGCACTAAATGCCCCAATAACAACTATGTGGGTGAAACCAGATCATCTCCTGAATGAACTCACCCAGAAAAATGAGAGAAGATAAAAATACCATATCACACATGGGCAAATACTTTACACAAAACGATCACTCCATAACTGACTTCTCAGTCTTCACCCTCAAAAGAAACTACACAACACCTTCAAAAGCTGAGCCTGGGAGCTAAAACTCATAACTTTGCTAGACACTAAAAATCACAGGCTCAGTAAAGACACTGGATTTATGAGTCTTTACAACAATCTGTAATCCACTAACTCTCCTTTGTCCTAGGACTGCAGAGATATTAACTGCCTACGTCACCTTCAATGGTCTCATGTAACATGTGTTAACTTCTTATGCTTAATGATCTGTTCCACCTTGTATTTAGCAGTAACACTCTCAGTACCTTTTGCAGAGTCTAAGCTCAAAAACAGAAGCTGATCCAATAAGAGATATTACCTCATTCACCTTGTCTCTCAGACAAACGGATAGTCTGAACTAACAGTGTCCTGATAGGAGAAGTGTCTAGTCATTGCATGTAGATCAGTAAAGCTGATTACCTAATTAATTGCAAAGATGCAAAAAGCAAATAAAAAGCTTGAATATATTTCAAAAGGATTTAAAAATACTAAAGACGATATTGTTGTATTGCATTATAAAATAATAATAATGCCTGGAGTATTGTGTTCCATTTGGCTACCTCATCTCAAGAAATAGATATCACTGAGATTAAAAAAGTGCACAGAAGTGTAAGTAAAATGATTATCAGCTTCATGATGCAAGGGGATTTACATATGTGAAGAGACTGCAAAAGCTGCAATGATTAAACCTTTAGTGGAGAAGAACCAAAAGGCTCCTCAGTCAAATACACAAAATAATGAAGCTGTAGAAAACATAAATCAGACTATTTTTCTTACTTTGTGCCACAATAAAATAGTAAACTGCAAACAAAATATACTTCTTCACACAGCTTGTAATCAACCTGTGCTACTTATTGCCAGGATGGGGAGATCATTGAGATAAATACTGTAACAGGAGTTTTTTAATGAATAAGTAATCTTAACACTATTAACATATTCAGTTACTAAGATAATACAAGGAAAATCACGTCTTTGAGGCTTAAGCTGATGGCTTCTATACCTCAGCAGGCTATATTTCTACAGAGCATTGTACAATTGGCCAAGTTCAGTGGGGATGTTTGTTGTCATCTGCTGTGTCAGGTACAAACAATTCAAGATATCAGACAATACAGACCAACTGTCTGATTCTTTATGACAATCCCTACGTTCCTATATATGAGTTACAGTACTAAAGCTGTGACTGAGAGAACCGTGATCTTTTAAAAAAGAAGGGAGAGTGAGAACAACAAGTTCCCTGCCTTAAGTTTCTGCATCGTGAACACTTTGCTCTGTTGCAGCTTTCATTGAATTGAATTAAACTCTGCAGGGATTGACTCTTCAGAATGTGACTTTATTCATTATTGCAGAAACACATCAGCAACTTGATTGGAGCCTCACGGCCAGGTCAAATTTCCACATGCATACACATACAAAAAAGTCACTTTATTGGCTTTAACTCGTTCTGTATTTTTTGAAGGGTGGAAACTGCTTGTTGAGTTTGCTACTAGAAAAATATCTTTTATAATCAGATCACATACAGGCCAATATATGGGTCAAACAGTGAGTACCCTCTGCTATCCTTCATTATATCATCCAGATAGGAGCACAACACTGTGATAATAAGCCCTTGTAACCTTGGACACCTTGAATTTGCACATTATGACAGTGTTTCATTACATGATCCCATATTATTTTTTCTATAGGACCCCTGCCTCATTTAATGTACAGATGGACAGTGCTCTGGGGATGAATCCAGGCTGTGCTCTGAATAAGGCAGTTGTAAGACCCCTATCTCATTAGCTAGAACAGGGGTTCTCAAACTGGGGGTCGAGACCCCTCAGGGGGTTGTGAGGTTATTACATGGGGGGGGTCGTGAACTGTCAGCCTCCACCCCAAACCCTGCTTTGCCTCCAGCATTTAAAATGTCGTTAAATATATTTAGAAGTGTTTTTAATTTATAAGGGGTCTCGCACTCAGAGGCTTGCTATGTGAAAGGGGTCACCAGAACAGAAGTTTGAGAACCACTAAACTAGAGAAATTGGAAGACGTGTAGTGAATGAGGCAGGGAATACTTACAGGAAGATAGTTTTAATGGCTGTAATGGAATGTATTTGCAGTGTATTTACTAGTAATTACTAGTAATCATCTAGTATGTGAGGAGTGACTGATGACAATGTCTTTAAGAGCAAAATCACAGTAACACCTTTCTCTTACTGCAATCTCCTACCTCATTAACGAGGGTTAAGGCAGGTGAGTGCCATACTGGAGAACTGAATTCTATCTCTGCTTCTACGTGATGCTTGGCAACTCACTGAAAGTGTTCAGTTAATCACTAGTTGTGAATTCCTCATTTTCTGGGTGCCCAATGGGGCCAGGAGACAGTTTTGCAGAAGTGTTGAGCACTCACAACTGCAACTGAAGACATCTGGAGCTGTGATTTGAACATATAATGTGCTATAAATATGCTAAGTATTCTGGAAAATCAGGCCCTATCAGTCTCAAATTGGGCAGATTAGTGGATGCTTTTTGATAATTCTGGCCTTAATTTCTCCGTGCCTCTATTCCCATATACTATGCTGAAAACCACCCCAGGAGGTTAATAATTTGTATTTGGTGTACAGTTTGAATGGTGTGCAGTAAATAAGGCATGTGGCCACACACTGAATGAGGATAAAAAGTAATATTTAATAATTACTCATTCACTGAGAGAGGCAGGGGCTCTGTAGAACAAAACAGTATGTGTTCAAGGATTGAAAACTGTATCATAATCTAAACTCACAAGGGGTCCAAATTAAAGTTGCACAGGCATCTTTAAATCTGGCATTTTCTAGCTTTTGAGTGCTTGACTTTACAACCTTAACATTCTTCTAACACATTTTGTGTTTTTAATGTAATTCTTTATATAGTTCCAGAATTTTTTACTTAATAGACAAACCAGATTTTGATACAAGTAGGTAAGAGTAGAGGTGGCACAATTTCACTTAAGTCTGTGGAGTTACTCCAGCTTTACACCCATGTATCTGAGATCAGAATCTGATCTAAGGAATTTGAACTGCTAAATTTACTGGATTGTGGCCGGCCCTTCTGTGGAGGCAAAAGGGACAGGGAAGAGGTTAAGTATCAGGGGGTAGCCGTGTTAGTCTGTATCTACAAAAACAACAAGGAGTCTGGTGGCACCTTAAAGACTAACAGATGAAAGGGAAGAGGTTAAATGCTTCTCCTGCTGCTTGATTCACTGTCTAGAATTCCAAAAGATCTGTGGTTTCTGATCCCTCCTTCCACCCCCACTCTATGTGTTTTATGAGGGGCAGGAATAGGCAGGGTGAGGATAGGAACGTGGATCTGCCCCTTTCCCTACCAACCACCAGTGCAGAGGGAAAATATTCTATTCCCTCTCCAACAGATAGGAGGTTGGTTCCTTATTCACAGATCCTTACTTGTGATACCAGTTCCCAACAGTCGCTCAATGAGTGTGCCAATGTGCACTAACTCAAAGCTCCCAAGAGGAATCCTGGCTGAGTTTGCCCCTTCTGATGCACCTGAGGAAGTCAGTGCAAAATCTACCCCAAATATAAGTAGAAAGTAATTATCTCAAACCTGGATGGAAGGGGGAGTGAAGGACAAGGGTAACAGTAATAAGTTGTCACACTGTATCTTAAATACACATTATCAAGGTTCAGAGTCTTGATTTTCTGGGTTCTTTGTGTTTTTTATTATATTATTATTATTATTATTATTGTTATTATTCTTCCACATTTTATTTATATGATTTCTAAAAAGAGAAGACTTGAGTTTGCAGGCCTCATGAATAAGTTTTGAGGAGGCAAGTGAAGGACAAGAGGATGGAGGCATGGCAGAGTCAGTCAGGGAGAAGCATACATTGTTTGATGGAGATATGCAAAAACGTCACTGTTCTTAAAATATGCAAAGATCCATTGACATTGTAAAGTTAGATGCCTAAATCTTCAAAAGGCTCTTTATAATATTGTACACTGAAGTTATTGCCTAAAGCCAGGGGAACCGCAGCAGTACATTTCTAATACTTAATCCCCCAAATTCAGAAAGCTTTCATGGTTAATATAAGGAATCTCTCTTATTTTCTCATGCTATTTAATTTAATCCATACATTTGATATCGGATTCCAAGTCAATGTGGACACAAATTTATTCCTCAGGAAAAATACTGCATTCCTTAAGTTCCCTTGGGTATTACTTGGTTACCAAAGTCTAACAAATGTTTCAATTTGACACTCTAAATGTCAGGACATATAAACAATGCATTGTTTTAGGCAAGCTAATGTAATCTTTACAAATGAAAAGTACTCATGATATGTACAGCAAGAATCAATCATTCAACACATGATTGTAAACCCACTCTGAATCAACACGTCATACCTCTGGCTTGCTTTACAACTACAATGTTTATATCTTTCAATTTAATATAAGCCTTGAAGCACAGCCATGCATATTACTATAGAAGTAAAAATTACAAAACTATTTAAATATAAATATATAAGGATTACATGAAGAAACCTGATATGCAGTAAAAGTGAACTCTTTCTCAGTAATGGAATTCTTAACAAAAAACAGTATTGAAAATGCATATGGGTTGAGATTTTCAAAGATGGCTAGGCAATTTGGCCACACGTTGAAATTAATTACAGTTGAGTAGCTAGTCAGATTTGAAAATCTCAGACATGGAGTTTTGTATATTAAAGGTTAATTATTAAAAAATGGAACTAGAGAACACTGTGCCAAAACGTTATTATGATGAGAACAATTATTATTTTAATCAGATAATTTCATCAAGGAACCCAATTCATTTTGACCATCTTCCAATAAAATTAGCTTTGCCCATTCCTCCCTCCCTTCTACTCACAGCCAAATCCTACCCTTTCCCTAGCATAAATATGTCAGTGAAACTACATCTAAACAAAAATATGTTTCTCCACAGTTAATTATTTTGCTGAAAATTGCAGCAAGCGGATAGAATTCATAAAGCCATGTAATGAGAAAAATGTTTGCTCTAAAACACCAAAGAGAACTCTGATACCCTTTTTCCTTATGAAACCTACCATCCTTCTGGAGATGCTCTTGAATGTTCCTCCAAAGGAAATTTAAGATTAAAAACTCTCCAACAAATTTAGCCTTAAATGCAGAATTAATCAGCAAAACAGAATATAATATGTTTTCATGAATCAAGTTCTAATCTGGACTATGTATAATCTCTGGAGATTTTCCAAGGCACAAATGGCAGTTAAAAGCCTGACTCCTACTGAAAGTAAATGAAAGCTAGGCCCCTAACTGCTATTTGTGCATTTGAAAATATCCACCTCTGTTACTAGAGTTATCTTGATAAAAACACTCTACCTCTGTAAATAATGGGTGACTCTACTGCAGTGGCTTCTAAAATGAATGCTTTAGGCACACCTAATTTTCAGTATATATGTGAATTGCCAATCTCTAGATTAAAAAACGTCAGGGGCCCAGTCCTGGAATCCTTACTCCCATTGAAATCAATGGGAGTTTTGCCTGACTACAGATTGCAGGAACAGGACTGTCATTTGCTTCACTAAAGTTGTTGTAGTAGCACTGTGTGGGTTGTATTATTATTTCAAAATGTCTGTCCAAAATATCACAGACACTTGTCAATGTTTAGCTGATTCTACTCTGCTGAAGAGATCTGATCACATGAGGAACATTTAGACTGTAACCAGATCAGCCAGAGCAAAAGATCACAAATGGGATGAAAGAATACCCATTTCATTTCCACAGCTTTTATGCCCTTTTCTGTCCTACTAAATGTTCAAATGGCATTTGTTTGGAGAGACAGCTCAAACACATGTACAAAGGAGTCTGGCTTTTACCCATTTTGTGAACCATAACATACACCCTTCTGCTAATCCTAATACAGAGGACATCTACTAATTTTAGACCCAAGTGGTATAAAGTGTCAGCTGGCAGATAACTGGCTACCTGAATCTGAGTCTAGAGCAATGAAGTTTTCTGGCCCAAAGGATAGCTGATTGCTGTCCTATTTCAATGCATATGGTACATTACATGAGTGCAAAATAGTTACTTTTGCATATAAATTATGAAATGACACTTATAATATACTGACATTTCAAGTTCAACAAAGCCATATGGGTGCAACTAACCGCAGATTTTGGACCACTGTTTTGAAATGCCGTATTTGATATATATATGACCCATCAGAAGCCTACACCTGCTCATCTTATTCCCATTTTTTCAATTATATCGATGGAACTACTTGTGTGACTGCAGTGAGCAGAATATAACCCTTAACATATTTTTCCTTTAAATAACTTATTTCTAAATTATTTTCAGTAAAACTGTATTTGTACTTAACATGCACAGGATTTTGAAAAATTGCTACATTACTTATCAACAGATAAAATGACTTGTGCACAAATGCTATTATTATTAAATAATATTATGAGAAATGTAGAGCTATTAATATACTTTCAGTTCAGTTACAGTCATATTCCAATGTCCTGAGGACAAGTAATTTCAAAGAGAGCTTTCATGAATAAGGACTTGAGTAATAACTTAGAACCCAATCCTACAAACTGATCTGCATGGGTGGATTTCTGAAGTCCCTGGGTCATCATAGATACAAGAGTCTGCCTACACAGATCCACTTGCAGGATCTGGCTCTTCATATGGACTTCAAGATTTTACTTGAGAACTGTAATGTCTTTGTAAGCATTATTTCACCTGTCTGAAAGCTTGGTTGACTACAAGCATTCAGTAGATGAATATTTTCACCCACTACAGAAAAATCAAGGCTTTGTTAAATTACAAGCCTCTAATGATTCTTTTCAAGAAACATTTCAGGCATGCAGCAATAAGGCTGCATTCATATCTGACATTTACAAAAAAATTATTCTTTATGGCCTCAATTCAACAGAGTAGTTAAACTTAATTTTAAGCATTCTTATTCAGAAAAGTAGAAAAGTACTTAAGCATGTGCATAACTTTAAGCACAATGAGAATCAATGGGACTTAAGCTCATACTTAAATTTAAGCATGTGCTTTAACCAATGTTAATGGAAAGAAAATAAGCCTAATCAAAGTCTGTATGAAAAGGAAATAAATATTATCATTAGGGATCAGTGAATTAGTTACATAGGAACCAGCCAAAATTCTGACCCAAAATGTGCACTGAGCCCAAACCAAGCCTTTTAAGAGAAATTATGATTAATATTTTTCATATGCTGTTCCATCTCCTCTTTTTGGCCATAAGCACATGATAGGCTGAAATATTTTTAGTATTTTTGACCCAGTTGGAATTGGGAATTACCAGAAAACCTATGAGAGACTTTTATTAGTTCTCCAAATAAAGGGCCAAACTCCGATTACTTTTATCTTACATATAGACCCACAGAAGTATTGGCGCCTTCCAGCATAGTTGATGTAGGAGAGTCAGTTTGTTTCAGTACATCTTCTTGTACGAATGTAAACCAATGAGGGATCCGCAGGTGCATCCTGCAAATCAGGCAGACATGGCCACATGTTCGTGCCATAGCCTGCTTTCTTTGTTCACATTTCTCTTTAGCTTTTTCTGTTCTGCTATTTTACATAGCTTTAACCACAGGCCAACAGGTCTGCAGCCAACCTGACCTGTTAGCAGCAGCAGCAGCTTCCCATGTGCTTGGATTGATGTGGCCAGCTTTTAGGTGAGCTTTGAGAGTGTCCTTGTATCGTTTTCATTGGCCTTCCACCGTACGTGCTTCCATTTTCAACGGGGAAGTTGTGTATCATCCATGCATACAAGGTGACCAGACCAACAAAGTTGAGCCTGTATCATCAGGGATTTAACACTAGTCATACAGCACTGGTCCAGGACTCCAGTGTTTGGTATCCTATCCAACCACTTGATTTTACAGATGAGACACAGACAATGCACGTGAAAATCTTCTAGTTGCTTCAAGTGCCATTTTTACAGACATAGAGAAGAGTGCTTCACAGGACTGCATGGTAGGCATTAATCTTGGTGTGAAGTTGAATGCCTCTCACATTCTACAGGTGGTGACAAAATCGACCACAGGCAGAGCTAGCTTTAGAAATGCACTGAGTGATTTCATCGTCAATCATGGCATTATTGAAGTGCTGTCAAGATAGCAAAATTTTTCTATCACATTCAGCAATGTGTCATCAATTGCAATTTGGGGGGCAGAATACATTTTTCCTGGAGCCGGCTAGTAAAACACTTCAGTTTTCTTGAGGTTGATAGAGTCCAAATCACTTCGCTGATCTAGAAAAGCAGTTGATTAAATGCTAAATGTCTTTGACGGTGTAGGATGGTCTACTAAACTCTGACATCCTCTCCTCCTCCATGAGCCCCCTCCTCTAAACAGACACTGCAGTTTAAAATGGGAATAATCCATTTGCTCCACAGCCATTCATAAGGACTTTAAAGGAAGCAGTAATCAAATGCTGAAGGCGTTGAGAACTTATTTACATGACACCACCACCCAGCAAATTCCAGACCCAGAGCAACAGGACTATTTTTCTATGGGTGGCCTTTTCAAGCTGAAGTTTCTGTCACATAGAGCAGCTTCCTTTCCAGCCAAGATACATGGCATTCTGGAGTCTGCATGGCCCAGGAAGCTGTGTACATTTATTTAAATAACATATATCATGAGAATGTTCCTTTATAATTATGATGTATTTATAAATGTTTAACTCTAAGAATTTTCTCTTTGTTTCAGAACAGACACACACACTAGCTGTTAGATGACACAACCTCAACAGTGATATGAGGGAGGAAACTTTCCTACGTAGTTGTAAAAACTAAACTAAATTCATTTTTATGAAACAATTATTTATAATTAACATACAGGGAAAGAGAGGGAGAAGAAAAGATAATCATATATGAGGGATTACAAATGTAGGGCCTGATTCCCTGTTGCATTACGCCAATTTTACACCAAAGTAACTCTTATCAAAAGCTATGCATTTAAAGACATAAACCCATTTTAAATTACTTTTGTTAGATGGAACCAAGGCTTTGGAGCGGAGCCCAGAGCTGGAGCACAGAGCAGCTCCGAAGCAGTGGAGCTGCAGATTTTTGCCTGGAGCTGGAGCGGAGCTGAAGCACAGCTCCAAAGCCCTGGATGGAAAAATCCATCCCAGTAATTCACAGTGATAGTGTCTGGTAAATTAAAATTATATATATAGGATGTATAGATTAGACTGTGGTCCGCAGACCACCAGTGGTCTGTGAGCTTCATTCAGGTGGTCCGTGGACAGTTCCAGCTAAGGTGCGCACCTGGGCAGCCGCACATGAGAGAATGAACAGACACCCTCCCAATTACCCTGGACCCTGGAGAAGATGCACATGTAAGGTGAGGTAGTGGCCTTGGGGGGGAATAGGAGGTAGGTGGGAGGGGGCAGTAGGGTGAGAAGAGGGAGTCGGGGGAATTTCCGACAAGAAGGTCTGCAGCGGCCAGAGAAAGGTAACTTTCACCAGCTCCAGGGCTGCGGCTGCTGGGGAGAGACAGTCCTCCTTCCCAGCCCTAGCTCAGGGGCTGCTGCTGCAGGGGAGACAGTAAGAGACCCCCCTCCTTCCCACCCCCGGCTTGGGGGTTGCCGTGGCAGGGGAGAGAGGGCACATCCATTGCATTAGAAAGGTAAGACTACGGATATTAAAATATGAGTTGTGTGCTTTTATTTGTAGAACAAAAAAACGTTAATTATTAAGGGTTTTTTTTTTAAATAGCATTTTTATCCAAAGCACTTTACAATAGTTAGCTAATGGTACAAACAACATTTGGAAAGATCATTAAGTGGTCCGCCGAGAACTTCAGCAATTTTCAAGAGGTCCACGAAAAAAAAGTTTGAGAACCACTGGTATAGATTGTTATGAGTCTCATTAAAAACAAAATGATAGTGGAAAAACAGGTTAATCACCACCATGGCAAATTTTAACTATATATGGTTAGGACTGATGTACTTGATGATGAATTTGATTAGTCTTTGTTTTCAGACATGTTGATAAGATAATTTAAAGGGTAAAAACAAACCATTTTTGCAACTTCTCTGCACTTGGAACACCCACTAAAGTCAGTGCTGGATTGCAGATAAAGCCCATAGCTATTAGTAATTATGATAATCGGTACATATACTGTATCATTCTGCATCTTCCATGTTAAATCATAAACAAGACAAATATGCTGTATGTTTCCATATAAAATGTACTGGATATTTTATATCCACCATCACAACAAAGGCATTGCCTTTGAACATTTCTAGAGGAACTACTAACAAAGAAGCAATTTTTCCCTTGAATAAGTGGCTTTATTCAATATGATTTCTGTATCAGCTGAGGTAATGTGATTTTTTTTTCCATCAGAAGGCTTTAGAAATTCTGCTGTGAGTCAGCTTTATAAGGATCAAGGGGGAAAAAAGGATGGTCAGAGACAACTGACTACTCAGAGACTGAACTGACCAAGAATCAGAACACAACACCCTTTTCTCCCATAGCAAACAGCTCTTCTGTGCTACCTCGGATTTAGTGAACAGTTGCCCAATTATTTGCTGTCGGAGCTAAAGACATAGTCAACAACGGCATTTGCAAGACACTCAAGATACCGTGGTTTCAATTGTTAAAGCAATCAAGTTCTTGTTTATGTAAGGTCTTCCAGAACTGTGGTCTAGCCTGGCTATATAAAAAGGTGAAGATCAAAACCTCGCAGTTACACTTTAACAGGACTTATTTTTCAATTCCTCTTTTTTCTAAATCAAATAGCCAGAATTTCTTAATGAGACAGCATCATGTGATTCCATGCCTTCCAAGACAGGCAATGAATTTTCTACAGCTGACTCTGCTAGTTACAGTATTCAACAGCTGGGGCACAGATAATTTGGCACCCTGATAATGTCCCAAATGAACACAAGCATATTCTGCAAGCAAGAAAAAATGTCTGAATTAAAAGAAGTGATTAAGACTCTTCACCTTGAAAAAGCAAAAATGGAAGTTATTACATTCTTTATTTGACTTTTTTTAAAACCAACAAATGCAGTTTCTTTCAAAGTTTTGTGAAATGGCACTCCCTGTTCAAAGCATATATTGCAGCAATTCTTTTCTGATTAGATCAGCTCCCATAGCAAGTCATCAGGATAACAATCACTGTAGTGAAGTCATACTACTGGGACTCTGAGGGGAAAATATAGCCGGCTTGAAAACACTTTGGAAAATAATGTATTTTCCAGTTTTTCAATGCTTCATTATTAAAACAAGCTAAAATCTTTACCTTTTTTCCCAGTGATTGAATGTAACAAGCTGCCAAGTACAGTATATTGATGAGCTAAGTACATCACCAAAAAATTAAAGCAAAAGAAACTGGATGCTTACTGAAACATTTTAAGGAGCCATATTTTAAAATACAATATGAATGTGTCCAATCCTCCTCCCCACAGATAAGGTAACAAACTTCAACAATTATAGAATATACTAAAAAAATAAATATGTTAATTAGCCTAGGAGTCTACTGTATCAGCATCCACTAGTCCAAGGGTAGGCAACCTATGGCACGCGTGCCAAAGACGGCACGCGAGCTGATTTTCAGCAGCACTCACACTGCCCGGGTCCTGGCCGCCAGTCTGGGGGGTTCTGCATTTTAATTTAATTTTAAATGAAACTTCTTAAACATTTTAAAAAACTTATTTACTTTACATACAACAATAGTTGAGTTATATATTATAGACTTATAGAAAGAGATCTTCTAAAAATGTTAAAATGTATTACTGGCATGTGAAACCTTAAATCAGAGTGAATAAATGAAGACTCGGCACATCACTTCTGAAAGGTTGCTGACCCCTGCACTAATCCTACCACAGGTATGGACCCAACCTTGTAGCTCTTACTCAGGCAAAACTCCCATTGAAATCAGGGGACTTAGGTCGGTAGCATCAAGCCCTAAAATAATATATCCATTATGAATTTTCCTGGGTATATCAAGTGACTATATAAACTAGACTGAAACCTATAGATCTGTCTCTGGGAACAAATTTGCTTTTTTTTTTTTAATTTAAATCTATTCAGCTAAATTTTAAATCACAGCATCAAGAAATATATACACTTTAGGTTTTTCAACACTTTTCATCTGATAATCTTAATACAGCCTGCTTGCTTTAAAAATCAACATTTGGAAAAGAATAGTCAGAAATGTGTATAAAATCACTTTTGATGATGAAAAAATAGAGTGGACCAAGCATTTCCTTTTTTCTAGGATCTAATAAACACAATAATTATTTCTCCTTTAAAATGTGCTAATGAATTTTATTACAGAAATAGTGCACACGCTCCGTAGATACATTGACACAATAGACACAAAGAGTCATTGTCAATAGTGTTAATAATACATGCTCTACAAGTGAAACAGGTATAAAGTACACTCAGACCTGATAAATCTCATTTGAAGATAATTTCATTTTTGTTTTTAATTTTACCATTAACAATCAGGATAGAATAAAATTAACTCAGACATCTTCAAATAAAACTGATTTCACTATGTCATTCCCATTAAAGTCAGTGGGAATTCAGTAGCTAAAACCCTTACCCAACAATGAATTTCCAAAAAGTTGTATCTTAAAACCACAAAATCAAGACTTTCTGATATAAAACTGAAACCACCTAGCTCATCTTGGACCGAGGTATTGCAAAAGGATTCCGAACAGCAAATACCAAATATGCTGCAACGTGCACACAGGGACTATTTTCAGGATGAAGATTCAGTCTGTTTAATTCCATCTCTTGTTAATTAAGATAGGATCTTAAACATTACTTTGATCTAGTTTTTAAGGTTTAATATTAACAATGCAGTGAAATATAAAATAATGAATTATGTGTCCTATGTACCTCTTCCATACCATCCAGGATAAGGAAATAATACAATTAACATTTCTAATAGAATAAAATAAATTGTATATATCTTATGTACATTAGAAAGGTCTTTCTTCCTGTACTAAATGAAAAAGCTTCATAATGTTGCACGAAGCAGTCGTTCTTACATAATTATTGAAAAGAACAACATATATTAGAGCTTTAAGCACAAAAGGATCTGTCAAAAAATGGTGTGGTGTGTTTTATTGCTTAAAGCAGTCTTTGCAATAAACACATATTTCACTGGATTTATTAGGACCATAGAATACAGTTTTATTTACTAGTTCTCATCCCAGACAAGCATCAGTCAGTAGAGTCTTAGAATAATCTCATTGAAATGTCAGTGATGTCCTCACACCCAGCAAGAAAAGAACAGTGTCACTTAAGCGCTTTACTGAAAGAAATCAACAGACTGCTCCATAAGAAATGACCCTCTCCAGGAGGCAATGGATCTTGTCTAAGGACATTTCAGTACCTTCCACTTCAAACTCTTGATGGTAGCGGACTGGAATAGCAGATATCCAGAGGATCTGATTCTGACCCTTGTTTACTTGCAACCACCAGTGCTATTTAAAGTAAGCCCTACACTATTAGCACGTACCCAGTAAACCCATGCCCCATGCTGCAGCGCTAATCTACTGTACCTTTGTATCTCTCCAGAACATCTTCGTAAGCCTGTAGGTACTCCTGCTCTTCGGCATAGTGGTAAGCACCAGGGGAAAGGTAACCAGCCATGGCTGGAGGGTAACACTGACCAGTTCACTCCAAGGCTGCAGACAGCACGAAGCCTTGGGAACTGCAAAAAAAGGCTAGAGGGAGGGAGGAGGGGTGCTATGCAAGCTGGCCGAGGAAACGCCCATGCCCCCCTCCCGAGCAGTGTGTGAGCATGTGTGTGGCTCCAATAGCAAGGGCTTCCTCTCGGATTTCATTAGCAGCAAATCTCTGCGCTCGGCTAACGGCCTGAGAGCAGGAAGGCAGCCAGGGCTGCAGCAGCCCGGCCATGGAGGTGACCTCCGGCTCCTTCTTCATGGAGACATTTCTCCTCTTTTGACAGTTAAATCGCTCCTGGGTGATCACTTAGGGCCCGATTCTGCTGCAGGCCCCACTTGTGCAAATGCACTGAGCGTTTTGCCTGAATAAGAGCTGCAGCAGGAGCCCTTCCCTCCCCCGGCGTCTGCCTCCCTGTCTGGCTCTGGTTACTTGTTGTGTTGTTGCGCTTGGCCCGGCAGCCCTGGCCCGGCTTTTCTCTCCAAAGCTCGCTAGGATGCTGCTAAGAACTCGCCAGCTGCCTGGGGTTCCTCCCTCGGCGCAGCCTTCTCTGGCCAGGACCTTTTCATTATCTCGGTTTCTATACAAACCCTCGGGAAGCCGCTTCCCCCCTCCGCCCCAGCCCGGACAGCAAGCTGCCACCTCCGCCCGCACCTCTGCTCTCCCAGAGCTCCCCGCGAGCCGTGCCACGCTGCGGGAGAGGTTTCTATTTGGAACCACCGTGGGCTGCAAAGGACTAGAGAGGCTGCCACAGCCCGCATCGCCTGCCCCGCCGCAGCGCCCGGGGGGGCACCCCGGGGGCCGCCCCGCCCGTGTTAGGGATGCTCTGTAGCAGCAGCAGCACCCATTCCCCCCATCCGCCCTCTCGCTACTACTGCCCGGGGGACGCCGGGCCTGCGGGGCCCGGGGCTCGCTGCTGCTGCAGCAGGTGTCCCCGCCGCTCACATGCGTCGCCGTGTCAATGAGCGCCAACTGCGCCTGCGCGGCCGGCCGGTGCTCCTCTCCACCCCCTCCCGCCTCTCACCCCCCATGCCCCGGATCCTCGCGCCTGTTCGCCTGGGCTGGGCCCTTCTTCCCTGCCCACTGCAAAGCCTGAAAGGGGCTTCTGTGCCGCTCCGCATCCCGGGCTCCCTGAACCCCGTGCAACATCCCCCTTACACGCACGCGGCTTTCCCGGGCCCTAGTGAGCTCAAGACCCAGGCTCCAGGCCGCCCAAGCCTCGAAGAAATGTACAGCCGGGCTGGGCAGCTGCGTGGTGCCGAAACCATCCCTGCCTCGCCATCAACTCAGAGCCCTTAGTCCGGCCCCACCCCCTGCTTGCCTCCCTCACCCACCCCTCGGTGCTCTGCCACTATGGCCTGGGGGGCAGCCGCCGTGCTGGGCGCAGTCGCTTGAATTTCCGAGCACTTGAGACCCACGCGGATGTCTGTCTGTCTGCCCGATTCCCTGCTGCCCCGCCCACCACCCCGGTACCAGCAAGACAGAGCAGTTTTTCACACTACACCGGCTAAGGGCAGCGATTACCCAGCGGGATGGGGAGGAAAGACCTTTGGCTGCTATACCAACCATCCCCACACAGGGTCCGACCACTGCATCCTCACAATCGCCCCATTAGGTGAAAACATCTTTGAAATAAACCCCGAAGAGGGAAGGGATGATACATACACACAAAACCAACCTCTGTGGATAACACAGATGACCACTGCCTTTCCCCAGAATTAATATACACGGTGTTGTCAATTTTCAGCTGGAGAGAACAAGGCATCTGCCCTGTTTCAATGCCATTCGTTGCCAGCGTAAGTGACCATCCACATATCAAAACACATTAGTGCCTTTCCTACAATAGGCAATCGAGGGGCTCCTAAGCGGCACGGCCTCCAATGTGCCTACATGGACAAAGAGCTGTTCTACACAGACACTGTTCCCACATACACCGCCTAAAAGGATATCCAGAGCCCAGCTGGGTGATCCCAGCCTCTCCCTGAATTTAATGTGGCCTCTCTGCCATTAAGACACAAAAGACAATTAAGTGTGCCTGTGTGTAGACCGACCAAGATGCATACACAATGTGAAATCGGAGTTATTGCAAATGAGCTTCTCACTGCTAATGCGTTTTCACATGAAAGTTTAATGGGCGCACCTGCACATATTTCATCTTTTTTTTTTTTCTTTCCCACAAGCATTAATTCACCCAACCGGAAAACATGGCCAAATAGCTTAGTCACCACTCCACGGACCTGCAGGATTTTTAAAGACTATATTACAAAGCCAATGAACAAGCCTCCTCTCCACCACCCACCCCCTCCCCCCACACACACATAAATCTTTGCCATGATCTCTCTCATGCAAGCCTATGGTGTGGGCACATGCGGGTTGGTGGGTCTCACTGTCTGGCTGCCTAGAGCCTGGTCTTACCGGCTATCCTAAGCACTGCTCTCTCGGCTGGGTCCAGCACGGAGCCGCCTTGAATTTTCCGCTTGGATCTCTCATGTTTCGGCAGGTTCCAAGGCAGTGTGTCCCCCGGTGCCGGAGACACGGAGCCAGATTTCTGGCTGAAATCATCCTCATCGGAGAAATCCGCAGAGGAAGACATGGAGCATCGGTAGGAGGCGTTTCCAGAGCTCTACAGAGAGATACACAGAGACTGCATGAATATACAATACATAGTGCAATCGCCACAGTCCGCCTAGACTGTTTTACAAACACCCCACAGAGAAATAAAAACACTGAAAAAAATAGGTCGCTCACCATCGTTGTATATTTATATGGGTATGTGTGTGTAACTCCACAGATGGTACCCCAAAATATCCTGAGTTAGTGACAATGCATTTAGGAGGATTTATGCGGAAGAAGTGTGGCCTGCGGTCAGGCAACCAGCTCACAAATGATCTCGGACTAGCCCAACAATAAACCCAGCAGCAACAAAAACCTTCCCGGTTACAAACTGATAGCATTTGGCTCCCCCGCCAGGCCAAGGAAAAGATTTACCATCTCCAGGCTGCTGATTAAATCATTAATGTAACTCTGTCTAAAAAAAACCCCACCAACAAACGCAGGATGCTGAGCCTTTGTTACTGCAAGTAGGTTTCCGAAACCACACCCTGGTAAGTCTCCTGTACGCGCGTTCTTGCGGGACTCCCTTTTCTAGCCCTAGTTTTCTAATCAGAGTAGCCAATTCCCAGAGAAAGCGCATTGACTAGGAGGGAAGGAGAGAGGAAGTGTGTTTCTCCACACAGCTTCTTTTCAAGTCACTGGGTGCACAAATGGCGGTTTTCAGCCTCTCTTTGCCGAGACAGCTTCAGTAAACAAATGTTTGATCTCGGTTTATATCCTTTATGCCTGTTTATCTTTTCTAATAAACAGAGCAGTCAGCAGCTGCCCAGAACCGGATCACTGCCGGGAATAAAAATGATGCAGTGCAGGGCCATGAACCGGCGGTGCCATTTCTGGATTTCCTAGCCTCTTAGAGGAAGTGGGAAAATGAGATGCTTAAATGGTGGCACTTTAGTCTATACTTAGTGATTTGGTGAACAAATCTTCAGGATCGACCCTCGCACACAAGTGCTGGGGAGCTGATGCAGGATCGTGTGCCTTCCTATTTGTTTCTCTGCATTTCCCACTTAAGGATGTTTGGGACTTTGCCAGTGCACCTGATTGGAAAACAATGCTTATATTTGCTGATTCAAGATGGAGATTTACAATAGTCCTTGTGCTGTGTAATCTGGCTCCAACCCAGGGTATGATTTTAGTGGCATGAATTTTTCGTGGCATGTTATTCTCAATCTGGTTTGTTGTATATTAGTATTTTTTGTTTTGTAGAGTCCATCTTCAGCCCTTCTAGACTCCACTGTTTCTTGGATCAGGAAACTGTGAAGATCTAAATGCCTGCTAATATTTTCAACTTGGTTTTTTGGCTGCCAGCCTGCTCTAGAAGGGCTTGAGATGTGCCCCTATTGAATTAAAACATAATTCATTGTGGCTCAATTATTATTGGTGATAATTTTTCTTTCACTTCTGAAATGTTTTTCTATGGTTTTCACGGTAATCATGCATTGGTTGACAAGATATATTATTATTTAGATTGGCATTTTAGGTTTTTTAAAAAATGAAAACTGCACAACCCAGAATCATAATTGATTGAATAATGCAATGAAAATTTTATGCTGCAGCCTAAATTGCAATCATACACAGTTAAATAATCCTCTAAATAAAGGGTGAACAAACATTATTGGGTGATCATATTCAAGCGTACTCTAGTCCCCTTTTCTATCATTGTACCCGTCCATGTGTTAAAGTACAGAAAAAATATTGAATCCAAAACAATAATTTTGAACAATTCTCTCACTAAATTCTTGCATTGTTCACCAAAACATGATGTAATGACAGCATAGTGTAGGGGATTGAGCACAGTGCTGGGAGTCAGAAAGCTTCAGAGATCTAATCAGAGCTATGATTCTCTAACTGGTGTTGGTGCAGGGGAAATCCTGTAGTACTCATGGAAAATGGAATTCTTCCCACAAGGCCACAGAATAGAGGTGCAGGTACCCTACCCCTACAGTTTAAGTGCACCCCTTGCAGGGGTAGGGAGGTTTAGTCAATAACTCCTGGCAGACAGAGGTTTAAACAATAATTTTGTGTAGACATGAGTTCAGTTTCTCCTGGTCTGACCTTAGCTTCAAAGACTTTACTGCAACTAACATGAAAAGAAGTCCTCAAGGGCCACAGCTCCATGGTTCCCAACTAGCCATGTCCATCGTTCATGGAGTCCATCTCCCCCTACACACATTGGGCCTGCACCAGTTTCAGCTTCCTGAGGATTGACCCCAGGCTGGATCGACTTAAATCACCAATTTTAATAATGATTTAAATCCGAAAGCAGAAAATCTTGATTTTGGTTTTTGATTTTAATCATATTGTACATTTGTACTTTTTAGTTATATTGCAAAAGAAAAGTTGATTCTCACTGTTTGCTAACATCATTTGGGTGGGAAGGAGGGGATAGCTCAGTGGTTTGAGCATTGGTCTGCTAAACCCAGGGTTGTGAGTTCAGTCCTTGAGCGCACCACTTAGAGATCTGGGGCAAAATCAGTACTTGGTCCTGCTAGTGAAGGCAGGAGGCTGGACTCAATGACCTTTCAAGGTCCCTTCCAGTTCTAGGAGATAAATTAATGGAGATATCCTATTTAACCACTAAAACATGTCCATTTGCAACTAAATTTGGTACTTCTCTTTGATAACCAGGAGGATAAACATGTATTTAAGGAATCATAGCTTAATTTACATTTATTCAGATGCTTAATTTTTACATTTTTACATTTTGATGATGTTACAAAATGGTGAATGATTTATTTTTTGTGTCCCAGATGACAATATATTCTCTGTAATTTTTGTCAAGTTTTATTTGGCTAGAATATGCTAGAAAATTCAATTAAAGTGCACAAAAACAGCAATTTAAATTTTTAAATTAAATAAACTATCTTAAATGTGCTGGATATATAAACTTTTTTTCTCAAAGTATGATTTGCATTTAAAACTGAGTTATTAACCAAAGGAAATATTATCTGTAGTTAGTAAATTTGAAAGATTGTTTCTGGTCACCACGTGCTTCAAGATTTTAGAACTAGTATATCTCATCCTCTCATAGATTGGAAGAGGAAAACAAGCTTTCCCGCTTTCTCAACTTCCAATTGGTTTCTTAACTATGAAAGGGGAACTACACAAAAATGGGGAAGCTAGTTAAACAGAAATTAAAAGGAACAGTACAACAGAACAAGAGTGAAAAGCCTGCAAACTGCACAGAAACTATTTGAAAATACCATAAGAGGGGCACAAACTAAATGTATACCTCAAATTAAAAAAAACAGTAAGAAATTTTTTTTAAATGCCACCATAGCTAAATAAAAGAGTAAAAGAGGCAGTGAGAGGCAAAAAGGCAATCTTTAAAAATTGGAAGTCAAATCAGAGGACAATAGAGGAAGGAGCATAAACTCTGGCAAGTCCAGTGTAAAAGCATCATTATCCAGGACAAAAAAGTATTTGAAAAACAATTAGCAAAAGACAACAAAAACTAACAGCAACAGTTTATTTAAAATACACTAGGAGCAGTAAGCCTCCCAAACAATCAGTGGACCCACTGTACCCTGAAGGAGCATTCAAGGAAGACAAGGCCATTGCAGAGAAGCTAAATTAATTATTTACATCAGTCTTCACTGCAGAGGATGTGAGGGAGATTCCTACAACTGAGCCATTCTTTTTAGGTGACAAATCTGAGGAACTGTCCCAGACTGAAGTGCCAATAGAGGAAGTTTTGGAACAAATTGATAAATTAAACAGTAATATGTCACCAGGACCAGATGATATTCACCCAAGAGTTCTGAAGGAACTCAAATATGAAATTGCAGAACTACTAACTGTGATGTGTAACCTCTTGCTTAAATACGAAGACTGGAGGATAGCTAATGTAATACAATTTTTTTTAAAAAGGCTCCAGATGGAATCCTGGCAATTACAGGCTGGTAAGTCTAATTTCAGTACCAGGCAAATTGGTTGAAACTATAGTAAAGAACAGAATTATCAGACACAAAGATTAACATATGTTGGGGAAGAGTCAACATGGCTTCTGTCAATGGAAATCATGCCTCCCCAATCTATTACAATTCTTCAGAGGGTTAACAAGCATGTGGACAAGTGTCATCCAGTTGATATAGTGTACCTGGACTTTCAGAAAGTCTCTGACAAGGTCCCACACCAAAGGCTCTTAAGCAAAGTTACGAGTCATGAGATAAGAGGGAAGGTCCTTTCATGGATCAGTAACTGGTTAAAAGATAGGAAACAAGGGGTAGGAATAAATGGTTAATTCTCATAATGGAGAGAGGTAAATAGTGGGGTCCCTCAAGGATCTGTATTGGAGTCAGTGCTGTTCAGCATATTCATAAATGATCTGGAAAAGGGGTGCAGATGATACAATATTACTAGGGCTGTTAATTAATTGCAGTTAACTCAAGCAACTAACTCAAAACAAATTAACTTGATTTAAAAAATTAATCACAGTTTTAATCACACTGTTAAACAATAACAGAATACCATTTACTTAAATATTTTTGGATGTTTTTATGTGTTCAAATATACTGATTTAAATTACAACACAGAATACAAAGTGTACAGTGCTCACTTTATATTATTATTTTTATTACTAATATTTGCACTGTAAAAATTATAATCAAAAGAAAGAGTATTTTTCAATTCACCTCATATAAGTCCTGTAGTGCAATCTCTTTATCATGAAAGTGCAACACTCCAAAATCTGAAAGGGATGAGGTGTGAAATATGCTGTCAGAAGTCTTAAAGGAGTAACACTCTGGTTCAGAAACTACAGAACCCGAACCGCTAAAAAAAACAAACCAAGCTTCTGTTGGTGGCATCTGACTAGATGATGAAAATGAACATGTGCCAGTCCACACTGCTTTGGATGGTTATCGAGCATAACCCATCATCAGCAAGGAAGCATGTCCTCTGGAATGGTGGTCGAAGCATGAAGGGGCATACGTAAATGCCTTGCAACGCCGACTACAGCAGTGCCATGTGAACGCCTGTTCTCACTTAACGACTGGCTGAACATGAAGTAGGACTGAGTGGACTTGTAGGCTCTAAAGTTTTACATTGTTTTATTTTTGAGTGCAGTTATGTAAAAAAATTAATTCTACGTTTGTAAGTTGCACTTTCACGATAAAGATATTGCACTACAGTATTTGTATGAGATGAAATACTATTTCTTTTATCTTTTTACAGTTATTTGTAATCAAAAATAATAATAAAAAGTGAGTATTGTACACTGTAGACAGAGGACAACCCCGAGCCATAGGTACACCTTAAGGGGAATGTAGGAAGTAGCCCTGGGACAGTAGACTATCGTCTGGTTGTCATTGCCTAAATCCAGGTCAGCGTGTTTCGGCTAAATCCCTGCTGACCCAGTGGCAGAACACTGCCACTGTTAGGGCCTTGGGCTGGGTCCTGGTGGAGTAGGGTGGGCCCAGGTTCACCTACTCCTCTGTTGCCAATCCCACTCCTGGGGTGGCAGCCTCCCCATTCTAGGCCAAGAGGCATACGTTTGTCTGCTGTCTGCAAGAGACAGAACGTCATGATAAAGAGATTGGACTATAGTACTTGTATTTTTCAATTCACTTCATACTATTTTACCTTTTTTACAGTGCAAATATTTGTATTAAAAAATAATATAAAGTCAGCACTGTACACTTAGAATTCTGTGTTGTAATTGAAATCAATATATTTTAATTGGATGTAGGAAACATCCAAAAATACTTAAATAAATGTTATTCTATTATTAACAGTGCAATTAAAACTGTGATTAATCATTTGACAGCCCTAAAAATTACTCAAGATAGTTAACTACAAAACTGCCTGTGAAGAGTTAAAAAGGGATCTCACAAAATAAGGTGAATGGGCAACAAAACTGGTCCCAGAGAGTACTTATCTGTGGTTCACAGTCAAGCTGGAAGGGCATATGAAGTAGGGATTGGTCCTGAATCCAGTTCTGTTCAATATCTTCATCAATGATTTAGATAATGGCATACAGAGCACACTTATAAAATTTTGCAGACAATACCAAGCAGGGAAGGGTTTCAAGTGCTTTGGAGGATAGGATTAAAATTCAAAATGATCTGGACAAACTGGAAAAATGATCTGAAGTAAATAGGATGAAATCAGTAAGGACAAATGCAAAATACTCTACTTAGGAAGGAACAATCAATTGCACACAAAAGGGGAAATGACTGTTAGGACTGAGTTCTGTGGAAAGGGATCAGGGGGTCACAATAGATTACAAGCTAAATATGAGTCAACAGTGTAATACTGTTGCAAAAACAACAAATATCATTTTGGGATGTATTAGCAGGAGTGTTGTAAGCAAGACACAAGGAGTAATTCTTCTGCTGTAGTCCACACGGATAAGGACTCAATTGGAGTATTTTGTCCAGTTCTGGGTGCCAAATTTCAGGAAAGATGTGGACAAACTGGAGAAAGTTCAGAGGAGAGCAACAAAAAAATTATTAAAGGTCTAGAAAACATGACCCATGAGGAAAGATTGAAAAAAAATGGGTTTGTTTAGTCTGCAGAAGAGAAAACAGAGGGGACATGGTAACTGTTTTCAAGTACATAAAAGGTTGTTAGAAGGAGGAAGGAGAAAAATTGTTGGGGTTAACCTCTGAGGATAGGACAACAAGCAATGGGGTTTAATTGTGGCATGGGGGCGTTAGATTGGACATTAGGAAAAACTTCCTAACTGTTAGGTGGTTAAGCACTGGAATAAATTGCCTAGGGAAGTTGTGGAATCTCCATCATTGGAGGTTTTTAAGAGCAGGTTAGACAAAAACCTGTCAGGCAGAGACGGATTAAGGTCTCCTGGGACTCTGGGCTGGAGCAAGTGGGGGGGGGGTTGGCACCAGAACCGTGGCCCCCTTCCACCTATGGCCCCACCCCCTTCTGCTCCTTCCCCCACTCACTCCTTTCTAGCCCCCACCGCTGCAGCCCTGAGACTAGAGAAGCTCAGCGCCCCTGCCGCAGCCCCGGGGCTGCAGGAGGGGGAGACTTTTCTAGGCACCCTAAATTGGCAGGGAACCCTGGGCACGGGCCCCATTGGCCCATGCGATAATTCACCACTGCTGTCAGGGATGGTCTAGAATACTTAGTCCTGCCTTGAGTGCAGGGGACTGTACTGGAAGGCCTCTTGAGGTCTCTTCCAGTCCTACGTTTCTATGATTCTGTGAAAATGGCAGGTGAAATTTAATGTTGATAAATACAAAGTAATGCACACTGGAAAAAATAACCCCAAATTAGCTGATAGCATTTAAGAAGGAGATCTTGGAGTCATCGTTGATAGTTCTCTGAAAACATCTGCTCAATGTGCAGCAGCAATCAAAAAGCTAACAGAATGTTAGGAACTATTAGAAGAGGGATAGATAATAAGACCAAAAAATACCATAATGCCACTATATAAATTCATAGTATGCCCACACCTTTAACACTGCATTCAGTTCTGGTCGCCCCAGCTCAAAAAAGATTTATTAAAATTGGAAAAGGTACAGAGAAAGGCAACAAAAATTATTAGGGGTATGGAACAGCTTCCATATGAGGAGAGATTAAAAAGACTTGGACCGTTCATCTCAGAAAAGAGACAATTAAGGGGGAACATGATAGAGATCTATAAAGTTATGAATGGTGTGGAAAAGAGAAGTGTTATTTACCCCTTTGCATAACATGAGAACTGGGGGTCAACCAATGAAATTAGTAGGCAGCAAGTTTAAAACTAACTAGGGCTGTCAATTAATCGCACTTAACTCATGTGATTAACTCAAAACAAATTAATGCATTTTTTTTTAACAAGTGTTACTGGCACACCTCTAGTGATGGGACTTGGCGGCGGCCCAGTGGGGAGGGAGGCACCGGTTGTGGCAGCCAGCAGGAGGCAGCCGGGCACAAGAGACTTCATAATACAGTCCAGATGCACTCCCTTCCCCCCACGATGATCCATTGATATGAGGGAAGGGGTAAGGGCAATAGCCAGCAGCCACAAGGTCGCAAAGCAGGAAAAGGGCGCTTTAGAACTACTACCACAGGACCCCATCCCCGGGCAACTCCAGCGAGCTCCCCGTCTTCCTGCTGCACTAATCGATTATGACCCTATCCTCTAGTCAGTGGGTGATCTGAGAGAGTCGGTTAAACACCTTTCAGGGGGAAGAGAGGAGACCGGTCCTCTGCCACCTGCACCATCACCTCCCTGCTGGACAGGGCTGGGCTTAGGTGTGGGGGGCCACTACCCAGGGGAGTGCCGCTGCTGCCTCTGGGGCAGAGGTGCCCCTTCTCCCAACACCTGGCTCCACTGCTGCTCCTGCCTCCTCCCCGCTTCCCATGGAGCCACCCCTGACCAAGCTGCTCCAGACCAAGAGCCTGCCTCCTGTTTGCTGCACAGACCGGGGGCAGGAAGTGGAGGGGGCTGATGTCGGAGTATCTCCCTCCCCGACTCAGTACCCAGTTGCAGCTAAGCTGGACCCCTGCTGCTGTTGCTGGCTCAGGAGTGAGTGCTGCTGACACCAGCTGCTGCTGGCTGAAAAAGTTCAGGCTCCTGAGTGCTCTGCTTAAAGAGACAGGGTTCCATTAACACACACTCCCCTCCCCGCAACACACACACACACACACACACACACACACACTTCTCCCCCAAAACACACACACACTCTCACGCCGAACCTGAATTTGAAATGGTGCCCCTGGTGAGACAGGAGTGATCAGAGGGCTACGAGATTGCCATGGGCTCTGGCACGATGCAGCCCCCGGGTGACAATACAGAGCTCACCCTGAGCTGCAGGCTGAGTGCCAGGCACCACGAGCCACAGCAGAAGTGCAGAAGTAATGGTGGCAATACACCATATACCATGCCATCCTTACTTCTGGGCTACTGCTAGCAGCAGCATCGTCTTCAGAGCTGAGTGCCCGGACAGCACCGGCTGCCCAGCCAATGCTTAATTTGTGCTGGGACTGAGCCCTGGCACCTCTTTCAATACAAATTAAGCACTGGAGGGAGGCAGCAGGGCCTGGAGGTGATGGGGGGTTGGGGAGCCCCTGCAAGGCAGGGGCGATGGAGGGGTGGGGAGCCCATGGGGGCTGGGATAATGGGAAGATGCCCATGGGGGCCAGGGGCACCAAAATACAAGTACACCCAGGGTGCCATTTTCCCCAAGGCCGGTCCTGCTGCTGGAGGCGGCTGCTCAGGACTCCTGAAAGGGGAAAGTGAGGGGTACCACATAGACAACAGGGACCTGGCGAGCTCAGCCTCCCTGCACCGGCCTCTCCTTCCCTGGTGCATGCCAAGTCCCTGAGGTAAAATCCACCCTCCCTTCCAGACAAGGTCTCACTCAGCTGAAGGGAGTCTACCTAGTTCAGTAAAAGCAGGCAAGCCTGATGATCCCAGTACCAGAAACCACTCTTCCAGAAGCAGCAGCAAGACACCTCCCTCCTCTTCCTCCTGCACAAGTGATTACTTGCTTCCTCCCCGGCCTCTTTCCCTCCCCCAGTCCACCCTCTCTGTCCCCCCTGAACAATGAATGCAAATATCTAAGATGAAACTCTTCCTCTTTGGACAGGAGGCGACCCTGACGAGCTCAGAAGAAACCCAACCCAACAGGAGCAGCATCAAGAATCCACCCTTCTCCTGCACAACTCACACCCCTCCCAGCTCCAGAATACTGACTTTCTCAGATAAAAATCTTACCCCTTCAAGAAGCCAAGACTCCTCTAAAGGAGACACATACAAAATAGTATATATACATAGTAAAGGCTAATCCAGCAGCAGCAGGGAAAAAACAGCCTCCTGCACAATTCACTTCCCTACTGAATGCTAAAATCCTGAGGTAAAATCCTTCCATATTGACAGCAAAGGCTCCTTTGAACAGGACACAAATATATATTGATTATATAGCATTTATTGAATTATTCCAGACATTGGCACAGTTTTACTGTGTTCTCGTGCTCCGGAGTGATTAAATATCAGAAAAAGTTAATGGAGCAAAGCAGCAAAAGATCAGGTCTTTTGAATGGGAGGTTTATTTTTAAAAAATTTTCGGATGGTTCTCTGGATAAAAGGACGGTTATCTGTATCTATTGCCAGGCTGAGTTCCAATACCATCGAAGTACTTCAAGTCTGCAGTACCACTTACGTGCTAAACATGCTTTTGCCTCCAGTTCTTGTGCTACAGATAACCCACCAACAGCAAATGAATCCATCCAACCGCAACAGAGTACGCTTGCAGAGTATCAGGATCGTTACAAGCCCATGGATCAAACAAAGTACAACACCTTAACCAATGCTATTGCAAAGTGGATAGCTATGGACTGCAGACCACTCAACATTGTAAATGACAGAGGGCTAAGAGATGTTATTCAAATTGCATCTTCCAATCAGTTATACACGTTGCCCTCCGAAGGAACTATTGCATCACGAATACATGATCTATATAACAACGAGAAGACTACAAAGTTGGAGCTTTTGAAAAATGCACTAGCTGTTGCTTTGACTGGTGATCACTGGACATCCTTGAGCAATCACAGCTATCTTGGAGTCACGGCACACCTGATTGATGCTTCATGGACACTGCAGTCATTTGCTTTAACTGTAATGCATACTGAAGAGAGACATGCTGAATCATGTGCAGAGTGTTTCTTGGATGTTGCAAAAGAATGGAATATTCAAGAAAAAGTAACAACAATTAGTACTGACAGTGCACATAATATGATAGCAGCAGACAGTCGTTTGCCTTTTGAACACATGACATGCATCGCTCACAGTCTGCAGCGATCCATTACAGTAGCGCTCAGTGATGGTGGTTTTGAAAACATACTGGAAAAATGTAGAAAACTTGTGGGCCATTTCAAACACAGTCCAATTAACAATACAGAGCTAGGAATACAACAAGCTGCAAAGGGACAGAAAGAAGAACCTCTTGTTCAAGATATTTCAACGAGATGGAACTCCACATTGGGTATGGTTCAGCACCTGCTTTGCAATAAAGCTGCTATCACAGCCACATTAGCTCTTCAAAAGCAGAAACTATCAGTGCCAACAGGTAAGGATTTTGAAAAACTGCAAAAACTAGAAACACTACTTGAGCCCTGCAGGTTTGTTACTGAACTCCTTGGCGGAGAATTGTATGTCTCCTGCTCTGTGGTTTTACCCGCATTCTGCCATATATTTAGTGTTATGGAAGTCTCAGATGACGACCCAGAATATGTTATTCAGTTTAAGAACACTTTCACTGCAGATCTGATAAAACACAAAGAAGGTACCAATATGAGATTTCTAAAGATAGCTACAGCACTCGACCCAAGGTTTAAGCATCTGAAGTGCCTTCCAAAATCTGAAAGGGATGAGGTGTGGAACATGATGTCAGAAGTCTTAAAAGAGCAACACTCCAATGCGGAAACTACAGAACCTGAACCACCAAAAAAGAAAATGAACCTTCCATTGGTGGCAGATGATGAAAATGAGTGTGCGTCAATCTGCACTGCTTTGGATCGTTATCGAGCAGAACCTGTCATCAGCATGGAAACATGTCCTCTGGAATGGTGGTCAAAGCATGAAGGGGCATACAAATGTTTAGCATATGTGGCACGTAAATATCTTGCGACGCCGGCTACAGCAGTGCCATGTGAACGCCTGTTCTCACTTTCAGGTGACATTGTAAATAAGAAGTGGGCAGCATTATCTCCCGTAAATGTAAACAAACTTGTTTGTCTTAGTGATTGGCTGAACAAGAAGTAGGACTGAGTGGACTTGTAGGCTCTAAAGTTTTACATTGTTTTATTTTTGAGTGTAGTTATGTAAAAAAAATAATTACACATTTTCTCAATAAAGAGATTGCACTACAGTACTTGTATGAGGTGAATTGAAAAGTACTACTTTTGTTTATCTTTTTTACAGTGCAAATATTTGTAATCAAAATAGTAGTATAAAGTGAGCACTGTACACTTTGTATTCTATGTTGTAATTGAAATCAGTGTATTTGAAAATGTAGAATACATCCACTTAATCGCACTGTTTAACAGTACGATTAAAACTGCAATTAATTGCAACTATTTTTTTATCTCATGATTAATCACAATTAATTTTTTAATAATTTCACAGCCCTAAAACTAACATAAGAAAGTACTTCTTCAAACAATGCACAGTCAACCTGTGGAAATCATTGCCAGGGGATGTTTTGAGGGCCTGTAATGAGAGGACATGGCCATCCTCTGAGACTGACGGGGAGGAACCCCTGCCTACCCCGCCGGAAGCAGAGGGGTAGGGACAGGAAATATAAAAGGTAGGGCCTGAAGCTCAGTTGGGCTGGATCTGCTGGAGGTGATGGACAGCTCTCGTCCACTGCTGTGTCTCGAGCCAGACAGAGACCGCTACAGCGCCGAGGACCTAGAAAAGCTGCCAGAGCTGTCTGCTGCCAGGGACACCAAGGAGCTGCTAGGACTGCCATTAGCAGTATACCCCAAGGAAATGGAGGACGACCCTGAGCCCCAGATACACCTTAAGGAGAATGTTGGAAGTAGCCCTGGGACACTAGAATATCGTCTGGTTGTGTCACTGCCTGAATCCAGTCAGCATGTTTCGGCTGAATCCAGTGGCTGAACACTCACCCACTGTTAGGGCCCTGGGCTGGGTCCCGGTGGCGTAGGATGGGACCAGATTCCCCTACTCCTCTGCTGCCAATCCCACCCCTGGGGTGGCAGCCTCCCCATTCTAGGCTAAGAGGCCTGTGTTTGTCTGCTGTCCGCAAGAGCCAGAACATCAGGACGTATGTTTTGTACTCCGCTCTGCCTGAGGGCCTGTGCTCCTAGACTGTGTGGTGTCCCCCCCTTCCTGAGGGCCAGATCCCCTAGACTGTTTTTCACTCCACCCTGCCTGAGGGCCTGAGCTCATTAGACTTTCTGCCCTGCCCCACCTGAGACCATGGCCCTGGACTGCTTGTCACCTGACCCTGCCTAGACAACCGGGGCCTTAGAGACTGTTAATTGCCCCAATAACCCTTGCCTTGGTAGAGACCCGAGACCAACGGGACATGGCCTCTCTCCAAGACTGACGGGAAGGGATGGCCACACATTCCTACAGAGCCAAAAGAATAACTGGGTTAAAAAAAAATTAGATAAGTTCATAGAGGATAAGTCCATCAATGGATACTAGCCAAGATGGTCAGGGATGCAACCACATGCTCTGGGTGTCCCTAAACTTCTGACTGCCAGAAGCTGGAACTGACAGGAGATGGATTGATCACTCGATAACTGCCCTGTTCTATTCATTCCCTCTGAAGCATCTGGCACTAGCCATTGTTGGAAGACAGGATACTGGGCTAGACAGACCATTGGCCTGACCTTAGTATGACCATTCTTATGTTCTTAATGAACAAGTAATTGAATTGAACCAGATGGATAGACTGAAATGGTTAAAATATTTTCTCTACACCTGCTGTCAAAAACTGGTTCAGTACTTCAAAAAACTGTGGTTCCAGGTTGTTAGCCAGTGATTTCCACCAGTTCAGTGGGTTGTATTTCTTCAGAACTTGACAGCAAACATGTACTGCTTAATATTATTTTTGCATTTAATTGCAGGCCTGGCTTGACATAAGTAACTTGCTTCATTTCTTAGTGGGCATCATTGGGAAGGTTAAGTTCCCATAACAAGCATTATGCTGGAATCAGGATAGCTAGCTAAAATCAGCAGGAACATCCTGGTATTAATAAACAAGCCTAAATGTAAGATAAGGTAAAGGTCAGATCATGCATGAACGCATGGACAGAGCATGCTGTACAGGGATTGGTTTCTACAGAGTAACCAAGCCAATCCCAAAACATGTGATGCAAAGTAAATGCAATGTGATGTGTAAATGTATATAAAGGAAGAGGTTTCTGTGTAACTTTGGATGTGTGGTATGCCCTATTCCCACCTCCTACACTTGAGTCTGAGCAATACAGCATAGCTTTGCTGTATGTCAAATAAAAATATGTGTGTGACAAAATGTGGAGTTGAACTCAGTTTTTGGGAAGCCAAGTGGAAAGAGGTTTCAGAGCAAATCCCAACATGAATGTAAATGATTTTAATAGAACTTTAAAAGCTTAGACCTTAACATAGGCTGCAACTTAACATTTAATTTTAAATATTTAAAATTTTAAAAATCCTATTTAAATTACAAAATCACCAATTTAAATACAAAAAAATCCAACTTTTTTTAAATCATCAGTTTTTATCATCCTGATTTCACTCTTAATTTCTCTCCCTCATAGTCCTTATTTCTCATTTATAACATCAGGTGTATTGTAAGGATTATAATATTTTTGTTAATGTTTGTACAGTGCTTGGAATATATGTGCTAAGTATATTTATTATTATATTATTATATTATTAATGTTTATTATAGCTGCTTTCTGGGGGGGAAAAGCTCTAACTCATCGCTGAGTTACTGTCTTCCTGCTAATCCCACAGGGGTTCTCTGTTTCCCGGACTGAGCCCTGACAAACTTTTCCATTTTTCTCTGCTTCAAAACCCCACCCTTAAGGCCCTAAATAATAATAATACCTTTTAGAGTTCCTTCCATCCTGAGAGATTAGGAATGTTGCTCTCCCCACCCATATCAATGAAATGTAGCCACTCCTGGGGTGAAACATAGCAGTAATCCTGCATTGGTAACCCTACAGTGGAGGCAGAGCACCCATGTTAGGAGGGTCCAGCCCTTTCAGCTATGGAGATGAACAGGTGGGGGTATGGCACCCTTTGCATATCTGCATGTCTTCTGATTAGCTGTCCTTCAGCAAGTGCATGTATTTTATCTCTATAGTGTGTAAACTCTTCAGGGCAATTGTCCTATTACTAAAGCGACCATATTTTCCAAATAAAACTGGGATGATTGGGGGAAAGGATTTTTCTAGGTATTAAAACAGTCCTACAAATTTACACCTGTAAATGTGTGCTGGTATTGCTACTGCCAGTTTCTGACTCAACAGTAACATATGCTTATTTTTCAGTGTGGAGAATTTTTTCCAGTAGCTTGGTGTTCTGAGTGAGTTTATCATGAAACTCTGACCAAGTGTCTAACATTTTCTTCGAGAAAAAGAACAGCTCTGATAGGAGTCTATACTCTTTCAACTTTTCCCTTCACCCAAGGCACTATTCACCAAACTCAACACTCATTCGACTGGATTGTTTGTTCCCAGCAAGCACATTCTCCTTGGCATAGCAATAAGTCTTAAATAAACATTTTGTAGGTATTATGAAAAAGTGATAAAACAAAAAACAGGACATTTCAGGTGTCCTGAAAGAAATTCCCTGGACATCAGAACAGCATATGAAAAATCAAGATGTCCTATTAAACCAAAATATATAGTCACTTTAGTTATTATGTATCTGTAAAACACCTTGCTCTATACAACTGAGAAACAATAATTATAATAATACACAATATTTTAGGCAGGTGAGTGAAGAACCTTAGGATTTCCATTAAAATATTGACTAGGAACATCCCTGCTCAATTTAGTTTTGGAGATTTAAGGAGGACCAGGGCCTGACCCTGCTTAGCTTGAGAGCTGATATGATCACAGACCAAGATGATATTGCTGCTTTATTCTATGTCTCTGATTATGCATTCATTCTGCTCATTAGATTGAAAACTTATTTGTGGTGTCTACTGTTGAATAGGGTTACCATATTTCAATACTGCAAAAAGAGGACACTCCACGGGGCCCTGGCCCCGCCCCAACTCCGCCCCCTCCCCTGAGCACCCCGCATTCCCCCTCCTCCCTCCTGCCCGCCCCCGCTGCGGTGGAGAGTGGCGGGAGACGGGAAAGTTGGAGCCCGGAGAGGAGGCGGTCCCCTTACCATGCCTCCCTATTTTCCCGGACATGTCAGGCTTTTTGGAAATTCCTCCCGAACGGGGATTTGAGGACCAAAAAGCCGGACATGTCCGGGAAAATCTGGACGTATGGTAACCCTACCCCAGAGCCACCTCCCGCCCGCCCGCCGGACCCCCCCCCAGGCCTCACCCCAGAGCCGCCTCCCGCCCACCAGACACCCCAGGCCTCACCCCAGAGCCGACTCCTGCCCGCTCGCCGGACCCCCCAGGCCTCACCCCAGAGCCACCTGCTCTCCACAGGGCCCATCCTCAGCCTTCTCCTGCCTCAGTGCCCCCTCTCCTGAGAGCCTGCCCTCCGCATCCCCCCCCTCCACAGCCCCTGCCTCAGAACTCCCCACCCCCTCCCATAGCCCCCACCTTCCATAGCGCCCCCCACATTCCACAGCACCCCCACCTCAGTCCTCCTCTTCACCTCCCTCCATAACCCCTACCCTTATTTCCCCACCTCCTCCCATAGCCCACCCCCTCCACAGCCCCCCACTCTCCACTACCCCTGCCTCAGAGCCCCCCACCTCCTCCCATAGTCCCCTACCCTCAGAATCCCCCCCACCTCAGAGTCCCCCACCCTTCACCTCCCTCAGGGGAGCCTCCACCCCGCTCCCAGCTGGACCCAGCGAGGCTGCGGCAGCTCAGGCTTCGGGAGGCGCTGCAGCGTGGGCCCTTCCTGGGTGGGGGAGCTCAGGCTCCCGGGAGCCGCCGCCGCACGCCGAGAAACTTTCCCCTGCGCCAGGACCCACCCCCGGGCAGCGGCTCCGCTGGTGGGGAGACAGCCCCGGCTGCACAGACCGCTGGCGGGGGGGGAGGACTCCTTGCACGGCCGGGACGGAGGGGGGAGAGTGAGGCTCTGCCAGAGCCACGGGGGATGCTCAGAGGAGGGAAAAGTGGCCGCGGGTCCCCCGCACCAGCAACTGGCTGCAGAGACACCACCGCTCCTAGCCGTGGGGCGCAGGGTTGCAGCAGCACGGGGAGGTTGTAATCTGCAGGCTGAGCGAGCTGACACCCCAAGAGGAGAGGGGGCAGTGGGTAGGGTTATCATACGTCCGTATTTTCCGGACATTTTTATATATTTAAAAAATCCTCCCAAACGGCAATTAACAACTAAAAAGCCGGACATGTCCGGGGAAATATGGACGTATGGTAACCCTACTGTTGAACAGTGGTGAAATACTGAATTAGCATAGCTCTCGTTATATATCTAACACCTTACACATCCAATTCTGTAGTCCATGCACAGGCAAATCTAATGGGAGTTTTGCCGGCATTAGAAGCGCATGGTTGATCTCAGTGGGTCCATACACCTTCACTACCATAGGTGGATGCAAACCGCACAGACAAATTCTGGGCAGCTGCTTCCCATGTGGGATTGTCCCAGGACTAATAAGCATTTAAGGTTTCAATTCTCAGCTCTGAGCTGTGCCTGAGTTTTTCTCTGAAACCATGTGACTAAGAACAACTGACTGAGAGCCAGGTCTGCTGGGACATATAAAAGGAAGCCTGTTTTCAGTAAGGGAGAGGGCTGTAAGGAATTTTTCTGTAATCAGGGGTTGGGGAAAGGTTCCCTGTGGAAAGGAAGAAAGAGATAGAGCCTGGGCAAGGCCTCGCAGAGGACTGCTTGGGAAAGGTCAGATAAAAGGCCTAACCATAGAGGGGCACTATTGAAAGTGGCTCTAGGAAACTACACAGCAAGGTAATCTTGCGTTTAGGACAGACTCCAAGATTTAGGGTCCAGGGCTGCGGCTTGTAGATTGGATGCCTCATAATGTCCATAGGCAGGTGGTGCAGAAACCTCTGCCCTGAGGTCCAAAAAACTTTGCTAAAGGAGGACAAGCCAATGGAGCTAGCCCCTAAAGGCAGAAGAACTTGTTTCATTTGGATTTTCCTTCATCTGGGCTCTTTTTTTCCTCTAGAAGGGAGGTCCAAAGCATCAAAATCACCAAAATCAATTTAGTCAGCCACAGAGAAACTGAGGCATGGCAGCACCAGATGTCAGAGAGAGAAACTGCACCTCACAATGATTAGCCTTCCAGAAAGCAGGTGGGTTATGTACTGCTGTTCCAATGGGGATTCTGTTAGGGGAGAGCAGTTTTTAATACTGGCTGACTGAAGATGTCCAGGGACTATACTGAATCAATGCAACCATCAAGCACCCCATCCTTTGGGAGTGTCACCGTTTCTGGGGTTGTGCTGGCTAACTAAAGGCTCATTATGGAGCAGGTGCTGTATTCATTTTGCACCTTCACCGCCTCCCTCTAAACAGACTTTTCACCACTGGGGGGACTCTTCATGCTGGGTGAGGCTGTTGGTTATCAGCTGAAAGCACAGCTATACACTGCCCTTCACTCTGGGCTGAGGTTAAAACTTTAATCTAGCCCTGTATTATTTATATTTCAGTAATATTGAACTAACTGGGAATCACTACCACATATTTTATTTCACCTTTACTTTGTCAATTTCTTTAAGGGCAATAGATAAATTTGAATAGAAATCAAGGAATAAAACAGAAACAGATAAAAGGAATTGTGAAATAAAAAAGTTAATATTTGAAGAATAATTTTAGAAAATTAGTATATTTTCATAGGACTCCTGCTGTTTGGAGAATAGTGAGTCTGTTAGCATTAGATAAGTTACTTTTGTCCATTTTATTTTAATTGAGATCTCAAACTGAGAAATATTGAAGTGGAATGTCTGCTAAAGTAGCTTAATAAATATAAGACCAAGAAGGACGGAGTGTTCCTGGTGTTAAATATTTACCACATCAATCCTGGTTGTAATATGGGGATGCAAAGTACAAAATGGCAAATGTGTATAAGCAGATCTTGTGAACCACATGGGAATTCATGGTGTCAGGAATAATTATAGTGCAAAAAAGGGCAAGCAAACAAGGGCTACAAACAGGGGCAATGTAAAACCAATGGTCTTATTCTCAAAAAAGCATAGTAAAAACACTGAGTAGCAAAACTTCACATATTAGATATCCGATCATGTTAGATGACTATTCATCTATTTTTCTTCCATATGTGCGTCCGGATCATTGTAACAGATGTTCAGACACAAAGTGACTATAGGATCAGGCCATATGGATCTGTCTACAAATTTTTCCATTTTATTCAATAAAACAACAAGCAGAAAGACAGAAGGAAAATATACTAAAATTAAAATTCATAAACATTAAATTACCTTCATGTCCACTTAGGCTCACCAACCATATGGGCAAATTACCTTTCAGGAGAGGGAATTTACTGTCTCCTTTTCTAAAGGCAACAGAAGATGACACTAGGTATTCCATGTATCTTATTCCACCACAACAACATGGAGTTTGATTCTATAATTGTTGTCATAAAGACACCACTAAGCAAGCTCAAGGAGTTCCACAGGCTTCTTAATAAAGAAACAGGATCTTTACTAGATAGCATCAGGTCAGTCACCCAGGAAATGGTCTTAAAGAGGCAACGATTCAAAAGAGTAAAAGGGCATTTGAGGACATGAAGCCTACAATAGAGAAAGACTCTCTCTCTCTCTGTGTGTGTTTCTTCTATTGTAACAATCATATCAGAGCAACCAAAGCTTGGGAAAGGGTGTTTCAGGGCCAGGGAGCAGTAGGGGTTTTCCTAGTGGAAATCCATTTCAGAGCTAATGCTGCTCCAAGCAGCATTCATATGAAGTCCAGGAAATACAGATGAGATTGTAATGCTATTTTATTAGTGAGAACGGAATGAAGATAGTTCTCAAACATTCCACTACATCCAGAAGGACAGTAATCCACAAATCAATGCAGAGCATTGCCTCACTCTTCCAGTTTATTAATGTAATTGTTTTGGCTGCCAGTGTTGCATTTACATGCCATTCATATAAATATGCAAGCAAGTGCCTATAATATAGGGATCCCATACCCTATGAACTCGTGCAGCATTGTCAATACTGCTTCTCTGATCTTTGGCATCAGGTAATATACTTAAATGGTGCAAACGGGTGGGAAACCAGTAGATGTTATGGCTTATTTTATATGAAATGGTCCTAACACATAGGCCCATTGTTTGTTTTTAATGTAGCCACACAACACTGTTTCAGAGGTATATATTTCCAAAGCTGAAATAACAAAACATCCACATATTCTTGAAGGGAAGCAAAAAATTACTTTGTGTATCAAAACGTCACTTTTCCACAGAGGAACCATAATTGCAACAGAAAAGGAGATTTCCTAATCTGGAGATGGAAAACTAGCTAGAGGAAGAATCCAGAATTGATCAATCTTCATAAAAGCTGATGCTGAAATCTGACTTCTGCTATTTTGTGTGACGAGTTTAGTGCTTTTCCTGTGTAGCCTCAAGAAATGTGAATGATACCATAAGAATCTGATGGAGCTGAGAATCCTGTCTGTGGGAAGGTATCAACAATAACTAATGGTCATTTCCTATGAGAGCCATCTCTTAATGTGTTGTGGATTAAAGCAGGGTTTGGATGCAGTGGACAATCAAGGCTACAGTGTTCAGAGCACAGCCATTAATTCTATGTTGTATAACTTCACATGTTCACATTTTGGCTGCAAGTGGCTCCTTGGCCAGAATGAACAACAGTGCATAACAGAGGGACGCCTTTCAATACAAAAGAATTAACACTTTTCATTATGAAAAGAGGGTGGGTTTATTACATAATTACTGAATCCATTAAATAAATTAATTTCCACACCCAAAAGGGAAGATCCACACCAGCTGTAAATTAATGTTAAGTCCACTGAAGAAAATAGACCTACATCGATTTACACCAGCTGAGGGTCTGGCCATTCAACCCTGTCAAATGCTTTCTTGGCATCAAACGAGAGGGCAATAACCAGGGTGTTGGAGTTTTGAGAAATGTGTAAGCAAATAAGCAGCTGCATGTGACAGAATGGTTGCAATACACGGGATCAGCGTGGTAGTGTGTGAAACTTTTGACAACATCTTAGCAAGGACCTAGCTCCTTTTGCTCCTAAATTGAGAGCTGAGAACAAATAAAGTAGATCACAGGTATGAATTACAAACAACTTAAGAAAGAGCAGCCATTGGGCTTGTGTGTTCAGTGTGGTTTGTCTGCTGCTGAACAGAAAAAAACTGAGTTGATGGGCATGCTGTGCTCTCATGACTTGAGACAGGATAGGTCACCTGCTCCATACAAGGGAGCTGGATGGGTTCGTTTTTCTCCTACAGCGCATGCAGGTGACCAAGGAGACCATGCCACAGATGGTTTCACAGACAGCCTGGAAAATGCAGCAGTGAGGGCAACTGACCCAGAGCAGGAGAGGCTGGAGTAGGGAAAACTGCAACTAGAATAGAAAAGACTATTCACAGATGAGAGATGGATGGAGCTGGAGGCCAGGTATCATGGTACTCAGGAAGAGCTGGAGTGACAGAAGCTGGCTAACCAGGACAAACGCCGCTAGTTGAAACAGAAGAAGGTCCAGCCATGTCCATAGGACCCAGGAGGAAGGACATAAGGGGTACCCAGTCAGGTACTGGTAGGCAAACAGATGTGAGTAAGAGTCCTTAGGATGAACTCCATTGATCTGCCTGTAGCCAAAGTCAATATGGACACCAAAGAAGATTCTGGGATGCTGACTGTGGGAATATGGAAGGATATTTCTTTTGAGGTGTTATCGGGAAAGGATGAAATAGGATTAATCCCACTACCAAGGGGATTATCTCCCACTTCCATTCCACCCTGGGACAGGGATCGCTCATCTTCCAGAGTCGCTATACTGTCAAAAGCCAAACTGAAGGGGCCCTAGACTCTCATGGCCTTCCCTACCAATCAGAAATATTGGGGAGGCAAAAGCATATGAGGGTTCTATGAACTCTGCCTCTATTTACTCCTTCCCTGGGATAACGAGGGAGAAGATTTAGTTGATGTAGGTGGGAACTGGTCTATAATAGAGTCAAAAAACTGTATTTGGGGTGTGATCATTGAAATTGTTTACTAATTGAACAAATGTATGAAGTTTGAATTACTAAGTAATAACCACAGATGCTCTGTCTAGAATCTGGGTGCTGGAACATCCCAGAGGTACTTGTCAAGTACCCCTATTCTGTTCTTTTTTGATGGAGAAATGTGACAATTTGGGGAATCTGCCTTCAATTTATGAATTCTCTGTGAGATTATGAATCCTCTGCATGCATCTTTGCCAAGCTGCAAACTTCATTTTGAATGTGGGGGCCAACTGCCACCTCTGTTGCCTCTTTACCTCCATGTTGGACAGAAATTACAATGGCTAGTGGTATAAGGGAGACAATGGAGAGACGTCAACCTTAAAGATGGTGCTGAGACAACATTATAGCTGTGCTAAGGAGGATGCCTGTGTTGCAAAACCAATTCAGCCAAGCTGGACTGTAGGTTTGGAGCAGTGGAAACTTACCAAGCAGGACCAAGACACAGATGACTGAACAGGAGGGTGTTATGAGAGGAAGAAGAAGGACCAGCCAATGTGAGAAAAGAAAAGCTTGGGCACAAGGCTCCATGTTTCAATGCACAAGCAATGTACTGCAACAGAAGAATGCTGGATGGCCCAAACAATACTGACCCATCCCAAAGAATGTTCTGGAATGGTGAGGAAACTGACATGCATGCAGGGTTTATTATTTTAGAGCTGTGTATTTCTCCTGTGATTAAGAAAAGCACAAAAGCATTGTAGAATCCAGTGCAAAGTCTGTATGGCTATGTGCAACACCTTATTGCACGGTCCTTGAGAAAGTTAAACTATAATCCAGAAGACTCACATCTTCAGTGGGATTCTAGCAGGGTGGATTTTATTTAAATCAAATTGATTTAAATCACTAGTCAGGAAGACTCGATTTAATCATGGCTTTGGGACAGCAAGTGGTATCGTCTCCACTACAAGTATATATTGGTTTTCCAAGGAGCTCTTTTTTAAAAGCCCAACCATGTCTATCCCTATTCTTTCAAATGGGATTTCCACTAATGGCACTAGGACTAAGGAGGCTTTTGAGACATTCTTGGCTGCTAAATACTGACACTCGGAGCAGGAAGAGCAATACTCCCTAACCTCATGGAGAACCCCTATCCAAAAAAAGCAGGCCAGTAACCAGTCCAGGGTTGTCTTCTGCCCTCGATGCCCCATGCAGGGAATATCGTGTGCAGACTGGATTGCAGCCCAGCAGTACTTATGGGGTACCAGCAGCTGAATTCTTATTACCTCCAACCACAGGTTCTGCTCCACATGATATAGTCACAGCTTCTCTAGCACAAAGGGGGGTACTGTCCCAGCTACTGGGGATCAGCTGCCAGCATGGACACCACCTGTTTGTAGGCACAGCTAAGCATCCCCTCATCATGCTGCTTTTGGATGAAGCTTCCCACCTGCAGTAGGGCCTTCATCCCCTGTCCTGAGGATGTCCCCTTCTGGAGGTCATCAGATTGCTCAGGCCTGCTAGGTTCACAGTCTTCACAGGCCAGGGCCAGAGATGCATGACTTAATGCTTTGCCAAAGAGAGGGCCAATCTTGCCCTATTATCACTAGGTATGCTAATTTATTGGCTAGTGCTACTGTAATTTGAATTAGTGTAGGTCTGCACTATCTGCTCCACTTGTCTACTGGGATAGGGCTTTACATCTTCATGTACACAATGCAAGCCAATTGTCCTCTCTGGGTTGATCATCTAGCCCACTAAGCCAACCTGCATCACTGTTTCACTCTACCCTGAATCTACAAGCTCCAGTACCTCCCTTCCATTGGACCTTTACTGGGACTGTCAACTTGGGGAGAGTCCTTCTGCAGGCCCTCTGTTCTGCCATCCAAGTCTGTGCATATTTGCACATCAATGGGCAATCTTTCCTCATATGCTCCTTTCACCGACAGGAGTAGCAGGTCACCAAGTTTATCCCCACGGCTCCTTCCTGGTGGGGAGTGGGTTTAAATTATGAGTGGGACCTGTGTCTCGGCTCAAAGGCTCCAGCCCTGTTGTTTGCATCACCAAGCAGCTATCCAGGCGATACCTCCTCTGAGCTCAGCCCTATGTCTTGCCATGGCCTTCCTCTCTCCATGCAGGTAGCTTGGGTCTCTGGATTCCATGTTTTCTGTCATACCCAGGGTTCATCATCTCCTGGCAGACATCTGGCATTGTCAGTGGCCCTAGTCGGTGAGTGGGCATGTGCTGTCCTATCTTTAGCAACCCATTAGGCATGAGAAATTCCCCATCAGCTGCACCATGTTTGATAACGACTTGGGGCAATACCAGAGCACCCATTCTCAGCCCCTTTGTGGAAATATGGATACAAACGGTTCTGTATGGACCAACTGTGCAACTTAGGCCCCAGAGCACTCCTCAGGGTAAAACCACCGCCAGCAATGCTTTTTAATCATTGCATCACCCTCTGGAGGCATGCCCGTTTGGGGTACATCTCAGATCTAAAGCACTGCTGATTTGTCTCTTCACTGATATCCGGGTAATCTAAAATAGCCTTCACCTGACTGTAGTCTCTAACTTGCTCTGGATCAAAGTTGCAGTAGTCCAGCTCTGCTTGGCCCAATGCTCTGGAAGCCATTGAGAGGCCAGCGCCATTCTCTCAAAGGTGATGAGGAACACCTCCAGATCGTTCTTGGGGCCTCTCTTAGTTAACTTCACCAGCACAGGTGGCAGAGCTCCCCCTGGTGGATTGGGCCCTGTAGAGCATCCTTGTGCAGTGACTGGGGATCTAAACTGTTGCAGAAAATCCTTCTGGAGTTCTGGCTGCTGGGACACAATCTCCTTCAGCAGTTGCTGCTGCTGCACTGCTTGGCCTGTTGCTAGGCTGTCCGCTGCTGCAACACCTGCTGCTGGAATTGCCATTTCTGGCTGCGCTACTGTTGTTGCCATTCCACCATCCACTTACACCAATGCTCGGGGGTCCTTCTTGGCTGAAATGCCCTTTGATCGTGGGGGTGTTGGTGCAAGGATCCCCTGCCTAGTGGTTGTAGTACCGGTGGTGGCAATCCCACTTAGTGGTTAGAGTTCCATTGGCAGCAGTCCTGCCTAATGGCAATATTTCACTTTACGGTAATCCTGCCCAATGGTGATAGTACAGTTGGTGGCAGTCCCGCCCAACGGCAAGAGTTTGGTTGGTGACAGTCCCACCCCAATGATAAACGTTCAGCGGGAATAGGAGAACCCAGGCCCACCCTAGTCCACCAGGTTCCAACCCAGGGCCCTGGGAGGCTGACTCAGCTGTTTACCTGTTCTGTAGGGTGTCCAGCCTTTTGTCAGCTTCCCTGAGTCACTTCCTACTCCAGTCCGGGTCCCAGCTGGCCACTGCCTGACTCTGGGGAACATTGACTTTGGGTGCCCAGCCCTCATCCTGCTTCCCAATACTGAGTCTCTCCTGCTCACCGGCACAAGGCAGGCTCCGCTCCAGTCTCCCTGGGAGCTCCCAGGGTACGTCCTCCTCCCTGGCTGCTCAGCCCCAACCTGAGCTGCCTAGCTGGATTTTAAACTCCGCTTCCAGTCTGAGCACGCTGATAGGGCCTCCTTACCCCGTTCCTGGCCAGTGAAGGGTCTCTGCACCCCATCACAACCCCTCTCAAAGGACTGTTTCTGTCTCCAGGCCTTGTATCAGGTGTAAGGCTTCCTGCTCGCATTCTCCACAATTGTAATTGGCCGACCCTCAGCCCGGCCTCAGCTCTTGTCACGTTGAGTCTCTTACCCTGGGTCCCCTACAGGAGCCGCATTCCTAGGCAATCTAACTGTTCCCAGAGGGAGTTCAGCTCACTCCCAGGGTCTTTCTAAACTTCATCTATAGTTCACTTGTCTGTAGTAACTGGAGATGCTCCCCAGGTCCCACCCTAGGTTGCTGGAGTGAAGCAGCCCTCCAGGGCCCCTTGCCCATATCAAGCTCATAGTATCAGTCTGCCCTAGCTGAAGTATGTGTGGGGAGGCAGAGGGTTGAAGGACAGGTTGGCCACTGCCTTGGGCTGGGCTCCCCTTGCTACTGGAGCTCACTTGCAGTCCCTAGCAGCCTTCCTGCTACTGGGCAAACTCTCCCCATCTTCCTTCTTCTTGGGTTCTGTGGTGCAGCAGACTCAGTTCCTGAGCCTATGACCACCATTCACTGAATTTGGTAGATCGGTTATGACTTAAAGTCTGTCACCTTTTCCAGTATTCTTAAAGAACAGCTTTTTTAACTGGGCCTCATTTTCCTTCTATTCTGGACAGGAGTTGCAAAGAAAATTTTGTTACTCCAAGGATTCTGAGTTTTCCATATAAATAGCTCCTTTCCCTGGCACAGTTTTTACAGTTACATAAGAGATTATCTATCATCCTTATGTTGTTTACTAGAAATAAATTACTATTTAATCCACAATGACCTGTTAAAATTCTGAATAGAACCACTCTGCTCTTCTTTTCAGAGTCTTGGATTATATCAGCATTTTCAACTATTGGGCATACTTCATGAAATTTTTCCCCTTCATTGCATGTGCCTACAGTTCTTGCCATTCCTTCCTAAGCTCATTTTTGATTAAGTGTTTAAATTCTAGTTTGCTTAAAGTCAACTTGTTGATGCTTAATGGCACTGTTGCCTCTTTGTCTGCCAGTTCATTGCCAGCTATCCCAGAATGTGCTTGGATACATGCTGTTAGTATGATCATATCCAATTGTGCCCATTTGGCTGTTAGCAATACTATTTCATGATGTATGTAACTCGCCATTTTATAGTGCCTGCAATCCTGATAAGGAATCATCAGACTGAATGGCCACAGCAGCTGGCCGCACAGCTCAGGCCCAAGTTAGTGCCAGCAATATCCCTGTTAGCTCAGCCATGAAGTCAGAGATAAAGTTAGTTACTTGCTACTTTCTTGAGTCCAAATGTGGGCACACAGAAATCTGTTCCCACTCAACCTATTTCTTCCTCTTTGGAGCACATTAGACAATACTGTCCCCATTTATTGCAGATATATTGATTTGCTGTATTTTGTGTATTTATCATTCTTCTTTTGTTTATTTTATTATATAATTCCATGTCTGTCTCAGGGGGGGGCAAGGAGTTGGGGTGTGGAAGGGGGGCTGATGGCTCCATCTGGAGGTGCGGGCTCTGGGGTGGGGCTGGAATTTGGGGTGCATGAGGGTGCTCTGGGCTGGGATCGAGGGTGGGAGGGTGATCAGGGCTGGGGCAGAGGGTTTGGGCCTGGGAGTGGGTCAGGGGTGCAGTCTCCGGGCAGCGCTTACCTCAAGCAGCTCCCGGAAGCAGCGGCATGTCCCCCCTCCAGCTCCTATGTGGAGGCACAGACAGGCAGCTCTGCGTGCTGCCCATCTGCAGGCGCCACTCCTGCAACTCCCATTGGCCGCAGTTCCCCGCCAGTGGGAGCTGGGGGTGCCACGCTTGGGTTGGGAGCAGCGTGCAGAGCTCCCTGGCTGTCCCTACATGTAGGAGCCGGAGCGGGGACATGCCATTGCATCTGGGAGCCACATGGAGCGCCTCCAGACCCCACTCCCTGGCTGGAGCACAGCAAGCCCTAGATCCTGCTCCCCAGCAGGAGCTCGAGGGCCAGATAAAATCAGCTGGTGGGCTGAATGTGGCCCACGGGCCGTAGTTTGCCCACCCCTGTACTAATTAATCTCTCTGTCACCAGTTTTTTCCATAGTTTTACCTAAATGTGCTTTGAGGATTGTATGGCTCAGGCCTAGAGCACTTTTGCCTGGTTTCCTCACTGGAACAATGACTTGTTTCCAGACCCTAGGTAATTTTCCCATTCCTCCATATGCTATTGCGGGGGTCACCAACCTCTGGCACGCGGCTCACCAGGGTAAGCACCCCGGCGGGCCGGGCCAGTTTGTTTACCTGCCGCGTCCGCAGGTTCGGCCGATCATGGCTCCCACTGGCCGCGGTTCGCCACTCCAGGCCAATAGGGGCGGCAGGAAGCCGCGGCCAGAACATCCCTCGGTGTGGCCACTGGAAGCCACGATCGGCTGCACCTGCAGATGCAGCAGGTACTGGCCCGGCCCGCCAGGGTGCTTACCCTGGCGAGCCACGTTTCAGAGGTTTCCGACCCCTGTGCTATTGTATAATTTTAGTATTGACCTCAGGGTTTTGTCACCTGAATGTTTGCATATATCAAATATTATTTCATCCTGGGCTGGCACAGTGCTTTTGCTTCTTATCACTTTTTGGAGTTTCCTCATACCAAAATGTTCATTTAAAATAAGATCCACATCTTTCTTCCACCTCTTCACCATCTCATAATTATCATTAAGGAATGTTCTTTTCCTTTCCCTAATTTCTATCCTCTGATCCTCAGCATAACTGACTTTTTGACACATGTCAGCCAGAATTTCTGTTTTTTCTTTGTTGGAGCTTATTACTCCATGGCCTTCCACTGCAACACTTGGCATTGTGTTGCTCTTAGTCCTTATTTCATTTATTTTCCTAAGTTTCTTGTGTACTTCTGAAGTATTGATATCTTTATTTACTTTCCCACAGTATTTCCTCCAGCTTTCTCTTTTTTGCCCTTTATATATTGTGCAACAGCCTTGCTTTTTTAATAGGTCATTAAGTCATTACATTAAATCTGAAAATGAATAATTAATAGTGTCATCTATGTTAATTAATTCAATATCAAATTCAGTTTATTTTATGTGGCCCCTAAATACTCTGTTTTTCAATGCACTTACAGAATGTTGTGTTGAAATTGCCTAACTACATTATAGAAGCTGCCAGGGAGAAACTGTAGGTTTTGCAGGTGGATAAACAATATTCAGAGCTTTTAGCACCTGGGAAAGTGTAGGAGGTGATTTTGCATTGTGGAATAAGAACATCTGGGGGATGTTTGTGCTAAAATCCTCAGCAACATAGTTGACAGTGTTATTGTTATTTAATTTACTGTTATTAGGTTTCCGTATTAATATCCTTTTGATATGAATGGGGGAAGGACCTAAAAATTCTGGATCAGTGATAGATCTATAGGACCCCAAAGCTGTGAACCATTTTGCAAAAAGGCAGGCACAAACCACAAACAGATGGTGCACGCACCATCTCCACCTACAGTTGCAAATGCTTCCCACTGCCAACAAATATCATTTCTGTCTTATTCTTGTCAATTTGTTTCTATGCAGATTCCTATCTGAGCCCTGATCTAACCATAGACTTATGTCAGTACAACTACGGAGCGATGTAGTTATACTGACCTAACCCCGGTATAGACAGCGCTTTGCCAATGGGAGGGCTTCTCCTGTTGACACAGTTACCACCTCTTTGGGAGGCAGAGTACCTATGCTGCCGGGAGAAGCTGTCCCATAGGTAGTGTCTTCACTAAGCGCTAGAGCAGCACAGTTGCACCAATGCAGCTGTGCCATTGCAGTGCTGTAAGTGTAGACAAGCCCTCAGTTAGGTGCTAGAAAGGTAATGAAACTGTATAACCCAGGTTCGAGCAGAGGATATGGAACTGAGTTTCATATACTCAGCCCAAATGTCTCACACAGTCTTCCCTAGTACTCTAATTTTACATATGAGGAAACTAAGAAAGAGAAATATAAGTGACTTGATCAAGGGACAGCATAAGGGCCTGGAACAGAAATCATCTAGCTTCCAGGTTTTTTCTCAACCCACTAGAGCAGTTAATTTCCAAAAAGTAGACAACTGTGGGTTTTTTTAAACAGTAAACTTAATAGTTTCTGCCATAAAAGGTGTATCCCAGTACATCAAATCATAATAGGACACAAAAGCACAAAGTATGTATTAGAAGGTTGTTTGAAACTCTCAAGTGTTCAGAATATGTGTAGCTTAAATAATAAATACAATTTAATGCAGACTTAAGAAACTGATGCAATAATACAATGAAAACCCTGAACAGGTCTTTTCAGTGACGGATTTTAAGGTTTCAAAACCTGATTGTTTACCTTTGTAATTATACCTCTGTTTTTTCTTTTGAAGTTGTTCCAAACCAATTTTACAAAGCACAGAAAAGTTGCATGATTGGACCGTTTAATATTAATGTTTAACCACATGTAAATAGAATTATTTATAATTATGTAATATACATGGATGGGTAGTATGAAGTGTTCTCTTTGCTGTTTAAAGAGATACTGTTCATAAGCTACAATAGGATGTTATACAGTCCACTCTTAAAGAATGATGCCAATGGCAATCAAGGAAGAGGAAACATCTGCAATTAGACTCTGTAGTCACTTTGCATCTGCAAAACAATTACTATCCATTGTATGTTGAGAAAACATTAAACATAACAATATGATCATAACTGATGTGAGATTTTTGTATTCATTTTTGCTGCTTCTATTGCTGAAAGGCATTTATCATCTACATATGATTATTCACACCAATCCTCCCCAAAACAAAACAAACTTCAATATGATGTTAAGATTGCAAGCACATATCAGTGGTCTGAGTGCATATTATTATCTTTTAAGAACATTAGAGTTAAAAAAAAAAAGAAAAAACAAAACAAAACCTTAGGAATCCAGGAAATGCAGAGTTAAAATTGCATCTCTCAACAAGGCTTTCAAATTATCTTCCAACCCCCATCACAGCAACATCCAGAGAAAATCAGAACATAATACTTTATCCATCCATAATGCATAGTTCCATTTTTCAGTGAGCACAAAAGCCCAATTGTTAGAAATCATTACTACAAAGTGGCAAAAAAGTAGTAGAAGTCTTTTGGAACTGAGTTTAACAGCTCCAGTTCTGTGGAGTCATAATTCAGGAGCAGCTTGTTCCAGTCACATCTAATTTTGTAGAAAATTTCTACCACGGCTCCAGACCTAACCTACCAATTTTGACACCAACATGAATTTCAATGTGGATTTTCGAGAGGGTGATGTAAAATCAGGTTTATAATAGAAACTTAGGCTATGTCTACACTGCCCCACAGTTCAAACTATGGGGGTGTCAATAGCAGGATGCACCAAAGTACTCTGCTATAACACCCCCGTGTGGATGCTGTGGCTGTGAACTAAAAGGTTCGTATTTCACAGTCTACATTAATGCAAATTAGGAACCATTTCATTCACATCCGTAGCATCCATGTGGGGAAATTACAGCACAGCTCTTTGGTGAGCATTGCTATTCACACCCCTAAAGTCCAAACTGCGGGACAGTGTACACAGCCAAAGTTGCAACCTGAACTATAACATAACCAGCAGTTTAAAAATGGCAAATCATTACAAAGCTGTGTAACTCAGATGAAACTGATCTACAACTTATAGAAATGTAACTGAGGTCAAAATGCACCCGACTCTCTATTTTGTTCTGCCATAGGTACTTCAGTCTTCAAAATAATGATGGAAGTGCAAGGTCACGTCCTGCAGAGCATACTGCAGCCTTAATCCCTTAGTTATTATTAGCTTCAAGGTGATGAAAGTTTGGGCCAGATTGTCTGGCCTTATTTCAGCATCTTAGGTCACATACAGTTAATTCTCGTTGAAAATTTCAGCACATTTTCAGTAAATACATGATCATAATCAGAAGGAAAACTGATAAAGACAGCAATGGAAACTAAGGAACCAATTTAATTCCTGAGAACAAAACATATTCTTTTATGCTTCCTCTCTGTTATTCACAGGTGTGGGATCAACAAAGGCTATTATGCATGAAAGACAATATGGGTCAGATTCTGATTTCAGTTCCACCATTGTAAATGAGGAGTAACTCCACTAAAGTCTGATTGTCCCACCACAAGATGTAGCTAACTCCACTGATCTCACAGGGAGTTACTTGTATCCTGCATTAGTAGAGTAGAGACGAGTGATTAGGAGTCAATAGTTACTCCAGATGTATTTCTCATGGAATTGAGATCAGAATCCGACCTCCTAGCTGTATAACATATTTATTATTATTTTATTATATTTTGTGGCTTTGACATCCCATCCATGGAATGCTTATACTGGAAGGAACCATAAATGATAGTTTTAAACCTGAAATCAAAGTGTGACCTTTTGTTGTTCTTAAGGTTTTAGTTCTTTTTTATTTAAAAAAAACAAAAACAAAAAACACACAGCAATATCTAGAAACTGCCACACTCCTGGACTAGTAAAGTCCACAGTCATGTACATGTAAAAAAAAGGTATCTTCAAAAAATTAAAACTGCCCAGGAATAGGAGATGAGATAATGTTGGACAACGTATAAAGCAGGACGAATGGCAGAGAAATAGTTAGAGTAGCAATAAATGAACTCCAGGGTGGAGAGGAAAGAGCAGCTGGAGAGGAAGTCAGGGACAAGCAACAAGGAAAGAGGTTGCAGACGTTGGCAGAGCGGCAGGAAAATAAAAGTCTTGGGGCAAACAGAGTGTCAGGAGAGGAGATTTTGAGTGTGGAGTCATTCGTTGTGAAAAACAATACAACCTAAAAAAGCTGACACGACAAATTTCAACTTTTTAAAGCTTTTTAAATCACAGGATTGGGTTATACCAGTGAGTCTCAATTTTTTGTCCTGGTGACCCCTTTCACATAGCAAGCCTCTGAGTGCAACCCCCTTTATAAATTGAAAACACTTTAAAATATATGTAACACCATTATAAATGCTGGAGGCAAAGCAGGGTTTGGGGTGTAGGTTGACAACTTGTGACCCCCCATGTAATAACCTCACGACCCCCTGAGGGGCCCTGACCCCCAGTTTGAGAAACCCTGGGTTATACCAACATTACAAATGTAGGTAAGAGTCACAAAACCCCCCTTGTAATTGAAAAACAAAGATTTTAAAACACTAAACAAAGCAGCCAGGAAAAAGACCTCCCTAGGAGAAGTAAATCCACAGTAGCTGACAGGCTTTTGCATCTTCTTGCATGATCTTCATTCCCTCCGAAAATCAAGTCACTTACTTAGGTACCTACATTTTGAAAACTTGTCTATCACAGACCATATTCTCAGGAGATGTAAATTATCATAGCTCAGTTGACTTCCAAGGAGCTATACCAGTTTACTCTACCTGAGAATAAGGTCCCACTTCTCTTCAAGATTTCTACATTCTGTCCAAAACCTCACTAAAGACCCACTTCAGTAAAATATGCATTTGCTTTCCATGGCTTAAAACCTGCATAAGATAATATGGCCACCTATAGGGAATACTGATGCCATTAAGGATCACACTGGACACAAAAGTTATTGTTTATCTTGCACCATAACAGAAGCACGTTACATTACAACATTGTATTGGAGGTTGGTTATCTGGAGCTAGATTCACAAAGGGACTTAGAAACTGTGACACTGAGTATCACAACATCTAACTTTTATGTGCCTAGAAAATCACTGAGCTTCACAAAGCCTGAATTAGGTGCTCAGGCTCCCTATACTACAAATGGAGACAGGCACCCAAGAGTGGGATTCACAAAAGCCAGCATGCTGCACAAGGAGCCACCTAACCTAGCCCATGGGAGATGTGGAGGAGAGGGGTGTTCCCTTAGCCCTGCCCCACTCAGAGAGTTCGATGCCTATATCCAGGCAGGAGGGAGGTGCCTTTCTCTGCTTGGGAGTTTCAGCTATGAACCCTCTCCTGGAATCAGGCATTCGTTGCAAGAGGCCAGGGGAAGAGGACATTCCTTATAACCATTAGCCCAGTGTTTCGGGTACTTACCCAAGATGCAGGAGACGCATGTTCAATTCCTCTGTCTAATGAGAAGGCATTTGAATAGGGGTCTCTCACCTCTCAGGTGAGTGTCCTAACTACTGAGTTGTGGGATATTCTGATGTGGGGCTCCCTCAGTCTTTCCTGTTTAATTATTTATCAAAAGTGAAATGCCTTCGACAGCCACTAGAACCGGGGGGACTGGATCCTGGGTCTCCCACATCCTGGGTGAGTGCGCTCACCACCAAACTACAGTATAGAGTCATTCTTTCCCCCTCACTCCAGATGATTTGTGTGAAGGTAGGCGTGCTCTGAGCACACCTAGTGGGTCAAGCCCCGCAGGTGAGTTAGGTGAACGAACACCTCTTTTCCCCCGGGGTTAGATGGGAGCAGTGAGTATGCTCAGAGGCAGAACCCTAGGCACCTAGGGAACTTTTATCCTGAAAATTTAGGCACTGAGTGAGATTAGGTGCCTACAGCGTTCACCGGAAGCTGAGAAAGGATTTTGTGAATATCAGCATCACTTAAATCTGGGATTTAAATGCCTAACACGGCAGCTAGGCACCTAAATCCATTTGTGAATCTGGGTACCACAGGCAACAGTGTTTGGTTTCAATGTATTTATCTTCATTATTTATCTCTGCATGGACTTCGCAGAGGCTCTAATCCTGCAAATACTTGTACATGCTTAATTTTACACATGGGAGGAGTCCTACTGCCTTCAATGGGATTCTCGCAGTTGCAAAATTAAGCATATTTATAAGTGCTTAGGATCACAGCCTAAACTGGAAGGTGCTGAGATTACTAACAAGAAGAAAGAAGTAATCCAAGTGAACCTAAAGAGATTAGACCCAGGGCAGGAAACAGCAAAAACAAGATTTGACTTGGAAAAATGAAAGCTAATACAGCTGGTGAAAATAATGCACAATACTGATTTTCAACAAGAAAAAGAAACCTGGAATGCAATAATAGTGCATTGGTGACAGTGGACAGCAATGCACCTGAGTATGTACTGAAATATGACAGCAAAACAGGCCAATCCAATTTAGGGCTGAATACACAGAAATATCATGGAACAAGGAGGTAATCTCTTTCTATAATGTTCTACAGTGATTTATTTCTATATGGTTCTGGTGTGACCACACTTGAAATGCAGTGCACATAACAAGGCACCTCATTGCCAGAAATATATTGACAAAGTAGAGGAAGTTAAGAAAAAAAGCAATAAAAATTATCAGAGGGCTGAAGGAAACCATTTTTGAGGAGAGATTAAAACAGTAAATATGTATATGCTGTCCAAGTGATGACTGGGGGGGCGGGCATGACAAGAGTCTACAAATATTTATAGTGTGTAAACACTAAGAAGGCAGAAAAATTATTTAAGGGCAGTACAAGTAGGTATAACTAGGAACGACAGGAGAAAAAATACAGAAAGAAAAATGTAGGCTGAAGATCAAGAAAACTTCCTGACAGTATTATATTAGAATGTGGAATAGTATCTAAAAAGAAATGGTAGAAGCATCAGTATCTGAGACATAAAAACTAGACTGAACAAAGCATTAGAATACGTACTGTAGGGAACAATCTTGAACTGACAGGGAAATGCATGACAGGATGGCATAACAAGCCTTTCCATCTCCATAAGTAATTTTTGGAATTCTATAAAACATCACAAAGCTGCAATGCAATGTCATGGCATCAACCCTATTCATAATGTCATTAGGAACTTATTAACAATTTCATCATAATTTAAGATGAAAGAGAAAAAAATGATTTTGTCAGTTAAATTTTCCTTGGAGCATGCAGTTTAATAAAGTTAAAGGGGTAATTTATGTTTATATCATGTGTTCTTACTGAAAATGTAGAACTGGACACCATTCAAAGACACAGCACTAGTCATAGGGTACAAAAATAATATCGAATTAATTCTATAACCATAACAGCACCTGGGGAAATGTTCTCTAAATCTGAGATTTACAGTATTAATGTCATAATGGCTGGTTTTACAGAATATTGCACAGACCCACTAAAATAAGATGGGTGGCAAAGACGCATGGTAAGATTACCCTCTGTCTGTTTTTTTGCCTTGTTGTATCCCTTTGTCTGGTCCCCAGGTCTCCAAGGTGTGTTACTGGTTTTGCATAGCAAACTCTTTCTTGCAATATGAGCTTGCTGCTCATGCAAGTTCACATTGCTAGTCCACTCTTCCAGCACCTCTGGTGCTCTGCTCCCCATGCACGCAATCAGAGGCAGTCAATCAATAGTGCCAGAAACAGAGGAGCACCATGGTTAAGTACTCCTTCAGCACAGGCATACCATGCGGGTTAGAAGGAGGTAAAGAATGATGCAGCAGAAAGGGGAATCTGGAAGAAGGAGAAAAGTGGAGTGGGGGCAGATGAAAGGGGAAAGAGAGGGAGGGAAGGGAGGAAGGAAGGACAGAGAACAAGGTGGGGGAAGGACTAGATGAGGACAGAGCAGGGGAAGAGAAGAGTAGAGCTGGCAAAGGGGAACAGACTGGAAATCAAGGGAGACCAATCGACAAAGGGAGTACAACATAGGAAAGTGAGAACAAGATGGCATTTGGAGCAAAAAGGACTAGGGTAAATAGAAAGTAGAGGAAAAGGAATACAGGACAGTGGAGAATAGGAGTACTAAAATGGTATGAAAAGAGAGAATAGTAAGGGGATAAGAGAAACAAGTGGGGATAAGAGAGATAACTGGGAGATAAAAGGGAGAGGAAAGGAGGGACTAAGATCAGCTAGAAGATCACACACTGATTACTGTGCTTAATAACAATTCTTGGCTCTGTGTTAGAAGGATGTAGCTTATTCTAGAGGACGCAATTTAGTAAGAGGAACAAGGACTGGGGCTTTATTAGGGCTTGTCTACACACTAAAGTTGTACTGCTTTAACAATACCGGTCTAGTTAAAGCAGTACAGTCCCCCTACTGTGAATGCAGTCATATTCATATAAAGGTGCTCACACCAGTACAGCTCATTCCCATACAGGAAGGGAAATAAGCTATATCTGTATAAGGAACCTTTATACTTGTCTATCATGTCCACACTAGGAGTTGTACCTGCGTAAGTATTTCAGTAAAAAAAATCACCCCTAACCAAAATAGTTATACTGGTACAAAAAATGTGTGTAGGCCAGGCTTTAGAGTGAAGAAAGGTGAGGCTTGATCCAAATTTTGCATAATAGAAAAGTGGCAACCACAGCATAGAGCTGAAGAGACCTCTAAATTGTCTTTGTACAAATGTAGCTAGTGTTGAGACCAAACAAAATTTCAGCACAGTATTTAAAATCTTTGACAGGTCTAATCCTGTGAGGCATTTCATCAGAATATATGTCGTGTGTCAAAAAATACATGCAAAAATTACGTTAGGATGATTTCAGTACTGAATTTTTGACTAAAAGTCAAAATTCTAAATAAAAACCTTCATAACTGGGTTAAAAAAATCAGTGAAGCATCAACATTAAAAACACTAACAAATTTATATGTGCAGTTATTGGTCATGAGTTTTGGGGTTTTTCTGAAATGATAAACAGAGTAATGCCCATACACATCTCACAAAATAAAATTATATTCCACCCTTCAATCTGACATTTTATGTGTCATTATACTACAAGAGTCGAATACTCACAGGTTTTCGAGTTGGTGTGACTTGAACAGAATGGTAAAATTCCGGCTGAACTCTGCTGTTTTTCTTGATTTTTCTTTTCCTTATGGAAGTTTCTTGTTCACTCAAGTGATGTACTTCTGCTAGAGGCTGTGTTTCTTCAAGGCGAGGTGCTACACGTCTTCTAGCATGACGAGGACTTGGTCTAAAACCCTATGACATAGAAAAGACAATTGCAATGTTTGACAATTCTCAGAATGCAGCAACATAACAAAAAGAAATAACGTAGAGGATTTTATTAATTATTAGGACTAGAGAGAAAAACACACTGAGGATGAAGGTTTACAAATATTGTAATCATAAAATTAGCATGCGGCAGTAAAGGGACAGTGTTAAGTAGTTTAAGCATCACATTTCTCTCTCTCATATATATATATGCAGAGCTGGTGGTTACATCTTTAATTAAGGTTGTTTAACATTTTTCATTATAAGCCTATGTTTTCAGTTGCTTGTATCTTTGCCAAACTCTATTCAGATTAAAATTTTCTATAAGAACATAAGAACGGCTGAACTGGGTCAGACCAAAGGTCCATCTAGCCCAGTATCCTGTCTACCAACAGTGGCCAATGCCAGATGCCCCAGAGGGAGTCAACCTAACAGGTAATGATCAAGTGATCTCTTTCCTACCATCCATCTCCACCCTCTGACAAACAGAGGCTAGGGACACCATTCTTTACCCATCCTGGCTAATAGCCATTAATGGACTTAACCTCCATGAATTTATCCAGTTCTCTTTTAAACGCTGTTATAGTCCTAGCCTTCACAACCTCCTCAGGCACGGAGTTCCACAAGTTGACTGTGCACTGTGGAGGAAGAACTTCCTTTTATTTGTTTTAAATCTGCTGCCCATTAATTTCATTTGGTGTCCCCTAGTTCTTGTATTATGGGAATAAGTAAATAACTTTTCCTGATCTACTTTCTCCACATCACTCATGATTTTATATACCTCTATCATATCCCCCCTTAGTCTCTTCTTTTCCAAGCTGAAAAGCCCTAGCCTCTTTAATCTCTCCTCATATGGGACCCATTCCAAACCCCTAACCATTTTAGTTACCCTTCTCTGAACCTTTTCTAGTGCCAGTACATCTTTTTTGAGAAGAGGAGACCACATCTGTATGCAGTATTCAAGTTGTGGGTGTACCATCAATTTATATAAGAGCAATAATATATTCTCTGTCTTATTCTCTATCCCCTTTTTAATGATTCCTAACATCCTGTTTACTTTTTTGACCGCCTCTGCACACTGTGTGGATGACTTCAGAAAACTATCCACAGGCTGAATTGTTTTGGAGAATTCCAGCAAAAATGGTTCAGTCAAAAATCAGTAGTTTGCCAATGTTAATTTTTTTGCTAACCATTTCTTTTAAGAGCTCTACCACTTCCAGGGTTTGGAGGAGGAACTTGAAATTTGGCAGCAGAATATTCCTCAGGTCAAGGGGCTGTCTTATGCTGTCACCACAGATTTGGCCAAGTTATGGGCCTCTGAAAATTGTTGTTTGACATGCTCAGTAAAGCTTATTAGAGGCTTACTGTGAAAATCTCTGAACATGCTTCCAGCTCAATGAAGCTTAATTCCCACAGGCCAACTACACCAGGCTGCCACCCCAATCCCTACATGCTAACTGCATTAAGCATGCTCCCAGTATCATGAAGCTCCTACAAGCAAATCACACTGACCATGCTCCAACCCAACACACACCAACAGCACTGAGTATGTTCCCAGCTCTTACTGAGCCTGGGAATAGAACCCAGGTCCCTAATTTATCTCATCCACCTAGTCACACTGCTTTTCAGAATACATGTGTCAAATCCTTGGCTGTGGGATCTGTAACCAAAAGATCATGTTCCATTTCACAGCCCAAACTAAAACCAAGAATTCCTAATTCCCAACATTCTTCTTGTGTCTACAAAATAGCTGTGTGAGCTACTGTCAGTGTGTGTGCTTCATCACCCTGTAATGGATGGCCCATGTAGAAAATAACACCATTGCTACCAGCAAGTCTGTACTGTGGTCCTAAATTCCAACCATGCTTTTGTCCCATGCAGGGCTGGGTGGTGAATAAAGTTCCATAGGATGTAATTTCTGTTTTTTCCGTTTTATTTTTTTTAAACCAAGTTAATTACAATAAAAATTATGTTAAAAATGTTATTTAGGTGACAAATTCAAGAAAAGTTAGCAAAGACCAGAATTATGGGTCCCTATGCAACCTTAATTTGCTCCCTTTGTGCCTATGCATTCTGAAACAGTCTTTCATTACATGATCACATATTATTTGTTTTCCCTTACCCATGCCTCATTCAATGCAGAGGATGGTCAGTGAATGAAGCAGACATTTGTAAAGAAGAGAAAGGAATTACACTTGTGATTAAGTCACTCCACTGGGACACCGGAGAGTTGGGATCTTTTCTTGGCTCAACTTCAGACTTCATATCTGATGTGGAACAAGGTTATCATAATACATGTGCAAAAAGAGCTGAAATAAGGTGCCATGGCTAACCTTATTTCTGACATTTCCTAACTTTTGGATACTTGACATAGCCACCCTGACATTCTTTTAATATAGTTTTTGCATGTGAGAGAGAGAGAGAGAGAGAGATTTTTATAACTAAACTGTGGAACTTTCCTTTAAAGAACATTCATTTCTGTGGAGTAGGCAGGGTGTTTGTAAAAATCACTGATCTTGATTTTGCTCCCTCTGAAGTCAAAGGCAAAACTACCAGGGCCAAATTCTGCTCTTAATTATACCCTATCCAATTCCAATTGCACAGGGTGTAAGTTACAGCAGAATTTGGTCCTCAACTTCTTCAACACAAGAAGGATCATATCCATACTGGCTAGCAAAAACAGCCTTATGTAAGGTAATGCAGCCAAGAAACCTGTGGATTTTGTGTGATCCCCAAATATTAAAAGATGTAAATCCATGATGCTATGTCATACTATTGCAAGGGAAAATCTTATTGCCCCAGTTTCTGTTCACCTGCACTATGAAATAAACAACAAATACAAACAATTTAGGATATTTAGTCAAATTAATCAAAGTGAAAATTAAATGAATGAGGGAAAAATAATATAGCACAAAGAGAACTATTTATATAGTTGTTCAAATATTTAGTTTCCAAGTGAGGACCTTCTCTTTCTGTAAAAACAGGAATGTACATCAGCAATTTTAATCCACTGTCAGGAAAGTAACTTTTAAGGATGATATGACTAGTGAACCCATTCTGAGTTCTGAATGAGTTTGAACTCCAAATATATGATAAATTTCAGCTACAGATACAGGACTGGCTACTGGCTGAAGCCTGCTCATACGCAGGGCACATTAGCCATTCCCCCAGTTCCCTCAGAGCCGGATACAATTCTCCAGGATTGCATATTTATGTAACACAAGTATTTGGTAAAAGCTAAGCAGCTCTAAAAGCGCTTAGAGATGCGTGCCAAAGAGGGATTTAAGTGTGTGGATCTCTCTCACTGAATGACTTCATGTCAAAAGAGCTTCTAGGTTTAATAATTAAATATTTTGTTTAAATATTAAAAACCCACTGATGTCTCTTGGAAAACGCTATAATCTATTTTGTTTATGGGCAATGCTGCTCATATGTATCTTCCCTTGTTGTTTATTGGTAGAGATATTAGCAAGAAAACAGGATCTTTGTCACGTTAAGACCTCATCTGCTTCTGAGCTTATTCTCCACTTAAAGTCATAATCTTCTGTTTGCGGTATCACAACTGGTTGCTCTGGAGAGGATTATGATGTGATAAATGCGAAGGATCATGATTTCAGGTGGGAAGTAGGAAGCAGGAGGGAAATGCATTCCTTATCAACAAAGATAATGAAAGACAGGAGATGTCCTTGAGCCAAAACCTTCAGTGCCTACTCAATCCTGCAGTGGAACCTTTGCTAGAGTAAGGGCTAAGAACTGAAAGATTTGGCTCCTTAGTTATAAAAAATGAAGAAAGAAAAAATGCAATATATTGGCTTTAGTGTCAGTATATTTTTTTCATGTGAGCTGATATTGCTGTGCTTAACGCAAAAAAAGGCTTGTTTGTCAAGAAACTAAGGAAGAAACTGTCTGAAACATTAAAATTGCTAGCTATTTCCCTCTATCTCAATAATGCAATAAACAGGCCTCCGAAGTACAGGGATAAAAAAAAAAAAAAAACAAGTAGAGGCTTAGTCTAGGAATCTGCAACTACAGCTCATCCCAAAGAACAAGAAAAGATGCACCACTCCACAGTGGAACAGAAACAGACATGCTAGAGGGAGTTGCAAAGTGCTAATCAATGTGAGTGCAACTGACTTACATTGCATGGATGAACTTTAGCATCTCCATTTTCCCTGGTGATTTGGTCTCAGGCACATACACATAAGGACATCATATGCCATTCACTGAAGGCTGTGGGACATTTTGCTACATTCTCAAGAGCTCTGATTTAACATCTAGAATCATGTTGTCTTTAACATACTAATGCCTGTGCGATTCTCATTTTTCCACTGTGATTTCTCTTCCAGAAGGGCAAGCCTTATATTTCAGGTTAAATAACGTATATGCTGACACACAGGAGGCCTGTTTATTGCATTATTGAGATAGAGGGAAAGAGCTAGCAGTTGTAGTGTTTCAAACAGCTTCTTCCTTAGTTTCTTGACAAAGAAGCCTTTTTTGCATTAAGTACAGCAGTATCAGGGAATTTTAAAACAAGAAAGGAAAAAGATCAGTTTTCTTCTAAACACTAATGTAGTGGCTGAAAGGGCACAAGGACCTGCACAATCTTTCTTTCTTAAAGATGTGGTAGCTCAAAAGTGTTTCAGTGGCCAGAGTCACGTATTTCATACATCTACAGATTTTGTTCCCTCTCTTATCATCCCTCTTTCTAGATTATTAATAAATATAATAAAACAACACTAAACCTTGGTGGAAAGGAAAATAATTACCTTATTTTTTTGCTGTCATGTTAATAGTTTACAGATGAGGGCATTTTGGATATTGCATTGTACCTTTTTCTCCCTCATTTCTACTATATGTTTTTTCTTATCTTCTTCTGACATTCTAAATAACACTTTCATAAGAAGCAAGGATGTATCCAACGAAGTGGGCATTCACCCACGAAAGCTTATGCTCCAATACATCTGTTAGTCTTAAAGGTGCCACAGGACTCTGTTGCTTTTTAAGGATGACTATGGTATCACTAACACCAATTCATTTGTAGCTTTAGTGAATTGCATCTTTGTCTGTTCCATATTTTCAATGTGCCATCTTATTTATTTACTCTGGCTTTCTCGATCTCAGCCATTTCCTTTTCCTTCATTTTAGGCTATTGGTTATTCCTGGGCTTGAAAACAAATTATACTCTTTTCCTAAATTTTTCCAGGGAGTACGTAGGTTTTCCATGGGGAGTATTCTGGATGGGAGACAAATTAACCTGATTTAGCACATGCTTGACTTTAAGCTTGTGTGTGTTTGCAGTGGCACTAAACATTAACTCTAGGAGAGTCACTAAGTGCATTATCCAATGTCCACTGAAGTAACTGGAAGTCTTTGTACTGACATCAATGAGCATTGGATCAGGGCCCAAACCTTATGGCAGAATTCAGTAGTCTACAGGAAAACTGCTGGTTAGTATCAGGACCATTGAGGGCACTAAGAAGAATGACAACAGACCTCAGTTGTGTTTGCTAATATTTTTCCAGACATCAGAGTGAGCCCGTCAGACTACAGCCACTTTTGCAATAGCACTAATGAATATCAAAATCAAAGGAAGTCAAATGGAATACCCAACACAGTGCTATTTCACTTTTTGACAGTGGTTATGCACACATGAGAACTGTTATCTATTATTACTGTCAACTAATGGCCTCAAAAACAGGCTTTGAATTGTCAGTTATTGCCTATTTAAAGCCTAGAAACTTTCATGTATATGCAATCTAAAAATTCTTAAGACCTAGAAACACTAGTGTGCATAGCATTATAAAAATTCTCAAGACGCCAGATTTCTGAACAACCTTGAATATGGGCAAAAATGGAATTAAATCCTTTTCTTGAAGTAACTACTTAACAAGGCAGGTGTCTTATTAAATAACTCCAATGTATCATATTCTGCAGCCAACTGAAAGACAGTTTGGAGAGCCTTCCTGCTATTCATTCAAGTGCATAGGAACTTATCATTATATATATAGTTTCTGTATATGTGTGTATTTTAAAGAGCTGTTCAACTCTAAAAAGTGACTGTAAAAATAGCATTCTGGGTCTCCCACTTTATCATCCCTCAATGATTTCCATATTGAATGTGCTTGGCTTACAAATAGAAAGATATTCTATCTAACTTTCAGCTCTGCAAACTCAACCTACAATCTGGGATTCAAACAGAATTATTTCTTTCTCATTCATGGTCACTCTTAATAAAGGTGCTACAAACCAAATCAGGCCTTTAGTGACACCAGTGCCATACCATTGCTTTCAAGAGGCTTGCACATTGAAACTTAGTACATAATTCTATTCATGGAAGAGAAACAAGCTCACTCTCTTCACTGCTAAAAAAAAAATATATGTGCTCTTAACTCAGGTTAGGTAACGCGTGTTAGCTAACCTGGATTAAAATAGCAGTAAAGATATAGCAACTCTGTTTTTAACTTGGGTTAGTAGCCAAAGTTCATCTGCAGGCTCCCCTATTGGCTTTAATTTAAGCTGCTAACACAAGTTAAAAGCTGAATTGCCCTGTCTTCACTGCTATTTAAGAACACACCTTTTTTGGCAGTGAAGACTTGCTTAGTTATACTGGGTCTGCAGGGCTAACAGAAACAAAACACACAGGTATGTGATACTTTGAGGATCCAACTGTTGGATTATTTAACAACCACAAGTACAGGCACCTACCTATAGGTGCTTTATATGAAGTGATGCTTAACTGCATTATGCTTTTGTAGCACTTAGTATATTTGTTATTAGAAAATCAGGACTCCAGTTACTGAGGTGACACTAGTGTACTTCAAGCCAAGAAGTTTAAATGGGATATGGATTTTTCAGGTACAGAACAGTACATGTGTATTTAAGTAGAGCCGATGGTCCTTACTGATGAGATTGCATTTGCACAGATGTAAACAAGAAGTCCATTTAAGTCAAGGGAGTTTCATGAGCAAAAAGTGGGTGAGATGAGTTTGGGCCTCGTGCCCCCAAAACTCTTCAGTAAGAGATGTGAATCACTAAGGGTATGATAATTTCTATTTCAAATTCCTTACAAACATGATATATAAAACTAGTGAAGTGGAATTTTACTTTAAATAGAGATGGGTAAGCAGGTGGTAAAATATCAGGTAGTCACACCTTTTGCATACTTCCTAAGTAACTTAAAATTATCCTAATGATAATCAGGCAGCTACCTATGTTTGGCCATTTTATGCCTCACCCAATAAATCCTAGAAGCTGGCCTGTTCTCAAGTTATTCCTAAAAAAATCTCAGAGGTGAGAGCATGTCCTGTCCCCTATTTCTTCACTAACTTTGTTACAGCTTGTCCAAGTGTCTTCCCCCTTTCACTGGTGCATTCAAAACCTACATCAGGGATTGATACCCTCATTACAATCTTTTTAAAAAATTAGAAAGCAAAGAGTCAGATCTGGTTGATGCAATGGCCACTGATGAGCTAGAATGAATTTAACTGGCTTAGAATATTTCCTGAGCCAAATGTGTAAGAACCTGCAGGATGAGAAGCTGGGACCATGGGGCTCCAGGCCACTCATACTTTTGCATTGCAACCTGAAGCTCAGGCTTGGTATTTGCCGGGGTACACTAGGAAGCTACAAACTGCAGGAAGTTTCACTGCTTATCTCCTGACTGCAACATTGTAACTGGCCAAAGCCGTCCACGACCCAGCCCTGACTCTGGGCCTGACAGTTTGCTCAGATCCCCTTTGCCCCTCCAACTCCTTCACTAGGGTTGCCAACTTTCTAATTGCAGGAAACCGAACACCCTAGCCCTGCCCCCTGCCCTGAGGCCCCGCCCATTCTCCAAGCACCACCTCCGCTCACTCCATCCCCCCTCCCTCCATCACTCACTTGCTCATTTTCACTGGGCTGGGGCAGGGGGTTGGAGTGTGGGAGGGGGTGAGGGCTTCGGCTGGGGGTGTGGGCCCTGGAGTGGGCCTGGGGATGAGGGGTTTGGGGTGCAGGAGGGGGCTCTGGGATGAGGCAGGGGGTTGGGGTGTGGGAGGGCATGAAGGCTCCTGCTGAGGGTGAGGGGCTTGGGTTGTAGGAGGGATCTCCAGACTGGGGCCAAGGGGTTCAGAGTGTGGGAGGGGCTCAGGGCTGGGGTAGGGGTGTGGGGTGCAGGAGGGGGTTCGGGCTCTGGGCGCCTCTGGCTGGTGCGGTTCACAGGGGCACTGGGAGGTGCTGATGTCAGGTGGCCCCTTAAATAGCAGCCACACCAGTGCTGCCCTGCCATTTCCCAGGCCTCAGAAGCTACGTTATCTGCCATGAATCCTGGACACATGGCTCGGCCAGCGGACCGAGGACAAAAGTTTTTCCTGTTCTCTGGAATGCGGGGGGGGGAGGAGGAAGAGGGGGAGAGAATTCCCCGCAAGTGACACACAAATACATACCCCACTGCTGCCCCTGGCTCGCTGCATCCCCAGAGTAGCCCAAATCCCAGCAGCTTCAGGGAGAGAGCTGCTACAGGCCTCCTCCTCACCCCCCACCCCCCTGCCATTTGCAGTGACCAACAACTGCTCTCCTTCGTCCCCCCCAGGCCGGCCGCTGACTGGGGCCTGCGCACTCAGCTGCTGCCCAACTCTGCTTGGATCCGTTCCCGGGGACAGCAGTCCAACTTTAGCCCCATGCTTCTGCACAGCTCATTCATCTCTGGGAGGAGTCTGACAAGACCCCAGCCCCTTATCTGCTGGTCGCATGGTTCCGAGATGAGCCCAGCGCAGCAGCCCCTGGGGAGCAGTGGACCGGGCAGAGAGGGAGCTGAAGGCACTTCCTAAAGGCCACAATGCCCACTCTGCACGGAGCCCCCAGCCACCGTGGCGGCTGCTGCCCAGGGTTAACCCTGCCAGCCCCAGCCTGCAGTCAAATGCCTTTCCCAGCCCCTCTGCTGGGATCCATGCCCTGCCCACCGGGGCTCACACCACCCTCAAGCTCCACAGAGAGAGCTGCTGCAGGCCCCCTCCTCATCCCCCCGCCGCCAACCAGACTTTTAACAGCCTGGTCAGCAGTGCTGACTGGAGCAGCCAGGGTCCCTTTTTAACCAGACGTTCCAGGTGAAAATCAGACCCTATCCTTCACAGAATATGGAAGGGGTGGTCTGCCCTCTGACCAGCAGTTCCCCAAGGGCCTGGAACCTGTAAGACCAAGTCACCAATCTGCAGACAGAACGTCGTACTACAGAGCCAAGCTACACAGTCCGCAATGGAAGCGCAGACCCTGCATGAGCAAGTACCCTGCTCACAGGGAGAAGCAGCTACACTGGGTACCTGAGCAAACCACCATCACCTGAACAGGCTCCCGCTGTCCCACTTCCCAAACGGCTTGACAGGAACCTTTGGAAATTCCAGGGGGTTCTGAATAAATCCAGGCTGTCCTTCCAGCTCCACCACAGAATGTACCCCACACATCAGTGGGACTAGTAGTTAGCCTTCTCACCAGCTAAGAGCTCAACTGGGCTCCCCCAACATTGGCACAGAGCAGCCCAATGCTCTCTGACTGGGACACCTTCCTGCAAGCCTTCTTGACCATCTTTGACAACCCACATCACGTCCACTCCACAGAGGCTGGTGGAAACAAGGAACCTATTTTTGAGCCCCCTGCCCCCTCAAGCCTAGTAAATTTGTCAATGCCACAATTCGTCAAGACCTGAGCTCCCCCATCCAGTCCACCCTGAAAGAAGACCCACACATCCAAAGAATCTAGTCTATGCCATTAGGGAGTAAGATGCTCTGTTCCATGTGGGATGGGGTACATACTTTGACAAGCACATAGATGTTCCCCCAGAGAGCCCCTGACTGGAGATGCTACAACGGTGCCATGATGCTCCATTGGCAGGTCAGTTTGCCCATTTTTTCTGGTGGCCCCACAAGCGGTCTGAAGTCCAAGCTTACATGGACTCCTGTGAGTGCTGTGCACACAGCAAGATGCTCCAGACTAGACCACTCAGCACCTTCATACCCTAGAGACTCCAACTAAGCCTTGGTCTGCCATCCCCCTAGACTTCACCGTGGAACTCCCAGCATCTGATGGCCACACAATAGTCTTACCTGTTGTGGACAGTCTGACTAAAAAAGACCCACTTCATCCCCTGCAACTATCTACCCTCTATCAAGGCTTCTTTCAAACTCCTGGAGCTGGTTCATCTTCATAGACTTCCAGAATACACAGTTTCAGCCCATGTCCCACAGTTTACTTTTCACTTTTGGTACTAAGTATTCTGGTTACTGCATGTCTGCCTATTGACCTCCACCACATACCACCCTCAAACAAATGAACAAACCTAAAGTCTGAGCCAAGTACTGTACTGGAACAATATTTGAGACGTTTCATGAACTATCACCAAGATAACTGCTCCACACTTCTGTATGCAAAATTTTCATATAACAATGCCAACCATGCCTCTACAAGCTAGAGCCCATTCTTCAGATTCCACTCTCATTTTCATCTGGCACTACAAGCAACCACCCCAAACCCAGCCGCCACCAACTGGGTCCAACAGAGCCATCCATCTCAGACAGGAGGAGCTCAAGAACCACCCAGAAGAGGTGAAGAAGGCTTACAAGAGGCATGTAGACCATCAGTGTTAGGAAGCTCTCGTGTTCAGAGTAGGCCAGAAGGTAAGGTTCACCACAAAGCTTCTCCAGACCAGTCAACCTTTCCAGAAACTTGGCCACCAGTTCCTGGGACCCTTCCAGATATGCCAACAGATCAACCCAGTTATCTTTAAACTACAGCTTCCCCACTACCTCAAAATACACCCACAAAATACAACCTCTCCAACGCATCAGTGATCTACAACCCATCCTGGACAATGATCCCTCACTTTCACAGACCTTGGGAGGCAGGCCAGTCCTCGCCCACAGACAACCCGCCAACCTTAAGCATATTCTCACCAGCAACCACGCACCATACCATAACAACTCTAACTCAGGAACCAACCCATGCAACAAACCTCGATGCCAACTCTGCCCACATATCTACACCAGCAACACCATCACAGGACCTAACCAGATCAGCTACAACATCACCGGCTCATTCATCTGCACGTCCACCAATGTTATATATGCCATCATGTGCCAGCAATGCCCCTCTGCTATGTACATTGGCCAAACTGGACAGTCGCTATGCAAGAGGATAAATGGACACAAGTCAGATATCAGGAATGGCAATATACAAAAACCTGTAGGAGAACACTTCAACCTCCCTGGCCACACAATAGCAGATGTAAAGGTAGCCATCTTACAGCAAAAAAACTTCAGGACCAGACTCCAAAGAGAAACTGCTGAGCTTCAGTTCATTTGCAAATTTGACACCATCAGATCAGGATTAAACAAAGACTGTGAATGGCTAGCCAACTATAGAAGCAGTTTCTCCTCCCTTGGTGTTCACACTTCAACTGCTAGCAGAGGACCTCACCCTCCCTGATTGAACTAACCTCATTATCTCCAGACGGATTCTTGCCACCATATTTATACCTGCCCCTGGAAATTTCCATTACATGCATCCGACGAAGTGGGCATTCACCCACGAAAGCTTATGCTCCAATACATCTGTTAGTCTTAAAGGTGCCACAGGACTCTCTATTGCTTTTTACAGATCCAGGCTAACACGGCTACCCCTCTGATACTTGCCACTTTTTTATGTTTCCATTCGGTAGCTCTATACTGAGAACACCTTTCCTGATCAAACCACACCTCTGCCTCTACTAGTCAAAATCCAGAGTCATGAGGAGCATGCCATCCTTGATTCCCAACAGACACGCGGTTGCCTGTACTAACTCATAGACTGGAGGGAGCCGGCTTCCCATGTTCATGTCCCTGACCTAGTCAGGATGTTCAATAGGACTCACCCCAACAAGCCTAAACAGACATCACACCAAGAGGGGGACCTGAAGAGGGAGGTGCTGTAAGAACCTCATAAGGATTCCAGGCTACTAACACTTCCCCATTGCCACCGGATGCTGAGGCTGGGTTTCTGCTGGGGGACCCTGGGAAGCTAGACATTGCAGGAAGTACTGCCCAGTGGGGCCTGAGCAGCCCACTGATTGGCCCATACTAGTATATTAACCGGGAAGACAGCACAGGGAGTTTTCTCTGTAACAATACAGACTGCCTGCTTGCTTTGCTACAGAACTTGCTGTGAACCCTAGACTCCAGCTCCTGACTCTGGCTCATCCCCAACTCAACTACTTGTCTCCTGTCTGCAACTCAGCACCTGACCCTGATTTCCTGGCATCCTCACCCAGCTTGATCCGGATTCCATTACTTGCCTCCTGTCTGCAAGTCTGTGCCTGACCCTGACTTCCTGGTATCTTGACCCACCTCAACCCTGACTCCAATACACATCTCCTGACCACAATTTGGTATCTGACCTGTGCACATAGGCTGCCCAGTGGCTGGCCCTTTCAGTCCTCTGTTACTGCCCTTTTCTTTGTTCTCCTAGTCCTGGGAGATTCCTGGTATGTATCATGAATCAGGAGTGAGGGATTCACTAGCAAACTTGTCCTTTTATAAATTAAACTTGGAATTTTAGTGTTAAAAATACAGCACTGGAAGGGACGAAAGAAACATTTCAACTGTAACAGAATGAAAAACACACGGGTAATACATAGCTACTGTGCTAGCTACCCACATCCAACAGGTTAGTCTGGAAAAATGAAACACTTCTGTCCAATACTTCCCTTTTGAAAGGTTATCGGTGAGGGAGGAGTTCATCATGCTCCAGTCAGCAAATATGGGTGGCCTCTCGTAATCCTGCTATGAGTAAAATGGCTAGAAAATTCACCAGAGATTTAGCAGAAATATGAGGAGTCACCTAATTGTAAGTAACTAGTCCAGGGAGACACTTCGTCTGAAAAACTACAACAATATAAAATTTAACATGGCACACATTAAGCGGATTAAAAGCTGTCTAACTGATAAATCTGAAAACGTAATTGTAAATGGGGAATAATCAAGCGGGTGTGTTTCTCTCCTGCAGGGATTGTTTCTTGGCCCTTTATTACGTGATGTTTTTATTAATGACCTGGAAGAAAAGATAAAATCACTGATAAAGTTTGCAAATAACACAAAAATTGTGGGAATGGTAAATAATGAAGAAGACAGGTCACTGATACAGAGTGATTTGGATCACTTGGTTTGTTGGGTACAAACAAACAATATATGTTTTATTATAGTTAAATGTAAATGTACGCATCTAGGAACAAAGACTGTAAGCCATATTCGCAGGATCGGGAACTCTATCCTGGGAACCAGTGACTCTGAAAAAGATTTTGGGAGGGGATGGATAATCAGCTGAACATGTGCTCCCAGTGTGACACTGAGGCCAAAAGGATGTGACTTGATTATAATCTATAAGGACCTACATGGGGAACAAATGTTGGATATTGGGCTCCTCAATCCAATGGTTGGAAGTTCCAGATTCAGACTGGAAATAAGGAGCAAATTTTCAACAGTGAGAGTAATTAACCACTGAACAATTTACCAAGAGTGGTGGTAGATTCTCAGTCACCGGCAATTTTTAAATCAAGATTGCATGTTTTTCTAAAAGATATGTAGAGCTAGAAGGGGAACTGCAAAGTGAAGGTTTATGAAGAGAAGTGGTCCCTGAAGAAGGGAATTGGGGTTGGGTAAGAAGACACAGCTGAACGTTTTGTTTTTCATTTGGGGAAAGTCAGATCAGGCCTTGCATCTTCTTCAGCAGCCCAGACAGCAGGAAGGGACCCTACTCTAGGGAGGAGGGGCTGTACCCAGGGGCTGTACCCAGCTTAAGGCTGGGTGGTAGATTTGGTTTTTGTGTTTGGTCTTAGGAACTCTCTGTTAATAAAGAAACCAACCCCCAAGAAGGGCTGTGATTGGATGAGCAAGGCCACGTGGAGTTTTGTTTAAGGAGCCCTGATGAAGAGGAAAACAGGGATAGGACACTGCAGAGGCAACTCTGGCCATGAGGCAGTGCTTGGGTGGTAGCCACCGTGTTACAAGGGTCTACCTGTGGCATTAGGAGCTCAGTGTGTGTTATCAACTGGTGTGCAGTATAACTGAGGTTGTGACGTCATCAAAATTATATATTTCTAGCAAAGTAAACAACAGGATTTACTAGAGGGATGTATGTGACTCTGTAAATACAGCTACAAAACCTGAGAGGGGACTTATAAAATTGCATGTATGGAAAATGAAGTAACAGGGACAGTTGCTAATTATGGGCTAGATTCTTTTCTCCTTACTCAGGCATTGTATCCCTTACTTGCAGGGAGCCCTGGGGCTGTATGAACTCATGACGGTGGTCTGGGCATCTCTAGTGCAATCCTCTTTCAAAGGGTGGGAGGTGTGGACCTCTGGGGGCTGCTGCTGCAGTGATACAATGCCAATATTTTAACAAGGACCAAGTGAGAGACCCCTCCAGCGTTTCAGTGTGCTGTGGTCAGGCTGCCACACTAGTAGCATTCCAGGAGAGCACTACAGGAGGCAAGGAGGCTAGAAGCCAGCACAGAGACACAGAACTGCCTACTTCTTCCAAAGGAAGGCAAACTTCGTCCTCCTTCATAGGAGCCTTCAGAGGAAACTCCATAAATGAAACCTTGCAAATTTTCCTGGCCTCTATGAGAAAACCATCTGACTCTATTCTGTTAATCATTACTATAATTATTATGATAGTGCCCCAAGGATCCAGTCAAAATTAGGACCCATTGTGGTAGGCACTATACAAACACTATTTACAATCTATCTATACATGACAAACAAAAATGGACATACAAGATACATGCATATGGTCAATGGTACATAATTTGCTAGTTATTTGCTCAGTGTCACATCTTCTGTACGGGCTATATTCTGAAAGCAAAGGGAAATTCAGGATTTGTCCTCATATAACATAAAGTTATATATCTGTATATTCCCATCTACAAATGTTTTTATGCACATGTATGAAAATGTTTTATTTTTGTCTCTGATTTTGTTTTCCCCCATCACACTATTCCTTGACTCTTCAACAGTTAATATAAAATAGTTTAAATATCCTGGGGGGAAATGTGTCAAATACAACAGAAAAAATATTTTCAAATTGATTCAGCCCTCTGAGGATAGGAGACAATCTTTGAATAGGTGAATGCATCCATTTCTCTATTACTGTATGCTTCTGTCTATCCTTGAATGTACTCCCTCCAATCAAATACAAGACTGTAATTCAGCTTGGAGGCTCTGTGGATTTTTCTCTTCACTCTAGCAGTGTGTATCTTCAGTAGTTTATAAATAACTCTAGAACTCTTGTGATGAATTATAGCACAAGTGTTCCAAGACTATTCATTGTAGTCTTTAAGAATATCCAGAACTGTATTTTTAGCTAGTTGTCTTGCAACTAGACTCAACAGTGGGATGATTGTGATTAAAAAAAAATGCTCAAACACAGTAATGATTTCTTTATATGAGTGAAGAAGGCAACAGTTGTTGGCAAAGGTAATGTACAGATTTGCTGAGGACTCACTGTTTTGGTATAATATGTATTCAGAATACTATCAAGCATTACCTAACATTCTTGTTTGTTTTTTTCTTATGAAAATTTCCATTAGACTTGCTGACCTATTTTTAGCACCAGACACATGTGTCTTATCTAAATGACAAGACTGAATATATATTATGCAACAGTGACTATTTAGTATTCTAAGCTGAAAATATAAGGTCTGTGAAATCAAAACTTCAAATTGTTATTCAGTTGCTAAAGCTGTGGTTAACATATGCCGCCTTCTTCCATAAACAGGCTCTTAATAAAGGATCAAATCTTGCTTGTCTTACTCCTGTGACTAGTTCCATTGGACCTGCACCTGATCCCACTGAACTCAAAACTCCCCATGAATTACAAAACTCCAAAGGATTTGTATGAGACCAGGATCAGGCCTATCGACTTCTCGATAGCGCTACTCACTGGCCAATGGCCCCAAATATTTTATGATAGATGGTTCATCATAAATAAATAACAAACGATACTACCCAATGCATTGCTACCTACATGCAGAAATTTCTGGCACGAGTACATTTATCCCTACTATGGATTTTGGAGGCCACATGTTTTCTAATTCAGTGGTGGAGAAAACTGGAAAATATTCAGAGAAAAGATTTAAATCTATAGTAATATTTTTGCTCTACCTTTGAAAAACATCAAGCTGTGGTGTAGCATTTATCACAAAGATTGTTTTCCCTTTGCCATATTGCCAACCACACATATTCAAAAATCATGAGCCAGCCCCCCCAAGTCATCATCAGTGGCCGAAAAATCAGAAGATTTTAAAAATAATAAATTTGGTTTCATTTTATTTGACGTCTTGTTTTTGAGCCTTTGGGATTCATGTTTTCAAGCTTTTCTCCACAACCATGAGAGCTAGATGCTTACTTTTTCACAAATGAAAGATGAGATTCTCACATGATCTCATGACTCCAGGAGCTGAAGTTATCAGAAAAACCCAAGTACCTCATGACTTGGCATAAAATCTCAAGAGCTGGCAACACTACCAAGTCAAATGTAAACCTTTAAATGATAGATTTTAGATGCTTAAATATATGGTTACCGTATCAAATCTAACTTTAAAAAATAAGCTAGTATAAAATGGAACTGGCTTGATGGGTCCAATCTTGAAGTATTTACTTAGAGAGAGATCCCAAAACTCCCAGAACCTGATTAAATAAGTGAATGGTTGTCATTTGGAGTTTTGAATAAATAAATAAATAAATAAACAATGCCTCTCAGTACTTACTTGGGTAAAACTCCCATTAAGCTTTGTTGGCAGGGACGAAACCCAAAATATTTCCTTCTCTAGCTGTTTCTCTGAAATTTTCTTAAAATATACAGATAGGATAACTGCATCAACCAAAGCCTGATTTTTGCACTCATGCAGCATATACAGACCCTTGGAAATTAGCTGGTCTCTAGTGACACTGTGAATAGAGGAGGCAATTTACAAGTTTATACCATTACCAGTTCCATTGGTGTTTCCCATGTTGAGCACAGGGAGTCCAACTCAAACTGGTAGAAGCTTCAAAATGGAGTGAAATTGTTAAGGGCAACTGCAGTAACAATCGCTTTACTGTTCCAATAACTATCAAAGCCAAAACAGCCATTCAGGTTCAGTGAAAACTACACAACTGAAAATCAGCTTAAATTGGTTGTAAATGAGTGTCAGCGGGGCAGGTGGGGAGAGAGGAATCTGTTGTATCTTACAACTACTCAGATCTTCCAGTTGGTTGCTTTTCCTGCTGCAATCCTTCGTTTTAACCCCCTAGATGTCATACCAATTTACCTTCACGAGGATTTATGCCAATTTACCTCTTGCTTTGACCTAATGCGTAATTTGTTTCCAACAACAAAAATCTGAAATATCTGTGTAGTGCTTATAATATACTGCTGAGATATGTGTTTTGCAAAGACTTTCAAAACTTGGAGGTAATTTTACCCCCAAAAAAGAGCACGGTACTCTCATGAAATTTATCAGCAGAAGCCAGAATTCAGCATAGGATGAGTTATGGAGTATAAATAACTGTTCGAAGTTAATATCCACCCTTCCATTACCTCATCAGAGATGTGATTATATTGCTTTACAGTGTTCTGTCCTCATTAATTTTTAATTTGGGGATAATGTTTTAGTACTAAAGAGAGCAACGGATTAATAGTGCTCACTAGAGACAGTCATAATAGGCATGTACCATGCAAGCTATAGTCCTGACAATGAACTTCAATACTAAATTGCAACACCCATTTTTCCAAATCTGAGTCTCTCCTGGCAGACTGCCAATCATGCAAAAATTGCCAATAGTTCTGTGATTATGGTAATCATTCTCGAAGGACTACAATTGGACCACCAAATGCATGTTCATGTCTGACGTAAGTCACATTTGAATGTAGATCTCAGAAGGTGAATAACTAATGCGTAAACCCATTCTGCTATTTACCACAGATCCTGTCTCTCATTTATTAAGGCATATATAGCTATGTTTAATACACCTCTACCTCGATATAACGCTGTCCTCGGGAGCCAAAAAATCTTACCACGTTATAGGTGAAACCGCGTTATATCAAACTTGCTTATATCAAACCGCGTTATATCAAACTTGCTTATATCAAACCGCGTTATATCAAACTTGCGCAGCCCCCTCCTCCCCCCGAGCGCTGCTTTACCGAGTTATATCCGAATTCATGTTATATCGGGTCACGTTATATCAGGGTAGAGGTGTATATAACTAATCATAACTAGAACCAGCCAGCCACAGCAATAGAAAATTATAACCACTGCAGCATGACTTTACAGTCACTTTTTGGGCAAGAAACTACAAACTCCAACTTTCCAAATACGATTCTTTGTCTTTTGTCAGATTTTATATGAATTGATATAAAGTCCATAATATTTTGTGCTATAGTACAAAATGCTAAACTTTGCTAAACTAATGAGAATGCAAAACTTTGTTTTATATGGCATTGCTAATGTTTGTGTAAGGATCCTTATTATATTTTGTAATTCAGCAATTTTTAATATTCTTTAAAATAAATATTTATTTTCAAACACATTTTTAAAATAGTGTCATTTCATGATGTCAAATTAATCAACTTATTTCTCTAAGAATCCTAAATTTAATTCAGTTTACAAAATCTCAGGTCAATTTAATCTGATAAAGAGGAAAAAACAGCATTTCTATTGACAAACATAATGTTGAACAGTAGTGATGGTGATGTTGAATTATAACACATATGGAAAGGGGTACAAACATACAACTTTTCATATTCCAGCTAATGAGATTCCAGTAAAGTAAAAGTTAGAGGACATTTTAAAATATGCAGTTTGTGCATGAGGTAAAATGCAAATAGACACAGCAGAGTTAACAAAATAGCATTAAACACTTTATACATTGTGACAGGTTTCAGAGCGGTAGCCATGTTAGTCTATATCAGCAAAAACAACAAGGTGTCCTTGTGGCACCTTAGAGACGAACAATCTGATGAAGTGGGTTCTAGCCCATGAAAGCTTATGCCCAAATAAATTTGTTAGTCTCTAAGGTGCCACAAGGATTCCTTGTTGTTTTGATTTTACACTGTGTATTATTATGATTATTTGTATTACTGTAGTGCTTACAACCCCTTGAAAACCTTCATATTTCCATTGTAACAGAGAAGATAGTAAGTTCATTCAGCTGAAACTGAAAAGACGTCTCTCAATTCAGTGTAAGACATTAAAGAAGTTCCTACCCAGTCTCCAGTCTTAGCTGGGAGACATACTTTTACATGGAGACCAATCATTTCACTGTGTGGGAAAGAAGCCAGGTGAAAATGTTTATCTTCCAGTGGGACTTGGTTCCTGTTTTAATACAGAACTGATTGTCTTGTCACACTAGCAGCAAAGATGAACTTCTATAGTGTAAACAGAAGAGGCCTCCCCTACTAACTACATTCCCCAAATGACCTTCTTTTGAGAAAATTACCCAATGCCTCCAAAAGCACTTAAAGGTATGTCTAAGCTACAGCCACTGTAGAGGCATACCTACAGCCCTGCAGCAGTGCCATTGTAGCACCGTAGTGTAGACGCTTCCTACATCGACAGAAGGGGTTTTCCCATCAACATAATTAATCCACCTCTCCAAGAGGCGATAGCTAGGTTGACAGAAGAATTCTTCGGTTGACCTAGCTGCATCTACACAGGGGTAGGTCAGCCTAACTACAGCACTCCAGGTGCTATACTTTTCACAGCCCTGAGTGATACAGCTAGGTCAATCTAATTTTTAAGTGTAGACCAGGCCTATATGAATTAGAAATCCAAGTTTCATGAAAAAGAGACCTAGGCGCTTTTGAAAATTTTACCCATGTTTTTAATGTGTGTGGGGGCTTAGGGGGGGATGTAAACACCAAAATAGGTCTGTCCATGCAAAACTCTTTCTGGGGCTCCAAACCAACAAGTACCTTCAGAAGTGGGTATGAATCTATGTCTACTGTTTCTTTAAATCTGTAGCAGGAAGTCAGGCAGGAGAGGAACTGGGGAAGATTCTAGGCAGAAGCCTTACAGTGAAGTACAGAGAGAATAGCTTTAGGGATAATACTATTTTCCTTATTCTAAAAATGTTGCTTGTTTGTGGTTAGAGCCCTGGCACCAACTGGGGTGTGGGGGAGTGCTTGCTCAACATTCCCTAGGTTGCAGAGCCAGAGGGGCCATGGCCTGACCACTTTTAAACAGTAGTCCCAGATTAAATCAGTACGGCTGCTGTTGGAATAATCTGGAGCATTGCTGCGGCTGCATGGACACAGCGCCACTGAAATGTGACAGAAGGAAAGGAAGCCAGGCCTAATTTCCATGAGCAGTGGTGCAATCTGATGAACAAGGTTGCAAGACCACTCAAATTTGGCCTGATTGCCCCTCTTATCCAGATGGAAGGGTAGCTGGGCCAACTGGAATTGCAACCTAGCACGTGGGGAGTCTGTTCCTGTAAAGCAGAGAACAGGGGACTCTGCTGAGAACTCAGCTGCTGGCAGCACTAGCCCATGCACTGGATAAAAGAGATAAAAGGAAACTCTCTGTCTGAGGGAAACTCTCTGTCCTGGTTCCCTAGGTGGAGGTGGGCCAGAAACAGAATTTCCCTCCCTCTCGCAAGATATATCTGAATTGGTGTCCGCAGGCTAGAGGAAACCAACTCTTTCTGAATTTCTTTACCATTAAAAAAGGAGAGCTGGGAGTCCCTTGACCTATTAACATACAATTATGGTGTCTGAAAATAAAATTTTGTCAAGTCTTATTCCTAACTTGAAGTACTGATCTTCAGCTCCAACTGAGTTTTCAAGTGAAGCGGGCAGCTCTGAAATAGCAAGTCAGCAAAACACAGGTGACCGCTGACAATACAGCAAAGAAATGGAAGCTCTGTTAGGTCAATACGTACCAGCCATGCATATCTCCATATTGCCTGCATCAACTGTTTTTTATGTATTTATCTATCATTCTTATTACAGGCACCTAAAACAAACAATGCTCTTGTTTAAATAAGCAATTGCTTTAGTGATCATTAAATAGGCCAAATAATATTAAATAATATCAATTAATATTAAATGAAGCACTAGCATGCTCTGCGAAAGGCTTCAGTGAAAAATAGGGATTTTCGTGCAAAATAGAGATTTTCGTGCAAAATAAAAAGTGCACAAGTGATTTTATATACAGACTTTAACAATTTGTACTCATGTAAGAGAACTTCTTCTGACCTTGAAATTGCGTGCTAAATAAATTACCTCGGAGCGACAGTGATGAGTTCTCATTACAGCATCTGGAAGGAAAAGAGAAAGACATAGGACTGCATCTGGCTCAGTTTCAGATTCACTTAAGTTAACGAGTTTGATTTCAGTACTTGTTGTTTTATGCAGATTCTTTAGTGAGATCTGAGTCTCCAAGCCAAAGATGCAGCAGCCTCAGGCGTTTATATTGAATTCATCTGCTAGAAGTGGAGGGTGAAGTTCTGGTGTACTTGAGAAATCAGGGGGTTCGAGTCCCTTACTTTCCTCCCACCAGCTGAAATTTCGTTAAGGGATGGGTGGAGACTAGGCTGCCGCAGTCCTGGACTCAGCTTGAATTCTCTAAAGCCTTTGCCCTAATAAACTGAGGCTAAGGCGCTCTATGTGGTCATTTTAGAAACAAAATCCAAGGCAGAAAATGAGCCCACCTGGGAGGGGAGAGGGGGATATATTTGTATTTAAAGAGCCTATATTCCTTCTGCCTTGGAAAGGAAGGCACCGCACCTCTTACCTCGGCTCCTTGAGCGCCCTGAAAGGACGGATTTGATAGGATGCCTCCCTTTCTGGAGCTTACGGTGCCAGCAGCAGAAGAATAAAATCGTAGCAATGGTCCCCAGCAGGAGCATGAGCAAGAAGAGGGCACATTGGATGCTGTAAGGTCGCAGCAAAACCAGGAACGCAGCGGCGATCATGGTGCCAGTGCGTGTGTGCGGGGCTGAGCCTGGAGCGCAGAGCAGCCCGGAGAGGAACGCCGGGCAGGCTTCTTATCTCGGCAGCCGGAGCAGCATGATTCCTGGTCCGTGCGCTCCTGAAATCAGGATCCGGAATGGCTGCAGCAGACACACACAGCGCTGCTGCGATGTGCTAGTGAGTTGGAGGGGAGAGGACTTCAGTCCATGACTCAGCAGACGAGAAGGAGGCGGCGGCACCAGCAGCAACGGGGATTTTTCCGCCGCCGGCTTGCACACAACTGAGCGCAGCGAGCGAGCGAGGCGGTGCAGATGGATCAGCAGCCCCCAGCTGCAGTCCTGCCCTGGAACATGGAGGGGCCCCCCCGCTTGAGCTGAGCTTGCAGCATTGCACCGTGCTGTGCACCTCCAGCTCCTGCATCACAGAAATGCCCTGTTTTAATGCTGCTGGTGCTGACACCGAGGCGATGGCTGCCCATCGGTTGGCAATTTACAGCAGGGGCGGGGGGAGGAAGAGGAAAGGGGCTGAATCCCAAAGTTTGCTGCTGCTGCCTCTGGCTGCTCATCAAGGGGATTTTGTTTTTTTTGGTTTGGACTTGGCTGGCTGGTGGCTGATGACATCACACGAGCTGCAGCTGCTGCAGAGGGGAGAGCGAAGATGGCTGCGGCGAGGTACAGTAAGGAATGAAGAGGAGGTGCAAGGAGGAGTGTCTCCCAGGAGCCGGGCAGAGAGCGCTGCACGGTGTGTGGGCAGTGTCCGGAGCAGGAGAGCACCGCGAGCGGAACAACCACCAGGCGTGGAGAGAGAAGCAGCCAGACAAAGCATCTGCCCGCAGGCTGCTTCCTTCCCTCTGGAGCTGAAGATCTTTCCTCTTGCGGCTTCAGAAGAGGAGACAAGACGCTGGGAAGCAGAACCACAAGCAAGAAAGTAACACGGTGAAGTAGCGTATCGCCCTTCATTCCTCTCCCCCCTTCGCTCAGCGAAAGCATTGCTTGCTCTAGGCAAGTCCACTACTAACGCTTGTCTCCCACTCTGCCTTCGGCACGCGTTAAAAGAAGTTCCTTTTGTTAGGGGCAGATTTATCTTGGTGTCATCCTAAAACAAAATAATAGCTTGTCTGCACTTGCCCACTCTGTGTTTGCAAGTTTCAAGAGTGCTAGTGGGTGAGCTGCAGTCCCAAGAACTTTTATTTGGGTTCAGACTCAATTCTGTTTTAAGCAAATGTTGGGGGGAGAGGGGAGAGCCTCACTAAGGGTCTGGTATTCTTGTCACTGCTACAAGGTTTGCTGTGCAGGGTACCTTTTAAATAGCAAATACAGGGACACAAGTCAAAACCAGTTTCCTGAAAGATCGATAACGATATACAAGAAATTGAAAAAATATTGTAAATGAATAATTGATATGTATATTACTGCATGTTGATACCTCCTCTTTTGCAGGGAGGTTTATTTCTGTTGCCTGGTTTAGTGCAATAACTGTCTGAGTACTGAAGAGATTGTGTAGCTGTCAGTCATACAGAATACCGTTTTTTATGTTAGAAAATACATGCAACGTATATTGTAAGAGAGGTATAATTTACATAGTTAGCTAAAACATTTTATATACTAAAGCCCGTTGGGAAGTTCCCTGGTGCTGTGGGGTGCTGCAGCAAAATCAATTATATCAGAATACCATATATGCTGGCTTCCTGCAGTAAACTGCAATATGCTGCAGCAAATGTCACCTCCAGTGATCTTCATTGCACATTGTTATGTTGGGATGAAGAAACTAAACGGATCCTATATACTGTTAATGTATATAACAACTATGTTTCAGTATTTGTAACTGAAGGCATAATACTTTAAGAATTATCTTTCAGAAATTATGCACAAATACAATACAAATCTCTTATTACATTGTAAAAATACAAAATGAAAAATACATGTATATTTTGGTAATATTATGCAATAATATTTACAAGTATAATCCTAAAAAGTTAGGATTCATTGGTAAAGAAAATAGTGTTCATTTTATGTGGCTTACACGCACAATTCAGAGAAATATTTTACAAACTTTTTATTAATAATCAAATGCACTTTATATAAATCAAATTGCAGTGCTCTTTATGCTTCTATATAACAAAAGCTGTGGATACAAGTGTGTGCCTAGATTTAAAATACGCTACGAGACCAGCTAAGTTTATAGCGAGAAACCTAATTGTGATTCCTTGAGTAAGTATGGGCAAAATGATCTATGGAATTTGGCTTATTTATCACTAAATTGTTGTATAACTCCTTAGCAGACTCTTAAGATTGTGGAAATCCATTTTTAGTTGATCTAGTTTTTTTTCTGGATTCAAACTGATGGTGGGTGGCGTGTCTAACCCAGAAAAAGAATAGTGCTGCTGTTTTTTTAGTTATGAGATATTTCATCCCACATTTTTAATAATGTGATAGTTTATCCCACCATGTTGAGATAGAATTATTCTGTAGTATTACGTTATAAATAGAAAGTTTAACTGCATAGGGTACAGGCATTATAGTACATTCTTCATTATCTGGGAAATAACAGATGCGATCAGGTTGCATTGCATCATGATGCTACAGTGAAATGTTTCCTGATACCGCAGTACACTGCAGTAAGGCTGTATTAATGCAGATTACTTGGAGATTATTAAAGGTTCATGTTGCCTCACTTGAACATGAGACGACTCAATGTATTCTCCATTACAGCACACTGCCCTACTGCTATGTCTTGTTGCACTGTTGCTGTCACAAAAAACTTTTCAACACCTTTCACTCTTTATTGATTTATTATAAGATTTTAGGAGATCCTAGGAAGTGTACTGTAACAGTGACCACACAATGCATTGCTGTGAATAAGGGCCATGGAACGTAGGTATTTTCTCATTATCTCTGGATAGAAATGGGTAGAAGGCATTTGGCTGCAAGTAAATCTGTAATATTGGCTCATTTAGAAGGCAGAAGCCCTAATTTTCTTTTACTAAGGGTTATTGCACAATCCTCACATGAGGATATTATTTTGCCAAAGAGACAAGATGAATTTCATTACGTCTACTTCTCTTTTGCATTTGAAAAATGTAAAAGAGAATATAGTTTATTTCAAGAAATATGTGCACAAATATCAGATAGTGACTACTGTCGGCTTCTGAGCCTCAGCAAACTGGGCCATTCCCCTCATTTACATTAACCTCTGCTCTGCCTCTATCAACATCTATATTACATCATTATTCTGTTTTTGCTAAGCATTTTCCTTTTCTGTACAGGAGTTAAAACATTATTCCCATGACTTATTATGGTCAATGAGAATTAGTGTAAGTCATTGAAGGGATTTCACTTTAAAAAAAATTGAAACAAGGTTATTAGCTATTTGGAAAATATACACACAGGAAATAAAATGATATCTGAAAGATAAAAAGAATATATTTATTTGTACAGCAGCTTTTATACAAACTTCTTCCCAAAAATGCTTTGCAGAGAGGTAATCTTAATACAATTACAGAGTTTTATAATCGGATAGGAGAAGAGAGGCAGAAATAAAGGGAGGAAGTTAAAAGAGAAAAGCTGTACTTTCAGGTGAGATTTGACATCAAAGGGAGAGTGCTTGAGGTGAAGGGATACTGAAAGCTGTTTCAGAGCAGGAGATGCAGGGTAGGGTCTCTAGGACCAACTATAGCAACAGTGTGTGGAATGACAGGCCAGTGCTGAGGTGGCAGGGACGAGGAGTACTGAGAAACAAGTTCCTTGAGAGAGGCTGAAGCAAATCTGTGGAGGGTTTTATGAACAAGGAAACAATTCTGAATTGGAATGAATGGAGAGAAGAGCTGGTGTTTTAGGATGTGCATGATGTAGCTGCACTTCTTTATATGTATAAGGTCAGAGGTAGCATCGTGCACACGCTGGAATCTGGACAGCTGGCAGTGTGGGAGGACAAGACAAGTTCCAACCAGGGACTCCATGGTTATTATGGATAATAAAGGCAAATGGAAGTTCTGAGTGGAGGAGGGAGATAGGGTGGTGTTGGAGGATGCCCCCTCATTGGAATCATTCTCATTAGATAATTTCACACAGCTGGTTTATCCCTTTGCAAAAGAAAAAGGGAGAAAAAGTTGTATGGGAAGATTGTGCCTTTAAGTACAGCTCTGAGCATGGGATGCTGTGGCACGATTCGTTCCATGCATCCTCCTGCTTCCAGACGTGTAGTAATTTGCTGCTGACCTAAACAGCTATAATTCATTACTCCCCTCCATGTGCACACCTCTCCCTCCCCCATCCTGCTGGCTGGGCAGTACTGGCTGGCAAGTTGGGGTAAACCAAGTTTCCACCCTTTTCCCTGCCCTCTTGGCCCCACATGTGGGCCTGTAAGTTCAAGTCACAGTCTAGCCCATGTTCCTTGATAATTTATACACAGATGAAGGGATGTGTGCACCTTCAAAGATCATCACAGAGCTAGATCAATGAGAGATAAGGGCACTCAGCATTTCACAGAAGGCACTTAGCATCTTACAGTTTCAGATCCTGTATATTTCAGTTTACAGTAACAAGACTCCTTGCAAAAAAAAAAGTCACATAATTGGCTGATCTGGTGACCTGGATGTATGAAACTGATTAAGAAGATATGTTTAAGATTACTGGAAACCTGAGTAAGTGAAAAAGTACAACCCTTTTCTTTCATATATATTACAATATGTCTTGGGTACTGTGACTTTATTGGTTGTATAGTAAGTCTCTGGGGGAGTGTTTGGAGTTTTATTTCAAAAGGCCTGATAAAAATGTTTTATCCAGCATTACACTGCCAACATTTGAAATTCCCTGAGCTGTGATTATTCAACTTTTTTTCTGAACAGATAAGAAATAAAAATACAAAGCCTGAAATGTAATTTATTATCAGAAGCAATAAGCATTAACATATCCTCAACTATACTATATCCTGTTTAAAAGACTCCTTCCCTGGTAGAATGATTATCAAATCATTTAAATAAAATCTCATTTGTTTCTTCTAGAAAACCTGAAGTCACAAACGAAAAAGGAAAGTGCTATCCTGTGTGGATTTTTCCAACATTCACATTGCTGAATAATGGGCATCATTACGCTTTTGTCCTCAACATTTTAAAAATTATGCTATGTGAAACTATAGGTTCAAATCTCAGCAGGGTCACCTCAACACTTCATTCTTCCAAGACAGTTAAATTGAGGATTCAGTGCAGTGTTTTTATATGTTTAAAGAGCACATTACTTAATCAATCAATCATTGAGTACCGTATATACTCGTTCATAAGCTGAATATTTTTGGTAAAAAAGTGAGGCATCAAAGAGCGGGGGTCGGCTTATAAACGGATCTACACCAAAATTTGATGATTTTAAACTCTATGGAATCATTGAATTGAATATCTAATACATTGTCGTTTTGTTTACCTGGAGCGTCTGCAGGCATGGAGCCCCTCAGCTCCCTGTGGACGCGGTTCGCCGTTCCCAGACAATGGGAGCTGCAGGAAGTAGCTGAGGGGCTCCATGCCTGCAGATGCTCCAAAACGTCCCGACCGGCTTACCCTGACGGCCAGGAGCCAAAGTTTGCCAACCCCTGAAATATAGGGTCAGCTTATGAAAGGGTCATACAGTTTTTGCTATTTTTACCTAACCATCTTGGGACGTCGGCTTCTAAACGAACGGGCTCATGAATGAATATATATGGTAACTCTCTGACATCCCTGTGAAGTAGGTAAATAAGTATTGCTAGCCTCAGTTTACAGCCAGAGAAGCTAAAGCAGAGAGGTTATGTGACTTGCCCCAGGCTACATAATCTGAACCCCATACGTTTGCTCATCTCTCCAGACCACTACGCCTCTGGAAAACCATCAGTACAAAGTGTAGGCCTTCCAGATGACACTTTAAAAAACAGGGTAGCTTTTCAGACAAGTGGCCTTATGTTGCAAGTTCCATTGGCTCATATCAAACTTGTACCAGAATTTTTATGCCCACAATTCAGTTGTTGTTGCAGATCTAAAAGGCAGCACCTCTAACAACCTGATCATGAGTGCAAATCAGATAAGGTGCATTTATACAGTTGTGCACCCACATTTCATTTTATGGCTGCAAAAATGCTGGTACAAATTGAGCTTCCACACAGAGAGGCTGGTCTAAGCCCTGCAGAAAATATACCACTACAGATACTATGTTGTTTTTTATTAGAGTAGGCATTAAAGGAGTTACATACAGCAAATATAAAATAGTATGTATACCATTTTATTGATTTAAAATAGATTTAATGAGGTATATTAAAAAAAGGATTTTTAATTGTTAGGCAGGAGTGGCAGGGTTTAAAGATGTAGTCACTATAGTGGGGGGAGTGTGGTCCTCTTGCAAAATTCCTGAAATGCTCCAATGACACTGATAATGCTCCTTAAACTAAGCCCACAGCATGGAATAATGCCTCCCCAACATCTGTAAATGTGGAAGTTTGTCAGTTACTGTGACATGCTACTAAGTAGGCAGCTGATAAGAGAAAAGTGATTTCAACACACAGGAGGCTCCAAGAAACTGAGTGACAACATGCTTGTAGCTGATCACCTTCAGAAGGAAACTCGAGTATTTCTTGATGACAGTATCAGGGTTGCCATTTACTGAGCGCCCCCTCATGACCAGGAGTGCGTCTGCCATGCCCTGCTAACAATTTCTCCCCTTTGAGGCTCTCCTATGACATTCCCACCAAACACTCTCACAGGCCCTTTTTACCAGGGTTCAGCCTCCAGGCCCTTCTGGTCAGGCTTTTATTCCTTTGTCACGTTCCCAATATGCCAAACCAAAATTGAAAACAACAACATAGCAATTAGCCTGCTGGTCTTGAGCTCTGTCTTCCAGGGTATCCCTTCCATAGCTTACTGGCAGACCTCCTGCCTCTAGCAGTCTTACAAAAACCCCCTTCACTGTAGCCTGCCCTCCCACACTCCAACTTCTTCCTTGTTGCAACTTCCTGCTGCTCTTATAATGGAACCACCTGATCCAACCCATGTGTGACTCCTTCGTAATCAGGGTTGACTAGGCCTAGGCCCTCCAGCCCTTACAGGCTAGCCACCATGTTACACTCCTCACTCCAACCCCATTAAAGCCTTGCCAGGGCAAATTCTACCTGAAGAGAACTTCTCCTCCTTCCTGCGATGTATGTGTGTCACCAGCCAAGTGAATGCATTGTCCAGGCTCTCTCCCCTTCTAGTTTGCTCACCATAATACACAGACAATCTCTTTTTTTCTAGGATCGCCTGATCCTCCTCAACTAACTGCTCCCATGTCCCCTGAGAGGGAGCTTGAACTATCCACACCTTCCTTGTTTCCCCAACCCCCACCATTTTGGTGCCTACCAGCTCTCCACAGGATGTTGTCTGAGTCCCAACATCAACCCCCTGGATCACGGTTTGGGCTCCCACCAGGGCCGGCTCTAGGATTTTTGTCGCCCCAAGCAAAATCAATTTTGGCTGCCCCTTCCCCCCCCCCGTTTTTTTCTTACCCCACCCCCCGGCCCCGCCTCAAGTCCGCCCCTTCCCCAAATCCCCAGCCCTGCCTCCTCCCCCCAGGCTCTCAAGCCTGGGAGGGATGGGGAGATCCCGAGTGGCTGTGGCGCACGAATCAGCTGTTTCACGCTCCACGGCCGCTCGGGAGCTCCCTGTGACGTTGTGCAGTCTATATGGTTTTATAAAAATATAAGTGAATATAATGTAACTGGGATATGCTTCATGCAAAAGGTCTCTTGTAAGGTATCATTACAAAGCTCATAATCTACTGAGTGTGAGCATCCTATTTGTAGAAATGTACCACTCTTGTATCTAAAACTAGAAATATAAAACATAACTCTGAGGGCCTATTGTAATTATGTAAAGTGTGGGCCATTAAGGATGGTTTGGAATCTTGATGACTCCCATTGTCTGCAGATGGCTGTATTTACCTGTGAGTCTTCCTGTATATGTGTGTGCTGGCAAGTGAGTAATGAAGTCTTGCAGTGACATGTGATCATGTCACCTGAACTGGAATTCATCTTTAACCTGGTGCTTTTCCAGTGAGGGGGGGTGGAAACCCAGAGGGACAAAGGGTTCCCGCCTTATGCAAAAGATATATAAAGGGGTGGAAGAGAACAAGGGGAGAGAGGAGCCATCATGAAGAATCCCCTAGCTATCACCTGAGCTGGAACAAGAGCTGTACCAGGGGAAAGAATTGTGCCCAGGCCTGGAAGGTGTCCAGTCTGAGAAAAACTTACTGAAGCATCTCTGAGGGTGAGATTATCTGTATTTAGTTTGATTAGACATAGATTTGCGCATTTTATTTTATTTTACTTGGTGACTTACTTTGTTCTGTCTGTTACTACTTGGAACCACTTAAATCCTACTGTCTGTATTTAATAAAATCACTTTTTATTTAGTAATTTACTCAGGGTATGTATGAATACCTGGGGGAGCAAACAGCTGTGCATATCTCTCTATCAGTGTTATAGAGGGTGAACAATTTATGAGTTTGCCCTGCATAAGCTTTATGCAGGGTAAAACGGATTTATCTGGGTTTAGACCCCATTGGGAGTTGGGCATCTGCGTGCTAAAGACAAGCACACTACTGTGAGCTGTTTTCAGGTAAACTTGTAGCTTTGGACAAGTGATTCAGACCCTGGGTCAGTGCTGGAACCAGACGGGAGTGTCTGGCTCAGCAAGACAGGGTGTTGGAGTCCTGAGCTGGCAGGGAAAACAGGAACAGGGGTAATCTTGGTACAGTGGGTGGCAGCTCCCAAGGAGGTTTCACACTCCCCCTCCCTCCCAGGTTTGAGAGCCTGGGAAGGAGGGAGAGCAGCGGTGCGCGAGCGGCGGCAGCGGCGGAGGTGAGCTAGGGCGGTTGGGGCACATTTAAGGGGTGGCATTCTGGCACCGGCCATGCCGCCCCTAAAAACGTGCCACCCCAAGCACCAGCTTGTTTTGCTGGTGCCTAGAGCCAGCCCTGGCTCCCACTTTTCCGCTGACCCGGCACCTGCTTCCCAGGACTCTTCTCTGTCTGGGGCATACCTAACTAACCGTTGCATCTGTCACACACCCTTTCTCCTTAGGTGATCTGGCCTTAAACTCTCCTGTACCTATAGGGTAGGCCAGAACCCCTTTGTTTTCCTGTCTCTTTTCAGATATATGGGGTTTATAAAATCCAGCTAACAAATTTTACATGATACTGACATTTGCCGGACTATCCTGGGTACTATGTCCCATTTTTGGCAAGATTCATTCTGTCTTGCACTCCTCAGGCTGACATCCCACATCGCCACGGTCCCAGACTTCAAAAAAGTAAGCATTCTGTTTATGACCTTCTATTCCACATGGAAAATACACCTCGGAAGGGCTCTTCTGCCTCCTTGGAGGAGACAGTCTCTTAGGAGGGGATCCCAGCCTCCCTACATGGTTAAAACACCCTCCCCTGTGGCGTCCCAGGCGGAGCGGATAAAGCACACGACCAATATGGTTGCAAGCTGCCTTGATGTCCAAGCCACGTCGGGGTCACCATTTGTGGGGTTCCATGCAGAGCAGATAAAGCACACGACCACTGTGGTTGCAAGCTGAATCCGAATTTTGTTTATTGCAAGCTTTCTTTTATAGTTTTTCTCAACATTACATAACACAATTAGGCTATAATAACACATCTACGGATTGGACAAGAAGGAGAATCATGTGTTTATCACATGTATAGCCCCACACCGATTGGTTCAACTGTTCCTTACATAAGGCCATGATTTGTTTACCTCATCTTATATAATACTAGACCACCAGGGGGCCTTACATAAGGCCATGATCATCTTATATAATCCTAGACCACCAGGGGGTCTTACATAAGGCCATGATCATCTTATATAATCCTAGACCACCAGGGGGTCTTACATAAGGCCATGATCATCTTATATAATCCTAGACCACCAGGGGGGCCTTACATAAGGCCATGATTTATTACCTTGCAAGTGTCCCATCGTGACCCTTACCTCCTCATGGAACTTTTCATTAGGTTGGTGTAGGGATGATACATCCCCACACCTCCCCCCTTTTTCTTAAATAAGGCCTATAGGAGGGTCCAACTAACATTAGGACAATTACTAGCCACCTGACTACTTTTTTTGAACCTATAAAACTGACGACAGGTGACATTTAACAACTGGGAAATATATGGAGAACTATTAAAAAACATAACATTACATAAATACCCACGAAAACCATTGGGGTGTAAATAAGGATAGCCAATAAGACATGTTCTAAAGGGATCCGATGGGGTGGCCATGGACAAGCAAAAAGGGCTTCTTGGCCAGTCTGGTTTGCCCAGGTGATCCAAACATTTTGTCGTGGGTTAACAAAAGGTACAGAGTTTGGACATACAAAGACCCCTGCTCCTATAATAAGGAGTCCGAAGAAACAGAAGTACAGCATTATTAGGTGTTTAGGCTGTGACAAACAACAAGTGCAAGTCCGGTGCCACGTGGTTCTGTGGATCCGGTGTTACTACTGGATAAGCCTCAGGCGCAAATTCCCCCTCTATATGGGCTTCCCTAATAAGTCCGTGCCAACGCCTTACGGGGTTCGGGGGGCCCGAGCCGCCCGGGATATTGTCCGAAGCATGTCGCAGGGTGGAAACATCGGATGAGTATGCCGGAGGCTTTGGAGCAAACGGGTTGGCGACATCCAGTGGCCGGTGCGTGGACACGTTATCCCGTCCAGTGCACCCAATCGCGCAGCCCCACAAACCACAATGAGGACAGGGGGTAGCTACATCATCCGCCGGAGGGATCTTATCCGGCGGTTTTTTCCTATATGTCCTTTCAAAGTTAGATAAGCCTGGCTCCGCCATTCTTTTCAACCTATTCCGCAACTTCTCACCCTGCCCCGGGAACTCCGCCCGGAACTCTGGGGTACAAACATCACTGGTGACAGGAAAGCCGGGCTGGTTCAGGGCTCGCAATGTGTGGGACTGCGGGGAATGGCTCTCACCGGCAAAATGGGACAACTGATTCAGCATGTCCTGTAGCTGAAGGCCCTGTTTGTACATTCCCGCGTTTCTGCCCCCATTTCAACAAACGGGACAACGCGTCAGAGGGAAGCTTCTCTCCCCGCTTTTTAGCGATGCGTAATAAAAAATCATGCACCATCTCCTCCCCTGCAGACAAAGCAGAGCCCATTTTATTAAAAGCAGCCGCTCACCTGTGAGCTCACGAACGTCTCTCTCGGACGACCAGGAGCCGGTATCCTCCGGTACCTCCTGCCGCGGCTGCCACCTCCGCCTTTTCTCACCGAACGCTTCAGTCGGCTGTGAGCTCACGAACGTCTCTCTCGGACGACCAGGAGCCGGTATCCTCCGGTACCTCCTGCCGCAGCTGCCACCTCCGCCTTTTCTCAAACCATGTTCAGTTTTTGGTCATGCTCCAGTTGACACTGAGCTTGGCAAACCATTTAAATCTTGGTACCCTGCCCTCTTATTCCCACAGATTCCCTTTATCTCTGTGAAGAAGGCCTGTCTCCACCTTAACAGGGCATGGCTGTTTGCGCTTTTTGGAAGAAGGAGTTCTGGAAGGAGAAGAGCCAGCACTGAGAGCCTCTTCAATATCTAAATTCAATTGTTCCAGTTTCTTCATGAGAGATGACATAGAGTCTGACCACTCAGATCCTTTTTTTTGGTTGGATCTGCTTTCTCTTTGCTCAGCTTTTGAGACAACACCTGTTGGGTCTACTGTCTGAGAACATTGATCCCTGCTCCACTGGCGGCTGTGTCTAGTATGATCTCTGCTAGCTCACTCTGGGCAAAGTCCTGGCTGCCTTGATGTCCAAGCCGAATCACGTCGGGGTCACCATTTGTGGGGTTCCATGCAGAGCAGATAAAGCACACGACCACTGTGGTTGCAAGCTGAATCCGAATTCTGTTTATTGCAAGCTTTCTTTTATAGTTTTTCTCAACATTACATAACACAATTAGGCTATAATAACACATCTACGGATTGGACAAGAAGGAGAATCATGTGTTTATCACATGTATAGCCCCACACCGATTGGTTCAACTGTTCCTTACATAAGGCCATGATTTGTTTACCTCATCTTATATAATACTAGACCACCAGGGGGCCTTACATAAGGCCATGATCATCTTATATAATCCTAGACCACCAGGGGGTCTTACATAAGGCCATGATCATCTTATATAATCCTAGACCACCAGGGGGGCCTTACATAAGGCCATGATTTATTACCTTGCAAGTGTCCCATCGTGACCCTTACCTCCTCATGGAACTTTTCATTAGGTTGGTGTAGGGATGATACATCCCCACACTCCCCTCAAAGTCACTTTACACGAGAAGACAGTTCCTCTGAAAGTGTCCCAATTTCCTCACTGAAAACACATTACTTGGGTCTATTTACCATCCCTGTGGAATTGCTACCAATCAGCGAGAGTAGATGAGCTGTTGATCACTCTTCTAAAGCACTATGGTCTGGGCTAGGCTTAACTTCCACCTGCCTGCTGTAGGTTTCCTCATAGTCACAGTATCCCCACTACTGGCCTTTCCCCCAAATTTGGGTTGTTCTGGTCTGGCCCATTGCTCCAACCATTTGGATCCCTCAGCCTCCAAGTAGGCCTCTGCCTCTTCCACTGCTATTGCCACTGATGCCAGCTTTTAAACTGCATTGAGATTCCTGCCACTGCTGCTGGGTGACAAACTGTACCTCCTGCTGCTTTTGTTCACTTGGCAAAAGTCAACAGCAGGATCTGAGTCTTTTGCTGCTGTTCTGTGAATAATGGGACAGTGTCATTCATCTCTCTCTTTTTTTTTTTTTTTTTTTATTGTGACCCCTTCAGTTTCCACTTCCCTTTTTGGTGGGAGGGGAGTTGCGATTCTTGCCAGCTACACTAGTTGTAGAGGGTTGCCATTTACTCAGCACCGCCCATGACCAGAGATGCCATTTCAGTACTTTGCTAACAATTTCTCCCTTTTCTGGGGCTCTCCCATTACATGCCCATCAAACAGTCTCACAGCCACTTTTGGCCAGGCTTCAGTCTCCAGGCCCTTCTGGATAGACTTTTATTCCTTATTCATGTTCCCAATACAGCAACACACAATTGAAAACAACAACAAAGCAATTACACTGCAGGTCTTGATCTCTGTCCTAAAAAGTGTCCCTTCCATAGCATACTGCCACACCTCCCACTTCTGGCAATCTCAAAAACTCTCACAAAAATCCTGTTCTTTTTCTCTCTCTGTAGCTTTTTCATTGTAGCTTTCTTCTACTCTTACAGCCAGGTGTGTCTCCATTGTAATCAGGGTTGGTAGGCGTAGGCCCTCCAGCCCTTAAAGGCAAGCCACCCTGTTACAATGACGCTTTCCAGGATATGGGTCCTTTATGTTGCATCAACTTACAATGATTTATTTCTGTGCATTTACTGAGTGTAGCTAGGTACCAGCTGATGGATCTTTGCTGCATCTGCTCCATTTATGCAACACAAAAGCAGGATTCTGGTCATGCAAAACAAAAGTGTGACCACTTTTATGTTATATTTTTTGGCTTGGATCCATGTAAAAAGACTGGTTTGCTACTTCTAGGTACTAGGACAGAATATTTTTTTCTTTAGTTAGCTGGTGGTGATCGAGCCTATCCCCTACTGCTGGTATTGTGCCATGAAGAGGACTTTTGGACAGGGGATTTGGAGTAGAAGAGAAGGCACTTGAAGTATTAACCAGGAGCCCTTCTAAATGTATAATCACTTACCAAGGGAAGCCAAAAAATAATGCATGAGTGTTGGCAGTCAAAATGCCATTGGACTGTTGATATTGACATGAGCACAGCCTTGAATACGCTAGCCCCTGTTTCGCTGCAGTGCTCTTATAATTGAAGGGAGTATGTCATTGTTAATAATGCTTTAAAATGGAGTAGCTCAGCAAAATAGGATAGCTTCTGTTGTCATGTAAAAACAGGTTTGGGCCATTTAGAATATTCTATTCTGTTCTATAGATGTTCTTGTACTGCAGTCATCACCGTAGTATTTGAGCACCTATATTATGTAGTGGGGTATGAAGGATGGAGGTAAGTACTGTATTTAGTCTGTACCAGCTTTAAACTCCCTCAGAAAGGCTGGTCATAGGTTCTTCTTACCAGCCAAATTTTAAAGTAGGTTAGTAGGTTATGGAAAGATGGTTTGATGTTTTCTTCACCCTTTTATTCATCTTTCCAGAACAAATTCTAAAACAGGTAGTTTAGAGAAATGGCTCTTGACTGGCCATTTCTCAGAGCAAGTGCTAAGTTTATATCTTGTGCCTGACTTTGTCTGTGGTTAAACGTCTCCTAGTGACATTATCCTTCCACTGGAAGAACTTTGGAAGGAACATTTGCACATTCCTATTCATAATGTTACTCTGGCTGCCAGTCTGTACCCATTGGCACATGGTATTTGTGATGGTCTTGTCAATTTGTGCCTGTGCAAATACAAGTTGAACTTGTAGACGTGACTGTAGACATACCATCACAGAGCTGTCAAATATCTATTTATTTAAGATATTTATCCAATATGCAGAATTAAGATAATGTACCACATCTCTTTCATTGTAGTCTTGCTTGATTGTTTCTTTGAAAGTCGACTAATGAAAGTAAACCACTGAGTTCAGTAAAGGCATCTCCCCAGTCTTTGTGAGTCTGCACAACATATTGAGCTGTTAGCTAAATTAATTACTAATTTTAAAATATTGTTATAATCCTCAAGCTATTAAATAATTCTGCTTAGTAAATCCATTATTTTTCCTTTGTCATCTCTCAGGATTACAAAAGAAGGTAGATGGTTTGGTGCAGGAACTAGAGCATTTTCAAAGAAAATACTTGAACCTTATAATTAAAAACAGAATTGTTCTTATGGTGGACATTGGTATATTTAGGAGTTATTAATATGTCAAGGTATTTCTAGGTTGCTGAAGCTCACAGCATGCAGGAAACTGTAATGAAAAATAATCACCTCACAGACTCCTCAAGGAGATTTTTGACACGCAGCACAAGGTATAGGCCAAACCCTGCATAGTGATAGTCCTGCAGACTTCAAATGACAATGGGACTTTGAAATCAGTGAGACTACCTGTGTAAATAAGATAATATGGCTTACTATGAATAACATCAGTTCACACAGAAGTATCTCAAAATGTTTCACAGCGAGTTATACCAGACAAACCATCCATTATAATTCAGTTATGGAGAAGTACAGTTGATAGATACTGATAGTAAGAATTGTGTAGCTAAATTCCCTCACACATTGGCCTGAAAATTTACTTCACTGGTATATCCCCTGCTAGTGGAAATGGGCTAATTTTAAATGTATCTACAGAATCTATAAAGTTCTGCAGTGATATTCTGATAGATTTCCCCCTAATTTTCCAGCTAAATGCGTAACAAAATATCTCTGTTGTTTCTGGGAAGTCTGGGCTCTGTAAACCTTGCCTGAGAGCTGTGGATTTTTGTTTCTACATAAATCATTCTTTCCCATAAAATGACTATGATATCACTCTATAAAGCTCTTGAGCAATAACAGCACTTCTGCATTCCTCACTGAAGGCCTAATTCTTCTCCCTCTGAAGTGAATGATAAATCTCACACTGACTTCAGTGGGAACAGAATTAGACCATAGAACTGGAAAAATACAAGTTAAATAAGGCCTAATTTTTAATTATAAACTTGTTATGAGGCCATTTAAATTCTCTTGAGTTTTTACTTTAGTCCAAGATATTTTGCACCTATATCTTTAATTTTCTTGGGAAATTCAGTTTAAAAAGCAATGGAGACCAAACTCTGTAAATAGGACTAGTGTCCTAGTGTGGAGTGAAGTGGTTTTGGCTGCAGCAGACCCAGCTCTCTCCCCTCCTGCTGGTAGCTGGTTAGCGGAGGGACTTTCCAGTGAGAATTGGGATTATTAAAGGCTGGACCCAGAAAGTGGTCAATATAAAATGTTAACAATGGTAGTATATATACATTTCAGAATGATCATGTTTCACTACAATACTACGAGTTTAATCTTTTCTATATAGGCATTAATCCTGGGAGGATAGGAAACAGGTATACAGTAAAGGATTGTATATTGTGGGCTTGATCTTGTTTATATTGAAATCAGTAGCAAAGCTCTCACTAACTTCATTGAGAACAGACTCAGTGAGTGGCTAAAATCACATGTTGTAAATTTGTAATACTTTACATTACATTTACTGAGAGGAAAGAGAAGTAGTGATCTCATCGTGGTATCTGCCAGCTCTCTTGCTGAATGGAACTGGAACAGACTCTGTCAGCCACAGGGAGGGAGATGTCTTTACAAAGACTTTTGTGTTTATTTTTCTTATTCTGGCTTTCCTGGTTGCTTAGTAACAGTATCCTATGTGCAAAATTGTATATTTAATGTCTGTTCAGTATGTGAGATGTGAGCATGTCTGCAAAAATTAGGGATCCAATTAATATATGTTTCCTCTACACTCCATGTAGATGGCTGCTTCCACCTTTTTTTTAATTCTACAGGCTATCTGATTTCAGAGAAACTAGGGATAGATTAGGGTCTCTCAAGAGAAATAAACAGTAAATTTAAGGTACAGTAGTTATGAAATGGGTAGCTTGTGTTTTCAGACGAAGAATCTGGCAGTTGTAACTTGCTTACAAAAACATGCAAGTGTGGTTTTTAATAAATGGTACACAACCCCCTTCTGTAGTTAGTAACTGCACACTGTAATATTAGTGAACAATTACATCTCTTCCAGTTAAAATTATTTAATCCACCAAAACTCTCAATGTCAGGACTCGGACATAAAGCCTCCCAAAGCAGAGAAAAAAAAGATGGACAACACAAGACCAGATTCATTCTGCACTGGTAGATTCTAAATTCCAAGCTTCAAAAGCAGAAAGTCCAGCAGGAATAGGGGCACTGGACTTAGCTGGTACAGCCTCAAAAGTGGCCAGGACCCTGTCAGGATGGGACAGTCTAAGGCAGGGGTTCTCAAACTGGTGGTCATAACCCCTCACGGGGTCATGAGGTTATTACATGGGGATCGCAAGCTGTCAGGCTCCACTCCCAAACCCCGCTTCGCCTCCACAGGGAGTCCTTGGCCTTACGACACAATTGGTTCCTGAAAATCGTGTCTTAAGTCGAAAATGTCATAACTCGAATTTCACAGAGGAACAATGTCAGATCGAGCGTCGTACAGTCGAAACCGACGTCGTAAAGTCAAAACACGATGACAATTTATAAATGTCGTAAGTGCTGTTTGTCGTAACTCAAACACCGTAAAGTTGAGGACTGCCTGTAGTGTTAAATATAAAAAAATGTGTTTTTAATTTGTAAGTGGGAGTCGCACTCAGAGGCTTGCTGTGTGAAAGGGGTCACCAATACAAAAGTTTGAGAACCACTGGTCTAAGGCAGCTGGAAAATGCATAGATAGCCTCTCCCTGGAGTCCTATACCAGTGGAGTTACTGGAGGCTGGATCAGATTATAAAGCTGCCCTCTTCTACAGTGCAGGTTTATGAATTGAGCTGGTTGGAGTTTATTGTCCAAACATTTTTTCATTGGATAATGTCGATTCATTGAAAGTAAAACTGTTTGCTGGAAAAGATCTGTTTCAGCAAATTTCCCACTTTGAAAAGGTTTGGAGGAAAAAAGTTTATAAATTGTCAAAATGTCACATTTCAGCTTTTTTTTTTTTTTAATTAAAAAATTTGGCAGTTTTTACTATGATTCTTTCTTATTCTGCCCAAGCAGCAACTAGTGGCCCTACCCAGGGTGTGTACACATTTGTTTTACATTTTGGTGATCTGTTTTGTCAGATAACATCTCCTGGAGATGATGCATCCTATCATCCAGTCCTTACTCAAGCAAGACGCCCACTGACTCCATCTGAAGAAGTGGGTTTTTTCCCCATGAAAGCTTATGCCCAAATACATCTGTTAGTCTTTAAGGTGCCATCGGACTCCTCATTGTTTTTACTGACTCCAGTGAGAGTTTTGCATGTGAAAGAACTGCAAGACTGGCCCTGCCTTTTCCTTCTATAGGTGGAGGATCTTGGACTTTTTCTTTTCTTCATTACAGACATTTTGTTCTACCTTTCCAACCCCTTTAATTACTTTCTCAAGAAGATGCCAACAGACAGGTAGGTATTTATCCCTGAGGGTCTCTAGCTTGTCACAGTAAATTGTGTGAAGAGATCAGTGGGGGGAAAGAAAAATACCAAAGAAATTGAAGGTTGTTTTATTTTACTCAGTGTCCTTTATGTTGCAATAAAACTGATTTAAACCATTTCACGTCTAATATATTTAAAACAGCTGAAGTGCATGCTGATTCTGTGCTGCAGTAGCAGCAGAGAGAAGTGGCTACTAGAGAGCCTCTGCCACCTCTTCAGCACTGCTTTCTTGCCTCAGCCTCTGCAAAAGCAGCAGCAGCGCAGCACAGCACAGATGCCTTTTAAAGCAGCCCTGAAAGCTCTGTGACTTCTCCCCCTAAAATCAGAGAAGTCATGCAATCCATGACTGTGTGACAAGTCACTAGCCCTGAATATTATTTTCCAATTTCTGTCAGATTCCCATGTTTTTAAGTTGGCAGACTCTCAGTGAAATAGGTTCAGTTGTTTACGATCACATCCACCCACCACATGCAAAAATCCTCAAAAGTCTCAGATTTTTTTTTAAAAATAATGATAAATTACAGAGTCCGTGACTGCTGTGATAAGGCTCTAATTATCCCTGTCAGGCAGAGTGGGTTTGTCAGAGCATGCACATGTACTCAGACCTCTTTTAAACCCTGCACTTTGTATATCTCACTTTGGCCAAATTTCTATTCCATTGGCCTGATTTTAGTGTGATTTTTGGACTTCATCCGTTCCTACTGAAGTCAGTGGCAAAACTTCACTGGGAGCAGGAGCACAACCCTTAGGGCTCAATTCTGCCACCTACACCAGTGTTGAGTGATTCCTTCTTGTGGACTAAAGAACTACTCAGCATGTGTAAGGGCAGCAGAATCAGGCTCCTAGTGATTCATGACTTGGGAATTCCTCTTCCCCAGACTTTAAAGTTTTGGGTGTTTTCAGATCATCTGCGGCTTTCTAGTTGTTCTGAGAATCATAGAAGTATAGGACTGGAAGGGACCTCAATAGGTCATCTAGGCCAGTCCCCTTCTCTCAAGGCAGGACTAACTGATAACGAGACCATTCCTGACAAGTGTTTATCTAACCTGTTCTTAAAATCCTCCAATGACGGAGATTCCATAAGCACCCTAGGCAATTTATTCCAGTGCTTAACACATTCTGACAATGGGGAAGTTTTTCCTAATGTCCAACCTAAACCTCCCTTGCTGCAATTTAACCCCATTGCTTCTTGTCCTATCCTCAGAGGTTAAGGAGAACAATTTTTTACCCTCCTCCTTAAAACAACCTTTTATGTACTTGAAAACTGTCTGTTTCCCTCTGTCTTCTCTTCTCCATACTTCTCCAATTTTTTCAATCTTCCCTCATAGGTCATGTTTTCTAGACCTTTAATAATTTTTGTTGCTCTCCTCTTGACTTTCTCCAATATGTCCACATCTTTCCTGAAATGTGGCGCCCAGAACTGAACACAATGCTCCAGCTGAAGCCTTATCGTGCAGAGTAGAGTGGAAGAATTACTTCTCGTGTCTTGCTTACAACATTCTTGCTGATACATCCCAGAATGATGTTTGCTTTTTTTGCAACAGTGTTATACTGTTGACTCATATACAGCTTGTGATCCACTATGACTCCCAGATCCCTTTCTGCAGTACTCCCTCCTAGACAATCATTTCCCATTTTGTGTGTGTGTAGTTGACTGTTCCTTCCTAAGTGGAGTACTTTGCATTCATATTAAAGAAAATGTAATCTCATGAAATTGCACTTCCGTGAAAAAATGTAAAATAGAAGTACAACCCAGTCCTACACAATGCTACTCATATCATACCCAACAAACTCTTCATGGAGAGTACTAATGATAATTCTTAATCCATTTTTTTTGAATGGTAAATTCTTTCTCCGCCTAGTGGCTATCACTAAAGCATCATATCATTAAGCCTTTTGAGGGGAGTATATTTGCTCTTTTGAAAATTAAGAGGACAAAATGTATCCTGTGCAGAGGGCCAGCTCTTCTGAAACATTTCCATGGTTCATAGGCCTTGTGCTAGCCCTCTGTAAAGGGGTGAATTGCCTTTTAGAGCATTGAGCCAGACCTTCTCACTCTGGCATAATAGCCTCAAACAATTGTGCTCCTTTTCAGCTCCTGGTTAACTACATGACAGCCCATGCATACACCACCAGATCACCTTAACACAGAATGAGACCAAACAAATCACTCAGTTATCACATTTGGGCCTTCATACATTCACTGGTTTGCAGCTCTGTAAAACTGATGTATCTCCCTGAACTGATAGAAAGGTCCATATATGTGTCCATGAGAAGAATAAAGTTTGGCAAAATCCCATAGCTATTTCTAAAAATTCTAATGACCATTTAAAAGTAGAAAATATTTTCAGAAAGTAATACATCTATATGAACTGACTTATATTTGTAGTAATCCATTTAACAATAATCTGCTGCCATTTAAATGATGTTGCATTGTTTTTAATAGAACAAACTAAAATATAAACTACTCCAGTTTGCATTTTGTTCCTTCCCTTCCCCCTGCCCATGAAATTTCAAGAGAATTAAAATACTCTTTTCCTTCAAGAGTCTAATGTAAAAAAAAAAAAAGGAGGGGGGGAATGTAAATGTTGGTTTTGTGTTCTCCTTGTAGCCTTTAATCTAGTTCATAAAAGGCAGCCCAACTGTCTAATAGTCCTGAGATTGTCATTTCTTATATATGTCAACTTTTCCATTGCCAGAATGTGTCAGACTTCATACAGTCACTTATCCTTGGTGTTCTGGGTTGCTCCTATATGACTAATTGTACTGTACATCTTGTTGCCCATAGGATGACTAATAGTCTTTTTAATCATACATCAAGTTGCAAGGGTAAACTACTGTCTAAAGTTTTTATCATCTTTGTACCTTTAAGCCTTCTGAGTCTATATTTTTTTACCTCTGCATTCAGGACCCTATAAGGTGAGGGAAACTCCAGGCATAGTGGTCAGGGGGCGGCAGACAGATAAGGAGACAAGGTAGTAGTGTGGAGGCAGAGACCCTCTGTGTGAATGCCCCTTTTCTTCAGTGGATCCCCTGTAGTGTATAGGTTTGGAGAACATAAGAATGGCCATACTGGGTCAGACCAAAGGTCCATCTAGCCCAGTATCCAGTCTTCGAACAGCAGCCAATGCCAGGTGCCCCAGAGGGAATGAACAGGTAAGCATCAAGTGATCCATTCCCTGTCACTCATTCCCAGCTTCTGGCAAACAGAGGCTAGGGACACCATTCCTGCCCATCCCGGCTAATAGCCATTGATGGACCTATCCTCCATGAAGTTACCTACTTCTTTTTTGAACTCTGTTATAGTCTTGGCCTTCAAAACATCCTCTGGTAAAGAGTTCCACAGGTTGACTGTGCGTTGTGTGAAGAAATACTTCCTTTTGTTTGTTTTAAACCTGCTGTCTATTAATTTCATTTGGTGACCCCTAGTTCTTGTGTTATGAGAAGGAGTAAATAACACTTCCTTATTTACTTTCTCCATACAGTTATGATTTTATAGATCTCTATCATATCCCCCCTTAGTTGTCTCTTTTCCAAGCTGAAAAGTCCCAGTCTTATTAATCTCTCTTCTTACGGAAGCTGCTCCATACCCCTAATAATTTTTGTTGCCCTTTTCTGAACCTTTTCCAATTCTAATATATCTTTTTGAGATGGGGCGACCACATCTGCAAGCAGAATTCAAGATGTGGCCATACCATGGATTTATATAGAGGCAATATGATATTTTCTGTCTCATTATCTATCCCTTTCCTAATGGTTCCTAACATTCTGTTCGCTTTTTTGATTGCTGCTGCACATTGAGACCAAATTTCTTTCCACTTCTGTGGCTATATGTATGCTGGGCAAACTCTTCCTCTCTCCCCTTTTGAAGGAAGAGTTCACAGGCGACTTGGCTAGTTTTCTCTTCCCCTATACAGGTTATTTTCACACAGAGAGGTCCTCAGATTGTAAGATCCAAGGAGGAGAGGGTTGGATTTTCAAAAAAAAATCTGTTTGTAAAGCTTCATGTACACCAGTGACATGATGAAATAACAATTATTTTTCCTATGAAATTCTTCAGGCTGTGGCTGTGTGACAAGGAAATCCCTTAAAAATGAAAAAGTTCACGCTGTTCGATTTTGTAAATGATAATTCGCTACAAATCGGAGAGACTTCATGGATTCAGGATCTTCCCAATGACGACAGAGAACTAGAAGGACTCCTGAAACCAAATGAGCAGGTGCTAGTTAACTGGCCTGTGGGAGAAAGGAAGACAGAGAAACATTTAGTAAAAGTAGTGTACATGAGTGGTGAGTCCATCTGCAAAGCAGCCCATTTATAAGAATTTAATTTCAGATGTCATTAGATGACTAGCAGAATAGTATCATCTGCTTGGACTTCTCTTTCCTCCACTTCAGATGACCCTCAAGAGCTAGTTGAGATGATGCCAAAGATATTGCAGGCAGATGAAATTACAAAAATACAAGTTGTTGGAAAAGGCAAGAGGAAGAGGATTGAGATGATATTCTCAGAGAGTGAAGATAGTGACCTGGACAAAGGGCAGGTGGGTTTTCAGTCTCTGTTGTATTCCCAGGTGTGAACCTGTTACTTTTGTGCCTTAGTATAATGTTCGAGTCCATTGTTACTGACTTTTCTGGGTACACAGTATGTGTATGTTGGCAGTGGGGACAAAGGCAGTCTTCACATGCCTTAGCTCAATGACATGTTGGGGTAATTGATAACACAGGTCCAGATCTTCCCTCCATCCTTATCAGAAGTTGCAGAAGGAGAAAATGTATGTAGAATCTTCACAGCTTTGGATGTCGTGCAGCTGCACTGCATCATCCCCAATGAGAAAGGGGTCTGACAACACATAAAGTGGGCAGGGGTCATGGCAGAACTGAGAGCTGCAAATTACTCAGGAGAACCCATGGATCTCAGAACTGACAAGAGATACAGACATATTTTTTCTACTCAAAGGACATAGTAAGGCCAAAAGGACTCCACTGATCAAAGTCTAACTGATGTTATTGTTCGGCAATTATTGATATTCTAAAATTTCCCCTACCTAGTTCTGTCCCTTCAGTTCTAATTATTCATTGTAGTGTACAATGAGATCTTCTGATAGAAAGCACTATGTGAGCACAAATGTATTATCATGCGGTTGTTTTCAGGGGAAAATGATGAAGAGTATAAAAAGAAAGAAATCATTACAGGCCTCTGCCTCTGCCAACATCCTGAGTCAACTTGAAACATCTTTAATTAATAAACAGGTAAAACATCTTGTCATCTTGTCATCTTGTCATCAGTAATTTGCAGCTGTACAGCACAGCAAAGCTGAGGTTCACATTTAAAAAAATAATTTATTTAAAATTTTAGGTGAATTAAGTGCCGCTGAAAGATGCTATCTTAATAAATGTTCATATAGTGCTGGGGACATATAAAGTAAAAATGTATTAGAGCTAAGTATTGTTAATATTGTAGTCAACCAGTTTGGTTGTAAATTGAATTACATTATCAATGTTAATTAAGTTGATTATTAAAGTGAACTCATATTTATACTTTGTGTGTCTTTGTAAAGAGAATATCCTCCTTTAGCCAGACAGTTTAATAGTAGATATTTTTATTTTCTGTTGTTGCTTTATAGCCCAATTTATTTATTTTTTCAGAGAGAACCATATTCTGGAAATGCCTTTCTGTACAGCGAAAGCAGCAGTGATGATGAGGAGCCCTTGTTTCAGTTGTCCAAAGTGGAACTATGTGCCAAAATAAAAAGTCTGAAAAGGAAACTGACAGACACTATGAGAGAAAACTGTCGCCTACGGCAGTCACTGGTCATGCTTCAAGGTAAACTTTGGGGAAAATGGGTTTCAGAGTGCTAGCCGTGTTAGTCTATATTAGCAAAAAGAATGAGGAGTACTTGTGGCACCTTATAGACTAACAAATTTATTTGAGCATAAGCTTTTGTGGGCTAAAACCCACTTAATCGGATGCATGCAGTGGAAAATACAGTAGGAAGATATATATATATATATATATATATATATATATATATATATATATACACAGAGAACATGAAAAAATGGACACTTTTTGATGAAGAGGAGAGCTGAAAGCACATAAAGTCCTGATTGTTGTGAGGACACTTACGTGGGAATTGTGAGTGCTCAAGCATCTGTCAAGAACTAGCTCCAAATTAGTAAAAAAAAGTCATTTCTGCGTAACTACAGCATTTAATTCCAGTTAGCCCATAGATGAAATCAACTTAAAAAGAGATCGTGAGATCATTGAGTTTAAAGATGGAAAAAAATCTGTTAAATCAGCAGGATTGTTCCTCATAGAACATTTCCATGTGCCTTGGATAACTGTAGGTCAAGTCTGAATAACTCCAGCAACTGGGACTCCACTGATCAAAGTCTAACTGATGTTACTGTTCGGCAATTATTGATATTCTAAAATTTCCCCTACTTAGTTCTGTCCCTTCAGTTCTAATTATTCATCCCTGAACCAAATAATTTCTTCCATTTGAAAATCATCAGTTATTTCTAGGTGATGCCTTGTAATCTTTTAACCAATTTATACCCATTTAGCTCTTTTAACCTTAATCACCTTAGTTGGTCTTCTCTGGATCCCCCTCCAATTCATTGTTGTTTTCTTAATATGGACAGCCAAAACTGTATGCAGCATTCAAAATGTAAATGAACAAATGCTGCTTAAATAGGGTCTGTCACCTGCCTTATCAGTAACATGATGCCACCATATATACAACCCAGTATAACATTGCTTTTTTCCCCCTTGGTCACCATATGATGTTGCAAGCACATATTCAGTTCAGTTCATTGTCTACCTGGTCCTCTCTCATTGTTACTTTGTTTCAGTCTTCCCTCACCCATTTGACCTTTGTATTCTGAATTGTTTTTCTCTAAATGTATCAGTACAATTTTTTCAGATTGAATCTGATATTGTTAATAATATCTGTATACAGCGGTGGTATAACTGTATTGGTTCCAGGATAGTAGACAGACAAAGTGGGTGAGGTAATATCTTTTATTAGACCAACTTCTGTTGGTGAGAGAGACAAGGGGTATGTCTACACTACGAAATTAGTTCGAATTTATAGAAGCCGGTTTTATTGAAATCGGTTGTATACAGCCGATTGTGTGTGTCCACACAATAAAATGCTCTAGGTGCTCTAGTCGGCGGACCGCGTCCACAGTACGAGGCTAGCGTCGACTTCCGGAGCATTGCACTATGGGTAGCTATCCCACAGCTATCCCACAGTTCCCGCAGTCTCTGCCGCCCCTTGGAATTCTGGGTTGAGATCCCAATGCCCGGATGATGCAAAACAGTGTCGCGGGCGGTTCTGGGTACATGTCGTCAGGCCCCTCCCTCCCCCGTCACAGCAACGGCAGACAATAGATTCGTGCCTTTTTACCTGGGTTACCTGGGTTACCTGTGCAGACAACATGGAGCCCGCTCAGCTCAGCTGAGCTCACCGTCACCATATGTCCTCTGGGTGCCGGCAGACGTGGGACTGCATTGCTACACAGCAGCAGCTGCTAACTGCCTTTTGGCGGTAGACGGTGCAGTAGACTGGTAGCCTTCATCGGCGATCTGGGTGCTGGCAGCCGTGGGGCTTGCCTTTTGGCAGTAAATGGTGTATTACGACTGTTAGCCATCCTATTACAAGTCGGGTCATCGTACGTTAGCAGAGTCTTCCCTGAGCAGCCGATTGTGCAATAGGCCTGAAGACCATCGTCATACACCGCCCCGTATTTGCTGCCAAGCACCCAGAAAGATGCCGAGGGCTATCAGTCATGCTGCACCGTCGTCTTA